>NC_067399.1:45296276-46622943 GCF_016432865.1 Antechinus flavipes
TTGAGAAAATAAATATTAAATAAAAAAATTTAAAATGCAACAGAAACAAATAATTTTAAAAGTTTGTGTCCATAGTTTTTTCAGTAGCTATCCAAATTTAGAAAACGCAATGTTTTATAATTTATGTGGTTCCCTGGAAAGAAGGACTATAGATTTTGTAGCATATAACTTTCTACAATGTGTTAAAAGTTCATTGACAAGTATCTTTCTTGAAATGTCTTAAAATAATAACAAAAATGTTGATTTTCAAAATAAAAATAAAAAGCAATGAAAAACAATTATAGATCTAGAGGATTATTTGCATTCTATTTTATTGTTTTTTAAAACAAAGATGTTTTATTAAGCCAATGGTCACACTATGATAGGTTAGCTTTCCAGTAGCAGGGAATGTGTTGGAGGTTTAAAACATGAAACACCTAGAGTTTCCATGTGCCTGCAGAGTCTAAAGAATCAAACCTATATATCACCCAGTGAGCCTAAGGATGTCACCAGCAGCTATAATTTATGTTTTCAAATAGTCTAGGAAGGCGCTTAGTACAATGGAAAAGGGGAAGGGAAAAATATTTGTTAAGCTTTTATTATTTGCCAAATGCTGAGTGCTTTACAAACAATATTTCATTTGATCTCATAATAGCCCTAAGAGACAGGTATTGTTAGTATCCTCACTCGACAGTAAAGGAAACTGAGACAAAACCCTGCCCCAAATCAAACAACTAATAAATGTCTAAGGCTGGGTTTGACTCTAGGCTCATCAATCTATCTATTGTAAATCAAAGATACCTCTGGATTTTGAGTCAGAAGTCCTGGGTTCAAAATTTGCTACAGATTTACCACATATGTGACTTTGGGCAAATCGATTATTTAGGCTTGGTAAGAATTGGATTTTGGGGGTATAAAATATAAATGTTATACTAGATAATCTCAGATGTCTTTAGTGGGAAAAATAAATCAACAATGGAATTCTTGAAGAGACATGATGTCACCATCACACCACTGTACTTCCTCTCTGAATGGGAAATTAAAAAATTTTTTTTTGGAATGAGCAAAATTAACAGATAAAACTGAGGAACTTTACATTATCAAAGCATAATTTCTTCCAGCCATGCGTATTTTGAAATTTTAGTTACTTATGTATTTGTTGTGAACTAAAACTATAAAAATCTCTAACTCATTATTCATTGTTAATCACTTAGAAGAAGTTTTCTGATATATAAATTAACTTCTGGTCCATTCTACATTAGAGTCATTAGCTTATATGTATCCATTTAGACTGAGAACTTTTGTAAACTAAAGATAGGTATTTGAATAGCACTTAAATTACTTTTTGATCCCTTATGTTCTAATTCTCAGGCCCCCACAAGACCTTATCTTACTATCTCCTCCATGGGAGATATTCTCTTTGAATTAATGGAAATTCTCCAAATGGCAATGACTCACCAGCCTTCAGAAGGGGGATAAAAATTTAGGTTAATTATTTTTTGAAGTCAGAGTCTTTTCAATGGGCAACTCAAGGTGGTGTTTTGGGAATAGCCATGTCCACTGTAAAGATGATTAAAGTTGCTTCCTGAAATGCTGATTAATGACTAGTCAAAAGAGAAACCATGATGCAGAGAAAAGGAAAAAAGGAGGATCTAATTTCTCTTTGTCTGAGATCTCTTAGATAATCGGGTATGAATGTTACCTGTTTTAGTGTCTGGCCACATCAACTCTTTCTGGTCGCTTCCTCCATCTTTGTTCAGTTGAGTCTTCATTTCTTTTGCCTGTGAGCCAGGAAGACAAATAGGAATTTAGAGGCTTTGGCTTTAGCCTGTTGATTAAAAAAATCATCATTAGGACAAAAAGCTAGATACAAAAATCAGGTCCAAGAATTGGAAAATGGTTACAAATGACAAATGGAAGAGTTCAATATAAAAAGGCTCATTTGTAATGTTTCAGCCAACCAAGAATCAAAAGGTACAATACCCCAACAACATACAACAACAATGCTATCATAAAGCTATGTGACAAAGAAATACATTGAGAATGTATGTGGTGGTATTTCAAAATTGTGCCCACATGTTTAAAAGGCTGATTTTGCATTTCTCTGAAATGATATTATATATGATAATTATAAATAATAATTCACTTCACAACAGTATCTTAATGTTTATAAAGTAATTTTCTTACAACCCCTATAGCGTTAGAATACAAACCCCAAATATCAATATCCCCAGAGATGTTAACTGATTAGCCCAATATCACACATTAAAGTCAGAGGCTGTAATGGAACTGACCTGATGTCTTAATGGTGACAAGTCCAAGATACCTTCTATGATACTACATGTCACTCTCTAATTAGTTCATAGTGCCTTGCTTTCTATGTTTTTCTAGTATTAAATTAATGCTGGAAAATATCCCAGGGGAAAGCTCAGCATAAATCTTGATTCTCTAAAAAATGGGTTAATCAGTCAATACATAAAGGAAATTAATTTGGTACTATTTTTGGAAGGACAAATACAGAAGCTGAAGTTTATATACTTTGGACAAATAATTAGAAGACAGGATTCATTGGAAAATAACCTAATGTTGGGACAGATTGAAAGGAAAATGAGAAGGGGATGGCTGAGCATGAGATGGTTGGATAATTTCATGGAAATAATCATGAGCTTGGATAGACTTTGGGAGATAGTGGAGGAAAAAGAAGCATCCGATGTTCTGTGGTCCATAGAGTAATGAACAGTAAGAGAAAAATGGACAATTCCTCTCTCAAAATAGTTGAACATGTATTATTAGCACATGGAAAGGTAAACTCAATATAACCTACAGGAGATATTAATGAATCCTCATTAGTATAGATGCACAGGCAAATCTAATTATTTCCCAAATCCACTGAGCTGCTATTACAAAGTTTGAAAAAAAAATGCAATATATCCTACTGGGGGACATAGGAATTTTCAAACAGTGGCAGATGAAACGATCTGCTTGTAAACTTTTAAAAATGCCAGTGCCTATGGCACTTAAAGGGCTTCTCAGTTATCAATCTCTTCTGCTTTGACTTTTTCTTATATCACGGCTGCTGGATTTTTTTTTTCCCCTCTCTTTTTATGGCAACTTTAGAGTTTCATGTGAGTTCACAGAATCAGTTTCTGCTAAGGTTCTACTCAGCTACAGTTGCTGCAGAAGGTCTAAAAATCAGTAGGGGAGGCAATTAGTTAGCTAGTTATCATGACTTTACTTAGTACATTTTCAACTGTAGGAAAAATGAAGGGAACCAAAAATATTTCTACAGAAATGCACAAGAGACTCTTTTCACTCAAAGCTCAGTGGTAGAGGATCCCAAAGCAGTTATTATTGTCTATCATCTTCTGTTATTATGTAACTACAAGGATTCATATTTATATAGCTTTTTAAAAATTCTGCTTATTAGATCTTTATCACAAGCTGGGGAGGGTAGGGGAATACATGCTGTTATTCTCATTTTACTGATGAAGAAACAGGTTCAGAAAAGTTAAGTGATTTGCCTAGTATCTCATGTCTTGAAGCAGTATCAAAAATTAAGGTTTTCTGACCCCAGGCTTACTGGACTGTCCATTGATCAATTCAAGAGGGATCATTGTGTATGAAAAATGTCAGTGGGCATTTACTATTTAAGATTTAGACATAAATGGGTTGCACTGGACTTGGAATTCTTTTGCACGTTAGGTGCTTGATAAATGGAGTCTATAGTGAATCCTACCATCCAATCAGAGATTTATCAAGATTTCCACCACATACATGCCCTCATATATTTATTCATTCTTTTTCACTAATATTTAGACATTTATAAACAAGGAAATGAGTCCATGGTTAAAAAGCTAGAAAGCTTAATAAAGGGAAAGTGATGAACTGGACATAAAGTCATGTGCATCTATTAAATGCTAATTAGCTGGTGTCTGTGGCAAACAAAAAAACCCAAAGCACTAAATTACAGAAAGTAGAAGGTAGATGGTGGTTTGGCAGGAGAGAATCTCTATCTATTAGACAGAGTGTATAGAAAAGCAGTTCATGTTAGTGAAGCAACCAAAGGTGTAGAGGTCAAATAACCTGATAAAAATTTTCATATTCCAACAAATTAGTCATTTTAGCCACAATCAGGTTCTGGTTAGGATCTCCTAAAAATATTTAATTTCAACTACTTTGGCACATCTGAAAGTCCAAGTTAGGTTTAACTAATCCTTAATTTTCAGTTTTCAACGGTTCCTGAGGGTGTATCAAGAAGCCATGTGAAAAATGAGCAAGTGAGTTACACGTATAAAAGGCAATCAATTGTCTGATGGTTTTAAATCAGAAATCCAAAATGGTGGTCAGCTTTTGCCTGAATTGTTCTGTGTGAAAACTATAGCCTGTGACAGCTAGATAAAAATACAAACTGAAATAAGGGAGTCTTGTGAACTGGTTTAGGGATTTTCCCACATCTCCCTGGAGTCTGCTGTTAGGAAACAAAATCAAGATTATAAAATACAATTCCTTCCATGCTTTTTTCTTGCTCTGAATTAAAAATCATCTACTGAAGACTCTCTCACTTCAAAACCCAGTCAGGTACTTTCTAATATCAAGGAAAGTGCCTGAAGAATAAATTGCTCCTATCAGAAATAAAGCATTTTACTTCTGCCACAAGCAGTGAGATCTGTGTTTATAAGTCTCTCCAAAGGCAACTCCATTTTTGCTCCTCTCCTCTCATTTTCTTTTGATGCATAAAACCTGTAGACTGCAGTGCCATGATTGGATTCAGCTTTGGAGCAGTGTAATTGTAAATATTCATTGGAATTCAAGCTAGCTTTGCCTAGTCTCTCCTAAGGGTTCTGCAGCTATGCAAACAGCAGCGGTGGTGCATTAGACTGCGGGCCTGTGGGCTGCCTATTTCCCCCACAGCCCTGAGGACCCCTTCTTTATAGAGAGCACATGCAGTGAGACCACCCCTAAACTCTATTCCAATCTAGAGTTCCACTTGCTTTTCCTCTTCTCTCCAGGACTGCCTATTTTCAGCAGTTCTGACTGTCTCAGCCCTGAGCATGCATTAAAATAGAACCTTGTTCTTGCCTCCAAATTGCTGACTATATGCACTTATAGAGTGTATGTGTCTGCGCGTGTTTGTGTGTATACACACATATGTCTGGATGTGTATATGTATATATGTGTCTACACACATATATGTAAATGTTAGTTATATATTTATATATCAGATTTATTTGGATAATTATTTAATTATCTAATACAGTGGAATACATACACACACACACATATATACACACACACACATATATATATATGTATGTATGTATATATCTCAGCTTCACAGGAACATGATGGCAAAATACATATATCTGTGTTCCTTAAATGTCTGAGAACCATCCATGACAGTCCAAGGTTAAAATTTAAAAGTATAAAAATGAAAATGAATATTTTGTGTTTGGAAGCAGCCTTTCCAAATATTTAATTCAATGTTTGATGATTTGAATTAGAATTCTAATTTCAGGGAAGTGGAGTTAGAAGGAATCTGATGATCACTGCTTACACCTTGCTGAATCACACCTGGCCCATTCTCTCCTGCCCTGACCCTACTCCAATACTGCTTATCATGATTGGAGAATGTCATACGACCATCCCAATTGGGTTCTTGGCCAGTTTACATGGATCTTCACTACTGTACATCAATCCTTTTATTGTTCGTCAGTTGATTTTGTGGTACTCCATGAAGTAATTGGTCCAAACCTTCTTTCCTCAAATCTTCAATTTTCTCCTTCTTACAGAGGATCCTGTCTTACATTACTGAGAATATTGAGGAAATGCTTGGTGGGCTCCCCTTTCGTTTGTGTTCTACACCTTAAAGCCTCAATATACTCCACACTCATTATCTTCCAATTCTGAGAAAAAAGCCTTCCTTTTGACAAGGGTCAATTTCACTATCGTGTCCTAGATTGTGTATAGTTCTGTGTAGTTCCCCTAGGAGTTTGTCCTTAATCCTTTTAATCTTAATTAATAAACCAATTAATTAATCCCCAAATCTTTCCTTATCCAGTGACTTCTTTCCTGTGGCCCACAAATATTCTCAAGTCTTAACCAAATTGAGATATTCTCCACTTGGTCCAATAGCCCTTCAAATTATCATCCTATTTCTCTGCTTTCTTGAACAGGCACCTAGAAAAAGCCACTAATTACTTCCAATTAGTTAGCAAGCATTTAAGTGTTTATTATGTTCTAGGAAATATCCTCAGTTCTGGGGATACAAGGAAAAGCAAAAATTTAAAATAATCTTATGTATGAATGGGAACAACAAAAGGCAAATAAAAAGGAGATACTAGATATTTATCAAATGAAAGAAGGTAAACTCAGGGAATAAAGTAAGGAGTCTACGAAAGGTCTCTCATAGAAAGTCATTTTTGAATTGAGTCACGAAGCAAGTGGGGGTGTTAAGAGGGAGAGCATTCTAGGAGTGGTGGATATCCTGTGTAAATGTATGGAATCAGGACATGGAATATTATGTGAGAAGTACGGCTAGATTATAGTGCAGGTAAATACAATGAGAAAATGGGAAAGGTTGGAAACTGACCTGGTTGTGAAAAACCTTAAAAGCTAACCAGAGTCAATAGAGAGCTATTGGAATTTCCTGAATTGAGAAAGTATCATGGTAGGAGCTTTATTTTTTATTTAGGAAAATGCCTTTTATAGCTAAGTGAGATGCATTAGAGGGAAGGAATTTTGAGGAGGGGAAAACAATTCAAAGATTGCAAAAAGGCAATTTAATATGGCAATTTATGGCATTTAAACATGGCGATTTAAATATTATTGGAGGGGTCCCTTGGTGATAATGTAGATATAGCACAGGCCTTATGCAGTTACTAGCTGTGTGATCCTAGACAAATCATTTAACCTCAGTTGCCTCCAAAAGAGGAGGGGGGAAGATGAGAGAGAGAGAGAGAGAGAGAGAGAGAGAGAGAGAGAGAGAGAGAGAGAGAGAGAGAGAGAGAGAGAGAGAGAGAGAGAGAGAGAGAGAGAAGCAGAGAGACAGAGAGAGAGAAAGAGAGAGAGAAGCAGAGAGACAGAGAGAGAGAGAAAGAGAGAGAGAGAGACAGAGAGAGAGACAGAGAGGAGAAGAAGAAGAAGAAGGAGAAGAAGAAGGAGAAGAAGAAGAAGAAGAAGAAGAGGAAGAAGAGGAGGAGGAGGAAGAAGAGGAGGAGGAGGAAGAGAATGAGGAGGAGGAGGAGAAGGAGGAGGAGGAGGAGAGGAGGAGGAGGAGATGGAGGTGGAGGAGGAGGAGGAAGAGGAGGAGGAGGAGGAGGAAGAGGAAGAAGAGGAAAAGGGGAAGAAGGAGGGGAAGGAGGAGGAGGAGGAGGAGGAGGAGGAGGGGGAGGGGGAGGGGGGAAGAGGAGGAAGAGGAGGAAGAGAGGGAGGAGGAGGGTAAGGAGGAGGAGGAGAAGGAGAAGGATTATTGCTAACTTTGAGGAAGACAGTTTCATTTGGATAATGAAATCCAGAGTCAGACTATAGAAGATTTAGAAGATTGGGAGAAGAGGAAAAGGAGGAACCAAAACTGTTTCCCCAAGGAATTTAGCCACAATTGGGAGAAAAGATGTGGGATTACAAGTAGGAGACTGATATTTGCAATGAGAATTTTTTTTTAAGAATGGAGGAGACATAGGCATGTCAGTAGGTAGCAATGAAGAAGTTAGTTGAGAGGGATAAATTAAAGGTAAGAATGAATGATAGGGGAGCAATTTGCTGCCAAAACCAGGAGGGGACAAGATAAAGGATGTAAGCATTCTAGGAATGGTGGATACCTTGTGCAAATATATGGAATCAGGTGATGGAATATATGTGAGAGGTATGGCTAGATTATAAAGCTAGATTATAGATTCCAGCCAAGTAGAAGATGGATTAGAAGGGGAAGAATTTTGAAGCAGGGAGAACAATTTGAAGGTTGCAAACAGGTTGTTAAATGTGGCAATTAAAATATTATTGGAAGGGCCCCTTGGTGTACTGTGAATATAGCAGGCCTTGGAGTCAGGAAGACCTGAGTTCAAATATGGTCTTATGCATTTACTAGCCAATGATCAAAATGAGATGCAGGCTCCTAAATTCTGCTTAAGCAGTAAGCTGGCCAATTGATAGCCAATATTCTATATGTTTTTAAAAAACAATTTATTTATTTTGCTGAGGCAATTGAGGTTAAATGACTTGCCTAGGGTCATACAGCCAGGAAGTGTTAAGTATCTGAAGCTAGACTTGAACGCAGGTCCTCCTGATTTCAGTTCTACTATACCACTATACCCCCTCACTACTCCAATATTCCACATCTTCAAAAGAGAAAAAGAAAGCACAAAGAAAGTTGATATAGCTATCATTCAATGAGTGAAGATGGTCATAGGTATCTAATAAAAAGGATGTTTCTTGTTGAGTCATTTTTTAGTTGTTTCTGATTCTTGATCTCATTTGGGATTTTCTGGGCAAAAATGCTGGAGTAGTTCACATTTCCTTCTTCAACTTATTTTACAGATGAGGAAACTGAGGCAAACAAGATTCAGTGTCTTGACCAGGGTCACACAGCTAATAAGTATATGAAGCCAGATTTGAACTCACAAATAGAAATCTTTTTGACTCCAGACCTGGTACTTGTGCTACCTAGGAACTCCCAAAAGAGTGTCACATTGATCTATTGTGGCTGATGTCAGATCTTAAATATTTGTTGCCATCTGAAGCAAAGGATGATTTTTTTTAAAAAAGTGCTGCAATCTTACAGAAAAAGCAACAGAGTTATAATGAAACTGTAAATTAGGAAAAGTTCAAGGAAAAGAATATATGGCATACTACTTTAAGATGAAATTAATTTTGGTAAAAACTAAAAAAGGTTATAAAAAGGGGTTTTAAGACTCATTAGTGACTTTTATTGTTCTGTAAATATTGATGTCTTCAGGACATAATATCAATAAACTGTTACAGGAAAGTTAAGGGAAACCATGAAGTAGTTATTTTTTGCTATCTTATCCTAGTCTCAGAACCAAATCCATCCTCCTGTTCCCTTCCTAGGAATATGGCACCTTCCGTATTCTTCACTGCACAAATGGCATCCTCATCTTCCCTTCACAGGAATAAGGCCCCTTCTGTACTCCTCACTGTACAAATGACGCCCTCCTGTTTCCTTCCCAGGAATATGGCACCTTCTATATTCTTCACTGTGCAGATGGCACCCTCTTGTTCCCTTCCTAGGAATATGGCCCCTTCTGTACTCCTCATTGTACGAATGGCGCCCTCCTGTTCCCTTCCTGGGAATACGGCCCCTACTGTACTCCTCACTGTTCAAACGGCGCCCTCCTCTTCCCTTCCTAGGAGTATGGCCCCTTCTGCACTCCTCCCTGTACAAACAGTGCCCTCCTCTTCCCTTCCTTGGAATACGGCCCCTCCTATATGGCATCCTCCTCTTCCCTTCCTAGGAATACGGCCCCTTCTGTATGGCATCCTCCTATTCGCTTCCTAGGAATATGGCCCCTTCTCTAATGCTCACTGTACAAATGGTGCCCTCCTGTTCTTTTGGTAGGAATATGGCCCATTCTGTATTCCTCAATGTACAAATGGCATCCTCCTCTTCCTTCCTAGGAATATGGCGCCTTCTGTATTCTTCACTCTACAAATGGCGCCCTCTTGTTCCCTTCCCAGGAATATGGCGCCTTCTGTACTCCTCACTGTACAAATGGTGCCCTCCTCTTCCCTTCCTAGGAATATGGCCCTTTCTGTATGGCATCCTCTTATTCCATTCCTAGGAACACGGCCCCTTCTGTACTTCTCATTGTACAATGGTACCCTCCTGTTCCCTTCCCAGGAATATGGCACCTTCTGTATTCTTCACTGTACAAATGGCGCCCTCCTGTTCCATTCCTAGGAATACAGCCCATTCTGCACTCCTCGCTGTACAAATGGCGCCCTCCTCTTCCCTTCGTAGGAATACGGCCCCTTCTGTATGGCATCCTCCTGTTCCCTTCCTAGGAATATGCCCCTTCTGTACTCCTCATTGTACAAATGGCGCCCTCCTGTTCCCTTCCTGGGAATACGGCCCCTTCTGTATGGCATCCTCCTGTTCCCTTCCTAGGAATATGGCCCCTTCTGTACTCCTCACTGTACAAATGGCGCCCTCCTTTTCTTTTGGTAGGAATAGGGCCACATCTGTACTCCTCACTGAACAAATGGCATGCTCCTCTTCCCTTCCTAGGAATACGGCGCCTTCTTTATTCTTTACTGTACAAATGGCGCCCTCCTGTTCCCTTCCTAGGAATACGGCCCCTTCTGTATTTCTAATTCTGTACAAATGGAACCCTCCTCTTCCCTTCCAGGAATATGGCGCCTTCTGTACTCCTCCCTGTACAAATGGCGCCCTCCTGTTCCCTTCCTAGGAATATGGCCCCTTCTGTACTCCTCCCTGTACAAATGGCGTCCTCCTGTTCGCTTCCTAGGAATACGGCCCCTTCTGTATTTCTAATTCTGTACAAATGGTACCCTCTTCTTCCCTTCCCAGGAATATGGCGCCTTCTGTACTCCTCCCTGTCCAAATGTCGCCCTCCTGTTCCCTTCCTAGGAATACGGCCCCTTCTGTACTCCTCCCTGCACAAAAGGCGCACTCCTCTTCCCTTCCCAGGAATACGGCACCTTCTGTACTCCTCCCTGTCCAAATGTCGCCCTCCTGTTCCCTTCCTAGGAATACGGCCCCTTCTGTACTCCTCCCTGCACAAAAGGCGCACTCCTCTTCCCTTCCCAGGAATACGGCCCCTTCTGTACTCCTCATTGTACAAATGGCGCCCTCCTGTTCCCTTCCTGGGAATACGGCCCCTTCTGTATGGCATCCTCCTGTTCCCTTCCAAGGAATATGGCCCCTTCTGTACTCCTCACTGTACAAATGGCGCCCTCCTTTTCTTTTGGTAGGAATAGGGCCACATCTGTACTCCTCACTGAACAAATGGCATGCTCCTCTTCCCTTCCTAGGAATACGGCGCCTTCTTTATTCTTTACTGTACAAATGGCGCCCTCCTGTTCCCTTCCTAGGAATACGGCCCCTTCTGTATTTCTAATTCTGTACAAATGGAACCCTCCTCTTCCCTTCCCAGGAATATGGCGCCTTCTGTACTCCTTCCTGTACAAATGGCGCCCTCCTGTTCCCTTCCTAGGAATATGGCCCCTTCTGTACTCCTCCCTGTACAAATGGCGTCCTCCTGTTCGCTTCCTAGGAATACGGCCCCTTCTGTATTTCTAATTCTGTACAAATGGTACCCTCTTCTTCCCTTCCCAGGAATATGGCGCCTTCTGTACTCCTCCCTGTCCAAATGTCGCCCTCCTGTTCCCTTCCTAGGAATACGGCCCCTTCTGTACTCCTCCCTGCACAAAAGGCGCACTCCTCTTCCCTTCCCAGGAATACGGCACCTTCTGTACTCCTCACTGTACAAATGCCGCCCTCCTGTTCCCTTCCCAGGAATATGGCGCCTTCTGTACTCCTCACTGTACAAATGCCGCCCTCCTGTTCCCTTCCCAGGAATACGGCACCTTCTGTACTCCTCACTGTACAAATGCCGCCCTCCTGTTCCCTTCCCAGGAATACGGCGCCTTCTGTACACCTCACTGTACAAATGGCGCCCTCCTGTTCCCTTCCCAGGAATATGGCGCCTTCTGTACTCCTCACTGTACAAATGGTGCCCTCCTCTTCCCTTCCTAGGAATATGGCCCTTTCTGTATGGCATCCTCTTGTTCCATTCCTAGGAATACGGCCCCTTCTGTACTTCTCATTGTACAATGGCACCCTCCTGTTCCCTTCCCAGGAATATGGCACCTTCTGTATTCTTCACTGTACAAATGGCGCCCTCCTGTTCCATTCCTAGGAATACAGCCCATTCTGTACTCCTCACTGTACAAATGGCGCCCCCCTCTTCCCTTCGTAGGAATACGGCCCCTTCTGTACTCCTCACTGTACAAATGGCGCCCTCCTGTTCCCTTCCTAGGAATACGGCCCTTCTGTACTCCTCCCTGTATAAACGACTCATACTCTTTGGTTACCAGGAATACAGCGCCTTCTGTACTCCTCACTGTACAAATGGCGCCTTCCTCTTCCCTTCCCAGGAATATGGTGCCTTTTTACTCCCCACTGTACAAATGGCACCCTCCTGTTCCCTTCCTAGGAATACGGCCCCTTCTGTATGGAATCCTCCTGTTCCCTTCCCAGGAATATGGTGCCTTCTGTACTCCTCACTGTACAAATGGCGCACTCCTCTTCCCTTCCTAGGAAGATGGTCCCTTCTGCATGGCATCGTCCTGTTCCTTTCCTAGGAATACGGCCCCTTCTGCACTCCTCCCTGTACAAATGGCGCCCTCCCTTTCCCTACCCAGGAACACGGCCCCTTCTGTATTTCTAACTCTGTACAAATGGCGCCCTCCCGTTCCCTTCCCAGGAATACAGCCCCTTCTGTACTACTCACTGTACAAATGGCGCCCTCCTGTTCCCTTCCCAGGAATACCGTCCCTTTTGTACTGCTCACTGTACAAACAGTGCCCTCCTCTTCCCTTCCTTGGAATACGGCCCCTCCTATATGGCATCCTCTTCTTCCCTTCCTAGGAATACGGCCCCTTCTGTATGGCATCCTCCTGTTCGCTTCCTAGGAATATGGCCCCTTCTCTAATGCTCACTGTACAAATGGCGCCCTCCTGTTCTTTTGCTAGGAATATGGCCCATTCTGTATTCCTCAATGTACAAATGGCATCCTCCTCTTCCTTCCTAGGAATATGGCGCCTTCTGTATTCTTCACTCTACAAATGGCGCTCTCTTGTTCCCTTCCCAGGAATATGGCGCCTTCTGTATTCTTCACTGTACAAATGGCGCCCTCCTGTTCCTTTCCCAGGAATATGGCGCCTTCTGTACTCCTCACTGTACAAATGGTGCCCTCCTCTTCCCTTCCTAGGAATACGGCTCCTTCTGTATAGCATCCTCTTGTTCCATTCCTAGGAACACGGCCCCTTCTGTACTTCTCATTGTACAAATGGCGCCCTCCTGTTCCATTCCTAGGAATACAGCCCATTCTGTACTCCTCACTGTACAAATGGCGCCCTCCTCTTCCCTTCGTAGGAATACGGCTCCTTCTGTATAGCATCCTCCTGTTCCCTTCCTAGGAATATGCCCCTTCTGTACTCCTCACTGTACAAATGGCGCCCTCCTGTTCTTTTGGTAGGAATATGGCCCCTTCTGTACTCCTCCCTGTACAAATGGCGCCCTCCTCTTCCCTTCCTAGGAATACGGCCCCTTCACTATGGCATCCTCCTGTTCCATTCCTAGGAATACGGCCCCTTCTGTACTTCTCATTTTAAAAATGGCACCCGCCTGTTCCCTTCCCAGGAACATGGCGCCTTCTGTATTCTTCACTGTACAAATGGCGCCCTCCTATTCCCTTCCCAGGAATATGGCGCCTTCTGTACTCCTCACTGTACAAATGGTGCCCTCCTCTTCCCTTCCCAGGAATATGGTGCCTTCTGTATTCTTCACTGTACAAATGGTGCCCTCCTCTTCCCTTCCCAGGAATATGGCACCTTCTGTATTTTTACTGTACAAATGGCGACCTTCCTTTCCCTACCCAGGAACACGGCTCCTTCTGTATTTCTAACTCTGTACAAATGGCGCCCTCCCGTTCCCTTCCCAGGAATACAGCCCATTCTGTACTCCTCACTGTACAAATGGCGCCCTCCTCTTCCCTTTGTAGGAATACGGCCCCTTCTGTATGGCATCCTCCTGTTCCCTTCCTAGGAATATGCCCCTTCTGTACTCCTCACTCTACCAATGGCGCCCTCCTGTTCTTTTGGTAGGAATATGGCCCCTTCTGTACTCCTCACTGTACAAATGGCATCTTCCTCTTCCCATCCTAGGAATATGGTGCCTTCTGTACTCCTCACTGTACAAATGGCGCCCTCCTGTTTCCTTGGTAGGAATACGGCCCCTTCTGTACTCCTCACTGTACAAATGGTGTCCTCCTCTTCCCTTCCCAGGAATATGGCGCCTTCTGTATTCTTCACTGTACAAATGGTGCCCTCCTCTTTCCTTCCCAGGAATATGGCGCCTTCTGTATTTTTACTGTACAAATGGCGCCCTCCCTTTCCCTACCTAGGAACACGGCCCCTTCTGTATTTCTAACTCTGTACAAATGGCGCCCTCCCGTTCCCTTCCCAGGAATACAGCCCCTTCTGTACTCCTCACTGTACAAATGGCGCCCTCCTGTTCCCTTCCCAGGAATACCGGCCCTTTTGTACTCCTCACTGTACAAACAGCGCCCTCCTCTTCCCTTCCTTGGAATACGGCCCTTCCTATATGGCATCCTGCTCTTCCCTTCCTAGGAATACGGCCCCTTCTGTATGGCATCCTCCTGTTCGCTTCCTAGGAATATGGCCCCTTCTCTAATGCTCACTGTACAAATGGCGCCCTCCTGTTCTTTTGCTAGGAATATGGCCCATTCTGTATTCCTCAATGTACAAATGGCATCCTCCTCTTCCTTCCTAGGAATATGGCGCCTTCTGTATTCTTCACTCTACAAATGGCGCCCTCTTGTTCCCTTCCCAGGAATATGGCGCCTTCTGTATTCTTTACTGTACAAATGGCGCCCTCCTGTTCCCTTCCCAGGAATATGGCGCCTTCTGTACTCCTCACTGTACAAATGGTGCCCTCCTCTTCCCTTCCTAGGAATACGGCCCTTTCTGTATGGCATCCTCTTGTTCCATTCCTAGGAATACGGCCCCTTCTGTACTTCTCATTATACAATGGCACCCTCCTGTTCCCTTCCCAGGAATATGGCATCTTCTGTATTCATCACTGTACAAATGGCGCCCTCCTGTTCCATTCCTAGGAATACAGCCCATTCTGTACTCCTCACTGTACAAATGGCGCCCTCCTCTTCCCTTCGTAGGAATACAGCCGCTTCTGTATGGCATCCTCCTGTTCCCTTCCTAGGAATATGCCCCTTCTATACTCCTCACTCTACCAATGGCGCCCTCCTGTTCTTTGGGTAGGAATATGGCCCCTTCTGTACTCCTCACTGTACAAATGGCGCCCTCCTGTTTCCTTGGTAGGAATACGGCCCCTTCTGAACTCCTCACTGTACAAATGGCGCCCTCCTCTTCCCTTCCTAGGAATACGGCCCCTTCTATACTCCTCACTGTACAAATGGCGCCCTCCTTTTCCCTTCCCAGGAATACGGCCCCTTCTGTACTCCTCCCTGTACAAAAGGCGCACTCCACTTCCCTTCCCAGCAATACAGTGGCTTCTGTACTCCTCACTGTACAAATGGCACCCTCCTGTTCCCTTCCTAGGAATATGGCCCCTTCTATAACCCTCAGTGTACAAATGGCGCCCTCCCGTTCCCTTGGTAGGAATACGGCCCCTTCTGTACTCCTCTCTGTACAAATGGCATACTCCTCTTCCCTTCCTGGGAATATGGCGCCTTCTGTATTCTTCACTGTACAAATGGCGCTCTCCCGTTCCCTTTACAGGAATATAGAGGCTTCTGTACTCCTCACTGTACAAATGGTGCCCTCCTCTTCCCTTCCTAGGAATATGGCCCTTTCTGTATGGCATCCTCTTGTTCCATTCCTAGGAACACGGCCCCTTCTGTACTTCTCATTGTACAATGGTACCCTCCTGTTCCATTCCTAGGAATACAGCCCATTCTGTACTCCTCACTGTACAAATGGCGCCCTCCTCTTCCCTTCGTAGGAATACGGCCCCTTCTGTATGGCATCCTCCTGTTCCCTTCCTAGGAATATGCCCCTTCTGTACTCCTCACTCTATCAATGGCGCCCTCCTGTTCTTTTGGTAGGAATATCACCCCTTCTGTACTCCTCACTGTACAAATGGCATCTTCCTCTTCCCATCCTAGGAATATGGTGCCTTCTGTACTCCTCACTGTACAAATGGCACCCTCCTGTTTCCTTGGTAGGAATACGGCCCCTTCTGTACTCCTCACTGTACAAATGGTATCCTCCTCTTCCCTTCCTGGGAATATGGCGCTTTCTGAATCTTCACTGTACAAATTGTGTCCTCCCGTTCCCTTCCCAGGAATATGGCGCCTTCTGTATTCTTCATGGTACAAATGGCAAATCCTGTTCCCTTTCTAGGAATACAGCCCCTTCTGTACTCCTCTCTGTACAAATGGCACCCTCCTCTTCCCTTCCTAGGAATATGGCCCTTTATGTACTCCGCACTGTACAAATGGCGCCCTCCCGTTCCCTTGGTAGGAATACGGCCCCTTCTGTACTCCTCTCTGTACAAATGGCATACTCCTCTTCCCTTCCTGGGAATATGGCGCCTTCTGTATTCTTCACTGTACAAATGGCGCTCTCCCGTTCCCTTTACAGGAATATAGAGCCTTCTGTACTCCTCACTGTACAAATGGTGCCCTCCTGTTCCCTTCCTAGGAATACGGCCCTTCTGTACTCCTCAATGTACAAATGGCGCCCTCCTTTTCTTTTGGTAGGAATACGGCCCCTTCTGTACTTCTCATTGTACAATGGCACCCTCCTGTTCCCTTCCCAGGAATATGGCACCTTCTGTATTCTTCACTGTACAAATGGCGCCCTCCTGTTCCATTCCTAGGAATACAGCCCATTCTGTACTCCTCACTGTACAAATGGCGCCCCCCTCTTCCCTTCGTAGGAATACGGCCCCTTCTGTACTCCTCACTGTACAAATGGCGCCCTCCTGTTCCCTTCCTAGGAATACGGCTTTTCTGTACTCCTCCCTGTACAAACGACTCATACTCTTTGGTTACCAGGAATACAGCGCCTTCTGTACTCCTCACTGTACAAATGGCGCCTTCCTCTTCCCTTCCCAGGAATATGGCGCCTTTTTACTCCCCACTGTATAAATGGCACCCTCCTGTTCCCTTCCTAGGAATACGGCCCCTTCTGTATGGAATCCTCCTGTTCCCTTCCCAGGAATATGGTGCCTTCTGTACTCCTCACTGTACAAATGGCGCACTCCTCTTCCCTTCCTAGGAAGATGGTCCCTTCTGCATGGCATCGTCCTGTCCCTTTCCTAGGAATACGGCCCCTTCTGCACTCCTCCCTGTACAAATGGCGCCCTCCTCTTCCCTTCCTAGGAATACGGCCCCTTCTGTATGGCATCCTCCTGTTCCATTCCTAGGAATACGGCCCCTTCTGTACTTCTCATTTTAAAAATGGCACCCGCCTGTTCCCTTCCCAGGAACATGGCGCCTTCTGTATTCTTCACTGTACAAATGGCGCCCTCCTATTCCCTTCCCAGGAATATGGCGCCTTCTGTACTCCTCACTGTACAAATGGTGCCCTCCTCTTCCCTTCCCAGGAATATGGCGCCTTCTGTATTCTTCACTGTACAAATGGTGCCCTCCTCTTCCCTTCGTAGGAATATGGCGCCTTCTGTATTTTTACTGTACAAATGGCGACCTTCCTTTCCCTACCCAGGAACACGGCTCCTTCTGTATTTCTAACTCTGTACAAATGGCGCCCTCCCGTTCCCTTCCCAGCAATACAGCCCATTCTGTACTCCTCACTGTACAAATGGCGCCCTCCTCTTCCCTTCGTAGGAATACGGCCCCTTCTGTATGGCATCCTTCTGTTCCCTTCCTAGGAATATGCCCCTTCTGTACTCCTCACTCTACCCATGGCGCCCTCCTGTTCTTTTGGTAGGAATATGGCCCCTTCTGTACTCCTCACTGTACAAATGGCGCCCTCCTGTTTCCTTGGTAGGAATACGGCCCCTTCTGTACTCCTCACTGTACAAATGGTATCCTCCTCTTCCCTTCCTGGGAATATGGCGCTTTCTGAATTCTTCACTGTACAAATGGCGTCCTCCCGTTCCCTTCCCAGGAATATGGCGCCTTCTGTATTCTTCGCTGTACAAATGGCAAATCCTGTTCCCTTACTAGGAATACAGCCCCTTCTGTACTCCTCTCTGTACAAATGGCACCCTCCTCTTCCCTTCCAAGGAATATGGCCCTTTATGTACTCCGCACTGTAAAAATGGCGCCCTCCCGTTCCCTTGGTAGGAATACGGCCCCTTCTGTAATCCTCTCTGTACAAATGGCATCCTCCTTTTCCCTTCCTGGGTATATGGCACCTTCTGTATTCTTCACTGTACAAATGGTGCTCTCCCGTTCCCTTTACAGGAATATAGAGCCTTCTGTACTGCTCACTGTTCAAATGGCGCCCTCCTGTTCCCTTCCTAGGAATACGGCCCTTCTGTACTCCTCACTGTACAAACGACTCATACTCTTCGGTTACCAGGAATACAGAGCCTTCTGTACTCCTCACTGTACAAATGGCGCCTTCCTCTTCCCTTCCCAGGAATATGGCGCCTTTTTACTCCCCACTGTACAAATGGCACCCTCCTGTTCCCTTCCTAGGAATACGGCCCCTTCTGCATGGAATCCTCCTGTTCCCTTCCCAGGAATATGGTGCCTTCTGTACTCCTCACTGTACAAATGGCGCACTCCTCTTCCCTTCCTAGGAAGATTGTCCCTTCTGCATGGCAACGTCCTGTTCCTTTCCTAGCAATACGGCCCCTTCTGCACTCCTCCCTGTACAAATGGCGCCCTCCTCTTCCCTTCCTAGGAATACGGCCCCTTCTGTATGGCATCCTCCTGTTCCATTCCTAGGAATACGGCCCCTTCTGTACTTCTCATTTTAAAAATGGCACCCGCCTGTTCCCTTCCCAGGAACATGGCGCCTTCTGTATTCTTCACTGTACAAATGGCGCCCTCCTATTCCCTTCCCAGGAATATGGCGCCTTCTGTACTCCTCACTGTACAAATGGTGCCCTCCTCTTCCCTTCCCAGGAATATGGAGCCTTCTGTATTCTTCACTGTACAAATGGTGCCCTCCTCTTCCCTTCCCAGGAATATGGCGCCTTCTGTATTTTTACTGTACAAATGGCGCCCTCCCTTTCCCTACCCAGGAACACGGCCCCTTCTGTATTTCTAACTCTGTACAAATGGCGCCCTCCCGTTCCCTTCCCAGGAATACAGCCCCTTCTGCACTACTCACTGTACAAATGGCGCCCTCCTGTTCCCTTCCCAGGAATATCGCCCCTTTTGTACTCCTCACTGTACACATGGCGACCTCCTCTTCCCTTCCCAGGAATATGGCGCCTTCTGTATTCCTCACTGTACAAATGGCAAATCCTGTTCCCTTCTCAGGAATATGGCGCCTTCTGTACTCCTCACTGTACAAATGGCTCCCTCCTTTTCCCTTCCCAGGAATACGGACCCTTCTATACTCCTCACTGTACAAATGGCGCCCTCCTTTTCCCTTCCCAGGAATACAGTGGCTTCTGTACTCCTCACTGTACAAATGGCACCCTCCTGTTCCCTTCCTAGGAATATGGCCCCTTCTATACCCCTCAGTGTACAAATGGCGCCCTCCCGTTCCCTTCCTAGGAATACGGCCCCTACTGTACTCCTCACTGTTCAAACGGCGCCCTCCTCATCCCTTCCTAGGAGTACGGCCCCTTCTGCACTCCTCCCTGTACAAACTGTGCCCTCCTCTTCCCTTCCTTGGAATACGGCCCCTCCTATATGGCATCCTCCTCTTCCCTTCCTAGGAATACGGCCCCTTCTGTATGGCATCCTCCTGTTCGCTTCCTAGGAATATGGCCCCTTCTGCACTGCTCCCTTTACAAATGGCGCCCTCCTCTTCCCTTCCTAAGAATATGGCCCCTTCTGTATGGCATCCTCCTGTTCCATTCCTAGGAATACGGCCCCTTCTGTACTTCTCATAAAAATGGCACCCTCCTGTTCCCTTCCCAGGAATATTGCGGCTTCTGTATTCTTCACTGTACAAATGGCGCCCTCCTATTCCCTTCCCAGGAATATCGTGGCTTCTGTACTCCTCACTGTACAAATGGTGCCCTCCTCTTCCCTTCCCAGGAATATGGTGCCTTCTGTTTTCTTCATTGTACAAATGGTGCCCTCCTCTTCCCTTCCCAGGAATATGGCGCCTTCTGTATTCTTTACTGTACAAATGGCGCCCTCCCTTTCCCTACCCAGGAACACGGCCCCTTCTGTATTTCTAACTTTGGACAAATGGTGCCCTCCTCTTCCCTTCCCAGGAATATGGTGCCTTCTGTTTTCTTCACTGTACAAATGGTGCCCTCCTCTTCCCTTCCCAGGAATATGGCGCCTTCTGTATTCTTTACTGTACAAATGGTGCCCTCCTCTTCCCTACCCAGGAACACGACACCTTCTGTATTTCTAACTTTGTACAAATGGTGCCCTCCTCTTCCCTTCCTAGGAATACGGCCCTTTCTGTATGGCATCCTCTTGTTCCATTCCTAGGAATACGGCCCCTTCTGTACTTCTCATTGTACAAATGGCACCCTCCTGTTCCCTTCCGAGGAATATGGCACCTTCTGTCTTCTTCACTGTACAAATGGCGCTCTCCTGTTTCATTCCTAGGAATACAGCCCATTCTGTACTCCTCACTGTACAAATGGCGCCCTCCTCTTCCCTTCGTAGGAATACGGCCCCTTCTGTATGGCATCCTTCTGTTCCCTTCCTAGGAATATGGCCTCTTCTGTAGTCCTCACTGTACCAATGGCGCCCTCCTTTTCTTTTGGTACGAATATGGTCCCTTCTATACTCCTCACTGTACAAATGGCGCCCTCCTGTTTCCTTGGTAGGAATACGGCCTCTTCTGTACTCCTCACTGTACAAATGGTATCCTCCTCTTCCCTTCCTGGGAATATGGCGCTTTCTGTATTCTTCACTGTACAAATGGCAAATCCTGTTCCCTTCCTAGGAATACAACCCCTTCAGTACTCCTCACTGTACAAATGGCATCCTCCTCTTCCCTTCCTGGGAATATGGCGTCTTCTCTATTCTTCATTGTACAAATGGCGCTCTCCCGTTCCCTTCCCAGGAATAGGGAGCCTTCTGTACTCCTCACTGTACAAATGGTGCCCTCCTGTTCCATTCCTAGGAATACGGCCCCTTCTGTACTCCTCACTGTACAAACGGCTCATACTCTTCCCTTACCAGGAATATGGCGCCTTCTGTACTCTCCACTGTACAAATGGCGCCCCCCTGTTCCCTTCTCAGGAATATGTCGCCTTCTGTACTCCTCAGTGTACAAATGGCGCTCTCCTGTTCCCTTCCTAGGAATACGGCCCCTACTGTACTCCTCCCTGTACAAAAGGCGTACTCCTCTTCCCTTCCCAGGAATACAGCGCCTTCTTTACTCCTCACTGTACAAATGGCACCCTCCTCTTCCCTTCCTAGGAATATTGCCCCTTCTGTACCCCTCAGTGTATAAATGGCGCCCTCCTGTTCCCTTCCTAGGAATACGACCCATATTGTACTCCTCACTGTTCAAACAGCGCCCTCCTCTTCCCTTCCTAGGAGTACGGCCCCTTCTGCACTCCTCCCTATACAAACGGTGCCCTCCTCTTCCCTTCCGTGGAATACGGCCCCTCCTGTATGGCATCCTCCTGTTCCCTTCCTAGGAATATGGCCCCTTCTGTACTCTTCACTGTACCAATGGTGCCCTCCTGTTGTTTTGGTAGGAATATGGCCCCTTCTGTACTCCTCACTGTACAAATGGCATCTTCCTCTTCCCATCCTAGGAATATGGCGCCTTCTGTACTCCTCACTGTACAAATGGCCCCCTCCCGTTTCCGTGGTAGGAATACGGCCCCTTCTGTACTCCTCACTGTACAAATGATGCCCTCCTCTTCCCTTCCTGGGAATATGGCGCCTTCTGTATTCCTCACTGTACACATGGCGACCTCCTCTTCCCTTCCCAGGAATATGGCGCCTTCTGCATTCTTCACTGTACAAATGGCGCCCTCCCTTTCCCTTCCCAGGAACACGGCCCCTTCTGTATTTCTAACTCTGTAGAAATGGCGCCCTCCCGTTCCCTTCCCAGGAATAGGGCCCCTTCTGTATTTCTAACTCTGTACAAATGGCGCCCTCCCTTTCCCTTCCCAGGAATACAACCCTTTCTGTATTTCTAACTCTGTACAAATGGTGCCCTCCCGTTCCCTTCCCAGGAATACGGCCCCTTCTGTACTCCTCCCTGTACAAATGGCACCCTCCCGTTCCCTTCCCAGGAATACGGCCTCTTCTGTATTTCTAACTCTGTACAAATGACACCCTCACTTTTATGTGCCAAAATGTTTGTAGTAGCCCTGTTTGTAGTGGCTAGAAACTGGAAAATAAATGGATGCCCATCAATCGGAGAATGGCTGGGTAAATTGTGGTATATGAATGTTATGGAATATCATTGTTCTGTAAGAAATGACCAGCAGGATGAATACAGAGAGGACTGGCGAGACTCACATGAACTGATGCTATGTGAAATGAGCAGAACCAGGAGATCATTATACACTTCGACAACGATATTGTATGAGGACATATTTTGATGGAAGTGGATTTCTTTGACAAAGAGACCTGAGTTTCAATTGATAAATGACGGACAAAAGCAGCTACACCCAAAGAAAGAACACTGGGAAACGAATGTGAACTATCTGCATTTTTGTTTTTCTTCCCGGGTTATTTATACCTTCTGAATCCAATTCTCCCTATGCAACAAGAGAACTCTTCGGTTTTGCAAACCTATATTGTATCTAGGATATACTGCAACATATCCAACATATAAAGGACTGCTTGCCATCTAGGGGAGGGGGTGGAGGGAGGGAGGGAAAAAAAAGTCGGAACAGAAACGAGTGTCAATATAAAGTAATTATTAAATAAAAATTTAAAAAAAAAGAAAAAGAAAAGTGAAGAGATTAAACAATAAAAAAAAACAAAAAACAAAAAACAAATGACACCCTCCTCTTCCCTTCCCAGGAATATGGCCCCTTCTGTACTCCTCACTGTACAAATGGCGCCCTCCTCTTCCCTTCCTAGGAATACGGCCCCTTCTGTATGGCACCCTCCTGCTCCCTTCCTAGGAATACGGCCCCTTCTATACTCCTCACTGTACAAATGGCACCCTCCTATTCCCTCCTAGGAATATGGCCCCTTCTCTATTCCTCACTGTACAAACGGCGCCCTCTTCTTCCCTTCCTAGGAATACGGCACCTTTTTTACTTCACATTGTACAAATGGCGTCCTCGTCTTCCCTTCCCAGGAATATGGCGCTTTCTGTACTCCTCACAGTGCAAATGGTCCCCTCCTGTTCCCTTTCTAGGAATATGGTCCCTTCTGTATTCCTAACTGTACAAATGATTCCCTCCTGTTCCCTTCCTAGGAGTACTGTCCCTTCTGTATTCCTAACTGTACAAATGATGTCTGTCCCTCTCCTAACTACTCTAAAGGTTAATGACTTCGATTAAATGAACACCCCTCAAAGGTTCCTTCTCCAAAGAGCTGATATGTAGAGTTGGGTGCACGAGCTCTTTAAGAAGTCCTGGGAACCGAAAACCCAGGAAGCTCCAGAAATCTGCCTTGCCATCTGGACCTCCATCTCCTCCCTTATCTCCTTCCCTGGCCTGCACTTCCGAGCTGGCTCCAGCCCCTCAGGCCCAATCACCACATGCCATACAGATGCGCTCTGTTCCCTGGCTGGTGTCTAACCGACTCCGACCCATTTAACGTAATTCTGGCTGTTAGGCGGCTGTCAGTAACGTCTTCATTTCCTGAGCTCCCCTCCCTATTGTCTTCGGCCCTCTGGGAAACAAGGAAATTGGTACCAGCAGACATGACTCTGGTACCCCAGGAAGAATTTTTGTATTCCTATACTTGCCAAATTAGTCTTCTAGGAAGATTGGTGTTGTGCCTAAAACTCCCCTGGGTTATTTAAAAAATGTATCACTTAGACTTCTAATCCTCCCTGATGACAAGCATTTGCTGCACTATAATTCAGCTCTTCTTCCAGCAATGCCATTTCAGATGCTATGACTTGCTAAAAGAATGGGGAGTGCTTAAACCAGGATTAACAGAGAGACAACTTAGCAAAGAAAAAGGAAGATAATTGGCAGAGTCCGAGAGTATTTTAGTATTTTGCCAAATAACTAGTAATTTAGTTCTTCTTTTGGACTTGATTATTCTTTGGGATTTTAATTTGTTGAACAACTGGCTTTTCTTCTTGCTGTGATGGTTCTTTCTCTGTCTCCCTTTCTCCTTTCTGTTCATTAACCATTTGCTTTTCCAAAACTCTTCTGGATTGTCTGCTCTTTTTCCCTTTAAACTCATTGCCTTGGTAAGCTCAGCAAGTCTCAGTGATTTAATTTGAAGGTAGAGAATTCCCAAATCTGCATCTCCAACTAAAGCCTTTGCTTTTTTCTCTCTAACCTCACTCCTTTGGGGAGCCCTAATGTGGTTCAACTATTCAGCCTTTTCTATCTTCTGCTTGAATCACTTCAGATTTCTTAGCTGGATGTCCCTCTTCCTTTAGCATATACAATTGCGTGAATCATGTGTACTCAAACACCATTTTCATCCTGCCGTTCTCTTGATGCGTATCAGTGATTTAACACAAATTATTAAGGTAGTTGTACTTCTTTATAGAATCAAAGAATCGCAGAATTGTAAGGGATTTCAGTCCAACTCATGTCTGAATAAGACTTCCTGCTACTATATACCCAAATTTCATATAGACTTTGCTTGAAGATGTCTAGTGATGGGCATTCCACTCCCTCCTGAAGCTGTCCCTTTCATTTTGATACAGCTTTAATCTTTAGGTAGTTTATCTTACACATTTGCTTTTCTACAACTTCCTTCTATTACTCCTAACCCCATCCTTTGTGGCAAGCATATGAAAACCCAATTCCTCTTTCACAGCCTTCCAACAATCAATCAAACGACAAGAATTCATTTAGCACCTACTGTGTGTCAGGCCCTGTGCCTTTAGCACAAACCCTAAATATTCCATTTGGTGTCCAAAGCCCTTCTTAACTGAGTGTTTTCCTACCTTTCCAGTCTTCTCCATCACATACTCTTCTATTCAGTGACACTGGACTCCTGATTATTCTGAGAACTACACCCTTCCTCTCTCAGCTCTGGATATTCTTTCTGGCTGTCCCTTCTGGCTGGATTGATTTCCTTCCTCTTCTTTAGGTTTTTTGGATACCCCATTTGTTTATATTTTCTTATTCAAATTATCTTGCACTTTCTTATTTATATTGGTGTTTTATCCTCCCAGGAAAATGCAAGCTTCCTAAAGGCAAGGACTCTTCCATTTATATCTTTATATCATAGACCATAGTATGGAGCCTTTTCCATAATTGATGTTTCCTGATATGAATTAATTCTGCTAGGCTAACTTAATTCCCACCATGTCATGCTACACTAATAAACAAATGATTCACAGGACAATAGAGAGGTCTTGAGGATATCTGATGTGAGCCTCTAGAACAAGTTAATTCTACCTAGAATGCCTTTCTCCACTCTTTTTAGTTATATTTTTTCCTTTTTCTCCTTCAAAAACTAAAGACTAAATCAAAACTCACTCCCTTTAGGAAACTCTCCACTTTATCTAATAATCCTAAGCACTCTTTTACTCAGCATCCCTGAAGAGATTATGCATCCAACAGGAGCCATATAATGTGCAATCCTATAAAGATTTGCACTTGTTCTAATCTTATTCTCTCTTGGGGGCAGATTGAGTAGATCTAATTATACCATAAACTACTTGACAGCTGGGACAATGTTGTCTATTATTTGTTTGTTTTTGGAAACCTTCAGAAAAGTGTAGCAGTACCTAGTTGTTACTCAGTAAATATTGTTGACTTGCAATTGTTCTACTGGGGACAAGATTATTGTCTTGCTGCAAAGAAAGACATAAGGAGCATGCACTTTTTTTTTTAAACACATAGACAAAAGCATAGTTTGTCATATATTCAGTGATTTTTTTCTGTGGTTAATATATGCTAACACTATTATTTTTACTGAGAATCTTTAGCGGGTGTAGTAATTCAAAGAATAAAACCATTCTCTGTTTTGATAGTTCAGAAAAATGTTGGAGAAGTTTCCCTATTAAGCCAAGTGGTCGTCTCCGAGCCAATTTTCCAGTATCACAATTTTTTAGCGGTTTCCTGATGGGGCTTTCTAGGAACCAAGAGTAAGAAACATACAGACTATTTATAGATGGCAAAGTGGAGAAGACATTAAATATGTCATTAAATCTCTAGAGTTTTTCCCCTTAGATAACACAGCTTCACAGTGGCAACTTCTATGATTGTAGAATTAATGAAAGCAAAACATAGCTATACTTTAAAAGTCACAGCAATGATGGCAATTTTGGAAGTAGCGAGGCCCCAAACTCCCCAAAACAAACTGAACTATAAAAGGGGTTCATTTACGTGCTTAAAAATAGGATTAACTTTTAGGGGTAGAATAGATCACAGAAGTCATGTACAGATTTTTCATTCTACAGATGAGAACATTAAGGTCCACAGGTTAAATGATGGGCTGAAGTTATATACGTGTCTTATTATATAAGGGAAATGGGTTTGAAACTCAATTCAAACTCAAGTCTGGTATTTGACATACAAATGAGAAAATTATTAACTCAGTACCCATCCAGGCAAGAAGAAGCCATCAGTACATTTTCTACTCCACCTGGGAGGTGTAAAGCTTTGCCTTTTAGCTCAGAGCCATCCAAGGGGTCAAATAAGTAGGAAAAGGGTTCCAGGTCCCTAGTGCTCCCCTGCACAGTGTGGTATTTTGTTTTTGCCATTCATACAGGGCATTTTGCTTTTATAATTCATACTGGGCTTTTTCTATTCTTTTAAAGCTAGCTCTGTCCTCAGTTGTATTGCTTAATCAAAACAAAGGACCATGTTGATACCTTTAAATAGTTTCACAGAACCTGAGATTGATTGTATTTCTTAATACAATACAATTAATACAATAATTTCTAGTAGAAAAAAATAATGCATAAATTTATCAAGAATTTATTCCTCATTTATTGTGTTCATAATTATAAACTGAAAACATTATTTTTTGATATGATGAAAATTCTCATTTTTTGAAATAGTGGATAAAAACAAACACCTAACACCACTCATATATGTAGGGGGAAAAAATAAAGTCTCACACATAGTAAGAACTTAATAAATACTTTTTCCTTCACTCAGTGTTGTTTATATCTAAAATAAAAAGTAAAAATATAGTGAGAGAAGTCTTTAACCTCATCTTTAAAACAATGGCAATTAATTTCTTCTCTCTCCCTCTTTTTTTTTTTCCTGAAGGACATAAGAACATTGTATTTGAATTCCTGAAAAATCTAAACATTCTACAAGACCATACAAATTTAAATTCATGAATTTGAAAGTACTGTAATGGATTAATAAACTTCAATATAGAACTTAAAATAACTGAAAATGAAGAAATTTTAAAGACAAAGGCAAAAGTTAAAGAAATCTTTCCTAGGGGTTACATAAAAGCTCAGTTCCATTCCCTTCTTTTAATCCCTTAATTTAGAGATCATCTTAGGAAGCTCCATTTTAGTCTTTATGTGAAAGTCATAGCAGGCATTTATAACATTCTTCAGAAGAAATAGTACTGAATATTTGCTGGTTAGAATATGATGATGATGACAATGATAGTGATGATAATGCACATTATTTGATTATTATAGTGATCCTGTGAGGTAGATGCTATCATTATCACCATTTTACAGATGAGGAAATTAAGGCTGAAAGAAATTAGTTGACTTGTCCAAGGCCATAGGATTGGAACGAAAGTTTTCCAGACTCCATATCTAGTGCTCCATCCACTGGATCAACCTTGTTAAACACTTGACTTGCCACCCATGATACTTATTGGTCTGTCCCAAATCAGATTGAAATGTAACAGGGAAATATTTGACAAAACAAATAAAAATACAAAAGAACACAGATAATGTTAATCATATAGTTTTCTAAGTTATTTTGTAGTTTAGTGGGCCCTATCTCTATATTTGACATCGATGCCCTAAGACACCTCAAATTGACTTTGAGCACCCTTAGGTGTAGCTCTGTTTTTCTTTCTTTGTTTTTGATTTGTATATTTATTTTATTTCATTTTTAAAATTAAATATATGCATAGATAATTTTCAACATTTACCCTTGCAAAATCTTGTGTTCCAATTTTTTTCCCTTTACTAAATGGCAAGTAATCGAGTATGTCAAACGTGTGCAATTCTTCTATACATATTTCCACAATTACTATGCTGCACAAGAAAAATCAGATCAAAAAGGAAAAAAATGAGAAAGTAAACAAAGTGCAAGCAAACAACAACAAAAAAGTGGAAATACTTTGTTATGATCCACACTCCGTCCCCCTGGTACTCTCCCTGGGTGCAGATGGCTCTCTCCATCACAAGACCACTGGAACTGGCCTGAATCACCTCACTGTTGAAAAGTATCTCTGTTTTTCAATGGAGGTTCCAGTAGATAAGACCACTGGTTTCCTTTTTTATGAAATCTGAGGGGACAGGAAATAACTATTTAACTGAATAATTATAATCAACTCTCAATTATTTATGGTTTATTCAGTTTGTGAATTTTCCAGAATTGGTTTCTTCTTTTTTAAAATTTGTTCTTTTTTTCCTATGTCCTACTTTTCATCATTTCATTGTTCATTTGAGCCTTCATCATGAGGATTGGAAGCCATATTTGTTCATTTCACTTTTATGACACTACTGATAAGAAGAAGGAATAGGAACAAGTTGAGATTATTAGCTAAAATAAAATTTGGGCATTATTATATGTGAATTCAATTATTTGTCCTATTTCCTGTTACAATGGAAAATTAAAATTGTACTGTATTTCTATTCTGGTTAGGAACAACCGCCATTGTTCCATACTTTTTCCCAACTGAAATGGAACTAAAGAAAAAGATTTAGACCTGAAATCCTTGATGGTCTATGATTTTGTTAAATTTAGAGATATCTCAGGATTAAGAAATAAATTAAAATTTTAGACTCTCAAATCAAATTTAAACAAACCGAGTGCTCCTCTGGACTGACTGAAGAGCAAACCATCTCTCATGGTGAGTATAAGTCACTCCTCTAAGATAGAGGTAAAATCTCTTCACTGATTTCACATCTCTGTTCATGTCACTTTGGGTGAGATATTTGGTTGGGTTTACGCCTGCTTCACAGGTCATTGGAAGTACAAGAAGAGTTCACAGCTGTCACTGGAGCTTTGATTCATGTGTAGCACAGCACAGGAACTCAGGGGATCTAATCCTGATTCTAGTGCACAGAGATGACTGGGAAGAAAACAGTGGTCCTGAGTTACTGTATGAGTCATCTTGCTAATTTTAAGAATTCAAAGAGGACTCTGATCAATACAGTGATCCATGACCATTCCAAAGGACTCTTGATGAAAATCCCATCACCTTCAGAGAGAATTTATGACTCTAAGTACAGACTGAAGCACATTTTTTTTTTCATCTTTTTCTTGTCTCTCACCAATCTCCAAATATGGCTAATGTGGAAATATATTTTGTAAGACTTCATATACATATATGTATATGTGTACATATAGACACATATGTCTATCTATATATAGATATGTAAAATGGATATTGCTTTTCTTGCTTTCTCAATGGATAGGGGAAAGGATGGAAGGAGGGAGAGAATTTGGAATTGAGTAAAAAAGAACTGTAAAAGGAAGAAATTTGGAAGTTATTTCCCAACCTTGACCAGCAAAGAAAAAGGATGTAGTTATAGGCCACTGTAACTTAAAATAAGACCTAAGAGAACCAGTCATATTACCTTATTCCTATTTTCCTGTTTTATAACAGTTAAAAGACTTTAGTTCTCTAATGTGGTCTGTAGCTTATAATAATAATAATGAAAATTAACAGACAGTATTTGCTATGTATTAGGCACGGTGCTAAGCACTTTACAATTATTATCTCACTTAAAACTCACAACAACCCTAGACGGTAGTATTATTATAATTGTTAATATCCCCATTTGACAGATGAGGATATTGAGGAAAATAGGGATTAAATAATTTTTCCAGAGTTACACAACTAAAAAATGTTTGAAGCCAAAGTTAAACTTGAGTTTAATTCAGGCTTGGTCCTGGATTCATAGCCACCTAGACTGGGGAATATCTTTCATAATTTACAAATTAGAGAAGCTGGCTCCATATTTGGATGTCTAGTAGTCTATTGCTGCTATGATATTAAAAGGCAGTTTACCTTGAGATCCTCTATCTATTTATCTATCTGTTAATCTATCTTATTCATCTACCTACCTACTTATCTATTTATTCATCTACCTATTTATCTGCCTACCTATCTGTCTATCTATATATCTAACTATTCATCTGTCTACCTACTTATCTATCTATTCATCTAATTATCTATTTATCCATCCACCTACCTACTTATCTGTCTGTCTATTCATCTATCTACTTATCTGACTGTCTGTCTATCCATTTATCTATCTTTTTATCTATTCATCTATCTACCTACCTATCCATCTATCTTTATGTATATGTGTACATATTTATAATCATATATATTATATACACACATTTATATACATTTATATATATATACACATACATATGTGTGTGTGTGTATATATATATATATATATATATATAGAGAGAGAGAGAGAGAGAGAGAGAGAGAGAGAGAGAGAGATAGACCCTATATAAACTCTGAAATACAAATACACACGTTTGTCTCACACATACACATATATATATATATGATTTAGGGTCTATGAAATCCTATATATGTATATATATACCTATGTCAATGTATTTGTGTGTATGTACGTGCATCAGGATTTATGCAGAGTCTCTCACTGTACCTAAGTGTGTGGGGAGGAAGAAGAAGAGCTCCGGGTCCGGGCTGGTGAGGGAAAGAAGGCTCTGTGATGTACACGACTTTGCTAAGTCCTCAGACCCTTGTGGAGGACCAGCCAAACCTGAAGGGTGGGATGAGCGACATTTATTTCTCCATCGGAGGAAGTGATAAATCCCGCATCTTCTCGGGCCCGGGTCTGTCCTCCCGGCTTCTGCGCTGCCCAGTCATTCATTCCCCAAAGCAATGACAATGGAGCTTTTCTCGGCTCCGGCTCGGATGATTTATCCAGGTCATAGAGGGGACACCCGGCTAACCGGGGTTAACAGCTTTCTCAGTTTCATTTCAAAAAGACATTAGCATGGAGGCTGCATTAAATGCTGATACGCCAAATACTGATTCATTCACCTGCAGAGTTCGCTGGAAGGCAGGGACCTATTTGACAGACAGGGCTGAGCTTCCAGCCTTTTCCTAAAGGGCAGCCCCATAATTCATCTCCCAGAGCTAAATTACACCTGACACTTCATTGAAGACTTCAGGTACATTCACCCAACTGCAAACAAGCTTAATGGAGGAGAATGTTAGAGAATTAAAGGGATATTTTTTCTTTAGATAAAGATATCGGAGCTGACAATTGTATAATACAATCATATTAACATGATATGACATAAGCAGAGGATATTGAGACTTTGTGGGATACCCAGCTATCAATATCTTTGTTTGCTCAGGGTGGAGAGACCAGCTCTTCTAATAGGAGAAGATTGCTCCTCTATTGCATTTCATTAGGAAGACCTTATCAGATCTTATCACCTTTTCAGATCCCATCAACAACAGACTTATAGCCAGAGCCTCGTACCTCAGTAATGTCCATTCTATGGTAACTTAGTTGTCCCAACACTGTGTTTTTCCAGAATTAGAGCTTTTGGCCCAATTCTGAAAACTGCTTGTCTAAGATGATTACTTTTTAAGTCCCACTTTTTTTCTGTTATGGAAGCTAGAAGACCATAAAAATTGTGGAAGAGTTCTTGGGAAGTTTTCTCTGCCTCTTTGGATAAACTGGGAGTTGACAGGGGTAGCAGCCCTTCTTCTGAGCCCTTGGCAGAAAAGTACAATAGAGAAATATTTTGGTGTAACCCTGGTCTCATAGCACTTTGTACTCTTATGGACTTGGAATATGTCTGTATATATCTGTCACCCCTACTAGACTGTAACCTCCATGAAGGCAGGGACTGGTTCTATTTATCTTTTTATCTCACCTAATATACTGTACAGAGAGTGCTTACTTGCCTAATTGAGTGAATAAATGGATGCATGAATAAATAAACCTGCTCTAGCTGCCCAGAAAGTCATCATGATAGAGGAAAAGCAGAGAGACATTGCTAAGAAGATTCATGGACCATTCCCTCTTCTGCTAATATAGGGTTTTCCAAAGTAGCTATTCCTTCTGAAGGTTTATGATTAAAGAGAAGAAGGTGATAGCTTTAGGTATTTTAGATTTGAGTACAGATTTCAAAGTTCAGAGAAAGAATAGAATTCTATGGACTAAAATTTTATGGAGAAGTTGCCCCAGAAGGGCTCTTACAAATTAAAATCTAAAAACATGAATAATTCTTGTGTGGAATTATTGGAGATACACTCTTAATAGACTGATCAATCAATTTCTGGATACTATTCTAGTAATAAGCTTGTGGTACATAAAAACTCCCAGGTAGGTTTTACTTGAACTAGCATCTGTCCATTCTCTTCTTCCAGTCTTGTACTTATTAAGTTGATTTTTTGAATTTAATTGTAGGACTTCACCTTTATCCATGTTAAGTGTCACTTTACTAGATGTAACTGACTACTAGAAACATAAAACATCAGTCTAGTCTGTTGAACTATTTACCCAAAATGTTGGCCAACCATTTCAGGTTTGGGTCTTGCCATGAACATCCCAGTTGAACTTCGCTAAAGACCTTCTTCCAAGTTGACTTTCACCCATTCATTATTGACTATTCTTTGTGTCATTCAATGAGTCTGAGATCCATTTAACTATTTTTATGTCCAGTGAATATATTTTGTCCTTAAGGATAGCATGACTTTGTTAAACGTCTGGAAAAGCCTATCATCTTTCCGTTTTTTGAAAATGGAAACAATATTGTTGGTTTCTAGTCCTTTTAGCATCCCTCTTATTTCATAAACTTTTTGAAAGATAACTGAGAAAAGTTCTTTAATAGCATCCAGTTGTTCTTCCAATGGATAGAGTGCTGGATCCAGAGTCAGGGCGACTCATCTTCCTGAGTTCAAATCTTGCCTCAGACACTTAATAGCTATGTGGCCCTGGGTAAGCCACTAAACTCTGTCTCAGTTTCCTCAACTGTAAAATGAGTTGGATAAGGAAATGGCAAACCATTTTAGAATCTCTGTCAAGAAAGCCCTGAATGAGGTCACGAAGAGTTGGATACAACTGAAAAACAATTTTTTCTAGTGCTCTTTGTTGTCATTGTTATGAAGTTGGTAAATTGAAATCATTAAGTTTATCTAAATGCTCACAATCTTCCTTTTTGCCTTGAATTTCAACTCCTTAACTTTTTCGATCTTTTCTTTCTAGTTCAAAAGAAGGATTCTCTCTTTTACTTTTGATCTACTGCACCTTTTAGATTTTCTAAACCAGGAGATGGACCTCTTTTTTTTCCCACTGTAATCCAAGATCCAAGACTATTAATTCCCGAGTCTTGGGTTTCCAGGCTCAAATACATGAAGCAAATATCTTTTAAAAATTCTGGCGGTTAGAGAGGATCTAACTGCATTCTATACCTTATATCAGGGGTCCTCAAACTACGGCCCATGGGCCAGATGTGGCAGCTGAGGATGATTATCCCCCTCACCCAGGGTTATTTAAAGACCCACAAAACAAAGTTTTTGTTTTTACTATAGTTCGGCCCTCCAATAGTCTGAGGGACAGTGAACTGGCCCCCTATTTAAAAAGTTTGAGGACCACTGTCTTATATAATATGGAACTAAAGGCTTTTAAGTATCTTAAGTTCCCTGTAATCTTTATCAATAATTTCAAATCCCTAGAGAAATACATATGATCCCACAATTATGTCAACCTATAAACTGTCTGGAAGGTCATTGTATTGAGGATAGCAACCAAGGAAGAACTTAGAAAAGATCTCATCTTTTTGCCCTCTTATTTTGTTGGACTTAAATACTGTTAGGATCACAGATCACAAGTTCACTGAGGTGTTGGAGGTAGTTAATTGAGACTTCTTTAATAGAGCACTAGAAGACCCCCTGTATTTATATTGTAGTACAACTTCTTAGTAGCTGTGCCATCTTGGGCATATAATTTAATATCACATAGGTATTCCAAAATGATATTACCTACCCCTTCTACATAGAGTTACAAAGAAATGATATAGATGAAAAGGTAATAAAAAATTATAGTGAATTATACAAATGTAAAACATTATTTATTCAATAAATACTTGTCACCCATTTAAAATACTTATTTATTGTTCTCTTAGTGTTGTCTACAATTGTTTTCAAAAATGATCTACTTTGACCTCACATTTTTGCAGGTTCCTTTTTTTTTTGCCCCTAATTGTATTCTTCTGTTTTATAAGGTGATCTTGGAAGAATTAAAATTGAATAGCACTCCAAAGGAGCAGCAGAAGGACATATATTAGTCATGAGGAAGGTAAAACATTGTATAAATAAGGAATTAGGCTGTTTCACATAAAGGATGTGATAAAAGAAATTTATGACCAAAAATGAAGATTGTTGGTTGGGTATTAAAACCTAAGCATCAACCATTGACATTTTAGTGTCATGGCCCTCAGAAAGTTGGGTGGGAAAGGGACAAAGTTATGGGAAGACATGGATGAACGTAATGCTGGAAAGGAAGGCACTCAAGGATTATAATCTTCACGATTGATGGGAATATCAACATTGACAAGATCACTGGCCCACTATTGTATTGGTACAATGGTCATAGTCTTTTCCTCCTTAATATTTTGCACATGGGTTTTTACTTTGATCTGGTGGAGCCTTGGCTTCCATATTTCTTGGTTTGGATGGAGATTATAAGCTTGCCGCTTAGCAAAGTTTTGGGGCTCTTTGGGCCTCCTCCTTGTGGTCACTATTTTGAAAAAAACTATGCTTCCTTAGTGAATAATGACAGTATCAGTAGTTTAACTTTGGCCCATTTCCTTTTTTTTTTGGAATCAACAGCTTGTGTAAAGAGGTTGAGTTGGATAGACTACAGTCACATATAATATCTTCCTTTTCAACATTATTTTCCCTTCCAATTTGATATTTCCTTTGATCTTTGCTCTAACCAGTTGATCTAACTACACACATACATCTGCTTCTAAACTAACTTACATCTGTTCCCAGTCATTTCTTATCTGTTAATATAGAGTGAATTTCATTTTTATGATAACCATTCTTCACTATGCAGCATATCCAATGTCCTTCAGCTCTTTTCTTGAAGAAGGTTGTAGTCATGTTGTACAAAAATTACGCTCTCTCTTCACCTCTGCCTTGGGGATTTCCTCTTTTACTTCAAGATGAAGCTACATTTTCTATGTGAAGCCCTTTAGGGTCCATTCCTGCCAGTGTCATCTCTAATGAACTTGTGTTTATATGCCTATATATGTTCTTCTATCAATGTACTTATGTAAAATAATATATTATATATATTATATGTATAAATATATAAATATAAATATATTATATATATGTATAAATCATATACATGTTATGATTTCTGATTTCATTTATGGTCAGAATCAAAATCAATGTAGAAATGATTGTCAACAATCTGCCTTGCCAATGGAACTCTTAGCACTTTTACTTCCATCTGCTCTGCTAATGAACTTTCTTTTAAGTGTCACCCTCCTGAATTAGAGTATAACCTCCTTGGGATCAGAGACTGTCTTGCTTTTTACATTTGTAAATGTTCTATTCCTTCTTCCTTCCTCCCATTTTTGAATTGGGATTTTCAACAAGTAAGATGCATGTTGACTCGATTTAGAGCAGGGTTTCTAAAACTCTTTCCATTTATGACCCCTTTTATGCTTAAGAGATTTTTACATGACCCCAGGTATTTAGATATGTAAAATAGATATACAAATCAAACACTTACTGTTAATAAATCATAATTCTGTGACCTTTATATTCAGTTTCAAGACTCCATATGAAATTGTGCATCATACTTTAAGAAGAAGCTGGATTTAAAGGATTTTGCTGAGTTTTTCATAGAATTTCTTTCCTTCATAGTCCATAGTAGATGAGTTGTAATTCTCTCTATTTGCTTATGAGCAGCATAAACACTGAAAGACACACTATAAGAGCTTAACCAGTGGTTGTTGAACTAAATTAACTTGAAATTGCCAATAGTTCATGAAATGATGCTCATTTTTTGTCTTTGTATAAACATCAGAAAACATTTGAATTTTTTTGTTCACTTCTGGAAGGGAAACTTAAAAGATATACTTTCATTTAATTGAGACTTCTTTATGACTTCTGGTGTCATTTATAATAAAAATCAATGTAGAAGTTTGTATCAACAACTCATTGGTCATTCTATATAAATCTATATCTATAATCTATAGTTATACATACACATATGTATATGTGTATGTATGTACAAACACATATTTACACACACACATATATGTATATATATATACATGAAAGATGGCACATTTATTTTACCATCAGCTGAATTCTTATATAATTCTTAGTACCTTCTGTTCATTACTCTATCAACATCATTATCACTGTGGAATCAAAGGGGGAATGCACAGGATTAAAGACCATTTTGTTTCACAGGTTGTTTTGGCAGAAAGATCCCCTATTTGGTAACCAATATTATGACTATTGAATTCTCCATTTTGAAATAGACTGGCCTTCAGCATAACAGACTTATAGTCTATTCTTGGGTCTGGATTTTAAATCTTTTTAGTTTTGTAGAATTCACTAGAGATTGTGCTTTCCAGGAAAAATGTTTGAGAACCTGGAATTACCTCCATGCCATAGTGAAATGTCTCTTAAACAGATCTGAAATGGAACAGATCTACTGTTGTTTTGAGAGTGGTTTGTTTTCATTGGTGAAGATAGTGGAACCAGGATATACATTTGAGTCTTCCCAACTCAGTACCTGACATAAGAGAGTGACAATGAATCTTAAGAGAAGTGAATTCAGAAATTACTAGACCAGACCAGAAGCATAATGAAGAATTCTCTTTAGAGATGACATAATTTCAGGATACTTGGAGACTGATTTCAAAAATCTCAAAGTGGGGAAGGTTATGAAAAAGAAAAGATCATGGAAGATACTTTTTACCGGAAAAGGTCATTGATTTTAGATCTGTTGTTGGGGTTTGCCTTGGTGGAAGGAATATCCAGGTTATTGAAATCACAAATCCATTAAAGCATCTCCTGGGGTACCTGGATGTCACAGTGGATAGAGCAATAGTCCTGAAGTCATGAGAACCTGAGTTCAAATCTGACCTCAAACACTTAACACGTCCTGGTTGTGTGACCCTGGACAAGTCACATAAACCCAATTCCCTGGCCAAAAACAACAATGACAAAACCCCAAAAACCCAAAGTATCTCTTTATAACAAGGTCATATGCTAGACAGTGCAGGAGACACATACATATGTATACACATATAAGCACAACCATGTGCACAGATACATTTTGTGCATATGTATGTACACACATACACACATAATACATATGTATATATGTGTATGTATGTACAAACACATATTTACACACACACATATATGTATATATATATACATGAAAGATGGCACATTTATTTTACCATCAGCTGAATTCTTATATAATTCTTAGTACCTTCTGTTCATTACTCTATCAACATCATTATCACTGTGGAATCAAAGGGGGAATGCACAGGATTAAAGACCATTTTGTTTCACAGGTTGTTTTGGCAGAAAGATCCCCTATTTGGTAACCAATATTATGACTATTGAATTCTCCATTTTGAAATAGACTGGCCTTCAGCATAACAGACTTATAGTCTATTCTTGGGTCTGGATTTTAAATCTTTTTAGTTTTGTAGAATTCACTAGAGATTGTGCTTTCCAGGAAAAATGTTTGAGAACCTGGAATTACCTCCATGCCATAGTGAAATGTCTCTTAAACAGATCTGAAATGGAACAGATCTACTGTTGTTTTGAGAGTGGTTTGTTTTCATTGGTGAAGATAGTGGAACCAGGATATACATTTGAGTCTTCCCAACTCAGTACCTGACATAAGAGAGTGACAATGAATCTTAAGAGAAGTGAATTCAGAAATTACTAGACCAGACCAGATCCATAATGAAGAATTCTCTTTAGAGATGACATAATTTCAGGATACTTGGAGACTGATTTCAAAAATCTCAAAGTGGGGAAGGTTATGAAAAAGAAAAGATCATGGAAGATACTTTTTACGGAAAAGGTCATTGATTTTAGATCTGTTGTTGGGGTTTGCCTTGGTGGAAGGAATATCCAGGTTATTGAAATCACAAATCCATTAAAGCATCTCCTGGGGCAGCTGGATATCACAGTGGATAGAGCAATAGTCCTGAAGTCATGAGGACCTGAGTTCAAATCTGACCTCAGACACTTAACACGTCCTGGTTGTGTGACCCTGGACAAGTCACATAAACCCAATTCCCTGGCCAAAAACAACAATGACAAAACCCCAAAAACCCAAAGTATCTCTTTATAACAAGGTCATATGCTAGACAGTGCAGGAGACACATACATATGTATACACATATAAGCACAACCATGTGCACAGATACATTTTGTGCATATGTATGTACACACATACACACATAATACATATGTATATACACACAATATAGGTAAATATGTACATGTGTGTATATACACATACATACATACTATATATATACACATACATATACACACATGCACATAAATACATATTACCTTTCCCCTAGTTTTCTTTGAAAAGTGATGACTTAAAATAAATATTATTGGCAAATAAGTTTGTCTCTCAAAAACATATGTTTGTCTACCAGTCTGTACCTGTAGAATTTTCCTCAATTTTTTCTCACCTTCTTTTATAGTCAGTTTCAATTCTAAAGGACTATACAGGATTTAGGTTGTCTTACCTGAAGTGTTTGCTCAAGCTGCCGAGTTCTCAATCTCGTTTCACCCTCTGCTTGGGTAAGGCATCTGTTACATTCCACAAACTGAGAAAAATGACAAATACGGCATTGTCATTCCAAATGACTTTAATAACCTCACCGAGCATCATTTATATTTATTTCAAAACTATTTAGTACATATTTTCTTCATACACATACACATAAATATACTTAAATGTAAATAAATGTATATACACATGTGTGTGTATGTGTACACACACACACACATATCTAGATCAATTTTGTTATTCCTGCTAGAAATATTTCCTATTCTTCTTTTGTGTGTCACCTCCTCCTCCCCCCAAGTACACAGTGCTGTATCTGATAGAACTTTGAGGCACATCAATCGCAAAAAATTGAGCATCTAAAATGTGAAATGGCTGAAGAAGTGCAAATATAGAAGAATGGTTCTATGAAAGAAATGGGAAAGAAACATGTATATGACAAAATGTAATGAACAGATTTTGTGATAGTCAATAAACATTAAGTAAATGTTTATTGATTTGGATTTATTAACACCTACTATGTGTCAGGTACTGTGTTAAGCATCAGGGATGCAAAATGAGGCAAAAAAATAGTCCTGTCCTTAGGGAGTCTGAAATCTAATGGAAGTGACAACATGCAATCAAATATATACAGAGAAGCAATACACAAGATAAATAGGAACTAACTAAAAAAGGGAAGGCAAAAGAATTAAGAGAGATTGGGGATGGCTTCCTGAGAAAGATAAGATTTTAGCTGGAACACAAAGGAAGCCAGGGAAGGCAGTAGGCAGAAATGAGACGAGAAAGCCTTCTGTGTATGAAGGACAGCCAGAGAAAATTCCTGGAGCTGAAAGATGGAGCATTTTGTTGTGGAACTGCAAGGAGGTCACTAGACTGAAGAATACATGGTGGGGGAAAAAGACTAGAAGACTAGAAACATAGGAGGAGGACAGGTTACAAAGGATTTTGAACATCCAACAGAGGATTTTGTATTTGAGCCTGAAGATGATAGAGAGCCACTAGAATTTATTGAGTAGAGTTAGGATGACATAGTCAATCCTGTCTTTAGGAAAATCAATTTGGTGGCTGAATAGAGATGGATTGAAATAGGAAGAGATTTGAGTCTTGTAAAAATGAACTCTAGAAAATGAGAGAGATAATTCTAGGGATTAGTCAAAGGTCTGCTTCATAAAGTCATTGGATTTGCCAATAATGCTCTGTTGATAAGTTTAAGGTTCAATGTTAAGACTTCTCCCTTCAGATTTGTCTTGTGGTTCACAGTTCCAGTACAAGCTATCTTCTCCCTATTCCATTATGCTTCCTTATTCAACATTCCCTCCTGCCATATTGGTGGGTGGGAGACTCTAGGCATTTTTACTACTTGGGGTGGTTGTATCCCTGTTAAGAAGAGTCTCAAGAGCAGGTTCTCTCTTACTATCACCCAGTCAAATACACAGAACCATCTCCTGCAAGACCAAAAATGCAATTTAAAATTTAAAAAGTAAGATCACTGAGCACATCGAGTGAGTATGATATTATTGAGGTCCCTAGGTTCTTACATTTATGCACCTGAATTCAGTGATACCAAAAAGTACAAATTAACAGGACGTCTACAAGGTCTGATTTTACTGATGACACAATGTCCTTCCTTTATGCACAACATGCCCCTTCTCTATTTGAATAGATTATCTTTGAGACCTATTTATGATCACAAATTTCTTTGCCATGTAGTCAACTTGGTGATGAGACTTTCTCAACTTAACTAGGTTGGTCCTTGGAAAATTGCCATGTGGCCTTTCACCCGTACTATTCTTGCAAATCCAGCTGTCAAGCAGATTTGCAGAGTCCCCATGGTCAGAGTCTCAGACATGAAAACTATTGCCCCAAAGCTGCAAACATAAGGTCGATGCAGTTAGAAATGTTTCATAAACTTAATTCCCTGTGCATTGGAAGGTATTTCAGAAATGTAAAGAAGAAAACATTTCTTTTCTCATATGTTATTTTAGTCTCTACTCTGTTTGCTTCTTTTTTTGGATTGAACTTAATTGGGCTAGAGAACTCTCAGTTCAAAAGCTCTCTTTATTAATTTATTAATGCAGACTGGCAACTGCTCTTCAACTTAAAAATTTAGAAAGTGGCTTTCCATGATGTGTCAGCCAGGGACAACCCATATTGTATGTAAGGGAAAGTCTTCCTGAGTTGTAAACCAGCTCTCTATCTATTACGCCATAGTGATTTCTTTCTCTTCTCTATATAACAGATAAATCCACTGGGGGTCAAAATATGAAAATCTTTTCATTGGTTTCCTTCCCTAAAGTTCTACTTGGAAAATTTACCATAATTTAGAGGTGACTTCTGGGACTCTCAATAGCTGATCCATATGATATAAATAAAATAATATAACATATTATAATAAGGGGTCCTTCTAAGCTAGAAAGGGGATGGAATAGGGGCCTGGTGATGAGTGACATTGCTGCTGTCTACATATCAGATTCAGTCTTACTAATGTCAGGAGATCATTATTAGATTCATTTCAGAGTAATGAATTTTTCAGCCACAACAAGAAGGAAGAATCGGGATGCATTTTAGCATTCTTTTCCTCTCTTCATTAATTAATTAGTTCATTTATTTGTTAACTATTTTTAAAGCAAAGGACTTTTTTTTTTTTTTTAAGTTCCAAATTCTCTCCATCCTCCACTCTTCCCTCAACCAATGAGAAGGCAAGAAAAACCAAATGGATTACAAATATGACTGAACATATATTCACATATATATGCCATGTTTGTGTGTGTGTGTGTGTATTATGTATACATAATACATGTACATATATTAATGTAAAATAAATTTATGTACTAGTCATGTTTAAAAAAGCGAGAAAAATGCTTTGATTTGCATTTTGAATTCATTGGTTTTCTATCTGGAGGTGGATAACATTTATTATCATGAGTCTTTTGGCATAGCAACATTGAAGGGTATTTTACTAAAGTACAAAGAGTTTGTTATCTGTATTAATCAAAGTGGTACCCATAATGAAATAATTCTAGATCTTGAAAAAAAGGATTTGACTCATAGTCAAGTAATGTATAACCCCACATTAATTTATAAATACATATTTGTATAGGAAAAGTAGTTTTTATTAATATAAATGAAAATATATATGCATAGTTAAGTCAATATACCTTCAGAGAAATACATATCAAAATGAGTAAGTGCAAATGAGTAAGGTTTAACTGGTGATAATGGCATTATATGCATTCTTACACTAAAATTTTGTAAAAAAAAAAAGGGGGGGAATCATGCTTTTTATCACCAGAAGAATTTTAACTAATGAAATGAAAAGCATTTATTCTGATAACTTTGACAAATGTTAAAAAAAATGTAAAGGGAATTTTAAAAAGTTTTCTCTTAGGGTTATCATCATATAATTAAATAATCATCTGATGATTACTATAATTAAAATTGACGTAATGAATAGTAAAAAAAATTGCATCATTTTCTTTGCTGCATTTACTGTTTCTTAAAATTAAAATAAATGGAAGCCATTTTAGTCTTCTGGATTGTATGAACTAATAAGACTATAGAGAAGGGAAAAGGTTGGCTTTGTAAAATCACAATAACTTCCATTTTAGAAATAGGATGGTGTTTTTCCAGGATGCTCAAGATCATTATGTTTTAAGTAGGAGGCAAAAGCATAGGATTAATCCTTTTTTATGGAGTTTCACTTGAAGTTAAACTTGGCCCAAACAGCAACTCGGCCCAACTCATTTCAAATAATTTTCCATAATTTTCCTATTTTGTGATATAAGTTCTTCTACTTATTTCTATCTGCATTCAGAAAGGGATGTTTCTGAATTTTAAGTGCTTCCACATGATCACAACAAAATCTTTAAGATGGTTTTCCTTTCTTTTTTTCTTTTAATTCATGGAAACAATTCTCAGAGGGAAAGCTTTGGAATTTTTAAAATTGCTCATATCAACAAAATTAAAATTTTCAGAGTCCCCCCCTCCCTCTAACATTTTATTACCTCTTCCAATCAAATGGTAAAATAATTTTTTACATTTTAAAAACGTTTTGAATTCCAAATTCTATTCTTCCCTTCCCTCAGATGGCAAGTCATACGGTATAGCTTATATGTTCTCTTCCTAATAATTCCACAAGGTTGGTAATAAAAATGATGTCATAGATTTATTATGTTTATTTATTATATATTTATTTCTATATTAGATGTTTATATAGTACATTTATTTATATATAATATATATTATATATAATATATACATGATATGATATATCATATGTGATATGATATATACTATAGATTATATATACTTATATAATATGATATATAATGTAATAATTATTATTTATACTTATATAATAAAGAAAGATTATATTTATTAGTATAGATTTTATTGATTTATATATTATGACAAAGAGAGAAGTAAAATGATTTGCCCAGGATCCCCCAACAAGTTAAGGGTCGTTTTTGAATTTCTAGCTCTCTGAACCATATTCTGTTATGTCACTTTATGGACTATAGATAACAATGTCTCTTATCACAGGTTATTTGAGCAGCAATCTATCTCACAATCTGAGGAAACAAAAGGCCAAAGAGTTCAATGGAAATGTCATTTAAATGTTCTGAAAACTTAGGACAAGGTCATTCTCCTAAGGTGATTGTGGCAGAGGAAGCAGGAGGACACTGGGCAAGGCCTAGGAGAGAATCGTTGGCTTATATGGGGGTGAGAGAACATCACATGTGATCCACCCTAAGGGAAATGCTCTTCCGCTGTCATCCTAATTTAGTTTTTTAAACTAAAATTTTTAGTTTTTTAAAACTATTTAAAAAAATTTTTTTAGTTCTGAATTCTTTCCCTCTAGCCACTCTTCCCTCCTCTCCTATTGAAAAAGCAAGAAACAAAAAACCTAGAAAGTAAAATGAATTTTTCCATTGGCTTTGTTCTGCAGACCCTTCCCCTACCCCACTGACTCCTCGCCACACTGCCCCCAAACCATCCAAACAATCATCCAAGCCCTACAAGCCTCAATCTCTACTCCATGTCCATATGTGATGGCTTTCTATAGACAACTATTGGTGAGCACAGGAAAAATGATGAACAAAACTAGTAAGTCGGATTAAGCCCCAAATTATCAGGGACAAATCTTGTGCTGAGTCCGGATGCTGTAAACTTATTAGATAAGTACAGGAATTGAACTAATTAGCTAAAAATGTAGCCTTTGAGTAACTTCATAGCAGGAATGGTCCATAATGATGATCTGTGGGTTTGGTCAGAGAGCTGAAAGAAAGTTATTATGGGCCAAAGTTGGACCGGCCCCAGAAATGCTTTACTTGTACACTCTTTGAGAGAAAATGGAAGTTTAATGATACTTTAAGGCCAATTAATATTTATGATGCTGATAGGTATTCTTAAAGAGATTATATGAATATATCTCATGTGCTAAAGGAGGCCACGTGATTTGGTAGTACGAGAAGCTCCTGAGATTTGTAGACATTCTGAGATTTGCCATATCACTGTTATTTTGCACAAGTCATCTAAGCTCTTGGTGACCCATCCTGATGGGTCTCATAGACTCATGAGGAGAAAATGGGATAATATGTCAAAATGTGTTGAAAAGTGCAAAGGATTACATAAATGCTCTCATTGGCAGAATGCTCTAAGCTTAGCAAAGCATGTTTTTCTCAGACCACTTTATGCCCATTTCACAGATAGGAGAGTGAATGTCTGTGAATTTAATGGACTTGTCCATGTCATACAGCTTAATTAGAAGCGGAGGCAAGAGTCCAAATTGGGTCTCAACTATAAATAAAGTGCTCTATCCATGACTATCCATTAACACTATTGAGCAACTACTAGACATTATAAATATATTTTTCTCAATTTGTAAAAATTGAGATGAGAATTGAAAAAAATAACTGAAACAGAAAATATATGACACTGGAGGCAAATAAAATACCATCTGATTACAATTGTCTGCAGGAGTGGAGTCTATTGTCCCACATCCCCAGATGTGTTATTTCATCCACCCCTGCTAGAATGAGGTTTGAGATCTGACCTGGAACGACAATATTACAAGATAGGGATGGTTTACGTAGCAAGCTCTTTAGGCAACCAACCAATTTCCTAGCTCACATGTTACAAGTTTACATTTAATTAGTGGCAAGCATTAAAATCCAAAACTTACTTCATTTCTACTAAATACACTCATTTCTAAGTGGAATAATGCCATTACTGACAAAAACTGTAAACATCAGGAAAAAAAATTTGCCAAGGTCAGGATTTCTCTTCCTAAATAGAGCCTCCTCTTATTAATTATATTCATCATAAGCATGTGTAAGAGTACAGTTTAATTACTAGGCTTTGTCTCCTGTTCCCCAGGCCAACAGTAAAAGTTTATTCCAACAGTAAAATATACCTTTCACATACTGGATGTCGCCATTTAAATCAAACAAAGAAAACTACACTCCAATTCTCTGGGTTACTGCAGAAGCATATAAGTTACCAATCAGAACATTCTTCCATTTTAACTTGGAGTGTTTCTAAATCTCATACATGAAGCTACCTGAAAACAGTTTTGCACTAAGGCTATTCTGATTACATCTGCTTGACTTATAGTCTATATAAATTACTGGAGTCAAGTGGAATCCAAAAGACTGAACCTTGGCTTCCCATGACAATAGCCACGGACCTTTTTTTTTTTTTAAACTGAGAAAGGATCTAGTCTTGGGCTCAAGAATTATTACCATTGAATAAAAAGACAAAGCTTAATGGGTAACTAGGAATGAGACAATGCACACGGGCAAAGGGATGTGCTGCCCTCCTTTACCTGGAAGCATCTTTTCATAGGTATAGGAGATGTTTGCACAGCAATGACATACGTGTCAGCTCACATTTGTACGTGTCACAACGATGAATGATTGGAAATGTGAGAAGCAAATCCAGTTCTCATCACTTTTTGTTCACAAACAACAACCTTGCCTGCCATAAGAGTTGGGGCCCACTGAATAATTTTGCAAGTAGGAATACAAAAGTGCATAACAAACCCAAGGGAGGAAGCTAGCAACGTACTGACTGATTAAGTCTTTCCCAAAACACACAATTGTGTCAGCACACCAAGCCAAGAAGAGCAATTGTAAGTTCCGCCAACACAGAGTTGGTCTTTGGATAGCAAACCCAGTAGTGACTTTGGATTGACAGAAGCATGCGATCTCAGCACAGCAAGCTATTTCAAATATTATTTTTCCCAGGGTATTCGGGTTTGACCCCAAATTCTAAGAATAAAGATTAAAAAAAAACCTGAGAACTTTTAAAAGGTCAGTGTCGGCCATGGAAAAGGCTTTGATTGAAGATTCTGGTCTTGTACTTTGGCTTCCTATGCTCTACTACCCAAGTGATCTCCCAAATCATTTTGTTTCCCCCATACTTTTGGGTGGGGTGTGAGCTGAATCTTTCATGTGGGTGGATAAATTCATCTGTTTGAAAAACACTGAGAAGTCAAAAATGTGGGATCCCACAAAGCGCTTGATTAGGATTCAAATGCAATTTTCTTATAAGCCTTAGAAAGGATCTCAATACTGATTACCACAATGTGCCAAAGAGCCTTTTTCCTATTGCATCCACATTTCTGACACAGTAGGAAAAATTGGCAAACAATATTTCTTCTGTCCTCCCTCTCTCTCTTCCCCTCACACTCTTGCCCCAATCCCAATCTCCTTCAGAGTCTGGGCGGTGGAGATTCTAGGGATGAAGTGCCCATAGGAGCGGCACTCCCTCCCCAGCGGGAGTCTGCATTCAGAAAGAATAGATTTTTCTGGCTTCTGCTAGAATCTGAAATCTATGTGCTTGCTGTAGAAAGGGTCACAAAATGGAAAAGCAGGCACAAATACAAGAGAAGGGGAAGGGGATGCTAAAAAGTAGAAGGGAGGGGGAGGAGAGTAGCGTGAAACTTGCCCCATAAGATAAGTCACTTATTTGTGCCTGCAAGAGACTCCCAGGCTATTTTAATTATAAATATTTATATCCATTGAAGCAAATTCAGAAAGATTTATATCCCAAGGGAGCGTGGATCAATAGATCTGAGCAAACCTCATCTCCTAGCTGACCACTTAACACTGTTATCACCGATTAGGGCTGCTCTGCCCTCTGGGAGGGTGTTGTTTTCCCCTGTTGTCTTCTATAGGGCCATTCCCTTCTTGGCCCCTGGAGGAAATCAATAGGAGGAGGTAGAGATCAATACCCAGGACATCTGCTTGGATACAGAAGCTAGACCTTAGAATTAGGGCTGGATCAGAAGGCAGCGTGGCTATTTCATACTCCCCTTCTATCTCCCTTCCCCAGCTTTCCCACAGTGCTTCTATCCCACTGGGGGAGCCAAGGGTCAGATTTCTGACCATTCTAGTTTCTTAGAAATTAGCTTAAAATTGAGGGATCTTACAAGCAAAGAAAGGATTTTGTGACTATCGGTTTCTTCTGTCAAAAAGTGAATACAAGACAAACCCCCCAACCAAGCTCACCCATCCTGGAGATGGGACCTGAGCCTGTCTACCCACCTGCCTGTGGAGCTCCTTTTGGAGTCGGCTGCCGGCCTCCAGGTCCTGCGTGAGCTGCTGGATCCGGCTGCATCTCTGCTCCAATTCAGCCTGCGTCTCCCCTCCGCTTGGTCTGCGGTTGATAGCTCCTCTGCTCCTGAGCATCTAGCTATTGACCCGCCCAGGGAAAGGAAGAAAAAAAATGGAAAAAAAAATCAATTAATACTAAACAGCTTAACAAAGCCCCGAATAGCACAGGCCTGAAGCTACCTGGGGCATGGGTAGGGGTAGTCGTGGTGGTCAGGGCGGCGGAGGGACCACCACAAAAGCCCGCTGTTCCGGGGACAAGAAGCCAATATGGTAGGCGGGATCCCCCCTCCCCGCCGCGTGCACACATCCACAGACACACACACCGGCAGCTCTGACATGACCTATTCTGGGGAGCAAAGATTGCCGCAGGTACACAGTCCATCGTGAGGGTGGAGGGAGATAAATTGGCCAGACTGGAAGAGGGAAGCAAACGAGACTGCAATCGGCTATAAGGTGGCCGTGTGGGCTTTTGGGGGGCGAGAAGGAAGGGATGCTCTGGGTTTGTTCTATAACCTAACCCCCTCTGCCGCCTACGAGTTGCTGTGGAGGCTGATCTGGGGGCGTCCATCCCAGCTTCCGGTGCCCCCCGTTATAGGAGCAGACACACAAATACAGGGCTCTTAAGGGGGAAAAGAAAATGGGTACCTTGGCTTCCACCATCCCTCTTCTCATGGAGGAGCAGGATCTTGCTTGGAAGATTCAGGATTTTTGCATCTCGCCGTTCCAGCTGTAAAGAGTTTACATAGGGAGGGAGCAAGGAAGGATCATGAATGTCAACCAATAAGCAATTAGCATGACAAGACTAAAGTATTGATCCAGGAAGGCTAACTGCACACACCGAGCTGGAGCGGCTCCCCTGTCGCTAACCCTGACCAAAGCCCCCAGGACCGGCCCCTTGTTAGAGCTTCCGATGCTGTGAGAGGGTAAGAGAAGGGACAGCTAGAAGGTACCCGCCACAGCACAAGTGGCCGCCGCCACGCTGCCCGCCGGCCACGGCCACGGCGACTCCTTCCCCCCGACGGGCAGCCGGAGGGACAAGAGCTAAGAGTCTGGAGAGTCGGGCGTCTTACTCTCCCCGTTTGTTTTCTGAAGTGAGACTAACCTCAGAAAGACTAGTAGGAAGCAGCATTAGGAAATTCTATGTATTGATTGGTGAATGGCGAAGGCAAAATCCTGGCCTGACAGGAAGGGCTGGAAGTACTTGAGTTTCCTAATTCACAGGGTCAGTGATATCAATGCGCTTTCTCAATTACCGGCCTTTGGTCAATCCAAACAGTTAAATTCCTAACAGTAATTCCTAACGGTTTTAACTTTAACTAAAAAGGCTCATTATTTTATCAGGAGCTAAGTTTTTTCTTGCTACTGTTTCAAGACTCAATCCTATTTCTCATGTCAATAATGAATGGAAAAAAATTTAAATGTCAAGATGTAGATATTTTTTCTTTTTTTTGGTGATCTGACCAATCAGATAGGAATGTTATTTCATTATAAATAATAGTTGGTAATCATTACAGGCATAAATAGGATAAATCAAAAGAGTAAATGTATGACATGATATTTAGAAGATATCAGCTAGATATTATTAGATATTATTAGCTGCATAAGCTGAGCTCTTGTTTGTGTGCTTCTTCCCTTAATTATTCTATATCAGGTTCATTCTAAGTCTGTAGTCATTCTCTTCATCTAGATTTCTTTTCTTTGTGCCATTTCACATGCTATTGTTCAGTTGACTATGAACCTCCAAAGACTTACTCCTTCCCAAAGCCTTCATTTCCTAAACTGAAGGACTGTGATCATTATCTCTTTTCTTTTATTGAAGCTTTTTATTTTCAAACCATATGTGAGGATAATTTTTCACCACTGATCCTCGCAAAACCTTGTGTTCCAATTTCCTGCCTTACTTGACCACCTCCTCTAGGTGGCAAGTAATCCAATATATGTTAAATATGGTAAAAATACATGTAAATCCAATATAAGCATATATATTTATACAGTTATCTTGCTGCACAAGAAAAATCAGATCAAAAAGGAAAAAGAATAGAAAGAAAATGAAATTCAAGCAAACATCAACAAAAGAAGTGAAAAATACTATGTTGTGGTCCACACTCAGTTCCCAGAGACCTCTCTGGGTGCAGATGGCTCTCTCCATCATCTCCATCTCATTGCAAGAAGAGCCACTTTCATCAGAATTGATCATCTTATAATCTTGCTGTTGCCATGTACAATGATTTTCTGGTTCTGCCCAGATAATTATCTCTTAACTAATGACGTTCCTTTTACCCCAAAACTGCAAAGACAAAGAAATTGAGAATAATAGTTGGAAAAAACCCTTTTACATCAGGTTTGCAGGAACCTACAGGAGAGATTTTATTATCAGACTCTGAGGAGAATACGGGCAGAGATCACATCATCTTTGTCTCTTCCACAACTCCTAGCACGGTGCCCATTCTATATGGTAGGACTTAAAAAGGTATCTGTTGAATGAATGAAATAATGGGGATATGGAGCAGGAGGGAGAGAGTTATTCTAATCTTTCTCCTTTCCGTTTCTCATCTGTCATCGCTCTGTTATGCACAGTTCCCTAATAGGACAAAACTCCTTTCCTTTGGATTCTGGAGGTTCCAAATATTCCCCAGCACCATGACTGCCCTACAGCCAGGGCACATTTTCCATATTTAAAACGGATGCTCAGCTCATAAGACATTCTCTCTGTTATGGTGGTTTAAATGTCTCATAAAGGAAAATATCATCTCAGCATGATTTCTTTGCTTCCCTGCACTCTTTAGCCCAATGTTCCCTCTCCAGCTGAGCACAAATTGAGGACACTGGCCTTTTCAGTGGTGGACAAAGAGTCATAATAGGGGGGGCCAAGCATCAAAGCAAAGGGGAAAGGAGAGCTCAAAATAAGGAAGGCTCATTATTTTATCAGGAGCTAAGTTTTTTCTTGCTACTGTTTCAAGACTCAATCCTATTTCTCATGTCAATAATGAATGGAATAAAATCAAGAGGTTAACAAGTCAGCATGATCTGGTGCCAAGTTTTGTACGAACTATAGGAGAGAGAACTCAAAAGGAAGAGAGGCTGTGAAAATGGTGTTTCATGGCTCTGGGCCGATTACAACTTTGTGGCCCTGGGTTCTGAGCTGTCAGGGAGATAATGGCGGAAAGAGAGACCACAAGCTTGGAGAGCCAATTTTGCTAACCTCCAACTGACCTCCTCTTGTGTGAGGGAAAATCATACTCAATGAATCTAATTCCTCCATACTCTGAGATCAGAGCCTGGGGTGGAGCACATCCACATAGGGAACCCCTCCCTAGGATTTTCTCCTTTAGGCGGTTTTCAGTATATAATGTTTGTAACCTCAGGAATCAGAACAAAAAAGTCAAGTACAAACATCTAAACATATCTTCCAATATCTAGTTATTATCTTATTATCAATGGAGAGATGGTATCTATAAATATGAATACATACACACAATATACCTATAACATGTATGTATATATAGAAACACGTAATAAACACACACTCCTATATACACCTGTATGTTCGATGCATATACAGGTGCACATACATGTGGATGTATGTGTGTAAACATATACACACATACACATACACAAGTATTTATTTATTTAAGGGACTTGTATTTTATGAAAAGGTAGAGTTTAAGGAATATATAGTGAAGAAGGTTTGGTTCAATTTAATTCAACAAATAACTAAGGACATTCCACATGGTACTTAGTCCCAGGAAGAGGAAGGGAAGGTAATAAGCATTTCTATAGCATCCACTACAGAGCTAAGGACTGAATCAAGTGCTTAAACAAAACCCCATATAGAACTGAGTGTAGACCACAACATAGCAATCTTTCTATTGTTGTTTGCTTGTATTTTCTTTTCTTTCTCAGTTATTTTTCCTTCTTGATCCAATTTTTCTTGTGCAGTAAGATAACTGTATAACTATGTATGTGTATATATATATATATATATATATGTTGGATTTAACATATTTAACATGTATTAGATTACCTGCCATCTAGAGAAGGGGGTGGGAGAAAGGAAGGGAAAATTTGGAACAGAAGGTTCTGCAAGGGTTAATGTTGAAAAAATTACCCATGCATATGTTTTGTAAACAAAAAGCTTAATTAAAAAAATTAAAACCCATACATTATCTTATTTGATTCTCCTATTATTATTTTCCATTTTACAGTTGAAGAAATGATTTGCCTACAGTCACATAGCTAATGTTCGAGGCTGGATTTGAAGTCTGATCTTCTCAATTTCAAGCCTAGTACTGCCTATACTGGGCCACCAGAAAACAAACATGAAGAAGAATGAATCTGGAACTTCAAGGTCCTTACAATTTGTAGGCTAGATAAGGTATATGCAGAAATAAATAGGATGCATAACCATATGCTTTGAACAGAGTTGCAAAGTTCTATAACATATTAGAGCAGCCATAACTTGAGATCCATGAATTTGTTATTTTAATTTTTTCCCCAGGAACTTGTTCTCAAAAGTGATTGGATACTCATATTTCTATATAGCTAGTTTCCTTTGTCTTCTGTACTTTATTTTGGTCATTGAAAATAATATTTGTAGGAGGGGATCTAAAAGTTTCAGCTAACACTAATGGGGTCCATGTCACCAAAACATATAAACCTAAAAAGTTAGGTTTAAGTCTTAATCGAGCAATTTGGGAAGAGATGACGCAAAGAGATAGCACTTGAGCTGGAACTTAAAGGAGAAGTGGGATTTTAATGTGATGGGGTGGGAGGGGAGTTTATTGGTGCCCAGGGATAAACTATGACTTTCAAAAGTAGAAAAAACAGAAAAATTGCTAATCTGTATTATTACGTAGCTTATTTATCCCCTTGTTCAGTGGTTCTGACATATGTTCCTCCTAATAGGTACACTCGTGTTTACATGGTGATGTAAATTATGAACCATATTGGAAACTAGAATAATTTTCATTTTCAGTAGAATACTCCTAGGCTATAGATTCTAAATATGTTCACCAAATAAGATAATTAGCAGAACAGTTAATATTATCTTCACTTATTTCAAAGAATAATTGTTTATTTTCTATGGTTGTAGAGAATCAAGGCTAGTGGGACATTTCATCCCAATGTCAATGGCAAATCACAGCGTTCCTGTAATATGGTGTTTAATGTCTTCTCTCTCATCATTCAACAAGGTACATTTGAAGGAATGGTATTTTATAAACTCTTAGGACCAAGATCATTTGTATGTTCTACTAGGGTCTTAGAAATAACTTAGATAAAAGTTTGTTTGGTCTTAATTGGGGAAACAGATTTCCTTTATTATTATTATTTTTTTAAATTTGAAAAAACAGCAAGAAAAAAAGAAATCAGAAAAGAAATACAAAACAAAATACAGCCAAACAAAAGATAACATTGTCATATGCCCAGCAGAATACCAGGGAAGATTCAAAATATATAACAACAAATTACCAGACCAAGAAAATATATATATTAGTAGAAGAAATTATATTCAGGAATGACCATTTTTTCTTTACTTCCTTGTAAGTTGTTCTTTGGTTCTTTGCTGTACACCTTATACTTTATTCTTTTTTTCCCTCCTTTCGTTCCCCCCTCCCAAGCAAGCTACATTTAGTAATAATAATAATTATATATATATAATATATATGTATATATATTATACACATACACACACACACACACACACACCCCTATTCACACCCACAACCACCCCACATACACACACGTCTTTCTTATCCCTGCTGTTGCTTAAATTAAATTCTGCTCCATAACTTGCCATGCTTTTACTTAATCTCCCTCCACCCATAGATTCCTTCCTGGTTTTTTCCCCACACCTTTTGGGTCCCTGTCTGCCTATCCTTCTCCCTTTATTTCTTTATAGATTTTGGAGGATGCTATAAACCCTTCATGGTATATATGTAGTGTTGCTTATTTATTTCCAACAAATTTCCAATGAGAGCTGGGTTGTTCCCATGATATAAATTCCCTGCAATGCAACTATGGTTACTGGCTTTCCACCTTTTTCTATAGGACATCATTCCTCTTTACAGATGAACCATGATTTTTGGAGACAAAAATATTATTAGACTGGGAGAAAACCAGAAAACCTAAAGCAGGTGACAGCCTGGTTGAGCATCAGTCCTTACTGTAAATATTTCTATCATGTTTTAAGTCAGCATACATATCCCATTTCTTGGGAATATTTCTATAGCATGATCTTTAGTCATTTAATAGATGATTTTATGAAAGACAATAGGGTATGATGGAAAGAATATTGATTAAGATTGTGGATTAAATTAAGGATTTGGACTAGATAAAGGAGTTTGGAATGTAATCTCTGATACGTCCTAATTGTGTATTCATAGACTGAGACTCAGTTTCTCTATAAGTAAAGGGGGAATGATATTATCTGTAGTATTTATCTCACAGAGTTTATTATGAGGATTAAATAAGACAAAAAGTATGTCAAGCAAAATATAAGAAGTGTCTACACATCTATAATCCTTTAGGAAAAAGATAAGAAGCTCTTCAAACAAATCAGATTTGATGGACTTAGAGAGTGGCTAGCCAGTGGTAGACCAAAGATTAGCCACATCCCTGGTGGCCTTTGAAAAGCAAGCTTGTCAAGCTTTTCTGATGAAAGCCTAATTTCTCAAACATATAGGGAACTGAGTCAAATTTATTTAAAAATAATGAGCTATTCTCCAATTGATAAATGATTTTTAAAAATGGTATATACCCAAAGAGCTATAAAATCATGCAAACTCTTTGACCTCATAACAACACTACAAGGCATGTATCCCAAAATAGATTTTTAAAACAGGAAAAGGACCTATATGTACAAAAATATTTATAGCAGGTCTTTTTTCAGGACAAAGAATTGGACATTGAGGGAATGACTATAAATTGGGGAATGGCTGAATAAACTGTGTTAGGTGATTATGAGGAATACTATTGTTTTATAAGAAATGATGAACAAGATGTTCTCAGAAAAAACTGGAAAGTCCTTCATGAGCTCATACAGAGTGAAATGTACTTTTACAAAGTAATAGCAATGTTATAGAATGATCAGCTGTGAATGATTTTGCTATTCTCAGGAAGACAATGATCCAAGACTACTTTGAAGGACTTATGAAAAATGCTGTCCATACCCAGAGAAAGAACTGACTGTGTCTAAATACATATTGAATTTTTTTGTTTTACTTTATTTTTATTGAGGGTTTTTTTGGGGGGTGTGTGAAATCTTTTTTTGGGGGGGGTTTGCAACATGACTTTTATAGAAATGTTTTGCATAACTTTACATGTGCCTTTTCAGTGGGGATGGGGGTGAGAAGGGAAGTAGAGAGAGAATCTGGAACTCAAAGTTTTAAAAACAAATGTAAAAAAGAAGCAAGCTTGTAAATTTGGGAATTAATTGAGACAGAAGGAACTCTTTCAATTGAGCATTTCTGGCAATTGAGAAGAGAACCAGCCATGGAAGAATTCAGCCTTTGAGAGGAAAATCTCCTTTTGTCTTTTTTCCCTTATCTTATTCCTCAAACAAAGTATAGCAAGGTGCCGAGGTAATTTGCTTTCATCTCTTGTCTTTCAGAAGTGACATTCTTGCAGCAGAACCTGTCCATGAGGAGATTACATGCTTTGTATAGATGATTATATAAAGATATTCATAATTAATATGATATCAAAGCTCATATTCATAAATATTAAGTCTTTTTAAAAAAAAGATATCTGACAGTTATCTCAATTTTTTTCTGCTTGCATTTCAGAATAGAATTTTACCAAGGACAATGTGGTTTTTGGTTATTGTTGTTGCAGACTTGTGAATCTTATTGTTTTGTTGAAACCAGGATAATACCTAGTTCCTTGGAGTTTTTTTTTAATGACAGCAGGCTTTGGATACTAATATTAAGATTAGATACTAATCTTAATATTAGTAAGACTCCATAAAACTTTTCCATTCACTCTCTTCATTTAAATCTTACCATCTTCTTATCCCATCCAGGAAATAAAGAGCCTTACACAGAATAGGCACTAGGCAAATACTTGTTGATTTGTCTTAATTCAAGATGTATTTTGATTTAATTGTTCTACAGTTGCATCTGCTATCATTGATTGTATACTTACAAATAGAATTTGATTGCTTTCTTCTCAAAGAAGAAGCCAGTCCATTGGATGAAACTTGGTAATTGATAATTAGTGATATCATGTGTGATATAATGATGGAGTTGGACAGGGGTGCAGTTCAGTGGCCAATTATTTTATTCTTTTGATTCTTTGGAAAAAGAATATTATAGCATATATTCCACAGTTCATAGCTTCTAAGGATAGTCCTGTGATATTTAGAACCTATAACTTAGTATAGCTGTCACCATCAACTTCTACCTGAAATAGCCTCTGCAGCATCCTTAGCGTGGTCAGGCTATTTAATACAATATGTGGATTGAAGGCTAGGTTCCATAATCATGGGAAGAACTAAGACAGGGTTCAGAAAGCCAACAGTCACTCCCATGCTCATATTCTCCTTCTCTAGAATTTTGAATTTCTTCCTTGCTGCTGTTTCCTTTTCTTCAGTCTTCAGATATACAAAAGTCTCACTGATCTTTAAAAAAAAAAAACCTTCATGTTCTCTTGTTTCCTTTCACAATTGCCCTTTTCTGAATCTTTTCCATATTTTTAAATGTGTGATTTTGATTTGATACCTTGATTTTATTACCACATATTAAATTCAATGAACATTTATTTAGTATTTCTGTGCTTTATATGAAGTGGTTTCTCTAATCTGACATATATTTATTGCGATGTAGAACCTTCTTTTAACTGACCTTGAAAAAAATCAAAGGCCTTTACTTGGTCTTCATTTTCTTTGGCCTCGCTGTGACATGTCACACTGTTAACCACTACCTCATTTTGGAAATTCTCTTTTGACATCTAGGACACTGTATTATCCCATTTTTCTGACCCATTTCTTCCTTCTATTCTCTAACCGTGGGGGCTCCCTGCAATTGTTTTCATTTCTTTCCTAACATCTTAATACATTCTCTGCAAAAATCCATCCACTCTCAATACTTTGACTGTCTCCTTTATGCAAATGACTCTCAATTTATATTTCAACCCTGGTCTCTTTCCTCATGCCAAACTCTTATTTCTCCTTGTCTACTAGAAAGACCTAATTCTTAAATTAAATAAGTTCCAAATCATCTTTTCCCTCAAAATGTATTCTGATTTCTGTTCTTGTCATTCAGTCTCATTGTCTTGAAATCATCTCGGACTCCATTATTCCTTATATCCACTTAGTCCACAAGTCCCATTGATTATTTGAATTATGCTTCATTATGAAGGATTATTTCTTTTAAATGTTCCTTGTATCAGTCCTTTTTATTCCATTACCAGTGAAATAACTTCATTCTTGGATTTTGTCAGTAACAGTCTATCTGAGATCATTCAGGCTAACATAAATCAGCCTTCTTTTGGTAGTGATTTAACCAATTCTAAATCTGTCTTAATTTAATGTTATCAATGTACATCCCTCTAATATATTCATGAGTATATCATGATAGGAATATAGATTTAGAGCAGGAAAGGATCGAAGAGGTCATCAGGTCTGGAATCCACTCATTTAACAGATGAAGAAACTTAAATAATTTAACAAATTTATATAGGTAGCAAAATAGCAAAAAAGGGATTTGAACTCAAGTGCACTTATTCTATAATCAGTATTCTTTCCACTATATCACACTGCCTCTAATATCCCTTTTTTTTAATTTTAAATTTTATTTTATTTAATAATAACTTTGTATTGACAGAATCCATGCCAGGATAATTTTTTTTACAACATTATCCCTTGCACTCGCTTATGTTTTGTTTTTTCCCCTCCCTTCCTCCACCCCCCCAAGATGGCAAGCAGTCTTATATATGTTAAATATGTTGCAGTATATCCTAGATACAATACATATTTGCAAAACCGAACAGTTCTCCCGCTGCACAGGGAGAATTGGATTCAGAAGGTAAAAATAACTCGGGAAGAAAATCAAAAATGCAAATAGTTCACATTCGTTTCCCAGTGTTCCTTCTTTGGGTGTAGCTGTTTCTGTCTATCATTTATCCATTGAAACTCAGTTAGGTCTCTTTGTCATAGAAATCCACTTCCATCAGAATACATCCTCATACAATATCATTGTCGAAGTGTCTAATATCCCTTTTAAAGTTAAACTTATGACTGTATGAATTCTTTGTTTTGCTGAAACTTAGGTATACAAAATTTTTAAACAATCTCATCATCCAACAATCTAGCAACATTAGCAAAAAGGAAATAAGATTTGTTTGTTGTGACTTTTTGTTAACAAAGCCTTGATAGTTCACAGTGCTCCCCCCCCTTTTTTTTTTTTTTAAAGTACTTCTAAACTATCTGTTTCTTGCTCTAAAAGAGATGCTAGCTCAAGAGGTATGGAAAATCCTTATGTATACAATCCTTACAAGACAATAACAAAAGAATTCTGATCAGAAAAAAAGACAGGGAAATTTCAAAGTAGAATGAAAGATAGATAGGAAGTTTAGTTATCATGAACTTAGATTTTAAAAGGAAATTATAAGATGGAAGCAAAGGCTGGCAACTAACAATGGATATTAAAGGATGGTATAAACATGAAAGACTGCAAAGAGGCTAAAACCTAGAATGAACTGAAGGTAGCAGTAAATCTTAAAGATAACCTAAAAGGCTTTTAAAAAAGCTATATTGGGGTTAAGAGGAAGAGAAATAAGGAAAATATAAGATCACCATTTGGGATTGATGGGAAGGTAACACATAATTGAGAGAGGGAAGAACTTCTCAATTCTTGTTTTACTTCTGCTTTTACTATCAAGGAGAATGATCAGCCTGGAAAGGTTTGGTCAAAAATAATTAAGAGGAAACTGAAACCCAAGAGAGTGAGAAGATAGTAAGAAAGCCTGTTGGTGTTCTAAACAAGTTTAAATTACTGGGCCAGATGGATCACATATCCAAGTACAGAACTTGAGAATGTGTTGGATGAACCACCATCTGTAATCTTTGAGACTCTGGTGAGAGATGGTCATAGTTAATGTTGATCATTGTAAGAAGAGTTGGATGGCCCTTTTTCCTTTCCAGCTTCCTTTTACCTTATGGATATTTTCCTGGGTAAGATGACCAAGGGAGAAAATTAGATAATGCTTTTGTTTGAAGTCTTCTCAATAATTGGTAGTTGATTTGTAGTACATTGGCTAGAAAATTTGATCCAGATGAGTTGTGAGAGCAAGAAGAGCAAATAAACATCTTGAGGGGGAGATGGGGAATGTGGATAGTGAAGAAATTAAGAATCAGAGATGACTACCTCATATAGAGATGGAAGACTCAGAGCACAGAAAAAGACATTTATAGTTTCTGGCACAGCCAATGCAGAAATGTATTTTGCTTGATTATATATGTTTATATAAGAGTTGTTTTTTCTTCATTCTCAATGTTTGGGGAGGAATGATGGTTTAAGGGAAAGAAAAAAAGGCAGATTTTTGTCAGTTAAAACGCATATATAATTATAAAAAAGAAGAATGGATAATAACAAGAGATAATCTCATCATTTTAGTAGGGAATTTTAGAAGGATGATCCTAGGAACAAACTAGATAAGGAAAAACTGAAGAGATCTTGATTGGCTACCTTATCCACTATGGTACATTTTATACATAATAATGTTATTCTACTGCAATTGGACACTGACTCAACTTATTTGGAGGAAGGAACAACATAATTGATTCTGCTTATATAAAAGGATACAAATTTACCTGGTTATGATGGCGGTAAGTGGTTTACTTTGATTAATGACTAATTATGTTACTAATGACATTACAAGGTATGTTAACTGTCTCAGGCAAATGCAATATTATTTAGATATAAAAAGAAAGGAACTTTTCAATGGTCTGAATTAGCAGTGCTTTCAAAATGGGAGATTACATTTTAATTTATGAAGTCAAGTACAAGTGTATGGCTCTGTATGTTTTTTAGTTTCTTTAACTATTGAAACATGTGTGCCTTGAGGTGAACTGATTTGGGAAAGGTGCTGTGTTTAGATCATTTCCACTAAGAAATGATTCAAGTCTATGGTTAATAGACATATTAAAATAATCTTTACTAACCCATCAACTTTCTGTCATATACAGCTCTGCTAATTTCATGTCAGTTTTATTGATAGATAAAGCATTTCTTATTTTAAGAAAACACAAGGATATGCCTGTTGCAAAAAAAAAAAAAAGACTGCTGAAAAGACAATAGAGTCGGTTATGTTGTGTTTTAAATTTTTTTATATTAGGGCTTGATTCTTTTAGGCCCTGTATTCACTGACATGTGTAAATTTACATGGTTGATCTAAGACTACAAATTGATGAATCTGAGGCATTATTTTGGGCTGGAACTTGCAGAATCACTGCCATGTTAAGCAAAACATGGAATGCTAATATCTCATCTGTGCAGCTGGCAAAGACTATTCAGAGTGCTTCTTTATTTTTTATTTTTTTGGTTGAAAGGCAGACAAGTGAATGAGTGGAGTGTGCCAGGGAATGAATTACAATGTGAGCTTCTGCGTCCATAAAAATGAGGAAGCTATCAGGTCAGCCTGGTGGGTGATGTGTCATAGAGGCAGGTTAACGGATTCAGCCTCCTGACATGCTGATTGGAAGCTGACAAAAGGTGCTCAGCCACATCGATGCATGGAGAATCACCTTCTCCTTTGTCTCCCATCACTCTGCACCGGGGAAGCCAAAATGTCTCCACTATTTCTTCCTATCTCCGGAAACCCCAATCGGCTTTTGGCCTGTGGGAAGGATTTTGGTATGTTTTCAGGCAAATTCCCCATCCTTATCCCCTTCAGCATTCGACTAAATGGAATCAATTGTGTTTTCTCTGCTTTGCTTTTCAAAAGCAATGACTTCCCTGTCATTTCTAGACATTCAAGCAGAGCCAGGAGAAGAGTTTGTTGATTATCCCTCCCTTCCACTCCCCTCCCCCTTCTGAATCCTCTGGCTTCTGCATTGGAAGGAAAGGATTAAATTAAATGAGGTGTCAATAGAACGACAATGGTTTCAGGTCAGAGATGCTATGTAAAAAGCTATAAGTCTGTGAGCTGTGTATGTAAATATATAATATATATATAATATATATTTTATATACATATATATTTATAACAGTGATGTCAGCTCCCCTTACTCTCCCTCCTGTGCTTCTGGGTGATCAAAGATGATTGCTGAGACAATTACTGCAAAGGAAAAGAAAATCAGTGTCCTTCCTTCATCCCTCGCTCCCGTCGGAGTTTAATTGCTTGCAGTAACTGGAGCTGCCGATTCCCTGCAGCCAGGAGCACAGACAGAAGCCCACGCTGGCTCTGCGCATGGCTGGACCCTCGCACAAAGGCATACAGGGAGGGCCCGGGGGAAGATGGGCAAGCGCCGCTCATTTAGAATGCACCTCTAAGTGAGAAACTGGAAGGAAGACCAAGGGGGGAAAAGACCCCGCTTTTTGGCTCATTCAATAAAGGAAGAAAGTATGACCTTGTTCACTGGAAAAAAAAGTAAACAAAAAGAGGACCTTCCTCCCAAGGGGATAATTAGGGGGATTCGTGCCACAGACAATTAACACGCTGGAAAATGGAAGGGGGGAGGTCTGGGGATGAATCAATTAAAACAGCTTTTGTTAGTGATGAGTTTGAAAGCCCCATCAAAAAAAATCCTACCTCCGTCTTCTCACAAACGCTTCACGTATTGCCCATTTTTTTATTTTATGTGGACCATTATAAGGACAGAACTAATATACATTAGCATTGTATTGCAGCTGACTCTATTAAAGTCATTTTATGGCACAGGTCAAGAAGGAGGATTTTAGTAGCTCCAACAATGGCTATTATAATTATCCAAATTAATAACAAAGGATCTGTGAAAGAAGATGCTATCTGCTTCCAGAGAAAAAACTGATACATAGAGAAGTATGTAAGGAATAATTTTGCATATATATCCACATATACCAACACATGCATATTTATATAATTATATATGTTTGTATATACCCATGTAAACATATATGTATACACATACATGTGTGTGTCTTCCTCTAGGAAGGAAAGGAAAAAAGTTACATGATAACTTTATTATATATTTAAAAGAAATACTAAGTTGTACATAATAGATTTGCAGTTTCATGTCCAATCATCTTTTTATTATTATTTTATACAATTCTATGAAAATGCTTGTTTTATTTCTTAAGTTCAGAAAAAAATTAACAAAAATTTTTAAAAGACTGCTCTAATTAAACACAAAAAGATACAAGTTCTACAGATAAGTAGGTCTTCCATATATACGGTTTTACTGACTCAAGATTCACTTGCCAAACAAACGCCATCCACAATGAAAAAATCTCACTAAGTAAGAAGCATGTCTGCCCTCATTTCTGGCTCTAACAGGAATTAGCTAAACAGGTAATCCATTATACTATTAATATAATTATAGTTGATTTTATTTTATTAAGACTTTATGTATTTATCTGGATAGAAAAGAAAATGAAGAATATGAGATAAGTATTATCAAAAAAATGTCACTCAATAAAGACATGGTTTTACATTACTATTACTAGTAGCCTTCTCCTCCTACCTTCTATGCAGTAAAAAATAGAGAAGAATTTTGGTACAGAACCCAAGCCTATGTTTCTAGGGAACTAAAGGTAGAAGATATTTAAGTAGACTCAAAGAGAAAAGAATTCAGCTAGTTTTTTTTCATGGCAGGGTATTTTCAAATTCCATTGTAAAAATTATAGTGTAGGTACCTGTGTTCAAACAAATAAGATCACAAAGAGATCTTTTAAAAAAGAGATTTAGACACGAATATTGTTAGTGTGCTTATAGAGAAGACAGGAATTACACAGAATAGAACAAAGATGGGAAAAACAGCAGGACTGGACCAAGCCAATGTAGAGGAAGTCTAGGCTGGAGGTGAAATGATTGTAAGGGTGCTGAGGGGTCACTTTTCAAGGTGTCTGAAGGAAAGGAGTGTGCCAAAGGTATGGGAAATTCTCTGATCTGATCACAAAAAAGGCCAGTAATAACTACCAATCTATAGGCTCTAAAGGCTGTGTAATGAATGTCTGTAGATAAAGAAAGGGGATTCCTGATCAAAGTATGAAGAGGAAATGTTCATTTTTTTTCCCTTTGCTTCTGACTCTCTGGATTTTCTTGACAGAAATACTGGAGTGCTTGACCGTTTTCTTCTTATATTCATTTTACAGTTGAGGAAACTGAGGCAAACATTTAAGTCACTTGTTCAGGGTCACACAGATGGTAAATAAGATCAGATTTGAACTCAAAAAGCTGAGTCTTCTTGATTCCAGACCCAGCACTCCATGCATTGGGCCACGGAGCTGCCCATTAGAAAAAACAAGATTTTGTAAATACCCACTAGCTGTGTGACCCCAAGTAAATCACGTAAGCTTACTCAGCTTCAGTTTTCTCATCTGTAAATGGAAATAATAACAGCACTTATGTCAGATGGTTTTGGGGAGGATCAAATGAGTTATATACGTGCAACATTTTATACATTTTTAATCATTCTAGAAGTAATTATTTTTATAAATTGCATTTCACAATGGAATCACATCTTTACTGTAATAAAATTTAGTAAGAGATGTTAAGACTATAAGATTCAACTGTAATTGTTCACTGTCAATAAAAAGTATTTGATTTAGTAGTGAACATTGTCACAATTTAAGGCTCTTCTCCCAGGAGATATTTTCCCTGAATTTGTCAAAATTACACAAAGATTCTTAAAAAGACGTTAGAGAGTATAAACATGTTGGTAACCCTTTGATCAGAGGCACAGAGGTGGTATTGTGGATAGCATGATGAATCTAATTTACATGTTAATTCTTTTGAGTCTCACAAGAACTGAGAGGTAGATGCTGCTATAATCCCCATTTTTCAGTTGAGGACACTGAGACAGATAGTTGTTAAGTAACTTATCCACAATAAGTTATAAGGTCAGATTTGAATTGAGGTCTTGGGACCTCCACTGAATCATTGACCTGGGTCTTGGATTTGCCTTTGGAAATTGTGAAGGTCTCTAAATGACCTTAAGCTTATCCCTGAAATAAAGACAATTGTTTTTAATATCAATATTCTCTTGGTATTATTGCATGACTGTTAGACTCCAGAATACTAGTCTCTAAAGTAATAAAAGTGACTATTACCCAGAATGCAATGGCAAGGTGGTGAATATAAGTAAGCTGCTATACGTAAAAAAAAGGAATTATAAATGACAATAGGGAATGTCATGAAGGAAATAGGTGAACAAAAGAAGGTTTGCTCATAGGTGGGGAGAAAGAGATAAAAATGGATATATAACCCATGTGCTGTAGTTGGATCCTTACAAAAGAAGCAAAGGAGGCCTTCAGCCCATTAAATGGTTCCCCTGTGCCAAACTCATGGGATAGCATGAATGGGTCTCATGTGGGTGGGTTCAAATCTGAATTACTGAAGGAAATACATGCATGAGGTCACAAATCCATTGGAAAATATGAATATTTGTAATACAATAATATGAATATATGTAATTTGTAATACAGAATGACATCTCAAACATACTAAAATGAATTATTTTTAGTCAACTTGATTGACAATATATTAATATTATATTATTATATAAATATAATTAAACATATTATGCTTGGCAAAGTTTTGAGGTCTAGTTATACACTAGTTAAAAAAATATATAGTCTCAGTTGTCAAGGAGAGTTCTTATCCACATGACCAGAAAATAGTGACTTAGTGAATACCTGAGGGGAAATGTAAAAATATCTAATGATCAGGCCTGAAAAATGCTTCAAATTTAGGTGATTGTATGTATCCATTTCCTAGAAGCAAACAACAGCAGTTCTTCAAATTTGTTTCTATTTAAGGACACTGTGAGACCTTCATATCCTTTAAGGTTAATATGGAAAAATAACTATTTGCATCAATAATATTTGCTTCATATTACTCACTGAACCAAAACTGTGATTTTTTCGAATATTAAAAGGCAAAGAGTCTCTCATTTGAGCTCAGGCTCCTGAGTCTAGATTGAATGTGTGGGTCCACAGCACAGGGCCCCTCAAGGGAAGAAGAAAAGAAGTAATGTCTCAGGCCCTGGGACCCATCACCACCATAGGACAAAATAAATGGAGCTCCAGATTGACACAATGACAAGAAAAGCAGCCTTAGTTTAGAATGTAGTAAAGGCAGGTGAGATCTACAGTATGGGGCTCCCCAAGAGATTCAAACCTCTTAAATTACAAAGTTGGCCCCCTGCTTGGCTGTGTCCATTTTAGGACAGAAGCTCATCCACCAAAGACCAGGACATGGAAGAAGTAGCCTCAGGTTCCCCTAGACAGTTAAGTGGTAGCATCCCTCTTCTACCCCTCATGGGAAGCGGTCCAGAAGTGTTGACTTTCTTCCCGATAAGAAGGGAAGAGAAAACCAAGGGTGAGGTCATTCCTTAATAAATACACACTGTCCCCAGCTCTTTCTGCTCAGAAGCCAATAAGGGGATCATGTCATCACCCTGAAGGGCCAAGATTCCAGTGGGGAGACACATAACTGGACATAGCCAGGCAAGAAGCTTTGTTCATGTCCAGAGGGTCCTGGGTACATTTCAAAGGACAGCTAGTTGGCTCACTGAGTTTCCTAAGTTTAATTATTACCCTAATGAAAATATATTGGCAGAGTGCTAAACAGTAATAAATGTGAAAAGAAGCATTGTGCCATGGGGAAAGAGGGCTGGACTTGGAATCTAGGGCTCTGGTTCTAATGCTAGGGGACCTAGCGGGTACAATGATTAGAATGATGGGCTTGGAGTCAGGAACTCTCATCTTTCTCAGTTCAAATCTGCCCCTAGCATTTCCTAGCTAGTGATCCTGGACAAAACACTTACTTCTGTTTGCCTCTATTTCCTTATCTGTGAAATGAGCTGGAGAAGGAAATAGCCAGTCTTCCCAGTATCTCTACCAAATGAGGTCACAGAATCAAACACAACTGAAAAAAAACTTCAACATTAAATAACTGCTTACTAAAAACCTTATTCATTCAAACAGTAATTCACATTTATATAATAGTGCTGAACTCAGAAAGGTGAGCCTTCTAGACTCCCTGCCTGGGGCTCTATCCATTGTGCTACCCAGCTGCCCTAATTACTTAGCAAAGCACTGTTTGTCTAAAATTTTAAGTTTCTTGTTAAATGAATTCAAACAATTTAAAATAATATTTCAATGGGTCTATAATCTCATTTGTATAAATATTTTTAAAGTGTATTTTATTTTTAGTTATTTAGCAATTTTTATTAATATTCTTTTTTTCTACATCACCTACATTTCCTAATGTTTCTCCTCTTTCTTTCACAGAGAGTCATCTCTTATTATAAATAACAAAAAACAAGACAAAAATAATTCAGCAAAAGAAATCAACATGATGAACAAAGTCTTACATGTAGTGCTTTAAACTCCTAGCCCTTATCTCTTTTAAAGAAAATGAAAGAAGTACATTCTTATATTTCTCCTTTGGGCTTGTTTGGTCATTATCATTTTGCACAATTCAGCTTTAATTATTTTATTTACATTGCATTTTTTCCTAAACCAATTTTCCTGGTTTTATTTATTTCATTTTGAATTAATTCATTCTTCCCACGATTCTCTGTGTCTATTATATTTATTTCATGTAGCACAATAATATCTCATGATATTTATGAATGATGACTTACTTAGCCATTTTCCAACCTTTGTGTTTCCAGATCTTTACTGTTACAAAAAAATGCTATTTCAAGTATTTGGATTTGTTCAATCATTTCAGTCATGTCTGACTCTGTGATTCCATTTGTAGTTTTCTTGGCAAAGGTACTGGAATAGTTTGCCATTTTTTTCTCCAGCTCATTTGACAGATGAGGAAACTAAGGCAAACAGGATAAGCGACTTGCCCAGAATCCTATTGTATGTATCTGAGGCTGGATTTGAACTCACGTCTTCCTGATACCAGTCCAGTGCTCTATCCACTGCACCACCTGGCTGTCCATTGGATGTAGATGGACCTTTCATTCTATCACTGACTTTCATGCTATGTGTACTTAGCAATGGAATCTCTGGGTCAATGTGCTGGGTACTCTTTCTACAAGTAACGATCACCATTGCCCCTAATACCCTCTTCTCATGCTGTCCTTTTCCATGTCCTGTGAATCCTCCTTGGAGAAGCTCTCGACTCAGGGACCATTCCTCTTGGTCTTTCAATGTATTGCAGATGCCATCTGTGCATTTGTTGTTCTTCCTTGTTCTTGGTACATGATCAGCCCCCACTTCCAACTATTCCCACACTAGTGCTTCTCTGCAAGTCATATGGTGAACTTTGCTTAAATCTCTAGCCTGGTTTTCCCTTGCCCTTGGAGCCATTTTAAATTTTGATCCTTCTAACTCATGGCATTCCATATTTTGATGTTTTAAAATTTGAGACTGTGGTTATTGTTCCCAGGGAGCAACTGGGGATTATTAAAGAAGATTCCTAATTTTCCAAATCAGATCCAACACCATCTCTCCCTATTAATTTCATTCCTGTATGAAGTGCCAGCCCAAGACAAAGGTCCCAGCGGGCTAATTCAATAGGGGGCCTGGCCAACTATATGTCACAGTTTGGGCAATGGACAATTTTTACTAATTTTGTTTTTTATAATATGAACCACAAGACTGATTAATTATGTGTGGTCATAAATCTCATTGAGGTGGCCTTCTGGCATTCTGGGGCTTCAAGCAGTCAACACATTGTCATTCATGATATGGAAGATACTTGTTGGAGCTCATCATCTACTGGGGAAACAGAAGACCAGCGTGGGGAGAGAGTTGTCAGGAATCCTGGTCTCAGGTCTTCATCTCTGACACATTCTGACTGGGTGATCTTGGGCAAGTCCCTCTTCAGATCCCTTGACAAACTTTAGATTACACAGAAAGTACTGACTTTTATTAATAGAATGGATCTACTCATCCAGGAGTTCTCTGTATCAGTGAGATCACAGGTCCAGCCTCAATCCCTATCTGCAATCCATCCATCAATAAAGAAGCCATAATTTCTATTCCATTTGGACTTTGCAAAAACCTTCGAGGTGTCCATAGGTCCAATAATTAAGCTTCGTGTTATGCTGATTATCAAAAGAAAATTGAATGAAGTTTATGTCTGTGGTTTTCATCTACTAAGACAGAGTATATGACCTATGTGAATTATTATCAGAGGTCTAGCCGGCAGGAAACGAACTTTGCTGGCCACAGGAACTCATGAAGGAAGCCTCCCGAGGCACCGAGGCGCTATGATTTGCATTAGCATTGGCCTAAGTGCCCACACTGATGAAATCATGGATCCTTGGAGTATTAAAGGATGAAAAATAGCAATTAAATCCATTACCAAATCACCAGAAGGTGTGATCCTGTCCTCTGAGTTTGTGCTTTACTTCTGCATGTCTGCCTTGGTTGGTCATGTGAGTGGAGCCGCCATATGCAAAATATATTACTAGCAAGTCCTTTGTGAGCATTTCCTTTCCATAGTTTTGATTATACTGGACAGAAAGCATGGATATACTTATCTTACTTATTCCTGTCTATGCTCATACAATGCTTTCCTTCTGACATGCTTAATTCCTCTCCATTACTCCATTTTCATCATTTTGGAATTCACCGCAGAGAAACTAAGCTAATTTGTACTTCTTCAGTACCTAGATATGAAACTATGTGATCAAGTACCTCCATTCAATGAGTGAGTTTATAGATGTGTGTATATATACGTGTAGATATATATCTATATATATGTAGTTATACATATACACACAAATATATACACAATACATACATACACACATAGATATATATTCATATATACACATATAGTAGATATAGGTATGTGCATAGTATATGTATGTATATAATATACTATATATAAACTGTATATATGTGTATACATATATACACATATATGTACTGCATAGATGTGTGTGCATATACACATGTATATTACATGTATATATTTATACACATGTATCATGCACATGTATGTGCACAGGTATGTTGCATGCACACATACATATATGTATATACATACATACACATAGATATAGCTAGTCTGTATAACAAACCTATAACCTTTTTGGTAGTGGAAAATGTTGTTGCTGATATGATTTTTATCAGTGGAAATAACATGAAAGATAAGACATTACCATCTACTTTGCTGCTGTACCCTAAGGACCACAGTTCCTTTCTCTCTGACATGCAGCTGAAATCTTCCATATTTGTTTTCTCTTCCATTAGAATGTTAACTCCTTAAGAGGAAGGAATGTCTTCCTGTGGTATTTCTATCTCTGGCACTTAGCATAGTGCTTTTTACATTTTGTTATTCAGTCAAATCCAGCCCTTTGTGACTCCATTTGGAGTTTTCTTGGCAAAGATACTGGAATGGTTTGCAAATTCCTTTTCCAGTTCATTTTACAGATGGGGAAACTGAGGCATACAGGGAACAGTGACTTACCCAGGATTATACAGATAAAAAGTCTCTGAGGACAGATTTAAAGTCAGGAAAATGAGTCTTCCTGATTCCAGGCCACTCATTCTACCCACTGTATCAAGAAGTTATCCAAAAATAATAGAGAAATACAAATTAAAACAACTTTAAATTTCTACTTTCATCAAATTGGTGAAGTTGACAAAAAAGAAAATTAATAAATATTGAAGGGGGATATTTATTATTAAACGAACAGAATCATTCCATGTGATTACTGGATATCAGTTGAGTCAGGAAGACTCATTTATCCATGAAACTAAAGGTAAAAATCTAATTTCTGCTGAAGCATTTGTTTCTTCTTTAAGGGCCACCTTAGTTTCTAGCCTGACTTAGCTTCTATCATATGTCAACTCAAGTAAATGAATACAAGTTCCATTCTATGGGAACAATTCTGACCTTTAATGTGCTATTGGTGGAACTGTGAGTTGGTCCAAAATTCTAAGTACTAATTTGGAAATATGCATAAAATATTACTAAGCTATGCTTGGTCTCTGACTTAACTAAACTCTGCATACTCTTACTATCACAACCAGGCCTAAACCTCAAAGAGTTCAAAGAAATAATAATAATAATGTTGATAAGAGCTGCATATATTTTAATATATTATTTTCAAATATATCAATATATTTTAATAAATTATTTAATATATTTGAAAGTTTCCAAAGCACTTTGCACATAGCAAATTTTGGGGGTTGGTTAGAAAAGAACTGGAAACTAAAGAGGTGCTTATTAATTGGGGAACTGTAGAACAAATTATAGTATGTGATTACAATAGAATATTATTTTTCCATAAGAAAAGATGAAAGGTATAATTTCAGAGAAACTTGGCAAGACTTACACGGACTGATTCAGAGTGAAATGAAAAGACTCAACCAAGATATTTATAACAACTATAAAAATGAAGAATTTTGAAAAACTTAAGAACTCTGATCTGTGTACTGACCAATCAAGATTCCAAAGAACCATCTCCTGATAAGAGACATAATGAAATACACATTTTGAGACACAGCCAATATAGAAATTTACTTTCTTAACTAAGCATATTTGTTAAGAGGGTCCAGAAGAGGGAGAGAAAATACATGCTTTTAAATTTAAAAATTAAATTAAGCTAAAATAATTTTTCTAGGCACCTAAGTGCAGGTACGTAAGGTTTTTTTTCTTTTTACTAAACATTTGCTGAAGAAAAAAAGAAGAAAGAAAGGAAGGAAGAAGGGGAGGGAGGGAAGAATAGAAAAGAGAAAAGGAGAGGAGAAAAGAAAGAAAAAAGAAAGGAAAGAAGACAGCAAGAAAAAACCAAAGAGATATAAGCTTCCTAATTGCTCTTCTCTCAAAATGGAATGTAGTCTTCCATCAGTGATTCTACCCCACCTTTAAAGCTTCGGCCTAATCTAGACTAGCCATCATTTCTATATCTGTATTTTTGCATATGAAAACAAGTCAGCAGGTCCCTTTAAGAAATAAACAATTATTATCATATCCTATGATTTGTCAAATGGTCATTCCTCTCTAAATACATTAATGGATTTTTTTTTGAAAGGAGAAAGAATAGGCTTATGTCAACATTATTAAAGTCCTGAACAAACATTCTTAATAGAATAACTAAATCATCCCAATTCAAACCAAGAGAATTATCGGAAATTCCAAATTTCAATCTCAATTAGCAAAAGTAGTCAGAATTGACCATAAAATGGCACTCGTATTCATTTACTTGAGCTGACATACGATAGAAGCTAAGGCAGGCTAGAAGCTAAGGTGGCCCTCATAGAGGAAACAAATGCTTCAACAGAAATTAGATTTTTACCTTTGGTTTAATGGATAAATGAGTCTTCTTGACTCAATTGATATCCTTTAATCACATGGATTGATTCAGTTCATTTAAGCTTTCTTCTGCAACTATATCCTAAAGACTGATACAGTATTGCCATTGGAATATAGAACTTGAAAGAAACCCTTCGGTTTCCAAGTGGCAGAGGGGGCACCTATAATTTTTATATATAGAAACTCTTGTCAGTAAACATATAGGGCAGGCATGCTATTTCCTCCCACAGATCCATTTCTACCATCCTCCTTTCCAGGGATATGGTCAGAAACTATAACTCAAACCCATCAAGTTAAGACAGGTGAGATGTACAGGAGGGCAATGAAGGCTATTTGATTTATCTCCTGGTCCAAGAGAGGTCAAAAATCATGTGAAAAACAATGCTTCCATTGACTTCTGGACCCCAAAGCTCTAAAATATAGGCATCTATGACCACAGTAAGGAAGGTGATAGAGCTGCACTGTGGGGATGAGAAAATAGCAAAAGCATATAGTTTAAAATCCCAAAGAGGGCACCTGCATCTCTCCCATGTTGGGGCCGCCTGCAGCCAGCTCACAGAAGTAGGTCATCTATTACTGTTGGAAATTAGCCCTCATCACAGTGCCTAGGGAGAAACTTGGAGTGCTTAGAGGCAGAAGCTTGTCACAGCTAAGCTGTGGGGACTGACTGTTGCTGAGTGTGTTTAGGGTTGGTTCCCCTGAGCTAGAGTGCTCTCTAAGGGGAAAGGGATCTGCGCTGTCCATGGTCTTAGTTACGCATGGAAAAACCCAAAGGGATTTAGCTTTGAGGAGTCCACGTCACAGGGTCAGTGAAAGTCTGTCATAAAGTCAGTGAACGTTTCAGAAGATCTGTGTCCTGTACATTACTGTCTAAATCATCCCTTCTCCCTAGAGCATGCCTGTGTCAGAGGCCAGGAGAGCTTGAGAGCACCTGTGTGTTCCATAAAACATAAATACCTGCCTCTGAAGGTATCTGCTTCTCTTCTGTCCAATGGTCTTGATGCTTCTACCTTAGCCCTCTCTGCTATGTTTGATCTATGGGTCCCATTCTTACGCCAGCATGAAACTCTAGGATGTGTCCTAGGTTATAGGACACACATATTGTGGTTTATTCCACTGCATATATTTTTATTCGAGAGTAGCTCTAAACTAGTTGCACATAGTCAACCTGTCCAATCATCAGATCAGCCAATCAAAAGGCACTGAATAATTGTATGCAATGGGAGCCAATGAACTAATCAATGGAGAAACAAAGAAATATGAAAATATGGTCTATATCTTTGCTGTTTGGTCAATGTCTATGACCCCATTTGGGGTTTTCTTGGCAAAGATCCTGGAGTGCTTTGCCATTTCCTTCTCCAGCTCATTTTACAGATGAGGTAACTGAAACAAAATTGAGATACAGCTAGGAAGTGTCTGAAGCTAGATTTGAACTCAGGAAGATGAGTCTGTTCGTAAGGAGCTCAAAGTCTATTGGGGGAGAGCCAACATGAAATAATTATTTTTATATATATTCATAAATGTATATATATATATACACATAGATAGAAACACGACTGCACACACATATAAATGTAAGCATGTGTATGTATATACACATTATTATTAGCGGGCGATGGTGTAGAAGATTTTGAATTCAGGGAAAGAGAACAAAGATAAAGAAGGAGGAAATGACAAAGGAAAGGAGTCAGAAGATATACAACAAAGGAATTGTTTATGAGGAACAGAAAACAGGACAGCCAAATGTATAGTGTGTGCCTCACTAATCTTATACTCTAAGTTGAAAACTTTTCCTCCAATGCATGCTGTATGTGTTTGTGGGAAGGAGTGTACTAATTTCTTAGGAGGTTTTGTATTAATTGTGCTCCTCCTTTTCCTCCTCTTCCTCTTTCTTCTCCACTTTCTCCTCAGCTTCCTCCTACTTTTCCTCCTTTTTTCTTTCTTGACTTTTTTTTCTTCTTCCTCCTCAAAGCTCTTTGGGCATCACTGTCTCACTCAAATCCAATTCATGCTCAAGTCAAGACATCACACACATGGTGTCATTGGCTCACTTCAAGAATGAAACACAAATAACAACAACAACTTATTAATGGATTTATAAACAGTTCACGAGTATAGTCCTCATTTTTTTTCTTCTAGTATTGATTCCAAGTGGACTCTGCAAATCTCCAAATCTATGTACTGGCACATTTTATGACAATAAAACTCCTGCTCCATCTATCAATCATCTATCAATGAAGTACTTTGTGTTTTGAAAACTCTGTGGCCAGCATGAAAACTGTCCTAAATGCAGCTACTAGCAAATTAAACTTTGCAAGTTGTTATGAATGGCTAGATTGGACCAAGAATCTTTAAAGAGATGGCTCTTGAACCTTCCTTTGGGTGCCCTGATCCTCAGGCAGTGCTAGTAATATCAGGATCATAGAGTTTTAATGACTTTGACATCTTAAAGGACAGAATGTTCTCATTGGTTTTTAACACAGGGATTAGATTGTCCATTTCTGAGTATAAGCCTAGGAGTAATACATGAAGGAATCTAAATTGCAAGATGTAAGTAGTTAATCAATTCAATCCAACAAACATTTGTTAGACATTAGACAGACTGAAATTTTAGACCAAGGGCCAAGCATATTTTTGCATCAATTGATATGCCAGATAAGCACCTACTATGAGTAAGACACTTTCCTGGAGATAGGAAGAAAGCATGAGAACCAAGGGATCTGAGAAGGGACTTGCCAAGAGGATCAGTTCTATCCATCAAGGAGCATATCCTCTGTTTGAGGTGGATGAGTTGGGGGTGCAGAAGGCAACACATAAAAAGGTACTAAATACAAACTAAATGCTATTAAAGGTTTTCTGAGGAATTTTGACATATAAGCATAAACTATATTATTTGATGAATATATTTCTTGAATTAGATTATAATCTTATTTAGAACAGCATCTATCTTATAGAGGTACTGTCCAGCTAACCATATGCTGCCTCTCTCTCTGCCATATATATACTGAAGCCATTCTGATTTCTAGGATCATTTTGAACAGTTAAACTGCCATGGGAGCTGTCCCACTGAAAATCTTTATCAACACTTTTTCCTCTAAGGAATCATCCACATACTCTCTCTCCTCTTCCCCTTCTTCTCTTTCACTCCTCAAAGTTCTGCTAATTTCACTTAAAGAATTCCTCTCCTAATATCCTTACTTCTTCTGGAAATTTGTTCCCTCAAAGAGTCCTTATTTTATATCTCTCCCCTTTCAATGGCTCCTACACTTCTTTTTGATCTCCTCTTTCCTAAAAAAAATATCTTCCCTTTAGCTACAATTTTCTCACTAGGTGTCCCATTCCCTATGCAATGTGATCCAATCTGGCCAATGGACTGGTCAGTCTTTCTAGAATCATCACCTTGACTTGTGCAAATGCCTCTGCTTTTATTAGGGTTTTTTCTACCAACCCTATTAAAATCCTATACAACCTTCAACATCCAGTTCAAATATTACCTCAACCATGATCATATCACAAGTGATTGCCAATAACCTATAAACTACAAAAACAGTTCAAAGGCCTTGTGGTATATTTACCATGCTTGAGTATTTATACCCTATCTACCACAGTAGAATATAATTTTCTTCAAGTCAAGAAATGCTTCTAATCTAGCTTTGTTTCCCACACAGGATCTGGCTTATTGGACAAGCTTAATAAATACTTGTGGAGTGAATGAATTTGTATCAAGGAAAAAGAGAGTTTTGTTGTAAAATCAGATAAAGAAGAACTAATGTCATAAATCTCAAAATGCCCAGATGTCCCTTTTGAACTGTTAAAAAATTTTCTATTTCCTCTTCCTCCCTTAATTAAATCAATTTTTCTTGAACATCAGTGTTCAAGATAAATACAAAATGGGTTTTATTCAGTTCTACTGCATTTCTTTGTTTATTCAAGTACAAGTGTCCTCTAATATTTTTCCTATTTTTCTCATTGCAGATATTCAGTATTTCAATTCTATTATTATGTGAGGACTAGTCTGGAAACCCAGCCAATAATTATAACACTGTTTCTAAGAGAAAATGTGATGCAAATAAAAAACAACTAATTGACAGGAACCATCTCCTATATGTTTTTGGTAGTCATTTCCAGGATCTTCCTGGAGCTAAGCATATAAACAATGAATGAAGAAAGATCATTGGATCAGATGGAAGAAAATTTGGATTTTAGTCCCAACTTGGCCACTAACTCATTAGGTGACCTTGAACAAATGAGTTTATTCCTCCAAGTTTCAGGATGTCATCACTTGGAAAATGAATGGATGGCTCTACATTGGAGGTATTTCAGATTCAAACAGATATGAAAGTCACTAAACCAGGCAAAGGGATCCCTGTGGGCCATATACTGATTGAGTTTTAAAATGTAATATCTATGTTTTAATTTTTTTTGTTAAATATTTCCCAATTACATTTTAATCTGGTTTCAGTTGCACAGAGGAATTGTTTGATATCTTTGATCTACGGGATTACAAAGGTCCCCTTCAACTGTAACAGCCCATGATTCCAGGCATTAATTAATAAGTACTTTAACTGAATCAAAAATAAGGCTTAAATCCACGCCAACATCTCTCTCTTTTTAGCTCACATAAAATGACTGAATTCTAAATGGTTGTTTTCTTCTATTGTGTTAGGCTCAGGACACACAATATTCCTTAATATATGCCTTGTTATAAATGTCTATTTCCTAATCACACCCTTCTTCTAGGGCCCAGGTCAGTTGGATTTCCTGTCGGTGTTTGGACCCGCTATGGCAGCATCTTGTTTTGATAAAGACTGGCTCCTAGATTTTCTGGGGCTTTTGATTCCAAGCTGAGGATGTGATGTCCGTTTACAAGCTGCCTGTCTCTTCTCGTTTAGCTGGAAGGGCTCCCTGCAACCCCTCCCCCAACCTCCTTCTCCACCGTTCCTGCAACTGCTTTTATTCAATTCAACACTTGAGGGAACTGCAGATGAAATGTCTCTGAATCTAAATTGCCAGCAATAGATATAACAACCTACTTTCTAAACCTCCCTTTCCTCCACCCATATTTTCTGGATCTGAGAGTCCTCCAGCACATGGCTGGCTGCTCCATCTCTCCCATTTTATAATATGGAGACTGTACTGTACAGGAAAGCAAAAATAACAGCAGAAAATTAAACTAAAATACAACTCAATAAGTGCATATGGGAGATGATGGAGCAGAATGTTTCTGGGCAAGTGACTGATGAGCACATACAAATGGTGGACTATGTTCTAGCTGTGACCATAAGGTCATGAGATGAATTTTAAAACAAACCTCAGGACTCAGGAAGGCAAATGAGTATTGTCCCCTTCAGAGTAGTCACCATGGGAGGAAATGCACTTATTTGGATGAAGCTGCCATGGTTTAAAATGTGTTTGAAGTCTTTCCTGAAAAGCTGCTGTCGCTTTGTTCACTTCTCATGAAGAACAGTCTTTCTTCTCTCTACTTACTATAAAGTTACACTTCAGCATAATAGATAGAAATTTTTTTGAGTAAGAAGTGAAATCTAAATAATAAAAATAAATAAATAAATAAAATAGAAATAACAAATTGAGTAACATACATAAAAGATTTTCTTATGGGGTTTGGGATCAGAAAACCTAGGTTCCAAGTCCTAGCTATATGACTTTGGCCAACTCATATTATTTCTCGAAGTTTTAATTTTCTCACTGGTAAAATGGGGCATAATATATTCCTTAAGTATATTCCCCAAACTTGCAATCTCAATTAAGGGTTTTTTCCCAGAGGATAATTACTGCTTCAGATTCTAGGGTATTTGGTGGTTCTAGACTTCTAGACTTCTACTGCTCTAGCACACAAGCCTCCACTGGTATGCTCCTCACTAACCACCAGACAATAAACGCAATTAAAGGTATTTGTCAAAATAGTTTATAGTGAGAAGACAGGATATTATGATAGTACAGTTTAGTGAGAAGTGTAGCCACAAAAATTCCTTTCCCCAAAGAAACCTGGAGCATACTTTATTTGTTTGTATGTATGTGTGTATTTTATTAATTTTTTTGAGGAGGGCAGATTTTCTCACACATAGTATCTGTAGGAAAATGACACAGAAAGACAAGACAAGGGAATTATGTAGTGTAGTATGTATGGAATATGGAACACAGAGTAATGGCCAAGGTAATTCACATATCTGGTACTGAGTCTTCCTAACCTTTTTCTCCTTATAAAGTTCTCTCTTTACAAAGCTGACTCTGGGGCACAGTGGAGGGCTCACTAGTAAGTAACTAGGATCTGCTATTCTCTCCCTCCTAAGTTCATAGCTATTAGCTTTTTCTTTTTTCCTTTTCAACTGATTTTGAAAGTTTTTTCAATCTTTTCTTTTTCACCCTACTTAAAGTCTCTTCCAGCCTTAAATAACTGCCTCTTCTGCATTTGTGTCTGTCTGCCACTTTTATAGCTCCTAACCCCCCAACTTGGGAATGAGGATGTGTTCTTTTGGATAAGTAGCTCTGTTTTAAGGCTAGATATCTTGGACAATGGTGGAGAAGGGAGAGAGAAGGAAGAGAGAAACTGCCTTCTTGTTCTGGTGGAGAAGCAAGGATCATGGTTCATAACTGCTCCAGGCTTTGAATGGCCAAACTGTGTCTTTTCAAGGTTACCTGAAATAGGATCAAGCATTATTGCTCCCTTTCAACTCAGAGAGGTGTTCATATTTTACTAAGGTATAATAGGGTGCTGAGGTCTTGTTTACATATTAACACTCCAAATCTTATGGCTATACCAAGTGAACTGCTAGGGATGGTGGTGGTGAACTATTCCCCCAGTTCCTTATATAAAAGCCAAATAATAAAAAAGCATGCAAAATATTTTTGAATTATTTTGAATTTAAATTTTGTTGAGGAAACTACCATTTTCTCTATCACCAAAGCTCACAATCTGCTGTTACCTCAACTTCTTGTGATTTCATGGTTCAATTAGTCATCAATTATTGTTAATTCTCCTTTTATACATCTCTTTTTAAATTTAAAAATGTGCATATCACTTGAGGGTCTGTCTTCTCTCCTCTGAAATATCCAACACTTTGTTGAAGTCCTTCTAAAGTTACTAACAACTTACTGACTGCTTACTCTGATGATCTTTTCTCAATTCTCATTCTTTTTTTATTTTATTCTTTTCACTTCTGCAGCATTTGAGCATTCTTTCCTCATGGATACAAACTGGGTATACTTAGCAAAAGACAAGTAATTTTTGAGAGGGAAGTCTCAAGTTAATTTGAGAACTGAGAAAGATTTTCTTGCAGAAAATAAAATTTGAACTGAGTATTAAAGGAAGCCAGGGATTCAAAGCCAGAAATTGGGAGGGAGAGCTAATTATGGGGAATAATTACTGTAAAAGAGGAAATCTTTTCTAATTTCCTGGAATTTTAATTTCTTGGGTGATTATTTCCAGTGCATCTAGAATATCCAGCATATCCATTGTATATAATTGTTTGCATATACTTGTTTGAATATTACATCTCCCAAAATATGAATTTCTTGAGACTATGGGCTATCATTTGTTTTTCTTTGTTTTTTTTTTCTCCATAAAAACCATATTTTTAAAAAAGCATCTTCTTGGAGTGGTACAGTCTGTTTTGTCTTTCTTTATATCTCCAGAGCGTAACATATTATCTGGCACATTGGGAAAGCTGAATAAATGTTTATTGACTGACTTATAAGAGCTGGAGTGTCATGTGTAAGGAACAGAAAATAGGCTTAGATGACTGGACTATAGAAGGCATGGAAAAGAGTAGAATGGGAGAAGACTGGAAAGAGAGGAAGAGGTCAAGTTGTGAAGAACATTAAATGAAAAAGAACTTTATATTTGGTCCTGGAGGATCTTTTGATTTGAACTTAGATAATCCTGGAGGAGAGGAACAGGTACTGCTAGAGGTTCTGGTATAAGAGGATGACTCCTATCTATGCTTGAGGAAAACCATCTTGTCATTTCATGGATTGGAGTGGGGGAAGATCTGAGACAAGGAGAATATGAAGACCATTACAAAAGTCTAGGTTAGAAATGATAAGAACCCGAACTACAGTTGTGTCTGTGTAAATAGAAAGGATAATTATGATGACAATAATAGACAATATTTTTATTGCACTTTAAGTTTCACAAAGTCTTTTATATATATTATCGTATTTGATCGTTTTTGATGTACTAGAGACATATTATAGAGGAAGAAATGATGAGATCTGCAATTAGGAGGACACAAGATAATGCTGAAATTGTAAACTTCGGTGACTTTACAATGATAAGTTTGTTGGGAAGAGAAGAGGGGGAAAGATGGTGAGTTCTGTCTTGGAAGTGTAGAATTTCAGACATCTAATTAAAAACATCCAATAAGCAGTTAGAACTCAGGAGAGAGTCCAGGGCTGGATAAGTAGATCTGAGAAGCATCTGCACAGAAATGATAATTGAATCCATGGGTGCTGATGAGATCACAAGTGAGAGAGTGTAGATATAAAAAGAGAAGACTCAGTATAGATCTTGGAGACCCACCCCTAAGGAATACAGGCACCTGTGGTACACGGACTTTTCAAGGTTTTTAGCTAAGAGAGGAAGAGATATAGGAAATATTTGGTGGGTATGATGAGATCATGTTCTTATTATTCAATTGTTTTCAGTTGACTCTTTGTGACCCCTTTTGGAGTTTTCTTGACAAAGTTACAGGAGTGGTTTGCCATTTCCTTCTCCAGCTCATTTACAGATGAGGAAACTGAGGCAAACAAGATAAAGTGATTTGCCCAGGGTCACACAGCTAGGAAATGTCTGAAGAGGGAGTTGAACTCTAGTTTTTCTGATTCTGGACCTAATACTCTATCACCTCACCACTTAGCTGTCCAGGCAATTGTAGGACCTAGTAAGGGTTTGTTAAATGTTCTCTGCACTATCCACACCATCCAACATTCTTGCTGCATTTCCAATAAGTAACTATAAAATGTTGGCAATTGCTTGCGTGTGTTCATTATGGATTTACCCAATTCTTGAAGAATAGTAATTAAACCAGTTTAAATTTATCATCTTTCAACCATTTGTTACTCACATATTGTCCCTATTATGGCTCACCATGAGGGCATCCACAGTGCTGAGAATGTTGCAATACATGAACTATTTTGGCAAAGAAATAATCTCTAGTAACTGATCCAGCAAGAAAATGTGGTCCCTCTAATATGAGTTTTATCATGTCCTCTCTCCACCAACTTCTGTGTTACAGTGAAAAGCACATTTTAGTCCTCCTTACAGTCAGTGGTTGAACATGACACATTAGAACACATCTTCCAGCTAAAGTATGAGCCAGTTTCTGAGAATTGTAGATTGTTGCCAAAAAGAAACAGAAGGAGGGGAACCTCTACAAATTCAAATGGTCTCTGGATATTGTCACAGAAGAATAATGACCTGCATTCTGTGCTGCACAAGGAATTAATGTTGTGTGACTCTTCTGTCGTCAAACCCTAACCCCCATTCCCCCCTTTCTTCCCCAGATTTCATTCACAACCTCTACAGGAAGGAGTGGGAAGTGGAAAGCTGGGGTGGGGAGGGGGGGAGTGAAGCGATGCTTAGAGTCACATTCTTTGTTTGGGGAAATCTGCAAGCTCCTGCTGTTTCCATTTGAATGGCATTTCATTTTGTCCAGTTCAGTGTTTGCTGATTGTTCATGCTGTCTGGAAAAGCTTTGATTAAACCTCCTAATTTTCAGCTAAGCTTTTTCTTTTCTGCAGGGCAAGCCCTTGACCTGAGAGTATAGAAAAGTGGTCAAAAGGAAAATAACAAGGTAAGGAGAAGGGAGGGGAAAACATTATGAGACCTGAAGGAATTAAAAGCAGTTAGAATTTGACTATAGCTGGATTCGATCCATCCCTTGCAGATAAAGTTAATTTGCCAAATTCTTATCCTCCACAATTCTTCTATGTCAAAGGCTTGCAAATCTTTCATTGTGAAACTCATTTTCTATTTAATTTCTTATTCTCAATCAGGTTAACTCAGAGATATGTCTTGTTTACTTAAAACACGTATGCCTTCCCCAGCTTTACTTCTTTAGTTGGAAAAATCACCCTTCTTTGTTTCTGTGGCGTGGTTCCCTGCGATGGGTTAAAATATGGTCTATGTTGACAGAGTTCTCCACTTGATTAGTTACTATAAGTTGTTCTCTAGGGAAGTGTACAATTCAAAAAGCCAACTCTTTAGGTGAAATGTAGTATTTAAAGTAATTACTAAACATTTTAATGATAATAATACTACCATTTAAGCATCATTTTGCATAATGACTATTACCACTTATTCACTGGCCCCAAACTGAACAGATCTGTGACAACAGACCATACGCAGGCTGAAGAGAGAGGTTTTGGCAGGGGTAATGAAAAGGAAGCAATGGCTCAGACACACCATGAAAACGAGGCTGAAAAGCACGTCAGAAAAGAATGAGTTGTCAACGCAACAGAAGATAGCCGACAAGGATAAGTATACAAGCCAGGAATAAGACCTTAGAGGAGGCAGGGGGCATATGATTGGGACAAATGCCATTTCTAAAACCTGGTTTTGGGAGAAGAATTAAAAACACGAGCGGGGGGAGAATTAGAGAAGAACGAGAAAAGGTGAACAGATAGACATCTCAATAACGTAGATGGAAAGGAAAGAAGAAAAATGAGGAGGAAGGTAGAGAGACCGGTGAGATTGAGGAGAGTACCACAGGAAAAACAAAAGGTCAATGGACCTAATTTGGAGCTCTGCCTTAAAATTCACAGATGAAACCCCCTACATAAAAATGTCACCAGGACAACTAATGATATCAACTCCCCGAGTAGACAACATTACTGTAATTTCCAATGAGCACAGCTGGTTAGACCATGGTGCTAATGATGGCAGCTCACTACACAAAGAAAAAAATTCTCTTCCCCAGACAAAGACTGTTCTCTGAGCCCCAGCCAGCTGTCTAGCATATGGGTGCTACTGGGTCCAAGGCTGGATTGTGCTACGGCTGAATTAGTGGAAAAGCATCATCGCTATCATGTCAAAAACAATTCAGTGTCTAAGTCCTATTGACTGAACTGCTGCTTTTCATTTTTTCCTACAGAGTACTACAGAATTGTTTGTTTTCTAGTACTCACTATGATTTCAAAAAGGTTGAAGGTCCCAGAGTGAAGAATGTCTAAGTCCATTTGTAGTTAGGAGATGTTCTTGTCTCAATCGTTTACCTAGAAAAAAGGAAAATATGGGCAATGATTGTGTGATTAAACATATTTCTTAGAGAGATGATTAACTAATCAACTAGTCCATAATCAAACATATTACTTTACAGGGGGAAAAGTAAAACAAAACAAAAATCATTTTGTATTTCCTTATTCAGTGTAGTTATCTTTGCAGTGAATGAACTGAAAAGACTATTTGGATATTTCTAGTTTTACACATGAATAAAGTATGGAGGAAGAGAGTCCGTTTTACTTATTTATTACCTAATAATCTATCAGATATTTTATGTTAAATAATAAGTTTTTAGTGGTGGACTTGTATGGACAGCAAGATAATATAGGTTTGTTTGAGAATATAATAATCATTCTAAAATTCTATGTTTAAGAAATAAAATCACTGTATACAAAATGTACAATTCCAAAAAGTCATAATACTATGACTGAAAAATATCACAAAATATATGATGAGCCAATAGATATTTCAACCAATTTTTATAACAATACTTTCAAGCACAGTTTTTAGACCCAAATGATTCTATCAAAGCTTATACTCAGAACAACACCTTAGAATTTAGTGCTTTTCTGTATTTCTTTCTATATATAATATACTAATATATAGTATACTATATATAGTATATTTACTCTATTTAGTTTATATTTATAGACTATATAATTTATTTAGTCTAAAATATTTGGTTAAGGGACATATTTTTGAATAAATTAAATATCATCAGATGTTAAGAATGGGCAAATGGGCAAGAAAAGCGTTTATGAAGCACCTTACTATACTGAGTCCTAGGATACAAATTCAAAAGTGAGACTATAGTTGTTTTCTAGGAACTTATGCTTCAATGGGGAGAGCCAATCCATATGGGGGTGGTGTCCATGGAAGGGAATTTTCGTGTGGGGAGTCACAGAAAGAGTGAATGGAAGGAAGTAGATTGTCATATCCTTTCAGTGTGATTTGATTACCATTTCTAGAGTCAGAGATGGAAAAGCGAGGAGAGAGACCTGGGGGAAGGGGTGTGTAATCGAGATGGGAGATGTTACCCTCGGGTGCCAGGACAGATGGCCAGATGCCCAGGCTGGATGAGATTTGAAATGTGGCTAAATTAAGTGGCTTAGGTGAAGTTTGCAGTCACTGACTCCCTCACTAATCAGGACAGTTCAGCCCCCAGGCAGAGGGTTCCAAAGCTGAGTGGATAAACTCAACAAGACAACAAATAAAACAGCTAAGCAAGTAGTTTGTCAAATCATTTCTCAAGCAATTTCAGGACTTAGCCCAAATATATAACTCTTCAATGTGAAAAAAATGCTAAGAAACTAAAAAGTTTTCAGATACCACACTGATGACAGAAACTTATCTGGCAAGTAAAACCAAAGTGATAAATGTGAAAGTTCAGTGGAAGCAATGAGCTCCAATTAATGGCCATTTCATTAGTTATATTGGAGTGGTTTGGAATGGAATATTATAATAATAGTGTTAAACTATATTTTCAATATATTGAATTGATTTCATTTTAAAAATTGTTTTTCATCAGAATTGATTGCCGATGGAAATAGTTTAAGTTGTGCCCTAATTTAAACTTACAAGAATAGCAAAGTAAAATTCAATTTCTTTTGAAAATTTTATTTTTTCTTATTTAATGACCATCAAAAAGGGATATTTTTATATACATGAAGTTGACTACAAAAGGGACATAAAACATGAAACTCAGTGAACCTCTACTGTGCACAACTTGCCTTAAAAAGACTCCACAAAAACCTATATAAATAAATTTACAATGTCACTTTTTTTCTTCTATTGGTTACATATGCTTAATCATTTTAAATATATTTCCATATTAATCATGTTGTGAAAGAAAAATCAGAACAAAAGGAAAAAACCACGAGAAAGAAAAAACAAAAAGAAAAAAGAAAACAGTATTCTTCTATCTGTATTCAGTCTCCATAGTTCTTTCTGGATGTTCATAGTGGATGGCTTTTGGAATTGTCTTGAATCACTGTATAGCTGAGAAGAGTTAATTTTCTCATTTTCTCATAGTTGATCATCATACATGCTCTTACTATGTATAATATTTTCCTAGTTCTGTTCACTTCACTCAGCATCAGTCCATATAAATCTTTCCAGGATTTTCCGAAATCATCCTGCTTATCATTTTTTACAGAACAATAATATTTCATACATTCATATACCATAACTTATTCAGCTATTCCCCAGTTGATGGGCATTTACTCAATTTCCAATTCCTTGCCAGTCATAAAAAGAACTACTACAAACATTTTTGCACACACTATGCTACTTTCAAAATTATTCTGCTTGTCCCTTAAATTTGATTTATTGATTTTTTATTATCATACCTATATTTCATGTGGATTCCATGGCACACTTGCAATTGATCAAAAAGATCCTTCTTGTTTCTGCAACATCTCATAGGGTTAACTAGCCCTTCCTCTTGGACCTCAGTAATAGTGTCCTAGTTCGCCTATCTCTCTGATTGAATCTCTTTTTACGTTTTTCTGATTCTCAATCCTCACTTATGGGGCTTCTCCAAGTTGAGTTCTTCACATTTTTTTTTCTTGGAATACTCTCTTGAACATTTTCAAATACAACATTCAGACCTTTAACTTTCCTCTGATACTTACTGATACTTGGGCAAGGCATTTAAACTGAGTTTCAGTTTTCTCCTTTGTAATATGAGGAGCTTATTAATGACCCAATTGAGATCTCTTTCAGTTCTATGTCTATCATTCTATGGTCCATATCTCAACATTTATCTTGATTTCCACTCTCAATTTTCAACCATTTATACATGGATGCTTCATCATTTAAAATATAATATATATAATTTATGACCCAAACCCAATCTTTGTATTTACATGGATTAGGTTCGATCTTAGAAACTTCTCGTGAATCATTCTGGTTTATGATTCACAGAAAATCAGTTTTTTCCCCAAGGTTCTTCCTGAAAATACTAAAATATAATTTATATCTAAGTCTCTGGGTTCCATGTCCCATGCAAGCATTTAAGCTAACGATAAATATTATCTATAGGACAACATTTATATTACCCCCTAGATAGTAATTTTTGGAAACCCACAAAAGATTCTAAAAAGACTAAAAAACAAGCAAGACGACTCTCCTTTTTCTGGTTTGGAGCAGCTTTCCCTTCATATCAAGCCTCAGTTTTACTCTTTCAGTGTTCCTGATTCTTCCTAATTAACCCATTCCCTTCTTCTTCTGCACAGCACATGTAACTAACTCATGGGAGTAGTAGAAAGCAAGGTCCAGATTTGTTTTTTCACATCATTACTCAGCCCCTTGTTGCTTCAGGTAACATAATGGTTCTGCTTCTCTCTAATTTGGGCTCAGGAGCTTGAATGGAACTCCCCTTCTTTCCTGAAGGCTGGGTCCAGAAACTCAGTGCTATCCAGGACACATTCACCCTTGGAGTGAATTCACCTAGGAGTCTGGGTCCATAATGCTCACCATTTCACTCTCATCCTTGTTCTTCCCATCTTTTATGCCATGGAGTTCCCTTTTCACCTGGTTCTCCTAATGAACATACCCTTTTTCCTCTGCCATTGCATTTTCCATGTCCATTCCATTTCTCTGCATTGAAGATTTCCCCAGGAAGTTCTACAGGGATAAGCAAATCCCCTGGACACAAGCTTTTTGGACAGAAATAGCCATCAGCTGGAGGAAAAACTGCTGCTGTGGAGTTTGACTTGGCCTGGGAAGACAGATACACAGCTTGGTTTTTCAACCTGTATTCAAAGGTTGTGTGGGATCAGTTAGAGCTTGCTTTCCATTGGTGAAGCCTTCAAGTCTACAGGATCTTCTCTCTCTTCAATGAAGTCAAAGGAACATACTAGTAGTGTGTGGATGTATTTATTATAAATAAGAGTAATCATGCAAATATTTGATTGGTAAAATTGGAACTAACATCCTTAGAAAACCTCACAGAATCTTGGCAGCTGAATTATTCCTCAGAGATTATCTTGTTCAAGCCATACCTGGAAAAAAATATTCTCCAAAGCTTCCAAAACCATAAGTTTTGGGGATTCTAGAGATTCCCAACCTTTAGGGTGATTGATAATTTCTTCTTGAAGACTTCATTGAAGACATCCCTTCTTAAAGCCTTCTGGAAGGTATCGTTCCATCCAGTGATGAGGAGTTCACTATTTCCCATTCTACTTTTAGAAAGGTCATTAGAAAGTTTTTTACCTTTTATAAAATATAAGGATGTGTGTGTGTATGGGGGAAGGAACTGAATCAATCAATTAAATCATCTCACAACTTTTATGCTAACTAACAAGACGTTAGCTCTGACCCGGTTGCAGGTTTGTAGACTTGTCAGAGCAGCCATGTGCATGGAGTACTGGGTCTGAAATCAGGAGAACTCATTTTTCTGAGTTCAAATCTGGCCTTAGATATTTCCCAGCTGTGTGATCCTGAGCAAAACACTTAACACTGTTTGTCTCAATTTTCTCATGTATAAAATGAGCTGGAGAAGGAAATGGCAGACAACTCCAGGATCTCTGCCAAGAAAACCCCAAATGGTGTCATGAAGAGTCAGATATGATTGAAATGATTGAGCCACAAAAGACTTCTGTGTACGAACATGTTTGAATCCATCAGAAATTTTATAGGAGGTGCTTGATCAATTTAGAAATTTGTGAAAGCCATTGGACGAAGTGGAATAATGTTACACAAGAAGGTTATTTAGATGGATTGAGGAAACTTGTTTCTACCTTAAGTGTTTTATATGAAAAAGCAAGCCATTTTGAAATCCAGGCTAATGCTTTAGGAAACCTTCCTCAGCTCCTCTGGGGTAACCCTAGATTCTAGAAGTGACAATGAATAACCTGGCTCTGGGGAGCTGCCCTGCCTTTCCTGCTACATAAGATAAATGTCCCAATCTGCAACTCCTACTTATTCCTCCTCGTACTGACCTGGAGGGCCAAGAAAAAGAACCTTTTTTCCTCTTGCACATGTAGCCTCTCAAATCCCATCACTTTGTCTTTTATTGAGTCCAGACGCCCCCAATTTCTTCTGATCCTTAGACATCATGGTTTCTAGGCTTCTCATCATCTGGTCAGTTCCTCTGCCCATGTTCTACTTTATAAAAGTCCTTGTGTACATAAAGTATAAAAACACAAAATAAAGTGGGACCATGATAAGGTTAATTTTGCATATTCCTGTCTTCGGTAACACTGCAGTCTTAGATTCCAGGAAGACTCCAGGACTACAACAGAACTGAGTTAGCCCAGTCTTAGAAGAAAATTGGAGAAGTCCGGTCTAATCCCATCTTAAAGTCAACATCTGAAATATTTCTGAGAACACAAGAAATGGTAGAAAACAGCCATGGTAACCATAGTGACACATGTAGAAAATAGGGCTATTCCCTTATTGCTCTCTGTTTTCTTTTTACCCACCCAGAGCTATTGATTTTCTTTTTTTCTGCTCAAATCTAAGTACCATAAGGATATGCATGTATGTATGCATGTGTATATATACATATATAAGGTATATATACATGTATGGGATTGACATTGAAAGTTATTTTTAATTTATATATCATATAATTTATAATGCAATATTATATATAATATATTGTATAATATATATGTGAATATAAAAAATTAACCTCCCATATTCTTCCATTATATATATATCATAATATACATAATAATAAAAAATTAACCTTCCATGTCACAGTATCATATATATTTATTATTTATAATAAACACAATATAGGCATATATACATACTTATATATTACAGACCTAAATCACTTAAATTTTATATATTAATATTACAATGTTCTGCAAAAAAGATACTTAACATAAGTTTCTTGAATCAATTAGTTTGGTTTGACTAGAATTGTGTTTGAATCAAGGATGATGAGAAAATAATTTTATGGATCAAATAAAGTACTAGAAAATACTTGCTATCTGAGTTATAATTACATATTAAATGACATTCTAGTATAATAAAATGCATAATATCAGATGATGTTGAAAAGAGGAAATAGACACAATGGTGAGAGTCAGAGTTAGGAAAATTCAGAGATTTCTAAGTCTCATCAAAGCAACTAGGTGTTACAGTGGATAGAGTCCTGAGAGTATCAAGAAGTCTTATCTCCCTGAGTTCAAATGTGACCCCAAATACTTCCTATGTGACCCTATTTCTTTCAGTTTCTACTTTTGTCAAATGAGCTAAAGAAGAAAATGGCAAACGAGTCCAGTATTTTTGCCAAGAAAATACCAAGTAAGATCACAGAATTGGACATAACTGAATAACACAAAGTCCCACAAATTTACAAATCTCTTGAATACATTACTACCAAGTTTTATATATATATATATATACACACACACACACATATGTGTATATATTAAATAAAATAGGACCATGATAAGACTAATTTTGCATATTCTGATATATATATCATATATTTCAAATTATGCATTCTTGGTTTTCAGAATACATCATTCCCATTCATACCACTGTTTACCTATATTAAATAACTGGGTAAAATACTGACGATATTTATTGTTATGATGCATGCTGGTCAAGTTTTGCTTTTTATTTATTTTCTTTTATTTTGTGATGGCTTGGATTTCCCCTGCCCCTCAAATCATTATACAAGTGAGATCCACCTTGGCCAAACTGAACAGCCTCAGCTTAACTATTGAAGGCCAGTCCATCAACATTATGAAGATCACACAAACAAAGGGAAAATGCCGAGGGACCTTTTCTATTTGTTTATCCGGCTCTCTGTGTTCAATATGTAGGAGAGAAAATAGCATGAACAGATTTAAATGCTGTTTTGACAGGTTAATTAGGATTCCAATCACAACCTGCCTATTCCCCTAATCTAGTAAAGTCCAGGAAAGGTGGCCAACTATCTCTAAAGCAGAAGATGCCAGAGATGGAGAAGGGAGAAAATTCAGCAAATGGCAATAGATTGACGGAACCGTAGCTGATCCATAACTGGGACAGCTGCTCCTGTAGCAGGGCATATCAATATAGTTAACTGATAAAAAATTTTCCTGTACAGAACTCAGAGACTGGTGGCTTAAGTCCTGTCAATCTCCACCTGTCCTGCCTTGTAATCAATAGTTCCAACTGAGAACTCTACAGGATGCTTGATTCTTATCCACTTAAATTAGAGCTCACCCCCGTATGAGATTTCCTAGCATGGGGCTGCCTCTGATACAGGCAGTGGTGTGCCAGGCTCTGACTTCTCCAATGCCCATTATAAATACTCTTCTTGTTGCAAAGACATCGCCAGGTGCAAACTCTGGAGTGCTTGATTCAGACTCGGCTCTCCAAGGCTGGTCTGTAATAAGGCATTGGTATGACTGAGGGCCAAGGCACTCACAGGGAAATCTCTTCTGGAGACAGACCCTCCTGGAGTTCCTGTTGCTGCCCACTGTTCTCCAGGCACTTTCCCACTGGCTTCATCCAGAATAACGGTCAGCCCATTGGAGGTGTTGGGACACTGAACATGTTCAGACTGATATTCCGCGGATCCGGGGTGTTCTGGAAGTGGAAGATCATTAGTGCTCCCTTAATAGGCTGTCTTAGATTATTTGGTAATTGTGAAAATACATAAAAGTCTTGTCTCTACAGAGAGACTATGAATTTTCTTTTGAGTGCAGGGGATTATGTCTCTTATCTTTTTTGTACCTCAAATAACTTCTGAGCAATGCTGCAGACTGCAGGCACTTAGACCCTTGTTGTAATCACAAAAATAATATAAGAGTGACTGGACTCCAGTAGGTGCTTCTCCTGGAGATGATTCTTGGTCTCTGAGTTCTTCAGGAAAATTTCATTTGAAGGTTTGTGATAATCTCTGATATACCCTGAATTTTGCTTCCTTCCCTCTTCTCCTTTATCTTGCCCCCCAGCTCCCCAACCAACAAAGCATACAGAAGAAGGCCTGCACATTTACATGGGAATTCACAGGCTAATTTGCATGCTTTAGCACAAAGTAGGTATCCACTCAGAGTGGACTACTTAAGTAGTACTTAAAAAGCAAACATTTTATACCACATCATTTTGTGCCAGCAGTGGCTGTGTGTGCATACGTGCATATTTGTATTTTCTACTGACACTAAACTGACTCATAAGATCTAACTTTTGATCAGAAGAAATTGGACTAAGCTAGTTTCCTCCCTTTTAGTTAGTTTTCTGTGTTATTCACACACATGGGTTCTATTTCTCTCTTTTATTGTGTTTTTAATTTTGTGGTTTTTACAAATGGATAATACTCCAAGAAAAAATGTAAAAGTTATCATTTTTCCCCCCTGAGGCAATTAGGGTTAAGTAACTTGCCCAGGATCACACAGATAGGAAGTGTTAAATGTCTGAGATCAAATTTGAATTCAGGTCCTCCTGACTTCAGGGCTGGTGCTCTATCCACTGTGCCACCTAGCTGCCCCTAAAATTATAGTTTTTAAAGAGCAAAAATTAGGTATTCCTCGAGTCACTGCAACAGATATTGGAATAGGAAGAATAAAATATTTCAAGAACCATTTGAATCCTTATAGAACATGGATGACAGTCAAAAATGAAAAACAATATTAAGAATGGACAAAATGTTGATTTAAAAAGCCTAATTAATACTCAGAAACAATAAAAAATATTCAGAGGGACCTCAGCTGAGAAGATTCTCTACAAATACGACAGTATTCTTGAATTTGGAACAGGGAGAAGACCAGATTAAAGAAATAGCTTCTAAGTGATGCTATGAAAAAACAAAAAGCAAAAAACTAAAACTAAAACTTTTCATGGAAAAAGCTAGGAAGTACTAAAAATTGGAAGAAAGTTAATTTTTGCTAATAAAGCTCTTTTAAAAAATCAGTAATATAACAAAATTGTTGTCAATATTTTTCTTAAATATATATAAAACCTATATCAAACTGCTTGCCTTCTCAATGTAGGGAAGATGGATAGGGAGAAAGGGAAAGAATTTGGAACTCAAAGTTTTAAAAGTGGATATTATAAGTTGTTTTACATGTAATGGGAGAAAATCAAACCTTAAATAAATTTTTAAAAAGCGAGTTGTGAGATCTGGATAACTTCACCAGACTATGGAACTCCAAAAAGTATTTGGAAGATTTAAAAATTTCCAGTCCCATCTCCTTTGAAAGTATGATGATAAATTTATAATATTCAGAAGTAGAACTGTTCTAGAATTATAGAAATTTCCAAGTAGAGATGGAATGTTGCAATATAACCTTGCATTAGTGGTACATGTGATGAAAGATTAAGAAATTTATTCAAAAACTGGAGATTAATTCATTTGAATTAAGAGAGGTCGAAGGTTCCCAAAGCCTCATGATTATGTATCAGAAATATTTTCTTTGAGAAGAAAATCAATTTTAATAGGAAATTTTTTTCACTGATATGGAAATGATTTTTTTCCTAATTGTAGTAAGTTTATTTTTAACACAAATTGCTTTATGAATCTTGTTGAGAGAGAAAAATGAGACAAAACAGAAAAACCAATGGAGAGATTAAAAAAAAAAACAGAAAAAAATGAGCATAGCATGTGTTGATTTATGTTTAGTCTCCTTATTTCTTTTTCTAGATGCAGATGGCATTTTCTGTTCAAAGCCTATTGGGATTGCTTTGGATCACTGAACTACTGAGAATAACTATATCTTTCATAGTTGATAATCACACATTCCTGCTGTTATTATATACTATGTATTCCTGGTTCTGCTTATTTCGCTCAGCATCAGTTCATGTAAATCATTCTAGGATTTTCTATAATCAGCCTGATCGTTATTTTTAAAAGAACAATAATATTCCATTACCTTCATGTACTACAACTTGTTCAGCCATTCCCAATTTTTAGATGATTTTGAAAATCAAGTAAGAGAGATAGAAGAAAAATTGGGAAGAGAAATGAGAATAATGCAAGAAAATCATAAAAAAGAGTCAACAGCTTGGTAAAGGAGACACAAAAATATAGTGAAGAAAATAACACCTTAAAAAACAGAGTATACCAAATGGTAAATGAGATACAAAAAGCCAATGAGAAAAAGAGTGCCTAAAAAGAAGAATTGGCCAAATGGAAAAAGAGCCTCAAAAAATTACTGAATAAAAGAACTCCTTTAAAAGTGGAATTGGTCAAATGAAAAAAGTTACAAAAGTTTAGCAAAGAAAATAATTCCTTAAGAATTAGAATTGAGCAAATGGAAACTAATGAGAAATCAAGAAAAAATAACCAAAAGAATGAAAAAATGTGAAATATCTCATTGAAAAACCAACTGACCTGGAAAATAGATCCAGGAGAGAAAATTTAAGAATTATTTTACTACCTGAAAGTCATGGTCAAAAAGAAGAATCCAGACATCATGTTTCAAGAAATCAGCAAGGAAAACTACCCTGATATCCTGGAATGAAAGGATAAAGTGCAAATTGAAGGAATCCATTGATCACCTTCTGAAATTCTAGAGCTCTCAGATAAGGACAAAAATATTGCAAGCTGTCAGAAAGAAACAATTTCAAGTGTTGTAGAGCCATGATCAGGGTAACACAAGTTTTAGCAACTTTAAAGAATCAACATTAAAACATTAAAGAATAAGAGGGCTTGGAATATGATATTCTGGAGGGCAAAAGAGATAGGATAACAACCAATAATCACTTACCCAGTATAAATTTTCAGGAAAAGAGTAGGCATTTAATGTAATAGAGGATTTTTAATCATTCCTGTTGAAAAGATCAAAGCTGAATAAAAAATTTGACTTTCAAATACAATAATCAAGAATCACATAAAAAGGTAAACAAGAAAGGAAAATAATAAGGGACTTAATAAAGTTAAATTGTTTACATTCGAACATTGGAAGATAATGCTTGTAACTCTTAAGAACTTTCTCATTCGAGCAGAGAGTAGGAATATAGATAGATAGATATAGGTATGAGTGAATTTGAAGGATTGAGGCCTAAAAAATAAAATTACAAGGGATGAAAAAGAAATATACTGGGAGAAAGGAAAAGAGACAAGTAGAAGAGGGCAAATTATCTCACATAAAAGTGGCAAGAAAAAGATTTTAGAGTAGAGGGCAAGAGGGAGAGAAGCACATGAACCTTACTCTCATCATAATTGGCTCAAAGAGGGAATAACATACATACTCATTTGAATATACAAATCTATCTTACCCTTCTCTAATGAATATTAATGCAAAAATCATAAAATATTAGCAAAGGGATTATAGCAACTTATCACCAGGATAATATACTATGATCAAATTTATACCAAGAATGCAGGACTGGTTCAATTTCAGGAAAACTACTAGCATAATTGACTATATCAATAACCAAACTAACAGAAGTCATGTGATTATATCAATAGATGCAGAAAAATCATTTGACAAAATACAACACCCATTCCTATTAAAAACACCACAGAGCAGAGGAATAAATGGAGTTTTCCTTAAAAGTATAATTAGGATCTGTCTAAAACCATCAACAAGCATCATATATAATGTGGATAAACTAGAAGCATTACCAATAAAATGAGGAGTGAAACAAGGTTGCTTACTATCCACTATCACCCTTATTATTCAATATTGCAGTCGAAATGTTATTTTAAATAATAAGGAAAGAAAAAGAAATTGAAAAAATTAGAGTAGGTAATGAGGAAACAAAATTATCACTCTTTGGAGATGGTATGATGGTATACTAAGAGAATCCTAGAGAATTAACTAAAAAAACTATTAGAAACAATTAACAACTTTACTAAAATTGAAGGGTAAAACCCACATAAATTATCAGCATTTTTCTTTGTTACCCACAAAATCTAGTAGCAAGAGATAGAAAGAGAAATCTCATTTAAAATAACTGTAGATAATAGAAAATATTTTGGAGTCTACCTGCCAAGACAAAGCCAGAAACTATTTGAATACAATTATAAAACACTTTTTATACAAATAAAATTAAATCTAAATAATTGGAAGAATATTAAGTGCTCATGTATAGGCTGAGTTAATATAATAAAAATGACAATTCTACCTAAATTAATTTACTTATTCAGTGCCATACCAATAAGACTGGCAAGAACTAGAAAAAATAATAAAATTCCTCTGGAAGAACAAAAAGTTAAAAATTTCAAGGGATAATGAAAAACACCTAAAACTATGTTATAAAGCAGCAATCATCAAAACCATTTGTGTACTGGCTAAGAAATTGAGCAGTGGTTCAGTGCAATAGGTTAGGTTCATAAAACCAATAGTCAATGACTTATATAGTCAGTGACTATATAAGAACTCACTATTTGACAAAAATTGCTGGGAAAATTGGAAAATATATGGCAGAAACTATAGATTGACCAACACCTAACACCCTATACCAAGGTAAAGTCAAAATGAATTCATGATTAGACATAAAGATAGATGCTATAAGCAAATTAAAAGAACAAGGGATAGTCTAACTCTTAGATCTGTGAAGAAGGAAGGAATTTATGGTCAAAGAAGGACTAGAAAATGTTATAAAATGCAAAATGGATAATTTTTATTATATTAAATTTAAATAGACTTTATACAAAGAAAAACAATGCAGCCAATATTAGAAGGGAAGAAGAAAACTGGAAAAAAATTTTTATATCCAAGGTTTCTGATTAAGGCCTCATTTCTAAAATATATAGAGAATTGACTCTCATTTATAAAAATACAAGTCATTCTTCAATTGATAAATGGTCAAAAGATATGAACAATTTTCAAATGAAGAAATTAAATCCATTTCTAGTCATATAAAAAAAAACCCTCTCAATTACTATTGATTAGAGAAATGCAAATCAAGACAACTCTAAGGTACCATTTCACACCTCTCAGATTGGCTAAGATGACAAGAAAAGATAATGATAAATATTGGAGAAGAATGGGAAAACTGGGACACCAACACATTGTTGGGGGGAGTTGTGAACTTATTCAACCATTCTGAACAACAATTTGGAACTATTTACAGAGGGATGTCAAGCTATACATACCCTTTGATCGAGGACTATCCTGGGTCTATATTTCAAAGAGATCATAAAAAGGAAAAAGGTCTATTTTTGCAAAAATATTTATAGCAGCCCTTTGTGTAGTGGCAAGGAACTGGAAACTGAGTGGATGCCCATCAGCTGGGGAATGGTTGAATAAGTTATAGTATATTAATGTTATGGAACATTATTGTTCTATAAGAAATGATCAACAGGATGATTTCAGAAAAACTTGGAGAGACTTACATGAACTGATGCTAAATGAAGTGAATAGAACCAAGAGAATATTGTACACAGCAACAACAAGATCATGTGATGATCAACTGTGATGGACTTGGCTCTCTTCAACAATGGTGATTCAGGTGATTCAGGGCAATTCCAAAAGACTTGTGATGGAGAGACCAATCTGCATCCAGAGAGAGAGAGCAACGGGCATTGAATGTGGATCACAACATAGTATTTTCATCTCTTTGTTGTTATTGTTGTTTGCATGCTTGTTTTTTTCTTTCTCACTTTCTTCCCTTTTGATCTGATTTTTCTTGTGCAGCATGATAAATATAAAAATATGTTAAGAAGAATTGCACATGTTTAATTTATATTGGATTACTTGCTGTCTGGGTGGGGGAGGAGGGAGGGAAAAAATTGGAACATAAGATTTTGCAAAGGTGAATGATGAAAATTTTCTTTGCATGTATTTTGAAAAAAATAAAAAGCTATTATTATAAAAAATAAAATAAAGAACTCTATCTTATCCTAAAGGAAAATAGGAAGGGAATGGAGTAGGAGAAAGGAGATGGTAGAAGGGAGAACAGAAGAGAATATAATAAGTGGAGAAAATAGGAAGGAGGGAAATATAGTAGCAATAGTAAGTCTGAAAAACAATTGAAGCATGTTCCTCTTCTAGTTTCTTAAATATATAGAGAACTCAATCAAATTTGTAAAAATAAGTGTCATTCTCCAATTGAAAAATGATCAAAAGATATGAAGAGTTTTTGAGATGAAGCAACCAAATCTATCTACAGGCAGATGAAAAAATTCTCTAACTCACTATTAATTTGAGAAATGAAAATTAGAACAATTCTGAGATACTACCTCATACCTATTAGATTGGCTAATAGGACAGAAAATGTTAGAAGGGATTAAGAAAAATGAGACATTAATGTACTATTGGTGGAGTTGTGAACTGATTCAATCATTCTATAGAGCAATATAGAGCAAAGGAACTATGCCCTAAGGCAGTGGTTCTCAAACTTTTGTTCTCAGTATCTTCATGTTGTTAAAAAACTATCAAGGATCTGTTCAAAGAGTTTTTGTTCACATGGGTTATATTTATAACTATTTACTATATTAGAAATAAAAAATAATTTTGAATTTGTAGACCCTCTGAAAGGGTTTCAGGGACCTCAACAATTCTTTGGACGACACTTTGAGAACCACTGCCCTAAGAGCTATGAACCATGCATGCCCTTTGATCTAATAGTAACACTACTAGGCATGTGTCACAAAAGAGATAAAAAAAAGAAGGAAGTAGATGTACAAAAATGTTTACAGGAGTTCTTTTTGTGGTGGCAAAGAATTGGAAATTGGGGGGTGTCCATTAATTGGGGAAAGGCTGAACAAATTGTGGTGTGAGATTATGATGGAAAACTATTGTTGTATTGCTCATTAGGATGCTTATCAGAAAAACCTGGAAAGCCTTACATGAGCTGATGAAAAGTGAAATGAACTATGTACAAATTAACAGCAATATTGTAAGAAAATAAATGACTTTGCTATTCTCAGTAATAACAGTGAAAGAGACAGGTTGGTGAGAGATCCAAATAAGCTAATTTATTCTATGGGTACCTAAGGATGAAAATGGAAGAGCAATTCATTTTCCAACAGTTTTGGATTGGACTTCATTATATGAAATATATATACACATACATATATGATATACCTAATTTACATATATGTAAATATATACATATATACATACATACAAATATATGCCTATTTTTCTATTTATATGTCCACAGTAAACTCCATGTCAATAAAAGAAGAGCCACAACTGGTCTCAAATGTCAAGTTCTCAATATGTTACATAAGCTTACAGTAATAATAAAAACAATAATGATAATAATAGTAATTAGAATTTATATAGCACTTTAAGGTTTGCTTAGTGCTTTAAAATATTATTTCATTTTATTCTCATAAAGAAACTGGGGGAAGTAGGCATTACTATTTCCATTTTACAAATGAGGAAAATGACTAACAACTGACTTGAAAAGGCAGAGAATGATTTATACTATTTTATTTGCTAGAACAAAATTCTGCCTTCAAAGTTCTTGTCCAAAAGATGCCTTCAATATGACAAAATTAGACAATATTCCTTGAAAGGTATAATAACATAGACAATTGCTTGATGACCCAATGATTTTTATATCAAGTTAGGTATGAATTAGGAAAATACATGTTTGCCAAAAATATTTACATCATAATAATTGTATGAGGTTCTCCTCAAATGGAAGAGAATTTTCTATTGAAAATTTTTCTAGATCAGGAGTTCTTAACCTGAGGTCTCTGAACTTCTTTTAAAAAATATTTTGATGATGGTAATTCAGTATAATTGCTTTCCTTTGAATCCTATGTATGCTTTTAAATGCATTTAAAACATCATTCAGAGAAAAGTTCAACAGAATGTCAAAGGGGTCCATGACACAAAGAAGGCTAAGAACTACTTTAGATGCTATTTACAGATGCTATTTTGCTTATTGAAAAGTCCTAAAACACTGCAGCTTTTCCTACATTGGACTCATAATCATACACATACACACACACACACACACACACACACAGAGAGAGAGAGAGAGAGAGAGAGAGAGAGAGAGAGAGAGAGAAAGAGAGAGAGAGAGAGAGAATGAATTTGGCCTCTTTGAGCAAGAGAAACCGGATAGATGAATGCCTTATGCCCAAGGATAGACAACACTTAGAGCTGATCCATCAGAACATGTCCTGGATAAATACTGTATTTGGGCCCAGAATGTCTAATGGGAAGACAACTCAGCTTACCAGGGAGGAATTGTATGGAAGAAGTGGGAAAAAGGATCCTGTCAGGAGGCTAACTTGTCATGTAGTAAAGGAAAAAAGGGATAAGCAATAGATCATCCATCTATTCCATTGGTAGTTACATTGTCAAGAAACATGAAGGCTAACCAAACATGGTAGCTATTCACTTTCACCAACTACTTATTATACAATCATTCACTAGTCAAGGTCCAGATCACTCATTTTAAAAATAGTTACTTAAGATACTTGTGAGTCAATCTGGCAAGAACTGATGATGTTGGGTCATTATGAACTTATCTGATTTCTATTAGCCCAAATCTATATAAATCCAAAAACTAATAAATTAAAACAATTCCAGTGTCAGTATCTGATGACTTATCTTACAGGTAAATTTTTGTCAAGGAATAAAAATATTAAGATTTCTTTATTCCTTTCTAGTGATCCTAAATTCTCATTTTGTCTGCTTTGGAGGGAATATAATAAATTCTGATCAGGGAAGATAAATATATTTCATTTTTTATGTTACCAAAAAATTCTCTATTTTATAAAAGGATTCTCTGGGGTTCTAAATAGTCATTTTTTTTATTGAATCAATGTTTGTTTATAGCTCCCTAATTACTGAAGAGAAAAATCAGAGAACTTAACATCACTATCAATTGAAAACTAATCAGATAACATTTTACTTAGATCATAACAGAAATCAATGATAAAATGTGATTCAAAGGCATCCTCAAAGGTCCTATTTTTATGCCCTCTCTTTTTATAATCTCTTCTTTGATGTTCTATGGCTTTATATATCAATTCTTAATAGATGACTACCATCCCTCTATCTCCAGATCTTCTCTTTCTCTTTGAGGTCCATTCTTGAATCCAAATGCAAAGTGAATTCTTTACATTTCCTTCAATAGATCTCCTTTGTATTTTTTACCTGTTGTTAATAATGATACTCCCATCCTCCTAATCACTCAGGCTTTACTCTCCTTATCACTACCTTTGATCATCTCTTACTTCAATTATTGTATTAACCCCCGACTTGTCTTCATGTTTCTGTCATTATCATGTCTGTCTTCCTATCACCTTCTATCAAAATGATCTTTCTAATAATCATTCTGATTACAACATTCCCTTACTCAAAATCTTTGTCAATAGGATAAATTACAAATGTTTTATCTTGGTGCTCAAAAATCTTCATGGCCTGGTTTTATTCTACTTTTGTATTCATCTTTCATATGGATACTTCTCTAACTTCTGATTACTTATTTTATTCTAATCTGTTCTATAATTTGAATGCACCTCTTTTTATGTCTATTTTCAGATACATCTATTTTCTTTATTAGAAAGTAAACTTTTAGGATTAAGAACTAAGTGTTATTTTTTTTTTTTGTATCCCTAGCACTTCCCATGGTGTCTTATAATGGATACTTAAACATTTATTGAACTGACTTGTTGAATCAACTGTACAAATTTGAATGAATATGCAATTTTAACAGGAATACCTCTTTTTAAAAAAATATACATTCATATTCCTTATTCAAGATTTAGATCCATTTTTTAATCCTTAATTTTTTCTAGTTTTTATTTATCTATTTAGGGAGAGTTAATCCAATTTTAAAAGGTCTTTGCTAGTTAACATTGCCTAGATAGTGTTCCATCCCTGATGGCAAATATTTATAATGTTAGGACTCGAAGCAAGAAGGTAAATGCAAATGCCAGTATAATGTAAGGTCTTTGAGGGCAAGGACTAATACCACTTTTCATTTCTCAAGCCTCAGTGTCTAACCCAGTGCCATACACAAAATAGAAATTTAATTCATTTTAGTAAAATAGAATAATGGAATCATAGCTTTAGAATTAGAAGGGACTTTAGAGTCTATTTTATGGAAGGAGAAACAAACCTGAAAAGGTGGATGACATGCCTAGGATCATACAGATATTATGTGCTTGCAGTAGGACTATAACTCAGGCCATTTTGAATTCAAAATAGTATCCATTATACCATGCTACCTTGCTATCACTGGAGTAGATAAAAAACAAAAACTATATGCTCTCTAAGTACCTTCATAAATGGTGTTTAATCTTTATCCAATAAAAATAGTCTCTCTAAGACATCCAGATAGCAACTAGGATTAATTTTATTTACCATAAATACAGTATAGAAAAAAGATACAGAAGAATATTCTCTTAGGATATCTGGTTCTAATTTTATTTCTTTTTCTCTAAATGAGTTTATTTATATGCCTTTTGGTGAAAGAAAGAATGTAGAGGTGAAAAAGAACAGAAAGAGTACTCACTGAAGTCTTGCTTGTTATTCAAACTTGAGAGATAGGCATTTAGGATGTTATGTGTCTGATAGAAGTAGTTCATAAAATACCCTCAAGTTTTTTTTTCCAAGTAATGTTGAAATGCTTTTATGCTTTCACTCCAAAAATCTGATCTATTTATTCAGCATATTAAACCGTAGCAGATTCAGTATAATTGCTCATATTCTAGACTAGCCTGTTTGATCAAGAGGGAAAAAATGGTGAGAAAAGTAGTGAAGAGATCCAGAATTCACCTTAAAATATTGAAAGGAGAAGTAGGTGAAGCAACATGATGAGGACGACTGTACCCAAACTAAAACAAAACAAAATTAACAAAAAAAAACAAACAAGTTTTCCTGCAAGACTTATTGATGATAACTAAAATGTACTGGCTAATTCATTGAACCAAAAGAACACAAGTCTGAAAAATATAGGCTTCTTCATGTAAGAAATTTGTACTTGATAGAAACAAGCATTTGTACTTAAATTTTAATATAAGACAACGTAAACTGGCTGATAATTAACATTAAGTTTCTAATATTTTCTTTCAAGAACATCAAAGGAATTATGGTCAATGAACCCAATTTCTCATCCTCTATATGTGGAAGAAGAAAACTTATAGAATTTTTCCATCCTACAAAGGATGCCACAAAAAGGGGCATTTTTCCATCTGCACAGAAATGCTGTTATTCTACTGACATGTTCTTAAAGAGCCTGATCCATTAGCTTCACCTGTGAAGTCTTGAAAGGTTGCAACTATGTAGGGGTGCTAATTTGCCAACCACATAGTAATTGCTATTGCACATACCAATTATAGCTTTCTAATTCCATTTTGGAAATAGCATAAGGAATCTCCACTTTGAAGATAGGGGGAAAAAACCCACAATGATCCGAAGAGATAAAATGAGAAAGGTGAGAATTGAAGAGTTTTCAATTACTGATACTTGAGTAGCCCCACTGCTAGTACAATTTGGATACAAAGGGAGCTATTTCCCTTTATTGCTATATTATTCTCCAAAGTAAATCTTGATGGACAGATTGAATTTGGATAGAAAGATTTAGGTTCAATACAAAGAAAAACTTTTTAACATTAGAGCTATTCCAAAATGGAATAGGCTCCCCCAAGAGATTAAGGGTATACTATATCTGATGGTCTTCATACTAAGGCTCCTTTATCACTTGTTGGATTGTTGTCTTGAGGATTTCTGTTCAAATATTGATTATGTTAGATGACCTTTGAGGTCCTTTTTGACATGAAGGTTCTTTAATTTTTTTGAAAGGGAAGAGTAAAAATAGTATAAGAGAAAGATTACTCTAAATGACTTGATTAAATTAATTTAGCAGAGGAGAATAGAGTTCACATCTTCTGACTTCCTAGCAATTTTTAAAGCTTATTTTTTACTTAACAAATAATCTATCAAGAACCCAAATTTAAGAAGGCTCTGTCAAACCCTAAATGAACCTATGGTATCATTGATGTAGTTATTCTCTATTGGTACAGATTACAAATCACCCTTATCTTCTTATTCCCTGAACTTTTTGTCTATGTTCTTCTGTAGATCTTTTCTAGAAAGTCCTCTTCCAATCCAATTCAATTCAAACAAACATTTGTTATCACATATTGTGGATAAGGGATTATGTTAGTGCTAAATATAAGAAGTCAGAAATGAAACACTCTGCTCTCAAGAAGCCTCCATTCTGCTTCATGGATACATTTATACAAACAAATCTAGAATAAGAAAAATTGTGGAAAGAAGGAACAACAAGAGCAATGGGAATCAAGTACAGCACTCTAGAGGAAATGGCATCTGAATTTAACCAAGAAGCAAGATGGAGATGGAGATGAGCATGGGGAGAATTCCAAACTTGTATGAATGCATGGAGATGAGAGATGAATGTTTCGTAATTCTGTTTGGTTGAAATGTAGAGCACATGAAGGGGAACAGTATAATTAGCCAATAAACATTAATTAATAGCTAATTCATTTTTGGATGGCTCTTACTATGGACCAGCACTGTAGGATACAAAGAAAGATAAATATAAAATAAGGTGAGAAAGGGAGATGAATTTATGGGAAATCTTAAATGTCAGTCTAGGTAACTTTGTACTTTATAGGCAAAGGGGAAACACAGAAGGCAGTGTCACACTACCATAAAGCCAGTTATGAGACTTTTACAGTATTGTAAGTGAAAATTGATAAAGGCCTGAATTGTAGTGTTGGCTACAAGAAAAGGATAGATGTTGTAAAAGTGAATCCAATTGAGTTGCCAAGTCTTGATTCTACCTTCATTGCTTGCATCCATCCACTTAGCATCCCAGTTTAGGTTTTTATTTCTTTTCACTTAGACCTCAGTAGGTTTTAAAGCAGTCTTGAACTTCTTCCCAGTCCATTCTCTACATTGATGTTTGCCCTTCCTTCTCAAAGAAGTCCATGACATCAAAAAGGTGATATCATGACAGCAAGTGATTAGATTTAAGTGAGGAAGGACTATATAAAGTCATTAGCTTCATTTTATCCTCCAGAGCCACCTGGAGTTCAATGAGTTCAGTGACAAGTTACAGATCAGTATGACCAGAGATGGCCTGGGATGCATTGGGAGAACATGAGATCTTTAAAATCTCTCAGTTTGACTATAACAATACCCATTCTGTGATTAAGGCTAGGTAAGAATTTAGGCAAAGAATAGCTTCTTTTACTCAGTCCAAAAAAAATCTTTGGGAGGGGAAGACTGGAGGTTTAAGCCAAAACAGAAATAATTGCTATTTATATTAAGTCTAAATAAATCAGGGCCCAAACAATAATCATTTGGGGCTTGATCTCGGTCCTATTATTGCCCAATTAATGAAAGCCAGAGTTGTTTGGGTTTATGTCATGGTCCTTAAGAAAAAAATCTAGGGGGTAAACTCAAGATATCTTGGGAGGCTGAATGCTCTAAGCAACTTTAAGCAAGCAACTCCTTCAACCCAAACCCAAACCAAAAAACATAACAGAGAAAGTCCTAAATCATAAACCTAACCATGTTCTTATCCTGATCAATAAATTCCATTGGCTCCCCTATTTCTGCTCAGACCAAGTATGAACTCTTTATTTTTGACATATTAAAATTTTTTACAATCTGGTACCGATCTCCCTTTCTAGTTTTATTATTGTATATTATTCTCCATAACACATAATATAGTCCAGTTAAACTGTCCCCCCTTTTTTTCCTATTCCTCACAAATAATATTTTTTCTCCCAACTCTAAATTTTTGCATAAACTATCCTCCATCTTTGAAATCAATCAACAAGTATTTAATAAGTTCCTATTATATGCCAGGTTAAATGGTAGAGATATATGGACAGAAATAAAGATCTTTGGAGATCTTAAAATCTAGCAAGGCAAAGCCTTCCTTTAAATATGTAGGTAGATAGATATAAAAATAATGCTAGATAGTTTGGTGGGGAAGGCACTAATAGCTGGGGAAGTCAGGAATGGTTTCATTTAAGGTGACTTCTGAACTGAGTTTTGAAGGAAGCTGTGGATTATAAAAAGCAGAGATGAGGAAGAAGTGTGCTTCAGAAATGGAGGATAATTAGGACAAAAGTGGGGCTTAGATTTGGAGTTCCATATGTGCTAAAAGGTCAATGTGACTGTACTGTTGTGTGCACAAAGCAGGTAATGTGTAACAGATAGAAAGGCAGGATGGAGCTATGTGAGAGTTTACTTTGGGGCAGTTAGTACAGTAAATAAAGTACCATGTCTGGAGTCAGGAAGACTCATTTCCCTGAGTTTGAAACTGGTCTCAGACATTTACTAGTTGTGTGAACTTGGGCAAGCCATTTAACCCTGTTTAATTCACCCATAAAATCAACTGGAGAAGTAAATGCCAGTATTTTTGCCAAGAAAACCCCAAAAAGGTCCATCAAGAACTGGACATGAATATTAAGCAGTAAAAAGTTTACATTAATCCTATAGATAATAGGGAACAATTGGTAATGGGCAAGGGACAGAAATGGTTAGATCTATACTTTAGAAAAATCCCTCACAGCTGTAAGAAGAATGGTTTGAAGTTGGTGGAGACTAGAGACAAAGAACAATTGGGAGGCCATTCTTAGAGTCTAGACAAGAGGTAATAGGGATCTGAATGAGGGTCTGAATTATGAGTGGGGAGAAAAGAATAGACATAACAGATGTTGTGGACATAGAAGCAAGATTTAGCAAGTGATTATATATGTAAAAGGAATGAAATTGAGGTAATAACCTTGACAGAAATTGTGAAATTTGGAAAAGGTGTAGGTTTAGGGGAAAATGGAATCTGGATTTGTTGAGTCTGAGATGCCAATGGAACACGCAAACTGAAACCTCTTACAGAAATTCCTACCTTGCTCAGCTTTGGAATTTCCTTCAAAACTTAGCTTACAGCTTCCTTCTATGTGAGGTCTTTCCTCATATTCCCACCTGATTGAGTTGATCTTCTCCAAAAATCTCTTTGTTTTATTATTTTGTATATGTCTATATGTATACATGTTATTTCCCTCCAAAGGTGGCAAACTCCTTGTATTGTCCATAGGGTTCCTCCCCTCTCCCCCTTTTTAACTTTCTCCTCTTACTCATATTATCTTATACTATAATCTCCCAGGATTTTTTTGATAACATTTTTAAAATTTAAATTATCTTTGGTTTTTACATTATTTTTATTTCTAACTGTATCTTTCACCTTACCCAAGATGAAGTTCACCTTATCCAAGAAGCCATCCCTTGAAACAATTTTTTAAAAAGAGGGGACAAAAAGCATTTCAACAAAACTAATCAATATATCAAATCTGAAATTATACTCATGATTTCACACCTACAGTCTGCCTCTTCACAAGGAAATATATTTCTTTGATTCTTTAGCCCCTTCTTCAGCCCCATGTTGTAGTTGCTCAGTCATTTAAGTTGTGTCCAACTTTTTGTGACATCATTTGGAGTTTTTCTTAGCTAAGACACTAGGGTCATTTGTCATTTCCTTCTCTAGTTTATTTTACAGATGAGGAAACTGAGGCAAACAGGGTTAAATGATTTGCCCAGGGTCATCATAATAATCATTATATACATTGTTTTCCTGATTCTTCTTCACTCTGCATCAGTTAAAATATTTTCCCACACTTCTCTAAATTTTTTATATTCATTGTTTTTATGCAAAATTCCCTCTGAATCAGATTAAAATGTAATTGGAAAATAACCATGAAAGTAAATAAAAATATGTGCAACATAAATAATGTTAATTTATGATTTCTAAGTCAATATGTTCCATATGTCCTATTCTACATTCCATTTCTACTTGGTTTGGATTACAAGGATTATTATCTACCCAGGAGCAGATAATCATCTGAAATCATATATATATATATACATATATATGTAGATATACATATAATCCATCCATCTATATATTATTTATATATATTAATTATATATGTTATATATAATATCTAAAATCATGCTGAATGAGTCAATTGTGGATACTTGATACTTTCTCCCTCTCCTGCCTCCTCTGCTCTCTGATTGGAGGATTGGAGGTAGAGTTCTAAATCCTTCCCAAAACTTTCCTTGATAGAGGCAGTACAATGCGAATTTTCTGGCTAACTCTTCACATCCCAATAGTAGCTTTATTTGGTTTAAGCTCTACTGAATAGCTTGCCTCTATGCCTTGTATTGCTTCTGACTTCATCATTCAAATGAAATTGTTCTCTCCAAAGTTATCAATGTTCTTTTTGTTTACATCTTTTAAAATTTCAATTAATAAGTATTTTCTCTTCCTTCCAACTTCTTAAGTGAGCCAACATAACTATACATGGTCATGCAAAATAAATTCTCAGGATCCAAGTCCAAAAATGTTTATGTCATTCTGCATCTTGAATATCACCTCGGGGGTAGCTAGATGGTGCAATGGATAGAGCACCAGCCCAGAAATCAGGAGGACCTGAGTTCAAATATGTCTTCAGACACTTAATGCTTCCTAGTTGTGTGACTCTGGGCAAGTCACTTAATCCCAATTGCCTTAAAAACAAAACAAAACCAAACAAAAGAATATCATCCCACTGTTAGGAAGTACATAGCATAAATCAGCCCTCTTGAAACTTGATTGGTCAAGTGGTTTATCTTTACAATATCATTATTTCATAAATGATACAGTCACATGAAACAGTGCTCCAAATCACTAATATTAGGTATTCAAAACCACTCAGAAGTTCTACCATACACTCATCAGATTAAAAAATATAACAAAAAAATGAAAATGACAAATGCTGGAATCAGCTGCAGCAAAATGGGATGATTAATGTATTGTTGAATAGTGAATTGGTCCTGTCATTCTGGAAAGCAATTTGGAACCATACCTAAAGTGTAACAAAACTAAGATATCCTTTGATACAATGATCCTTTTATTAAACATATCATAGAGAGATCCAAGAAAGAAGGAAAGGGGGTACAAAAATATTTACATCAGCTCTTTTTTAAAATAGAAAATAACTAGGAACTAAAAGATGTTCATCAATGGGAAAACAGCTGAACAAATTATGCATATGAATGCAATGGGATGCACTCCTGCCTTAAGAAGTAAAGAAAGAAAACTGAGAAGATAAGTATGAACTGATACAGAGTGAAGTGAACAAACCCTTAATTGCCAACTTTCATTGTCTTTTCTTAATTTTTATCAGTCCTAATCTCTCTTCAACCTTTGACATTCTCAGATAATGACCTTTAAGTTTCCATGATTATACTCTCTCTTTATTCTCCTCCTACCTGTTGGAGCATTCCTTCTCAGTTTGCATTGCTCTTTCTTTATCTAGGTTGTATCAACTAATTGTGGATCTCTCCTAATACTCTGGTCCAGGGTCCTCTTCTCTTCTTTTATACTACTTCACTTGTTTATCTCATCGACTCCCATGGTTTTGATTGCCATCTTCATATCTAATCCTAATTTCTCTGCTAAATTCCGGTTCCATATCATCAAGTATCTTTTGGATATCTTGGTGGGTATCTCACAGGTTTCTCAAACTTAACATGTCTAAAATAGAACTCATTTTCTTTCACCCCATATGTTTTACTTTTCCAAAATTTTCTATTATTGAGGGTAGTATTGTTCCAGGTTCACAACTTTTATATTATTTTTAAGCCCTTCCACATACCTAAATCTGTTGCCAAATCTTATTGTTTCTACTTTCATGACATCTTTTGCATGTGTTTCTTTATTACCACTCATGTTGCCACCTTCTTAGTATAAGATCCTTATCACTTCTCATCCGAATTATTTTTCTTCCATTCCTGTCATTCATTACTTCTCTTAGATCCTATTTTGTTCTTATTTTTTCTAGCTTGAAAATTATCCCTTTGTAAATAAAATTGTCATTTTCATTACATTACACTAGCACAGCTCAACCATAAGCAGTGAAAATTCTCTAATTTGCTTCTCCAATTTATTTCCCAATAGCATTTTGTAATAATATTTGAAAAGTTTTCTTTTCATTCTTATGAATCTTGAATTGACTTTTTATGCTATGATAAATTTTTGTAATTAGAAGGGACTCATTATGAAGAAGCTGGGTATTTATGTAGTATTTTAGGATTCTGTACATCTCATTTGTAAGACAAGTATTTTAAATATTATTATCCATAGTAAGTGTTATCAAGGACAGAATTTCAACGCAGACCAATACTTTATCCCCTTGCCATGCTATCTCTCTCTTAAGAGATCTTAAGTGAATATCCCTCCTTTAACAAATGAGGAAACTGAGTCCAAAAGAGTAAAGACTAAAGGGTACTCAGCTGGGAAACATCTGAACAAATTAATAGCATATGAATGCAATGGCCCCGATTTTGAACAAATTTGTTTTATAAAACTGCATTTTTATAATGCTTTAAGCATTTGACACTCGTAAATAAAGCAGAGATTAGCCAGATGTTTCTATTAATGTACTATCTTACTTATAGCATCATTTCATGAGATTACGCTCTTTCTTCTCTTAGAGAAGGGCCAACGAGTTGATGGGTAATGTTTCTGCCCTGCTTTGAGATTCATATATCATCAGAAAGACAAGTCTGCAGTAACAGAGCTGTTCTTAATACCCTAACGGGGTATGAATCAGTGAAGCACGAGCAGGCTTTCCTTAGAGGGGTGAGAGTGAGTGCCCCCCAGTTTTCCCCCAGCAGCACCTTAATCTTGTATTTCTCGACATTCAGCTCCTGCAGCTGATACATGTTTAAAAGATTTTCACTCACACTGTTTTGCCAACGTGATAGATTTTATTCACCAGCTGGGATTTTCATGGGTTCTGTAGATTCCTGCCGCTTTTCATTGGGCTCAGGTCTCTCTCTGCTTCCCTCATATTAGTAATGATTCCAGAATAATGGAAAAGGGCTCAATTCAAGCTTCACAGCAATTTAAATATCACTTTTTATAGTTTTCTTTCTCACATTTCTACAGCATCCTGTCTACTAATATTAACACCACAGCTTGAGGCAGACATAGACCAATTTGCCTTTATGGATTCTTTGACCCCCAAAAGTCCTTGCTCTGTTTCTGAGCCCTCCAAACACAAAGCTGGCTTTAGCCCAATAAGCCTACCTACCTGTCATCTATAAAGGCAACCAGAGAGAAGTAGGGCAATATTCTCTCTCCCTCTCCCCCCCCAATCCCATCCTCCACTCTATAAAGCAAATAAAAATATGTAAAATATCAATGTGTAAAAGGCCATTTCTTTCTCTTGGTAGTCAAATAGAAAAAAAAACAAAGCAAAACAAAACTGAACATATTTAGGAAAAATATAGAGTGCCAGATTTCAACCTTTATTAGGGAAAACCTTTCCCTGCTGTTTTTCTGAAGTTGCCAGGGTGACTGAATGAAAATAAAGAATACAGAAGTGGATGTAAGCTTACTGAAATCACAATAGCTGACATGGGAAATATAATTTGGATTTTTAATAAAGACTTAGTAGTCTCACAGTTAATTTTCCCCTCCCTCTCTGTAAATACTCATTCACTTAAATATCTTCTATAGGGGTATGATAGAGGGTCATCCCCCTCTGCATATTTAACACATTTTCTGCATATTTCAAGCTCAGATAAGACATCTGGAAGTATATATAGTCTTTGGAGTAGATAAGTTTCCTCTATTCCCTTGACATCGAATGAATAACTAATTACCCTGTTCTATAAATACATCCATACAGGGGCTTGCCCCCTCCATTTAATTCCAATGTGATGAAATAATAAATATGTTGAATAGAAAAAAGCAGGACTTGCAGATCATTACTGCAGTGAGTAATTTATTTTAGGACCTGCAGATCAACTCAGAAACTAGTTCTTTCCAGCATGTACTTGATCATGTTAGTGGACACCTCTCCCTTCTTTTCCTCACCCTGCTGGAAGCCTATTAATGTCCCATATGCTCTATTATATAACTCTTGAGTGGAGTCTAGAGTGTACTAGGAGGGCACTCAAAGGCCGGAATTCACACTGACCTTCCGTTCTTGCGGCCTCTTCATTATTATAATATTTTTATTTGAATGGAAATCAGCTCGTGTCTCTCTCCAAACTTACCCCCTCCCCTTCACACCATATCAACTCAACTCCATCCTCTCAAATTGAGGAGAAAGGGACCCGGAGAGGGGGCCCGATTCCGAACGGAGCTGCCCCCAGAAGGCACTCTCGTCCACGGGTCATTGAGTTGCCACACTCAGCAGTCATTAAAGGGATGTCGATGGCAGTAAAACACGGGGTCGAGCAATTAGTCTCTGGACAAGGTCTGGGGTGGAGGCAGGCAGTCCTGTGTGTGAGTGGGGATGCTAAATGGAAAAACCATGTTCTCAGCGCAATGCAAAGGGAAGGTGGGGGAGCAAAAAGCGGCCGTCGGCCAGCAAAGATTTTTGAAATATCTGAAAGGAAAAGGGTGGGTGGGGGTGCGGAATGGTATGCTATAATCTTACATTTCTTAGTCTTCATGTGAGACTTTAAATGAGCACCCTAGGAACCTCACACTTTGTTTTCCAGGAGTCAAAGGGATTGCAAATGGATTCATCTGAACATTCTAAGCCCTGCAATTTATCTCACTGTGTTTGATGTTAGCAGGAAAGCTTATTTATTTATTTAAAATTACACAGGGATGTAACACACTATTTAGAAAAAAAGAACTATTTGGGGATATGGCAAAAAACAAAAAATGCAAAGAAATCAACCTCCCACTCCCTCGACTTGTAGTAAGAAATGAATGAGGATTCTTTTGTTTCTGTTTGCTTTAGAAAAAATGAAACAACAGGACATTAACTTAAGATGCCTTGAATAAGCTGTTTCTGAGGGAATATGGAGGAGAGAGGGGCAGGAAGGAGAGCTCTGCAATCCTGTTCCAGAAAGGGTGATGCAAGGATTTTAGAATTTTAAAGCAATCTAGAAGAGCATCATTGCAAATGATGGGTGATAACAATGAACTCACTTTCCTGGAACTCAAGATTCAAATCAGATATGGCCCTGCTCTAAGGAAAGATAGAGCTAGCAACCTTTTAGTGATAGAAAAACCCAAATGCTGCCTATTCCCTTACTTCCTTATGGAACAGAAAATAGCTAAATAACACATTCCTAAATGGGTGATGCAATAGTTAGAGTGCTTGATTTGGAATAAAGAAGATCCATCTTCATGAGTTCGAATCTGACCTTGGATATTTTCTAGTTGGATCACTTTGGGAAGTCATTTAAATCTGTTTGCCTCAGTTTCTTCATCTATAAACTGAGGCAGAGAATGAAATGGTAAACCACTGTAGTATTTTTACCATGAAACCTCAAATGGATTCAAGAAGAGTCAGATGTGACTGAAATAACTAAATAGCAACACTTTGAAGAGGCTTACATTTTTAAATTAAAATTGTAATTTAGAATGTTCCCATTTGTTATAAATAGGAAATTACAGCCTATAATAGTAACAGAATTAAAATGTCTCATTTAGGACAATATTCACAGCTTAGTAGCCAGTCAATTCTGCCAGTTGGAGATAAAAAACACTGGGTTCAAATGAAATTTTAGTTATGTGCTCCTCAGCATTATATAGCATCTCCATGGGTGGTTATGAGGATCAAATGAAATAATCTGTTTAAAAGTGTTTTTACACACAAGATCACAAATTTTAAAATGGAAAAAGCTAATGAAGTTGTCTAGAGCAACCGTTATAAATGATGAGGAAAAAGACCCCAAAAAAGATTAATTGTCCAACATTCTAGCCAATAAGTAGCAGAAAGGGATTAGAATTAGGAATGATTAATACTATTATGATTAATAATAATAATAAAAATAATAATAACATTGTCTAGCATTTAGATAGTGATTGGAAGTTTGCAAAGATAAATATTATTTCATTTTTATTCATGTGAAATAGAGGCTAATTGTTAGTCCCATTCTACAAATGAAGAAACTAGGCTTGCCCATAGTCACACAGCTGGTGATTGCCTGAGGTTGTATTTAAACTCCGGTCTTCCTGACTGTAGTCTGGTACTCTATCTACTATACCACCTAGCACATTGCCCAGAGACAATTATTATTATTACAGTTATTGGTTAAATAGATTGTTATGAACTAGTCTGATAACAACTTACTGCCCATTAATAATATTTCTCTAGCAAAAGACATTTTGAGTTTCATATAACCAATCTATAAAGAACTGCTAAGAAATTATTTATAAATTGAAGGCTGCCTATAATTTTATCTGAATTTTCATATCTTACATGGACTAATTTATATGATATCACTCAGTATATTGGAAACTTACATGGCCTTTCATAGGAACTGAAGAAAAGTTTTTACAACGTAATTGACAGTTCTATTCCAAAAACATAGAAAATAATCAAAACATTTTTTTAGCATATCACAGAAATATTAATGACGAAGTCTCCAGTGACAGTTGTTGCTATAGAAAGATTTGTGGACTTAAAAAATAACACCTACAATGTTTTAAACAATTTCCAGATGTATTTGTTTTTTGGGTTTTTGATATAGAGATTCAGGTCTGTGAAGGAATCTTAAATCTTAAAACAAAGCAAATTGGTTTTCACTTTTAACCAACATTTTGGGGTTCTTTAATTGAATATTTAATTAATATAAGGAAGTTGAGCCAACATGGAGGCAGATTAGGAAGCAATGTAAGTGAACTCTATTTCACAAACTTCTCCTAACAAATTTAGATAATACATCTGATTGAATCCTGGTGAGAAAATCTGGGAAAGGTCACAGTGAGACCTCTGACCAGCCTAGCTCAGCAAAGGGAGACAGATAGGGAGGTTTGTGGACATGAGGATCGAGCACATGTTGAGAAAAGCACTCTACTGCCTAGAGATAGCCTCTATACTAGAATAAAAGGAGATGGACCAACTTTGGGACATTCCTGATGAGGTCAGGCAGGACAGAAATCACACTTCATCCTGAAATCAGACCACTTAGGGGGCACTGAAAACTTGCAAGTCCCCTACAGCCCTTGAAATGAAAGAATGACACAACACTAGATATCGTAAGAAAGTAGCGAAAGTCAATAGTGCCAAGAAACCAGCCCTAATATCCAATGCCTAAAAAAATGGGCAGAACGCTATCATAATGAGTCATTATGGAAGTGGGGATGCTCAAGATCCAGACCCAGAAAGGAATGACTCTGAAATGTGGTACAAGCATCATTTTAGGAAAAAACCCAGCTTGGTATAAATCCAAGTAAAATTCCTGGAAGAGATAAAGGAACTCTATTCAAAAATAGAGTTAAATTGCATTTATAATTGGAACACTTGAGGAAAAATTGGAAGAGAAATAAGACATATGGAAGAGAAAATTGGAAAAAGAATTAACCGTGTGGCCCAGAAGAGGCAAAAAAAAATCTTTGCCAAAGTAACAAGTTTCCTGAAAATCAGAATGGACCAATTAGAAGCCAATGATTCCCTGCAATAGGGAGAAATATTAAGACAAAGTCAAAAGGCTGAAAAACCAGAAGGAAATGGAAGGAATTTCATAGCAGAAACAACTGATATGGAAAACAGATCAAGGAGAAAATTTTTTAGAATCATTGGACTATCTGAATGTCAAGGCCAAAACAAGGACCTAAACCATATATTAAGATATATTGTCCAGGTCTCCTAGAATCAGAAGGCAAAGTGGAGACAGAAAGAATCCCCTCACTCACCTACAGAAAGAACACCCGAATGAAAATATCTAGGAACATGATAGCTAAAATCCAGAATTTCTGGGCCAAAGGAAAAATGCTGCAAGCAGTCAGAATTCAAGTACTGAGAAGGTACAATCTGGATCACACATGATTTAGCAGCCACCACTAGTAAAGGATCACAGATCTTGGAATAATAATCTATAAGGAAAAGGATATGGGATTACAGCCAAGAACTTGTTCAGCAAAACTGAATATAATGCTACAAGGCAGAAACAGACCTTTAATAGACTCGCAAGCATTCCTGATGAGAAGACTAGATGGTCAGAAAAAAATCTGAATTTCAAAAACAGAAATGAAGAGAAACAGAGGTAAATATGAATGAACACTGATAAAGATCAACTGCTTAATTCAAATATAGGAAGATAATATGTGTCCCCTTTGAATCTCATCATCTTCAAGGGTCATAGAGGCAGTCTAATTAGAAAAGGTTTAGGAGTGGTTCTGGAAGATCTTGATAATCTTAAGAAAAAATGGAAAAAGGGTAAAGAAGAATATATTAAAGGGAAGGAAAAGGAAGATGGAAACGGAAAAGGAAAATCACCTCCATAATGACTGTGTAGAAATAGATATCTAGATAAAAAAGGAAGATACAGTGAGGAAGCGAAACTGATATTTAAACCTCATTCTCATTCGAATTTATGTAATACATATAAATACCACACAGAGTTGGGTACAGAAATACATTTCACTCAACATTGAAATAGGAAGGAAAGAAGAGAAAAAGGAAGAGAAATTAGGAGGATGGATTAAAGAAGAGATTAGTGCAAGGAAAACAAATTCTAAGAATGTATAAAAATATTTCTAGATCTTTTGAACATGGCAAAGAATAGGGAATCAAGAAGATACCCACAAATTAGGAAATAAATCAATATTTATTAAGCACCTACTCAATAGATCAATATTTGTTAAGCACCTCCTATGTGCTAGGCACTATGCCACATGCTGGGGATTAAAAAAAAGACAGTCCTTCTTCTTGAGCACTTTATAATCTAATGGGGGAGTCAATATACAAACAAATACACACACAGAGCAAGTTAAACACAGGGTAAAAAAGAATAAATTAACAGAAGGAAGATACAAGAATAAAGAGGAATTGGGGAAGGCTTCCTATAAAAAGGGACATTTTCATTGGCTCTTAAAAGAAAAAATAGGAAGATCAGTGAGAAGAGTAGAGGAAGGAGAACATTTTAAGCACAGGGGACAGCTAGAGAAAATACTCATAACTGAGAGATGAAGAATCTTGTTCATGGAATAGTATTTAGGCCAGAGTCACTTGATTGAAGAATTTGGCATATGTTGCAAAGTAAGGTGCAAGAAGACTGGAAAGTTGTAGGTGGAGGGTTAGGTTATAAAGGATTTTTTTCCTTTTTCCCTTTTTTTTTTTTTTTTTTGTGCTGAGGTAATTTAGATTAAGTGACTTGTCCAGGGTCACACAGCTAGGAAGTGTTAAGTGTCTGAGACCAAATTTGAACTCAGGTCTTCCTGACTTCAGGGCTGGTGCTCTAGGTTATAAAGGATTTTTAATGCTAAATGATCATTTTGTATTTGATCCTGGATGCAAAAGAAAGCCACTGGAGTTTACTGAGGGGCGAGGAGAGAGGGATAGAGTTTCTATCACATGGTTGGACCTTTGCTTATAGAAAATTGCTTTAGTGGCTGAATTGGCATGGAGAGAGACTTGTAGGCAGGCAGACCCATCCCAGGCTACATTGCAAAAGGTGTAAGGGACTACACTGGAGGAGGACAATCAGAGGGGAAAAGAGGGAGTATTCAAAAGATACTGCAAAGGTGAAATCAACAGATCTTGGCAACAGATTATTCACATAAGGGTGAGAGATAGTAAGGAATCCAGGTTAACTACTGAGGGACTGGGAGGATGTTGTTGCTTTCTATAGTAATAGGGAAGATAAGAGATGAAGAAGATTGAGGGGAAAAGATAATGGGTTTTGTTTTGTACATATTGAAATTAAGATGGCTACTGGATATTCAATTCAAGATGTCTAAAAGACATTTAGAGAATGAAATTCAGCAGAAAGTTTGGGACAAGAAGAATAGATTTGAGAGTCATTAGCACAGAGACAGTAATTAAATCCATGTGAGGTTATGAAATCACCAAAAGGAGTATAGCAGGAGAAAAGAAGAGATCTCAGGATAGATCCTATGGGATACCTATGGTTAGAGGATGTGACCTGTAAGAAAATCCAGCAAAGACAGAGGAGTGATCAGATCGATAGGATTAAAACCAGGATGGAGGGAGGGATGCTCTGAAAATCTAAAAGGAGAGAGTGATCAATAGTGTGAAAGACTAGAAAAGTCAAGGAGAATGAGAATAAGAAAAGGCCATTGAATTTGGCAATTAGGAGATCATGGGTAACTTTGGAAAGAGCAATTTTGGTAGAATGATAAGATCAGAAGCCAGATGGTAAGGGGTTCAGAAGAGAGGGAGGAGAGAAAGTGGAGATTCCAGTTGTAGGTGGCTTTTAGAAACAAAGGGCAGAAGAGGTATAGGGTGACAGTTAGTGGGATGAAAGGATTAAGGATGGAAGAGACATGGACATATTTATAGAAAAAAGGAAATGAACCAGTAGACAAGGAGAGACTGATATCCAGAGAAAGAACTGATAAGTAGAAGTATGCATATAATTTACACACATACACACACATACACAAACACGTGTGCACATTTCTGTCTAATGTTAGTCATCTGTAGGTGGGAGAGAAAATTTTAAAAAATAAATTTACATGATAATTATATATTTAAAAGAAATAGCAAGTTGTACATAATAGATTTGCAATTTTGTGTGTAATATTTTTGTTATACTATGTTATAAAAATGCTTATTTTATCCCATAAATTAAAAATAGAGATTTAAAGTAAATGATAGCATGGGGATTACAGAGGGGACATCCAGTGGAAGACCACTTGAACAAGTATTCTTAATAAAGAGTAAGGACACTTCATTATAAGAGACAGAGTTGTAAAGGAAGAAATAGTGGCAGAAGGCATGAATTATAGGAGATAAAGAAAAAAAGAGGAAAAGAGAAACCTTACAGTGAATGGCCTCATTTTTTTTTTTCTGTAAAATGTGAGACAAGATTCTCAGTTGAGAAAGTGGGGGGAAGGTGAAAGGGTTTGGAAGATCCACTATGGAGAGCTAGATAGTGAGCTGATAAGGGACTATGTGTAAGATTGCCAAGCAGCAGTGAAGACCCAGTTGAGGATGTGAAACACGAATTTGTAGTGGACTCAATCAGAAGAGCTGCATCGTTTTCTCCATCTTTGTTAGTATAATAGATGAATAAATTATAAATGTGAAGGATATTACTGTGATATCCTTCTGATAAGAAGTTTATCTTATCAGAGTAATTACCAACCGAAATTCCAGAGGACTAAGCATTCCTCTTCTGAGGGAAAGATGAAAGACAGAATGCAGATTGAGATAAGTGTTTTTGTTTTTTGCGGTTTTTTTTTTTTAGGACAAATAACAAATGTAGAAATTGGTTTTGATTGACTATACCTTTGCCCATAGATTTTATTTTTCTACCATTCTCAGTGAAGGAAGGGGCAAAGTTGTGGTGGGAAGGTGAGAGGGTAAATCTTGGCTGATTTAAAAAAAAAGAAAACTTGGGAATGCTGATCAATATAATGAGTGACCAAAATTTCTGAGGACTCATGATGAAACATACAGCCTTCCTTCTGACAGAGAGGGAGTATACTCAGAGTACAGAGAAATTTGATTTTGCTTGACTAACAGGGCTTCCCCCAACCTTGTTTTCTCAAGGTGGGAGGAGGAATGGAAGGAGGAGAGAGAAAAGGCTGGTCTTGGTTTGAAAACAAAGTTTAAAAAATCACTAATACATGAACACCTAGTATATGTATATAGGCTCTGTGCTAGGTAGTGGAGAGGATACTTATTACAATGACTCCATAATTTGTAGATAATTAATTGGAGAGCAGATCTCAAATTTCAAGCACTTTCTAATAAGTTTTTCTTATTCCTCTATTTCTATAGAGGATCTAACCAATTTATTAGAGGTTTGGAGCCATATTATTTTTGCAGCTTCAGGGGGATTTTTTACAAGAATTTAGTGTGTCTACAAAAAAATGGAAACAAATGAAAAAACCAGTAATGTCAAGTTTCTTTTGCAGGTGGAAAACTAGTTTCAAATTCAAAATCTTCCAAGTGATGTTTAATTTTAGGACTGGAGAATTAATTCTAGGGGACAACTCACTTTTTGTCTGTTCTAAGCAACATACAGTAGATATAAGCATTGCTTTGAAATAGGCTTTATCTTTTTCCCCCTTCTGGGACAAAAGGTTCATTATTGTGAAATTATCTGTCTTCTGAAGATATGTAACCAGAGCATATTGGAGAGAAACCTTGCCATTTAGACAGAAAAACTAGCTTTAAGTCCCAGCTCTGACACATATTGGTTGTGTGACCCTGAGAAAATCACAACTCCTGAGAACTCTAGATAGGAATTCTTTTTTCCCCTATTTAGAAAATTTAATATTTCCCAAAACAATTTCACATGCAAAATATCATTTACAATCCTCTTATAGATGAAACCACGGGTCATCCATTATCTTATTAGGTTCTAACAAATATTCTCAGAATGAAGTGGAACTGATATTCTGCATTTGATAGATGAGAAAACAGTATAAAAATTCTTAAACTCACAGTCTATGAAATTATTTTATAGAAATGTTTTGATAACCATATTCCAATATGATTGGTTTCCTTTGTAATCCTACGTACTTCATTTATACAATTAAAAACATCATATTAAAGCGTTCATAGGTTTTTTTCAGACAGCCAAAAAGATCCACGACACAAAAAAGCATTAAGAGCATCTACATTAGATTATTAACTGCACAGAAGATGGCAACAGCTTGAATTAGTAGAGGAAATTTCATAATTTGGGAGTTCCTTTACACCAATGAAATCCCTATCTCCTCCTTATTTTATTAAATCACATTATCTAAGTTCTGTGTATATGAGGGCAGTGCTCTGGTACATCTGTCTGCTACCTTTTCTTCTCCTCAAGTGACCAGCCTTCTGTCTTTTCTGGTCATACATTTCCTTATTGTATGAAATAAACCCCAATACAGCACATTTTGAATTAGACATTAAAGCAGTATAAGCAATAACTAGTTTAGGGTTCTGTAGTGGAAAGATGTAAAGGGGTAGATATTCAGAAAGTCTTCATAAAGAAGGTTCCATTTGAGTTGAGTTTCAGTTGAAACTTTTGATTTTCAAAGACAGAAAGAGTGAATAAAAGAAAAATAGAAATGGTGTGAAGAAAGGTATGGAATCAGGAATGTATATGATACGTTTGGGGAATGTAAAGTAAGTCAATTTGACTAATAGATAGAAAAGTGATTTTAACCTTATCTAGAAATTGTGCAAGAGGAAGAACTTACTCATTTGTTTTTGTATCCATTTACTGGTTCATCCATCCATCCATTCATCTATTCCTTCATTCAACAACTAAATGCCAGTCATGTATCAGACACTGTGCTAGGTACTAGGATGATTAAAAAGATTATTAAAAAACATTTCCATTTCTTATCATATTCAATGGCATATGCCCTTGATACTTGATGCATACGTTACTTCTAAAGTTGACCAACTACAAGTTTCAAATGATATTGGTCATTAATTTTGATGTTGCTAGCATGAGTGTGTAATTGCAAGTTAAAAAATCCATTAAATGGGTACAGGATGATAATTCTTCTCCTTGAGCTGGACAAAAGACTATATCTAGTCATTTACAACATTTTCATGCAATTTCAGGTCCTGCTCATCTAAAATTTCAAGCCAGTTTCCTTGAGAAATATTGGTCCTGATTTGCTCTTCCGACAAGTACTTCTGTTGTACCTTTTGAGGTAAGTAGCTTCAGGGACATGAAACCAATTTTTAACAGTGATTTGTTATAATATTGAATATCCATCTCAGTATCCTCAGAGATGGCAAAAGAGAGTTTGAATCATCAACACTTTACTTTAGGTCAGCAAACACTCCAGGAACAATTAGACTGTTGATTAAACTTTGAACAGTGCAAAGTCAATTTAAAAAACAACAACATGTATTGAATATGTGAGCTCTTTCAAATTGTCATCAGTTGTTATGACAAGCTATTAAAGAAGCTATTCTAGAGGACTGAAGTAGCAACCAATTTCAAACCAGTAAATCAAGTCTTAGTCAAGAGCACCGATGAAAAAAAGAACAGAATTCTAGCCATGTTTATGAGCGGTCCAAAACAACCACAATCCACATCAATCACAGGTGGGCAGCGTGCTCTGGTCCATGCCCCTGATTCACAGTGTGACCTTTGTGACTCACTATTCTGCCTTCTGTCTTAGATACACAGCTGAAAACAGAGTTTAAAAAAAAAGCAGGAAACTCAATGAAAACCAGACACTGCATCTATAATGAGATTTCCTGGACAAATAAATTTCCCATCTCTGCAACCTGTTCACCACCCCCATCCAAGGCTGGCAAGCACTAAACATTCAAGAGGAGGGGAATAAAGTAAAGCATTTGAGTCATGGAACCATGTTATTTTCAGAGTGTCAGAGAAGTTTTTAAGCAAGGGCTTATTCCATTCCCTCAAAGTAGAGAAACCCATGGTTTGCTTGAGGGACTGTGGATGATAGTTTAGGGGACAATTAATTTTTTCTCTTTTTGTAATAATTTACACCATCTATTATTACAACTTTAAAATCAGTTTATTGTCATTGGTGGTAGTATGTTTGTTAGAAGGGTTCATTCTCATGAAACTATTTATCTTTTGAAATTTATGATTAAAATTACATAAAACCATAGCTACTTGAGTGGATGGAACCACTGCAAATACATATTTAGAATATGAAAATTCGAAGAAGCGGTTGCATTTGGAAAATAGCAACCCAGGCTGTTAACAAGAGTGGAGCTTGGAAATGTCACCAATCCAGTCAACCACTGAGGTTTAATGAAGTGGCCGATCACCTGTAGAGCCCAGAGGAGCTAGGTGAGTGAATGGAGGCAGCGGTCAATGACTGCCATGGAGAATGAAGCCATAGTTTTATCCCTAAGACTGTCAATCTTACTGGTAGCAATAACCACCGGGGCTTTTGTCCATCACAAGGGGACTGTCATTCTGAGGCTCTGTCCCTTGGAAGAGCTCCATATGACTGAGCCTTACCGGATCATTCAGTCTATTAATTGGCTTGAAAACAGCTGACAATATGAAGGCTCCGAGGCAGGCTGCTCCCCCAGTAGCTCAATCGTAACTAATGGGGGTTTAAAAGGGAGATCAGAAAATATCGTGCAGATAAAATATGAAGATAGGAAAAAAGACCGTAACCTCAATCTGCAAAATGTAATAGCTTTGTCAAAATTAAAAGCCAAAGCTAAACTCTCCTGCTACTATCTACCTCCTAGCTCCGAGAACTGTTCAAGCAGAGAGGCATTTTCTATTAGCTGCAAACTCTGAATGCAGGAGGGAGAAACTCAGGCATAATATCTGCACAACAGCCCTTCCATGCAAACACTAGCCCAGTAATGGGAAATTTTAATGATGTAAAACAGCAAGGTCACACGACGTGTCCAGACAGCTCTTGGAAAGACACCGTCTCTGCAGATATTACAGAGAAGAGCTCAGAATTGCTCTTGGTTCATTAGGCTTTGCCTGAGGGTTTTATTTTTTTCTTCTACTACTATTAACTACAAACAAGGTTCAGGTTCTTCTTTCTCCATTTCGTGAGTAAAATGCAAAAAGGTGGATGCTAAGGTTTTCAGAGTTGCATTTGTAAATATAGTAAGACAGAGGACTCAGATGTCTTTTTTTTTTATAATACTTGAAATATTCTCTCTGAGTCACCTTACATATGAAAATTGCAAAAACCTTATCGATGCTGTGCTGTTATTTTTTTTTCCAGTTGAATTTTTTTTTTTTAAATCTACTTGCATATAGATAAAGGTACTATATGCACCTAAGTATCCACAGAGGAGAGAGGGAGTCCCTTCCCCGACCCTGTGCACCCACCCCAACATCATCTTATGGTTTCCCTCCTTCTCCCAGCTTTATGACCCCATTGAGATGAGCTCTCACTGTTTTCTTCCTCGTTACATTTTGATATTTCAAAGCATGGCCTGGATCTCACTCCCATCTCCCCACTCCACATTATTAATGAATTGGAAAGCAGACATCATTAGTTTTTGGAGGCCATTTCTTTTAAAATTTACAGACCCCTTCATCTGAATCCCCAGAGACAGTCTGCTGTTCTCATCTTAGAATCTTATTAGCATCATATCTTCTGTATCCTGCCACGCAAACTGCATGGCTATGCATTTCTAGCACTTGACCCTTTTGCGGACGGAATTAATTTCCTCTTTGAAGATGCAGCAGCATGCTGTTGTGCTTGTTAAAGAAAGAAAATCCTAGCAAGGAGACGGCGAAGCAAGCAAAGAAAATTTCCGAGTTTTAAAACAAGCCCTTGCCTAGGCAAGTAAAGCTGGAGACTCAGCAGCAGAAATTGTACACGGATAACTCCTTATTACTGGAAATTGGGTATGCAAACGAGCTGATTAGCCGGGTTCATTGAGTGCTTTGTGACATCTTTGACTGATCTTATTTCAACGTTTTTTTTTTTTTTAAATAAAACAGAACAGTCAAGCTTCTCCTGCTCCCCCATCCCCACCTCCCTGATGCTCCTATTAGTTGTCTGACGCAGACTAAGGATGCTGAAAGGTGAACCGAGAAAGGGATTTTACTGTGGGCTTTTTCACTCATCCCCACTTTGACTGGGTCATTCCCAGGCCAGAGGTACTTTGGAATGGACCCAGGGGCAGATTCTTCCCCGATGTTCAGGTGTTCTTCAGATCTGGGATGACAAAGCACTCAGCTAAATCCCTTAAGGCCATTATGGCTCTGAGGCAATTTTATAGCTCTCCTATTCTGGAGCAATAGATGGGGCTAAAATAGATGGGGTAAAAGTGGACCTGTCTCAGGGGGAGCAGAAGGCCCTCATCATTGGTAGAAGGCTAGAGCTTTTGCTAGAATTGCTAGCCCAACCTTTTCATTTTGTAGATGAAGAAAATGGTACCTTGATAAGTTAAGTGACAGGTCCATGCTAAGATTGCATATAGTGAGCTAATGGCAGAAGCAGGACTAAAATTTAGGTTTCCTGACCCTCTTTCCATGATGCCATACTACAAGATTAACTATTGTTTGCCTTATTACACTCTATTTCAGGCCGGTCTCTTCCAGCTGCTGGATTCATGTGCACACTGGACAAAACCTAGGTTTGCAGAAAATTTTAACTGCCGATCTCTAAAATAATATTCCCAAGATATCCCTAGACAACCAGGATTAAAATCACTTTATCTTCTATAATTGCATATACTATCTCACTATGTTTTGCCATTATTAAAATCATAGTTCTGCCTTCATACAAAATATTCCTAATGGAGTACATTTTTCCAAACTTATGTTGTCCATATATTAGTTTGAATTCCAGTCACAGTCAGATGTTGCCATATTTTAAACATTCAAATTAGTTTCTCCTTCTTTTGTTTTCATATCACATTTTGAATGCCCACCTATCAATATGGTATATTAAAGAGTGGAAATAACAGCACCATTCAAAGCAACTCCTTATGTAACAAAAGCCTGTATAGGTATGAATGAATCCTTTGGGATATAGCAGCAACTAATATGGAAAGGAATAAAGATATCATTATTATTCTTACAATGTATGTGTTTCTTTCTCTTCTCTCTCTTTGCCTTTGCCCTAGCACAGACCTTCACTTACTAATTCTCAAATTACTGCAATAGCTTGGATTGCAGCTAACCAGATTCCAATTCATCCTATGTATGACTATCATGTGAATCTTCCTTTAACACTTATAAAGTCTTTCCTCTGCAAAAACAAACAAATAATCACCTTTTAAAGAGAAGTGAGTATGAAGGAGAAAATACATAGAAGTTAAGAAGAATGAGGATTGAGAAAAGAGTCATTGGATATAGCAAGTATATCTATTTATCTATCTACTTATCTACAAATATATAAATGTATATATTTACACACACACACACACACACACACACACACATATATATATATCACTTTAAGGTTTAGAAAGCACTTTAAATATTATCTTATTTTATCTTCCCAACAATTCTGTCAGGTAAGTGCCATTTTATTATGAGATTTGTACCCATTTTACAGATTAGGAAAGCTAGGCACAAAAGTTAAATGACTTGTCTACGGTCACATGGCTATTGATTGTCTGAGATGAGATTTGAACTCCATCTTCCTGATTCCAGATCCAGTACTCCATTCACTTTACCACTTTTAAATTTTATAGTTTCTCTGAATTTCTATAGCACTCCAGTGCTATCACATAATTGAACATCTGTATTTAGTCTTATGTTGCTGGTTGCTGTATCTCCCTAATGAGATAGTAACATCTCTGCACTTACTACTGAACACATTGTAAATATGAGTTTGAGTGAATACATTGTAAATACTAATTCCTTGTTTGAAAATAATTGATATCTTTATGTAGATATAACATTGAACAGACTTGTTGAATGTTCCATTGTTTTTATTAAAAACTATATTACAAAAAAGAGATCAGGACCAGAGCCTGGGATTCAATAAGTTCAGAAATTATTTTTAAACTTTCATTCCTAAACTAAATCTAAATGGCTACTAATTGGCCTATTCAATTCCACCTGGAAAATCCAGTTCATTTCATGATTATTCTTGACATTACTCTGCTTTACTACAGAGATAGAAACTACATCATTAAATAGTATTATTGTCTGTTCTGGCATCAGCAAAACATTCAAGAAAGCAAAGTCTAAATGAACATGTAACCTCCAGCTATGAGATGATCTGCTAAGATGACTTCTCAGATGACTGATAAATCCTTTGAGAGTTTATTATTTATATGAAACTAGAGACTGAATAACCACTACTAAACATTATTTAAGTTTCATTCAATGTTGTGATCAATAGGCTTATATATTATTTACTATATGCTAGGTAATTAATTACTCATTTGTATACTGTGTATTTTTATTATATATTTTATAAATACACACATATAATACACATACTTAGCACAAATGCCTATTACAAAGTAAGTTGTTAATAAATATTTATTTAATTGAATATATGTGCATCTATACATAAACACCTTTATGTGAATATATACATATGTACATACATATATAAACTCCTTGAAGGCCAGAATGTGAAGAGATTTAAATGTTTAACACAGGAGTTTATACTTGATTCTAGAGATGACAGAATGTCCACTTAAGTTAGTTAAATGGGGGAGGTAATATGACCAAACTTTAGGAAAGCTCAGACAGATATATGGCGGATGGATAGGAGAGAGGAAAGACAAGAGGGAGGGAGACCAAATAGAAAGCAACTGCAATCATCAGGTGAGAGATGATAAGGACCTAAATCAGCGTGGTGGCTGTGAGTGGAGAAGTAAGGTTTACAAGATATTCTGTAGAAATAGAAACTACAGGATTTGACAACTGACTTGACATGTGACATATGAAATGGGTGAGGATTGGGATTCAACCAGAAGGACAGAGGAGTTTTCCACAGAGTTAGAGAAGTTAGGATGATGAATGAGTTCGGAGGAGAAGATAATTAATTTTGTTTTGGACTTGTTCTGTTGGAGGCGTCTCTGGGACCATCCGATTGGAAGGGCAGCTGCTGAGGATGACTATTAGATCATATGGCTCAGGGGATTATCTATATAAAGATGGTCAGTTAGTCCATGGGAGTTAATGAGCTCACCAAAGGAAAAAGTATATAGCGAGATGACCAAGGAGAGAACCTTGTGATATACTCATGGCTACTGAACATAATACTGATGAGGAATCAACAAAGAAAACCAAACAGGAAGGAGAAAGAGAAAGAGAAATTATGAAAACCCAGGGAGTTTCATGAGTAAGACAGAGTTAAATGTTGCAGAGATGTCAAAAAGAACAAAGGGGGAAGAAGGGGGATGGAGGGAGAGAGAAAAGAGAGAGAAAGGGGGAGAGAGAGGAGAGAGGGAGACAGACACAGAGAGACAGACGCATAGTGACAGACACACAAACAAGCACAAACAGAGACAAAGAAACAGAGACACAGAAACACAGAGAGACAAAGAAAGAGACAGAAAGACACACAAACACAGAGACACCGAGTGACAGACACACAAACAAGTACAGAGACAAAGAGAGAGACAGAGACACACAAACACAGAGAGACAAAGAAAGAGAGAGAAAGACACACAACACAGAGAGACACAGAAACAAGACACACACAAACAAGCATAAACACACACATAGACAGACACACACAAACACAAACACAGAGACAGACACACAAACAGAGAGAGACAGAGGCAGAGAGGGGGGTTGAAGGAGAAAAGAGGCCATTAGATTTGACAATTAAGAGATTACTACTAATTTAGGAGTTAGCATTTTCAATTAAGTAATGAGATCAGAAGTCAGATTTTAGGGAGAAGAGAACTAAAAACACTGAGCTCAGGAAAATTTTTTTCAAGGAGTTTGAATGACCAAAAGAGAGTATTAAGAATGGGGGAGATTTAGGTATTTTGTAGGCAGAAAGGAAAGAACCAGGAGGCAGCTAGGTGGCTCAGTAGAGCCTGGCGTCAGGAAAACCTGAGTTCAAATTTGGCCTCAGATAGTCACCAGCTGTGTGACCTTGGGCAAGTCACTTCACCTGTTTCCCTTACTCCACTGGAGAAGGAAATGGCCAACCATTCCAGGATCTGTCAAGAAAACCCCATGGACAATACCATGGGGTCACAAAGAGATGGACCAACAACAAAAAAAGGAATCAGTAGTTAGGAGAGACCAAAGATTGAGGAAGGGGATAGAATATGATTTGAAATCCTGTAAGAGTTCTAAATCTGGTAATTAATAGGTCAGATGATTTCTTTATCTTCTAAATTCTGAATTTTGAAGACTGAAGTGCCTCTGAATAATGGCTGAATATTACTCTTATTTTGCTTTTCTCTTCTCAGCTGTTTTAATGATTTCCCTAATAGTATGCAAATTCCTGGAAAGCAGAGTCCATTTAATTTTTGTATTTATGTACTAGTGCTGAAAACATACTAGGTCCTTCATAATTATTTACTGATTGATTCCAGAAGAGATTAGAATGAGATATCATGCATTATACTTTCTACTTATGCTGTAATCCACTATGTGGAGCCATTGTGGCCAAGATCCCACACTTCTATCTGTAAAACAATTCTGAGTATGTACCTCTAAGATATATATGTACTTATACGTTATATTATTATTAAATTATATACCTATACTATTATACTAGAAATTATGTCTATTCTAAAATACATAAAATAGGAATTAAAAATGGAATATGGCAAAAGTGAAGTAGTATGTGTAGAATAAACTAAAGTGGAAATACTTGAGGTCCACGTGATAAAGGACATGGATAAAGGTCCATGACAAGTTAGGGGCTGTATGAATAAAGATATAAGACATATATATATATATATATAGGGGAGGAAGGGAGGGAGGGAGGGAGAGATGCTGAAAGTGTGAAAACCTAGAAGATTGAAAAAGTAGGGGTTTCCTTGACAGTAACAAAGAAGCTTGAAAGTTGGGTGGATTGAAGGGAAAGAAAGTGCACAAACCATCCATGATTGTTCAGTCTAAGGGATTCACTGTCTCATCTAAAATGAAAAGAGAGGAGGTTGAATCTTTATTCATTGGTCTCTGCCCTCAAGTGTACAAGTTTGTCCTCTGAGAGGGTACATGCTAAAGCCCTAAAGTGATCTGGGAATAGAGGGTGGGAGCAGAAATTATTTCCTTGACACCAGTTGTAGCTGCCTTGGCAGAATTAGGCTACAATTATCCTGAAGGTCTGAGTCTCAGATTTAGACTGGAAGAATTTAGGAATCTGAGCAGAAGAGGAAGGAAGCAGAGAGAAAAGATGGGATGTCACCTGTTTCCTCACTCTCTGATTGGTTGTCCCAAACTTAATTTTTAAGACTGCTGAACTTAGAGAAACTATGGCTATCACTATAGGAAACTATGGCTATCACATTCAGTGGAACAGTGCACCGTGATATTTAGGTTTTGCTTAGGAAAAGAATTGTGTCTTGCTGGTTTTTGATAACTTTTTAGAATCCCTAAAACTATTTTATTTTTTTAAATTTTGGAGTTAATCTCATTGAGAATAGTAATGGAGTTTTATTGGAAATTAATCAGGCTGGAAACAGCAAGCACTCATAGCCAGATATAGACTGGCAGGACACTGATGAGGCAGCACAATGAATGATCTACCGAGAGGGCCCATGGGCAAGAGGTGGCCATTAGTCTGGGGCTCAGTAATGCACTCTTCAAGTACATTACTCACCAATCCATCAGGCAACCTGCAAAAGAACGGAGAGATTCCAGCCCTTTTAAATCTGTAACTTAACGGCTGCCAGCCTGCACTACATGCCCTAGGTTACAAGGGCACCGCAGAGTGGGAGGAAGACAATTCATTGGATGTCATAGCTAGTATTTCTTCTATTCTTTCTTCTGTGTGTACTTAAGGAATGGGCCTTCTATTATCTGCAGATTAATAGCTTAGAGAATGCTCTGGTGTCTCTATTAACATTAACTACCAAGAGATGCATTCTGAGTGCTTCCTCAGCACAGTTTTCATTAACTAAAAAGAGAAATACTTGTGTAAGAAAATAATCCCATTTTTAAATTCAAATTACATTAATTTTCTATCAAGACACAAGGCAAAACCAAACCTGGAACTTAGCAAATAAAAGCACAGATACAGAAAAATTCTTAACTGAAGCAGAGGCTAGAAACAGTTTTTCCTTACTTTTTCTTTACTGTATTACAACCTATAAAAGTTTCTCTAAGGTTGCCAACTGGCTCTGGTTTCAAGTAAGAGATGGAAGGAGAAGAAAATGGTGAGAAGAATTAGTAAAGTTATCCCCATCTCCAGCTTCAGAGAAATATCAGAAAAATTTGGAATCGAGGATCTTGGATTTAGCTCTGCCCCTTTTTGTAATACTGTAAAACCACAGTGAAAAAACTCCCTCTCTTGTACCCTTAATTTTCCAATCTGCAAAATGAGGGAATAGAACCACATAAAGTGTTCTTAACTTAGATTTCATGGTGTCTGTAGAATGTAGATGGGAAAAAATTACATTTTTATTTCAATATAATTGATTTTCTTTGTCACTCTTTATACTTTATTTATTTAAAAACATGATTCTGTGAAGGATGCTATAGACTTCAGTCTACTCTTTATAGACCATCACGAAAGTGGTCTATGATATCAAAAAAGGCCTACATGATCTCTCAAGTCCTTTCCACATTTAAATCTTAAAAGCAAAGTCACCAGCCTTTGCTTTTTTTCTGTTACTGGGGTTGATTATAATAGGGAATGATGGAATGAACAGGAATGATAGATGGGAGATTTGTGGAAAGACCCTTTTTATACTCTGTCAGGAGGATGCATTATAAAGGATTTGGGAGCTTTTTCTTGAAAGGGTTATTTTTTTAAAATCTTATATTTTAAGTGCCTTTTGTTTTTTACATAACATTTAATTCTAAATCTAGCCTTCCTCCTCTACCATTTCCCATGGAGTGAATGGTAGCATGCCATCTGCTAGGGGTTACTTCCACAGTAAAATTATATTAATAAATTAGGAAGATGTGGTAAATCATTTAAACACTCTGGTCCAATATGAAGGAGATGGAAGAATGAATCTAAGTCTTCAGTGTTCTAATATATTCTGAACTTGACTGGAGTTTGGCTGAAAAGAATCAAGACTAAGTGGCTATAGAAAGAATATGTATTTTTCCCTCTGAATGAATAAGATGAATTATGTGTAGGGAAACACTACTATGTTTTTTCCCTTCTGGACCTGGGACCAATCTATTTTCAGCATCAGACCCATTCAGGAAGTTTAGTGAAACATGGCAGACAGGTATGGAGATAGACAGATAAGGTAACTCTACCTTAAAGTCATTTTTGTTTTCTGTGCAGACATAGGAGGTGGGGCTCAGTATGGAATATATATTCTTTTAACTGAACAGATGAGGAGGAGTGAATTTTTTTTGATATAACTTTGGCTGATCATTATACTGTTCACTATCAAACCTACACTGAGGGAAAATGATGAATATAGCAATACGAGTAACCAACTTTTCCTCTGAATGGAATTGTTGCCTTAACATGGTTATCAGTAGTCAGTATTTCCCCTTTTGATAATATAAACCCAAAGACTATGTCTCTATTTGCACTCACATGTCCACAAAACTCTTTCTGAATACTTTGTGTCATATGTGGTATAGATTGCCAACAAGATCAAAACCCAAGATCAAAAATTGTGGGTTTCTAGATATGAATGTTATTCCGACTTAGAAAAGCTATGGTTTTCTCCAATTGATAAATGGTCAAAGGATATGAACAGACAATTTTCAGAGGATGAAATTGAAACTATTACCACTCATATAAAAGAGTGTTCCAAATCATTATTGATCAGAGAAATGCAAATTAAGACAACTCTGAGATACCACTACACACCTGTCAGATTGGCTAAGATGACAGGAAAAAACAATGATGAATGTTGGAGGGGATGCGGGAAAACTGGGACACTAATGCATTGTTGGTGGAGTTGTGAACGAATCCAACCATTCTGGAGAGCAATCTGGAATTATGCCCAAAAAATTATCAAATTGTGCATACCCTTTGATCCAGCAGTGTTTCTATTGGGTTTATATCCCAAAGAAATACTAAAGAAGGGAAAGGGACCTGTATGTGCCAAAATGTTTGTAGCAGCCCTATTTGTAGTGGCTAGAAACTGGAAAATGAATGGATGCCCATCAATTGGAGAATGGCTGGGTAAATTGTGGTATATGAATGTTATGGAATATTATTGTTCTGTAAGAAATGACCAGCAGGATGAATACAGAGAGAGGACTGGCGAGACTTACATGAACTGATGCTAAGTGAAATGAGCAGAACCAGGAGATCATTATACACTTCGACAACGATATTGTATGAGGAAATATTTTGATGGAAGTGGATTTCTTTGACAAAGAGACCTAACTGAGTTTCAATTGATAAATGACGGACAAAAGCACCTACACCCAAAGAAAGAACACTGGGAAACCAATGTGAACTATCTGCATTTTTGTTTTTCTTCCCGGGTTATTTATACCTTCTGAATCCAATTCTCCCTATGCAACAAGAGAACTGTTCGGTTCTGCAAACATATATTGTATCTAGGATATACTGCAACATATCCAACATATAAAGGACTGCTTGCCATCTAGGGGAAGGGGTGGAGGGAGGGAGGGAAAAAAATCGGAACAGAAACGAGTATCAATATAAAGTAATTATTAAATAAAAATTAAAAAAAAGAAAAGCTATGGTTTACTATTTTTAATATGGGATAAGGCTGATATCTATTCCATATTATTGTATATATACTAAATTCTTTGACTTAGTCATCATTTGGTATTTATTGATCATCCATAAAGCACCAGGAGATTAAAAAACAAAACAAAATAGTAGTACTTTCCTCTAGAGTTTTGTAATTAAAAATGGTTTAATGGCTATGATCTATACTTACTGAGGGAATTTAGGAGAAGAGCCAGAGGAGATTTCAAAAATGCTTTTCTACAACAAATAACAAATTCCTAGTCACACATCTGATTAAAATGTTTAGAAACTATAGAATGCAGCTGGGTTTACTATTTGTTTAAAAGGCATCTGAAATAGAAGAACAAAATATAGACTTTCTCCAATAAGGTGTATTCCATATATAGGATATAATTTTCTTTAATAAATGCAACACAGATTTGATTCCATCCAAAAATCCTCTGATTACCAGTATCAAGCAATATCAATTTTGTAAATAGGGCAGGGCCCATTGATTCAAAGCTGCAAGGGGCATCTCAGCTGATGTTCAAAACTGGGGATAGAATACATAAATAGGGAGGCTTTGACTTGACAAAGATGTTCGCCATTGCTAGAGAGGAAACGTTATACAGAGATCACGTGGAGGAATTATTCCTTATATTCATTCCTGTTTATGAATGTCCCCGGACTGGTTGCCTGAAGTTCCAAATCCATGACCATTCCAATAAAAATCAAATCTAACTATGTCTCTGTCCAGAGGAGTAGCATGTAATTGAATGGGTACTCCACTGAGTTAAGGCTGTCAGTACAGGTATATTGGATGGACACTGCAGAGATCTAATGAACAGAATCCAAAATTGAATAAGAGGAAGAGAGGGAGCTAAATTGCATTTGATAAATTTTGTAGTACATTAATTTATCCAAAGCTTCTCCTTGACACACAAAAAACATTTTAACACCAGTTTTAATGATTGTCGATTACAGAACATGATAATTTCCAAAGAATTAAACTTTGGGGTGAAGGGCAATAAGAGGAATATGATGAGTACATCTTGTTGTTCAGTTATTTTTCCAGTTGTGTCCAGCTCTTTGGGATCCCATTTGGACTTTTCTTGGCAAAGATGCTGGAGGGATTTGCCATTTTCTTATCCAGCACATTTTTACAGATAAGGAAAAAGGATTAAGGGAGTTACCCATGGTCAAACAGCTAGTAAATGTCTGAAGTTGGACTTGAACTCAGAAAGATGAGTTTTCTTACTCTGGGCCCAGCACTTTATCCACTGGGTTGCCCCAGTGTATTTCCTAGAGCATATCATATTACCAATGATGACTTGTGAAAAGATATTGAGAATGTGTGATCAGAAAACCATAGCCTATAAATACTACACATGTACCTACAGAACATAAAAAGATCTAGAGAAAGGCCTCCAATCTATTAAATACATGATTTAGAGAGAACTTATGGAATAGAATGGATTATAAAGGACGAAACAGTATCCTTAATCATAATATAACAAAATTATAAAATGATCATGTTACCATAATGTTGTGTAGAATGAGGGTATAGCATATAATGTATTATTTAATTGTTAATAATAATAATAATCACAATCATAACAAAGGACCACAGGTTCTATCTGCCCTGTAACTGAAACCTCCTTAAAATGTGTGGTCTCTATTTGAATATCCCAGGTTTTGGGAGGAGTTGGTCTTTTTTGGGCAGCTAGATGATACAGTGAATAGAGTTCCAGGCCTGCAGTCAGGAAGACTTTCTGAATTCAAATATGGTCCCAAATATTTAATAGCTGCATAATCCTACGTGATTAACCTTATTTTCCTAAGTTTCCTCATCTTTAAAATGAGCCAGGGATCAGGAAATGGCAAACCACTGCAATCTTTCTCAAGAAAACCCTAAATGGGATCATGAAAAGTCATATAGACTGAAATGATTGAACAACAGTAATTGGACTTTCAACTATTTGAAACAGGGATTGTATTGCTTTTCTAGTTGCATCTCTCAGCACTTAGCACAGTTCTTGGCACATAATAAATGCTTTTAAATTCAGTCGTATCAAGATTCATCCTTCCCTCATTTGACATTAGCCAAAATGATAGTTGTGATTGAAAATGCATCTTTCTTTGTAAATAGAGTAGGCCCTTGGATTCAAAGCTACACGGAGCATCTCTGCTAATGTTCAAATGTGTAATGTACAGTTTTGTCTTCGGTCTTCAAAAGAGCAGGGATGAATAGAACTATGTCCTAGCAAGAAAGGGAAAAATTAGAAGCACGTGACCTAAGCAAATTAGACAAAGTAGGTGAGACTTAAGGTTGCAGGTTTTCTTTAATCCAACCCTTTCTTTGTTGGAGACAAAGGAACAGAGGGGTGATTTTTCAATCAATAAGCATTTATTAAGTATCTACTATGAGCTAGACACTAATTTTCTCCTTCCCTCCTGTTTAGGGAAAGAAGCAATCTTCTCCTGCTCATCTTCCCCCCTTTCATTTGGCAGTGAAGGAACACCCCTTAGCTTTTCTACTTTTCTAAGATTGCTAATGAAGGTATCAGTTGGTAATCACTTTCTATCCTCTTTTCAGAAATGCTTTTATGTCTTGTAGTTTAGGTTTACAGGGAAGGATTTTGTTCTTAACCTGTAGAAGTCATTTAAATAGGTTTATATGTTCATTATTGAGCTGGAAATTGCCATGATAATTCATATGCTTGCTAGTTCTCATTAAATTGCTTCTCTCTCGAACAAAAGTAGCTCTTCATTTAGCAGTGCTCCAAATGTCCTATTGTCTACTGCAAGGAAAAAACAAGACAGGTGTAACAATTACTAGCCTTTAAAGAAAAGTAGGCTGTTTCTCATATTCTATAAGGGAATGTCGGCATTTAGTTCATTAAATATATTTCATTAGTAGTTTATTAAGTATATTTCCTCCTACTTTTATAACCGATAATTAGTGTACAAATGCAGGTAGCATCCTCCTAAAAGACTTTCTTCTCCAACATCAGTGAGATCATGGATCAACTGAAATACTGAAGCTGAAGATACATATATAGTTACTTTTAAAAAATTTTAACAAAGTGTATCAATTGAATTTTGCATATAATCTGCTGGAAGACTATTCATATAAATCTAATTTCTTGCCAGGCTGAACTCTGAACTTTCTCTTTTATGACCCTGACCTTTTTCATTCTGGGGACTCACTCCTGCCTTGAGATTCACATTTTATCAGTATCCACTACCCCTAATACCTCTCCTTTTGATTGGATGACTTTCCCCAGGCCCTTCATGAAAAAAAAAAGCCATGTAGACCAAAGATATTCTATTCCTCTCCTGCACTGTAGACTTTTAGTACTATGCCCTTATACCATTGTCATTCTACCCCTTTCAGCTCCTTTGTGTACATTGCCTTTCCCCACTAGAGTGTGAGATCCTTTAAGGCAGAGACTGACTTTCTTTCCATTTGTATTTGTTTTCCCAGCAATTAACGTAAGCCTTGGGACATAAAAAGCACTTAATAAATGCTTGGCTTACAATTAGATCCAATTAAATTCAACAATATTTATTAAGTGCTTATAAAGTGCAAAGCATTATGTGAGGCATTGAAAATACAAAAGCAAAGGCAAGATAGATGTCCACAAAGAGCTAATAAAATTGGATGATACATATAAATAAAATAAGATAATTCTAGGAGATTGAGAACACCAACAATTTGGGGACCAGGAAAAGCAAAATAGGAGAGGTATCACTGGGCTCAGCTCTGCCAGTATTAAAATAATAACATGGTTCCCACTTTGAACAAATTTAAGAGAAATTGATTACATTTGTATAATTATGTTGAACTAGAGCTAACTGTGATTTTGCAATGAGATCTTTTTCCTTTCCCGATCTGATTTTCTTTGATCTCTTTGATTTAGAATATTGTACTTCTTGTTCTTCCAGAATTCAATTCCGGTTAGAATCCAAATAATCAAAACTTCTGACTCTCAAAAAAAATTGATCTTTTAAAGAAATAATAGATTAATACATAGAAATTCCAGAATGAATCAAAAAGAAATAGAATAATTAAGATGAAAAAAAAATCAGAATTCTCAAAAGAGAATCCGGAATGACAAATGAGAGAGGGAGTATATACGGAAAATCTCTCCAAGATAATAAAGAATGGTAAAAAAGGAATAGAAAATGTAGAATTAGAAATAAAGATTTAGAGTAAATTTTGTCAAAATAGAGAAAAGAACAAAGTAACCACCCTTAAAGATAACAAGCATAAAGATAATTTGAAGATTCTGGGTTTTCATCAAAAATAAAAAATCAAAGTCATGAATATAACATTACAGAAAATGATTTTTAAAATTAACAAGAAGAATTAAAAACAGATTCCACAGATCACTGAATAAGAGAACCCGTACTTCACAGTTACCAAGTATCATAGGCTTAAGTTTCAAAATTTCAATGTTAAACAACAAATGTTATAAGCAGTCAAGAGAAAGTTCTCTCACTATTAAGGAAAACAATAAATATTCTAAGTTTATTCCCTGTCTAAAATAAAATACAGAAGAATTGGAATGATATTCCTCAAAATAAAAAGAATCAGTATATACCACAAAATAGCCTACCATGTAAAACTAAGCCTACTCATCAAAGACAGAACTTCCAAGCTAAATCGGTACTGAAAGGAAAAATGACATTTGTGAAAACATAAATTAACAAAATAGAAAAGAGGAGGATTGATGAATTAAATACATTGTTTAAAAAAAACTAGAAAATCAAATTAGCTCTTTTATTTTCAAATCTATTATTGCTAGGTTTTCAGGTATGCCTCTTTTTTAAGTTACTGGTCTTGACCTCCCATAAGAACTGCCTCTGTTGCCTCTTACAGTTTCACATATGGTCATGTAAATATAATTAAGGAGAATCAAGGAAGAAGGCAGCCCAACACATAATAATCCAGGTGTTTGGAAGAAAGAATCTCCAGGATTTATTGAAATGCTAAACTGAGCAAGGAGCAATTGATGACAGTTGTTCCAATCTCTACTATGCAAATTAATCATCAGATTTAGATTCAACTTTTATATCACAAGGGATCATAGGACTGGAATTAAATAGGAAATACTACAGAATTTAAGTGAATGTACATTTTGTTAAACTCATATAAAATGTTCATATGTCTTCCAGGACAAAACTAGATTTTGGTTAATTTTGGTTTCTCCAGAGAGCATTAACAAAAGAAGGAAGCAAGACAGAAGAAACACTAGGATTAATGAGAAGGAGGTAAAATCCAACAGTATATAAAGAAAATTGTAGAATGTGGATAATAGATAATAGTTGGAAAAAATAGGGGGGAAAACACAGGAGAAAAAATAGCTAATGTTTTGTTGAGGTGAAGTTGTTTAATTGGAGTCTGGCAAGGGCCAAGGTAGCTAAAATAGGTATGAGTGATCAATGTGGCAGATTTTGCAGAATAGCGGTTTGTAAAGTTATATTTGTAAATAGATGAGAGAGATTTTAAAAAGCTTTAGAGGAGAATTAGATGAGTCAATCAATGTTAAAAAAAATAAGCTTCTTAATTTGGTATATTTAAAGCACAAAAGAAGAGTAGGAAACTTAACTGGAAATATTGAAAGCATTGGAAGTGTTTGAGAAGGGACACATACCAAATCCATAAGGTACACAGTGTCTTGATAGTCATAATCAAGGCAACAGTATAAATTATGGACACCACTGGAATCTAGGAGGAGGTTTTGGAGGGAAGAGAGTTTACTACAATAGTCAAACAAGAATTCTTTCTTGGAACTTCTACATCTAGATTGAATTTCCATCATTCCTCCCATGGTCACATCATTCCTTGGGTAGGACAGAGATGTTGAAAAGCAACAGATCTTTTAAAAAAAAGGGGTGGGTCTCATTCATACACATCTAATTGCTTCCTCATTTTTTAATGACAAAGGCAGGAAGTATTTGCAGATGTATGTGGAAAAAGAATCATCTGAGAGAAGTAATACCTTGGGGGTATATGAATCTTCATAATGGAGAAAAAGTAATGTTTTTGGACTCAAGAAAATTCTAATCCTCTGAGCTTAGAGATCATCTAAGATGAACTTCATGAGTATTCCATAAATGGAAAAAAGGATGCTAGTATCAGCACTTGTTAGGTACCTCTGGGGCACATGTGTTCCCTATAGTAACTCACAATCACTATATTTTGAATTTGCGTCCATTCTACACTTTTTCCAGGGGATCAGAGGAGAGTATGTCTTTAGTTTGGAGGAACTGTTCTGTGATATATATTTTTGCTATTTGTTCTCATTTCACATTTGTACAAGATGAAGGACTCATCTGATTTTGATTAAAAATAGAAAGCACAATGGTTGGGGCTCAGAATCAGACATCCTCATCTGTCAAAACTACCTTATAATACTAAGAGGAATAATAGTCAGATACCTGTGAGGATGGTAGCTAACTATCACCAATGGGAAGTTGAGATAATGAGCCATATCAACATACCACAGTATACTAGCAAATTCACTGAATTTTTGTAATAAATTGGACAAAATTTTACCTTAGCTGATCCTATGATATGAGATTTCTTGAAATTTTAGAAAATATTTCATATGCTATAGTAATTGAAAAAAGTATTTCCCCTTAAGAGGGGGATGATTTTTAAAATGTTTTCACAAGATTTTCCATTCTCTAAAGACTTCTTTAACCAGAAATTATTCTCACTTTCTATTTTTTCTTGACCATTACCTACTTTCTCTTTTTCCTAAATCTTTCTCTTCCCTTGGCTTTCATGATACCCTGTTCTACTGATTCTCTTTCTGTCTGACTTATTAGTTTAAAGCTTTTTCTTCATTTGCCCCAAATAATATTACCAATCATAAAAACAGATATTTATATTTCACTTAAATGTCTGCAAACTACTTCACAAATATTTTTTCATTTGATGCTAATAAGAACTCTGTGATACACGAGCTGTTATGTATCATTCTTACTTCATAGAGGTGACAACTGAAGACCCAAGAGGTTATATGACTTGACCAGGGTTACGTAGGTAGTCAGTGTCTTAGGCAAGTTTTTAAATCAGGTGGATTTTGAGTAAGGAAAATCTAGGTTCAAATTCTGCCTCAGACATTTACGTGCTGTGCGATTCTGGGCAAGTCACAATCTCCTTGTGCCTATAATTTCACATCTTTAAAAAGAGAATAATAACAGCTACATCACAGGATTCTTGTGAGGATCAATAAGATAACATATGTAAAGTATTATGCAAATCTTAAAGTGCTATAGAAATGCTATTATTATATATTAACACATTATGATATGTGATATGTTATAATACATAACATTATATATTGGTAATATACATCATATCTAATTATAATATACACATAATAATTATTACAATTTCCAAGTCCAATGTCTATTCATTTTTACCTCTTCAGGCAAGACGACCAATTAGGAAGTTATTGTTATAATTCAAGGCACTGAACAAGGCTTAATATACTTATTGACTACACTAGATGGTGATGAGACAAGTGGAGAAAAGACAAGAAGAGTATCCCTTGCCTAAACTTTTCGTTAGCAGAATCACTGAATCTCAGACATCATGTCAGTGTCTCCATCCCAGCAAAAAATTCAATTTACAAGATGCCCAACCAGTGATTATATAGCCTTTGCTTGAAGACCTATTATAATAGGGAACTTATTATCTCATGAAACAACTCATTCCACTATGGGATTGAATAAACTATACTGGGAGCTATAATCACTATGGGAGGGTTTTGCTTGAATACATTAGGAAGTCTACTTTCCTTCCTTTTCAGCTCCTGTAGTATAAAGGCTGTGGAGAATCAGTGTGCCATTGATCCATATCAGTTCCATGATGGGGAAAAAAGATCACCTCTCTACTTTACCCATCCTGGGTATTATTATCCCCATAGGATTATATTTTCTCCATGCCTCTTCCTATTATAGTTTCTCAATTCAACTATACCCAAATGGGAAAGACTGCCCATTGGTGATCTGGTCTGAAACCTGGAACATCTAAGACATTTAGGATCAGTAGCAATGGCAGCATGTGCCAACTCAGCATTTCGGATATCTATCCTTTCATCCCTTCCCTGTAAGACCATATTGACTGGGACAGACTATCTGTGTACTACCTGGGCTGGGAGCCTCAGGTGTCTCAGACTCTGTTTTCTGTGCTACTATCACATTTGTTCCAGATGTCAGAATGCCCAGTAACTCACACTAAGGCCAAAAAAGGGAAATCTAATCTCTATCCTATATGACAGTCCTTCAAATATTTAATGGCAGCTGTCAGGTTACCGTTAGTTAAATGGTTTCATATACTATATTTTGGTTATATATTGATCTCTTATTTCTCATTTTATTAGTTCTTTATTTCTCTGTAAAGACACCTAAATGTAATGTGCTAGTCATACCTGAAAAATGTAATGAAGAACAAATTAAGCTCTTTACAAAAACATCACTATTCTCCATGGTTGTTACCAATCTCAAAAAAACTCAAATCATATTTTATTCTTTTCTCCTTCTGCCATACAAACCATCATGGGTACTGCTAATTGTCTTTCTGTACTGTCATTTATATTCAATCATTTTCCATTTTCATAGTTATCAACTCAATATAGGTCAATCATCTGAAATCTAGACTCTGGTCATGGTATACCAGCCATTCTTTGGTTCTAACCTATCCTTCATCAAGCAATAAGAATAATTTTTATGGTCTGTTTTTTCCTACTTAGATAAATCAGGTATCTTGCTAAGATGGAATGCTATTATGAGGGACAATCTCATGGGAGAGAAATGCCTTTCTTATGAGTTAAAGAGACTATTACTATGGCAAGAATTTGAAGAAAAATAGTATCAAATTATGATGAACTTAATATTCCCTTTCTTTGACCTATTCTACATATTTTTGTATTAACATAGCTTTTTTACACAAACTGGAATTCAGTTTAAGTCCTTTTCTGTTTTATTGCTAGCATGAAAAGATTCTTTGCTGGATTGGCAATTCTCTCTTTCTCTTCAAAGGAAAATGGTTGATCATTCTCACCTTCAACTCCACTTATTGATTTGTCTATTGCCTTCTCTCATAATGCCCACAGATTTCAGATCTTTTTTCCATCATATTACCTTGCTACAATGGAGTACACTAAATTAAGGGCCAGTAGGGGCAGGTTTAGATCACTCAAAAATATTTATTTTAAACATTTTTTTTCTTTTTAAATTTTGAGTCCCAAATTATCTTCCTCTTAATCCCTCTATCACCCACTAAAAAGGGAAGTAATATGATGTCAAATTTTATCTATGAAATCATGCAAAACATTTCTAAATTAGCCATATTACAAAAAACAGCAAGGAAAATAAAGAAAATTGTACTTTAATCTGCACTCAGAGTTCCTCGTTTCTCTCTCTGAAAGTGGAAAGTATTCTTTCATCATGAGTCCTTTGGAACTGTCTTGTATCATGTATCTTGATCAGAGCAGTCATGTCTTTCACATTTGATCATCATTATAATATTACTATCACTGTGGACAAGGTTCCCTTGATTTTTCTCATTTCACTTTGCATCAGTTCATGTAGATCTTGCCAAGTTTTTCTGAAACCACCTCCTTCATCATTTCATACAACACAATAATACTTCATCACAATCATATCCCACAACTTGTTTAGCCATTCCCCAAAGGATTAGTAATCACAACTGTGAATGTTAATGGGATGAACTCTTCCACAAAATGGAAGTGAGTAGTGGAATGGATTAAAAATTAGAATTTAACATATGTTGTTTACAAGAGACACACTTAAAAGAGAAGGACACACATAGAGTTAAAATTAAGAGTTAGAGCAAAATCTAATGTGAGTTATGATTACTAATCCACTTTCTCTTCATCCCATTTTCTTCTATTTATTCTCTTTCTATTTAGTCCCTCCTCAAAATTCTGTTTTGCTTCTGTTCACTGCCTCCCTTAATCCATCCCCCCTTTTATCATTTCTTCCCTTTCTTTTATTCCCTTCTTCTATTTCTCTATTAAGTAAGATAGATTTCTATACCCAACTGAATTTGTGTACGTATATATGTATGTATGTATGTATGTATACACATATATATGTGTGTGTGTTCTTTCCTCTTTGAACCAATTCCAATGAGAATGAGATTAAAACATTGCAGCCACCCCATCCCACCCTGCCATTTCCTTCTCTATTATGAAAGCTCTTCCTTGTATGCTTTTTTAATGTTAGGAAATTACTCCTATTCTGCTTCTCCTTCTTCTTTTGTAAAGTATGGGCTGGCTCCCTGGAGGGTGTCAGGATCAGTCACAGTCAGGAACAATCAAAGCTCTTAGTCTTTAGAGGGAGAAGTGAAGGAGGCAGGCAAGCTGCCACATGGCTTGCCAAAGATGGATTCTGGATTCTGGATTCTGAAGTCTCTAGCCTCTCTCCTCCTTGTCCTGCCACCAAGTGACTCTGACTTCTCTCCCCCAGCCCTCCAATCCTTGCCTACAATTATCTCACCAACAAAACATCCAGCAAGCACCAATGGTGAGGAGAGCCATCACATCACCATCTCATCTAAATATGTATATAGAGCCATTATCTCACATCACATAGGTAATTAGCCATAAGTGTTTTGCTGTCTGATTCAAGTGTACCTTTTTGGCGTTTCGGTCCTCTACACCCTTTCTTCCTCTTTCTTATTCCTTCAATTTTTCTGAGATCATTCCAATGCAATTGACTGATACTCATGTCCTCTGTCTATGTTAACTCCTTTTAACTGCCCTAGTTATAGAAGTTATAATTTATCATCTTCCCATATAAGAATATAAACAATATAATTTTATTGAGTGCTTTATGATTATTATTACTTGTTTAACTTTTTATTTTTCCCTTGATCTGTATTTGAATGTTAAATTTTCTGTTCAGCACTCATCAGAAATGCTTGAAAGACCTTTATTTCATAAGTATTTTCTTGTGATGCATTATATTCAGTTTTGTTGGGCAAATTATTCATGGCTATAATTCTAGTTCCTTTGCTTCACAAATATCATATTACAAGCTCTCTGCTTTTTTAATTTGGAAGCTACTAAATCTTGTTTGAGCCTGACTATGACTCAATATTTAATTTGTTTCTTTTGGCTGCTTGCACTATTTTCTCCTTGACATGGGAGTGCTTCAGTTTGGCTAAGATGTTCTTAGGAGCTTTCCTTCAGCAGTCAATCAATGGATTTTAAAAATTTTTATTTTATTTTCTGGACCTAAGATATTGGAGGTGGTTTTCCTTGCTAATTCCTTGAAATGTGATGTCCAAGATCTTTTTTTTTTATCATGGCTTTCAGGTAGTCCAATAATTTTTGAATTAGCTGTCCTTGATTTATTTTTCCAGGTCAGTTGTTTTTCTGATAAGATATTTCACATTTTCTTCTATTTTTTCACTCTTTTGAATTTTCTTTATTGCTTCTTGATATCTCATGGAATCAACCACTTGCTTAATTCTCATTTTTAAGAAATTTTTTGGAGCAGCTAGATGGCACAGGGCAGCTAGATGGCACACTGGATAAAGCACTGGTCCTGAATTGAGGAGGACCTGAGTTCAAATCCATCCTCAGACACTGAATACTTTCTAGCTGTGTGGCCCTGGGCAAATCACTTGACCCCAATTGCCTCAGCAAAAAAAGAAAAAGAAAAGGAAAAAAATTTTTTTCTTCACTGAGCTTTTGTATTTCTTTTTTTAAGAAAGCCCAGTTCTGCATTTGAATGGTACTATTTTCTTCAATATTTTTGTGTCTCTTTTATGAAGCTATTAATTCTCTTTTCATAATTTCTTTGCATCATTCTCATTTTTTTTCTCAATTTTTCCTCTATGTTTTGCACAGCAAAAATAACGATCAAAATAAAATAACTGGAATCTTTACCTAAGAAAGGTCCTGTAGCCACAAGCTCTAATGTTCCTCTTCTCCCTGGAACCATAACTAGGTTTCCAGCTCACTTGTGATCAAATTCTAGTACTCCTCCATGCCCTGGAACTGTGACCCAGAACTGCTAAAGGCAATGAAGTTACTGCATCAGCTGCACCCAAGGCCAGCAAAGGGACTCCTGTAATCTTCCTTTGACCAGTTGTCTAACCCTCTTCTTGTCTCTGGGTTAACAACTCTTGAAGTTGCTGCTGCTGTCATTGTTGTAGCCTCCTCGAAGACCTATTGCCAGTGTGTGTGCAATGTGCATTGTGTTACAGACAGGTTTCCACTTCACTGTTTCTGAACTTTCCAGTCAAATGCCATTTTTTTAGGATGGGAAAATGTCTCACAATGATCTTTTGCTGACTTTACTGTGGCAAAATTTTATTTATGGTATTAAAGTTGTTTGAAGGAAAATGTTGAGAGAATCAGGCTAGGTTTCTACTTCTAATCTGCCATCTTGTCTATATCACTTAATTCAAGAACTAAAGAAGCATCCTATTGCATATTTTATAATATTTTAGCTCCTAGATTCAGGCATTTGATTTCAAATGGCCCATTTTATCTCTTGTCATTCCTATAATAAATGCCAAGTTCATCTGCTTGCTAGATATGATTGGTTTGTCCCTTTTTCCATGAATTGTTCTTTATAATTGGAATTTCCTCTCCTTATAGGTATAGACAGTATCTCCCCCCCTAAAAAAAACCTACTTCACAGAGAGAATCATTTCAGAGGAGAGAACAGAAGCTATTTTTAAAATAAGGATACCTAGTCACAGCTTTTATTTAGCATACTAATAAAATTCTTGTGACTGAAATAAGAGAAATATGATATTAGGAGGTACAACATAGGGAATTAGGAAATCAAAGTAGTATTTGTAGATGACATGATAGTATATTTAGAAAATCTACAAACCTCAATGAGCAAATCCATGGAAACAATACATGAATTTAGCAATGTGCTATCATTCTTGATATTTAGGAATAACCTTCGTAATACAGTATTTTTTCTTAGAGAACTGGAAAGAATATTACAGGTAAACTATTAAGTCCAGATGCTCTGTATGTGTGCATGCATGTGTGTATATATGCATATATGTGAATACAATTGTATATAATATAATAATATCACATTTATATCTCAGAGACTATTACATTTTACCTTATGTTTTCTAGTGGGTGCAGAATGGTCTTATTATCAGCTATCCTTTCCTTTGTACTTTGAAACTCTTTTTTCCAATTGCTTGCAGAATTTGTTGTTTCTAAATTGAATTGTTAAATTTAATTATTATATATTAGCAGCCTTTAGGTTTTTTTTCCCTTTTTCTGGAGGTTATCTAAATTATTTTAATTAGAATTTTATTTTCTATATTCAGAAATTCTGGGAAGTTTTTAAAATTATTCTTTCATTATAGTGTTAAGGTTTTTTGTTCTGTCATATTCTTATAGAAGAACTATGATCCTTAGATGTCTCGATACATCCTGCCTTTGAAAGCAGTAGATTTTGCTTGCATATTGAACAAATTTTTAAAAATGTTATTGCATTTTTACTTCTCTTCTTCTAAACTGTCCTTTACTTCTGTATATTTGTATTCCTTATCTATTGTTCTCTTTTTTGTTTCTCTGCCTAAGACCTGCCATAGAAAACCCCAGTTTTTCTATTCTGATCATTATTTTTGCTTTGCAAAACATAAATTCTGCTCTCATGATCCCCCTTTCTTTTTTGAACTTAGTGAGAGTATGTTGTGGTTCCATGTTCTTACATTTCAAAAAGATCTTCTGTTTCATCAAGTGTCAGATCATTTTCCTTTGCTTGCAGTGTTTAGTCATAGATGTATGGATATATTTACTAGATCTGGACGTCATATTTCCTTCTATTGTTAATATTTTCCCTATTGATTTATTTACTTAAGATCTTCTTGAAGCATTGATAATTTCAGCCTCCCATTCCTCTTATTTTCCCCCAGCATTCGCTTTCTGACTCTTTCCCCTCGGATTACGTATTTCTTGGAGGACAGGTTGAAAAGTTTTTCAGCTTCCTCCCATGCTAGGCAATTCAAGATTCAATAGCTTAGGTCTCTACTAATTTTTGGGTGGTCAGAATTGACTCATAATTTATGCTATGTTCTTTGCCACAGGTTAAGGGAGCGCCTCCTCCATCCTCCCATCCTGTCCCACTGTAGCACCAGTGCCAAAGAATTGTTTGCCCTGGTATTATGGCCTTGTTAGACCAATCTGTTAGACCTACAGAGTTGTTCAATCTGGCAGTGAATATTCACAGATTTGCAGCACTTTCACTACATATTTGTAGTCTTCAGTAGGCTTTTTCTCTTTAGGGACTGTGTTTGTCTCACTGTCTGTTTCAGACAGGGAAAAGTTCTGCAGACAGTAGCCACAGTCACCATAGCACTGGAAAGGAAAATGGTGGGAACTAGAGTTTGGGGGTAGATTTTGCATTTTTATCTTGAGTCTGATAGCAGAAGGGGTATTGAGAGAGTTCAAGTTTAGTGAATATCAGTTCATGTTTTGTTAATTAATTAATTTTTTTAAAACCTTATTTTGGATTCTAGATGTCCTAGACCATGGTGATAGCTTAAGTTACTTTATCTTTGGCACATAATTTTGGAGAGTTCTGAGAGATCTTGGGGGTTAGAAAAAATATCTAATCCTCCATCTTGTTGCTCACATGACTGGAAAGTCTAGTTTTATTCCTTTACTCTCTATCAGTTAATTAAAATCTTGGTGAGTTTCTCTGAAACTATCTCTTGATTTCTTATAATATTCTATTGCATCCATATACTATACTTTATTCAATTACTCCCCAGTTGATGAGCACCCCCTTAGCTTCTAGTTTTATGCCACTATAAAAACAGCTGATACAAATATTTTATATGTATAGAACTTTTCCATTAAAAAAAAAAGCAAATTCTTTGGGATGGTAGGACTAATAGTGTTATCAATGGGTCTAAGGACATCCACAGTTTAGTAATTTTTGGTGCAAGCATTCCAAATTTCTATATAGATTGGCTGTACAATTGACAGTGCTGCCATCCATGTGACCTTTAATTTTCAAGCATGTATCCATTTTGAGCTTATTGTAGCATATGATCGAAGATATTGGTTCAAACCAATTTCTGCCAGATTGCATTCCAATTTTCCCAGAAGCATTTATCAAAATTTAATTTGTAACAATGAATTTATCAAATACAGGGCTGTTATTTTCAATTGTTTCTGTTTCTTATTAATTTGCCTGTCCCATTGATCTACTTTTCTTTCTTTTAAACTGATACCAAATAATTTTGCTATTATTTTACAATATAGTCCAAAGTCTGGTAATTCTAGGTTTCTGTCATTTGTATTTTCTCAACTTTCATTTCTTTCTGATAGCATCATTTATGTCCTTGTGAGTTATTACTAATAACATTTTTTTCACAAATTTCAGGAGGCTATTTTGTATGCCTGCCTCAAGAAGACAAGCCATGTTCTACTTCTGTTATCAGTTTAATAAATAGATGCTTCAGTATCTTCAGAAGTGACTTATTAACTAAAATTATTCTTTTAAATGGCCTTTATAGCATAATCTCTCAACAGCATCCGAAGATCTACTTTATCATTCTTTGAAACTGCTTCAATCTCCAGAAGATCCAGTTGTTTGATCTTCCAGAAGATCCTCACCTTAGTGTTTTAACTTCAAATATATAATGTTCTTTGTGCCAACCTCTTAACACAGATCAGGTTTCCTCTTTGCATCTTTAAATCATTTTTTAATCTTTTTTTTCACAGTGAAATCTCTTTTCTTTTTATTAAAAGAATGTTCATTGTCCTTGATAATCTGGAGTGTACAGATCTGGAGAGAACAGATCCAAGAATCTGTTTCACTTTTTTCTAGGAAGGAAGCCAATTAGTATTTAGAGTAGAGTAATATGAAACTGTAAAAATATTAAAATGTAAAGGATAATATAGGTAGAAACATTTGACTCTACTCATATACCTTACTAGGTTCTTGAAAGCTATGATAGGGATTATAAAATGATAGGTCTGAGATTGGAAAGTATTTGCGGATGGATCAGTGATGGGCTACTTGTCTTAGGAACAGTCTAGTTAAGTTTAGTTTGTTATCAAGTTGACTTTAAGATAAGAAGTTTTTCAGTCATAGCAACTCTTGAAGATCATCTGAGTTTTAGAGGAGCTGCAATTTTTGCCAGTGATAACAGAGTTTCTAGAAGCTGAATAAAAGTGCTATGAAGATAGAAAGATTATTTCCAATAAAAAAGTAAGGAAAAGCTTTTTGAAGACTTCTGAGCTAGGTTTTCAAATGTGAGTAGGATTGCAAATATAATATACTTTAAAGAAGTCATTGTCCTTTCTCCCTACCTTCTTCCCTTCCTTCTTTCCTCTTCCTTCCTTCCTTCTTTCTTTCCTTTCTCCCTCCCTGCCTTTTCTTCCTTTCTGCTTCCCTACCCCCTTTCTTTCTTTCTCCCCTCCCTTCTTCCTTCTTCTTTCTCTTTCTTCCTCCTTCCCTTTTCCCCTTTCTCCCTCCCTCCCTCTTTGTCTCTCTCCCTTCCTCTCCCCTCCCTCTTTCCCTCCTTCCCTTCCTTTCTTCTTCACTCCTTCTTCTTCCTCCTTTTTCTCTCCCTCCCTCCCTCCTTCTTCACTCCTTCTTCTTCCTCTCTCCCCTCCCTTTCTTCCTACCTCCCTCCCTCCCTTCCTCCCTTCCTCCCTCCCTTCCTTCTTTCTTTCTTTCTTTCTTTCTTTCTTTCTTTCTTTTTCTTTCTTTCTTTCTTTCTTCTTTCTTTCTTTCTTTCTTCTTTCTTTCTTTTTCTTTCTTTCTTCCTTCCTTCCTTCTTCCTTCCTTCCTTCTTTCCTCTTCCTTCCTTCCTTCCTTCCTTCTTTCTTTCTTCCTTCCTTCCTTCCTCTCTTCCTCCCTTCCTTCCTTCCTTCCTTCCTTCCTTCCTTCCTTCCTTCCTTCCTTCCTTCCTTCCTTCCTTCCTTCCTTCCTTCCTTCCTTCCTTCCTTCCTTCCTTCCTTCCTTCCTTCCTTCCTTCTTTAGCATTATAGCACTAGGGCAAGTAAGTTCTTTAGTACATAGAATGCTGGCTCTGGAATTAGAAATACCTAAGTCCAAATCTGGTCTCAGAGACTTACTAGCTGTGTGTGACTTTAAGATACTCATTTAGCCTCTGCCTCAGTTTTCTCAACTGTAAAATGAACACAATAATTGCATTTCTTTGACCCTTGCTCAGGATTTTTGTGAAGAGTAAATGAGAAAATATTTGGAAATCACATAGGCAGAGAGAGGGCCATTTAGAAGGCTGTTCTGATATTCCAGGTGGTGGTAGAAAGGAGAAACATAGTGATATTGAAAGTGTTTAGGAACAGAAAGAAGGAGACGAATTGAAGAGAATCTATATTGGTGACCTGATAAGATTCGCTAATGTATGGCTTGAATGGGAAGGTGAGGAAGAAAGAAGATCCAAGGTTTCAATCTTAAATAAGTTGGTAAATTATGACAGAAACATGAAAATCAGAAGGAAGATGTACCTGGGGAGGAGGGGAAAAGAAACAGCAAAGTTCTGTTTTAGACATATAAAATAGGAGGGTGATAGGATGTCTCTCCAGGGAGTTACAGAAAATAAGGGTCTAAATGTGAGAGTGAGGAACATAGTAAGGGCTGAAAATATACATTTGGGGTCAGAGATCATTTCTAGAGTTAAATCAGTGGGATTAGATATGATTGCCAAGAGAGGAAAGAAGAAAATGTCAAGCATAAAACACTTAAATGCCTTAAGGGGTAGAGTGATATAGGGTACAAAAAGAAAGCCCTCAAGATCAGGAAGATCGAGGTTCCCAGTTCTTTAGCTTACACATCCTGGTCCTATAAACCTAGTAAGATTATTTAACTTCTTGCTGTCCTAAGGCAACTTTCTAAGACTATTAGTTACAAAGCAGATGTTTGTTCCATATTGATGAAATCACAAATCTGGTCGAAAGAGACAAAAGGGAAGTTAGGAAGAAGCAAGGAGCCAAAGAAGAAAAAAAGTATCCAGAAAGTTCTTGTTATTTTGTTCTTTGTCCTGTCTTCTAAGAGGACCATGACATCAGGGAGGTGTGTTCATGATATACAAGAGAATTGGATATAAGTGAGGGAGGACTGTGCAAAGTTACTTCCCTCACTTTGTCTTCCAGAGCCATAGAGTTCCAGGGGCCAATTATAGATTAGGACAACTGGAGAGGGTCCTGATGCAGTGGGAGACCTTGGCCTTTAAGTTTCAGTTTGATTGAAGCAACCACCCAATCAGTGATTAAAACCAGCCTTAGACATTAACTAGCTGTGTGACCCTGAACAGGTCAATTCACTTTTTGCCAAGAAAATCACAAATTGGGGCATGGAGAATAAGACATGACTGAAACAAATGATTCACAGTAAGCTGGAGAGTGTGAGGAGACCAACTAGGATTGGGAGGACTATTGAGTCTAAGTCATAGAAGATCAACTGAAAGAATTAATCATGTCTGGCCCAAAGATGAAGGGAGTCAGTGTCAATAAACATTTATTAAGAATTGTTTAAAGCACTGGGGACACAAAAAGAGGAAAAGATAGTATTTACCCTCGAGGAGCTTACAATCTAACAAATACAACCAAGCTTTATGCAGGACCAAATAGGAAAGAATTAACAGAGGGAAGGCACTAGAATTAGGAGAAGTTAGGGAAGGTGGGATAGTAGTAGAAGTTAGTAGAAGGTGGGATTTTAGTTGTGACTTAAAGGAAGTGGGGGAGATCAGCAAGTGTTGAGGACTAGGCCTAGGTGAAGGGGCAGGTCAATTCCCCAAGAGCCTCCACAGCTGTGGATCATAACATCTGAAGGAGTTGCAGGGCAGCTTTTACTGACACAGGTGTTGCAGACTGGGAATGAGATAAATTGGAGGCAGAGGGAAGGGGAGAGAGGTCAGACAACACAACTGCCTCTCGGTCTCCTTGTAGCATCATCATCCTCTCACATGAAGAGATCAGCAGCCACTGGCTCCTGTATCACAACAAGTAGGCAGATGAGGAAGGAGAGCATTCCAGACAAGGGAGAGAGTTGGAGAAAATGCCCAGAACCAAGAGGTAGAGGCTGCTATTCAAGGAACAGCCAGAAGCCGGATTCTGGATTGGGAAGGAAGGTATATGAAGACTAGAAAAGCAGGAGGGGACTAGATTATGAAAGATTATGAAAGACACCAATAGAGGGTGTCTATTTGTATCTATATACAATATAGATACAATATTTGATATTGTATTTGGGGGATACTATATTTGATACTCAGTAATCTCTAATCCTCTTACTGTGAGAAAGCAGATTGATGTGGTTTGATTTGTATTTTCAGAATATCACTTGGATGGCTGAATAGCATATTGATTAGAGGGGGAAGTGATCTGAAGTGGGCAGACCCTCCAGGCAGTTGTTCCAATAATCAGGTGGTGGGAGCCTGAACCAGGGTGAGAGTGATGTCAAGGGAAAGAAGGAAGTGTATTGAAGAGATGATGTAAATGTGAAATTTATTGGTCTTGGAAACAAGTTGAATAAGGGGGTGTGTATATGTGAGAGGATGAGGATGGCATCTAGGTTATAAGTCAGAATCATCGGGAGCATGAGGGTGCCCTTGATAGTAAAAGTGAAGTTAGAGGAGTAAAAGTTTAGAAGGAAAGATAGTGAATTCTTTTTTGGATGTGTTGAATTTAAGATGTCTGCTGGATATCCAGTTAGAGATATGTACTCCTTGAAATGAGCAGGGCCAGGAGATCCTTATATACTTCAACAACAATAATATATGATGATCAGTTCTGATGGATCTGGCCATCTTCAGCAATGAGATGAACCAAATCAGTTCCAATGGAGCAGTAATGAACTGAACCAGCTACACCCAGAGAAAGAACTCTGGGAGATGACTAAGAACCATTATATTGAATTCCCAATCCCTATATTTTTGCCAGCCTGCATTTTGGATTTCCTTCACAGGCTAATTGTACAATATTTCAGAGTCCAATTCTTTTTGTACAGCAAAATAACTGTATGAACATGTATACTTATTGTGTATCTAATTTATAATTTAATATATTTAACATTTACTGATCATCCTGCCATCTAGGGGAGGGGATGGGGGGAAGGAGGGGAAACATTGGAACAAAAGGTTTGGCAATTGTCAATGTTACAAAATTACCCATACATATAACTTGTAAATAAAAAGCTATGAAATTTAAAAAAAGAGATATGTACTCTTTCAGATTTATCTCTTGCTACTCTCGCTTCAATCTACCCAATTGGACTGTTTGATATATTCCATGTATGCTTAAAGTTTTCCTTCTTTACTCATACCAGTATTTAGACTAGAAATGTCTTCTTTTCAATTATCCCACCCCTCCATTTTCCCTTGTTAAAATCTCAATTCACATTAAAAGGCAGTATATTTTCATGGAAAGAATACCAGATTTGGAATTACAACCAAGGTTTGAATCCCAGACCTGTCCTTTACTACACTCAGTGATTACTTTCCCTCAAGTAAAAAATTATTATCACTGTTGTCCTTTCCCTTTCTACTAAACCACAAATGCTTAGAGAACATACATTGTGTGGGGGGGATTAAAATTAAAATGACCAACTTATACCTTTTGTTCTTACTATTTAATAAAGACTTTTATTTATTAGATGACCTGTTACAAATAGAAAAGATACCAGAAAGGGGAAAGACATGAAAAATCATGTCTGGAGTAAAAGGGGAAAAAACCCATAAAGTAAGATTTTATACACACACACACACACACACACACACACACACACATATTTGCAACAGATAATATATATTTCTAGTTGACTATAAAATTTTCCTACATTGACATAATCATGAATCCATTGCAGGGAATAATTTTTCACTTTTTCCAATGTTTCTAACTAAGTCAATTTGGAAGCTTGCAAAGTAGAAAAGGCTATTTAAAAAAATAACAAAACAGCAAACTCATATCTGTCAAAGCTTGGATGGATAGGTAGCATGCTTATGCTATGTTTCCAAGCATATACAGGTGTCATATGGGAGGCAGTGGAACCAATGCTTGCTTGGGGCAAGTCTCTTCAATCATTGGAGGAATAACTAATGATAAATTTATAGTTATAGCCCCTCAAAGAGTGTTTGCAGTGAACTCTCCCTCCTATAAATCTCCCTTTTATATTTTTAGGTAACAATTAGAAACTACTACATTTGTGAAGCTGTTCAAAGAATGCTGAATATGAAAAGAAAGACCTCTGTTCTTGTTCAAAAAAATCACCTGATGATTCTGACCTCTATGTACCCCAATAGAAAATATGCACCCATTTCTCTAAATTTTTTTCAAACTATGCATCTAGTTTTAAATATGTTGCATTGTGCAAACAAATGTTTACTAAGATCAATATATTTCCATTAATTAGTTAGCGCCTCATAAGCATAACAATAACATTAAGGATTGAGAATTAAGACAATGTTCCCATCACAGCAAGGTAAGTTACTGAGCTAATGGAATTTTACATCAAGAAAATATAAAGAATTAATTTTTTCCAGAGTGAAAAATTTCTTTACTATAATTACATAGGAATTTTTGTTTGCCCTTATTGCTAACATAAAAGCATGCTATCTGAACTTGATTACTAATTTCATTGAATACATCTTTTCTGACCATGTAATATAGAAGCAAAAAGATAAATAATATGGTTTTCAACAGAAGACAACACCCTGCCAAATCAAAAATGGACAATCAAAAGTCAAAGAATTGTCATTTATTAGGACATTTTAGCTGAACTATTACGAAATAGAACCTAGGAACATTGGATAAAGAAGGAAGCCAGAAATCTGGCAGTCTTGAAAGGCAGTTTTCTTTCCAAATGACCATTAAACAAAGCATGTCACTAAATAAACACTAATAACTGGGTTAAATATTCATCAAAACAAAATCAATGACCTACAGCAAATGTCTTTGGCTCCTTTATGTTTCAAACTAGAGACAATAGGGTGTAGGGATAGGTTAAAAGTAAGATTTGGATTCAAATCCTGCCTCTGATACTGAATAGCTTGCAACCTCTCTATGCCTCAGAGAATTCCCTAGAAATATCTATTCAATAACAAGGGAACCTTGCAGATCTTTTGGTTAGTCACATATCCTCGTTACAGTCAATTTTATGTTTCTATCTAAAAGCCTTAACTTAGTAAATAATTACTGTATTTCAGAGGAAAAAATATGACAAATGAACCATGTCAGTCCTCACCACACATAACACAAAGGTAGTAAGATGTAATTTACTTTAAATTAATTACATTTTAATTACAAAAGCCTAGTTCCCATCAGCCTTCATCTGTGAGCCACATACATCCCACAACTTCTTAGAAAAGTTATTCTGATACAGTTTTATAACAGTTTATAACATCAGCAGCATTTGGTGTTGGCAAGGGATTAGTTAGTAAAATTGGGTTTTTATGGGACATTCCTTAGGTCCTTTACATTCCGTAGTGCTAGATCTGAACCCTATTTCATTAAGGAATAAAATTGAATTAATCCTTTCATTTTTAAAATCCCATTATTTTGAATATTCTTAAGATCTTAAAAACAACAACAATAAGCTTTTAGACTATTCTGTGAAAACTACAGAGGATGGACATATTAACATCAATGCAAAACGGAACACTTTTAAACAAGCCAAAAATCTACCTTTCTCTGGCTCTAGACTTCTTTCAGTTGGACTTGGCTCTCTTTCAGCTAGTCATAGAATCGATGACTTGTTTATTCTTTAGATATCTTTTCATCCCCGAGGTCTTCTTGAGCTGTTATTTTCCTTTGCAATGCCTCAGTGAAATAAGAGAATACGGGAATCAAGGAAGTCTTAGGACCAGGTGGCAGAGTGAAAATTATAAACATATTCTTGGACAGGAAGAAAATAGCCTCGCAATCATTATTAGTTAGCAAAATGTTGCATATATGTTCTAAAGAACTGGCAGCTTCCCAGCTCATCATATATCACAAATGTACAATTAAAGCCAAAAACAAAATAAATGAAGCCAAAACAAATTGCTTCACCTTTTTTCAAACTTTTTTTTTGTATAAAGTTAAACACAAACACACACATATCTTAGAATAAAGAGAAAAAAAAGAAACTTAAAGCATGTGAATACTGCAAGTTTATTTTTTTTCTCTGTCATCCATTTGCTTGGTGTAGATAGGAGTCTGTTGTAATAAGGTGGTGTAAAAATAGCCAGGAACAAAGAATCAAGAAGAAAGGGAAGAGAGCTTATGAAATAGAGCAGAGATCATTTTGTGACCTCAGCTAGGCTCTAACACACACATTCTCTGGTTCTGACACATCACTCCCCTCCCCTCCAACCTTCTCTCTATATAATCATAATTCTACCTTGTCCATCAAGAACTTTAACCCTCAGGCTAACCCTAAAGCAAGAATTAACCTACTTCTTTCACCCTTAGGCAGTGATGCAAGGGCCAAGAAGTAGAGTATTTTGAGAACACAGTGAGGTGATTTCAGCATTTAACTGCAATCTCCTACAATCACAAGAGGGAGATATGAAGAATTATTTATTATATCAAGAAAAGCATCAGGGTGAATTAACTCCCCATTTTTCAGGCTTACCAGGTTTGCCTGCTGACTATATTTTTAAAATTCCTTGCAATAGATTTAACATTAGCATGAAATCCTTTGATCTCTTGCAGTGTAACCAATAGAGATGGAAAGAGAAAGGAAAAGTTTACATTGCTGTTGCCATTTTTGCATTGTAGCACTATTTCCTGTCATACAAGTGGCAATTCAATACAATTTATTATAAGAAAAACAATTCTGGATTTCCAAAAAACATGGATAATGATCTATCACTTTCTGACTTGAACTTGAAACCTCACACAAGTTCCTGATAGGAAGCAGGAACTAAAAGGAAAATAATCATTTCTCTTTACTAGGAAGTCAACTTAGTATAGGGGACTGAATAGACTTGATGTCAAAAAAACATAGGTTTCTGGGCCAAATCATTTAAATTCTAGGAGCCTCGGTTTGCTTATCTATTAGATGGGAATACCAATAATAGCACCTGCCTCAAGGAATTCTTTTAAAAATCAAATAAACATAATGTATATGGAATGCTTATTTCAATAGATATAGAGCAACTCTGAACCCTAGGGACATAGATTTAAATATTCCTGAAAATATATACACTTAAATTTAAAATACAACCATGAAAACAATTTAAATGGCCACTACCTCTCCTTTTTTGTTCTTATTTCTTTCCTGTTTTGGTTATTTTGCCAATTATATTATCTGCTGTCTTTAGCCCTCATACACAATCTTAATTAAAATATGATTTAGTCACTTGAAGGCCAGAAAATCAGATCCAAAGCTGTGGCACAATCCTTAGAAATGATCACACCTTATTTCCTTTAAATGAAATATTGTATTGATCAGTGCTCAGGTTACTAACACTAAGTTGAGATGTGAAGACGCTGGCTGAAATGGTTTAAAGTCAACATTAAAAGTGGCTAATTAGAAGGGAGACTAAGTTGCAGAGGAACCAAGCTGATTAGGTTTCTTTGAAATACAAATTCTGAAAGGGATAAGAGAAGCTGAGATGTACAAAAGGAAGCATATAACGCCAAGAAGAAAATTATGAAGTTAAAAAAAAAGCCCATAAAATAAAAGTGAGGGAAGTGATTAATGGAAATCACAATGTCAGAACCTAATATAGAAAAAAGAAAAGATATCTGGATTAGGAGCAGTGGAGAATCATCTTACATTTATTTAAAGATTGTGTGTCTGGTATTTATGTTCAGCTTGAAAAATTAGTTTCAGAGGAGAAAAAGTGCTGTTCATCTAAAAGTCATTTTCACCAAAGGTTGGTATCAGAAGATAGTTTGGGAAATTACAGATTTAACAAAACAAAACAAAAATACCGATTGCCTGTTAATATCAAATTATCTACTGGGAAGTGGAGTTAGACCAGGTTTATGATAAAGCTAACAGCCAAAGGAACCTTACTGGAAAAAGAACCCAGAGGATGAATGCTGCAACGTGCATCTCATGCAGGTTTGAAACATTTCTTTGTCTTTCTCATTCGTGTATTTACTAAGAAGAAGAGAGAACACAGGAATCAGAAGCTGGAAATGTACAAGAGTATATATTCTTTCCTTGTAGAAACTTTGGGTCTTCATTCTATCCCAGGGCTTTTTAAACTTTTTCCACTCATAACCCCTTTTCACCAAAGAAATTTTGACTGGACTCGGGTAGATAGGCATACAAAATACATACATAAATCAAACATTGATAATAAATCATAACTTCATGATTCCCACATTCAGTTATGAGACCCCACATGGGGGTTGCAACCCACAATTTAAGAAGTTTTGTTCCTCCCATGTGAGACAGCTTAGACAAAGACCTACAAACAGAAGAATCCAGTATATCAGTGTTTACTAAAGGATACAAATAATGGAGGGAAGAACTCCCTATTCAACATGATGGCTAGGGAAAATAGAAAGTATTTCATGGAAAAATTTTGGACTGGCAGCCTATAACTTATACCACAATAGGTTCCATATAGAGATCTAAATGTAAAATATTACATCACAAAATAGAGAGCAGAAGGTAACTTTCAAAATTGTTGGTAGGAAGTAAATTTATAACAACAAAAATTTAGAACCAACTAAAGACAAAATAAACAATTTTTATTGCATAAATTTTTAAAAAAGGCTTTTTCAAGAATAACAAAAATAGGGTTTTGGGGTTTTTATTTTTGCATCAAAGAGCCCTGATATACAAGGTATATAAGGAATAGGGACTTAAGTATAGATGCTTAAGGTATCATTCCCTAATAGCTAACTGGTCAAAGGGCAGGAATGGTGTGAAAAAGAAATACAAGTTATCAACAATCAAATGAAAAATGTTCCAAATCATAAATTCATAGGAGAAATGTAAACAGTTATTGATAAATTAAAGATGCGTAATTGTGATCCTATGATCCTAAGGCTCCTAAATGTAGCTAAACTTTGCAGTTCTTTAAATCTTATTCCAATTGAGTACAGTTTTGGAAATGTAATGAGTGAATAACACTGTCATTGTTAATTTAGTTTCTTAATAGAAAAATATAATTAATTGAATTTAGTGCTGCATTCTAGAACTTATGGGAATTCTGTCTATTGTGATTATGAAATAATATGTCAAATATCAGAAAAACTTCAAATATGGGACTGAATATGGACCTTGTGACTGTCATCTGGGAACAGGAAAGAAGATACTCATTATAATATAGCTGGCCGTGGTTTTATTTGTTTATTGGTTTTTTGACCCTTGCAATCTATGAAATTGTAGTTGTATTAGGAATTGGAGCAAGGGTTATCCACACCAATGAAATAATTAATCTTTTAAAATACTTAAATATAAAATAAATCCATAATTTATTTTTAAAGCAAAAAGGCGCAAATTTGATTTCAGGAATAAAATATCATGATTTTCAGGAAGAAACCAATGGGGTTAAATTCCTATATCACTTTTATCACTAGAAAAAAAAATTGTCTCCAATCAACTTTCAATTATTCACATGTGTACTTGGCGGGTCATGTTGCATTTGAGTCTTTAAAAACACCCATATGAAAGTAATTTCCACTATATTTACATTGAGCTCCATTTCAGCCTAGAGCCAAGGTACAATTTGTCTTTTGAGTACTGTCTTGTTTAGTGCAAAGGAAATTTATCATATTATATGCTAATACTGCTCAACTGGATTTTGTATATGTGTGCTTAACCAGATATGGATCTAAATATGCAAGCAGTGCCCCAACAAGAGAACAGCTTTGCTCCCAGTTAAAACCTGCAGGATGTTTTAATCTCCTTAACTGGGATTAATCAGAGATTTGTAAAAGATTTAAAGATTTTACACACTTTCCTGTGATGGCTGGAGATAACACAACAGCTGAAAGCAATCAACATCATGCAGATGAGAAGTTTCCAAATTCAGTTTTACTTAGCTGGTAACTATAGCAGGAATTGAGTTTGAAAGCATGATTCCTGTCTTTCTTCTCAACCATCAGCTCCTGCTACAGGAGATGGAATTGATTGAAATTGTATGGGTATACATACAACACAATATATATAACACAGAGGAAGAATATGGAACACAAATACAGGGAAGAGATGTGGGGAAAAAAGAGTAAAATCAGGAGCAGAGAAATTAGAAAATAGGTGGGAAAGTCTTTCATTCAACAAATATTTGAGTTCTTACTACTTGGGAGGCATTGTGTTGCGTGTGTGGGAACTAAGTTTCAGGCGCAGTCCCTGATCTAAGATAACAGTCTAGGGAGTGAATAGATATTTTTAAAATATAAAAGGTGGAAGGAAAACTGTCATGAGTGCCAACCAGGAGACCGGCCATAGGGACATCTGAGTTGATTGAGATCATTTCATCTAATTTCTATAATTTTACAGATCAAGTACCTGAATTCCAAGGAAGTGATCACATAGTTATTAGCGGCTGAGAAGGGAGCAGAATCCAAGATTCTTGACATCCAGGGTCCGATGTTCCTTCCACTAACCCAGGATGTGTCTCCTACTCTAAGAATTGCTATCTTCACAAGGAGAACCATCTCCAGTCTTCCTGGTCTCTGTTCTGGAAGGGATAGTGAGACAGGTGACTATGCCCAGTTCTCCCTCACTTGAATCCAACTCTGTAGCATGTCACAGCATCATCCCCTGATCTCATGGTCCTCTTTGAGATCAAAGAACAAAACAACAACAATCTTCACAATAAGCAAGAGTGTTGAGAAAGGCAGCTGACTTCATTGAGCCCTTTTAGATCATCATCATCATCATCATCGTTGTTGTTGTGGTTATTATTATTTACCAAAGCTCTAATTTCACTCAAGCAAGCTTTAAAACTCCAATCTTTGGAGATCTGCTGCTGCTTCCAAATATATTCTATGGAGATATTTATAACAGGGATTTTAAGAAAACGATTAATACCTGGTAAACTTGGCAGAGTGAATTAGAATGAGAAAGAGACTAAGAACAAAAGACCAGAGAACTGTCTTATCTTAGAAAAATGACCCTTTCACAAGGCTAATATCAGGTGGGCTCAGAAGTTCTGAATGAATGAGTTTTAATTTGACCCTCTAGTCAAAGTCCTGTTGTGGAATAACAATGAAGCATTAGAATTGCTCACTGTACTCTTGCATGCTTTTATGGCTTAGCATGTGGGATGAGAGAATGAAGATTATATCTTTAAAGGTATCTGGCGCTGATTTGATTTTATTCTAGCAAAATATGCAGGACTAGGTAGGCTTCTGCTCTCTGGATCAGCCTGTTGACCAGAGAACCTATTATGAGATTTTTTTTCTTTTAATAGATTTCAAAATCAAAATTGCCAACATCTTGGAAATGGTTGAACACAAAAGCTCTAATAAAAAGCCAGTCACGTGGTTGACTTTCCTCCTAACTAGTTACAGTCTGGAGTGAAATCATTGTTTGGCTGTTTACCAGCAAACGATCCTGTTTTTCATGATGCTTCTTAATAAGCAAGATAACTTAAAGAAGGATAGCCCATCTGAAAGGTCTGGTGAGGAGAAGAAAAAGAAAAAGATGGGGAGGGAGGAAGGAGAAGAAGAGGAGGGACAGAGGATAGGCATTTTTTTTTTTTGGTCTTATTCCTAGCATCTTTGCAAATTTGTTTTAATTTGTGATTTCACTGTTCCTGGTTAGGAAACTCAAAAGTAAACTCATTGTGGCAGGTGGGTTTTGTTTCATTTTTGTGCTTGTATTCACCGGGCTAACAATAGTTCTGGCACATAGTAGGTCCTTAATAAATATTTGTTGACTTATTGATTGCCTGGGGCATTGGGAAGTCAATTGATCATGGTCATACAGTTACCTGTGTCTGAGGTTAAACTTGAACCTGGATTTTCCTGACTTCAGAGTTTCCTTCTATCCTATCCACTGTATTATCTGGCGCATGGTAAGTACTAAATAAAAATGTATAGAAAGTGGAATCAAGAGAGCAAAGGGAGAACTAGCAATTTTTTTTTTTTTGCCTTAACTTCTTCATATCCTCCTTGAAATGACTGATAAAGAATGCCAAACTGGATTCTAATTTGGGAAGGGAGGAAAAAGTCAAAATGAGTCATTTTTTTCTAGCCCAAACTAACTTAAGAAGATAAAGAATTCTGTGCACACTGGGACCATGACTGACTTGCAGTGCAATGCAGCACCAGCAATGATAAACAGGTGAAGTGGCAATAGGAGACTTCCTTTGCAAGAAGTAAGAAATAAGTTCCAGATACACAGCTGTGTGATTCTGAGCCAGGAGCAGAAAGAAGACTCAATTATAACCTTTAGTCCCTTACATTCGCTTGCAGTGGAATAAATCTGAAAGGAGACCAAAACCAAGGGGGCAGTCATCAGTTCAATTGTCCTGAACCTGCAGAACCTCCCAATGAGAGACTTATAACTGAGTCCAGTAGCATTGTATGGGAAATTTAACCACATACAAGCCAAGAGATCCAAAATGGTTTAGAAATTTGCAGAGTTCAAACCAGGAGAGCAGTAACAAACTGGATCACACCACTTGGAAAACACCAAAAATTATAGCTTTTCAAAAGGTGACATAAGGACATAAAAGACAGAAGGTCAAGCCAGACATTTCTTCTCCCTGATTTTTTTCCAGTGAGTAAAGCCCATTTCTAATATAAAGTTCAAAGTCAAGGGGGCAATTTAAAAAATGAACAAACAAAAAAGAGCCTGACGATAAAAATCTACTACTATGGTGACAGGGAAGCTCAAAACACAAATACAGAAAATGCAATGACTTGGAAACATATGATGATGTTAACAGTTTGTACTTTTTTGAAGAGGACCAATGACATCATGAGGATGTTTTGATTAATATGTGAACTAGGTTTAAGTGAGACAAGAGTTGCATAAAATTTTTAGCCTTATGTTCTCTTCCAAAGTCACCTAGTCCAGTGGAAAAACATAAGTCAAAATGATTGCAGATGGCCCAGAATGCAGTGGATGACCTTAGCGTCCTTGATGTCTAACCAAACTCTAAGCTTTTCATAGTACCTGCTTCAATCACCTTCATAGCTATTGGAAGAAATTGTTCTCATCCACCCATTCCACGGGAGAAGTCTTAACTTGCTACATCTCTCTAACTCATCAATGAGTTTGAGTCACATCAGTTACCTTCAGCCAGGTTTAGTCATCTGCCAATGCAGTTTTACTAGCCATAGTTTCTTGGAGTCTCAGGTGAGAATTGAGTATCAAGTAGACGCCAAAGATAGAAAAATAGCCCTGAAAGGCTCATAGCACAGGAGCTAGTATTCAAATACCCATGCATCCTTGGAAACATACACAAACAAGTCCTCAAAGAAAGACACAAGGCCAACAAGAATTCCCAGAAGAATTTAAGAGATTTAAAAGGAGTAAACAAAAAGTTATTTAAATCAAATGAGAACATTAGAGGAAAAAGTGAAAAAAGAAATGAGTCATACAAGAAAATTATGGTATGTGAACAGCTTGGTAAAAAATAGCGCAAAAATATGAAATATTTGAAGAATTTGAAGAGAGACAAAATTTGAAAACTGAAAAATGAAAGCTATTGTAGGTATGTTATTTATTAGAATACTTAAGCTGATTCTAAAGAGAACAATGAAAACTGTTGGAATCACACAAGCTTTGAAAAAAAGATAATTAGAAGGTCAAGGTTTAGACTTCTCATCATATTCTTTTCAGTTCTAGTGGTTAAAATCTACTTGAGAGTTCAATCATTTCTAAATCTGATTTTCTTTAAAAATTTATAAATCACAACATTTTTTACCATCTTTTAATATATATTAGATTACTTACCATCTGGGAAAGGGGGGGGGGAATTGGCCCACAAAGTTTTGTAAGGGTTAATGTCAAAAAATTATCCATGCATATGTTTTGAAAACTAAAAAGCTTTAATTAAAAAACAATGTTTATACTTGGTAAGTAATAAAATTGGTATGATATAAAATAAAATGATAAAATTTATAAATCATTCTTTTAAATCATTTGTCCTCTATAGCATCAAAGGACACTACAGACAGCACTATTAGATAGCAAACATTAATCCAAACATACAAAAGTTAAAAAAAATAAGTTTCTTAATGCAATCCTATTTTAAAAACTATTAATGATTCAAATAGAGGGAATATGATATACATTAATATTGGAACACTGATAGAACACACAGTTTCTACAATGTTTTGAAAATATAAATGACCAAAGCACCCTTGCACGTCTAAAGTGGATGGATGGGGAACCCATTCAAGAAAGAATTTTGTTAATTATTTGTGTTCACATCCATTGAACCCAAATATGTAAAATAAATAAAAAACACATTTAAAATAAAAGTTAAGAAATATGTAACTTAAGGGTTAGAAGAAGTCATACTAATTTAGTCATTTGGCATCTAACAATTTAGATGAAAATATTTACTGGCACCACTTTTTATTTAGGATTTTTACATGCTATCTACTTGCAAGTTTGTGCCTTTCAAATATTCACAATCTTCTCCTCATCATTCTTTTCTTAGGTTTTATTATGATACTGGGTTAAATGGAGTGTTCAAGGAGGATTAGCACAATTGGAATGAGGACTGTTGAACTTATTTCAGGGCAGCTCATCCACCTTTGGTGTTTACTGTCACCCAACTCTCACCTGTGGTCCAAGAAGCATACACAGAGACCACACCCCATAAAATCATCTTGGTCAATAAGTTAAACCAAGTTACAGCTAATTGATGTGCCTTGAGCCTGTCAATGAGTGGAGCACTTGGAGCTTGCTCAGACATCCAAGTCTCCAAGGTCAATCATTGCATCTTGGGCCATTGCCAGCCATCTTGATTTTTGTCTTGTCACTAGATTTCAAAGATTCTGGAAGAGAGTGAGATGGATGACTTTGTCATCAATTAAATCCACTTCACCTGTGAATCAAGGCATCATCCCATGATGACACTGCTCCTCTTTAAAAGGAAGGGCAAACAACAACAATTATGATATTGAAGGGTTTTATGGGCTGAAAATTATGAATCAGCAGGGCTTGTAAGAGCCAAAAAAAGTCTCATTTTACTCTGTCCTAGTCAGACCTCAGTTGGAGTACTATGTTCAGTTCTCATCATTTAAGAAGGATTTTAACAAGATAGGAAGTGTCCAGAGGAGAATAACCAGGACAGTGCATGCCCTTGAGTCTATAATAAACGAAGATCAATTGATGGAGCTGGGCATAATTAGCCTGGAGAAAAGAAGTCTGAATTGGGATGAGAGAGAAAACACCTGTGTTCAAGTACCTGAAAAATAGTTAAGACTTCTCTGTTTAGTCCCAAAGGGCTGAACAAGGAGGAACAAGTAGAAATTGGTAAAGATGTTTTAATCTAATTAATTTATTTTTAATTAATTAATTTATTTAGACTTGATCCAGGAAACACTTCTTCACAATTAAGATTTGTCTTAAAGGGGACTAAACTATCTGAAGATGATGTGGTTCATCTTTCTTCAAGAGGCAGGTTAGACAACTTGTTATTAGTCAATTAATTTACTGGGGGGAGAAGAGGGCTTTCCTATTTCATATGGCTCAAACTAGATGGCTGCTTCAACCTCTCAGCATTCTGCGAAGTCATCTAATAGAGTGAAAGTTCTTTGAGAGCAGAGATTGCCTTAAATCAATTCAAAGACCATTTATTAAGTGCTTATTATGCACAACGTTCTGTTTGGTGCTAGGAAAACAAAAATCACAATGAAGCAGTTCTAATCTCTAAGGAACTTGCTTACTCACTTACTGGAATAATAATTCATTATCTTTGCATCCTTAGTACTTTACATATGGTTGAAGGACTCAGTTTCCTCTGTGATTTGAGAAAGCATCTCTAGGATCTCAATTTTAAATTCTATATTCTTATGGTCCATACATATCTTTTATCCACGAACGGGCAAAGAAGCCTTTCTTCATTCCAACTTGAGATTACTCCCACTCTCAGCAAAAGATTAATATATTTCTCCTCTACCACTCAATCCTCATCTGATAAAATTCAATGCCATCTAATTACTTTTTGCTTTAGTTTTCATCATTTACCTACTTTCTGATTCAGTGATGTTTCGGCAAAACAAGATACAGGAAATATTTCTTATTACAGTGTGACAAGGAATTATACTTACAATTTTTAAAAATGAAATGCCAATATGAAATTAATGATTTATTAATTAAGCAATATTGATTTAATATCTGTTTCATTTAAAGGAAATAGTATTTTAATATTAATACAGAAATTGTTCCCTATCATCATTTTTCTGAAATTCCTAAAAAGATTTTGCTATTGCAATGATTTAGAATGTTTAACTTGAAAAGAACAGGCCAGAAGATTGCTCAGTTGGAAAGCACCTCATGGCACCACTCAGTCATTGCGATCTTTTTTCAGGGACAATTAGTAGGATATTCTATGACCCTGACACTCTTACAGGATATCTTAGAGACATCAGAGATTCATTGCTTAGGTTAGGATCTTGATTTCCAAGACCCCCCTCCAAGATTTTGCTGTTCAAATGGAACCATGACTTCAGAAGAACAATGATAAAACTGGAACAGGCTACTCACCTCCCAATAGTTGATGGACTTGACATATGTTTTCAGACATGGTCAGTGTAAGAATTTGTTTTGCTTGACTATTCTTATTTGTTATGAGGTTGTGTTGTTTAATTTGTGGGAATAAAGGAGGAGAGACTAGTGATAGGAATGGCAAAACAAAAAAAGAAATGATTTTTAAAAAGATCATTATATATTTTTCAAAAAAGCACCAAAGGAAAATAGAAAATTCAGGAAATTGAAAAGATAGCTTTAAAACTAACAGTGAATTACATTCTTTTTAAAAATGCAATATGTATGCAATGAATTCCTTAGTTTTATGTACAGTCCTTTCATCTGTTCTTCTATGTATAAGTAAATGTTTATATTTGATGATATTGGTAAAGATTTTTTAATCTAATTAATTTATTTTTAATTAATTAATTTATTTAGACTTGATCCAGGAAACACTTCTTCACAATTAAGATTTGTCTTAAAGGGGACTAAACTATCTGAAGATGATGTGGTTCATCTTTCTTCAAGAGGCAGGTTAGACAACTTGTTATTAGTCAATTAATTTACTGGGGGGAGAAGAGGGCTTTCCTATTTCATATGGCTCAAACTAGATGGCTGCTTCAACCTCTCAGCATTCTGCGAAGTCATCTAATAGAGTGAAAGTTCTTTGAGAGCAGAGATTGCCTTAAATCAATTCAAAGACCATTTATTAAGTGCTTATTATGCACAACGTTCTGTTTGGTGCTAGGAAAACAAAAATCACAATGAAGCAGTTCTAATCTCTAAGGAACTTGCTTACTCACTTACTGGAATAATAATTCATTATCTTTGCATCCTTAGTACTTTACATATGGTTGAAGGACTCAGTTTCCTCTGTGATTTGAGAAAGCATCTCTAGGATCTCAATTTTAAATTCTATATTCTTATGGTCCATACATATCTTTTATCCACGAATGGGCAAAGAAGCCTTTCTTCATTCCAACTTGAGATTACTCCCACTCTCAGCAAAAGATTAATATATTTCTCCTCTACCACTCAGTCCTCATCTGATAAAATTCAATGCCACCTAATTACTTTTTGCTTTAGTTTTCATCATTTACCTACTTTCTGATTCACAGTGATGTTTCGGCAAAACAAGATACAGGAAATATTTCTTATTACAGTGTGACAAGGAATTATACTTATGATTTTTAAAAATGAAATGCCAATATAAAATTAATGATTTATTAATTAAGCAATGTTGATTTAATATTAATCTGTTTCATTTAAAAGAAATAGTATTTTAATATTAACACAGAAATTGTTCCCTATCATCATTTTTCTGAAATTCCTAAAAAGATTTTGCTATTGCAATGATTTAGAATGTTTAACTTGAAAAGAACAGGCCAGAAGATTGCTCAGTTGGAAAGCACCTCATGGCACCACTCAGTCATTGCGATCTTTTTTCAGGGACAATTAGTAGGATATTCTATGACCCTGACACTCTTATAGGATATCTTAGAGACATCAGAGATTCATTGCTTAGGTTAGGATCTTGATTTCCAAGACCCCCCTCCAAGATTTTGCTGTTCAAATGGAACCATGACTTCAGAAGAACAATGATAAAACTGGAACAGGCTACTCACCTCCCAATAGTTGATGGACTTGACATATGTTTTCAGACATGGTCAGTGTAAGAATTTGTTTTGCTTGACTATTCTTATTTGTTATGAGGTTGTGTTGTTTAATTTGTGGGAATAAAGGAGGAGAGACTAGTGATAGGAATGGCAAAACAAAAAAAGAAATGATTTTTAAAAAGATCATTATATATTTTTCAAAAAAGCACCAAAGGAAAATAGAAAATTCAGGAAATTGAAAAGATAGCTTTAAAACTAACAGTGAATTACATTCTTTTTAAAAATGCAATATGTATGCAATGAATTCCTTAGTTTTATGTACAGTCCTTTCATCTGTTCTTCTATGTATAAGTAAATGTTTATATTTGATGATATTGATCAAGAACAACAATTATATTCAATTATAAAAAACCTTGATCCTTCATTTTTTAGTTCATTCAATAATTTGTATTCATTCAGATCTTTCCTAAATTGTTGTTGTTGCAGTTGTTTTTATTTGGAGGTGGAAGAGTTCTTAACTTATGAATTTATTGATACAGAAAACTTCTAGTAATAATTTTATCAAGATAGTTAAACAACCAATTCCTAAACTAGTCTTTGGGTACTAGCTGCTTAAGGCACTAAGAAGTTAGTTACACTTCTTGCCCAGGTAAACACAGCAAGTATATCAGAGATGACTGGAAACCAGGTTTTCCTGATTCCAAGAATATTTCTCTATCCACTGTATCACATGATCTCTCCCTGAGTTTAGTATGAAATGTATTTATTTTTAAAAATACAGAAAATTATCATTAAAAACCAGGAAGTTCTTACTAAGCTGGCCCTCTCCTCTTGTTAGCTCATGGTATCTTCCTCCTGTTTTAAGAGAACATGGCCATTCACTCCTTTGCCATTGGTCCAGAAGGTCCTTTCCAACTGAGCAATCTTCTGGCCTATTCTTTTCAAGTTAAACATTCTAGGTCATTGCAATAGCAAAATCTTTTTAGGAATTTTAGAAAAATGATACTAGGGAATAGTTTCTGTATTAATATTAAAATACTATTTCATTTAAATGAAACAGATTAATATTAAATCTTTATTGCTTAATTAATTGTCATCCCATTCCTGAACTCCCCTTCCCTGACCTAAATTCAGGATTCAAAGGATCCCCATCCTTCTCTATTAAAGTTTGTCCCCACTGATGTAGATCAAAGACCCTCATACAGCATTAGATCAAGGATCCTTATGAATTGTTCTGCTCAGAAAGAAATGCATAACTTTGGGGATGAGCAGCTCTCCACTTTGAAAAGGAAGCTGGTCTTCAGACACTAGGCCACAGTCCGATGCTGACCTTGTGGTTGGAGGGTTCCCAGACTGGTAGGACTCCATTGGTACAGGATTGGAGAATCAAAAGGTCCTGCAATGATCAACTAGGAGGGGTTGGGAATCAGAAAGAAAGGAATAATCAATTCTTAAAGGGACCACACCCACATCAATATTACCACCACCACTATCACAACCACAACCACTACCATGACTACCACCACCACGATCTTCTTCTTCTTCTCCTTTTCTTCTTCTCCTTCTCCTTCTCCTCCTTTTCCTTCTCTTCCTCCTCCTCATCCTTCTCTTTCTTCTCCTTCTTTTCCTCTTCACCCTTCTCTTTCTTCTCCTCTTCATCCTCTTCTTCCTCCTTCAGTTATTTTCAGAAAGCTAGGAAAATTTATTTTTTATTCTTTGCATTTTCATTTTGACTTCTTAAAATATAGCTTTAAAAAACAGGCTTTAAAAAAGCCTATTGTGTTTTAAATGGAGTTGTTTAATCCTTTTAACCCAAATCATTCTGGATTTCATTGAATAGTTAATAATAGTCCTAAATCAAGCTTCAATAGCTCACTATTTAGCTTTCAAATGCCTTAGAATGAGTACAAATAGCACTTGTTTTCTGTTCTGCCCAAATCCCAACCAAGACAGTTATCTTTGTGATGGTAAACTGGGCCATCTTTTGTCTCAATTCTTACCTAATCCTTAGTCCCTGAATGGGTATGATCTCAGACAAACTGGACTCTGGGGAAGCTTTTAATTTAGAAAGGCCAAGGTCACCTATTGCAGCCCAGGCTATCATCAATTGTCCTGATTGCAAACTGGGAAAACATTTTTACAATCAAAGGTTCTGATAAAGGCCTCATTTCCAAAATATATAGAGAATTGACTCTAATTTATAAGAAATTAAGCCATTCTCCAATTGATAAATGGTCAAAGGATATGAACAGACAATTCTCAGACAAAGAAATTGAAACTATTTATAGCCATATGAAAATATGCTCCAAATCATTATTAATCAGAGAGATGCAAATTAAGACAACTCTGAGATACCACTACACACCTGTCAGATTGGCTAGAATGACAGGGAAAGATAATGCGGAATGTTGGAGGGGATGTGGGAAAACAGGGACACTGATACATTGTTGGTGGAATTGTGAACACATCCAGCCATTCTGGAGAGCAATTTGGAACTATGCTCTAAAAGTTATCAAACTGTGCATACCCCCTCCCAGCAGTGTTTCTATTGGGCTTATATCCCAAAGAGATACTAAAGAAGGGAAAGGGACCTGTATGTGCCAAAATGTTTGTGGCAGCCCTGTTTGTAGTGGCCAGAAACTGGAAAATGAATGGATGCCCATCAATTGGAGAATGGTTGAGTAAATTGTGGTATATGAATTTTTTTTTTTTTTAAGTAAATGTTTTATTTATTTATTTATTTATTTATTTTTTTAAAATTTTTTATTTAATAATTACATTATATTGACACTCATTTCTGTTCCGATTTTTTTCCCCTCCCTCCCTCCACCCCCTCCCCTAGATGGCAAGCAGTCCTTTATATGTTGGATATGTTGCAGTATATCCTAGATACAATATATGTTTGCAGAACCGAACAGTTCTCTTGTTGCATAGGGAGAATTGGATTCAGAAGGTATAAATAATCCGGGAAGAAAAACAAAAATGCAGATAGTTCACATTCGTTTCCCAGTGTTCTTTCTTTGGGTGTAGCTGCTTTTGTCCGTCATTTATCAATTGAAACTCAGGTCTCTTTGTCAAAGAAATCCACTTCCATCAAAATATGTCCACATACAATATCGTTGTCGAAGTGTATAATGATCTCCTGGTTCTGCTCATTTCACTTAGCATCAGTTCATGTAGGTCTCTCCAAGCCTCTCTGTATTCATCCTGCTGGTCATTTCTTACAGAACAATAATATTCCATAACATTCATATACCACAATTTACCCAGCCATTCTCCAATTGATGGGCATCCATTCATTTTCCAGTTTCTAGCCACTACAAACAGGGCTGCTACAAACATTTTGGCACATACAGGTCCCTTTCCCTTCTTTAGTATTTCTTTGGGATATAAGCCAATAGAAACACTGCTGGATCAAAGGATATGCACATTTTGATAATTTTTTGGGCATAATTCCAGATTGCTCTCCAGAATGGTTGGATTCGTTCACAACTCCACCAACAATGCATTAGTGTCCCAGTTTTCCCGCATCCCCTCCAACATTCATCATTATTTTTTCCTGTCATCTTAGCCAATCTGACAGGTGTGTAGTGATATCTCAGAGTTGTCTTAATTTGCATTTCTCTGATCAATAATGATTTGGAACACTCTTTCATATGAGTGGTAATAGTTTCAATCTCATCCTCTGAAAATTGTCTGTTCATATCCTTTGACCATTTATCAATTGGAGAATGGCTTGATTTCTTATAAATTTGAGTCAGTTCTCTATATATTTTGGAAATGAGGCCTTTATCAGAGTGGTATATGAATGTTATGGAATATTATTGTTCTGTAAGGAATGACCAGCAGGATGAATACAGAGAGGACTGGTGAGACTTACATGAACTGATGCTGAGTGAAATGAGCAGAACCAGGAGATCATTATATACCTCAACAACAATACTGTTTGAGGATGTATTCTGATGGAAGTGGATCTCTTTGATAAAGAGAGCTAATTCAGTTTCAGTTGATCAAAGATAGGCAGAAGCAGCTACACAAAGAAAGAACACTAGGAGATGAATATAAACTGCTTGCATTTTTGTTTTTCTTCCCGGATTATCTATACCTTCTGAATCCAATTCTCCCTGTGCAACAAGAAAACTGTTCGGTTCTGTACACATATATTGTATCTAGGATATACTGTAACCTATTCAACATGTAAAGGACTGCTTGCCATCTGGGAGAGGGGGTGGAGGGAGGGAGGGGAAAAATTGGAACAGAAGTGAGTGCAAGGGATAATGATGTAAAAAATTACCCTGGCATGGGTTCTGTCAATAAAAAGTTATTAAAAACAAATTGTCCTGATTGCTCTGGAAGATGGTGAGCTTAATGACTTAATGCATCTCTTCTTCACTTCCATCCAATCCATGCAAAAGTTAAACCATCACTTTCCTGATGTTATGGGTTATTTTCCAGAAGGAAGAACAAACAACAGCAACAACTACATACATACTTACATACATACATGTATGTGTGCTGGGGGAACCCGATACTGTCCTGATTTGGGGGGGACCATGAGGTGAAGCACGTGAGAAACTCCTTGAAGGAGGGGAATTCTCCTTGAACTCTTGCCTCTGTGAAAGACTTGCCCCAGGGAATCAACATAAAGTGGTTTCATTCTATTATCTGGGTGGGACTAGTCCAGTCCAGGACACTCCTACTTGGACATCTCCCAGCTGGAGATCCAGATTTCTATTGACCTCTATTGAGCTGGAAATTGCCAGTAAGCTGTCCCATTCTACTGGAAATCTAGGCTTGGGGGTGGTAATTTCACTCAATTGAAACTTCTATTCAATTAGAAGATCTCTGTCTGATTTCAACTCAAACTGCCCCAGCTCCCAGCCAAGATAAAAGAGGCATCTGCTAACTCAATTCTTCATAGAGGGCCAAAGCAGGACCAAAGCAGGACTACGCCTTGTCAAGGAACCCCTCTCTCTCCTTGGTATGGCCGCTTGCAAGGACCCCCTGCCCGCTGAGAAGGCATTCTTTTTTCAGCGTTAACCCCTCTTTATCTCTCTCACTTACTTCTCTGTCAAGATGTCCAGCTGCTAGAACCCTGCCCACTGAGAAGGCATTCTCTTCTCAGTATCAGACTCCGTTTCCCTAACAGGATTTGGCAGAGGGCTAAAGCAGGACTGTGACAGGCCAAGGGACCTCTCCTTGGCATAGCTGCCTGTGAGGACCCCTGCCTGCCGAGAAGGTGCCCTTTTCTCAGCTTTAAGTCTTTATCTTTCTGCCAGGATTTCTCTATATCCCTTGTTTATTTCTCTCTGCCAAGATTTCTCTGCGAGGACCTTTATGTCTCTGTAGGGACCTTGCCACTGTGGAAGTCGTAAATTTTTTTTTACAAAGGACCTGCGCCGACCAGAAGGGGTTCCCACACCTTTCTTTCCTGCGCCGAATCTCATCATATGTATGTGTATATAAACACACACACACACACACACACACAATATATATATATGTATTTAAATTTTATCTTTTATTCCTTACCTCCCCCCTCTCTCTGTATATATAATATATATAGATATGTATATATGTATATATATTTAAATTTTATCTTTTATTCCTTACCTCTACTGCAACCTCATCTAATTTAGTGTCATCAACGCTTTGCATAGATTTGGTTTGAAGTTTTGGGCCCTTTATGACATCACTGTGTGTGGAATTGAAGAAATGAAGAAGCTCTCATGGTAATACAGCCTTAAACTATACTTTAGTCATGACTTGAGACTTTATAATAATAGAATTATAGCTAAAAAAAACCTTTTGCTTGTGTTTGTCCCCTCAGTTTCCCACTGCTTCTTAATTAGCATTAAATACTTCTTTTAAAGGTGATGATGGCTTTGAATTCTATATCAGCTTGTATATCAGTTCTCTAGGGAAATTTAAATTAAGAGTTTATTATGATAGACTTGTTTTGTTTCTGGGTTAGAGCTCCATTACATTACAATGTAAACCTGGACTCCCCCAAACAATGGGAGAAAAGGCTGGGGGGGGAAGGGGTGCACCTTTAGAGGCTTCTGTTCAGTTATTTAATTTGGTGTTTTGCAATTTATGCTTCGCACTCCCTCCACTGACAAACACCCTGTCAGATGGGAGATGCCCTTTCTCATGAGATCATAATAAACCCCTTTTTGCTTTTTCGTATTCTGAGAATCTCTGTTTTTGCAGACATTACTGTCCCACACAACTGGATATGAAATAATCCTTGGGTGTGGCCTTTATATCAAGTGATCCAACCCCTTTTATTTAGTGTGCTGGTTAATTCATTATTACATCCACAGGGGCAGTCTCTTTGCCATAGGACTAATTTGTATTCTTTTCCAATCATCTATGTCCTTGATGATATTTTTTATGCATGTGTTACAGCAATATGACAACCTACATTTATGTACCATGTATCTTCTCATTGACCAGTTGGGTCACCCACTTAACCAGGGACATTTTTTTCATCTTTTTATTCACAATGTCTTGTGAATGTGAGGGTACTGTCTCCTTCCCTAAGTGTTGGTTGTTGAGAGCAAAAACAGGAAATAAGAGAAAAGATCTCCTAGGAGACTCATATTCACAGTCTCAGACAAGAGCCTAATTAACTTATTCTGGAACTAGTTTTTATCAATAGTTGTTTCTCCTAGCAACCAAATGGCCAGGCTTTTTGCCCAAGTACTTCTCATAGACAATAGAAAAACACAAACTGATTCTCTTTCCCAAGGAATACCACTGTTGCAGGAATAGGAAGTCAAAATACATTTTCCTGATACCAGTCTCAGATGCTTGATCCAAAGGAAAACATTCAAACTTGTACAAACGAATTTGAAATGGGACCTCCGTCGGACACTGAAAGCATACAGACAATCAAATGGCTCAAACAGTCCTCTCTCACTGTTCCAGTTTTGAAATTACAAAGTTCCTTTTCTGCAATAAGCTGTCTCAGCTAGTTCAGATCAGAGGAGTTCTTGGAGGAAAAGGCTAAATTGCTTCTAATAGAAGATAAAGCCTCAGTTTATGCTGCCTTATACTTTTTCTTCCTTTGTTCCTAACCAGTGCCTCCAAAGTCCAGCTTCTAAGTGATTAACAACTCATTTTCCTAATTAGAATTTCCTAGTGGGTGTGGCTTTTGGATAAAGGTTCTAGCCGTGGAAATCCCAAAGCCAAAGGGCATTTCTCTGACCCCAAGTGATGGGAAAATGACATTTCTGACAATGGGACTGAATTAAGACTCTTATTGAAAAATAGAGCACATCTATTGCTTCTCGCTTATCTATGTGGCCTGTCATTATCATAGAAGAATTTAAATTGGTTTGGTATGAATTGCTCAATAGAAAACCATGATGATTGCTATGTAACATCTTTTAGTCTTTGGGGATAGCACATTTATTTCTGGATGATTTGTTTTAGAATTTTCTCAGGTAATGATGCAAAAATGATCTAGTTTCCTGTGTTATTTCTCCTCCCCCTTTTCAAAAAACTGAAAATACAATTTTCCCTCTTTAAATCCTTAGGAATTTCTTTTGTTGTATTGGGTTCTCAAAATGATAGAAACTTGGCAAAATTCAACAATTTAAAAAATATCCTAGTATTTAAGAGTAGACAAACATATTCCGACTCATTCTCTACTTTAATTGGGCTTTTCGTTTTTCTGTCCATGATGGAGTTAATTTCAGTCAACTATTCACAGGTATTTTCTGAAAATAAAAAAGGAAAGAAGATACTGAAAGTTCCTGTGGCTTATTTTTTTACCAAATCATCCAGTTGGAAGGAATCTCAGCATCCTAGAGTAACATCCCCTACACAAAAGAATTCCTACTCTACTTTAGAATGCTTTCATTATTAGGGAATTTTCTTGAATCAGTCCTATCCTTATTTCTTTGCATTTTCCACCAAGGTTTCCAGTCCTGTCTGGAGACAAACAACAAATTTAATCACTCTATCCCATGATGGTCTTTCAAATACTTGAAGACAACTAATCATATTTCTCTGGAGATTTCTCTTCTCTGTGTTAAATATTCTGATTTCCTTCAATAAGTCTTTATATGGTCTAGATGCTTCATCATTGTGGTTACCCTAACCTGGATACTCTCCAATGTAAAAATTTTCTTTCCAAGATGTGGTACATAGAATTTAACATAATTCCTCAGATGTCATTCAACTAGGGAGGACTCTAGTGAGACTTACAGCTCCTCGTCTTGGAAGCTACATCTCTCCTAAAACAGCCCAATTGCATTAGCTTTTTTGGCTGCTATATCATATTATTAACTCCTTTTGAGCTCACAGTCTGCTCAACAATGGAGACCTTTTCCAGCTGAATTGTTGTCTAATCATGTTTCATTTCCTCCAAATTGGGGGGCAGCAACTTGTTTCCTATGCTTCCTTTTATACAAATATAAATGTACAATTGAGGTACTTATTTACTATTTGCTGCTTTATCTAATTGAACATATAAGTGTAACTCTAAGAATCCCCATTTTTATGCAGTGTCCCAAAAGTCTTAGTGTACTTTTAAGTTTTAATAACTTCATTAGTATACATACAATAAACTTACAAAAGCATCATTAGATACATTATTTGAATTTCTTTTATGCTATTTAGATTTGTGATTTTAAATAATGTTTTTAATTTTAACAACATGGAACAACATGTCATTACATTTTCTGCATACAACAGTTCCTGGATAATACTTTCAGAGCAGCAGGGAAGTTCTCTTCTTGTTTTTTATGAGATCATATCAAAAACTTTCATATATGTGCCAAAGCCTAATCATTATGATGATGATGATCTTAAGAATAGAATTACAAATGTCATCCTTTCAAGTCACTGGGCAGCAGTTGATGAAAGTTTTTTACAAAGTTTTTAAAACAAAAGTTTAAAAAAAAGTACAAAATGATGGTGATGCTGAATTTTAATCAGAAACATGTATTTTAAAATATTTTTAAAACTTCTCAAATGTTGGATTTTTTGGATAAGTTTGAGGTACTAGTAATTCTGAAGTTATTAAAGCTTAAAATTGCACTAAGACTTTTTGGAATATACTGTATTGAATTGGAAATGACATCTATTAACATTGAACACAAATATTCTGTGTCATATTCTATGTTTCTTCTCATCACAATTTAGTTAAAATAGATTTTTTCATAGAAGTAAAAAATGTTCTTCCTGTGCTCATCTATGACATATGTATACTACACATTTTCTCAATAGGAACCATAGAAATTTTTTAAGTGACTCTTTTTAAGAGTAGGAAGAGATAAATTTAATAGAAATTTGAAAAGATTTATGACCACTTACTACTTTTAGTCTCTATACTTATCATGGTGCCTTGAACACAGTAAGCACTTAATGTCTATTAAATTGAATTCTGAACATATTCTTAAGACTATTTCAACATTTTTATTCTTTTTTTCTTTTCTCAAAAGTACTTTATTTTCCCAATTACATGTAAAGATAGTTTTCAACATTCATTTTTTTTTTTAAGATTTTAAGTTCCAAAATTTCCCCTTCTCTCATATCTCCCCTCCTTTTCAAGACAGCAAGTAATCTGATTTAGGTTGTAAATGTACAATCAAATATTTCCATATTTGTCATGAAAATTTTTATTCTTTATTCATTTTTAGACTATACCTTAGAGACTATTTGGTCCAATTTGAAAATGAAGAAATTGAGGGCCAGAGGTCTTAAGAAATATGTTCAGTTGATCACATAGGTAGGACCTAAACACAAATCCTCTGACTCTTAACCCAGTATATGCCCTTGCTACGACAACATTTTCCCGCCAATTAAATTTTAAAAAATTAATTATGCGTTTTCCCTAATAAGATTTTAAAAATTCTTGGATTATTTTCTTTGTTATAATACTCATAAACTATCTCTTTTATAAGGCCCAATACTGAAAGTTCATGGTCTAGAGCATAATTTTCAGAATTCTATAAATGAGAATTACAGATACTTTGATCCTCCTCTTAAAATTCTTTCTGAAATAATGGCATTTTTTAAACTCTAATTTTTTCCCCCCAAGTGATGCTATATGACTGCAAACTGTGTAATACTACAGTCTCTGAAGAATTTAAATTGTGGGTCACCCAAAGGGCAAGGGAAAATGCATGCAGGGTAGAAATAGACTGCAGCATATTAAAAACAATAGGAGTAACATAAAAGAGATGTACGATCATAAAAGTAGGTGGCTCAGTTGTTTTCTGAGAGAGGAATAAATAGATAGATAGCCCATCAAACATGTAATGTAAAGATATCTAAAGAAGAAGTATTCCCCCTCCCCCCCAAACCTCCTATCTACTAGGAGAACTTCCTGGGAAGGATTTGTAGTGATACATAGACAAAAATCACACGGGATGGGTAGCAATTACATTATTTTACGGGACACACTGATGAAATCAAAGAACCATTTAAGTAGCTAGTTATCTTCCAACACAAAGAATCTCAAAATATGAACAGAATTTTAAAGTGTATGAAGGGCAAACAACAGTGAAGCAAATGACCATTAATAAAAAAGGTGTTGGTTAATTTCATTAGAAAAAGGAAAAAAGAAAACCAAATTACCAACATCAAAAATGAAAAGGTGAACTTACCACCAATAAAGAGAAAATCAAAGCAATAATTAGGAGCTATTTTGCCTAATTGACTGCCAATAAGTCTGAGATTCTAAGTGAAATGGATGAATACTTACAAAAAATGAAGACAAATTTAAAAAGAGTTTTCATATGCTAGCACTATTATCTTACTATCTGGAGGATGTTATTTGATCATTTTCACCCTTTGTAATGAGGATATATAGGTCAAGAAAATAAATTGATATTTATATCACACAAGGAACAGAAAAAAAATATACCAAAAAATAGCACCCTCAAACTGGCTTTTTATTGGGGGGACTTTATACTCATATATCAATATATTGGAAACAGACACAAGAGTTTATTCATTCTATGATGATCAATTCACCATATTGCAAATGGTACCGCAAAAGACATAAATGACATGCCTATGGTAAACGTAGGTAGTTGAAATACAGCCTATCACCTAGAGACAATCAACCCTAATGGGACAGTTTTGCCAGCTGGGCAATTCCATTACTCATGATCTCTTTCTGAATTATAGATCCAGGGTGGAGAGCATTTGCTAGGAGAGCCCTATCTCTATAGTGAGCAAGGAACAAGTTACAGAACCAGATGGTAGGCATGTGGCTCAGATACCAGGAACAAAGCAGAGTTTTTTTCTAGCCTACAGCCTAAGGTGTATCTTGTAGTGGAGTAACTGGGTCAGAAGTCTCAGACCAAAAGGAATCTGCAATTCAATCATCTTAAACTGCAGAACTTCCCCAAGGAAAGATAGCGGCTATGTCCAGCAGCAGTCTACTGAAATTCTCAATTGAGACAAGCCAACAGACAAACTCAAACTAGAGTCAGGAACCCTCAGAGATTAGATAGAACAATAGTGAGTATGATGCTCCGGATTACTTCACTTTGGGACCACTGAAAGCGTGCAGGACCATAGTCTAGGCTAAGAAAGTAGTAAACAGATATAAGAAGACAGAAGCTCCAATCAGATATACCCCTGAAAATTACACAGAACAGGGTATGAACAAAAAGTCTAAAGCCAAGAAGAATAAAAGAATGGGGAAAAAGGATCCCTCCATTAAGAGCTATTAATAGAGAAGCCTAAGACAGAAACCCAGAAGAGAATGGCACAAAAATATCTCCAAGGAAAGACATAGTAAAATGTGGCTTGTCCACAAGTCCAACCAGAATTCTTAGAAGACTTAATTAAAAAAAATAATATAAAAAACCAAATGAGAGTGGTAGAAGACAAAATTCCAGAAAAAACAAAAGCTATTAAGAAAGATTTGAAAAGAGAAATAGCTTGGAACAGAAATAAAAAACTTTGAAGAAAATAACTCCCTGAAAATTAGAATTTGTCAAATCAAAGCTAATGACTCCATAAGACAGCACAAAATATTAAAACAGTTCAAATACAGCTAAGAGAGCAGTTTGGGGGCAGCCATCTTGCTGGACTTCCTCAACATTCCCTCCAAATAATCTGAAAATAATGCCTCAAATCAAATTTTAGAGTGGCAAAGCCAACAAAAAGTCAGGGTCTGGCCTATCAAAACTTAAAAGATGTCAGAAAAAAATCTATGGAATTAAAGCAGAGGCCTGCCCATTAGTAACCATAGTAGCAACTGCAGCTTCTAGAACTCCCAACTCAGAGACAGTTAGGAGGTCAGGTAACAGGTCAAAGAGAGATTAGAGAGCCCACTTTTGCTAGCGCTGGGTACAGTTGGGGCTGATTGGCAAATTTTTTGCCCATACATAGTTCCGGGTCATAATTTCAGGGCACAAAAGAGAAGGGACTTTAGTTACAATTCCAAGGCAATGAGAAGCATTAGAGCTTGTGCACAGGGGACCAGGGTACTTCCCGAATAAATACTGGACCACAGATCATGAGAGTAGGGACCATATCTCTTCCAGGATCACATTACCTTGGAAGCACCAAAAATTTGCAGATCTCCAGAACTAGCTCTGAAAACAGCAGCACGAAAAAGTCTGAAAATTGACCCAGTGCTTCTCCAACCTTAGGTAAGCAGAGTTCAACTTTACCATAAAGTTCTGTCAGGAAATAGGAAGGAAAAGGAGAATTTGACCATTAAGAGCTATTAATAGAGAAGCCTAAGACAGAAACCCAGAAGAGAATGGCACAAAAATATCTCCAAGGAAAGACATAGTAAAATGTGGCTTGTCCACAAGTCCAACCAGAATTCTTAGAAGACTTAATTAAAAAAAAATAATATAAAAAACCAAATGAGAGTGGTAGAAGACAAAATTCCAGAAAAAACAAAAGCTATTAAGAAAGATTTGAAAAGAGAAATAGCTTGGAACAGAAATAAAAAAACTTTGAAGAAAATAACTCCCTGAAAATTAGAATTTGTCAAATCAAAGCTAATGACTCCATAAGACAGCACAAAATATTAAAACAGTTCAAATACAGTTAAGAGAGCAGTTTGGGGGCAGCCATCTTGCTGGACTTCCTCAACATTCCCTCCAAATAATCTGAAAATAATGCCTCAAATCAAATTTTAGAGTGGCAAAGCCAACAAAAAGTCAGGGTCTGGCCTATCAAAACTTAAAAGATGTCAGAAAAAAATCTATGGAATTAAAGCAGAGGCCTGCCCATTAGTAACCATAGTAGCAACTGCAGCTTCTAGAACTCCCAACTTAGAGACAGTTAGGCGGTCAGGTAACAGGTCAAAGAGAGATTAGAGAGCCCACTTTTGCTAGCGCTGGGTACAGTTGGGGCTGATTGGCAAATTTTTTGCCCATACATAGTTCCGGGTCATAATTTCAGGGCACAAAAGAGAAGGGACTTTAGTTACAATTCCAAGGCAATGAGAAGCATTAGAGCTTGTGCACAGGGGACCAGGGTACTTCCCGAATAAATACTGGACCACAGATCATGAGAGTAGGGACCATATCTCTTCCAGGATCACATTACCTTGGAAGCACCAAAAATTTGCAGATCTCCAGAACTAGCTCTGAAAACAGCAGCACGAAAAAGTCTGAAAATTGACCCAGTGCTTCTCCAACCTTAGGTAAGCAGAGTTCAACTTTACCATAAAGTTCTGTCAGGAAATAGGAAGGAAAAGGAGAATTTGACCATAAAAAGCTACTAAAGTAGCGGGAAAGATCAAGAAGTAAATTCAGAAAAAGATAATGATGTTGGGAAAGATTCTAGGAATTAGGTTGGTAAATTTTCAGCTCTTCAAATTTCCCCCACAAATAGAACAAGTTTGCATCTCAGGGCGAACAAAGACTGTTGAAAAATCAAGAGGATTTGGGGATGAGCAGGGATCTACTAGAGAAGATCTGAAAAAAGACCCTGAGCTGGGAATTAATTCCTGTGATGGCAAACACCTCCAGGCTAGCTCCCAGAAATACCAAGTGGGGAGCTCTGGAGTGAGTTGGTATGGCTGGAGTCTCAGCAAGAATCATAGAAAGTTTGGCCTCCCAGACAGCTTGTGAAATCCAGGTGTGAGTCCAGAAAGGCTGAGTGAACCTTGGCTGATTGGAAACGCCAGGCCCAGCTTTGCCCTGCGCAAAAAGGAACCAGCACCTGTGAGTGAAGAGGAAGGGGGACAGGAACCTGCTGGCCAGGGGCACTTACAGGAGGGTTAAGTTCTTGGTTGGGGTTTCTGATCAGAAAGGAGAGCTGAAGTGAAGTCACAGACACCATCCCCTCTATCCCAGGATTGGAGGTACTTACACTAATACCTCTTCTTAAAAAAAAAAAATCTAGAAAAGAGGAACCATAACTTAGAAACATACTATGGGAATAGGGAAGATCAGGGTTCATCTTCAGATGTTAAAAAAGCTTCTACCCAAAGAGTAATGTGAAATGGCTCCCTGCCCAGAGGGAATTTATAGTAGAGCTCAAAAAAAAAAAATTCAAATTCAAATGAGAGACATTGAGGGAAAAAAATCCAAGAAAAACAAGATGTTTTAAAAAAGTTAATCAAGTAGAAAAAGAAATACAAAATCTTTGAAAATTAGAATTGGGCAAGGGGAAGCCAGTGAAACTATGAGAGATTAAGAAATGACAAAACAAATGATAAAAGAATGAGAAAACAGAACAAAACGTGAAACATAAGAAAAACAGCAGATCTGAAGAACAGATCAAGAAGAGAAAATATAAGAATAATTGAACTGTCTGAGAGTTGTAACCAAAAAAAAAAAAAAAAAGAACCTTTGTACAATAAATAAACCAAGAAAAAATAAGAAAATTGTCCTGGAGTGATAGAACATGAGGGGAAAGTAGAAATAGAAAAAAATCCACTAATTACCAATTCAATAAGATCCTTTGTGGAAAACACATAGGAACATTATTGCCTAATTTCAAAACTCTCAGATCAAAGAGAAAATTTTGCAAGAAACAAGGAAAAAAAATTCAAATACACTGAAGCTGTTAAAATAAGAATTTGACAAGATTTAGCACCACAATAAAAGACCACAGGTCCTAATAAATATCTGCCAACAATCAAAAGAACTAAGCCTGTGGCCAAAAATATATCCAGCAAAATTATAATATCAAATGAGAAAAAAAATGGACCTGCAGATTTTCAGGCCTTCCTATCAACCAAGTCCAGAAAATTTAACATATAAGAGCCAATATTAAAGATCAATTTCAAGGAACTCAACAAGGACAAATTGTTTTTTTAACATGGGAAATGTATACCATATGTTTAAGATGGACATATAGTAGGACTGCTCAAGAGAAAAATTGGAACAGAGTTAAGGTAAAAATAGTAATTATGCTATACAAATGAGATATAGAGGAAAAACAGACATAGAGGCATTAGATGGGGGAGCAGGCCTCATAGTTCCAAAAACTTCCTCATCTCAGGAATGGGTTATATAGGCAACACTACATATATACCATGAAAGGTAATGCACCCTCCAAAATCTATAAAGAAATAAGGTGGGAGGGATGGGGCAGACAGGGGAGCAAAGGGTGAGAAAAAACACTTAACAATGTAAAAACTACCAAAGAAGCGTCACAGAAAAATTTGCTAATTGGATCTAAGCCCAGAAAGAATTCCTAGAAGAGTTAAAAGAAAGATTTAAGAGTAGTAGAGAAAAAAAAATTGGGAAAGGAAATGAAAGTAATGCAAGAAAATTATGAAAAAAAAAGTAAAGAGACACCAAAAATAATGAAGAAAATAACTTAAAAAACAATTATCCTAATGTTAAAAGAGGCAAAAAATTCACAGAAAAGAACTCCTTAAAAGCAAAATTAGTCAAATGGAAAACTCAGGGAAGAAAATAATCTGAGGAGGCAGAATAGAGATACCCCCTCCAAACACCTTCAAATAACTACTCTAAACAAATTCTAGAGTGGCAGAACACAGAAAGGTGGAGTGAAACAATTTTCTAAGAAAATTTAGAAGATCAGCAGAAAGTCTGTTACATCAAAGTGAGAGAGGAATATGGTCTTGCACAGATTGTGCTAATACAAGCAGGGACTCAGTAAATGAGGAACAGACCTTGAGGCAATCGAATCAGTGGCAGTAGTGGTGATTTCCAGACCTCTCTGCCCACAGATGGAAAGGGGACCAGGCAATGAATGGTTCAGAAAGAGATCTGGCACCAGTGGTAGGACTCTCCCTTGCTTATACTTGCATCTGGGTCACAGTTCTGTGTCTTAGCTCCATTGCATGGAGAAGCATTAACACATTAGAACTTGTGGCTGGCAGGTAAGCAGGGCCTCTGGCCACAGTTACAGAGTTGAAAAGAATACTTGTGGTCAATCACAAACCAGTTCACAGTACAAGAGAGTGGTAAACACATCTTTCCCTAGATCATACCACCTTGGAAGAACCAAAAACTAAAAAGCTCCCAGAATTATCTTTGAAAACAGTTACACAAAAAGCCCAAAGCTTGGGACACCGTGTCTTCCTCTTGGGGAGTAAAGCTTCAATTCTGCATATGTTTAAAAATAAAAAAGAACAGATTGGAAAATTGGCAAACAGAAAAAATTCTGATCATAGAAAGTTACTGTGTGATAAAGATCAAAACATACACCCAGAAGACAATGAAGTCAAAATTCCTTGTATCCAAAGCCACAAAGAAAAATATGAATTATTCTCAGATCATGGAAAAAAATTCAAAAAGGATTTTGAAAATAAAAGTTAGAGAAAAAATTGGGAAGAATGAGAGTGATGCAAGAAAATCATGAAAAAAGAATCAACAACTTGGTAAAGAAGATACAAAAAAATGTTGAAGAAAATACCATCTTAAAAAATAGACCAAGCCAAATACTAAAAAAGGCAGAAAAATAAAATGAAGAGAAGAATGTCTTGAAAAGAATTGACCAAATGGAAAAAAAGAAGCATAAAAATTCATTTAAGAAAAACACTCCTTAAGAAGTAGAATTGACTAAATAGAAAAGGAGGTACAAAAGCTCATTGAAGAATACAATTTCTTAAAAGTTAGAATTGTGCAAGTGGAAGCTACTGACTTTATGAGATATAAAGAAACAATCAAATAAAAAAAATAGAAGAAAATGTGAAATTTCTCATTGGAAATACAACTGACCTGGAAAACAGATCTAGGAGAGATAATTGAAGATTTATTAGACTACCTGAAAGTCAATGACCAAAAAAAAAAAGTTTAGACATTACCTTTCAAGAAATAATTTTTAAAAAACTGCCCTGATATTCTAAAAGCAAAGGCTAAAAAAGAAATCGAAAGAATCCATGAACACCTCTTATAATAGATACTCAAAGGAAAACTCCACAGAATTTTATAGTCAAATTTCAGAACTCCCAGGTCAAGGAGAAAATACTGCAAGCACCCAGAAAAAAACAATTGAAATAGTTTGAAGTCACTTGTCAGGATAACATAAAATTCACAGCTTCTACATTAAATGATCAAAGGACTTGGAATAAGATATTCTGGAGAGCAAAAGAATTAGGATTACAACTAAGAAAAAACTTGAGTATAATCCTATAGGAGGAAATATGTATATTTAATGAAATAGAGGACTTTCAAGTATTCCTGTGGAAAAGATCAGAGCTGAATAGAAAATCTGGCTTTCAAATATAAGATGCAAGAGAAGCATAAAAAGGTAAGTATGAAAAAGAAATAAGGGATTCAATAAAGTCAAACTATATTGCTACACAGGAAAATATAACTCCTAAAAACTTTTTCATTATTTGAGCAATTAGAAAAAGTATACATAGATAATAAGCAGAGGTATGCATTGAATGTGATAGTATGACTATTTTAAAAAATTAAATGAAGGGATGAGAAAGAATGTACTGAGAGAAGAAGAAAATGTGAAGTAGAATTGAATAAATTATCTGACATGAAAGAAGCCTGAAAGAAATTTCCTATCAGAGGTGAAAATGGAGGTCTAAAGCACAGGAATATTACTCTCATTGGAATAGGCTCTAAGAGGGAATAATACACAGATTCAGTTGGGTGTAGAAATCTGTCCTACTATAGAGGAAATTAGGAAGCAAATGGGATGAGAGGTGGAATTAATAGTAGGGAGGTAGTTTGGAAAAAATAAAAAGCAAAAGCAAAACTTATGAAAATGGACAGAGTGAAATATAAGAGTAGGATAAACAGGGGAAATAGGATGGAGGGAAAGACATAGCTGGTAATCATTACTGTGAAAAATTTTTTACAGTGAATTTCTCTAATTGTTTCTCAAACATAGAAAAGTCACATTTATAGAAATAAAAACCATTTCTTAATTGATAAAAGGATATGAAAGAATAGTTTTCACATAAGCGAGTGCAAGGGATAATGTTGTAAAAAATTACCCTGGCATGGATTCTGTCAATACAAAGTTATTATTAAATAAAATAAAATAAAAAAAAAAAAGAATAAGAATAGAAGAGGCAAAAAAAAGAAAGAATAGTTTTCAGATAAAGTAATCAAAGCTACCTATTGTCACATGAAAAAATGCTCTAAATCACTATTGATAAAATACAAATTAAAACAGTTCTGAGCTACTTCCTCACACCGGTCAGCCTGGCAGAAAAGGAAAAGGATAAGTGTTGGAGGGAATGTGGGAAAATTAAAACACTGATGTACTATTAGTACAATATTACAAAATTACAATATTAGTATATTATTACCAAAATTCAACCGTTCTGGAAAACAATTTAAAACTATGCCCAATGGGCTAGAAAACTATGCATACCCTTTGACCAAAGCCATACCACTACTAGGTTTGCATTACAGAAGGATAAAAAACCAAAAGGAAAAAGGACCTATGTATATAAAAATATTTATAGCAGCTCTTTTACTGGTGGCAAAGAATTAGAAATGGAAGGAATGTCCATCAACTGGGGAATGACTGAACAAGTTGTATGTGACTGTTGATAGAATACTATTGTGCTTTGAGAAAGGTTGAGCAAGATTCTCAGAAAAACATGGAAAGACATGAATGATGTAAAGTGCAATGAGAAGAACCAGGGGAACATTGTACACAATATTGTATGATGATATACTGTGAATAACTTAGCTATTCTCAGCAATACATTGATTCAAGACAATTCTGTAGGACTTATGATGAAAGATGCTGTCCATCTCCAGAGAAAGAACAGGTAGAGTCTGAATGAAATTAAAAAAAAAAAAAACTTTTTCTTCACTTTATTTTTCTTGTTTTGTTTTGTTTGTGCTTTCTTTCACAAAATGACATATAGAAATGTGTTTTGCATGATTACATATATATAACCAATGTCAAATTGTTTGCCTTTTCAATGAAGGGGGGAGACGAGGAAAGAAGAGAATTTGGAACTCAAAAACATTTAAAAACTGTAAAAATTGTTTTTAGATGTAATTGGGTAAAAATATTAAATAAGAAAAAAAATTTGCCTACGATTCACACATAAAATGGACAGAAGTGTTTGCTAAAGTAAATGTGCCCAAATTTGATTATATGAGATATAAAAACTTTTTATAAGAATGAAATAAAAGTAGAGTAAAAAATAATATCTTAAAATTTTTAATTGAGCAAGTGGAAGCTAATGACTCCATGAAACATCAAAAAGCAATAGAACAAAATCAAAAGAATGAAAAACTAGAAAAAAATATGAAACATCTCTTTACAAAAATACTGATCTGGAAAACAAATTAAGGTGAGACAAAACTCTGAACTACACAGTTATGATCATAAGTGTTCACAGTTCAAGAAAGCAATAAAAACATCTCAATTGCACATGTTTAATGTATATTGGATTGCTTGCTCTCTAGGGAAGGAGGCAGGGGAGGAAAAAGGGAGAACTATTTGGAACACAAGATTTGACAAAGTTGAAAACTATCTTTGCATGATTTGGAAAAATAAAAAAGCTATTAAAAACTCACCAGAAAAACAATCAAGAAAACAAATTGAGAGAATAATATATGAATTACGGAATTACCTGAAATCCAAGATGAAAGAAAAAGCCTAGAATTTTAAGAAATTACACAGTAAAACTTGCCAGGTATTTTAGATTCAGAGGGTAAAATAGAAATTGAGAGAACCCACTGATCACCTCCTGAAAAAAATCTCAAATTGAAAACTCTCAGCCAAATGCCAGGGCTTCCATATTAAGGAGAAAATATTTCAAGCAGCCAGAAAACAAACTTAAACATACAAACAAAAAAACAAATCCAGCAATTCAAATATAATGAAGCCACAGGATTACACAAGATTTAGTGACTTCCAAATTAAAAGAAATAATGGTTTTGGAACATATTTGGGAAGGCAAAAGAGAGAGAATTACAAACAAAATCACCTCAGCAAAACGCAAGTATAATTCTTCAGGGGATGAATAGTGAAATAGACGACTTTCTAGCATTCCTGATGAAAAGACCAGAGCTAAATTAAAAATTTTGACAAACACAAGATTCAAGAGAATCATAAAAAGCTAAACATAAAAGATCACAAAGTATGCAATAAAGTAACAATAACTGTTAACATTCCTCTACAAGAAGATATATGTAATACTTAAGAATTTATCCTTATAAGGCCTTTGAAAGAGGACACAAGTGAAAGTTGATTGTTGGCATGATCTCCAAAAAACCTGAAAAACTCCCTTTAGAGGAAAAGGGAGAGGGTTTTTACTGACTGTGGTCACATACTAGGAGATTTTTGGTTCCAGGGCAGAGGGGTGAGCTAAAATTTGCAGCCACTGCAGGAACCACAGAAAATAAGTGTTTTTGGTGGCAATGTTTCTGGGGGCTCTGGTCAAATGTCAGGGGGAAGAGGAGTACTTGAGATTAGACCTCTCCCCATTCCCTAGTCACAGATAAGAGTTCAGAAAATAGCACCATGAAAAACCTTGAAGCTTGAGACATTTCTTAGACCTTGGGATTAGACCCTTACTCAAAAGGGACTAGCTAAGAAATAAGGCACTACAGATGAGTAGACAAAAGAAAAGAACCCAACCATTGACAGCTATTATTGAGAAAGAGATCTAGATTCAAACTCAGAAGACAGTGAAGTCAAAAGAGCTATTTCTACTTCAATATAAAATGGTCACAAGTCCAAAAAGAATTCTTCTAGGAGTTTAAAAAGGATTTTTAAAAAGTCAAATAAAAGGAGCAAGGAAAAATGAGGAAAAAACAAGAATAATATAAGAAAATTACAATTATGAAAAGAAAATCAATTGGAAAAAAGAGATCCAAGATTTATGAAAGAAAAGAACTCCTTAAAAATTAGAAACAAATCTGAGTCAATGACTTGATAAGACACCAAGATATCATAAAAACAAAAATCTTAATCTAGAAAAGAACAAAAGCATTTCATTAAAAAAACTACTGATCTGGAAAACAAATTCAAGAGAGACAATATAAGAATTGTCGGATTATTTGAAATCTGTGATCAAAAAGAAAAAAGTGTAGCCACTTCAAGAAATTATTATGGAAAATTGCCCTGAAGTTTTAGGGCTAGAGGGTAAAATAGAAAGGAACATCACCTGAAAAATGAAAACTCACAAAAACATTATAGCTAAATTTTGAAACTCTCAGATCAAAGATAAACTACTACACCAAACTAGAAACAATTGAATACTGTGAAGCTACAGTTGGGATAACCCAACATTTAGCTGCTTTCACATTAAAAGACCAAAAAAGATGGATACTGATATTCCAAAGAACAAATGAAAACAGGGTTTGCAATTAAGAATAACATACCAAGCAAAGCTGAGTATAATCCTGGGGGACGGGGAGGGTAGGGGGGAAGGCGGGGAAGGATATTTAGTGAATTATATGTGTTTCAGGTCCTTTCTGAGGAAAGGACTAGAACTGAATAGAAAATTTTGCCTACAAAAATTGGGAGAAACATAAGAAGGTAAACATCAAAGATTATAAAGGATTTAATAAGGTAACACATTTATAGTAAAACATTTGTAACTCTTAAGAATATTATCATACATATCATAGCATATATAAAAAGGTTAGGATTGAAGTACTATAGAATGATACTAAAAAATACAATTGGGCAGAGAGATAAAATGAAGCAACGATTTCATATAAACGATGTATGAATGGAATGTTTGTTATAGTGGAGGGCAGGATAGGGTGGAAAACCGAGAAAGCCAAAACCTTATCCTCATCAGAACTGGAAATAATGTGCATTATATGCAATTATAAGTAAATATATTTTGCATATGTGTATTAATAACATATATACAAATATAAACATATATAAGTAATATGCAAATATTTGCATATAGAGAGGGAATAATATAAAGAACAGAGAAATAAGATGACAAAGGGATAGGAATAGGAAAAGGCAAAGGCACTCAGATTAAGAAATAAGCTTGTAAGGGGAGAGGATAAGGGAGGGATTCTTAGAAAGGGTGTGGATTTACTTGTAAATCTTGAGAATGTATCAAGGTAGTTAGAAAGGGTATACATAGAGGGAGTAGGTATAAGTTGACTTTAATGTGAGGATACAAAGAGTATGGATTAAGGAGGCAATAGAAGTAAATTAAACATATGAGGAAGAAAAGAGTAAAAAGGGAGAAAAGGTTAAACTATGAGGAAAATTGGACTAATGACTTGTAATTATAATTTTGAATATGAATTGAATAATGTCATAAAATGGAAATGGAAAGCAGAAAGGAATAAAAACCAGAATCTCACAAGATATTGTTTACAAGAAACAAATTTAAAAATTAGAGATACATATAAAATAAAAATAAAAAGTTAGATAAGAATTTATTATGCTTCAAATGATACAAAGAGGCATATCAATCATGACCTTAGAGAAAGTTTAAGCTAAAGAAGATTTAATTAAAAGAGACAAACAGGGAAAGTATATCATGATAAAAAGTACCATAAATAATGACATAATATCAATCCTGAACCTATATATATATGAAATATATAACAGCTAAATTTTTAAAGGAAAAGTTAAATGAATTATGGGTGAAAATAGATCACAAAACTATGAGTGGAGGAAGTAAACTTTCTTCTCTCAGAATTAGATAAATCTAACACAAAAAAAGAAAGAAGTAAAGAAATGAATAAGATCATAGGTAAGCTAAATATGATAGTTATGTGGAGAGAACTGAATGTGAATAAAAAGGAATATACTTTTTTTTCCTCAATGGTAAATAGTACCTTTATTGACTATATGATAGGGCATAAAAACTTTAAAGTTAAATGTATAAAAGCAGAAATATTAAAGTTATCTTTTTCAGATCATAATACAATAAAATTATGTTTAATAAGGGATCACAGAAACACAGATTTAAAATGAATAGGAACTAAATAACTAAAGAACAAATCATAGGAACAATTTTATTCAAGAGGATGATAATGAAACAATATACCAAAACTTATGGGATGCAATAAAAACAGTAAACAGAAGAAAATTTATATTTCTAAATGCTCACATCAATAAAATAGAGAAAGAGCAGACTAAAGAATTGGGTATATAATTTTTAAAATAAACTAAAGAATACATTAAACATCTTTAATTAAACACCAAGTTGGAAATCCTAAAAATTAACAAGGGAGATTAATACAATGAATTAAGAAAACCATGAATTAATATAAAAGTTGGTTTTATGAAAAAAAAAAACCCTACAATAGATAAGCCATTGGTTAATTTAATTTAAAAATTTATTTAAAATTTTAATTTAATTTAAAATGTTTAATTTTAATTTAAAATGTAGAATTAATTTTTAAAATTTAAGTTAAATTTTAAAAGAGAGAAAAAAACCAAATCATTAGTATTCTTTTTTTTTCTTTTATTTGCTGAGGCAATTAGGGTTAAGTGACTTGCCCAGGGTCACATAGCTAGGAAGTGTTAAGTGTCTGAGGCCAGATTTGAACTCAGTTTCTCCTGACTTCAGAGCTGGTGCTCTATCTACTGTGCCTCCTAGCTGCCCCAAATGATTTTCCCAAGTCATTAGTATTAAAAATGAAAAATATGAATATATCATTAATGAAGATATCAAAGCAATTGGAATTATTTTACTTAAGTATATGCCAATACATTCAATAATTTAAATGAAGTGGAAGGATACTTCCAAAAGTATAAACTGCCTAGATCAATAGAAAAGAAAACAGAAGCAAAAGTATAAGCTGCCTAGATCAATAGAAAAGAAAACAGAAGATCTAAACAAGCCTATTTTAGAAAAGGAAATTGAACAGGCTATAAATGAGCTTCCTAAAGAAGGAAAAGCATCTAAGATCAGATGTATTAACAAGTGAATTATGTCAAACATTTAAAGATCATCTAATTCCAGTAGTAAATAATTTGGAATAATAGGCAAAGCAAAACTTGATTAAATTCCTTTAGCGAAATGTATCTCTATACCTAAACCAGGAAAAGCAAAAGAAATTACAGATCAATTTCACTGATGAATATGAATGCAAAAATCCTAAACATTAGCTAGGAGAGTACAACAATGTACCACAAAGATTATACATTGTGAAAAATTTATACCAGGAATGCCAGAATGGTTTATTGTAAGGAAAACTATTAATATAATTGATTCTATTATATGATTCTATCATATAACATAATAAAAATAATATGACTACATCAATAAATGCAGAAAAAACTTTTGACAAAATACAATACTCATTTCTATTCAGATATTTAAAAACATAGGTACAAATGGATTTTTCCTTAAAATGATAGAAACATCTACTGAAACATAAGCAAGCATTATTTGTAGTGGGGTTAAGCTAGAAGCCTTCCCAAAAAGATTGAAAGTGAAACAAGGATGCCCATTATCACCAATATTATTTAATATTGTATTAGAAATGCTAGCAATAACAATTAGAGAAAACAAAGAAATTGAAGTAATCAGAATGAGCAATGAGATAAAACTCTCTTTTGCAGATGATATGATGGATTTAATTAAAATGTGAGGTGAAACAGTTTTAGTAAAGTAGCATGATATGAAATAAATTCATGTAAATTATCAGCATTTCTATATATCATCAATAAAACCCTGTAAGAAGATATAGTAAAAGCTACCCCATTTAAAATAATTATAGACAACATAAAATACCTGGGAATAGTTTCATGATGGATGCTTGCACAGGATCTGAATAATGGATGAAACACTTTCCTAGTCACCAATGGAGTGAAATAAGGTTGTGTGTTGTCTTCCATTCTTTTCAAGATGATATTTTCAGCAGTGATGTCAGTCACCTTTAATCAGAAAAAAGTGACATTCAGGTCAGCTGTTGCACTGACAGTAAATTATCTAACTGAAATTATTAGCTTGAAATTATTTTACTTGAAGACTACAAGCTAAGACTAAAGTTGAGGGAGAATTAGTGTGTGATTTTCTGTTTGCAGATGACTGCACTCAATGTAGCCGCTGAGGCTAAAATGCAGCAGAATAAGGATTGCTTTTCTATTGCTTGTATTAATTTTGGACCGACAATTAATACCAAGAAAATAGGTTCTTCACCAGCCAGCATTGTATCATCCTAATGTGGAACCATTGGTAATAGCAAATGGAGAAATTGAGTAAGTTGAGTAAGTTTACATATCTTGGCAGTATACTTTCCATGCCTGGAAATGGAATCGATTCCATGTGAACTGTCTCAGGAAAATTCTAAAGATCACCTGGCAAGATAAGGTACTAGATACTAAAGTCCTTTCTAGAGCTAAATTGTCAAGCATTCATATTCTACTGTAGAGAGCACAACTCCGATGGCTTGGCCATATTCTTTGATTGTCAAAAGTGCATTTGATTAAAAATCTAATTTATGGAGAACTCACAAGTACTCACAGATCAAAAGAAGAGCACAAGAACTCTTTCAAGGTCTTTCTGAAAAACTTTGGAATTGGTGGTGAGATATAGAAGGTGTTGGCACAGGATTGCCTGGCATGATGTGCCCATACCAAAGGTTATATTTGTATCAAAAGTAACACAACTGTCAGTGGACTTTTTAGTCCATTTTAATAAAAGCAATGTTGAAATGATCAACTGTGAAAGATATGATTATTCTGATCAATTCAATGACCCAAGACAATTTGAAAGACCTCATGATGAAAACATGCTATCCATCTCCAGAGAAAGAACTGATAAACTCTGAATGCAAACTGAAGTATCATTTTTTCATTTTTCTTGATTTTTTTTAGCTAATATGGAAATATGTTTTGCATTATTTCATATGTATAATTGATATCATATTGCTTGCCTTCTCAGGAGTATCAGGGAGGGAAACAATTTTGAACTCAAAATTAAAGAGAAACATGTTAAACATCAATAACTTGGGGGAAAAACAAAAAAAATATTAAAACAAAGTGAAAAGATTAAAAAACTGAATGCCAGTTCAGGAATGCCAGAGTAAAAACAACTAACTTGGAAAAGAGATTAAGGAGAGATAAATTAAGAATCATTGAACTATATGAAAGGCCATGGCCAAAAAATAAAATAAAAAGGCAGCCTCATACATCAAGAAATAATAAAAATCTGATCAGATTTAGATTTCTAGAGAGAACCAGAGAGAAAAATAGAAATTTTAAAAATCTGCTAGTCACCAAAAAAAAAAAAAAAAACAAATTCCAAATGAAAGAAAAAATATTGCAAGCAGCCTCAAAGAAAGACAGAATCACAGAAGACTTAGCAATAATTACTCTAAAGCAGAGATCAGCAGACTTAGGGATGAGGGCCAAATCTAGTCTATCACCTGTTTTTATTTGACCCACAACCTTACTATTGTTTTTTTATATTTTAAAGTATAAATATTGTATTTGGCAGATCTGATTCATGAGTCACAGTCTGCCAATCCCTACTCTAAAGCAGTGGAGGGTCTGGAATATGACATTCCTGAAGGCAAAAGATTTAAGTTTTACCCTAAAACAACTTAACTATCAAAAACTGAGTGTAATCCTGCAAGGGGAAAATGAATTTTTAATGAAATAGGAATTTCCAAAATTACTGATGAAAAACTTGGCAGGGGGGGGAGTTCTCTATTATGTAGAGATTTTTCCTACATACAAATACAGATTTAAGAGGAGAATTAAAAAGGTAAACATGATCAATCATAAGAGACTAATAAATGTTTACATTCTAATATGGGGGAATCATACATGTAGCACGTCAAAATTCTGTCATCTTGAGTCACACAGGAAACCTAATTTGACAAGACAGCCTGATGATTCTGTTGGGCTTAGGTGATCTTAATGAATGGAAAGAGTAAGGAAAAATGTACTGGGAGAGAGGGTAAAAGAGAATAGGGAAAAATAATTCACATAAATGAATTGTTCAAGAATAAGTCTTGATAAGTTCCTCTTAAGAGAGGGATTAATCAGAAACAAAATTATTTAAATGTAGGCAGGAAAAAAGAGAAAAGAATAAGGGAATATAAGATAAAAGTATAAAAAGAAGAGAAGAAAGTACATAGGCAATTATAACTATGAATGTAAATAAGACATTAAAGCAGAAGAGAATAGAATATGTTAAAGATTATGTTTATCAGGAACACACTTGAAACAAAAATTTAGACAGGGTTAAAATAAAGGAATAAAGCAGAATCTATTGTGCTTAAGCTAAAGTTAAAAAAGATGGGTAGTAATCATGATCTCAGAGAATCACAGCAAAAAATATAAAAGATAAATGGGGACTATATTTTTGTTTAAAAAGTATTACAATAGATGACTAGCAATAATAAACATATGCATCAAAAAGCATAGTATTTAAATTCTTAAAGGAAAAAAATTGAGAGAAAATATTAAAACAAAGTGAAAAGATTAAAAAACTGAATGCCAGTTCAGGAATGCCAGAGTAAAAACAACTAACTTGGAAAAGAGATTAAGGAGAGATAAATTAAGAATCATTGAACTATATGAAAGGCCATGGCCAAAAAATAAAATAAAAAGGCAGCCTCATACATCAAGAAATAATAAAAATCTGATCAGATTTAGATTTCTAGAGAGAACCAGAGAGAAAAATAGAAATTTTAAAAATCTGCTAGTCACCAAAAAAAAAAAAAAAAAAAAAAAAACAAATTCCAAATGAAAGAAAAAATATTGCAAGCAGCCTCAAAGAAAGACAGAATCACAGAAGACTTAGCAATAATTACTCTAAAGCAGTGGAGGGTCTGGAATATGACATTCCTGAAGGCAAAAGATTTAAGTTTTACCCTAAAACAACTTAACTATCAAAAACTGAGTGTAATCCTGCAAGGGGAAAATGAATTTTTAATGAAATAGGAATTTCCAAAATTACTGATGAAAAACTTGGCAGGGGGGGGAGTTCTCTATTATGTAGAGATTTTTCCTACATACAAATACAGATTTAAGAGGAGAATTAAAAAGGTAAACATGATCAATCATAAGAGACTAATAAATGTTTACATTCTAATATGGGGGAATCATACATGTAGCACGTCAAAATTCTGTCATCTTGAGTCACACAGGAAACCTAATTTGACAAGACAGCCTGATGATTCTGTTGGGCTTAGGTGATCTTAATGAATGGAAAGAGTAAGGAAAAATGTACTGGGAGAGAGGGTAAAAGAGAATAGGGAAAAATAATTCACATAAATGAATTGTTCAAGAATAAGTCTTGATAAGTCCCTCTTAAGAGAGGGATTAATCAGAAACAAAATTATTTAAATGTAGGCAGGAAAAAAGAGAAAAGAATAAGGGAATATAAGATAAAAGTATAAAAAGAACAGAAGAAAGTACATAGGCAATTATAACTATGAATGTAAATAAGACATTAAAGCAGAAGAGAATAGAATATGTTAAAGATTATGTTTATCAGGAACACACTTGAAACAAAAATTTAGACAGGGTTAAAATAAAGGAATAAAGCAGAATCTATTGTGCTTAAGCTAAAGTTAAAAAAGATGGGTAGTAATCATGATCTCAGAGAATCACAGCAAAAAATATAAAAGATAAATGGGGACTATATTTTTGTTTAAAAAGTATTACAATAGATGACTAGCAATAATAAACATATGCATCAAAAAGCATAGTATTTAAATTCTTAAAGGAAAAAAATTGAGAGAAAATATTAAAACAAAGTGAAAAGATTAAAAAACTGAATGCCAGTTCAGGAATGCCAGAGTAAAAACAACTAACTTGGAAAAGAGATTAAGGAGAGATAAATTAAGAATCATTGAACTATATGAAAGGCCATGGCCAAAAAATAAAATAAAAAGGCAGCCTCATACATCAAGAAATAATAAAAATCTGATCAGATTTAGATTTCTAGAGAGAACCAGAGAGAAAAATAGAAATTTTAAAAATCTGCTAGTCACCAAAAAAAAAAAAAACAAATTCCAAATGAAAGAAAAAATATTGCAAGCAGCCTCAAAGAAAGACAGAATCACAGAAGACTTAGCAATAATTACTCTAAAGCAGTGGAGGGTCTGGAATATGACATTCCTGAAGGCAAAAGATTTAAGTTTTACCCTAAAACAACTTAACTATCAAAAACTGAGTGTAATCCTGCAAGGGGAAAATGAATTTTTAATGAAATAGGAATTTCCAAAATTACTGATGAAAAACTTGGCAGGGGGGGGAGTTCTCTATTATGTAGAGATTTTTCCTACATACAAATACAGATTTAAGAGGAGAATTAAAAAGGTAAACATGATCAATCATAAGAGACTAATAAATGTTTACATTCTAATATGGGGGAATCATACATGTAGCACGTCAAAATTCTGTCATCTTGAGTCACACAGGAAACCTAATTTGACAAGACAGCCTGATGATTCTGTTGGGCTTAGGTGATCTTAATGAATGGAAAGAGTAAGGAAAAATGTACTGGGAGAGAGGGTAAAAGAGAATAGGGAAAAATAATTCACATAAATGAATTGTTCAAGAATAAGTCTTGATAAGTTCCTCTTAAGAGAGGGATTAATCAGAAACAAAATTATTTAAATGTAGGCAGGAAAAAAGAGAAAAGAATAAGGGAATATAAGATAAAAGTATAAAAAGAAGAGAAGAAAGTACATAGGCAATTATAACTATGAATGTAAATAAGACATTAAAGCAGAAGAGAATAGAATATGTTAAAGATTATGTTTATCAGGAACACACTTGAAACAAAAATTTAGACAGGGTTAAAATAAAGGAATAAAGCAGAATCTATTGTGCTTAAGCTAAAGTTAAAAAAGATGGGTAGTAATCATGATCTCAGAGAATCACAGCAAAAAATATAAAAGATAAATGGGGACTATATTTTTGTTTAAAAAGTATTACAATAGATGACTAGCAATAATAAACATATGCATCAAAAAGCATAGTATTTAAATTCTTAAAGGAAAAAAATTGAGAGAAAATATTAAAACTATGACAGTGAGGAATTTGCTACTTAATTTGTTACTCTCAGATCTAGATAAATTTAACAAAAAAGAAATGAAGAACCTGAACAGAGTTTTAGAAAACTTAAAAGATGATAAATTTCTGGAGAATATTAAAAGGAAATAGAAAAGAGCATGTTTCTCATATGTGATCATGCATTAAGGCATAAAAACCTTACAAATACAGAAAAATTAATTGCACATTTTCCTGACTACAATGAAATAAAAATTACATTCAATAAAATAGTAAAGCACAGTTTAAAAGTAAATTGGAAATGAAATAACTTAATACCCCGAAAAAAGTATGGGTCAAAGAACATATATAGGAACAATCAATAATTTCATCAAAGATAACTATGAGACAGAGTGTCAAAATTTGGAGGATGAAGCCAAATCAAGTAGAAAAAAATATATCAACATGCTTTCATTAATAAAAGTGAAAAAGAGCAGATAAATGAATTGGTAATGCAACCAAAAAATAAGCCAACAAATTAAAAATGTCTAATTTAACACTAAAATAAAAGTTCTGGAAATCAAAGAGATTAGTAAAACTGAAAGTAAACAAGCAAACAACACTGAATTAATAAAAATAGGATCTGGTTTTGGAGGAAAACATACTGTCAATTGCTTTGATTTTTAAAAGGAAATCCAAATTACTATGATTAAAAATGAAAAATAAAATTTATTAGGAGCTATAAATCTTATGATCTAAGTGAAATTGACAAATATTTAAAATAATATAAAATGCCCAGATTAACAGAACAAGAAACAGAGCATTTATACAATACTATCTTAGAAAATTTATATAAATAATTCTATCTTAGCAAAGGCAGCTGGTAACTCTATGCATAGAACACTGAGTATGGAGTCTGGATGACCTAAATTCAAATTTAGCTGTGTGACCCTGGGCAAGTCATTTAACCTCTGTTTGCCTTAATCTGCTGAAGAAGGAAATTGCCAACCACTTCACATCTTTGCTTAGAAAACCTCACAGACACAGTCACAAAGAGTTGGGTCACAAAGAGTTAGACATGACAATGTTTGAACAACAATTTTAGAAAAAGAAATTAAACAAGCTATAAATGAACTCTCAAAGAAAAATTCCGGAAGACTAGATAGATATACAAGCAACTTCTATCAAATATGTAAAGAAAAATTAAGTCCAATAGTACATAAACTGTTAGAAAAAACAGGAAAATAAATATCAAATTCCTTCCATTACATAAATATGATCTTGATGCCAAAGCTAGGGGGAGAAGAAAATTATAGATAAAGATCCTTAAACCAATCATTTAAATTTTAAAATTAAAAAAAATTTTAAATAAAATATTAGCAAGGAGAAAAACATGCCATAGAAATCATATACTATGGTCAGGCTGGATTTATTTGAGAAAAAATAGATTGATTCAATATTAGTAAAATTATAAACATAATTGATTATATTAATAGCAAAACAGGAATAAATGGAGTTTTTAAAATGATAAATGTGTGTATTTAAAATGAAAAATCAGCATTATCTTTAATGGGGATAAATTAGAGACCTTTCCAATAAGATCAGAGTTAAAGCAAGGATATCCATTATCATCCTGTTCAATACAGTGCTAAAAATACTAGTCATAGCAACTGAATAAGAAAAAGAAATGAAAGGAATAAGTACAGGGAATGAAATAATCATTTTTTGCAAATGCTATGATTTATTTAAAGAACCCTGGAGAGTCAAATAAAAAATTAAATGAAACAACTGACAACTTCTACAAAGCCACAGGAACAACAGGATATAATACACACACACACACACACACACACACACACACATTCTTTTTATTACAAAATCCAATAGGAAGAGAGAGATAAATTCTATTTGAAATAACTATAAACAGAATAAGATAACTGGGAGTTTACTTGCAAAGACAACGATAGGAGTAACAAAAATAATAGCATTTAAAATATAGTGCCTACTATCGGCTTTACATTTTACATTTTGTACTTAAAAAGAAATCTATTAGTATAATTGGTCAGGGGGGTAGGCTGAACCAATCTAGTTTTTAAAAAATAAAAATACTAAGCTAATTTATTTATTCAGTGCCATAGCAATCAAACTACCAAAAATTTATTTTACTAGAAAAAATAACAATAGTCATCTGGAGAAGCAAAACGTCAAGCATAGCAATAGAATTAATGAAAAAAAAATGTGAAGAGAGAGCATGATAGTTCCAGATCTTTTACTAAACTACAAAGCCATAATCATTGAAATGATTTAATTCTTTTTAAGGCTTCTTATGCTTACTCCCCAACATATATTCTTTGACCCAAGGGTCTATTTTACTCACAAGGAACTCTGTCCCTCAGTTCTCAGCATATTTTCTAGCTGTCCCTTACCCCAGAAACACTCTACTTCCTTTGCTCTGATAAGTGACTTTCCTGGCTTCATCTACAGGAAAATTTTCCCAATCCATCTTAATTGATTTTAATTCTAGTGCCTTCCCTCTTTTTATCTATAGCTTGTTTGTGCATGTTTGTTTGCATGTTGTCTTCCCCATTAGACTGTAAGCTTCTTGAGGACACAAGAAAGTCTTTTCTATGTATGTGTTTTTTAAAATTCTGATACTTAGTATATTGCCTGGCACATAATAGGTACTTAGTAATGATGTACTGAATTGAATTGAATATAGAAAGGTTGATCAATGAAATAAATTAAAAACGTGACATATAGTGGCAAATGAGCACAGTAACCTGGTGTTTGATAAACCTAAAAATCTCAACTATTGAGGCAAGAACTCACTATTTCACAAAAATTGCTGGAAACATGTTTGGCAGAAACTAGGTATAAAAATTTGTGCAAAACCAATTATATATTAGGATAAGTTTCAAATGGACACATGATTTAGACATTTAGGATGAAATAAATTAGAGGAGCATGAAAGAAATATGAACTCTTCCATTATTCATATATTTGACATACTCCAATGAGAAAGAGGTTCTCTGAAGGTAAAATGAACAATTTTGATTACATAAAATTTTAAAATCTTAGTACAAACAAAAACTATGCTTCTAAAATTAAGAGAAGCAGAAAATTAGAAAAATTTCAGCAAGCTTTCTCCAGTAGTTTCATTCCTAAGATATGTAGAGAACTAATTCAAATTTATAAGAAGAATCATTGCTCAATTTATAAATGGTCAAAAGACATGATAGGTATTTTTCAGAGAAAGAATTCCAAGCTATTAATAATTAAAGCTTAAATTCACTAATAAATAAATGCAAATTGAATTGAATATAGAAAGGTTGATCAATGAAATAAATTAAAAACGTGACATATAGTGGCAAATGAGCACAGTAACCTGGTGTTTGATAAACCTAAAAATCTCAACTATTGAGGCAAGAATTCACTATTTCACAAAAATTGCTGGAAACATGTTTGGCAGAAACTAGGTATAAAAATTTGTGCAAAACCAATTATATATTAGGATAAGTTTCAAATGGACACATGATTTAGACATTTAGGATGAAATAAATTAGAGGAGCATGAAAGAAATATGAACTCTTCCATTATTCATATATTTGACATACTCCAATGAGAAAGAGGTTCTCTGAAGGTAAAATGAACAATTTTGATTACATAAAATTTTAAAATCTTAGTACAAACAAAAACTATGCTTCTAAAATTAAGAGAAGCAGAAAATTAGAAAAATTTCAGCAAGCTTTCTCCAGTAGTTTCATTCCTAAGATATGTAGAGAACTAATTCAAATTTATAAGAAGAATCATTGCTCAATTTATAAATGGTCAAAAGACATGATAGGTATTTTTCAGAGAAAGAATTCCAAGCTATTAATAATTAAAGCTTAAATTCACTAATAAATAAATGCAAATTTAAATGACTAAGATACTAACTCATCAAATTGGCAAAACTGACAAAGAAATATGACAAATGCTGAAGGGGTTGTGGAAAATGGGTACTTTCATGCACTATTAGTAAAGCAATGAACTGGTCCAATAATTCTGGAAAACAATTTCAACTCTGCCCCCAAAACTATTAAACCATGAATATCTTTTGACTTAGTGATATTGGATCTATCCTCCAAATAGATCAAAGAAAGAGAAAAAGGATGTGTGTGTACATACATACACACACACTCTAGCTCTTTTCATGGTGGCAAAAAATTGGGAATTATGTGGGGGCCCATCAATTGAGTAAGGGCTAAAAAAATGGAGTACAAATATGATAGATTATTATGCTATAAGAAATGATAAAGGGCATGTTTTGCGAAACTATCTGAATTCAAACAAACAAAAACCATATGATCATCTCAATAGATGCAGAAAAAGCATTTGATAAAATCCAACATCCATTCCTAATAAAAACACTTGAGAGCATAGGAATAAATGGACTTTTCTTTAAAATAGTCAGGAGCATATATTTAAAACCATCAGTAAGCATCATATGCAATGGAGAAAAACTGGAACCTTTCCCAGTAAGATCTGGAGTGAAGCAAGGTTGCCCTCTATCACCATTATTATTTAATATCGTATTAGAAACACTAGCCTCGGCAATAAGAGTCGAGAAAGATATTAAAGGAATTAGAGTAGGCAATGAAGAAACCAAACTATCACTCTTTGCAGATGATATGATGGTATACCTAGAGAACCCCAGAGATTCTACTAAAAAGCTATTAGAAATAATTCATAATTTTAGCAAAGTAGCTGGCTACAAAATAAATCCCCATAAATCCTCAGCATTTTTATACATCTCCAACAAAACTCAACAGCAAGAGATACAAAGAGAAATTCCATTCAGAATAACTGTTGATACCATAAAATATTTGGGAATCTATCTACCAAAGGAAAGTCAGGAAATATATGAGCAAAATTATAAAAAAGTCTCCACACAAATAAAGTCAGACTTAAATAATTGGAAAAATATTAAGTGCTCTTGGATCGGCCGAGCGAACATAATAAAGATGACAATACTCCCTAAACTAATCTATTTATTTAGTGCTATACCAATCAGACTTCCAAGAAAATATTTTAATGATCTAGAAAAAATAACAACAAAATTCATATGGAACAATAAAAAGTCGAGAATCTCAAGGGAATTAATGAAAAAAAAATCAAATGAAGGTGGCCTAGCTGTACCTGATCTAAAATTATATTATAAAGCAGCAGTCACCAAAACCATTTGGTATTGGCTAAGAAATAGATTAGTGGATCAGTGGAAAAGGTTAGGTTCACAAGACAGAATAGTCAACTATAGCAATCTAGTGTTTGACAAACCCAAAGCCCCTAACTTCTGGGAAAAGAATTCATTATTTGATAAAAACTGCTGGGATAATTGGAAATTAGTATGGCAGAAATTAAGCATGGACCCACACCTAACACCATATACCAAGATAAGATCAAAATGGGTCCATGACCTAGGCATAAAGAACGAGATTATAAATAAATTAGAGGAACATAGAATAGTTTATCTCTCAGACTTGTGGAGGAGAAAGAAATTTGTGACCAAAGATGAACTAGAGACCATTACTGATCACAAAATAGAAAATTTTGATTACATCAAATTAAAAAGCCTTTGTACAAACAAAACTAATGCAAACAAGATTAGAAGGGAAGCAACAAACTGGGAAAACATCTTCACAGTTAAAGGTTCTGATAAAGGCCTCATTTCTAAAATATATAGAGAACTGACTCAAATTTATAAGAAATCAAGCCATTCTCCAATTGATAAATGGTCAAAGGATATGAACAGACAATTTTCAGAGGATGAAATTGAAACTATTACCACTCATATGAAAGAGTGTTCCAAATCATTATTGATCAGAGAAATGCAAATTAAGACAACTCTGAGATACCACTATACACCTGTCAGATTGGCTAAGATGACAGGAAAAAATAATGATGAATGTTGGAGGGGATGCGGGAAAACTGGGACACTAATGCATTGTTGGTGGAGTTGTGAACGAATCCAACCATTCTGGAGAGCAATCTGGAATTATGCCCAAAAAATTATCAAATTGTGCATACCCTTTGATCCAGCAGTGTTTCTATTGGGTTTATATCCCAAAGAAATACTAAAGAAGGGAAAGGGACCTGTATGTGCCAAAATGTTTGTAGCAGCCCTATTTGTAGTGGCTAGAAACTGGAAAATGAATGGATGCCCATCAATTGGAGAATGGCTGGGTAAATTGTGGTATATGAATGTTATGGAATATTATTGTTCTGTAAGAAATGACCAGCAGGATGAATACAGAGAGGACTGGTGAGACTTACATGAACTGATGCTAAGTGAAATGAGCAGAACCAGGAGATCATTATACACTTCGACAACGATATTGTATGAGGAAATATTTTGATGGAAGTGGATTTCTTTGACAAAGAGACCTAACTAAGTTTCAATTGATAAATGACGGACATAAGCAGCTACACCCAAAGAAAGAACACTGGGAAACGAATGTGAACTATCTGCATTTTAGTTTTTCTTCCCGGGGTTATTTATACCTTCTGAATCCAGTTCTCCCTATGCAACAAGAGAACTGTTCGGTTCTGCAAACACATATTGTATCTAGGATATACTGCAACATATCCAACATATAAAGGACTGCCATCTAGGGGAGGGGGTGGAGGGAGGGAGGGGGAAAAAATCGGAAAAGAAACGAGTGCAAGGAATAATGTTGTCATTATAAAGTAATTATTAAATAAAAAAGAAAAAAAAAGAAACTATCTGAATTGATGCAGAGAGAAGTGATTAGAACCAAGTGAACAATGTATAAAATTGCAACAATATTATAAAGACAAACAACTTTGGAAAACTTAGTAACTCTAAACAACACAATGGAATTGCCTACAATTCCAAAAGACTCAGTGAAACATGTGGTCCAACTCCTGATAGAGAGCTAATAATCTAAGAGAGTAGGTTGAGGCATATACTCTCTCTCTCTCTTTCTCTCTCTCTCTCTCTCTCTCTCTCTCTCTCTCTCTCTCTCTCTCTCTCTCTTTCTCTCTCCTTCCTCTCTTTCACAAATACACAAAATATAAATTATATATATAATATATCCACATGCTTATATATGCATGTGAATATATACATACACAGAAATTTTCTACATAAATTCTTTATGGATAAAAATATTCTTATATATATTGGACAAGGTTAATGTGAGACTTTGTTTTGTTTGACTAAGCATATTTTAATGGGTTTTATTTCTCTTGCTTGCTCAATAGGTGGGAGAAAGGGAATTAGGAGGGAGAGAATTTGAAAGAGAAAATAATTTTTAAAATTTGTGGCACAGATATTTTCTACAGGCATTTGATCTGCCAAAGCATTCTAAGGATCACCAAGTTTTGCCAACTATCTTACAGCTGCACTTCCTAAATGCAATGATTCTACCAATTAGAATGTGATCTCCTTGAATATGAGTCCATTTCCTTTTTCTATGTGTATCCCAAATGCTTAGAACTGTATTGACACAAAACTCTCAGTAAATACTTTTAAATTCTTTTTTCTTTTTGTTTAGAAAATCCTGTGATTAGCTCTTTCTATTCAGAGCAGAATAACTTTTATTTTTCCTACCCTTACTTCTTTGCACTCTGAAACTAGGGCTTTAATTATTTCTAATTTTGCACTAAATTATACCTTAATTACTGGCACTAACTTGCATATTTTCTAACAAAGTGCTTCCTTCTTTTAGTGGATCTAAGTAAATCTGTTCTGTATGTTAAGTTCATTTTTCCATTTCCCAAGATCATGCAATGTCTTGAGAGTGTCTATATGCTATAGAATTAAGGTTGTTTTGAAGTTCATTTTCTTTCCCTCATAAGAAAGTCTATCACTTTTATATTTCTTTACTGATATTATTCTGTTAATAGAAATGAATTTTGCTCTGGGCTGTAAAAGATCTGTTCCCTAATTTAATAGATACTTTCATAAATAACAGCTTTTACTTTACACTTTACCTGTAAGGTTAATTAGCATTTCTGACAAGTAAACAAATAAACAATCCTTGAGAACCTTAGTGGATGCTATTTGGAAAAAAAACAACCCAGCAAATTTTAAAAAATGATAACATCTTTTGAAATGTGAATATGTTCTTAATTTAATAGTTTCATAAATCTGAATTTTCAGAAATAACTTTCTTAAAACAGGAGACATCTGTAGTATAAAAACATAATGAAAATCCAAAGATCTGCCATTTTATTACCTCTAATAATCTTGGCAAAATATCTGCACTTTATGGGCCTCAGTTTTCTTACCTGAAACAAGGCAGTTGGACACTTTTACCTTTCCTTTCTTATGATTCTGTAAAATTTATAAAACTATTCAAACAATAACATACACCTTTCATAATTCCCTTATAAATTCTATTTTCCCCCATGCATTTTTGAACAGAAAAGGGTTCTCCTCCAAAAAATCTAAAAGAAGCAAGATACCCCCTGGATTGGGGGACAGTACAAATATATATATTAATATTTGTGAAACAAATGACTATAATTAAAAGTTCTGCCTCACACTTATGGTGAAGTGGAACATATCCTTTGCAGGAAAAATTACGCAATGACAACATCCTCATTAAATACGTTAGTGTTTCTTTTACCCTAGAATGGTTTTTTTTTTCTGTATAACACAGCAAAAAATAAAATGCTATGTGTTAATTCCAATAGTCTTATCTAGTGGAGTTGGAAGAATAGCAAAAGATGTCCTTATCTGGAGAAGTGTAAGTAGGTGTTTGGAGTTGTATCTTGTCACAATGGAAAAGTTGAGTTAACAACTCTGCATCCATGATACCAGTTGACTTCTGAGAATGGAAAGCAGTGCTAACTTACTGAGAAAACACAGGATTCTTAAGAAAACAAAACAAAACAAAACAAAATAAAAACCAAGAGCTTAGTTTGCCCTCTGTAGTCAAAAACAGCGACTTAATTGTCTGCTTATATTGCAGAATCAGGAAAAACTCCATTCACAGATTCATGGTGACTTTGTTTTCTCTTCACCTTAACTTCTTCAATGTAATGCCTGCCATTTAGAATGGTACTACTGCCATTCTCTGATTCTAGATTTTTGCTTCCTTATTTTGTAAACACTTAATACTGTATTTACCAGATCTATTGGCTGTCATTGATGTTCTTTAGGATGATGCCATTTTGCATTCGATCACCAAAGTACATGCTCTATTCTTTGCTACAATCACCTGCGAAAACGAGAATCCGTTAATATTCTATTAGGCGTCTGCTGAGCTGGTTCTCAACAGATTATCACAATTCTCATATCAGAAAAGAAATTTATTGGGAATCTATATATGCTCTTACTTACATGACGACCAGATCACATATCATCTTCTCTCTAAATGTCTATACCTAAGCCTTAATAGTGTTTAATCAAATGGGTAGTCCAAAATGATACTCAAGTCAGACAATCTGCTCATCACATGAGACAACTCAAGAAAAGCTTAAATTGTTTTTCCAATTGCTTCCACATAAAAGTTTGTAACAATGAAAATGGAAAATCAAATTCACGTTCAAAATTTTAAATATCCTCCACCACTTTGGAATGTAAGAAAAGGAACCAAAAAAAAAAAAATTCTAGAACTCTGAAAAAAAATTATGCAAATGATTAAAGGAAAGAGTATAATATAACATATGATATAAGATATATGCAATATATGTGATATATATAATATATATGATATATTCAAGATATATGTGATATATAAAATACTATGTGTAGATAAATAATGACTAATGGAAAGATTAGCTCTCTAGAGTGTCAAGTAGTATTGAGGATTGCCAACTCTAAGCTGAACTCTGAGCTCTATCCTATGATGATCACATTGAATGTCATGATTCTTCTGAAACTTATGACTCAGCATATGACATAACACCAGCAACCAGGTGCCAGAGGCTTCAACTTCTATGAACTTCCATGGCATAACAGTCTTACGAAAGTCCTTTAGGGGATCCATGATTTCTTTGATACAGGCACCCCTTCAACCAATATGGATCTTAACTTATTTACTTCTCCTCTTGTGGGATTCTTGACCATGTCTTTACATAAATCCTTCAGCTATAGAGATATAGATATAGCCAATGTATGTACTGGAAGCCTCCCTTTGGTTCTTTTAATATTTCATGGCTACAAGTGTAAAAAGAATTACCAAACACTCAATCCCAGGATGAAGACAAAATCAGATAAAATGTAAACTCCAATCTTTTCCCTTTATACACCTAGGCAAATAGAGCTATTTGCTCTGTCACCCCTTGGTTGTTGTTTTATATATATATATATATATTATATATATATATATAAAACTTTTTTTTCATACACACACACATACACACAAAACAAAACAAAATACAAGTGAATAAATTGAGAGCTTGGCCCTATATAAATTTTTTTCAAACTGGTCACAAAGGCAGCACGTTACTATGGAAAGAACACTAGGATGGATATCACAGAGTCAAGAACATGAGATTTAGACGACTTCTGCAGATGTTTGATCTAACCCATTATACAATGACTCTCAGTAGAGCCTTGCGTCTTGAGTCAAGAAGATCTGAATTCAAATCCAAAATCAGATATTTAATAGCTTTGTTACCATGGGCAATCACTTAACTCTGTTTGCCTCAGTTTCCCCATGTGTAAAATGAGTTGGAAAAGGAAATGGCAAACTATTCCAGTTTCTTTGCGAAGAAACCCTCTAAATGGGGTCATAAAGAGTCAGATATAACTGAAAAATGAATTCAACAATGTCGGAATATATGAGTTTGTGTTCAGGCTCTTCCATTTAATGGCTACATGGTATCTTAAACAGAAAATGTCTCCCCTGTGGGTCTCAGTTTCCTTATCTGCAAGATTATCAAGGTGTGCTCCTAAGGTTTCTTCCAGTTGTAGGATTCTGTGGAATCCCATGCCCTAAGTAAATAGTTTCTGTGAAGTTTTAAGCAAAGAGTTAAGTGAGAGACCCATGGGGATGGAAAGGTAAGTAAAGAAAGACACCGAAGGAATGATGGCAATTAGGAACTTTAATTTCTCTTTGAAGGCATCTGATGATGCTAGGAGGGAAGATTTACCGAGCTTTCCTGGCAATGGTGTCTGGGAACAAGCTGCCTCTCCTTGGTCTCCTAGGTTCACTTTGTAAATTATGGGAAACACTTTTAGACAGACACTGGCACTCATAAATTATACAGATCATTTGCATATTCCAGTCATGAGACATTATGCAAATGTGACATGATTTGCATAATGGATTCCTCTTGTCGCTTCACTTGCTACGTGCTTTTCAAAAACAAAATGAAATAAAATGAAAGCAGCAAAAGGTGAAAGCAGCAAGTTCCCAGCCTTGCCCCATCTCCTCCCCAACTGCACTATCAATTGCTTTCCTTTATAACACAGGATTGGGGGTGAAGGAGAGAGGAAGCAAAAAAGCAAAACCCCCAAACAAACAAACACCCAACCAGGAGCTTTCAGAAGGCAAATTTTGCTCTTAATTACAAATGGACCAACTTTCTCCTTCTTGAGACCCTTCACTACTAGCAACGCATTGGCAGTAACTAGAATTTTAAACCAGTGGTTCTGAGAGGGAAGAAAGAGATGATATTAAAGGGAAAAAAATCTCCCTTTGCCACTGTTGTCTGGGGTGTGGCAGCCCTCATTCTTGGAACTACTTCAAGAAACATAACAGCATTAGTTAATTTTTTAAAAAAATTATTCTTATTAGAATAGCGTTTATGGGGGTGCTATATAGGATGTGGGGGAGATTTTTTCTTCTAGAAGAATTTCTGAAGAGCTTTTTTTTTAAAAGGGGGTATTATGGAAAGGAAGAAAGGGGGGGTAGGTTTTGATTACTTATAACGAAATATAATAGTAAGATATTGTAAAACAGGAGATAGTATCACGTCGACTTCTATCAGCTCTACTCCAATAAGCAGGCAACATTCCCTCAGCAGTTGCTAGTTTTGCTGCGGGCTTTTCCCTGCCCCCCTGCACCAGTGCGGAAGGCAGAGTCGTGCCAAGCGGCTGGCGTCTGTACCCTGTGGGAAAAGTTAACTGTAATTCTTCGGCTTTTAAAATCAATTAACCCGTGTGTTAATTAACGTCAAGTCGACGGGAGGAGGAGGAGGTAGAAGAGGAGGAGGAGGAGGACGAGGACGAGGACGAGGAGGAGGAGGAGGAGGAGGGAGGGAGGAAAGAAAAAAGCTGCAAGGGCGGATGGCAGAAGAGTTGGCACAGTGCCATCCATTCAGTGGCAACGCCACAGTTTCGTGTGATAACAGCAGCGGGTATATGTTACGGGGGCCCTGTATGCGGGCCAGACAGTGCGGTAAAGCTAAGGGAGATTATCCAGACCCCCAGGAGCGAACAGCAAGTAGCTACCGAAGGCGCAAATGCCAACATTACCGGCTAGGTTCTTCCACTGCAAGCCCTTGCTCGGGCACAGGGACTTAGCTCTTTGGGGTTTGGGGGACTCCCCCACCAACGAGGCACAAAGCTGACTTTAATGACTTTTTTTTCCCTTTAAACTTGATTCTGCCGCAGTGGAGCCAGCACAGCGGATGCTTTCACACCCTGCAAGACAAAGGCCGTCGTCTCCGCCATGACACCACTTCGTTCCAAGCCGAGGCCGGGATCCCGGAGTCTTTAAAAAATAAGGGGAAACGAGGAAAAACGAACAACGAAAACAGCAACGACCAAAAATAATAATCAACAACAACAAAAACCTTGCGCCCGTTTCCCCATGCCAGGGGCAATCTGGGCATCTGTCTCAGCAGAAGGCACTTGGGTTTTGTTTTGTTTTTTTTTTCTTTTTGGTGGTGGTTGTTGCAAGCTGTTGGCATGTTTGCTATTCCAGTTGGTTTATAATTAACTCCAAAAAAAAAAATTACACCCAGTCCAGTCAACAACAAACAAAGAAGAGAAGCCGACATCGGAAGAGAAATGCCATAGGAAGCCGCGTGAATGCTTGCCCCAACCGGTGCCACTTGCCATTCGGAAAACCTCGGGGAAAGATGCCAATTCTACAGCTCAAAAAAGATGTGGAGAAAGCAGCATGAAAGGTCTACAAATAGAAATCTTAAGGAAGGAATACGGCTTTCCTAGTTTAAGACTGTGGTTGCCTATAGCTTCTGCTGGGAGAAGAAAGGGCATGTTTGTATGGAGATAAAGCTTGGTAGAAATGAATAGATCAGCATCTCTCTTTGCATGCTCCTAGACACACTTGCACTGGCAAGTGTGTGTGCAGAGAGACACGGTCCCAGAGAAGCTGAAAACACGGATTTAGCTATTTCTGTGTACTTGTGTTATGTGTCTCAGTGACTATGTGTGTATATGTATCCATATATACACCTAGGTGGGGTGTCTGCATGTGGGAGAGAAAGTGGGAAAGGGAGAAGGAGAGGAGGAAGTGTGCATGGGGGTCTCTGTGTCCATATATATATATATGTATATATATATATATGTGTGTGTATTATATATATATGTACATCCCACTTTTTGACCCAGGTATACGGAGAAGACAAAATAAAAATCATACTCCAGCAGCAAGCAGGCAGTCAGAGATTTATCTACATTCACTGCTATCACCAGGGAGATGAATGGGGCCGATCTGAAGCCCTTTTACAAGATCCACTATGGGAGTGAAGGAGGAGGAGGGATGCCACAGAGACATGCACAAACTTGAAGGCAGAGAGATTGGGAAGGTGCTACTTGTGAAACCCTGGTGGCAAAACGGAGGGGAAAGAAGGAAGGGAGATGAGCCTCTCTCCTCTATGGTTTTGGGGCTGTTAATTTTTTTCTTTTAAATTCTGGCAAAGGGCTTCAGGGGACGACTGGTACTTACATTGTCTATTTTGCTGTGGATCCTGAAAGGTGTTCTGTTGGCACTGGGCGCTGAGCCAGGGGCGGGCGCTGGAAACAAAAGGGAGAGACAAAAAAATAAAGTCATACAACAGGAATATTAATTGCAGCTCTTGCGGATTTTACAAAACATACAAACTGTTTTCCTTTTCCTCTTTTTTTTTCCTTTAATGTGGATTGGCGCCTGTCCCTTTCCTATGGAATATACAAGTGGTATGGAATTTACAGCCCAGTTACGGGGCTCAGGATTAACAGCGCTGGCATCTTTTGGGCATATTTTTCCTTTTAATGAATGAGCTTTTGCTGTTAATGAGGAATAATCGTTTGGCTAATGAGCTTTGAAACATTAAGAGAAAAGAGGGTTTTTTTTTTTTTTTTTTTTTTTTTTTCCGTTAATCACCCTGGTGCAACCGCATGGATGGATTACAAAAGACAGCAATAGGAATGAAGTACAAAGGGGGGGATACATCTTCTGGAGTGGGAGAAACACAGAGATGGGTGCTGTTTCTGTGCATCCCTTCTTCCTTCTCTCTCTGCCAACTGCTATGGGTCTCCATAACTCCGTAATCAAAGTGGATATTTGGAAAGATTATTACAGTCAAAGACTGAAGCGTCGGCTGTTAATGTCTCCAGTGTTTAATCATCATACAGTAGAATGGTTTTATGCATATTTCATTTGCATATCATTAAGCTGTGTTAGCGAGGGGCATGGAGAGCCAGGAGAAGTACAAAGTTGGGGAGAGAGACATAGAGATAGAGACAGGGAGAAGAAGAAGAAAAGGTCCCTATGATGTATATCTTCAAAACCCAGGGATCTGTCCCATGATCTGGCTTCTATTTTTTGCTAAAAAGCCTTATGACTTGGAAACCTTTGAAGTTGGATACAACCTTGGATTCTTCTAATTCCAGCAGAGTGGCACATTTTAAAAATGGGAAATATTCCTGCACCTAGACAATTAAAGGAATATAAACTCCAGTGAGTTGAAACTAGTATCTTTGGGGAACGCAGTGGCAAAGGCTTCTACAAATACCCACGTTTGGGGTTAGTATTAATAAAAGATACCACATTATAAAGGAAACGAAGACGCCGAGCATTAACATGTGGATTATATTTGTCTTTTGGGTGGGTGGGGGGGCTAAAGAGAATGAAGAAGCCGGCGGTAATTTACACCCCCATTCGGGAACAGTCACCTCTTTTTGTGTACGTTTGGTTTTTTTCCCTTTATTTTTGGAGAGGAGTGTTGTCACTGTTGAGGAGATTAATCAATTATTTGGTAGCTGAGGTCTCTCTCCTCTGGCACTGGGCAGGGAAGGAAGGTGGTGGTGAGAGGGTGTCGGGGGCAGGAATACAGTGAGTTCTTTGTAGATCTTATACATGCACAACATATTAATTGGGAGCTTTATAAAGCTCCTTCAATAGGCTATTTCATTCCTGGTAAAACAGCAGCTGGTTAGCCACTGTTGGCCACTCTTCAAATATCACTTTTGCTATTTTTTTCCTGTTCCTGTTTGTGGTTTTCTTTTTCCTCAGACTCTAAAGAGGGTAGAACGTCACCCCCTTTTTCTTGTTTCTCCTCCTTTCGGCCATCGTCCCTCCTCACCTCCCATTTCCACACTGGCGCCGGGTGTGTAAAGTACAGGACTCGATTTGGAAATGAGATGCTGTTGTATATTTAAATTCTTCCCACTCCCTCCTTATTCTCCAAAGCTTTGTCTCTGCTATGAATATTCAGATGAGCCATGATGTGATTACACTGTACAATTACTACCATCTATGGCGGTGGCAGGGGCTGCTGGGGAGACAGAGCCAGACAGCCTCGAAGCCCATTTGGGGTTTGTTTTCTGTATTTTTTCCCAATCTCCTTGGCGCTGCGGTACATGCAGATGTCGCTGTTGTTCTTTATAAAGCCCTAATGATATGCGAAAGCATAACGACCCCGTTTGGACGCAAAGCATCAACGAAATATTATAGACCTCTTTAAGAAAGAGGGGAGAGAAAATCCTGACTGAAGGAATGTCCACATAAATTATTTTTATTTAAATGAGTTCGAAGGAGGGGGTTGAGGGCGAGTCACGAGGAGTCACATGGAAAACATGCATAATATTAATATGCATAAAGGGTTCTCACCAAGAAGAGGCTCCTCAGCACAGCGCTTGGGACAAACAGGTTCATTAGGAAATAGCTCAGAGCGGCTGCCGTTTTTCGCTATTTCAATTTTTCCTTGTTTTAAATGAAGCTTCACACAGATGTCTTCGCAAGGCAGCTCTGAGATGGATCCAATCTGTGAAGTTGGCTGCCCAAATCACATTTCTAAATGGAAACGTGGAACCTAACAAGGGCATGGATGTGGAAGGGTGGGGAATATATGGAGAGGCGCTTATTTAGAGCTTCGGCACTGTAGCGGGAGGGTTTCAGTGAAACCATCTATGGCCACGAGTGATGAGGCTCGTGTCTCAGCTGTGGGCACCTGACACAGGGAGCTTCCAGCTACCAAGATGATCCCTGAAACAGGTCCTTCTGAGGCTTGAGGCCGGGGACAGCACCACCACCAGCTGTTTATCGCAACAGCTCCGAAGCCCAAAGCACGGCTACACCTAATTTGGGATGCAGTAGAATGCTTCCTGGTTCAGGTATTTGTGGAAAAGGGAATTCTCGGTACTGTCATAGCACCCACTGCCAAGGAGCAGATGAAATCCTCAGAATGCTTAAGCAGGCCTGGTTTTCGTGCCAATTAATCCTCTGGTTCGCAGAGTGTTTGTTGCCATGGGTTTCTAACGATTTCAAATTGTTGTTGAAGTTAACAGAATGAATTAGTGCATGTGTAAGATGAGCCGAGATGGATAAACAGTGCTTGTGCTACTTGGGTAGGACTGAGGAGGAGAACTGACTGACCCACTAGCTGGCTATCCCATGAGGATGAGGGGTTAGAAGGGAATTCCAAAGTAGACGCAAATGGAAAGAATGAACAAGGGAGTCCTTCACTTTCTTGGTTCAGGTTGACGTGCCCCTTCCCTACCCCAGCCCCAGTTAAATAGATAAATCAAGTTTTAAAAAGTTCCATACATTTTCCTTAAATAACTTGAGGATGGTTTTGATCTGAATTACTTGGATACTTGCCCAAATTGTCATCTTCTGAATGGAGCAATTCTGAATCATATGACGCTCCCCAAACCAAATGATCCTCCTTTCATAAATGTCACTTGCCTCCAAAATACACATACAAGCTTCCGAGATGCAAATACATAGATCTGATGATATTCCTGATAATTGTCCAAAAATCAACTCTTGATTTTTTGAGGGCTGGCCATTAAATCTGAATTATTCAGTCCCTTTCCTTCTACTGCCTGCCTTTTAACTATTCCAGTTTGGATTAGAATTTCCAACAAAGGAGACAAAATTAGCTGCAAAATAATAGACTATTGCTAAGAAAATGATGTGGCAAACTATATAGAGAGTAGACTCTTAAGATGTAGTTTCTTATGATAAGAGCTCATCCCAAGGTAAAGATCCTGTGTCCTTAAACATTTGGTGGGGAAGCATATTGATGATTTATGTTTGAAACGAATGTTTCTGATTGTTTTTTGATTTTAATTTTTCCGTCTGCTTATGGTCATCTTTAACCATAGGCTATCAGAAGTAGGATGTAAATTGCCAGTAATGAAAATCAAAATGATGTTTTTAATGAGGCCCCTGAAAAGAGTCATTTAAAAAGTTTATATGATTCTGAAGCAATGGCCATGTTGGGGGCCACCTATAATATGAAGAGTGTGAGTGAAAGAATGTATGTGTAAGAGAGAGTGCTCAATCACTTATGGTTAGAGCAGAGGTCTTTAATAATTGAGGATTTATTTAATGTTAATGAGAATCGGGAAATGTTTACCATAAAAGTACAATAATACCTATGATGTAATGGCAGTTTGTTAAAACTTAAAATCTGAAAACCTTTCATGGTGAAGGGGAAAGAAAGTATCTGCCTTCTATTGTATAAACTAAAAAAGCAGGTTGAGATGAACATTGGGCATTGCCTCATGTTTATTTACTCTGATGGATCTTTTTGGTAGAGTTGTTAGGGAAAAGAGGTTGGGTTGAAATGAAATCAAGGGACTTATTTCTCATATTTAAAGGCTTACAAGGCAGGAGAAAACATTTCAGTTGAAAGAGGAAAAAAATTTCAAGGAGAGATATTTCTTGTAAGGCTACTTATCTTTTGGATTTCAGAAAAGAAAGAGAAGTACACATAAAAATGAAGAAAAGAGCAGTTGAGGAGATTATGTTTTCAGGGAGGATTGTATCCTTGTTGTTGGAAGTGTCTCCTATTTGGAAAAGAGATACTATAAAATCTCAGTGGAAGAAGAATGGTCTAATTTTTTTTTCTTAGAGTGGGATGTGTGGCCCATGGTGAACATTTTCATGGAGAGTGTAGACTTTTTAGATAGGAGATGGCAGCTCAGGGCATTGATACATGAGTGGCAGGCCCCATCTAAGTAGGATAATGCTTCTTGGATAAATAGAACAATGTATTTAAGAAAAAAAAGTGTTTCCAAATTAAAGTGGGAAGACTATTGCTAAGAAAATGATGTGGCAAACTATATAGAGAGTAGACTCTAAGATGTAGTTTCTTATGATAAGAGCTCATCCCAAGGTAAAGATCCTGTGTCCTTAAACATTTGGTGGGGAAGCATATTGATGATTTATGTTTGAAACGAATGTTTCTGATTGTTTTTTGATTTTAATTTTTCCGTCTGCTTATGGTCATCTTTAACCATAGGCTATCAGAAGTAGGATGTAAATTGCCAGTAATGAAAATCAAAATGATGTTTTTAATGAGGCCCCTGAAAAGAGTCATTTAAAAAGTTTATATGATTCTGAAGCAATGGCCATGTTGGGGGCCACCTATAATATGAAGAGTGTGAGTGAAAGAATGTATGTGTAAGAGAGAGTGCTCAATCACTTATGGTTAGAGCAGAGGTCTTTAATAATTGAGGATTTATTTAATGTTAATGAGAATCGGGAAATGTTTACCATAAAAGTACAATAATACCTATGATGTAATGGCAGTTTGTTAAAACTTAAAATCTGAAAACCTTTCATGGTGAAGGGGAAAGAAAGTATCTGTCTTCTATTGTATAAACTAAAAAAGCAGGTTGAGATGAACATTGGGCATTGCCTCATGTTTATTTACTCTGATGGATCTTTTTGGTAGAGTTGTTAGGGAAAAGAGGTTGGGTTGAAATGAAATCAAGGGACTTATTTCTCATATTTAAAGGCTTACAAGGCAGCAGAAAACATTTCAGTTGAAAGAGGAAAAAAATTTCAAGGAGAGATATTTCTTGTAAGGCTACTTATCTTGTGGATTTCAGAAAAGAAAGAGAAGTACACATAAAAATGAAGAAAAGAGCAGTTGAGGAGATTATGTTTTCAGGGAGGATTGTATCCTTGTTGTTGGAAGTGTCTCCTATTTGGAAAAGAGATACTATAAAATCTCAGTGGAAGAAGAATGGTCTAATTTTTTTTTCTTAGAGTGGGATGTGTGGCCCATGGTGAACATTTTCATGGAGAGTGTAGACTTTTTAGATAGGAGATGGCAGCTCAGGGCATTGATACATGAGTGGCAGGCCCCATCTAAGTAGGATAATGCTTCTTGGATAAATAGAACAATGTATTTAAGAAAAAAAAAGTGTTTCCAAATTAAAGTGGGAAGACTATTGCTAAGAAAATGATGTGGCAAACTATATAGAGAGTAGACTCTAAGATGTAGTTTCTTATGATAAGAGCTCATCCCAAGGTAAAGATCCTGTGTCCTTAAAGCAGAGACTGGTTTGCCATAGGGTGCATATATGGATTATGGTAATACCCACAGAATGATGGTGTACCCATTTGAAGGGTAGAGCGCTTACATCGCTTAAAGATTAGGGATGTTTGCATCCTTGTCTTGTGAAAGGAGATAAAGCTTTTTGCCATGAGAAATTGATAAATGAAATTTTGAGAATGTACTTGTGGGAGGAAACAGTATGTAAATAAGTGATAAATTGTAACAAGAAAGTCTGTGTCACAGATTCCTAGAGTTATTTCAGAAACCATACAGTCCAAATTTCTACTCAACATTTTCCACAGATATTTATAGAATATTTTCTTGAACACTGCCAAATGATGGAGAGCTCAGTACTTTGATAAAGAAGTCCTATTGTTTGGCAGTTCTAATTGTTGAAAATTGGTTTTCTTATATTGACCTGATCTCTTCCTTTTGGAAAATTTCATTCATTTATGGGTCCAAATTATATTTACTAGAATGATATAGATTTTATTGTACTCCAATTTTTACATGTAACCCTTCAAATGCTTTATGACAGCTATCATGTTATACCTTAATTTTCCTTTTTCTTAAACATTCCTACTTTCTTCTCATTTGTTTTGTCCTCCCCCTTCTATGATTTAAACCGTACATTATCCTGCTGTGATATTAATTGTATACATGCCTGAATATTTTTACACAAACAAATGCATGTACATACATATTATGTGAGCACACATACATACACATATCAGTATTTCAAGGATCCACCATTTCACTGGGTGTGGTCAATCCTCCTACTAAAATAGATGAAACAATCCTGGTATTTTTAACCATCTTCATGAGTTTATATGGCCCCAACAATTGGCCATCTGGTGGCCCTTCCTCTGCTAATGAATCTCTTTACCTTAGTAAATCCTCAAATGACAAGGCTGGACCTATGCTTAAAACCCTTCCATCTTGGTCCTGTCAAAGCTTGACTCTGCTCATAGAGTTTTTGGGAACTCAGTCCTTTCCATATGATAGCAAGGCATTGGAATTAGTCAGAGAGGGAAGGGACTGAGCAGTGCTTCTCGTGATTCTGAGTCATTTTCACAATAGTATTCTCCTAGGGATTACTATATTGCTGCAATTCATAAAATACTAAGGTTTCAGAAAAAAAGTAACATTGCAGCAGACTCAAAGGGTAACAGAAAAACATCAATGTAGGATGGATTTGAGTAGAGGGCAGGTATTACTAACAAAGACAAGAATCATACTTCATTGAAGACATGTCTCACTAAAAATAGTGATAGACTAGTTATGAGCAAGAATAAGGATGACTAAGAATTGCACTGAAATCCCTTGGATATGGAAAGATTTGGAGAGTCTTAACCTGGGGTCTGAGGATAGATTTTTGACAATTCATGAACGAGGTAGGGAGAAGTGCATCTTTATTTCAATAAATAGCTTTCCTTGCATTAAAAATTCTTTTCTGAGGAAGGGTCCGTAGGCTCCCCCAGACTACCAAAAGGGAAGAAGAAGATCTCCAGTATGTTGGCTAGATTCTCATTGGGAATTTTATGGAAAGACAGGAATAGGAATTACAAAGAATGAGAAGACAGGGATGATTGTGATCTTCATAGTTGGCAGGAAAACCTACATGATGAGATAATCATAAAAAGATTCTCTGAAGTATTTTTCTTTTTTAAAAATAAATTTATTTTATTTGTAGTATGAAGTACACGAATGTATGTATAGAAGCCCAGGGGCATCTCATGGGAGATGGACTGTTTGTATTCTTATGTCTGTCCTTTATAAAAGGAGAGGACATCACTGATGTGCCATTAGAAGTTCATAATCATTAAGCTATTTTCCTGGTAGCAGTTATATATTCACATTATCTCGTTAGCATGATGCTCTCTCTCGCCTTGATGATTGGCATTCATTTATGAGCTAGCTAGTCAGGTTTTGGATGCAGTTTTTGATCATAGAACAGAGTGAAACTAGCTGATATATCTAGGAATTAAACCCATCACTCTGACCTAGAATGTGATTATGTATTTACATGTATATCATATGCATACAAATATTTATGTATAATATGTATTTACAAACATGCCATTTCAATACTCTTTACATGAAGTAGAGCTTGCCTTCTATCGTTATAATACAGGGAACATGAGGAAATAAATTTAAAAACTGTAGCATGAGAAATTTAGGCTTGCCGTATGAAAGAATGTTCTAACATAAGAATAGACTATCAAGGGAGATTTGGGAAAACTCTTCTGGGCATCTTTAAAAATAGAAAAGATTTTCTTGTCTGAAATGATTTAGATGTACTCTTGCCTGAAGGTGAATAAAGGGCAAAGGAGGTACACAATGTGACCTCTTGAAATCCTTCCAATTACACACACACACAGACACACACACACACACACACACACAAATACGTAAATGAATATTAAACTTAGGGCCAAGGGATCACTTTCTTGTGCTACTGGGGAAGCAAAAAACCAGGTGTCTTGACTTTTTAGATCTGGATCAGATGGCTCCCTCATTATCAGTTTTTTTCCCAGCAGAGATAATGGAGGATCGTTGACAGTGGTTTGCTGGAAAAGGATAAACCACTGAGTGTGGCTTATCCTTGGTCCCGTTCTCCCTTTGATATTAAGTACTGATAAACATTATGTTGAAGGGAGATTAAGTACAATCAAAACCAAGATTGGGCTGGAGTTGCCAGACTCTACGTATGAGTTAGGAGATGAAAATAGTGTTTTCAGAAACTGTCAGGGACATGACTTGTTGCTTCTGCTTTCTCATAGACAAGGCTGGCACAGAAATGCCAAGTTGAGAGAATATGTTTGGATTTCCACATTGTGGTGAATGAGCAACTTTGGTTTTAAAAATAAGCTACTAACTTGTGCACAAGAGCCTTCTGGTAATATCTCTAGAATTATTGGTGACGACTAGTGAGTGGTACACAGATACCCTTAGTTTCAAAAAATATCTTTAAAAATAACTGAAGTCATTTATCACATTTGTGATAATTCATATCACAAAAAGTCTTGGCTTTATGTAGAATTTGCCAGGGGAATAGTGAGTTCTTTTGCACATTTTAAAAAGGATTCAATTTTAAAACAATTTATGTGCTATTATTCTTCCAGAATATCTACAACACAAAAAACAAGCTATAGCTACATAAAGGTTAAAATGCTGTACTTCTGATGTGGCTATAAATGAGAACTGAACTTTTTAGAAGAAATAGAAATATTTGTAAGCATAAAATGAAAAATCTGAGAGGGAGGAATATCATGGTTATTGAAACTGAGAAAAGGAATTTGAGAATATCAGCATTAACTCAAAGCTTATCTACTCCAAAACACAGACAGAACTCTTTCAGACTTTTTCTGTATCCCAAACATCACCTTAAATGTTAAAGGAGACAGTATACAAATTGAAGAACTGAGTTACATGCATATGATTTGACCAAAGTCATAGAGGATCAAAGAGAAATGAATAGAGTATTTCCCACTTGCTGGTATTGTACTCATTAGTCCAAAATAGCAGTGGAAAGAACCTACTTCCAAAACAAAAGGTTCATAATATAACCAGGTAACCAGGTCAGATGAAGCTTTGCAAAGCAGCCTGACAGAATATATTTATAGAGTTGAATTAACTGTTAAAAACAGAATAAGATGGCATATGAAATAGTTATAAGAAATTATTGTGTGACAATACTAGGCAAATATAGGTGCATTTGTGAACTTGTAAACAATCTCGATGGAGGACTGTTCTTTTTCAGAATAAAAACTGTCTGTACAATGGAATATTTGATAAATTTTGTTTAGTTGATTCAAGTGATTAGAACATGGTCCTTAAGATTTCAGGGATGAATATTTGACCTTTTTGTTAGAAACTTGCTTTAGAAATAGGAAAATTTCTGTTGCATGGCTACAGATTACATTCCTAACCCTAGAAAATAATTTTGATTTTAGTCTGAATGTAATGTGTGGATGGCTTAGTGTAATACAGGCTCTGGTCTTAAAAGAAAAACCCAACTCAAATTTTACCCTCTTTTTTTTTTTTTTTTTTAAAGCTCATTTATTGACTTGAAAATGGAGGTCAGTTTAGGATGAACTTGAAAGTAAAGAGGATCAAACTTAGGGGATTTCAAAAGGAAATTTGGAGTTTTCACTCTACTGTGTGGAAGGCAGTGTGTTGAAGAGTTGATGGGAAGTTAAACTTAGGAAGAGATCGAGAATGATGGGGGAAATGCTAAGGCTGTATTTGTAAATATTCTTATGGAGTCAGGCAGAAGTAGGCATTCAACAAATGATTAATTGAGCCAGATTTTAAAGTTGAGATAAAACAATGAACTTCAGAAATCATTTCTTGCCATGGAAGATAAATGGAAAAGCAAACTAGGATAATGGAAGAGAAAGGGAGAACACCTGGGATTGGCATTTTTCTTTCTGGATGCCTTGAACCATTCCTTGAGACAGGATGTCAGGGCAAAGGTCTACCTATATCATTTGCTCATGATATACATACATTTCACTGGCAGGTTTGAAGCCTGAACTGCTGCAATATGTTTAATGTAGGGAGTCTGTCCAGAGGTGGGGGATTGCTCTGTCCCATGATTCTAATGCTGATCTATAGCCACCTTATCGCTTGCAGGGTAAAAGAGATGAGGGCAGAGAAAGGGTAAGACTCTTCTCCCACAAGGGGCTGCTTTCCGGCCTGTCATTCTCCCCACTTCTTTGAATAAATTGCTACTTAGAAAAAGAAAATTCAAACATTTATGAAACATATTGCTATTTAGGAAAAAATAAGAATTGGTTTGCAAATAGTAGCACTATTAAAAGGGGTGGGGGGAGAGAATCGCATCAGTCATTTTATAATACATATAAGCAGTTTATTAAAGAATTAAATATTTATAGACTATAAAGCAAGGCAGGCGATGAGTTGCAAACAGCTTGCTGAGAAGCACATTATAAAACAATGAGTCTGTCAGTGATTGATAAAGAATGGGGAGCACAAATGTTTTATAAAATCACTAGGCTAGCCATGAATCTCTGGAGCTGCAGAATAAGACACAGTGGCCAGCATGGGTCCCTGCCCCCTCCGCCCCTTCAAACCCCTCCAATTCTTGCTGCAGCACTTGGAGAAGAGAGACTATCAATAAGGAATCTGAGGATCTTAGTGTTGGCAGGGGCCTTAGGGAGCCATTCAGCCCAATCTCTACCTTGAAAAGGACCCTAGGCAGTTACAGCTGGTGCAGGGAAAAGGCCTATATGTACAAGAGCTCCGTGGATCTTTAGTGCCATGAGATACAAATATGTTTAATTTTATTTTAAAGAAAGTCCATTTAATATATTTCTTATGCTAATCATTTCAGATTTGGGAGGAGAAATGTCGGGAAATATCAACAATTCCAAGAGTAAGCACCTCCTTATTGCTTAATTTTTTGTCGTCTTAATGGGTCGTTATAGTTGGACTGAGTGAGTTTTTGGAAGGTGAATAAAGGCAATCTTGCTAATATATTACCAATTACAACACTCCTGTATTTAAAAAGAAAAGAAGTTGCCAATGGCTTACCTATAAAAGAAAGCTTAAGCTTATTTTCTTGGAATTCAAGGTCTTATATCATATGGTTCTCTCATATCTTCTTTTTTTATCTCATGATGTTCTTTCCCCAACTGTGTCCCATGCACTCCACGTTCCAGCCAACTTGTACTTTTCACTGGCCCCCATTTTCACCTTACCTTCTCCATCTTCAAGCTTCTTCTGCTTATGCCATTCCTCTTGATCCCCAAGAGACTGTCTTATCTTTCAAGGTCCAGTTCTAGCATCACCTCCTGTAGAAGTGAAGTCTTCTGCATCCTATCTCCTAGAACTGGTCTTTCCCTCTTCAGATGTTTCAGGGTGATTTTTCTGGGCTTCATCTCTTTTGTATGTGCCCTAAGGAGGGCCACATCTCCTTAGTATTATGGACGTTTTTATGTATGTCTTATTTCTCCCACAGAAGGATGAGTATATCTTCCTCTTCCTCCTCCATACTCCTTTTCCCCATACCCACAAGGAACTTCAGGACAATAGTGCTAACATTTCATTTTTGTGTCCCTAGGAGCAAGCACAGGCATTTTTATTCAGTATTATTGCTCAGTTAATTTTTAGTTGTATCCTTCTCTTTGTAACCTCATTTGGGGGTTTCTTGGCAAAGATACTAGAGTGTTTGGCCATTTCCTTCTCCAGCTCATTTTACAGATGAGGAAAGAGACAAACAGGATTAAGTGACTTGTCCAGGATCATACAACTAGTTTGAGTTTGGATTTAAACTCAGGTTCTCCTGATTTTGGTGCTAGTTCTCTACTTTTATACAGTAGGATATTAATAAATATTTGTTAAACTAAACCAAAAAAACAATCATTAACAAACATCATGACCAAAACCCTCATTTTATAGTTGTCAATGAGATTGAGGAAGATAACTTATAAAATCAGACACTAGTTAGCCAGGAATCAGAATTGGAATCTAGGACTCATTTCTCTGTATCTTTAGACTAAGCTTATGTTGTCTCACCGTTCTGTTCTGAAACAAGGTTCTTTTGGGTGACTGATATAAAGAAAACTGCTTTTTATGCTTTTTATGTTTCAATCCAGTTTGGTAAACAATATTGTAAAGAGGAATAAAGCCTTGAGTGACTGAATTTTAGATAATCTTTGCCTCAAAGGCAAAATCCACTTATACTTATCCAAAACCACTTTATAGTGTGAAATATTGGGAGAATATGCGGTGCTTCATATGTAGGTTGGTTGGTTGTTGTCCTTTGTTCTTGAAGAGGAACAAAATGGCATCCCTATGTCAGTTGAGTTTCAGTGTGTCTGACTGTGGCTGACCAGACCAGTATGATCTTGGGATAAATATTCTGCTATAGGTGGGACATAAATAATCCATGTGAACATTTGGGGAGGATTCTCTAACTTTGTATCTCAAATTTCTTCTGAGCTAATTCAGTTCTGCTTTGCTCAAAGAGCACAGCCGCTTGTCTGATGAGACTACGCCATGCTCTGTGGTCCTAGGCCAGGGACTCCCATGTCATACAATCAATTCTTAAGTTGAGAGACTTTGAGAGTGTCCTTATATTGCTTCTTCTGACTATCAGATGAGAGCTTGCCTTGTTTGAGTTCACCATAAAATAGTCTTTTTAGAAAGTGTCTGTTTGACATTTGAACATATACCTTACACATAGTAGGCATCCGATAAATAGTGGAGGAATTGAATTGATGGCATTAATCACAAAGCCTCCTCCCTGCTCTAGCTCTTCCTTGAGTAAACTGATGACATAGCTATTCTGATGTAGCAACTAGCTGAGAAGATGAATTTATTTTTCATCATTTATTAGGATGACTGGTCAAGGTGCTCATTATTCCTAATACCAAGAGAACCTATATCTCTTTGACTTTGTGAAAGTCATATTTCTCTGCATTCTGTATATATTAATTTAGAATGCCAGTCCCTTTTGTGCTATAACTTTAAATTTAAATAGCTGCTCAGTTATTTTAGAATTGGGCACAAAGTTCCCCTTGTGAAATGATTAAGAGGGAGGAGAAATAGGTTTTCCATGCCTCATTCCTAGTCAAAAGAAACTGGAGGAAAATCTTACACACAGCAAATTCTACATAAGATTATTATTATTTTAATTATTATTTATTTTATTTTATTATTATTTTTTTATTATTAACTGGTATAAAAAGAAAAGCACTAGTCAGAGTCAATAATGAAATTTAACTTGAAACAATTTCTCATATAACCATTTTGTTATTTTTGTTGTTATTATTGTTCAGTTATGTATGACTTGGGGGGGGCAGCTAGGTGGTGCAGTGGTTAGAGTACCAGCCCTAAAATCAGGAGAACCTGAGTTCAAATCTGGTCTCAGACACTTAACCCTTCCTACTTGTGTGATCTTAGGACCAAAGCATGAAGTCATTTCAATCTGTATAAATGGTAGGCATAGTTACACCAACAAGAGCATATACCCAGAAAGTATTGAAAGAACATTAACCCCAATCAACCCCAATTGCCTCAGCAAAAAAAAACAAAACAGTTATGTATAACTCTTCATGATTTCATTTAGAATTTTATGGCAAAGATACTGGAGTAAATTGCCATTTCCTTTTCCAGCTCTTTTTTCAGATGGGGAAACTGAGGCAAATGACTTGCTTACAGTTGTAAAGCTACCAAGTATATGAATCTTAATTTGAATTCAGGTTTTCCTGACTCCAAGGTTGGCACTACTGTGCCAACTAGATGCCCCATATTTACAACCAAGACTACACAGAGGAAATTGTAGTCTATTGTCGCAGATGCTTTCTTTATGGTGATTTTTTCTAAAGCATTGAAATAGTTACTCAATAAGCATTTATTATGGGCTTATCATATGCTAAACTGCTCTCTGTATTGGGAAAACAAATAGAGATATCAGAAGGACCCTTCTCCCAAGAAATTTACTGAACAGAACCAGATTATACACAAGATAAATACAAAGAGAGTGAGGTATTTGGGAAAATGAACAGAACAGCAGGTCAAATAGTTTCTCTAATGAGATAAAGGTTTCTCTGGTTATTTCCTTGGTGTATATTTTTCCTTTCTTTTTTGTCCATCTGTCCTATGTAAAATCTTACTTCATTGTCTCTTGAAGGCCATGCTAGTTATGTGCACTGTCTTCTGGGAAAGCTTTAAGAATGACTTGGTGATGGAATACATGCCTTTCATCCAAGGAACAACCTTGCTAGATTCCAAGACATCCACCACCTGATTGGCTGCATGGAAGTGACTTCCTGTAGCCACAGTAATTTCCAGTACTTGTTTACCAAAGCATATAGTCATTTCAATCTGTATAAATGGTGGGCACAGTTACACCAACAAGAGAATATACACAGAAAGTATTGAAAAAACATGTCTTTTGATTGGTTTTCATAAAGTATAAGAAATCAGTTGGCTTTTCCCTAAAAAAACTAGATTCTGTTAGTGTGAAAAATTAGCTAAAAATAATAATAAAAAAAACCATCAGGCTTATAATACAAATGAGAGTAAAATCAGAAGAAATGGTGGCTTTGGGCATGGTATAAAACTGTCCTTTTCATGTGAAAATAAAGCTAATAAGTAAATGGAGTCAAGGAGCTTTTTCAAATAGGGAAACCGTTGCTATCTGGAGTTTTCTCCTAGACTTTGCTAAATTTCTTCTGCATTTCTTTATCTGAAATGGCGGCATCAGGGGAAGCTCAATTGACATCTTTCAGGTTAGGTACCAATAAATTCTTCATGTAGTTCTGTAATGCTTTTCTAATTGATTTTGATTCCCAAGTAAAAGTGCAACAAGAGTCAATATGTTCTTTCCTTATATGTCGATCAATCAGCAAATATGTATTGAGCGCTATCATCATCACTAACAAACACTGACTACAGTGCTTGCCTCTGAGGGCAGGGAGTGGGATGGTCAAAGCGCTAGTAGATGCTACAGGAGTCAGAAAGGAGACTCCAGACCAGTCCTGGCTCCATCCAGTAGGTCAGATAAGCTCCTTAACCTAGGAAACAACAGCAAACAGCAGAGGGCAGTGGGTAAGCCAGTGTTAGATTGTAAAGTCTTGTAAGATTTGGGTGCAGAGTGAGTGATCACCTGTCAGTGTGCTGTGGAGGAAGGTGTGTCCTGGAGCCAACTTGTTCTGACTCAGAGGCCATTGTTACATGTTTAGTGAGAGCTTTTTATATCTTTGGAATTAGCAAATGCTACAAAACAAGGGCTTGATTTATTGTTTTGTTGATTGTCTAGATTTAAGAAAGTGATGAGGAAAAAAATGGTAATAATGTTAATTAAACCTAAAAGTAGGTCATACATATATTTTTTTCTCCAGAGATCTTTTTGTTAAATAGTTTCCAGTATGGATATAATTCCTGCAGAATTATAGTATAATGTCGGACTGAATGGTTACTGGGATCAGAAGTGGAGGTTTAAACCCAAAAGATGTTACTAGGGAGATACCAAAAGATTGAAATGAGAGTGAGAGAGAGACTGTTAAGGCAGATAATTCCTATGTACACATGGCATAAAGGGACAAGAAGCTACTCCTTAGGGATATGGTTCCTTAAGCAGTGTTTGCAAACAAAACGGATGGTTTCTGTGGGGTGAAGGGGTATGTGCCAAAAATGGAGCAGAGGTAAAACAGGCCTGCAAATAATAGTTTTGTGGGTGAGGTTCTTCTATTTTATGAATATTCTTTGTAATCATTTATTTTAAAATGAAACAAATCTTTGAATGTTTTAAGATTAATTAAATGAGGCTGTGACATAAAGAAGTCCAATAATTATAACAAATATATTGATATATTCCTAAAAATGAAATGTAATCCAGAGTATATATGTCAACAAATATAACTGCCACACATAAAATTATTATTATTAATTACAAGGAGAATTTTTAAAATGTAAATTTGCTTAGAAGAAAAGAGACATGGGGCTAAAAGACTTGGGCTTGAACCTAGGCGTCTGCTTCTGAGTTGTAAGACACTGGGAAAGACATAACCTCTTGGGTTCTCAGTTCCTCTTTTATAAAATGGGTATTGAAGCAGGCTTTTAAGGTTCAGGCCAGAACTAAAGGCCTAAGGGAAAATATGTGTCCTTTGGAACACAATTTGGGAATAGCAGAGAGACAAAGTCTAGTCAGAGAGTAGTACAGCTTCAGTCCTAAGTACCAAAGTTCTGAAGGCCATCAACTTATGAATGAGATTTTCTTGTCATAGTAAAAGTGAGAAATGAAAAAACATGGCCTATGGCCCACTGAGACTCTGCAGTTAGTGAAGAGAAACCCTTGGTAATTTTACTGGTTGTCCAATTCCTCAGTAGTAAAAAAAAAAGAGCAAGGGGAGGACCCTTATGATGCAATCTCAGGGGTTGGCTCTTTATGGCATATTCCATAACATTTGCAATGTTCACATAACTTTTTGTTCTAGACTTCAAAGCATGGATTCTGTGAAGAATTGTTATTATGGCAAAAAAAAAATGTAGTTAAGCTGAAAATAATAATAGCTTACATTTGCATGGCGGCAACTAAGTGGCATAGTGGATGGAGTGCCAGGTCTGGAGTCAGAAAAACTCATCTTCTTGGGTTTGACTCTGGCTTCAGATATTTACTAACTATGTGATCCTGGGCAAGTCACTTCATCTCTGTTTGCCTCAGTTTCCTTATCTGTCAATGAGCTGGAGAAGGAAATAATAAACCACTTTCTTTGCCAAGAAAATACCAAATAAGGTCACAAAGAGTCAGAAGATGACCCAAATGAGTCAATAGCACATTTGTAAAGTGCTTCAAGGTACAACAACATTTGCTAATATAGTAAAAGTATTATCTCAATTTTCCAGGTGAGAAAATTGTGCTTATGCGACCTTCCCACAGACAAGACACAAACTTAGGTCTTCTGAATCCATATCTCCAAATTCTGCCCTTTTACCAAATGCCAGGAGGCATTTCTAAGTGACTAATCAGAATGGGGCATGCAAGGTTGTAATGATTCCAAATAGTTTACTTAATGGACATTACTTAAATGCATCCCTTTTAGTCTCTAGTTCAATTCTATCTTGGCTGCTTCCTCAATTCCTCTATCCTCCAAACCCCACTATCTATCATATCTGTCAGTCTGGCCCAATTTGTGTTTTTTAGATTTTTTCCAAGAAAAAAAAATTTTTTTTAGTAAAACAAGAAATAAGTAGGTTCCTTTAGGAGTTGAAAGTTAAAAGTACACAGAATATTGTCTTCAAATAACAGAGGCAACAGGATGGCACAGTAGATAGTGTTGAGCGTAGAATCAGGAAAACTCCAGTTCAAATTCAGTCTTAGACATTCACTAGCTGTGTGACTCTGGGCAAATGACTTAATCTTTTTTTGCCTCATTTTCCTTATCTATATAACAGGATAAGGATAGCATTTTACCTTCTAGGGCTGTTGTGAAAGTTCAAATCAGATAGCATTTATAAAGTGATCAGTACAGTGTCTGGTACAAAGAAGGTGCTTAATAAGTGTTCATTTACTTAGTGAATATGCTGGGTTACAGTATAATAAAAAAAATGTATACTTTTGTCTTTGGTTTATTCTTTGTAATTAGTCTGGTTCTATCCCTGTCCCAGGCAATCAGGTCTAAATTAGAGGAGTCCCAGATAATTCACTTGAATTTGTTGGGGCCTAATGGCATTCTTTTTCATTGGAACCAATGATAGATAATGTCTTAGAGTTTGAGATACTCTATGATGGGTTTAGTTTGGTCTCCATCTATTAGAACTATCTTGGGCATATATGAGAATTAATTTTAACTCTCAAGCTGATTCTGGAAGTGACCTAGTATACTCTTAAATTGTTTCAGATTGAGGCAACAAGGGACAAAATCAGAATTTCAGCAGGCCAGAATAGACCAGAGCAGGGTTGGAACAAAGCTGGATCACAGTCTAGAAGTAGGGAGGACTTTGTGTACCTAATGAGCACTGACTAATCTCCCTTTGTTTTTAATAACTTGTTGATCTATTTATTCTCCCTTTCTAAGTATAGGCTATCACTCTGACTAGTTAAAACCACTGAACACTGACAGGATCATGGAATTCCTATATATGAGACTTGAAGATACAAAGTCAGACAATTATGTAGTCACTCCAGGGAAGCTTTGCAACTTATGTTTATCATCACCTAATATAGGCAAGCATTCTTCTTCTTAAATACTTTCATCTTGTGACTAGGTTTATAATTCCAGAGTTAATTTTGACTCTTTCCTCTCCCTTATCCCTGATACCTAAGTTGCCAAATCCTAGTAAAGGACCTCTTTAGTTTCTCTTGTATTATAGAATTAGTCACCAATTTGTAGGGTGAAGGGACCTTGCAGAAGAGCACAGGAGACTTACTTAGCTGAAAGTACTTTCTCCCTCCTCAAATTTTCATGATTTCCTTGGACCTCTCCTTTTTGCATTTGCCCTCTCTCTTACCTACATTATTTGTGGACATCTCTTCCTTTCTATTTTAAGTTTCTTGAAAATGAAGTCTGTGTAACATCTATTTTTGTATCCCCAGCACCTAGGCATGGTGCTTTGTACAAATTAAGTTGTTGAAATAAATTCCACTCATTGATATTACCTCTATAAGTAAAGACATCTTTCATATTTTCCCTTAATCTTTTCTCCTATAGCCTAAACAATCTCATTTCTTCTAAATAATTCTTGTACGAACTCTTCTAGCTTTGTGTCATCTGTTAATCTAAATTGAGTTTCTTGAAGTCTAACCATCCTAGTTACCTTTCTCTGGCTATATTCTAGCTTAGAATCATAGAATCCAGGGTTTAGTGCTAGAAAGGACCTTAAAGGCTATCTAGCCAATATCTTCATTTTCTACATGAGAAAATGGAGATTAAGTTGACTTGATGATAATCACACAATGTCAGAATCAGGATTTGAAGTCTGGTTTTCCTTACTCCAATTCCAATATTCTATTCATTAGGCCATTCTCTCTCTCTCTCTCTCTCTCTCTCTCTCTCTCTCTCTCTCTTCTCTCTCTCTCTCTCTCTCTCTCTCTCTCTCTCCCCAATTGGAGTTCAATGACTTGCCCAGAGTCACACAGATAGGAAGTGTTAAGTGTCTGAGGCCAAATTTGAATTCAGGTTCTCGTGACACCAGAGCTCATCCTCTATTTACTGCACCATCTTAGTTGTCCCAGGCTATACTATCTCATTAATTCTTGTCAGTGCCTGTCTTAAAATACAGAACCTAAACTTAGCACAATAGTCTAGATATAGTCAAATGAACACAAAGCCCAATAATTATCATTATCTTGCGTCAAATTGTTACTTCCATCAATATAGCTGAGAACTCTTTTTTAGTAATCACACAGTCAGTGTCTATTGAACTTGCTACTAACTGCAAGCACAGGCTTTTTCTGCTGAATGGCTATCTAACCTTTTATTGTTTATTTGAGGAAGGGATTTATTAAACATGAAGGATACACATTTCCCAATTTACATTTAATTTTGTTATGTTATGCCTATGTCATTCTAGCCTGATGGAATATTTCTAGATTTTGCATTTGTTATTTAGAATCCTCTTCCCTCAAGGTGCTATTCACATTCCACCTTTTTTGTGCAACCTTTCTTAATCCCTTAGCTGTTAGCTTTAGTGTTCACTTCTTCCTCAAATACTCCTGGCATTATTTTTCTCATTTATTCTTTGCTCACTTCAATACCCATCCTGTTAATGCTTAACGGGGATTGTGCTGTAGATTTCAAGTAGAATGTAAACTCCTGAAAAGTAGGAGAAGTTTTGTTTAATCTTTGTGTACTTAGCAGCTAGGTGACACAGAGGATAGAGAGCTGGTCCAGAAAACCAGAGTTCAAATCTAGCTGCAGATATTTACTGACTATGTGGCTCTGGGCAAGTCATTTCACCTGGTTTGCCTCAGTTTCATCATCTGTCAAATGAAATGAAGAAGGAAATGGCAAACCATTCCGATATCTTTGCCAAGAAAACCCCAAATGGGGTCATGAAGAGTTAGACACGACTGAAAAACAAATGAACAACAACACATTTAGCATCCATCACATCACTCTGCTCAGAGGAGGCACTTAATAAAAATTTGTTGAATGGAACCCAAAATATTAGTTATCACTCCCAGATGTGTCATCTGAAAATCTAATTAGCTTGTCAAAATGGCATCATCTGTGTCTGATAAAAATGTTGAACAGTGCAGTGCTAAGATTACTTCCAGGTTGCAAATTCATTTGATAGAATGAGAAACTAGCCCATCTTGAACATTTTATCATAAAAGGATCTGAGCATGGTCTGGAATTATTCATATTAGTGAACCTGTTTTGGATCCTAGTGACCACAGTTTTTCCTTCTGAAGGGTTATAGTCAGTATAAAAATCCATTCTAAAATTTGGCTTGGAATCAATTGTAAGCTAACATTTTCATTTTGCAGAATTCATCTTTTTTATTTTATTTGAAAAATAGGCCAGATTAGCTCATTTTCAGTCTTCAAGCAACAATAATATTCTTTATAATTCTTCAAAAATTGCTGATAGTTAAGTGATCACGCTTTTCAATTCTTTCTTGGAAGAAATTCTGGGGGATAATTTAATGGAAGATCTGAATTAATAATGTGTAAATCTATTCACCACAATTGTGGGGTGAAAAATAATTTATAACCACTATCTAAACTTTTGGAGAATGCAGTCAAGGAAATCAATGTAGTTTCTTTTTTCATATGTGGGCTTAAAATCCAATCAAATAGTCTGCTAATCTCTAAGTAATGTTGAATTTACCTTGAGGTACAGCAATAATTTTTTTGTTTTATCTTTGTGAGGTAAAAGAATCTTTGATCAAGGCAGTTGCTAATAAGAGTGTTCTATACTTTTCAATGTCGCTTCTTTATCCTCTGTCGCTTTTTTCTTCCTGCTCTATCTTCCTTCTCAGTTCATAATTCACAATTCTATCTGATGTCAAAAATGGAGGTAATCGAAGTTTGCCTCAAATTTATTTTTGTTTCTAATGTTTTTTAAGATCTGTAAATCTTCTTTATCATGATTACAAAAGTTGTTGTTGTTTAATAATTTTCAATCATGTCCAATTATTCATGAGCTTTCATAGGGTTTTCTTGGCAAAGATGATGGAGTAGTTTTCCATTTCTTCTGCAACTCATTTTAGAGATAAAGAAACTGAGGCCAATAGGATGAAGTAACTTGTGAACATCTGAGGTCAGATTTGAACTCAGGAAGCTGAGTCTTTCAGTCTCTGAGCCTGGTCCTCTATTCTCTGTGTCAACTAATTGCCAAAATTACAAAAATATATTTGTATTATTATGAGTTTTCCATTATCTACCAAACTAAAATATGTACTCATAACACAGTATCAAGAATATTAAAATAGGAGGAAAGGGCTTAGTTTCTAGAACTAGTTAACTAGCTGTGTGACTTTGAGCTTTAACTTTAACTTATTTGGACTTCAATAAAATATGAAGACTTTGAATTAAATGATTTCTAAGATAGCTTTCAGGTCTAAAATTCTGCAATATCCTTTTTTTTTTTTCTCAACAGTTGCAATGCTCATCTTTCATCAATCTGTACTCTCAAATCTTTACTATATCAAATCTTTAAAACAGCTTTTATCGAGTGTGGAAAAGAGAAACTATTTGACCCTATTAAATCCTCATTTCTTGTGTATTATAGAGTCCCAAATTAGACCTCCTCTGAGGAATTGTAATGGTAACAAAAAACCCTTAGGATGCGCAAAGTTCTACAATGAGTACATTTGATATGCTATCTGTTGGACAGGAGTAAAAAATTGTTCATGTGGCATAGGCCTCAGGAAGTTTAAGGATTTTAAGAACAGTGGATTGATTTACCTCTTATGATAATATTTAAGAATTTAAGAATTAATATCTCCCATCTTCTCTTCAGATAACTTTAATTACCATAGGACTTAAATTCAATATCCCTATATAAAATACCACCTTTAATAGGAGAATATTTCTTAGTAGGTGGGCAGGTAGGTAGAATAGTAGTTAGAGCAAAAGGCCTAGAGTCAAGACCACCTGAGTTCAAACCCAGGCTCAGACATTTATTAATTGTATGGGCAAGTCATCCTATTTGCCTTAGTGTCCTCACCTGTCAAAAGAGCTAGAGAAGGAAAAGGTAAACCATTTCAGTATCTTTGTCAAGAAAACGCCAAATGGTATCACAGAGTGTTGGATACAGTTGAAAAACAACTGAACAACAACATCTCTTAGTAGACAGCTAGATGGTGTGGTGGATAATACAAGGACTACACCTGGAATTAGGAAGATGTGAGTTCAAATCCTGTTTTAGACATTTACAGCTATGTGAACCTGAGCATTCGTTCAACTTATATTTGCCTCAGTCCCTTTATCTACAAAATAGGAATGATAATAATTTGCCTCCCAGGGGTATTGTGAACCCAAAATGAGATATTTATAACCTTGTAAATCTTGAAGCATTATATAAATGAGTTACTATTATTATTATTATTATTTTGTATTTGAGAATTGGTTCCAGTTTTGAGATGAAAACTGACTCATTTCAAACCTTTCTTATTTATGAGATATCATAGCCAAGAAAGATAGAGTAGCATCTAGAATGATAAACATGTAGGAATCAAATGTGTCCAGAAGGTTTTATATACATAGCATTTTTGTCAAATAAAATTTTTTGTTTATTTTTTTTTAATGTTTATATCTTTCTTGCAGTTGTTAATTTGGGAATCTACAGAAGGTCACATAATAGGTTGATGTATTAAGCTTAACAGTACTGGATTTCAAACCAAAAATTACAAAAAAGCTGACTATAGCTAGTCCTTAAGTAATACAGCATAAAAAAGTGAGTCATTTCTCTCAAAGGCAGGGAAAGGAAGTTCTTGAAGTAATATCTAAACTTTCAACCAGGTGAAAGAATGTTAGTATTGGCCATTCCTCTTTGTAGCTCTTAATGAAGATAAATAAAAGCACAGAGGACTTGTTAATACAATATTACATAATAATACCACAGCCTCAAGCAGCTTGCAATGCAGATAGGTAACAGACCAGAGCTGTCAACAGCTACAGTAGTTTCATATTTTGGATTTACCACCTGCTATTCCCATTTCTTGATGTTTACTGGTGAATTCTCCTTAGAGATAAAAGGCTAACCTCTCCTCTCTAGAATATCTAAAACCTGATCAACTTATGCCCAAAAGTTATATTAGAGTTCCCAAGGTTTAATTTTTAATATCACATGAGTAATAAAAGTAAAATGTATATATATTTCATATATCAAAAGACTGTTAATTCATTAGTTTATTGGATCTCCATATAAAAAAAAAACAAAACTCTTAAGCTATTCATAGAATCACAAAATTTGAGAAGAGGAAGGGAACTTTGGCATCCATCCAATCTGACTTCACTATAACATATACTAAAGAAATCCACATCATACCATTCTTGATAAGTGGTTCTCCAGTCTCTGCTCAATGACTTCCAAGGATGGAGAGGCAATTCATTCTGCTCTATTCATCAGGAAGCTTTTCCTAGCTCCAAACTTAACCTGGCCTCCTTATCATCCTTCCCCCCCCCTCCCCACACACACACACATACACACACACACACACAATCCCTAGTTCTTCAATGTGAGCCAAACAGGACAAATCTCAAATCCTAAAGACATTGTCTCCCTTGAATCTTCTACAAATTAAACTCAACCAGATTCTTCAATCAATCCTCATAAAACATGGACTCAATGGTCTTCATCATTTTGATTTCTCTTCTTTGGACATTTATCACCATTCTTAGTAAATCAGAGGCCCAGAGTTGAACACAATTGTTTATACATTGTTTTAAATTAGAAGCTTAAAAAGTTTGCTTGGCTTAGTTTCCAAGCCATATAAAAATGAAGACCTTTAAGGAGATGACTGTTTATGGCCTTAACACATGATCAATGAAATAATCAAAACAAGAATTCATGTCTTTATACACAAAGGTCTTTCCCAATATTGGCAGCACTTCTGTCTTTTAGTTTATGCTTCCTTTTCTTGCAAGGAAATGATATGAAATAATTTACTTGATTTTTGTTTTGAATTTTAAGGTACAATTTATAAAAATTAAACCAATAGAACAAATTTTGCAGTACAATGCAATTCAGTATAAAAAGGAGAAAGGTGAAACATGAACAAAAGACAATAATTATGTGCATTTATTGACTATGGCCAAATTTTGAGAAGGAATATAAATGCCCAATGTTTATAAAGTTTTTCAGTTCTTACAAACCTTATTTTAAAACATTTAGGAAAAAATGTCCTCATTTCTATAGCTAGCATGTTGTACACAAAAGTGTGTATGTGGGGGGAGCACAGGGGAAAAAAATCAAACAAGGAGCTCCTTGCAAATAAGAATACATAAAGAAAAAGAACAGTGGAAGGGCTGAGAGGAAAAGAAGCTAATTTAAAAATAAAGTGCCTTTTTTTTTTTGATGGAGTAAGATAAACCAATGTGAGAAGTCAAGGTGGGCATCTTTTTAGAATGGAGATGCCAAATTTAGAATTTCAGATTTTAAAAAAAATGTTAAAAATAAAAATAAACAGAATCCAAAACAAATAAAAATAAAAAGGATGAAAAAAAATTTGCCTTCAAGTCATTTAAAATGCCATTATGCTGTAGTAAGGAGGGCCAAGAAATGAGGGAATTAAAAGGCCTGGTTTTTAGTCCTAACTCTGCCCCTACTTAGCTGTGGGGTAGCTTGAGCAAATCATTTAATATTTGAGCTTCAGGTTCCTCATCTTATTTTTGAAAAAGGTAATATGCTTTCTTCTTTTCTCCATGAGATTGTTGTGAGAATCAGCTAAAACAGGGCAAATGAAGTGACATTATAAATTGTAAAGAATCATTCAAATAGAAGGAAGATATTTTTATTGTTATTTTGTTACTGTTATTTCATAAGAAAAAAGGTAGTTATTCACAGTGAAGGAAAAAAGATGGGAGCTTCCCAAGAAAGGAAAAAATGTTGGTATTGGTTTTATTTTAGTCTTTTCTTTGAAGGAAAAAAAATATTAGAATCATCTTTTCCTTTTAAATGGGAAATGTGAATGAAGAGAAGAAAGTTTATTCTTTTTTTTCATCACCCAAAGAGAAAAATAAAAAGTTTGTCAATTTGACAAAAAGAAACTTAAGGAAATCACACCAAAAATCTTCCCCTTAAATTGAAGAGCAGGAAAGAAAGTGGCTCTGATTCTCTGTGTTTAGAAGGGGCTTTTTTATAGAGGCAATTTTCTATATAAAATTTTGTACATAATTTTTTTTTTTAGTTGTGAAGAATTCATGCCTCATGAAAGAAGGGAAAATAACATGTCTTAAGAGGCATAGTATTATTAGTATTGACTGTGATCCTCCAGTCTTTTGGGAGGAAACTTATAAAGGGCTGGAAGACTTTTCCCCTCAGCAACTCAAATCCTCTGCCTCCATTACTAATATAGATTCTGACGCCAGGACTGCATTTTGCAACCTGCTGAAGAGCGCCCTCTAGTGCTTCCTTGCATTTGTAATGCAATCCCACAGTGATGTTTTCCTGAACAATTTTGTTCACATGAAAGTTAGGCCTTCCCCAGCACCTTATTTCCACCTGGGGTGAATTTAAAAGATTTTGTAAATTCAGAAAGAAAAGTAATGTTAGCCAAATCAATATAATCATAATTATGTTAAAATACGTAATTATAAATGTTTTTGGAAAGAGGGATTCATTTTTTAAAGTATATTTAACTTTCCTACTTATTCAAAGTTTAGTATTTAAGATAAATTATTTGTAATTAATTTGGAGTCTTCCTTTTAATTAAGGAAAAAACTCTTCCCAAAATCCCAGATACATGTTTTGTCAGAATAAGTTGACAATTCAAAGATTTGGTCTCTTCTTCTCAGTACCTTCTCTTCCCTTAAGCCTTATCTGCTCAGATTGCAATTATGCTAAAAAAAAATTTAGGGCTTAACCCATGTTGTAACTCTATCTGTTATGTTATAAAATCTTACTCTGTTATCAAGAGCTAGAAAAGGATTGCATTAAAAACATAGAAACAAACAACTAGACTATTTACCTGTGGCATCTATGCTGGTACAAATACTATAAGAAATACCTGTTTTGTTTTGTTTTTTTCTTTTAAGCCAAATATATTTTTGAATCCTAGGAAAAGATGATGCAAGAGATAGTATTACACCAACCATATAGGATGAGGGAATCAAAGATTAAAAAGTTAAGGGCCCCTTTAAACTTTTATACATTCACAAAACCTTAAATTGATCAATGGAAAATAAGTGTCTTTATTTACAGGAAACATTAGGTCTCATAGTATGGAACTGTGAGACCCAACAATCAACTACTTTAACCTTGGCCTAAATAAGGCTTAGAAATGGTACCTATTAAACAGTATACAACATACAAAACACACACCAGTGGGAAGATAGGGAGAATGACATAAGAATGGACATGTATTTGATTACTCACTCAAAAATGAAAATGAGTCTCAAATAGTCATTTAGTTCTTGAAGTCTCATACTTATCAGATATCCAAGCACAATTTCTGGGCAATCTTCTAGGGATGAAGAAACTAAAAGAATGATAGAGCAAAGAGTAGGCACTATTTATTGCTCAGTCTCTTGTTGAATTCAGTTGACTTCAAAATGAGTGTAAAGGTGAGCAAATGGAAAATTGTATGAGAATATATTTTGCCACATTATAATGTGCTGGTCAATGTATTCTAATATAGTTTATTATATTTGTAAGGTAAAACTTTAATGCATAATAGTGATAATAATAATTATTATTAAAACTGGCATTTATATAATGCTTAATCACTGACTCTAATGATCCTTTGGATACTATAAACAAATTTTATGATCAAATTTCATTATTTTATTATTATAAGTACTATCAAAATTTGTCCTATGATTGCAGGACAGTGAGGCTCCAAGTGGAAAAAAGCAACAGTCTTAGAAGTAGGAAATCTTGGGTTCTACTTCTACTGCTGATTTAGTCATTGAATTCTACCAAGTTAGTGGCCAGCACATGGTGCAGGTGCTTAATAAATGCTTAGCGAATAATTCTCAGCTTCTCTATCAAATAGAAGTCATAACTCTTCTCCCAAAACTTCAGAGAATTGTTGATAATAGGCGGATTAGTGTGATAATGTGGGGAGCTTATATAAATTGTATTGGGTCAGGAGCACACTGGGAAAAAGAACATGATCTTTTGGCAATCCAGCAAAGGCTTATTATGTAAAGCCTTATTTAGAGAGGATAAAGGAGGAGTTAGGAAGATTCAGCCTAAATACTACCTGAAATTTTCATTTCCTTCCCAGTTTAGAATTAGAGTCTTTTCAAGGGAACATTTCCACTACTTCCCCCACATTTCATACTTTCAAAGAATCATATATAGATTTAGAGCCTTAGAGATTACCAAGTCCAATATCCTCATTTTACAGATGAGGAAACTGAGGCACAGAGTGATAAGTGACAAAGCCAAGGTTTGAGGAAGAATTTATACTCAGGTCTTCTTGACTATAAAGCCAGTAGTCTCTCAACTGTATCATACTGGCTATGTATATGTATCCTCCTATTTGCCTTATTCTTATGTGGTCTTCAAATACCAGACTCTTCTTTACTCTTTGAGACTGACTTGTAATTATGCATGTCTCCTTTACACAAGGTTAAGTAGCCAGTGCCTATAATCAGTAAAGTATTTGCTATATATGGATTTCCTAGGTCTCCTTGAAATTACCATAAAAATCAAAGTTTATGCCAGATTTCTAAATTATGAAACAAAAATCCAAGCCATTTTAATGTATGGCCATAGAAATGGGCCTGTTCCAAATTATTGTTTGAATTATAAGATAAATAAAACAGAAAATTTGATTTTTAAATTTCTATTTTCAGATTTGATAGTTATAATCAAATATCAGCAGAAAATAAATTATATAAATCTACATACACACATAAACATATATGTACATATATATATAGGTAAACACACATACTCATACATATACATATACATATACATATACATATACATATACATATACATGCTCATATATTTAGGGACAGCTAGGTTGCACCATAGTACATAGACCATCTGAAATCAGGAAAACTCTTCTTCCCTAGTTCAAACCAAGCCTCAGATACATAGTACCTGTGTGACCTTGGGCAAGTCACTTAACTCTTTTTGCCTCAGTTTCTTCATCTATAAAATGAACTAAAAAAGGAAATAGCCAACCACTCTAGTATCTTTGCTAAGAAAACCTCAAGAGGGGTAAACAGTAACATATAAACTTACATTTATATATCTAAAAAATTGCTTATGGTTATCAAGGTTTTTATTTTTCACACTCTTTTCATTTGCTTTTTACAACAATGCTGTGAAATACTAAGTGTATGTGTATATTTACATATATGTATATGTATATATGATTATCTCCATTTTATAGATGAAAAAAATTGAGCATTAGGGAGTTGGAGTCACTTTTCTAAAGGCCTGTAGCTAAGAAGAGGGAGAGTCAAGATTGGTTGCAGATCTTCAGAGTCTGTCCAATACACCAGGTTGGATGGTGGGGCTCATTCACATTGCTAGATTTTAGGGATGATTAACTTTTCCTTACTAGCAGAACAAAGACAGTGCAAACATATGGCACAAGTGCCTTAATGCATCTAATCTATCCTAGTACAACATAGCTAAAGACAAATCAAATAATGATCATTTATTATATAAAAGATTCTGAAAGCCTCTTCTTTTATTTAGTTTTTTAAAAAATAAGTGATCTTCAAAAATTGATATCATTTTACTTTATTAGGCTTTAGGAATAGCCTTTAAGTCAGAGAGCTTATAAACTGAATTTTTTCTCTATATTCTTTGATCTTTCTCTATTAAACAGTATTGTTTGCAGTTCCTGTAAAAGAACTCTTGTCAGGACTTCTCAAATAGTAGCAACAAAAGATCTTGGTATATAGAGTACTGTATTCTAACTGTATATGGACATTCCTATTTGTCTTATTTCTTAGAATGGTATATATGGAGGAGAAAGGTCTTATTACTTGGTTTCAAACTGAATACATTACATATACATACAGGCATACATATATATATATATGTGTGTGTGTGTGTGTGTGTGTGTGTGTGTAAAATGATTTGGCTCAAGTGAGTTTGAAACCTATAATAGAATACTAAGCTTCATCCTCCAGAGAACTGAAAAAGACAGTCAAATTCTTGGCATTGATTTTTATTTTAGCAATCCTTTTCCTATAAACCACACCTATCTGATTTTCTCAGAGCATTTTAGTTAATGAGGAGAGTAAGGGCTATTTAAATCTAATAGCAAGGAAATAAATAACATTTTCATCACTGGATTTTTTTTTCAAAATAGCACTTAAAAAAAGATAAGGAAGAATTAATTAAAAAAGAAAGGAAAAGAAGAAACATAATTATCCCATCATCTTCCTTAGCAATAAGCTTCCAAGCAATAAGAAGCTTGCTCTTCTATTTGACATTATGTATGAATATAAACATATATGTGCTTTTCTTACTTAAAATCTCACCTAGAGATCTTTATGATATATACTGTGGGATGAAGTGGCTTACAAGCAAAGAAATACAAAGCCTCAAAATTAAAATTTGACTCCTTTATCATGGGATGCATGTTTAATGACCACACCCCTCCAATACATGGATGATATCTATTTCTTTAACACCCCTCTTCCTATAGTGAATACACACTTCAATTGACGCATGATACCGAGAGCTAGATAGTTACATTTTCTTGGGATAAAAGAACTTGGAAAGAAAGCAATTCTGGTTTCTTAAAAGGGTAAAAAAGAAATGTAGTAAGACTGAGAATAGCTATTTCCACATTCTATAATAACTGCAGCTCAGTCATTCTAAAGTCAATTTTATATATTCTTCCATTTGTGTACTATATAAGAGGATCGTTGGGTGAATAGTGTACTTCTATCATAAAAAATGAGCAAATCTCTGCTCTGATCAGCTAATTTAGGATTCGATTTTTTTTAAAAAAAAAATCTATCAGCACAAGCATATTTTTTTTATATGTTCTGAACAATCCTATATATTATTTATATATGCACCTGCAAACAAAATGCATGCAAATACACACACACACACACACACACACACACACACACCCCTTTGGATACCTTCTACCCGGCACTACAGATTGTACATGCAAACTCTCCTATCACATTCTTGTAAAGAAATCCAAATCTGTCTAAATATCATGTAAGTAGTCACACAATATATTATGCTTTGGCAATCATTGACACTGCCCTTCATATATTCACATACACACACCTTCATTTCTATAAAGCTAAATTCATCTAATGCTGCCCAGTCTGAGCTGGTATTTCTACATCTCTTGCTTCTTTAAATGTGACTAGCTATTTACACCCTAACAATTCAGCTTCAGAGCTGATTTAGCATTTTTATTGGAATGTGAAAGCTCTTAAAAGAAGAAAAAAAAATCTAATCAGGCAGAAGAGATAGAAAACTTGCTGAATTTTCTCTCCCCCCCGAACCCCCCTGAATCCTATCAAAAGCACATCTTCCATTCATTGCTTCCCGGTGTCATTATGACAAGCGGCTACAAATCAATAGCAGAAGGAAAGGCAGGACCAACCCGCACTCACCAAGTGATAAAGATTCACTCTCAGCCCCGATTTGCTAATAGCCCATAATAGCAGCCATTGGCGCCCCGCATTAAATCATACATTTCACTCTGCGTTTATTATGGGATTTTTAAAACTCCTCACCAAATTGGATTTTCTCGATGGTCTCTAATTTCCACATTTATCATTTAAAATTAAACTCCTCTGTGGAAAGGGGGAGTAGAAAAGGAGGGGGAGGTAGAGAGAAGGCAGGCAGTTCTGTATTTTTCCTTCTTCCTTTTTTTATGAAAACCCATAAATAATACCAGGTATCGTAGCCATCAGCAGTGGTGTTTTATATAAAAAAAATGCTAGAAGTCAGGCTGGAATAGCCTGGGGATTCAGTTCACCTGCATGAGCTAGGCTATGAATGAAGGAAGCAATTTGACCGGGAAGAATCCAAAAGCAGGTTTTAAACAAGGAAAATTTGGTCAAGCAAAATATTCAGCAACCTGGCACTGAAGGTGAAATTGCTTACGAACCAGAAAATCAATTAGTTACATGTATGCAAATGGTGCAGAAAGCTACAAAGAACACGGGTGTTTGGCAAGAATGGTTTTCTATCTTTAAAAAAAAAAAAATCTTGTTCCAAATCATAGAAAATGAAATAGAAAATAAATAGAAAAAAAGTATAGAAAAAAAAAGTAAAACTGTTCCTTGATCACTACTAGGCAGTAGCCTGTCTTAACTCTATAATATTGTCTTGGTTTCAAAGTTGTTGTTTTTTTTAAACCCATGGAGTTCTGGCTAGCTGCCTGTCTTCTCTCCATTGCTGCATTATTTCTTCCATTCTAGAGCTCCCAGACATAGCACTTGAAAAAAGAGCCAGCTCCTGGGAGCTCCTGTCATTGTCAGCTTAAGCAATGCAGATTATATGCTTTAAGGAAGACATATTATTATTTTATAGCTTTTGGATTTATAAGTAATAAAAATAAGAAACTTTTAGAATTGTAGAATAAAATTTCCACAAAGCCAGCTATCCTAGACTTAATAAGGCCTAGTTGTACTCTGGGTATCGCTCAGTAGTATCCTCAAATAGCCTTCTCTAAAATCCTACTCCAGTGCCTTATCATGGAGTTTTGAAAACTACTCTAAATGAGAACCAGCTCTATCAGATTCTGGAGACTTTTAGGGTAATAGGCACAGCAAATGATCATGTGTGGATCATGTGGACATGTCCTTGTCTGCCTATGTTTTGAGGGGTTTGATCCCCAAATGAGGAAGACCCCAACTTGAAAAGGTTTGTAATTTGCTTTGGCAGGAGGAGTATGTGTAATAAGGAAATCATGAATTTTTAAAGTCTAAAGGAAAGAATACTGGAGCAGAGGCAATGTTCCTAGTTTTATGGAAACCTAAATATGTAGCAAAAGGTTAGTGAACTATAGAATATCTGCTTGATGTTTTGCTTTTTGGGGGACTATTTTAAATATATCAATTTAATTTCCTCTAAAATATTGGGAAATGATTTTTAAAATCGACTTTTTGAAGAAGAGTTTAGTATAATTTATTTTATCTTCACAACCCTTTTTTCTCCTTAGTATTTTTTTCCTTGATATATTTAGAAAATTCCCCTTTTCCCCTGGGCTTTTTTTCAGCCTGCTATTAACCAATTCTGTTCCTTTTCTGTCATTTTTTTTTCTAGAGGACAACTAATGCTACATACCCTTCTCTGTTTCTCTCCCACCATTCTCCATATATAATAGTCTTTCTCTTTTCCCACCTCCCTCACATCTTTAAAAAGTCCCTTGTGAAACCACATAAGCTACTTTTCATAATTTGCATATTTCTTTCTCAGTGGAATTTAAGACATTGTGCTTTAATTACAATAATTCAGAAACCTCCCACTCTTATGGATTTTAATTCTTTCCACTATACCATGTTTATTAGGTTTCAAAACCCCTTTCCCCCACAACACACATGCACAAACATCCCTGAGCGCCTTCTCTCTGAATCTCTTCCTTTTGAATTTAATAGCCCAGAGTAATTTTTACCAGAGTTCTCTTTGCTGTTCTATATGTTTAAAATAAAATAGAGAATAAATCAATAGTTAGTAAACACTTACTACATGTCCTGTCCAGGCACAGGGAGGGGGAGGCTACAAGAAAAAGTAGGACATGGTATATACCCTCAAGAAAGATATAGTCTAGTAAGTGAAATAAGTCTCTGTCCCTAATAAGCAGAGACTGGTGATGGTATCTCTTTTGATTAGATTCTCTTCATTCAGTCCTATGAAGCTGTCTTTGTAAATTAGAAACATATTGTTCTATTTAGTCATATTTTCCACAAAATATCTCCAAAGAAATTCTACTCTGAAGTCTCCTTGTGGCATGAAGGTGACCTTGAGTTTCTAAAGGCTCAAGGATGCGAGCTCAGGAAGGTCCTACCTTGTTGGAAGGGCCTCAAGGACAGGTCAGTAAGAGGCTATATGTCTGTTGTCTAAGACTAGTCTCGATTATATTTGGAAAAGCTCACAATTACATTTGCTAAATAACTGATAAATTGGGGGGAAGTGAAGGGAGCGGGGCACAGCAACTCTTATCCAAGATGCTGAAGGTTCGGGGTATATAATGGTGTAATGCATATATGGGCAACAAAAATCACATATGTTTGAAGAATTCCCACATTTCCTGCCAAAGGTGCCTTAATAATGTTTCCTAAGTATTCAGTTGATGTTAGCTGTATGTTCTCCTATGGTACATCAAAGATTTTCTTTTCTATGTCTCTCTAAATTATCTGTGTGAGAGCAATTTAGGAGACACTATCTATAAATGGGTAGTCTGTAGTTTTATCCTAATGCAGAAAGATTGACTGGAGATGTTGCTTTAATGTGATATTGATAAAGATTTTCCTATATATTAATTTCTGATCAGGGGATAGGGGCAAAATCATTACAGCCCAGCTCCTAATGGAGGCAAGCTCTTTCCTACAGAACTAGAACATCCTTTGTCCATCATTTTCATATGATGAAATATATAATAGAAGACTATATAAATACATGGTATGTGTACAATGTGGTTTCTCTAAGGAACAGGGTTAGTGCTTCATTCAATTTCACTGAAAAAAGGCATGGGTTAACTACAGGGGAAAAAAAATCTGGACTAACTCTATATGAATGATAGCCGTACTTTCTTCCCTCAGTTTTAAGGTCCATTATTACTGTCACCAGCCACATTCATATTTTCCCCATTTCCTCTTTAGTCCTGAACCTTGCCTAGGTACATCAACTAGACTCACTTAATTTTCTTCTTTTTCTCAGATCTATATTCTTAAATTCTCTATCTTGTTCCACAATTATGTGTCTATAAATACTTTTATAAAAAAGTATATCTACTTCATGTTTCTTCTCAAAACTCAAATCTTTTATGAAGTCTTTAAACTTCAGTTCTATAGATTGAAGTGGCTAAAAGCTGATTTAAAGAAACCAAGGAAAATAACTCATTAAAACTCATTATATTGTCAGGTATTTCCATGATTCCCCCACCCCCCCATCTCAGGAAGAAGTCCATTGACAAGGTGCTATAATTTTTCTATTTAAGGGACATATTGACACAGTGGGCTAGTCAATAAATATTTACTAATATGAGTCATTCGAATTAACATAAAAGAAACCAGACTCAAAAGGGATGGAGTAGAAGCAGGTAAGAGTTTAAAAAATAGTTGAAAAGAAATCATAATATGGTAATTTTTTTTCAGCTATAAATGCACAATTCCTTAACAAGTAAGTAGTAGACACAGAAAGAATTGGTGTAAGCTCTAAAAGAATTCAAATATTGTTTTAATCCATATGCAAAAGTACTTACCACTGTGATAATTAGAGTTTAAGTACTACACAGTATTTGCTAACCACTTTACTAAATTGAATTGTAACTGTAAGACACCAAGACATCCATTCAGATTCATTTCTAAATGTATATAGGGATGGGATATATGCAAACAGCACCTAGTGCTGAGGCTCCCCCCGCCTCTCCCCTCTGTAAGAGCTTTAGACATGCACTCTCTTAGTGGACACCACATGACGGTCTCCTTTTTTCTTACTCTTTGAGAATGTGAAGCATCCGGTGGTTTATTGATTCCTATAACCATACTCTGCCACTGATGTTTATCACTTGTATCTCTCCTGACTGCTGCCTCTTGAGGGGCATGAAAGCTGGAAAAAATGTGACACAACGGCCTCAAATTGGATGACTCAGTTTAAATACCCAATGGTGAAAAGTGTCTTCAACAACCATTAGAAACACTTTCGTTTCAAATGCAACTCATCTTTAAAAGCCAGTTTAATCCAGTACTGCTCAACAGGCCAAGAGATGTTGAGAGTAGAGACTTCCAGAACAGAATATAGTACAGAACAGATTTCCATGGAACTATAATAAACCTCATTATTTATTCTCTACCCAAACTATGTGACTTTATTCAGTCTTAGGACCATCCACTTCTAATATCCTGACTCTCAATTCCAATCTATGCACAATATTGTTTCTTGGCTTTTCTTCCTTCTACATATTTTTAAGAGCAGTTACTTACTTTCTTTTTCTAGAGTGGTTATTTAATTTCTTTTTTCTAGAACAGTTATTAAATTTCTTTTTCTAGAGCAGTTATTTAATTTTCTCTTTTCTTTACAAAACTTGTTTCTTTATGTCTTCCTCTACTTTAGCTATTACTTTACATTGCTACATTTTGCTTAATTTCATTTCATTGCTCATTGTTCCCTTCTACAAGTTCCTCAATCCCTTATCCTTCAACTCAGCTAAAGTCAAATGCATCCATCATTTTAAACCTAACTTTCTTAAACAACCTCCTAACTTGCATATAACTAAATTATAGCCCAGAATCCTTGAGTGCCTCATTAATTTTATCCACAATTTCTAAGCACTAAGAAATATTTTCTTATTAAAACTGAATAAAGGAAACTCATCACAGGCTGACCGGAGAATGATCATCTTTTTAGCCACAGCAAATCTTATCGATCATCTTTTAGGTCAGGGCTTCTTAAACTTTTCCCCCTCACAACCCTTTTTAGCCTGAGAAATTTTTATAAAATCCTGGGTATATAAGTATGTAAGTTAAGTAGACAAATCAAACATCTGCTGATAATAAACCATAATTTAGTGACCCCCACATTCAGTTATGAGACCTCATATATAGAGTCTTGACCCACAACTTAAGAAGCTGGGTTTTAGGTTATGAGAAAATGATGATCTGCCCTCATGGAGGAAGTGCCCACAATGATGAAAGTTACAAGTTCTGGAAGTATTGGAGCAAACCCAATATATTTATGTCATTATTTATATTTATATATTAATATTTATGCCATTATTTCTCAGAATACTGTTGTGACTTAAGTCACTATGATCTCATTCATTTTGTGGGAGAGAAACTAAGCAAGAAAAAGTTCAAGAATGGCAATCCAGAAACTGACTTAGGAAGAAGTTCCGAGTCCAATGTGCCATTAGGCTCAGTTATCTGCTCATATAATTTTGTAATTTCTCCCCCCTACATTATGAGTTCTTTGAGGACAATGATAATTCCCTAGCAGTGTCTAATTTTTTAAAGGTTCTATTTATAGCCACATTACATTACATAACTTTATTTTAAATTACTTTCACTGTTGATAGCAATTATCCAAAGAGAAAAAAAAAGAATTATTAAATAGTTGAAAGACTAAGTGTCATTAAGAAGTTCTTGCCTTTCAAGGCAAAAACACCTGTATGGTGCACATCTGTCTTGGCAGTGAACTTCAATGAAAAGAATACTACTACTATGTGTAAGGCAGGCAAGAGATAAAAGGAATTTCCAGGAGAACTGGCACCTCAAGGAGGATCCCTGAAAACTTCCCTCCCCCTTTTTGAAACAGCTCTTTGGAGTATTACAGGTCACAGATCCTCTTTTTTTGAGTTTCCAGTTTGCCCTTTAACTCAGGGACAGGATCAATTGAAGTAGAGACCTCACTTCTCCTTCTCATAAGCAGATGAAAGGATAAAAATATTAGAATAACATGGCATTTAGAGAAAAGGAGGAGAGTTAAGTAGGAGAGAGAAGAAAAAGCCAGTGACTGAGGGCCGGCCCGAGGACTCTGCAGGTACCCAGCTTTCAATGTAACACTCACAAGCCAGTCACACGTGTACAAACTGATTAACTTTACACACACTTATTCTATTTTCTGTCAGGGCTGACTTTGAGCATTTGTATAGCTTTTCTTTCTTTTGGGACTGCTCTGCTAGTCTTTGGGTACTTTTGATCTGAGAATTTACATGAAAATTGAGACTGGCAAAGCACCATCACCTGGCCATCACCCAAAACCCAATTCTTTGCTGCTTCCCTCAAGTCGTCTGGCTCTCCCTAACCCTTCCCCTGGTTTTTAATCCTCATCTACACATTGCCTCTTATGAAGAAATGGTGACGATTTTTTTTTCTTTTTTGCATCTCTCAAAGTGGTACCCAAAAGAAAAATGTCTGCTGAGAACCTCTTCTCCCACCTGAGGGTAGAATGCATTTCCTGATCAATCCTTTTCTTCTTAAATCTACCAAAAAAGAAGCTCCAGGTTTTAAAAGAGGTTTCTAGGTCTGAGATCTCACCTGACTTATCCCCAATTAAACTTTTTGTTAGATAGAGAAGTTAAAAGAGAGAAAGTCTAGTATCATCCCTCAGCTTAGCTCATAACGAATTCCTTATCTATAAAATGAGAAATTTGGGTAGATGATTTTTGTAGCTTTGCCCCAACTATCTATGATTCTATGAATATTGAGTATTTTTGTTACTGTTATTAATGAGCCTTATGGGTGGCTATTAGCATGTCAGCTAAACATCAGTCACAGAACTTAGAAGACACCCATAAATCTAATGTTTCAAAGGAATTAGACATAGGACTTTAATAATTCTTGTCTTTATGTTACCTTTGGCTTGATTTTTATAATTTTATGTTGGTAAGAGGGAAAAAATGCATTTGACTACAAAATGCAATTCCCTTCATGGGTTTGTAGATAGGAGAAAGTATAATCAAGAATAAGGGGGAGGGAAGTAATAGATATATGTAGACACATTAATATTTTTATAGGCTGAGGGAATTTCTCACAGACCAGTAGTTTTTAGAACTTATTGGAAATGGTAAATACCACCCATGCTAATGTCTTATGTTCTCACCTGACTTTTTAATTAAAAGGTTCTAACTTACTACAGAAAGAATGATGCAGTGCAGTCCCTTTTTAGAATGGTCAACAAGGGGAATTTGAAAGATATGGTGGTTCAAATTTAGGTGATGTCATAATGGAAATAAGCTTAGTGGTCTCAACCTATTTCCTAGTAAATGCTTATCTATGTTATAAAGCTATTGTACGGTTAGGTATGACTTTCAGTAGGTATTGTCAGCCAGGACCATGGTACATTAGTGGAGTGGTATCCAGTCAGTAAAGTGTAATAGGTCAGGAATGAGGTTTGATTTAGGGGAAATCACTCAAATGATGCTTGTCTGAATTATTCCTGGCTTCACATAGGCTAACAATTTTCTCTTTGTAAGAGTGAGACAAAAATGCAACAAATTTCCCCGAAAAATGTTAAAAAATAGAGTAGTCAGCAGGGATATGTGACAAGTTAAGTCAAGAGAGAATACAAGTCAGAGTCTGGCTGTGTGGTTTCAGAGCTGCCCAAGAGGATGAAATGCAGTCAACTAAATGAACTCCAGCTCTCTCTTGCCCATAAAGGGAAGAATTTTTTTAAAATGATAATGTCTTACTTTTGCTAGTTTGGGCATTAGAAGGCAGTTTGCTTTTTCTTCTTTTTTGTCTCAAGCTCTTCCCTTATGCTATGATCCCTTTCCCATGATTACATAATTCTTAGTGGGATGAAATTTCTAATTTCACATAATGCTTTAATACCAAAGTCTCAGAAAACAAAGTAAAGTATAAAGTGATTATGACTGTTATAGGTGTGATTACTTTCTATTTTGTCAGAGCCATTGCTTTTTTCCCTTTACAATTTATGTTCCAGAAGATCAGGAAAGCCTGGGCTTTCTAAAGAAGGAGACATTTTTTTTGTGCTACATGAAAAAAGGAACTTCAGAGATGCCACCAAAAATAACATCTGTTAAAAAAGGGGCATTTAATATGATCCCATGGGAATCACTGAAATTTGACTAAAGGTCACGCATCTGGAGAATAAGATGATCAATGAACACATACCTCCATTAAATACAAGAAACAGATTATATAGAAGGGGAGAAAATATAGTATCATGCAGCAAAAAGATATTCATTTGTAAACAAGGAAATGGGGAGGAAAAAGAGAAGAATGGAGATCATCTGGGGAAAAGGTTGAAGAAGAAGAGTTGATATAGAACTGTTGTTTAGACATTTTTCAGTGGGATCTGATGCTTTGTGTCTCCATTTGGGTTTTTTTGGTAGACTGGAGTAGTTTGCCATTTTCTTTTCCAGCTCATCTTACAGATGAGGAATCTGAGGCAAACAGGGTTAAGTGACTTGCTCAGGATCATACAATCTAGGAAGTATCTGAGGTCAAATGAAACTCACAAAAATGAATTTTCCAGCCTCCTGTTCTGGCACTCTATTTGCTGCATCATCTGGCTGCCTCTTGATACATGGTAATGAATGTATTTTACAGGCTATTAGAGAGGCAAAGCAATTGGATGACCAACTCTGGTTATCCAAAACTGGCACAGCAGTAAGAGTGAGTTGTGACCGGGGACTTTCAGATCTGTAGGCATATGTGGGAGGTCTTTTTAAAATGTGGGATACCTAATTCATTATTGACAACTTGTTGAAGATTTCACCTTTCAGAAGGTAAAGGAAAAGTACTACAATTTTGGTCCCAATTCTGACCAATAAGAAAAGAAATGAACTGTTGGCAGAGCTAGGTAGTGCAGCAGACAGAACATTAGGCTCGAAGTTAAGAAGATTTATCATCCTGAGTTTGTCTATCCTCAATTCCTAATAATTTCCTTCTGCAAATCACCCTGTTTGCCTCAGTTTCCATATCTGTCAATTGAGCTAGAAAAGGAATGGTATAGGAACATATCCCTGTTCTCTGCCAGGAAAATTCCAAATAGGGTTACAGAGAGTCAGACATGACTCGAACAAATTAACAATATCAGAAAAGGAAAGAAGACAGGAAATTCTGTAAGTAATGGTTAAATTACTTTAGAAATGGGCATTATTCATGTCCTATTATTATGTGCCAGGAAAACAACATTCAAAGTATTCAGAGATGGGATAGGTAGGAAGGTAAGATTCAGTCCCTGGGATATTAAAATGAATATTGTCCTAAGGGGGATTAAATGCTCTCTGAGAAAAAAATCTGACAATATAGTCACAACTTATCAGCATAGTAGAGCCAATAGGTATGTGTATGAATGTGTGGGTGGGTGTGAGGAAGATTGTTTGAGTTTACAGAAATATTTAGAGAGATGTGGCTGGAGAGAGAGTTCATCAATGAATTCAGATTTTAAAAGGTTTATACAAGAGATGGATAGGAAGGCAGATAATGCTGCATAAAAAAGACTGGGAAGGAGCTATAAAATAAGAGTCCTAAGGATGTTGAAAGCCTAATATAAGCTAAGGTTTATTATAAGTACAGAAATTCTATGGGGTAGAAATGAAAATGACTGAAGGCAAAACTACTCAAACTATGCATCTGTTTCTGGGTTTTTTCCCCCTAGCAAGAAAAATAATAACCACTGGGAAGAATTGAATGAAAGTGACTAATAAGAATTAATAAGATAAATAAGAAGGTAATAAGATGGTATGAACCCATTCTCAATAAATTCAGGTCATTTAGATTAGCTTCATCCTAGAGCATTGAAAACTTGTGGATGCAATTGTTGAAAAGTCTTGTTGACTTTGAGGAGTCATGGCAAACAGCAAAAGTGTGGTCTCAAGGAAACCTAGCAAATGCCATTGCAATTTTCAAAGGTAGGTATAACTATAAGCCAATCAGCTGAAAATCAAATCCCAGTACAATTTTAGAACACATTATTAAGGAAGCAATTTGTGATCACTAAGGAAAGAAAGAAGTGATCACTAGGAATCAGAATAGGTTCATTATTTTTTAAGGCATGCCAGCAAGCTTTATTTTCTTTACTATCAGAATCACTACGTGGGACTTTACAGGTTCCAGGAAAACCAGGAGATAGAAAGCCATTGAAAATGCTTGGAGTCAGGAGACAGAACCCAGTGGAACAGGGATCAAAGCATACATAGGGAGTAAGGTGTAAGAACACTGGAAAGGTAGAAAGGGGACTGGATTAATTAGAGCTTTGAATGTCAGAACAGCATTTTATATTTGATCCTGCAAGAAAGAGTGAGCTATTGGAGTTGACAATGCAAGGGAGTAAGTTGATATGATTTGGTCAGACTTGTGTTTTAGAAGGATCAAGTAGACAGTGGAATATGGATTTTAGTGTGGAGAGATTTAAGAAAGGGGCTAATTAGAAAGCAATTGCAATAATCCAAACAAGGACTATACTAAGATGGTGGGCTGTGTGAGTAAAGAGAAGGGAATATGTACAAAAATATTGTGAAGGTAGAAACAAGATTTGACAAGAGATTGGATATATGATCTACATGTTTTACATCTATGCATATACATATGTATACTATGATAAATAATATTATTGTTCAGTCATTTCAGTCATGTAGGCTATGTCCCCTTTTGGGGTTTTCTTAGCAAAGATACAGGAAGAGTTTTTCCTTTTCTATGATAAATATACTGTTTATATTATGATAAACAAACATACATGGATATATACAAACATGTGTATATTTAAGTAAATCAAAAGAGAGATCACATATATGTGTATCTACATATACATGCATATGTGCACACACATAAATACACATTCACACAGTATATACACACGTGTGTGTGTGTGTGTGTGTGTGTGTGTGAGATCTCTTCTGATTTACCTCTTACCTAATTCCTCCTACTTAATAATCCTTCTCATTCTCCTTCATCCTTCCATATTATATTCCTTAGCTATAGGTGTTCCCTAAGGTGTATCCAAGGCCCCTTTTTTTCCCCCTTCTATACCCCACCTTCACTTGATAACTTTACCAGCTCCTATGTGCTTAACTCTTATTTTTATAGAGATGATTTACAAATCTATCCATCCTGGTCTCTCTCCTGAGACATCAATTGTCTAAGTCATTTCATTATCTGGAGTCAACCCAATGTCATCATGTACAAAATTGAACTCACCATTTTCCCCTTCTTCAAACCTCCTCTGTTCCAAACTTTCCTATTTCCATAGAAGGTACCACCATCCTTCCAGTCTCCCAGATCATAAACCTTAATGCTATTCTAAACTCTGCACCCTGCCTATTCAGGTAGGTATAAAACTTTGCTGTTTCAACCTTTACAACCTTTCACTCTACTCTTATAGCTGCTTTCTTAGCTCAGACTCTTATCACCTCTTGCCTGGATTATTACAATGACCTCCTAATTAATTTCCCTGCCTCAAGTTTCTCTTCACTGCCATCCATCTTGCTAACTGCTACCAAAATGATTTTCTTTAAGCACAGCTCTGACCATGTCTCTCCCCTACTTAATCAATTCTAGTGACTTCCTAATACTATGATCAAATATAAATACCTTTCTTCCATTTGAAGCCTTACATAATGAGTCCCCAATCTATCTTTCCTCATTAGATTTTACTCCCTCTATCACACATTATATAATTCAGTGAAAATAGTCTTTATTCTTCATACAACAATAACATTCCATTTCCCATCTTCTTTCCTTCTCACTGGTTGTTCCACGCACTGGAACACATTCTTTCTTTACTTCCAACTCAGAGAGTACCTTTCTTTAAGATGCAACTAAAGTACCATCTTCTGTACAAATGATTTTCTTAATCTCCCTAGAAGAGGAGTCAGTAAACATCTGTTGAGCTCCTACCTTGTTCTAGGAATGGTGTTAAGCACTAGGGATACAAAGAAAAGCAAAAGACAATCCTTAATCTTGAGGATCTCTAAATCTAATGAAGGAGTCAATGAGCGGACAAAGCAAAGATAAAAAAACAAACATGGGGTTTTGTAAGGTTTAAAGAGACTGAATAAATGGGAAAGGTATATGAATGGCCTTGAATGTCAAAAAGAAAATTGTGCATTTGATCTTATAGGTAAAAGGGAGCCACTGAGAGATAACAGGGTCAGATATTAGGAAAATTGTTTTTGTGGCTGAATGGAGGTTGAACTTGAGGCAGGCAGATCCCCTAGTGAGCTATTATAATAGTCCAGGCTGAAGGTGATAAGAGTTTGCACTAGGGTGATGACAGTATCATAAGGGAGAAGGAATTATATTCAAGAGATGTTGTAAAGGTGAAATCAACAGGTCTTGGAAAAGATTGGATATAGGAGTGAGAGTCAGTGATGATACCCAGGCTGTGAGCTTGGAAGACTGGTAAGACTAAGTTGCCCTCTACAGAAGCAGGGAAATTTGGAAGGGGGTGGGATTTGAGAATAGAGATAATGAGATCAGTATTGGACATGTTGGACTCTACTGGAAAATCCAGTTTGAGATGTGCAGTAGGCAGTTAGAGATGAGAAATTGAAGGTTAGCAGAAAGCTTAGGGCAGGATAAGTAGATATGACAATCATCAACATAGAGTATAATTAAATCCAAAGGAGTTGATAGGATTACCAAGTGAAATATTTAGAGAAAGATGAAAAGAACCAAAAGTTATATGGGATATCTACTAATTGGATGAAGAGGTGGCTAAGGAAACCAAGACTGGTCAGGGAGAGAAAGAATCAGGAGAGAGTGGAGTTCAAAAACCTAGAGAAAAAAAGAGAATCACAGAGGAGTAATCAACAGTATCAGAGATTGTATAGAAGTCAAGGAAAATGAGGATTGAGAAAAGGCCACTGGATTTGGCAATTAAGAGATCGTTGATAACTTTGAAGAGTTTGAAGTTTCAACTGAATGAAGAAATCTAAAATCAGATTCTGAAGAGTTAAAAAGACAGTGAGAGGAGAGGAAGCAGAGGCACCTATTGTAGACAGACTCCTTGAGGTGTTTTGCCACAAAAGGCAGAAGAGATAAGACAATTGATAGTGATCATTTCTCAACTGCTTGTGTCTTTCTCCTAAACTACATGGTTTTTAATTAGACGTAGCTGTTGTCTCCCCAGACAAAAAGAGTACATGTTTTTTGCACAGAGAGATTATTTCATTCTATATGTATCCCTTGTGCCTAGCACAGCATTAGAACGTAAGAGGTATTTAATAGATATTTGTTAATTGATTCATTCAATGTGAGCACGAGTTTTAAGTGATGACTTAAAGACAACACTGAGCTTGCAAACTGAGGCTGGTTGGGAAGATAATAATGCCTTTGGTAGTAAAATGTAATTTAGAGAAAAGGAAAGGTTTGGGGGGAAAGATAATGAGTTTTTTGGTGAGCATACTGTGTTTGCAATAGCTATAGGTCATCCATTCAAGATGCTCAAAAGCACCTGGTGAGGTAGGATTAGAGTTTGGGAGAGAAATGAGATTTAGGACTGGATAAATAGATATGAGGATCATCGACATAGAGATAATTACATCTATGGAAGCTGGTAAAATTACTAAGTCTAGTTAGATGAGTTCTAGTTATAGGGACACATAGAAATCAATTATCAGATGAAAACTGAACCTTTGGGAGGTGATTAGATTACCAAAAAAACAAAAAAAAACAAAAACTATACATAAAAAGAAGAGAAAAGGGCCCAGGATAGAAATCTGGGAAAACACCCATAGTTACTGAGTATGACACAGATGAAGATCCAGGAATAGAAATGTTGTTTGTTCTTTGTTCTTGAAAAGGACTATGAACATCAAGGAGGTGATGCTACAACACACAAGTGAAATGGATTTAAGTGAGAGAGGGTTGAACAAAATTTCTCCTCCAGAGCTATTTGGATCCAGTGGCCACAGAGAGATCGGGGTAACTGGAGATGGCCATGGATGCAGTGGCAGACCTTGGCTTTTTGAAGCTGAAGTCTTTGACAGGTCTCAGTTTTATCTATGAAGTCAGGAAAGTAGGAGAAGAATCAAGAGAAAACAGCATCTTTAAAGTAGAGAGGAGAGAGTGGCTAACAGGAGAGGGCAATCAAGAGATGTCACAGACTGGAGAAAGGTGAAGAAAGATGAGAACTGAGAAAGGGTCATTCAATATGATGAGTAAGATTATTACTAGCTTCAGAGAGGAAAGTTCCAATTAAATAATGACACCAAAAGGCAGAATGTGGAAGGTTTAGAAGCAAGTGAGAGGGCAGGGAGTGAAGTTATTGCTTGTAGACTGCTTTCTAAGGAGTTTAGCCAAGAAGGGCGGGAGAGATACTGGACGATAGTTAGCAATAATCATACTGTGATTAAAGAAATTAAGATAAAACAGAATCAAACCATAATAATTTCTTCTTTTCTTAGTAGTCAGTGCTGGTTAGTATAATAAGTGCAGAATGCTAGGCAGAGTGCATATTTTGGGTGGCCAGAATAGATAAAAATTTAAGAGCATTACAGAAAGTTGTACATGGGTTAATGCTTGTTATTACATAGTGATGTGAATGAAAATGTACAGACCTATGCCTTTAAATACAAAAGTCTCCAGCCACTGGTTTTGAGCTGCAATTATATCAATGAGGAGTCTATGAACATCCATCCCAGAGATATAAATTTACCCTACTAAGCTGATTAGCAATGCAGGAGTGTACTGCGCACTAACATAATTAGAAAAGAGTTTTACTCACAGTAATGCTGAGGTCATGGGGTCAGGAGAGTTTCCATTTCAAAAGACAGAAGGTTACCAAGGAGCGGAAAAGTGAATTGCCTCATTCAGCTATTGAAAATAGTATGGTTTATTGAAGAAGCGACAACTTTTACCTTCCTTTCTAAAAATGTAAGTCAATTCTGGCTATTTTCTAGTTAAAGGAATTTCAAAGAATGAAACAGTCTCTCAGAGAACATCAGGGGCTCAAAAATTCCTCCCATGTGCTCCTGTATTAGTATTAACCTTTGTTTGGGGCAATATTATTATTCACTGGGGAGAATATAATGCTTAGGATGATGATTTTTAAATCTTTGCTTTTTGCCACCCCTCTCCAAACAGATAAAGAACTAAAGAAGGAAAGTCAGGGTAAGAAATGGTTTTTAAAATCTATCAATTAGTCAATCAATAAATATTTGTTAAGTGTCTATTATGTACCAACACTGTCTGTGCAAACAAAAATAGTGAAACAGTCCAAAAATTATTGTAATAAAAATGTAAAATAGTTTCTGCCCTAAAGGTGCTAAAATCTTATCATGAGAAACAACATGTACATATGCTCAAATGTATGATTTACATGTGCATGTATATATGTTATAAAACATGGCATGTATATATGTTATAAAACAAATATATAAAAGATGATTTTAGTGAGAAGAATATGAATATCTTGGGGAATTAGGAAAGACTTCATTAAAAAGGTGGCTCTAGAATTTATAAGTATTAAAGGAGACTAGGCTTTTAAAAAATTATCTCTCTTCTCTTCCTTCCACTCCAACATTGCTATCCACCAATTGAGATAAATGAAAAACAAAATTCTCGTTATGAATATGTACAGTCAAACATATATACAGGCACCTGTAGTCAAGTCTTCATTGGTGATTTAAAAAAAATCTCTGTATTCTTGAGTTATTCACCTCTCTATCAAGAAGTGGGTAGCATTTTTAATTATTAGTCTTCTGGAATAGCAGCTGGTTGTAATGCTGATCAGAGTTACTAAACCTTTTAGTCAATGGTCTTGACTATATCATTTTCACTGTATAAAGTATTCTCTCGGTTCTATTTACTTCAGTACGACATCAATTCATACAAGTTTTTCTGAGTTTCTCTAAAATTGTTCCCTTCATTATTTTTTATAATACAATAGTATTCACTTACATTTATATAACAAAATCTGTTTAGTTATCCTCCAATTTATGGGCACTCCATCAGATTCCCATTTTTTGTTTGCTCAAATAGAACCATAATATTTTTGTATTATCTTTAGTTAAAGTTTGTTTAGGGCTTAATTTACTCTTCCCCTAATCCTTCCCTTTCCCTTTTCTCTATTTCCATGTTGAGTGAAACTTATTTTTTGAAATCAGCTATAAATGTATATATGTATTCTTCCCTACTTTGACCAGTTCAGATAAAAATGAAATTCAATGTCAGCTGTTCCTTCCACCTTTCTCTTTTTTATATAGACGTTTATTTGCACACATCGATTAGGTGAGATAATTTAACTTAATCTTCCTTTCCTTTCCCTCCCAGTATATTCCTCTTTCCTACTTTCCTTTTTCTTCTTAAGATAATCAAGACATAACATAATCACTTCTAAGCCTTACCTAATTGGATGCCCTCTATGATCCCTGATGATGCTAGAATACAGAGAAGACATATGTATCATTTCCCCATATGGAATGTGAACAATGTATCCTTGATTAATCCTTTATCATTGTTCATTTGTATTTATCTTTTCATGTTTCTTTTAACTCCTATGTTTGAACTTCAAAGTTTCTATGCAGCTCTGGGCTTTTCATCAGGAATGCTTGAAACTTCTCTATTTCATTAAATATTAATTTTTCCCCCTGTAGAATTGGACACAGTTCTGTTGAGTAAACTATTCTTAGCTATAAACCTATGTCCTAAATCTTCTAGAATATTATATTCTAAACTCTCCTCACTTTCACAGCATAGCTGCTAAAGAAGAAAGCTATGTATGACCTTAACTATGGTTCCTTGACATTTGAAGATTTTCTTTCTGGATACTTGCCATATTTTTTTTTCTTTGACCTGAAAACTTTGGGTTTTGGCTATAATATTCCTTGTAGTTTATATCTTACAATTTCTTTCAGAAGGTGACTGGTAGAATCTATCTCTTTCCACTTTGTCTTCTAGTTTTGAGAGATTGGATAGTTTTAAGATTTCTCAAAATATGATATTAAGGTTCTTTTTCTGTCATGACTTTCAGGTAGTCCAAGAATTCTTTAAAATTTTTTTCTTCTTAATCTCCTTTCCATGTTGGTTGTTTATGCTATGAAACATGTTGCATTTCCTTCTATTTTTTCAGCCTTTTGATTTTGTTTCAATATTTTTTATTTTCTCTTAGAAGTCATTGGCTTCTATTTGTTCCATTCTAATTTTCAAGGAGCTTGTTGCTTGGGCAAAGTTTTGTGCCAAGCTGTAAATTCTCTTTATAATTCTCTCTTTTACATTTTGATTTTTTTTTCAATTTTATCCTCAAGTGCTCTCATTTCATTTATAAAAACTTTTTAAAATTCTTGCTTCATTTCTTCCAGAAATTCTAATTGAATTCATGCCCAAGCTATGTTTTTTCTAGGATTTTGCTTGTGCATATTTTGGAGTAATTCTCTTCTGAGTTGTGTCTTGAGTACTTCTGTTATTGTAATAGCTTTTTTTATGTTGGGATTTTTTTGTTTGTTCATTCATCCAGCCTATTTTCTGACTTAATGATAGGACCAGGCTATGTATACTTCTGGAGAGAAGGTCTGAACTAGTGATTTTTTTTTTTTTTTTTGCTTTTTTGGGGTATTATGCACTGTGTTATTCCAGGCTAAGAAACTATAAGCTTTCAATGTTCCAAAATAGACTGATTCAAGGCAAAAGTCTAATTGCTCTACCATCACTATCCTTTAACCTGATCTAGGCTCTGCAAATTCTTGACCTGGATTTGGATTTAAGCAACAGTGGACTGCTGTTGGACTGAGTCTTTTCAACCAGTTGCTTAGTTCTGATTATTCAGAGTGATAGAACTGTAGATTCCCTTTTGGTTTGGGATTCCTGACCTGGTTATTTTTCTTCAGACTTCAGACTGAGCTAAAATTTGAAAATGAGACCATCCTTTGCTCCTGAGGGTGCAAGCCCCACCGCAGCTATTTATTTCTGAACTTGGCTAGAAAAAAAAAATGATTCACTGTGACTTTTTCTTGAATTTCCCCATTTGATCTAATCCATTTTCTAGATCTATTTGAAGGAGTTTTAAGGAAGAATTAATTGTATTTCTTCCTCTTACTCAACCATCTTGATGCTGCAGAGACTGGTGATTCTAGTGATTGAGGATAGAAGGATTTCAGGTATGCAGTGAAGGTAGGGAGCAGCCAGTACAAAGTCATGGAGACAAGAAATTGAGGGTTGTCAGTAGGAGGGTATGTTTGATTGTATTGTAGGGAGTTTGAAGGAGAATAATGAAACTAAAAATGTAGGGAAAGGCCAAGTTATGAAAAGTTTTAAATGCTAAGCAGAGCAATTTATTTTTAAACTTAGAGATAATAGGGAGCCACTAGAGTTTGATAAGGAGTTTGCTAAGAATGGAAACTTTAGATGGCATACACACACACACACACACACACACACACACACACACACACACATACACACACTTTTCCAGGGACAATGCTTTACTTGAATTATGCTATTTAATCCTTGTAAAAAAAACCCAACAACTTTGAAATAGATAATAACAACAATAGCAGTTTAAATTAATAGTGACTTTATAGGTATTATTCTTCCTTTCCAGAAAGAGATCCTGAGGTTCAGAGATTATAGGTGATGTTTCTAAGCCTGGCAAATGATAGAATTCACACCCAAATCTTCTTGCTTCTAAAAATAATGCTCTTTTTATTCTACTATCCAAAGAATAGTATGCCTCTGAATATTTTTCTTTCTTTTGAGTTTTTCTCCTAACTGGCCATTCTCAATGTATTCCTTGTAAACTTTCTGTAACCCAGAAAGTGTTCTCAGATTTGGGGGTAACTTATTTGCTGAAACTTTGTCTTTGTTACCCAATTGAAACCCAAATCAATAGTTCAGTTGCAATAAAAAAAGCAAAACTATGATAGAGATGATTCTTTACAAAAGATTTCTACTACCTGTAAATTTTGATATAATTGTGTTATATCATATTCCTGATGGGATTCCATGATGGGAATAGATTATTATTATCTAGTATTTCACTGATGGTACAAAGGTCTGTGTTGTCATGAGTAGGAAAAAATTAACAACTAGTATTATTTAAAACATACACACATGTATGCTTAGATGGGAAATATATGTGGGTGTATATATAAATACATGTATGTATATAAAAACACCATTCTTAGAAATCTTGGTATTACCTGGGGAGATGTCAGCCACAGCTTTAAATGCCTTTCCTAGGGGATCAAAGGAAGCTGCAGAATCTACTCCACAGATGGACCAATGTCCACATTCCTTGCCTCCTTAGAGGACTACTTCTATTTTCATAATATGGATAACTTGGGATTATCCAACCAAGGAAGAAATTTCAAAGGATTTATCATTTAACACTTCAGTGGAGTTACTAATAGGAATTATGCTGAAGTGGGTCTTGCCAGGCTACACTTTCAGACTGGCAAGAAATGCCCTAAACCATTTTTTAATAGGCATCCTGCATTATTCCCAGTTTATGTAACCTCCTATACTAAGAAGATAGGTTATAAGTTATAACCCTGGATTTCCTGAAGCAATCTTATTAATGGCTTAATTAATCATCAGTAAAATGGGTAAGTTTAAATCCACCTAGCATTTCAGTACCTATTACTTTTTGAATAGATTGCTCATTTCTATCACAAGAATTTAAATCCTCATATTTAAATACATATAAAACCATTTCCCTTCTTTCAGGCTTGTATTGTTTAGTCACTTTTAAGTTATGTTTGACATTTCATGACTCTATTTTGGGAATTTTTTTTGGCAGGTACTAGAGTAATTTGCCATTTTCTTCTTCAGCACATTTGCAGATGAGGAAACTGAGGCAAATGAGATTAAGTGACTTGACTAAGGTCATACAGTTAGTCACTAAGGTTGGATTAGAACTCAGATCTTCCTGAATCCAAGTTCAGCACCCTATTCACCGACCACATAGTTAGTGTCTCTGCTAGCCTGCTGCCCCATACTAAACTCCCCAAGTAGGGAAAACCATTTGAGCACCAAGATGGGCCCTCATAGAGTACAAAGCAAGTAGTAAATTTTGGTAAACTCTGTGGCATGTTCCTTATTGAATCTGCTTTTGTTAAGTTTTTGTGTCTGATTCTTTGTGATCCTACTTGGGGTTTTTCTTGGCAAAAATACAGGAGCATTTAGCCATTTTTTTCTCTTTTTATAATTGGGAAAACTGAGAAAATAGGGTTGTGACTTGCCCAGGATCATATAGGTTGTGTTTGAGGCAATTTTTGAATCCACATAGCTGTGCATTTGGAGAAAATTGTGATTTTTGACTATACATAGAGAACTATATATGATCCCAACACAATGACTATTTTATACTTCTTTTTTGTATAGTACTGGGGGAGCAAGTGAATAGACAATACTTATATCTTTCTTGATGATTCTTCTGTATTGTGGACATGGACATATGTTTATAGCACTCAATATGATTTGTCAAAAATGGCAAATTTTTCAAATGGGAGAGAATATAGAGGGGACCTAAATCATGCTTAAAATGTCTTGATATATCCTTCCATGGAAAGTCCAATGAACTTGCCAATGAGTAAGCAAGGATGACATGAAGTGGAAGTGCTTTAAACTGTCCAAAATATATAGATTTTCTGTAATAAGTTTGGCTTGGCTAATTAGGTGATGAAAGAGAGATTTCAGAGAGAGGCATTCAAAAGTCCTGAGTCAAACTTGCCCTAGTCTCCTTCTGGGAACCTTGACCTGTGAGAGCTACTTTCCAATTGGGAGCTTTAATAAAACAGACTTCTCTCACTTTAAGAGTTACCTAGAAATTTATAGAAGAGAGACTCAGGTATTCTGCTTCCTTATAACTATGGCTAATATTGACTAGGTATGTACTGCAAAGTACTTTGGATGAAGACAAGGATGTATTTACCTGTGATAGTAGCATCAAATTATTGTTTTTTTTTCTATATTCTTTCTGGGTTCTTTCTACATCTGCTGGAAGACTAAATTTTTGAGTCAGGAATGTTTGCAATGGCAAGTACCCACTATCCTAAGCCCCTCCAAACTCAAAAGCACCACCTAACTTTTTCTCCTGACTCCTTTGGTCTTTGAGCAAAGATGAGAAGCAAAGGAGGGAAAAGGGAATTTTTTATTGGCTACAAATATATCAATAATGTTGAAATAATTGATCAGACATTAGAAATCAAAAAAATCAGAATTATGAACAATCTATTAATTTTCTTCCAAAAAACTTAAAAGTGCTCCATACATATAAAGAAGTTGAAATGTTTTCTTTCCTTCCCTGAAAGTGACTATCTGAAATAACTTTTAAATATCTATATCTCTTAATGGAGGATAATCCAGTGAAAAGAAAATTATGACGATTTGGTTTTAAGTCTTCACTCTGATATTTCCTACTTCTCACTTGCTTGTGTGATCATGGGCAAATGACTCATCTTTTATGAACAATAATTTTCGCATCCATAAAATGGAGTTTTTAAAATTTATGAAACCAGAGTTGTGAACAACATGTGTTGGACACGTCAAAGCACTACATATTATTTATCCATTGTATTATTATTGTGAACCATCAGTATTTCAATGGGATGCCATTTCTTCCCACCCCTTCCCCAACGGAATTAGTAGGTTAATGGATTCTAAAAGAAATGTAGTCATTAAGGGATAGAGGGAAAGTATATATGATTCTCAGCCATCACCCAATTAGCCAAGCCAAACCTATTACAGAATTCTGGTCATTGAAATAAGAAAGAATGAGAAAAAAACCACACTTTAATCAGTCAATAAGTATTCAATGACCAGAATCAAGAATTTTCTATTTCTTAGGAATATAACTGTATTTTACAATGGGGAGGTCAGTTAAAACTAGAATGCAGGACAACAATAAAACTATCTATTTAATAGCTGCTTCTAAATCTTAACATATTTTCCTTCTAATCATGTATTTCTTCTTGTTGTTGTTCAGTTGCATTCAATTCTTCATAACCCAATGCACTGCAATGTGCCAGGCCCTTTTCTTCTCCAGTCTCTCTCAAAGTCTGTCTAAGCTCATGGTTGTTAAGTTCCATGATGCTATCTATCTATTCCATCTACTACTGTTCTCTTTTCTTTTTGCCTTCAATCTTTCTCCACACCAGGGTTTTTCCCAATAAGTGCCATCTTCTCAATACGTGGTCAATTTATTTAACCATCAAGTTCAGTATTTGACCTTCTAGTGAATAGCCTGGAAGAATTTCTTTAGGTATTGACTGATTTGTTCTCCTTGCTGTTCAAGGGACTTTCAAAAGTTCTCTCTGGAAGCACAATTTGAAAGCATTGATTCTATGGCACTCAGCTTTCTCTATAGTCCAACTCTTACAGCTATTCATTGCTACTGGAAGAAGCTTTGACTATACCTACTTTGTCAAGTAATGTCACTGTTTTTTAATACCTTTCTTCCAACGAGCAAGCATCTTTTAATTTCATGCTTGCCATCTGCAGTGGTCTTAGAACCCAAGAATATAAAATCTGACTACTTCCATTTCTGCTGTCAGGAAATAATGGGACTAGCTGCCAAGTTACTACATGTCTGGGACTAGATTTGAAATTTTGTTTGTTTTTTTGTTTTGTTTTGATTTTTTTTTTTGATAAAGCAATTGGGGTTAAGTGACTTGCCAAGGGTCACATGGCTAATAAATGTTAAGTATCTGAGGTCAAGTTTGAACTCAGATCTTTCTGACTTCAGAGCTGGTAACAAAACAAAACAAAAGCAAACAGTATAAAATGAACAGAAACATTAGCCTATGATAGCTCTATACAGCAGTCCCTGCTTCATGGTGCAAAAGCCATTTTGTTTCAATTTATTTATTTCTTTTCACTCTTTCAATTCAAAATCTTTGCAGGGGTAAAGGGAAGTTGGTAAAATTTTAAGTTTATTTTAAACTTACATATAAATAAGAAAAGAATTGCCATGTTCACGATAAAACATAAAAAAGGATTTAAAATGAAACAATAAATGTCCATTTGAAGAAAACCCATTTTAAAAATACTACACATTGTTTTCAAAATTGTCAAGCTTTTATTTTCTTTCTTGTAGGTTGTATTTTTTGTTCTCTTTTGTTCTCTGCTGTGGACTTCCCACTTTATTTTTCCCTCTCTCAAAGAAGGATACAATTAAGCATAGACACATATGTGTCTATGTGTGTGTGTGTATATATACACACATATATGTATACATACATATTGTTTGTGTACATATGTACCTATATACACATGCATGGATATCTATAAACATATCTATCTATATACATACATATATACATTCATGCCACATTTAAAAGACCATACTATACTTATTTCTATTTGTCATCTGTTTCTCTGAAGGTAGATAACATCTTCCTTCATAAGTCCAGGATTTATGAAGATTTATGGTTTTTCTAAACCAACTAGCATGTTCTTTCCTACACTCATAGCAATATTCCAAAACAATCAGTCTATCTGAGAGATTGTCTATGAAAGTTTTCACTCAAATCTCTTCATTCTTTCTATTCTTGGTCGTATAGGTTTTATTTATACAAGAAACTTTAATTTAAAATAATCAAAATTATTCTCTTTACATTTCAACAATTATTTCACCTTATAATATAATTTAGGGTCTGATGTTACTGAATCTGCTTTCTTTACATTTCCTCCCCTGCTTTCTTTGAAGTTCATAACCTTTGTTCTTCCAAATGAACTTTGCTATTATTTCTCCTAACCCAGTAAGATTTTTTATAGTAATTTAATTCAGATAGCATCACATAAATGGATTAGTTAGGTAAAATTATAATTTTTTAAAAATTATATTGTCTTTATCCACCTATGGACAATAAATATTACTTCAATTATTTAGACCTGGCTTTATTTATATAAAAAATGTTTTACGTTTATATCCAAATAGTTTACCTGTTTTGGCAGATATACTCTCAGGTATTTTATATTGTCTAATCATTTTAAATGGTCTAAAACAAGATCGAAAAATGTCGCTAACACATCCTATGGTTTCCCTAGTCTATTTCCCTATATTTATTTATTTATTATTTCCCTATAGTTTTCCTTATTTTAGCTTCAATTTAGTTTAACTAAGATCTTGATTGTTACTCCTAGTTTTTTTTTTTACATAATAAATTCTACTCCTGACCTTTATTTTATTTTTGTGTGTATCTCTAAGCAACATATTGTTGAATTCAAATTTTTAATCTGTTGTCAGTTTCCATTTTATGGGTAAATTCATCCTGTTCACAATCTAAGCTATAATTACTTGTATATTTTCCTCCTTCCTATTTTTCCTTACTATTCTTGTCACTCAATTCCTATTCCTCCTCAATCCTCTACTTTATTCCTATTGGCTACTATGCTCTCCTATTTCTTAACCTACCTACCCCTCCAGGAGACCATCCTTGGTCCTCTCCCCTGACCCTATTCCTTGTCTTACTTTTTTCTTAAGTTAGAAGATTTTTATATATGTTATTCCCTCTTTTACCCATTCCTGATGAGAGTAAGATTTCAATACTACCTGTCCTCCCTCCTATTAGCTTTTTCTATATTAATTTTTCCTTTTATGCCTCAGTTGCGAGGCATAATTGCTTCTTTTTAATCTCTCCCTACATAGTTTTATTTTTTTTTAGAATTACCCTCTTCATACTTAACTCAGCACATCATTCTTACTTAACTATCCAAATAAAAATGACAATCATAAAAGAACTCATATTTTCACATATAAGAAATAAACAATTTGACTTAGATTTCCTTAAAACTGGTCCTTAATGTTTACCTTATATTTTTCCTAGATGTTATATATTGAATTTTCCCTTAAGTTCTGCAGTTTTTGTCACAAACACTTGTTTTTGTTAAATATTCTTTCCCTGCCTTCCCTTCCCTTCCCTTTCCCCTTCCCTCTACTACTATCACAATAATACTTAATTGGGTAAGTTACCCTTGGTCATAGGATTGCTTTTATTTTCCCTCTAATTTTTCCTCGACCTCTATTATTTGATTTTTTAAATCATTTTTAAAATGGTCTGGGACTATTTGATGTTTCTCATTGAAAAAAGAGCAGCTTTTAATCCAGATCTTCTCTGTCCCCATAATAGTTATAGATTTATCCTTTGCTTACTCATTTTTATTTTTTGTTTTATTTCGTTTTTAGTAGCTATTTGTGTAATTATGTTCTAGACCAGTTGCTTCAAGCCTCAGATCTTTCTTATTGTTATTTTCTGAAGGCTGTCCCCGGACTCAACTTTGGGCTCTCCTCTCCACTTCTAAGCCATGGTTAGGGCCCCCAGCCATGCTGTCCCACCTATGATCTTGCTCCCTGCAATCCCTCAGGTGGCTGCAAACTACAACTATCCTCTGTGCCCGGAAACTGAAACCAAGGACCCTGCTCTCCTGCAAGTGTCCACAGTCATCAGGGTCCCTGCTCCTCTACTACTGTACTCACCAGGTGTGTGTTAGCTTCTTTCCCCTGCAGTGGCAGCCCCCTCTAGAAGTCTGGTCAGCACATCTGTGCTTGGTGTCCCAGTGGTATCTTCTCCTACTCAGCCATCAGATCCCCACACAGTCAGTGAGATGAAAGTTTCTGAGACCAAGGCTGCTTCCCAGCCCCAACTGCCCCCCAGGGTTTGCTGTTTGTTGAGTCTGCAGAGTTGTCCTGAATGTGTTTTGCTTCACTCCAGCTGAACCTCTGGCCCAGGAGGTCAGGTCTTCTTAGGTTGTCTTAGAAGAACAACTGCAGTAGCCTGACTTCTGTTTATTTCTGCTGCTCTACATTCCCTCTGAGGCTATGTTCTGTCTTTTTCTGGGGAAGAAAGTTGGAGAGTCAAAAGTTTTCTGACTTACTCCTCCATCTTCCCAGTATCTTCTCAATTCAAATTCTTCAATTCAACAAATATTTATTGTATCCACTACGTGTTGGGCACTGTGCAAAATCCCGAGGAACCAAAGATTAAACACACACACACACCCCCAAAACAAACAAAAAACCAGTTCCTGTTCTCAAGAAACTTACAATATAAAATAAGGAGATGTGATATTATTGAGGACAAACTTAACCTCTGCTACATGACCACAAGTAACTGTGAAACAGAATGAAACAAATACACATAAGAAGTACAACAAAGAAGGGATATTTGGAGTACTACTTTGCAGAAGTAGGAAGTATTCCCAAGTATGGAACTTTGCATATTTTTCTGACTTCTCCTTTTTTCCCTCTTTTTTTTTCTTGAAAGATTCTTTGCTATATAAAATGGTTCTCTAGGTGAAGTGAAAAGGATAAAGGGGAAAATTTAGGTAATGTAAAATAAGAAAATATTAATAAAAACCAATTTTTAAAATGAATTGAGTTGGGGAGGTCCTGATAGATATAAACCACAAGGAAGAGAAAGACAGAAATAAAGTCCCTTAAACACCAACATCTTTATTGCAAATTTTTGGGTAGCAAATGATGTAGAATGACTTTCTTTCCTTGTCAGGAAGAAGACCAACCAGATACTATCAGTCATAACCAATTCCTAGATTATTCTGTTTGTATAGAGAGATTGTGAGGTTGGAACTCTCTCTCTTTTTTTTTTTTTTAACAGACATTTGTTCTGGCTGTCCCACATGCTTGCAGAGTTCTATCTTTTTCACTCTTAACTATGAATGTCCTTGTTTTCTTTAAGAATCAACTGAAATCTCACCTCCCACTGAAAGCTTTCCCAACCCTTTTTAATTCTGGTGCTTTCACTTTGTTAATTATGTCCCATTTATCTTGTATGTAGCTTTCTTTGTATATATATTTCCTCTACCCACTGCCCTTCTCCCCTATTAGAATATAAAATCTTTCAGGGCCAGAATAGTCTTTTGCTTCTTTTTATGTCATTAGTGTTTAGCACAAACCTAAAGAAGTGGTAAGTATTTAATAAATGTTTATTGAATTGAATTGAAAACAAAATCCAGTTAGAGAAATAATAAATGTAAGGCAACAGGCACTTATGTTAACTAAGGGCCAAGAACAATGCTAAGTGTTCTGGAACAAGTACAAACAAGGGAAACAAGAAAATACTTACCCTCAAGGAGTGTACAATTCAACATACAAAAAGGAAGAATTTGAATTGAGAGGATTCTGGGAAGATGGAGGAGTAAGTCAGAAAGGATGATGGATTAGACAAAAGTCCCCAAGGTCTGCAAGTTTGGGAAGTCCCAAGCATAGCTGAAAGGGGAATGAAAATTGGTTGTTCTTTCCCCAAAATGGAGGTTAAACAAGTTGTATTACTTGGGTGTAATGAAATATTACAATGTTGTAAGATACTAAGACTATGCAAAGTATGGGAAGACTAATGTAAATTGATGCAGTCAAATCAATAAACAACATATATGTTGATTACAATAATGCCAATGCAAAAAAACAATAAAATTATCTCAATGTTATACATGAAATTATGACCAAGGAACCTGACTCTGGACAAGAGTTAAGAAAAGGCATGTTCTTCCATCTTTGCAGGAAGTAAGAAAATATTGCATAGTTTTTTGATTCTTTGCTATGAGATAGTGGTAGTTTACTAGTAAGGAATAAAAGAGGAATAAAAAAATGATGTAAAATATATTAATAATATTTTTTTTAAATTTGAGGAAGTATTATTTCTATCTAGGAGAGCAGAAAAAGTTTCGTGGAAGGGATAGCACTGAGTTGATATGAAGGGAGAACAAGATTTTAGCAAATAAAAGAGAAGGGTAAATAGCTGACTAATTTTCTGAACAGCATTCCAAATTGCTTTCCAGAATGTATGGACCAGTTCACTCCACCAACCATGGATAAATCTGAATGTTTTCTCCAATCCCTCTAACATTTGCCATTTTTCTTTTTTGTTAACTTTGCCAATTTGGTGAGTGTGATATGGAATCTCAGTTATTTTAATCTCCATTTCTCTATTAGTGATATGGAACATTTTTTCAAAGCTACCTGTGTATATACTTTGACCATTTACCAATTGAGAAATAATTCTGATAGTAATACAAATTTGAATGAAAGTCTTCCAGATATAACCCCAGCTCTCATTTCTAATGTACTGTGTAGGTTTCATTCAAATGAAGAGAGAAGGAAAAAAGTGTTGAATGGTTAATAGTTCAATTTGGTTGAAATGTATTATGTATAAAGGAGAGTAATATGAAATAAGGCTGTACTGGTAGATTGGAACAAGACTCTAGAAAGCTCCAAATGCTAAGCCAAGTCTTCTAAGTCCTTGGCAAGAAATTGAAGACCTTAGGGACAGTGGAGGATCCATCTGCTTTCCAAAACAACAAAGCAGATTTACCAATCTGTATCACTAAAGGTCATAGCAGGAGATTCTCACACCAGTGAAATCATGGATTCTCTTAAAAAATAAATAAAAGGGAGAGAGGAAGGACCTAGATTTGGCTGTATTTGAGTCACCAGGACCGGAGGAACTGCCTTCCTAAGTCCTAAAAGAACTGGCTCTTGTAATTATTTCCCATTGTCAGAGAATGTTATCCAGATTTCAAAGAGGGGAAAAGTGGAGTCAGCAAACTTTGAGGCCATTGAGATTGACTTTGAGTGGTGGCAAAATTTGAGAACGCATTATCCCTGGGATGCTGAGTGAAAATCTAAAAAAGGAAATGGTGAACAAAACAAGTCAGAATGGCATCATCTTCAAGGTCAGACCAGACTAAGCTCATTTTCCTCTTTTATTTTTTTATTTTTGGACAAGTGTATCAGAATGGAAGACCAAAGAAATTTATATGTGTGTGTATGTATGTAATATACACACAAAGACAGATATATGTGTGTATGTAAATGTAATTTACCTAGATTTTGTCAAATCATATAATAAAGATCCTCATAATCCAAGAGGACAAGACTGAGAAAGTGGGCTAGACAAGAGGGCAGGTTTTAGATCTGGATGAATGGTAGTACAAAAAGACTAATGAGTTTAGGCTTGATTAAAGAATGAAGAATGGGGCTTTTAGTACTAGGCACTGGAAAAACAAGACAAGAATGAAAATATTGGAGGAAGGGATAGATAGCAATCTTATTAAATCAGTAGAAGACAAAAGTGGAAAAGGTCAGTATCACCCTAGATGATCGAGTCAGGATTCAAAAAGCTCTTTGAAGTCTCCTTTGCAGGATTGTTATTGACATTTTATTCCCTATGTGTGAATGTATCCCAAATCCACCTCTCTATACTCTCTCTTGGCTACCTCATTAGCTCTTATGGGTTCAATTTTCAGACCTTTATGTAGATGACTCCTTGTCTCTCTTACAAACTTTAGTTCTTTATTATCTACTGGACATTTCTAAATAGATGTTCTATGCTGTTGCTTAGTCATTCAATTATATCCAACTCTTTGTGACTTCATTTTGTGATTTTCTTGGCAGAGATACTAGAGTGAGTTACCTCTTCCTTATCCAGCTCCTTTGACAGATAAGGAAACTGAAGCATACAAGATTAAGTGACTTGACCAGGACTATACGACTAGTAAGTGTCTGAGGTTACATTTGAAGTCAGGAAGCAGTCTTCTTGATTCTAGGCCCAGTGCACTATCCACTGTATTACCTAGCTGCCTTAGATACTCTATAGACATCTTAAAATAAACATGTCCAAAACAGAATTTATTATTTTTTCCTAGGCAGCTAGATGCCACAGTGGATGGAGTGTCTCAGAGTCAGGAACTTGTCTTCCTGAGTTCAAATCTGACCTGAGACACTTCTTAGCTATGTGACCCTGGACAAGTCACTTTACCCTGTTTGCCTCAGTTTCCTCATCTGTACAATGAGCTGGAGAAAGAAATGGCAAACCACTCCAGTATCTTTGCAAAGAAAACCCCAAATGGAGTCACGAAAAGCCAGACACCACTGAAATGATGGGATAACAACCCACCCACTTACTTATTTCTGTTAATAATGCTCTCTCCATGCTCCCAGGTTCATAAATTCAGTGTCATTCATCATTCTTATTTTCTCTTATCCAACATATCCACTTGATTGATAAGTATTATCAATTCTACCATCACAACATCTCTTACATCTGTTCCCATTTTCTACTCAGACAACCATTCCCTACATTAGGGTCTTTATCTTTTCTCCCCTGAATTATTGCTATCGTCTCCTAATTGGTACTTTTGCATCGTCTCCTCCTCCTCCCACATTTCTTCTCCACACTACTACCAAGTGATTTTTCAAATGCATGAATTGGACATGTAACTCTTTTACTTAATAAACTTCCATGGCCTTTCTTTGCCTTTGCATTGTCTTTACCTCCAATCCATAGAACCTTTACCTTTCTTCAAACCTTAGTTTATTATGTAAAGAAATTCAGGATCTAGAAGAAGTATAGTGACAATCATATGAATAAGATTCAGCAGAGAGTGCAATAGAAGTGATTTTGTCTTTCATTTATGTTGCTTCTGTGTCAATTCTTACCAGTCCTTGGTCACTGAATGAACATTGCTTCAGAAAAACTGGAGTCTTCAAAAACAGCTTTAATTTAGAAATGTCAAAGTCATCTTACTGCATTCAAGGGCCATTGACAGTCCTCTAAACCATCTAAACCAAAAATTTTCAGTGTGAGTACTTATTCTGTGGAAATTAGGAAATACTATAAATCGGGGCTTGCATATATTATTTTGTTGATTTCTAGGTTTAAAGTGATGGATAAAATGGTAATGATGCAGATTCAACCTTAAATTGTGTTGTGTATATTTTTTTTGAAAACCAACCTTTAAACATTTACCAGCACATTGCTGGGTAATAGATAGACTAATAAGTCCAGGGAAATGCCAAGATTTCAAACCAAAGAGATTGGAAGAATGATGGCATTTTTGACAGAAAGAGGGAAGTTTGGAAAAGGTTTTTCATAATGAGTTCCGTTTGAGATATGTTGGACTTAAAATGTCTCTGGGACATCTAGGAAGAAATATCCAATATGCAACTGGTAATGTGGGACTGAAGTTCAGGAGAAAGAGACTTGGGCTGGATAAATATCTGTCATCTGTATATAGATGATAATTAAACTCACGGTAGCTGATGGAGTCCTTGAAAGTGGAGGAAGAGAGCTCAGAACAGAGCCTTAGGGTACACCCACAGTTCAGATATGTGATATGGCAGATGAGTCAGCAAAGGAAAATGGAAAAGAAACAGGGAGAGGAGAGCAGGAGAGAATAGTATTATGAAAACCCAGAGAAAAGAAAATAACCAGGAGGAAAGACAGGGTGAATAGCAGCATCAACAACAAATAAAAACAATTAAGTCTGAGGATTTTAGTAGACTACATACTCAATGAATCAACAATGCAATATGACAACCAAGAATGTTAATATGACCTGAGGCTGCCTTAAGAGAAGCGAATGTCTAGAAGAAGGACGGTGATAAGATAGATCAAATCTGAAATTCCATACTTCATTCAGAATGCCTTATTTTAACTAGGGACATCAATGAACTAGTGTCCAAAGCAAGATAACTACCATGGTGAAGGGTCTTGTACCATATTACGAGTATATGAAGAAACTGGGAATATTTAGCCTGAAGAAAAATGAGATAGGGAGATACATGATAGTGATCATAATATGCTCTAATAATAGGGAAAACTAATTATCTATTTATTAATTTTTAACATTCATTTGAAAAATTTTTTGAGTTCCAAATTTTCTTCCTTCCATTCCCCCTTTACCCATTGAGAAGGTGAGCAACATGATATCAAGTACACACAGGTAATCATATAAAAACTAGAAACGGGATTAGATCTGTTCTGCTAATTCCCAGAAGACTGCCAAATTAGGAGCAATGGGAGGAGATTGCAGAGAGTTAGATGTAGGTGAGATGTAAGTCAAATTTTCCCAAGATTTAGAACTAACCAAAAGTAGAATGGGCTGAATTGGGAGGTGATTAAGTTTTCCTTTACTGAAGGTCTTTTGATAAAGGCTGCAAGACTATACCCTGGAGATGATGAAGAAGAGCTGAAGAAGAAAAGATAGGTTGGATTAGCTAGCTTCTATGGTTGCTTCTAATACTAGGGTTCTGAGGTTGCATTTTAGCCTAAATACAATAGGGAATCACTTAGGTTTTTGAAAAGGAGAGTATTATGATTAGATGTGATCAGATGTGTTCATTAGGAAGATTAGAAGCTGTCTGAAGAATGAATTAGAGATGTGAGAGGCCATATAGGAGGCAATTATTACATTTATATAGGTAACAGATAAACACCATACATGTGTTACTTAGGAATCAACTAAGAAAAGTTCATCACCAGGTTGGGTTCTGCAACATTGAAAGACCATCTATTGTTTCATGGTGTATGTGAATGGGAAGGAAAGCCTGGGAGGAGACTGACTGCAATCTGTCCATCTATAGGAAAGACAGCATAAAAACTGATGGAATTACAGATATTTTAAGAAATATATGTAGGTATAAGCTTTGAAGAGATAGAGATACACTTAAGTAAAAAACCTTGAAGTGAAGCAATGAAATAGTGTCTTATTTATGTATTATTATTATTATTTATTAAGGAACACTTTTAAGGCATTCTGAAGATACTCATTACCAAGCCCTACAATTTTAGAATGGTGGGAAGCCAGCAGGCTCTCCCAAACTACAAAAATGCAATTTTTTTCAAAGCTTTTGGAAATAGTCTTCCAGCAAAAAAACAAATTCTTAATTGCTCAAAAAAGTCCTATGTGATAAACCCCTTGAAGGGAAGAAGCACGTATGTATTACTGAAAAGTTCTTCTGGGCCACAAATCCAATAAATGTTAATTGAAGATGATGATAAAATAAAAACTTAATTAAAAAATAAAAAGATGAATATCGTTCAGATATTGCTTACTTGACCTGCTCAAATATATTTATGCTGTTTCATTCTTTCCCTCATATTCATAGATCTTTTTAAAGATTATTGGTAAAAGCAAAATATTACCCAAAATGAAGGAAGAAGCATCCCTAAAATATATTCCCAAAGGGATAAAAATAGAAATGAGTCTCACAAGCCTTTCAGTCCTGTCTTTGATGGGAAAACGTCTTCTGCTTATGAACGAAGCCTAAGTCATTACTAAATGCCAAATTTCTTGTTGTCTGATTTTCTGACTTCACATTGAAAGTCCTTGGCTTATGATTCTTAAATTGGGGGAAACTGGACAGGTGATTATTACCATCTCAAGCAGTTACTTAGCCCTATTGTTGGTTGACAGCATTTCTAGTATAAATCCTATTTGGAAGATTTAACATATTTTGGCCATTATACATTGAACTGGGCTGAAACTCTACAGCCAAGCTGACAACCTGCATGTCAGTTTACTGACATCAAATTATTGAAATGCATTCAACCACTTGCTATTTTATGAAAGAAAAAGGAAGTAGGAAAAAGAGAAAAAGAAGAAACAGAGGGAATACCTGAAGCCTAAGTGGATAAATCTTCATTCAATCTTTTTTTTTTTTAATTCAGATTTAAGAATATGAAGACTAAACTTTCAGCTAGATTTAACCACAATGTATTTGTAACAATTTTGTTTTTCTAGAAGTAGTAATTGTATTATTCATTTTTCCAGGCATAGGTCACAGATATTCTTAAGCATGAGGCCTTTGTAAACAGGGCTTTAGGTAGGATGAAGAAGGTGGAATACCATTCTAATTCTGGCTTTGGAGGATTCTAATTTCCCTGAATGACCCATGTGACTTAAAGATTGCTTTGGGATACCTTTTATAACTCTTTTTGTCACATAGTAAGCATGCTTCCTTTCCTAAATCTCTCTCATGGGAGTGACATCAACATTGATGGAAAAAGGAAAGAGAGAAAGAAAATCATTCAAATTTCTTTTTCCTAAGTCACATGTTTTGAGCTTAACTATGGGGTTTGATACATATTACAAGCAGCTGAGAGCCTATATACAACTAAAAATGTCCAGAAATAGAAATTAGTGAAGATAATTGACTATTTAAATGTAAAAAACCCACAGTGTTTTAAGTACCTTTATATAAGGGAATTAACCAAGATTAGCCACTTAGTCAGGTTTTTTTTTTTTAATGATGTGATATTATAGTAAATTTATGGGAATATTATGGACAATTATTTTCTTTACCAATTCTAAAACTGATGATTAATATTTAATACTTATGAATAAGTAAATTAATTTTAATTAATGAATTAAAATATGTTTACATGGAATATTCATCATTTGCAAAATCTCATTCAAGAATTTGAGCAATATAGAAAAAGAAAGTACAAGGATAGTACCCAAGGGACTAGATATAATCAGAAACCTTGATTTGCAATGAACTATTTATGCTATTTATGCTCTCTCCCTTAAGGTATTCTTAAAAGAGAAAGTTATGGGATTGTTCTGAGAGTATGGAAAAGACACCAGGTACATAATACCACCTCTCTCACATCAATTCTATCTTTTTGTTTCCCTTGCTACTAACTTTCCCTCCAAGTTTAATCTTATTGACATATCAGTCAGTACCTTATTCTCTAATTCAGGACTTCTGTTTTCATTCATTCATCTGTTATTCCTTCCTCTCCTTTCTATACAGAATCAATCTGTTAGATACCAAATGTGACTTCTGAATGCAAGAATCCCCTTTGAAACCGCAAAGACCCAACCTGAAATCATAATAATAGATTACAATGGTAACTGCTAACCCACAAAGTGTAAGACTTCATCAGCATATAAGACCTATTTCAGATGAACTCTCCTTATTATATAACATAGACAATTTGATGATATTCTTCTAAATAATGAAATTCCACCTGTGCAGGAGTGTAAAGTGACTTAGTAGATGGATCCTTGCCTTGTCCATTACATTCTTGTTATTGCTTAATCTATGATTAGTTCAATTTTCATTCATATCTCCATTAATCTATGTCAAGGGAGGAGAGAATAGGTAAATATTCAATCAGTTAGTGTTTCAGAAGGGGATAGTTAGAGAATAGATTAAAACTAGTATCTAAACTAGACATTCAAAATAATAGATCTCCACAGACAAACGTTTTTATAGCAATCTCCAAAACAACCTGAATCCAAAGCAAAGTCAAGCTGAGAGGATGGAAATGGCACCTATTTGAGTAGAGGCCATGAAAAATTGGAGACAGAAAGAAATTGGATAGCATTTCATTCTTCCCCAACTCTCCAAGAGCTGGGCTGCTGAACAGTACTCACATAGTCAGAGAAACTCTTCTTTATAAAGCAAAGGAGATGAATAGTTGTAGCATCTTCCAAAAATGTCCTTGACGTGGGAATATGAGGGGGAAACTATATCCTGCTTCCATAGCTACATTTGCCAATCATCCATTCATTTTCATAACAGAGTTAAATAGAAGCCTGGAATTATTGGTGGTTGTCATCTACTGGAGTTCAAGGTTTAAATTCTAAAAATAGTTGTGCTGTTTTCTGCTCAGACAACTATTGTTATTGTCACAGAAATTGAAGCTGGAGAGGAATAAAAAGACAGGAGAAAGGAATTCAACTATATCTGCCCTTTGATTGCAGCACAATATGGTAGAAGTAGCATATGACTCGAGGTCAGGAAAGAAAAGGGTTCAAGTCCCACTTCTGGGTCCGAGTCATTTAAAATATGCTAAAGGATTTTGGTAAAAATAGTTAATTTACTACACAAAGAATGTTTAGCGGTTGTGTGACCATAAACATGTCACTTAATTTCTCAGCCTCAGTCCCCAGTTTTGTAAAACAAAGATGATAACGTATATTAAACACCTTATTTAATGGGTTTCTATGGCACTCGAGTGAAATTTTATATATATATATATATATATATATATATATAATTGCCTTTGCAAACATAAAAGCACAAAATAAATGTAATTTATTATTTTTATCAGAAGTAGCAAAGAAGAATCAATCATGTTTTTAAATTTTTCACTACCAAGTTGACCAAGTTCTGATTCTACTGAAGCTCCATCTGAGCTATAATATTTCTGCATTGGTATGGATGATCAAATCAAAATCAATTGGTCTTGCTAAGTTTGTAAAATCATTAAAGGAGAACAGTAGTTCATGCTGCTTTATGAGTGATGTCTTGGCAAGTAAGCCAGATGTATTCTGCCATGCTCTTAAGAAAATGTTTGCTATCACAGTTAGAAACATTAGGAAATCAAGCTTTTCCTTGACTTAAATGGCATCTGAGTTTAAAACTCATTCTGGGATTTCTGGCCTTTTTGCTCTATTTGACTCTTCTCGTTTTTTAAAACAGCTGAAAAATATTTCAAGTTCTATCATGTTACTTTCTTCCTCCGCGTGCCATGATAATCAGGCTACATTGCTTGGCTTTCTTTGATTTAATTTAATTTTGGGGGTTTACTTTGTTATGTTTTATTTTATGATTTAAGGAATCTTTAACTGAATTGCATTTCAAGTGTTTTTATAGTGGTCAATTAGAGAACAATAAGAGGAGTGGGAAGGGTATTTGGGGGAAAACAATTACAAAGAGTTATCTATAGCTAAGCTTTAGTAAATTTTCTCCAAACCTAGAAAGCACATGAAAGATATTTAATAAATGTTTAATTGAACTGGATTTAAAATATCAAAGATAACTGACATTAAAAGAGTTGTTTAAAGTTTGAAAAGTGCTTTAATATACAATATCTTCTCACAATGACTCTGTATGGTAGGCACTATAGCTATTTATTGCATTACTATTTTAAAGATGAATAAATTGAGACTCAGATAATTTGAATGTTTAGTCCATGGTCAAACTAATACTAAGTTGTGAAAGTGGGATTCCTACCCCATTCTGGGTTTCTCCAGCCTTCCTCCTTCTCCATCACAGTTACTTCCATAGTTTCAGGGAAAGGACTGCCTCAATTATATTATGTGAATGCAGTAGGGAAATTACAATTAATTGGCAGACTTAACTCCAAATTTCTTGGCATTTGTAGATTGGAGTCAGACCTTTACCATCATCTGAATATAGATTTTCATATTTAGTTTCACGAGGGTTCTTTTTGGGCCAGGTCTATAAGTCTAATATTACAGTTTTTTCTATATTCACTTTCAGAGGTTATAACCCTTGGCAGAGATAACGACAGGAAAAATATTTATAAGTCATAGACTTGTCATAAACTCCATCCAGCTAGAGGATTGGTAGTCACCTTCTTATTGCCAGTCCTCTATTCCTTATTAAAAAGACTTTTAAAAATTTCATTGTTAATCATTTCAAATCAACCAATTTCCCAGAACAACTAATTGAGCTCTCTGTGCCTGGTGGACAGCTGAAGGAACCTAACATTGCTTCCTTTTCCTCCCCCCAACTCTCCTCCTTCCATGTGTATATGTAAAGATGACTATCCTTTCTGCAGCTTTCGGCCTGAAGGCTTAGTTATTCTATTGCCCATAATTCAATTTGCCCCTTCCTAAAAGATCTGGTTCTGGATCCACCTCTCCCCCACCCCAATTCCTGCCAGAATCACCATGCAGACAAGCTCAGCTAATAATTTACGATTAATGTGACCAATTACTAGCCCCCACCTCAAGACCCCTGCTATTTGGAATGCTATCATCTGATTGGTTCACAGGAAGAAGGAAATAGCAACAAGGTTGGGAAGGGATGGAGAGAGAGAGGTAAAATAGCAATAAAAAGTAATTACATAAAAATGCTAAAGATATTACATCTGTTATTTTGCTTAGCCCACTGGGCTTGACAATTCCAGGTTTCTGCTATTGTCCATGCTCAGACAGACAAGAATAAGGGGAAAGGGAAAAGGATCCTTAAATGAGATTATTAAAGTAGTGCATGAGAAATAAGAATCGTTATTACACTGGAAAGGAAAAGAGAGACTTACTGAAATTTCTTTCTGCAGATTTGCCTTTGTGATCTGCAAGGTGCTGTTCTCCTGCTTACACTCCGTTACCCTGGCAACGGACTCCTGTAAAATAAAGATTATTAAAGCGCATATGATTATTTTGCTGCTGAGTGAATGAGACAAGCCGCTTCTGAAATTCCTTATCAGAGAAATTCAATTTTAGGCCAAATTGTGTTTTTGCCTCCTCCTGGTTTCCTCCTTCCCTTCCCCCTCCAATAAAACCATCACCATCACAGTTGTACATGATGTTTTGTCACTAACTCCTTTTTTTTCATTCTAGGTTTTATTTTAATTTCATGAAAGCATTTGCTTTTAAATTGTTAATTTTTTATATAGCTACAGTCTTTTTTCCTTATGATGCACATAACCCATCGTCTGTTTATGGATGGGAATTTAAAAAATAAAAGCAGTATACACTTTGACTTTACCATAAAGTCAAAAGGAAGAAATTGAGTGCTTCCTTATATAAAATGTACATTTAGTATATAAACTGAGTATACAAGTTTTGATCAAAAAGAGTACAAAGATTTTAGACAAAGTGAGTGGTAATATTGTTAAAAACTGAACATAGAGACTAGTGATCATCGTTTCTTTTTTTTTCTCTAAGTTTTGGGCTCTCCATTTTACATGTCATAACTGTCTTAAGGTAATCTTACAGAAAAAAATGCATGGTTTTATAGCTTATTTAAGAGCCAATAACTTACATCCAATCCAGTACCTTTAGACCTTGCTAATCAGCTGCTGAGTACAATATTAACTTCTTCGGAAAGAATTACAAAATTTCACTCCTCAAAATGGAGTTATGTTCATCAGACTCTCAATGCTTAGTTGGTAATGGATTGTAAGATCATCTAATGGTTGATGAGAAATTACCGGCAACTCTAAAAGAGCTATAAAATGATTTCTTTGGAAATAGTTTTAACATGCCCTATTTCTGTGTGAAGACCAACAGGTAAAATCCATTCATGATTTTATAAGCATTTAAATACCTACTATGTACCAGGCACTGTGCTAGGCACAGGGAATACAAATATAAATGTTGGACAGTCCCTGACTTCAAGGACCTTTGTTTTAAACCTCTACTGGCTATATAAAGGAAAACTCTATAATTTCAAACGCTTCAAACCAAAATTTAGAGTAGTTTTTGAGTAGAGGTAGAAGGAATTATTAAAAAAAATAAAATATAGTCAGAACAACATAAAAGATATCTTTTCTTTACAATGTTTCTAGAAATTGTAGATCTGAGTGGATGGACAAGAATAGCTCTGGAGGAGTCTTCATTTTGCCACATACTAAATAAACTGTCAATGATGAATGATGTTTCCATTGAGGTTATGCATTACACCTTTCTACAACCAGGAAGCAATACAAAATCTCCTAATAGAATATATCTGGGGAAGGACTTATATGAATGATTGTAATACCTTTATTTTTTAAAAGACCATGTGAACATGTATATTTAGGTCTAAGTCAAATTACAAAACCTTAGCTCGATAAGGCAGCACGACCATTGGTTTAATTTTGTGGGCTACTTTAAGTTAAACTCGTGTTCTGATTATTTATATTAAATCTGATTGCTTTTTCCAAAGAGCTTATTTTGCATGTTTTGTAAGCTTCCCAGTTTTTATTAATTTCTGAATACAAAACTGGATTTAACATCACAGAACAAATCAGGGAATAGGCTGACAGCACCATGAGGGAAAAAAAACCCAATATCAAACTTGTGGGTGTTATTCACTCCCAGTACTGCCCAGAAGGTGTCACCACAGCCCCATTGGCTTAAAGGACTTGGGGAAAATGGGGGAGTCGAAGGCAAAAGGAGAAAAACAGACACAAAGCCAAAAAAATAAATTACTTCATACAGACAAAGAAAAAGAAGACAAAATGCTATGCAGTGAACTCCCCAAACACTTAAGGATTTGAACGCTCCCCCTGTGCTAAAATTACAGCATCACAACAGGTAAGGGTGGTCCATTACTATCATCGAAAGCAACAAAAAAGTAGGCATTGGGAAGGAGGTCCTGACGACTTGAGCCAGAGACTTATTTGATGGGAAGGAGAGTCAGTAAATGAATAGGAAATATCTACGTTCTGAGCTTAGTCCACTCTTCCTGCCCTAAACCGGTTTACCTTATTATCATATCCAGTTGTTCAAAAGCTGCACTGGGCCATAAGAAAGAAAAGATTAAAAGCACAGCTGGAAAGGAATCCTAGAAGAATCAAAGACGATAAAACGCAAAGTCTTTCATTTGAGAAGCTGCACAAATTAACTCCAAATTACTGCCACGGTTGGACAAGTGGAAGCTTCGAGGCACAAGACTTGTTGCCACACTCCATCTTGCTTTATTGTGGTGTCGCTGCTCATGGACTAGTAGCTAAAAGCTATCCCCTGTATGGCACTACAGCTTTTAATCTCCACTTTTTTTCCCCTGCAGTTTAATTAAAAGACAATGAACCTTTTAAAGTAGTTGAATGGAAAATATAAAATTGCACCATTCTATCAAAGCCTGAGATCTTCCTGTTCTCAGAGCAGAGGGGAGAATTCAAAAGAATATCCCTGGTATTTTATTATACTCCCAGTCTAGTCCTTCAGTTCCCTCATCAGAAGGCTCCCCTGTTGCAATAGCCATGTGAAGAGAAAGGCAGGCAGGCAGCTCAACACTAAACTAACTGGGGGATATAGGCGTGTATGTGTATGTGTGTGTACATTATTTTCAAAGGTTAGTCAACTTAGATAAATCTAATCCATGAAATACTATGATTGAAAAAAAAGAAGTGATTTTTCTCTAATACTATGACCATAATTCAGATTTTCCTTTTTATGTCTCACTAAAATAGGTTGAAACAATTAGTAGCCTCTTTGATGTAAATATATCTTGCTCAACTTATACTTCATTTAAGACATCCAAGATGTCTTAAAATAAAATATATGCATTTCACTAAAATTAAATAAATTATACACATTTGCATGTAATAAGATAAAACATGCTTATTTTCTCAGCTTTTCTCCAAGTTTGCAGCCAAAACCTATTAATTTTGGCAAAGGGCATCAAGACAAATTCATGCCTTTTTGAAAAGTTCCATGGGAGTCTTTAAAAATGAACCTCTTGTCTATTCTTTATGGACATGAAAATGCTTCATCCCAAGGACCCCTTTATAGTAAATTGCAGGCTGTTCTGTTTTATCTGCTTTGACAGGATGAAGGGCCGACTTGGCCCTAGAGGGAATGGATCCAGAGACTGGATATTTCAAACTTGAGGCTTCCAATAAACCATTTTCTACTGCAAGAAGAAAGGGTTGAAGGAGTGACATTTCAGCAGGTGTTTTTTGGCTCCATTAAGAATTATTTTGCTCCTCTTCACTTCTTTCATCTTTAAAATCCAAGTACAGCTGGGCTTCTCAAATACTTCATTGCCTATAAGCACTAAGCTTCATGCAATTTGCCTAAGAGAGCACTGTCATGTCCACCCATTTTTATTAGCCTCTTCATTCCAACAACTGTTCATCTTAACTATCTACAACTTCTTGTACATTTAAGATCCTTTCAGTAGTACTCTTGTCCAAGTCATTCTTTTTTTTTTTCATTCTTATGTTCAATTACCTAATATAAGAAGAAAATCTCTATAGCTCCTTTTTCTTTCTGTCTTATCACTTGCTTGTAGAATGAAATGATTGGCTAGGTTATTATATTTGAACAATGAACACTGAGCAAGGTAGGAGAGTTTTGATTTCAAGTCTGTTTATCTACGTATTCCCTATAACTTGAACCTGCAAAGTACAGCCATCCCAAAGACACCACTCAGAATGTGTGAAATTTGTTGCTGACAATCCCCAATTTTTCTCCTCTGTAATTAGGTACTGTCCTGTCTTCGTGGCCAGCTATCACACAAGAACAGACACAAGTCTGACATTTTACTTTGGAAAAGATGGCCTACCATTTTAGGACTCAAAGTGTCAAATGAAAAATACAAATAACTAAGCCGCCACCAAAAATACTCCCCAAACCCAAACAATCACAAACCTTGTTCTGAACAAGTTACTCAATAATGTGAAAAATAATGAGAATGGTTGGGTAAAAAGGAAATATAATGTCTTTCACACAGAGATAAAAACAACTGACAGGAGAAAAGATGAATTTATCAGGAAGCGAAAAGTTCAGGAAATGCTCTGCAAATGTTGGAGATCTACGTCTTGACCTAACACATTCTGAAATACTGCACTACAACAAATAATGCCTGAAAACTGTGTGTGTATGTGTCCATCACAAGTTTCTTGATGAACTGAATCAGGAAATTATTCTGGCTGCTCAAGTCTAACACATCAGTCTGAAGAAATTGAACTTCTTACTATAAAAATGGATAAGGATACTATCATAAAATTAAAATAAAAATACCATCAAAGGAAACATGATACCAATAAATTATAGTTCTTTGAGTAGAGGAAATCTATCCCATTTGTTTCAGTATCTTTCCAATGGCAAAGATGATGGAATTCAAATAATTATCACTTAATAAATATTTATGGAAATACAATGAACAAATGGCATACTATTCTAAAAAATTATTTTGACAAGCCATTTGTATTGTGACCTTTTGTTAAGGTACTAAATATTAAAACAGATAAAATTCAAATATATTAGATTTACTTCATTTCAGCAATTTAATACTCCACAGAGAAATAAACAATGAAATTGTTGCTTCCTTCAATAAGGATGGTTTATGAAAAGTTTTTCTTGTACCTCTTAAGCAATATGCCAGAGATAAATTTCCTTCCCTCCATCTTTTGTGCTCTTGCAAAATTAACTTTAAATGTTTCATCCAAATTGCCAAGGAAAGAATAGGCCAAGGGTACAAATGAAGCAGACATAAGACTTTTCCCCTGACTCATTTCTTATCCAAATGGACCATATACTACATTTAACAAAAAGCATTGCTTTCAGCAAGGAAAGCAGGTATCATCTGGATTCTTAAACCATATGGGTCTCTCGCTTCCTACTATCAAGTGTTGACAACAAGTTGAAATCCAAAGACACAAATAGGGTTCTCCTGTGTTAAGGGGAAGGCTTATAGGAGCCCAATCACAATTATCATATAACAATTCATCATTTTAGAAACATTAATTGCCTAATTTTGCTGCTAAGTATGGATGCATCTTTGTTGAATGCCAAAGAGAGAGAATCAGATGAAAACCATGAGGGTATTTATAACAACACATAAAGGTGATTTACTCTTAACCTGTTGCAAGAACTAGAAGAAATAGCTCATGTTTATTTTTCTATAAACATCTTAAAAATGGTTTCAAATGAAATAATTTAAGTAACTAATTTTAATTATTAAAACATTAAGAATCCACTACATGCAAGGTGGTACCTTAGGCTCTGAAAATACAAAGACTAAAATGAAATTAGTCCTATCTTCACAAAGCTGATATTTTATTATAGAGAAATAATATACACATAGATAAATATAATACAAAATAAAGAGTGGTAGAAGTGAGAGAAGGATCAGATAAACTCTAGGAAAATCTGAAGAAGGAGGGAAAGAGAGAAAGAAAAGAAAGAGAAGAGAAAGAGAGAAGGAAGGAAGGAAGAAGAAAGGAAGAAAGGAAAGAAGGAAGGAAGGAAGGAAGGAAAGTAGGGAGAGAAGGAGGAGGGAAGGGAGGAAGGAAGGAAATAAGGGGAAGGAAGGAAGTAGAGAAGGAAGGAAGGTAGGAAGGAAAGAAGGAAGGAAGCAAGAAAGAAAGGAAGAAAGGAAGGAAAGTAGGGAGAGAAGGAAGAAGGAAGGGAGGAAGGAAGGAAAGAAGGGGAAGGAAGGAAGTAGGGAAGGAAGGAAGGTAGGAAGGAAAGAAGGAGGGAAGAAAGGAAGTAAGAAAGGAAGGAAAGTAAGGAGAGAAGGAGGAAGGAAGGGAGAAAGGAAGGAAAAAAGGAAGGAAGGAAGGAAGGAAAGAAGGAAAGGCATGAACATTACCTAAGGTTATTTGGAAATGGCTTCATAGACAAGTGGGCACGTAAGCTTAGTTCTGAAATAATATAAGGATTCTAAAAGGCCAATATAAGGAAAGAGAAAGCTCAAGTTATGGGGGGGAAATTACAACAGCAGAAGGAATGCTAAGTTTGAGAGAACACACATTTGGAATACAGAATAACTACATGAGAGGGGATGAGAATCTGAACCAGGGTGATGATTCTTAGAATAATAGGAGAACATATGTGAGTGATGTTGCAGATGTTCAGTCACCCAAACCAGGCAACTGTCTGATCTGTAGAAGAAAAGACAAGAACCAGCAAAACCTCTGGAGACATGAACCTGAGCATCAGAGAAGACAATAGTGGTCTTCATACAAAAGAGCAACTTTAGAGGTGAAGCAGGTTTGTGGAGGAAGATAATTTTTGGATGCATTGAATATGGCATACTTATAGGGATATTCACATTGAGATATCCAGAACACTATTTCAGTACTGAAAGTCAGAGAACAAATCAGAAAGAGAGATATAGACCTGGAAGTCAGCAGCACAGAGATGGAAAATGAACTCATAGAAGCAGCTTAGATCAATAAGGGATGGACTATGGGGAGAATGAGGAGAGGAATGTCTGAGATGGGTTCAAGGATACAGGTAGAGGGGGTTACTTTTGGAAAGTGGAACAAAGGAATATGATTTACAATGTAGATTAAAGGAAATAATGTTTAAATAGAAGATGAAAATGATAAAATTACTTCTAAGTACACCTCATTTATAGATATCTACCATATGCATTCATTTATGGATGAGAAGCATTTACTAAACATATACCAAATACTATTCTATTATTTATGTAATTTTATAAAGCACTTTACATTTAGGGAGAAAAGAGATATTGTCTCTAGTTTATATACTTAAGACCTGCTTTGGCCCATCTGGCAAGATGGTTTTACCAAGATGTGTCTGTTGCACATGCTACGGTAACCAACAGATCTTAAACTCATCATTGAGTTAGGGGATGTCTTCACCAAGCATGTGAAGACTTCCTCTGGCTGAAAAGAAAGATGAGAATAATTTGTTCCAAAGACCACGAAGGTGGCTGAAACAGGAGCTGTGGTGTGCTTTGGTCAGACACTGAAGATGTCAAAGTCATCCACTATCCTACCATTGAAGTTCAATGACTGGAAGAGAGAGAGAGGACTGCAACTTTTCCTCACTTAAATCCAATTCACTGGCAAATAATGACATCATTCATTCATGATGTCATTAGTCCCCTTTGAAAACAAAAGATGAACAATTCACACTCATATAATGAATAAATGAGGGCTCTGAAAGTTTAAATGACTCATAGTGATGTATGACTAAAAAGCTCCAGATTAAGAACTCAAAGCTAAGTATTCTAATGAAAAGTCTAGCATTCTTCTTGCAACACCATAATACATTCAAAGTTTTGTTTTTACAGCTAGAAAAGTCAGATGAGTTTATATAATGGACATATTCTAAACTGTCACTAAAAGACAAAAAGATATCTCCAATTCCTTTTTTATTTTTAAAAGAGCCTTAACAGACTAACCCTAAACATATTACAAAGCTATAAAAGTTAACTCAATTTTTGGTATTTATGGATATCCCTATATTGCTTCTGAACATCCCCAGCAGGCCAGATCCCAAGTTGGAGTATTCATTTGAGATCACTGAAAAACACAGAATTATTTTTTGAAGTTGGTTATGTCTCCTGTCACACATCTGTGCCATACTATAATGCTTTTTTGCAGCAGTAATAATCATTTCATAAATGTTTTGCAATGGAGAACTACATGGTGCTTTATAGACAATAATTCATTAAATTCTAATAGTACTTCTGGTAAGAATGCACTGACCCAAATACAAAGCAGTATGAAATAGAAACCCCTCTCTTTTGTGAGGCAATTATACAAGTTCTGGTGGAAGAAAACTTTAGATTCCATGTTGTTTTTGGAATATGTGACAAAAAAATCCATTGTTACCATTGCAATGGTAATCTCCAATTCTTTTTCTAGCATAATGCCTATTTTGTGAAATAGTGATGATGACCACAGCAATTATTTTAGTAGCTATTCACTGGGTCACTTGAAAATCTTTAGCAGATTGACAATGTTTTCAGTTATTTTTATTGAAATCATTTCACTTAAAATGTTGAATAGAGCATACTTGTTGACAGAGAATGGTGGTATTCCAGTGGAGAAGAAATACCTTTAACATTATATTAATCCAATAATTAACATTCTTTAGTTATAGTTATGGGGATAAAAATCACCCAATCTCCAATAATAAAAAAAAAAAAAACTGAGCCATTGTCACTTTATTATTTCCCTTCTAATGAAATGGACTTTAGACTTTCTTCATGATGTGACAGGCCTCTTTCTTTTAGAGCCTTATTTTTAATAAGATTTGATAATGAACACTATTTAGGGACTATACAAAGTACAGAATACCATAAGTTGATTGACTTTGCTTCGAGGGCCAAAAAATGATGCATCAGCTAGAATGGTATGTTAGCAGGGGAGATCCTCAGATTGGGTGAATGGTGGGATATCTTTATTGACTGAGTGGTCATAAGATGGCCACTGTTCATGTTGGACAAGAAAGAGTGGTCTGGAAATACAAAATAAGTTGGGGGACTTTCTATGTGATTGAGTCACCTCTGCCTTGCTGGGCTTAGTCACCACAACAATGAAAAACAAAAATGGAGATAGCTTCCTATTATAAAGCAAGTGAACTTATTATCTGTAGTTTATAACTCTGGACTTAATATGTAGAACTTATAATCACTATTCTTTGTTTTGCTTTGTTTTGTTTTGGTTTTTTTTATTATAGTTTTTTATTTACAAGTTATATGCATGAGTAATCTTTTAGTATTGACAATTGCAAAACCATTTGTTCCAATTTTTCCCCTCCTTACCCCCACTCCCTCCTCCAGATGGCAGGTAGACCAATACATGTTAAATATGTTAAAGTATAATCACTATTCTTAAGGAATGACAGAAAAGAAATTAATACTAATTGGAATAGAATAGGGGTCCAAATGAATGATTTTTCGTATGTCATCCAACCAGTTCTATACCATCATCCACCTAGTATCATTCTAACAGGAGAGACTTTATCTTTATAACTGTTGTAGGATTGAAAAAACAGTTTAGGAAAGTAATTCCCTGACAAGTCATCTCTGCAGAGAACAAATGTTCCTTTCCTTTTCCCCCTAGGGAACAAATGCCACTATATTGTAGAATAGGCAGAAAATAGCTTCATTTCAGTATTGAACTCATATTTATTGAGTACTGTGTACTCAATACTATGCTGGGCATTAAACAGTTAAGTACTTTTCATTCTCTGTTTCTCATCATGACTTACTGATATGCCTCCTCACCCAATAACTTAGGTCTTTTGAAATTTGATGGCGATTTCAGTTCCAGATGTTTAGATGTGGACAAAACTACCTTCCCTTCTCTCTTCCTGTGTTAAGAGAAATAAATGTCTCTTGATCTATGTACTTCAAGTTCTTGATCCTTCAATTAAATGAGATTGTGATTATTCCTCCTCTTGCAATTATCTTCAATTTTCCCACCCAATACCACCATTCCTCCCTACCTGCCATGACCTTATTTTGAAGACTGACAATCTTGAATTCAATTTAGGCTTCTCTCTTTATATGTTTAATCCATCACTAACACTTGAGATTCCCCCCTCCCACAATATTGCTAAGATCTTCCTCTTTCTTTGCACATCTACATTAATCAATTGTCAAACTTCTCTATCACCTTTAGATCACTACAACAAAGATATTCACTCTTATGGTTATCCTGTTCACAACATAGAATAATTTCCTCAAATAATGTTTCTGTGATGCCATTTTCTGAATCTAGAACCTGCAGAGACTTTCTTCTGAGCAGAGTATTAAATCCACATTCCTCAGGCTGAACTTATATCTTCCGGGATCCCTCAACTTCCATCTCCCCCAAATAATTTCTTATTATATCCCAATGGGGATTCTCTACTACATCCAAAAAACATATTTCTTATCTTTATATGACTTTTTCCCAGCTTCTTGCCTTTACAACACTGTGTCCCTTCCCTTTTGCGAATTTAGTACCTCTCCTCCACCCATCTTTCAAAATATTATTTTCCAAAAAAAAAAAAAATTAGCTCCTCCTGGAAGGCTTACCTTTCCAATTAAGTCTATTTCATTTCAATCATTCTTTAAATCTGCCTATCCTAAGTATAGTTTATAATCTACTGTCATAATTTGTATCTCTTTATAGACAACTTTACCTTTTTCTTTCTGTTTTTAATCTTTTTTAGTCTTTTCTCCTCAGTCAAAGTGGCAGACAATTTGAAATCAGGAACCATGTTAGTTATTTCCCCTTCACTTTGCCCATTGACAGGTATGAAATGAAATATAATTTATCAGGAACCACATTACATTGGGCAGCTAGATTGCACAGTGCATTGGGTAGCAGGTAGGGAGTAAGGAAGACTCATCTTCCTAAAATCAAATGGAGTCTCAGACACTAGAGAAGATACTTACCCCTATTTGCCTCAGTTTCCTGAACTGTAAAATGAGCTGGAGAAGAAAATTGCAAATCACTCCAGTATCCCTTCCAAGAAAACCCCAAATGGGGTCATGTAGAGTCAAACATGACTAAAAATCGACAACATTACAAGAAATTATTTCTTGTTTTAAAAAGCATATATATCTAAAATTTCATCCTATGCAGTATTTTATCAAATAGATACTATAATAAAAACAGTTGTGCTTGTTTTTATTTTGCTTAGAGGATTTTCAGAATCCTTGTAAAGAGTCTTATTTTCCTGCTGGGTTGGCCGACATCTGAACTGTCTGTGAAGTTCAAGACCATTATATTTGAGCATAGCAGATATACTCAAAGGCCTACTGACAGAATAGTTTAATGTTGGGATGAAGAACATATTTTTGTCCATATTTTTCAAACTCGAGCATATTGCCTTCTTCAGAATGAACAGCACCTTCAGGACACCATCTGGCAAAAAACTCTCAGTGGATTAGCACAGAACAGGAAGTGAGTGGATTTTTATATATTGCATAGTTGTGGTTGCAAAGCTGCCGTGAAAATATGTTTTCAATGCACTGGAGTAAGTGAGACCTCAGAGTTCAGCTACCTCGTCTGATTTGATTCAAAAGACTTGAAATATATAAACTCATATCTTTGACAAAAGAGGAAGAAAGGATGCTTTTCTTCTTTGTTTTGACTCTGACCTGGAAGAAAAACCACAACAATCCAGGAAATTGGAGTCCTTGGGCTGGAAAATATGAATTTGGTCTTTTTAAAAAATTACTCATTTAAAAATAACAATACGTAGTTTCCTAATGATAGGCTATATCATGGGACCAAAGAGGAGCCAGAGAAAATAGTTTTGGAGATGGAGATCTGACACATCATTGTTGTGTACACTCTAACTAATGCAAAATCATTGGATTATTATGGTGTATTTTGCAAACCTTGGTCTGGTCCCAATGATTCAAGCAATGGAACTTCCCGCCTCCCCTCACCCCAATCCTTCCCTAGGGAAACCATTCCATAGACTAATAGATTTCACTGTCAGGAAACATTTCCTGAATTCAGTCTTAAATTTCCGTTAGTTAATTTCATCCCATTACTTAAATCTATACCCGTTTCTCCACCCTAAAGAATGCCTCGCCTTCCATGATGTTTACATCCTTCAAATACTTGTGGACTGTTCTCATAACTCTAACTTAGTCACAGCTCGCCAAGTGATACATATTTGGCTATTTTAATCTTTCCCCACAACTCTGACTCTTACCCCATTTATTTCCTAGTCTCAACTCTACTAAATCTACTTGGTTAATTTAGGGCATTTATATACCCCAAACTAAATTTAGGTCTCTTAGGCATGATTTCATCAGTATAATATAAAGTATTTATCTTCAAACTGCCTGATATGATGTTTTTCTATATGCAGTCTAAAAATTTTACTGCATTATAAGATCATATATAATTTGCTACCCACTATCATCCCCAAATCTCTTGGTATTATTGCCTTCCAAGTGCTATATATCCTGTCGATTGAATATCTGTGTTTCTGATTATTTTCCCCCAGATGTATTAGCTACATTTTTTCAGGTTGAATCACATTTCATTTCCTGCCCATATTTCTAACCACTTTAGGTCCTTTTATCTGTCCTCACTCATGTTGGCAACACCATGCAATTTATATCATCTGAAAATTTAATTAACATGCTGTTTATCCCCTCTTCTAAATCATTAATGAAGTTTGGCTGACATGAATTGTTTTGTTTTTCAGATCCAGGGCTGCCTATAATTTTTGGTCTTCTTATTCTCGTAGGAGTTGATTGTCCCATCTTAATATTTACTTCATTATTTTAGGAAGGCCCGCTGTTAAACTAACAGCATCAGAGTTCTCAGGAATACTATTTGCTTCCTTGGATTATTAGTGTGGGTTGGGTTTTTCCTGTGTTCCTTAGCCCAAATGTCAATGTTTATTAACTAGCATATTTCAGTGATTTCTACCTTTTTCACAATTGTCATCTAACGAAATAAAAGTCTCGCTATAATGTTGTCCTCAAGATCCACACACATGAAGCTTCCTTAGACAAAGTAAAAAACAAACACGACTCAAGCCAAATACTGCCTTTTGACAAACTGTACTATCGAGGTAGAAGTATTTACTGACAATATGCTATAATATCTATCACCAAGAATCTTTCTATGTCAAATATTTTTAAATTGATCAAAGTATAGTTTATAATCTTTCCATTCATAATTATACTTTGATACTTATTTGTCTTGCTTATGATTTCATTTGATGAACACAAATGTCTCAAACATTTTAGAGTCATCAGTTTCTATTTCTTACTCATTTGCTAGTTCAATTAGTAGTTTTATTTCTCTTCATGTAAAGTCCTTTTTTGTATATTTTCTTTGGAAATACTAACTCAGGATATTGACGTATTAGACCACAGACCACAGACAATCCAGGAAAGCCCTAATAATGAACCAAAAGGAAAATTCATGAAAAACAAGGATGGAAGTTTTTCTATTTTGCTCAAGATTCCACAAGGAGACTTCCAGCAAACCTCTACAGGCTTTGAGCAGACACAAGGCAGGGTAGACCCACAAAGGGCTCAGATTCCCTGGAGAAGACCAGGTCAGGAAGCCCAGGGATCAGTGGCCCAGTGCTCAGGCAGCCCACACAGGAGTCACAACAGGAGATGGGATCAGAATCAAACCCAGACCAGAGCATGAACCAGCCTCAAGGCAGTCAAACCATGGCCATAGCAAAATAGGCCAAGGAAACACCTGGGATTTCATAGGAGACCCACTAGACACAATCATCAACACATGGGAGAGGTCTGTCAAGGTTACACAGGAGGAGTCAAGGCAACTCTGGTTCTCAGACTGAGCGAAGAAAAGGATTCATGAAAAAAGACAAGCCAAAGGCTAAGTCAGGTCAAGAGGAGACTCAGCTGGGACCCAGGAAATCTGTAGAGGGCAGATTCAATCAGCCATCACATCTAGGAACAAACACACCATTCAAGAGTGTGGAAGGGAGCACACTGCGAACCAAGTATAAAATCCCAATCTAGAAACTGAAGCTGGAGAAATGAGTAAACAATAAAATTATGAACACAGTGAAAAAATTCTAAGCATTGAGAGAAGCCCCAAGAGGTAAATACAAAAGAGAGTAATTCTACAGTGAGTCCAAATAGCACCTCAAAGAAAAAAGTGCCTCAGCCACTAGAACAAAAAGAGTATCTAAAAGAAAAGTAGCCAGGGATATGAAACATAATTGTTCTTTTAATTAAAATTTTATTGATATATTGTTTTTAAACCATCAGAATTTCTCAGTATCGTTCTATCTTTTCACTCTGAGAGCCATAGCATATAATGAATAATTTTTTTAAAAGAAAAAAGAAAGTAAAAACAAAAAGTTAGCAAAACCAAGCAACACTTTGAAAAAGTCTGGAAATGTGTGCAATGTTCAATACTTGTAGATCTCTCATTACTGCAAAGGAGTAGAGGAGGAATCACACTAATAGAGACTCTCTCAAATAAGTCTTCTGTGGATCCATGCTTGTTCTTTGTAATTTTGCAGCATTCCCTTTTGATTGTTTTGTGGTTGCTCTTTCCATTTATGTTGTTGTAATAATTTTGCATATATTTTTTCTTGTCTGCACTTACAAAATAAATGTAAAATGAAATGAAAACTAAAGAGGAAATAATAGGAAGGAAATTAATGTCTTAAAATATAAAGTAGTAAAGCATACACAATTAGATTACCTGAAAACTTGAATTGTACAAACAGAAAGCAATTGATTTCATAAGACGAGATCCATTAACATAAAATCAAAAAAGCAGAAATAAGATAAGACATATACTACTTAACTATGTTGACATGAAAAAGAAGCCAAGAAGAAATATATATTAGACTGCCTGAAAATATAAATGAAAAGTCTGTGTACCAAAATTTAAGAAATTATGAATTATAAATGCCCAGAATCAGAGGGAAAAGTAAAAATAGAAAGAATCCACTAATCATCTCCTGAAAAAAAAACTCTAAAATTAGAACTCCCAAAAATATCATAGCCAAAATTTTAGAGTTTGAATATAAAAAAAATACTGCATATTTAATATAAAAAATTTTTAAGCATCTGAAAAGAAAGAGATGAAGTATAAAGTGTATACACACACGTATATACACACATATGAAAACTGATTTGAAAAACAGATTGAGAAGAGTTAACTTTAGAATCATAGGATTATCTGAAATTCATGACAAAACAAACAAAAAAGAACTTAGATATAATATTTCAAGAAATTAAAGCAAAATGCCTTGACAAAGAAGGTGACTCCCCAAACTCTAAATGAAGTATTAAGCTAACCTTAGAAGGAGGGCAATGTGAAAATTTTGTTATTGTTCAGTCATGTCTGACTTTCTGTGACTCTATTTAAGGTTTTATTTTTCATTTCCTTCTCCAGCTCATTTTACAGATGAGGAATTGAGGTAAATAGGATTAAGTGACTTGCCCAATATCACAGGGCAAGTAAGTGGCTCAGACCAGGTTTGAACTCAAAAACATGAGTCTTTGTGATCTTAAGTGCTCTTATACACTTTGGCAGCTCTTAATGTGAAAATAAAATACTAGGGGTAAGAGAAAAAACAACCAAAAGCTCTCAGGAATATCACTGCCAAAATCCAGAACTTTCAAGCAAAATAAAAAATAATGCAAGCAGCCAGTAAAAATAATAAAATAATAATAATCATTCATATATCTAAGAACCTTGATCAGGATTATACACAATTTAAAGATATAACTAAAAGAGCAGAAAACATGAAAGGAAATATTCTAAAAGGCAAAAAATAAAGGTCTACATCCAATAATAACTTACTCAGCAAAAGTAAGTATAATGCTATAAAGAAAAACGTTGAATCTTTAATGAAATAGAATACTTTCAAGCATTGCTGATTTTAAAAAAAGAACTGAAAAGGAACTTTACAATATAATTTTAGGAATTAAAAGAAAAATAAAAAGGAAAAACCATTGAATAACCAAAAGGGACTTTATAAGGATGAATTGTTTACATTCCAAGGGAAGCAGTGTATTAAAAGAGGTTTCCTCCTGCTCCCAGAATCCTATAATTACAAGGTGAAATAAGGGTGATCAATTAAGATAAGATAAGATAAAGACCTACAAAAGAGTTTTGCCATGTTTTGAAGAAAAAAAGAAAAGGGAAAGAGTTAAGAGTACATTTGGGCAAATGGGAAGAAATACAGATTAACTTATTAATATATAATCAGATTGCACAAAAAGTATCATATACAAATATGGGGGAAGTTAAGGGAGAGTTGGTATCATTTGAATTTTACTTTCATCTAAATTATCAAAAGAAGTTACAATTTACACTAAAACACAAAAGTTTGGAGATGGGAATATATTCAGCTTAGCAGGGATACGGACAGTAGGAGAAATAGGGATTATTAATGATTGAAATTCTAAGGGGATAGAATAGTAAAGATGTTAAAAGAAAAAATAGAAAAGATAACAACTTGAGCTAAAGAGGAAGTAAGAAGCATAGAGAAGAAGTATAGAAAAATGGAAGGTAGAAAAGAACAATTAAATATTATAACTGTGAAAGTGAAAGGGATGAACTTACCAATGTAATGGAAAAAGGCTAGTATAATGGACTAAAAAGTAAAATACAATATATTTTTCATAAAAAAACACACTTGAAACATAAAGGCTCAAAGAGTGTTAAAATAAGGAATTAGAATAAAATTTATTATACCTCACCTGAACACAAAAGATCAAGCATATTAGTTATTTCAGGTAAAGCAATAGCAAAAATACACTTAATTGAAATAGATACAGAAGGAAACTACATTGCTAAAGGTAACAGATAATGAGTTAGTTTTCATACTTAACATATATGGAATAAATATATGGCTTCTTAGTACTTGGAATTCTTAGAAAAAATTAATTTTAAAGAGAAACAGGTATCAAAACTATAATAGTGGAAGACATCAATCCTCTCTTTCTGCCTCCCCTGACCCCACATATATTAGTTCAAGATAAATCTGAACAAAAATTAACCAAGAAAGAATCTGAGGAACTGAATAGAATTTTAGAAACGATATAACAGATCTCTAGCAATTATTGAAAGGAAATGGAAAAGAGGGCAGAAACACACGCACACACCTACATATAAGTAATATATGTTTATACACACACACACACACACACACACACATATATAAATATTATTTATAATGAGTGTAGGTATGTATGTATATAGACTTATATCCATCTATAAAATGTGTATGTGTGTATATATGCTCTTTTCTGTTTCCTTTCCATAACTGCCATAGGTCTGGTATAGACAGATATATTTATATCTATCTATGTACAGCTATGCATAGCTCCTTTACAAAAATTGATCATATCTTGGGACATAAAATCATCAAAAATACAGAAAAATTATGGATAACATTTACTTACCACAATTCAATAAAAACTATATTAAATAAACAACTCTTGAAAAAGTATTAAAAATAAACAGTAGAAGGGGCAGAACCAAGATGGCAGAGACAGGAACTCAACGGAACTCTCCTCAGTTCCCCTCCAAACAACTTTAAAATATGTCTCAAATCAAATTCTGGAGTATGAAAGTCAACAAAATGTTGAGGGGAAAACAATTTTCCAGTATAAAGATAGCTTGGGAATTCAGCAGAAAATGTTTATCACAGCCAGATGGTAGCCAAATCCTGAGTGTAGCACAGATCTTGGAGGCAACTGCAGCAGGCACTTTTGAGAGCTCTCAGCCCACACAGACAATAAAGGAGTTGGACAACTACTCACAAATAGATTGCAGGGGACTCTTTGTTGGTACAGGACTCTGTTGCATTATCCATATGCAGTTTTGGGTCACATCCCCAGGATGAAGAACACACTAAAACTTGTAGCAGTAGGAAAGAGGGGTAGGTCTTTTCATAGTTCTAGGATGAGTTGGACCGCTTGTTATCCAAAAAGGAATACAGGGACCTTGTCTCAATTCCAAGGCAGAAAGTAGCATTAACAATCGAAACTGTAGGAGAGCACAGGATCTGATAACAGTTAAAAGGTAAAGAAGAGTGCTATCATTTGTGTTATAGGAAAACAAGAATCTTTCCTGGGTAAAGAACCTATTATAGGAGCATCTAGGTAGCTCAGTAGATGGAGCACTAGCCCTAAAGTCAGGAGGACCTGCGTTCAATTCTGGTCTCAGGTATTTAACACTTCCTAGCTGAGCAAGTCACTTAACCCCAACTGCCTCAGAAAAAAAAGATCATATCATAGACTAGGAGAGCAGTGACTATCTTCTCTTACATCAAAAAACCTTGGAAGCACTGTTGAAAACTCAAAAGACTCCCCCAGAACTGGATCTGAAAACAATAACACCAAAAAACCCTGGAGCTTGAAACAGTGTCCCTGCCACTCAGAAGCAGAGCAAAAGTTAAAAAAAATTAAAGCCAAGAAATGGACTAAAAAATGAACAAACAACAAAAAAAAGTAATATGACCATAAAACATTACTATGGTAATAGGAAAGAGTAAGATACAAACTCAGAAAACAACTACATTAGAACAACTACAAAGCCTCAAAGGAAAAACATAGATGAATTTGGACACAAAATACTTCCTGGAAGAGCTCAAGATTTTTTTGTTAAAATCAAAAAAGAGAGTTACAGGAGAAATTGAAAAAAAAAGAAATAAGAGTGATGCAAAAACATTATGAAGAGAGTCAAAAGCTTGGTAAAAGAGGCATACAAAAATACTCAAGCAAATAGCAGCAAACACATAGAACTAGTAAAATATTTTAAAGATAAAAATCCACTAAAGAAAATTCCTTAAATCAGAATTGGCCAAATGGAAAAGGATGTACAAAAATTCACTGAAGAAAAAAACTTCTTTAAAAAAGTAAGGTTGACTAAATGAAAAAAAGGTATGAAAAGTCACTCAAGATAATAATTCCTTAAAAGTTAGAATTAGGCAAGCAGAACCTAATAACTCCATGAGATATCAAGAATAAAACTAAAGAAAATGAAAAAAATAGAAAATGTAAAATACCTCATCAGAAAAAACATGACCTAAAAACAGATTAAGGAGAGATGATTTAATAATTATTGAACTACTCAAAACTGATGATCAAAAATAGTATTCTAGGCTTCTTATTTCAATAAATCATCAAGGAATAGTGCCCTGGTATCCTAAAGCCAAAAGGCAATAGAAATTGAAAGAATCTACCAATTACTTCCAAAAAGGAAATCTCCTAGAAATACTATGCTCAAATTTCAGACCTCCCTGGTTAAGAAGAAATTATTGCAAGTAGCCAGAAAGAAATAATTAAAATCTTAAGGAAGAGACAATCAAGATAATACAAAATTTAACACATTCCACATTGAAAGATTAGAGAGTTTGGAATTTGATGTTCTGAAAGGCAAAGGAGCTAAGATTACAACCAAGAATCAACTACCCAGCAAAAATGAGTATAATCCTTCAGGGGAAATATGGATATTTAACAAAATAGAAGACTTCCAAGCATTTCAGATGAAAAGATCAAAACTGAATAGAAAATCTGAATTTCAAACACAAGACTCAAAAGAAGTATAAAAAACTAAGCAGAAAAGATAAATCATAAAAGATTCAATAAGCTTAAACTTATTATATTCCTAAACTTTATATATACATATGGAAAAATGATACTTGTAACTCCTGAGAATTTCACATTAGGGCAATTAGAAGTAGACATAAAGGACACAATTGTGAATTGACAGTAATGGGATAATTTCTAAAAAATAAAATTGAGGGGCAAGAAAGAGTGATGCATTAGAAAAAGGGAAAAGGGATAAAGAAAATGGTGGAAATTATTTCACATACAAGAAGTGCAAAAAGAAAAGCTTTTACAGTGGACAGGAAGATGGAAGGGTGGGCATCACTTGATTTTTACTCTCATTGTAATTGGCTCAAAGAGGGAATGACAAACATACTCAGATGGGTATAGAAATCTATTTTTCCCTATAAGGAAGTAGTTGGGTAGAGGATAAGAGAAGGAGGGGGGAATGCTGATAAGCAGGTAGGTTAAGGGAGGCAGAGTTCTGTCAGAAGCAAAGCATAATTTTGAGGAAGAACAAGAAAGAGAAAGACAGAGAGAGATTGAAAGACACACACAAAGAGTCAGAGGGACACAGAGACAGAGAAAGGCAAAATATAAGATGGACGAAAATACACAGTAGGTAATCATAACTGTTAGTGTGAATAGAAGGAACTCACATATAAAATGGATTAAAAATTGAAATCCAAGAATACGTTATTTACAAGAAACACAACTGAAACAGGTAGACACACAGAATAAAGACAAGGGGCTGAAGCAAAATCTATTATACTTCAATTGAGACCAAAAAAGGTAGGCATTTTTAAAAGAGATAAACAGGGAAGCTATATTTTGCTAAAAGGTACCATTGACAATGAATAGCAATACTAAAGAAATATGTACCAAAAAACATAGTATTAATTTCTTTTTTAAAAAAAGGAATACAAAATAAGAAAAAAATTGCCATCTGCACAGCAAAACCTAAAAGAGGATTCAAAGTTTAAAGTAATAAATTTCCATGGAAAGAAAGTCTATATGATAAATATTATAAATTTTGTCTAGAGTTGTCCACCTTTATGTCCTTGTAGGTTTTCTTTTGTTCTCTGCTATGCACTTTTAACTTATTTCCTCACCCCACATACCCTTCCCCCAGAAAGCTATAATTAAGCATGATATATAAATATAATTATACATACAAAAACATATATGCACATATGCAGTACACATATATGTAATGCCTCACTATGCTTATTTACAACTGACTTCCAGTTCTCTGAAGGAGGATAGTATCGTCCTTCTTAAATTGAAGTCTTTCCATATTTTTCTAAATCCACCAGATTATTATTTCCTATGAGGAAGCAATATTCCAACCCTTCCTTCCCTCACTCCCCCATTGTCTGTGAGATGAAAGTTTCTAAGGTGAAGGTTGTCTCCCACTTTTCCCTATCCCCAAGGCTTATTGTTTCCACAGAACTAGTGTTCTGGATGTGTGTACATTTCATTTAGGTCAAACCTGTGCCCCTGGAGGTCAGGTTTTTCCTGGGATCTTTTTAGGTTGTCTTAAGAGAGTACCTGCTTTAACTTCACTTCTGTTTATTTCTATTGTTTGACATTCCCTTTGAAGCAATGCTCTGTCTTTTTCTGTGGAGGAAATTTAGAGAGATGAAAGTTTTCTGATCTATTCTGCCATCTTTAAAGAATCTTCTCCCATCCACTTTCTTTTTTTTCTTTTTTTTTTCAATAACTTTTTATTGATAGAACCCATGCCAGGGTAATTTTTTACAGCAGTATCCCTTGCATTCACTTCTGTTCCGATTTTCCCCTCCCTCCTTCCACCCCCTCCCCTAGATGGCAAGCAGTCCTTTACATGTTGCCCATCCACTTTCTTAAAAAAAAATTAAATGAATTACAGAAGGAAATATATGATAAAACTAGTGGGGAATCTCAACTGTCCCTTCTCAGAACTTGATAAATCTAATAATGTAAAAGAAGTTGAAATGAATGCTGCTGTTCAATTATTTCAGTTGTGTTTAACTCTTTGCAACCCCATTTGAGGATTTCTTGGAAAGATACTAGAGTGGTTTGCTATTTTCTTCTCCAAATCATTTTACAGATGAAGAACTGAAGAAAACAGGATTAACTGATTTGGCCAGAGTCACACTGCTAACAAGTGTCTGAAGCTTGACTTGGACTCATGAATATGAGACTTTCTGATTATAAGCCCAATACTCTCTCCATTCTATCACCTAGCTGCCCAAGAAGATGAATAGAATTTTGGAAAAATTGGATATGATTAATCTGAAGAAAATTGAAAAAAGAGTATACCTTTTCCCCAGTAGTATAGAGCATCTTCACAAAAATTAACCATGTATTAGGACATTAAAGACCTCACAATCAATTGCAGAAAAGCCAAAATATTAAGTCCATATTTTTGATACTATAATGCAATAAAATTATATTCAATAAAGAGCTATGGAAACATTAAAAATTATTGGAAACTAAATAATCTAATCCTAAAGAATGAGTGGATAATAGGATAAATCAATGAACAATCAACAATTTCATTAGAGGAAGTGTCAAAAATAAGACAAAACACCAAAATTTATGGGATGTAGCCAAAGAAACACATAGGGGAAAATTTATCTCTCTAAACATTTCCATCAGTATAATAGGGAAAGAGTAAATCAATGAATTGGTCATGCAACTTAAAAAAAGACTTTAAAAAGAAAAAAATTTTAAATCTCTAATAAAACATCATAAATAAAAATCCTGAAAATCAAAGGAAAAATTAATAAAATTGAAAAAAATTGAACAAATAAATAAAACTAAGACCTTGCTTTATGGGGAAAAAACCCATAATATAAATCATTGGTTAATTAGATTAAAAGAAAGGGAAAAAACAACAAATTACAGTATCAAAAATGAAAGATACATTTACCACCAATGAAGATGAAATTGGAGCAATTACTAGAAGCTATTCTGCCCAGTTATACACAAATAAATTTAACAATATAAGTGAAATGGAGGAGTACTTAAAAAAAATACATTGCTGAGATTAACAGAAAAGAAAATAGGATACTAAAATAATTCTATCTTTAAATGAAATTAACAAGTCGAAAATGAGCTCCCTAAACAAAAAATCCCCAAGAACAAATGGTCTCATAGATGAATTTTCCAAAACATTTAAAGAACAATCAACTCTAATATCACTAAAACTCATCGGGAAAAATAGGCATGAAAGGAGTCCAAATTCCTTTTATGACACAAATGTTCTACTGATATCTAAACAAGGAAGAGCAAAAACAGAAAAAGGAAACTATAGATGATTTCTCTAATAGATATTGATAATTTTTAAAAGAAGAAATTAGCAAGGAGATTAAAGCAATAAATAACAAAGATCACACAATGACCAGGTGGTATTTATATCAGGAATGTAGGGCTGGTTTAATATTAGGGAAACTATCAGCATAATTGACTATATTTCAAATTTTATTTATTTTTATTGGAGCTTTTTATTTACAAAACATAAGGGAAGGATAATTTTTCAATATTGACCCTTGCAAAACCTTGTGTTCCAATTTCCTGTCTCCTTCCCCTTCCCCTAGATGGAAAGTAATTCAGTTAAACATGATAAAAACATATATAAATCAAATACAGGCATACATATTTATACAATTATCTTGCTGCACAAGAAAAATCAGATCAAACAGGGAAAAAGTGAGAAAGAAAATAAAATTCAAGCAAATAACAAAAAAAATGAACGTGCCAAGTTATGATCCACGCTCAGTTCCCATAGTTCTCTCTCTGAGTGTAGATGGCTCTTATCATCACAAGATCATTGGAACTGGCCTTAATCATCTCATTGTTGAGAAGAGCCACATCCATCATAATTGATCATTGTATAATCTTGCTGTTGCTGTTTACAATGATCTCCTGGTTCTGCCTTTTCACTCAGCATCAGTTCATACAAGTCTCTCGAGGACTCTCTGAAATCATCCTCCTGATCATTTCTTAAAGAATAATAATATTCCATAACATTCATATACCATAATATATTCAGCCATTCTCAGACTGATGAGTATCCACTCAGTTTCCAGTTCCTTGCCACTATAAAGAGGGCTGCCACAAACATTTTTGCACATGTGGGTCCCTTTCCCTCCTTTAAGATCTCTTTGAAATATAAGCCTAGTAGTGTGGTATTCTTGTTCTTCTTTAAAATATAATATAATGGTTTTCTCTGGGGAGAAAGCAGGTTTTTCGGGGAGGTTTTCTGGAGGCAGCCTTATATCAGTTCAGATCAATAATTACCCCAAATGCAATCAGGTGATAAAAATTCAGATCTTTTATTGTCTCCAATATAGCCCAGTTAGCTTTTCTTAGAAGCCTCTCTCTCTCCTTGGTTCTAAGAGCTCTTGCAGCTTTGTCCTTTGCTTCTGCCTCTGCCTCCAGCCAGCATCAAGGTAAAAGTTGTAATGAATCTTTCTTGCCTCTGAGAGAGGGCTTCTGGCTTTCCCAGAGTGCTCTGTTTCTGGCCCAGAGTGCTCCTCTCCAATGTAATTCAGTTGAACTCCCCTAACCTGAAGTAATTAATTAACCCAAAACTAAGAGCCTCTTTATATATGATTTCCCAAAGGTTGATTCCTCCTTCTGGAGGCACACCTAAGGGAGATGTGAATTCACAAAGTTTACTTTATGAAACTCCCATACTTGTGAACTCCAATGAGTAAAGGTGTGAACACAAGCATTTTATCAATTACATTGAGTTAACACTAGGATTCTAACATCTCCCTTGAGTTACCATCTTGTTTCAAGTTGAGTTAACACTAGGATTCCAACACAGTAGAAAGAAACACTACCGGATCAAAGGGTAGGCACAATTTTATAATCCTTTGAGCACAGTTCCAAATTGCTCTCCAGATTGGTTGGATCAGTTCACAATTCCACCAAATGTGTATTAATGTCCCAGTTTTCCCATATCCCCTCCAATATTCATCATTATCATTTCCTGTCATCATAGCCAATCTGAGAGGTGTGTAGTGGTAACACAGAGGTGTCTTAATTTGCATTTCTCTGATCAGTAGTTATTTAGAGCACCTTTTCATATGATTAGAGATAGTTTCAATTTCAACTGAAAATTATCTGTTCATATCCTTTGACCACTGATCAATTGGAGAATGGCTTGAAGTCTTATAAATTTGATTCAGTTCACTATTTTAGAAATGAGGCCTTTATCAGAACCCTTGAATGTAAAAATATTGTTTTTTTGGTTTTGTTTTGTTTTACCAATTTATTACTTCCCTTCTAATCTTGTCTGTATTAGTTTTGTTTGTACAAAAACTTTTTAACTTAATATAATCAAAATTAACTATTTTGCATTCAAAAATGAGATTCAATTCTTCTTTGGTCACAAATTCCTGCTTTCTCCACAGATCTGAAAGGTAAATTAGCCTTTGTTCTTCTAATTTACTTACAATATCACTTTTTATATCTAAATCATGGACCCATTTTGACTTTATCTTGGTATGTGGTGTTAGGTGCAGGTCAATGCCTAGATTCTGCCATACTAGTTTCCAATTTTCCCAACAGTTTTTTTTCAAACATGAGTTCTTATCCCAAAAGCTGGGGTCTTTGAGTTTGTCAAACACTAGATTGACTATTTTGTCCTGTGAACTTAATCTATTCCACTGATCAATCACTCTACTTCTTAGCCAGTACCAGATACTTTCGATGACTACTGCTTTATAATATAGTTTTAGGTCTAGCACACCTAGACACCTTCACCTGCATTTTTTTTCATTAATTCCCTCGAAATTCTTGACCTTTTGTTCTTCTAGATGAACTTTATTATTTTTCTAGATTTGCAAAATAAATTCTTAGGAGTTTGACTGTTATGGTACTAAATAAGCAGATAAATTTAGGCATTATTGACATTTTTATTATATTTGCTCATCCCACTCATGAACATTTGATATTTTTCCAACTGATTAGATCTGACTTTATTTCTGCGGAAAGAATTTTGTAGTTGTGTTCATATAGTTCCTGATTTTGCCTTGGCAAATAGACTCCCAATTATTTTACATTATCGACAGTTATCTTAAATGGAATTTTTCTTTGTACCTCTTGCTGCTGGATTTTGTTGGTGATATATAAAAATACTGATAACTTTTGGATATTTATTTTGTATCCTGCAACTTTGCTAAAGTTATGAATTGTTTCTAGTAGTTTTTTTGGCTAATTTTCTAGGGTATTCTAAATATACCATCATATCATCTGCAAAGAGTGATAATTTGGTTTCCTCATTACCTACTCTACTTCCTTTATTTTTCTTCTCTTATTGCCAAAGTTAATATTTCTAATATAATATTGAATAGTAATGGTTAGTAGGCAACCTTGTTTTACCCCTGATTTTATTGGGATTGATTTGTTTGTCCCCATTACATATGCTTGCTGATAGTTTTAGATAAATGATACTGATTTTAAGGAAAACTCCATTTATTCCTGTACTCTCTAGTGTTTTTAATAGAAATGGGTGCTGGATTTTATCAAATGCTTTTTTCTGCTTCTGTTGAGTTAGTCATAGGATTTTTGTTAGTTTGGTTACTGATATAGTCAATTATGCTAATATTTTTTCTAATATTGAACCAGCCTTGCATCCCTGGTATATAAATCCTAGTAGGTCATAGTGTATTATCCTGGAGATGACTTTCTGTAATCTCTGATATTTTATTTAAAATTTTTTGCATCAATATTCATTAGGGAAATTGACCTATAATTTTCTTTCTCTGTTTTCACTCTACTTGGTTTAGATTTCAGCATGATATCTGTGTCATAAAAGGAATTTGGGAGGACTCGTTCTTTTTCTATTTTTTCAACTATTTGCATAGTATTTGAATTAATTGTTCTTTAAATGTTTGGTAGAATTCACATGTAAATCTATCTGACCCTGGAGATTTTTTCTTAGGGAGTTGATTAATAGCTGTTTTTTTTTTTTCTAAAATGGGACTATTTAAATAATGTATTTCCTCTTTTGTTAATTCATCCATTTAACATAGATTATCAAATTTATTGACATACAGTTGGGCAAAATGACTCCTAATTATTGCTCTAATTTCCTCTTCACTGGTGGAAAGTTCTTCCTTTACATTTTTGAGACTAACAATTTGATTTTCTTCTTTCCTTTTTCTAATCAAATGAAATAAAGGTTTATCTATTTTATTAGTTTTTTCATAAAACCAACTCAGTTTTATTTATTAATTCAATAGTTTTTTTACTTTAGATTTTATTAATCTCTTTTATTTTCAGAATTTCAAATTTGGTATTTAATTGGGGGATTTTAGGTTTTTCCCCTAGCTTTTTTAGTTGCAAGCTCAATTCATTGATCTTCTCTTTTTCTATTTTAAGCAAGTAAGCATCTAGAGATATAAAATTTCCCCTAATAACTGTTTTGGCTGCATCCCACAAATTTTGGCATGTTGGCTCATTATTGTCATTCTCTTGGATGAAATTATTGATTGTGTCTATAATTTATTATTTAACTCATTCATTCTTTAGAGTTAGATTATTTAGTTTCTAATTAATTTTTGGTCTATTTCCCCCGGACTTTTATTGCATGTGATCTGAAAAATATTCATTTACTATTTATGTTTTTCTGCATTTAATTTTGAGGTCATTATGTCCACTAGGGCATATATAGTCAATTTTTGTATAAGTTCCATGAACCATTGAGAAAAAAGTGTACTCCTTTCTGTCTCCATTCAATTTTCTCTAAAGATCTATCATACCTAATTTTTCTAAAATTCTATGTACCTCCTTAACTTCTTTCTTATTTATTTTGTAGTTCAGTTTATCTAGTTCTGAAAGAGCAAGGTTGAGATCCCCCACTAGTAAAGTTTTATTATCTATTTCTTCTTACAGTTCTCTTAATTTCTCCTCCAAGGATTTGGATGCTATATCACTTGGTGTATATATCTTTAGTATTGATATTACTTCATTATCTATGATGCCTTTAGCAAGATATAGTGTCTTTCCTTATCTCTTTAATTAGATCTATTTTTGCTTTTGCTTGATTTGAGATCAGAATCGCTCCCCCCCTCTTTTTTAACTTTACCTGAAGCATAATAGATTCTTACCTTTACTCTAAATGTATCACTCTATTTTAAATGTGTTTCTTGTAAACAACATATTGTAGATTCTGGCTTTTAATCCCAATCTGCTATCTGCTTTTGGGAGAATTCATCCCATTCACAATCACAGTTAAAATGAATAATTCTGTATTTCCTTCCATCTTATTCACCTCTCTTTCCTTTCCCCATTTCCCTCCTCCCCAGTATTTTGCTTCTGCCCACCACCTCCTTCAGAGCCCTTCCCCTTTCTTATATCTTTACCCTACTATTTCTGTTTTCCCTTCTATTAGCCTCTCTTTTTCCTTTCCCCTTTCCTCTCCACTTCCCTATAAGGTGAGACAAGTTTCTTTGTGAAACTAAATATGTCTAATATTCTCTTTGAACCAAATCTGATGAGAGTAAGATACACACAATGTTCATCCTCTTCCTTCTTTCCCTCAATTATAATAGTTCTTTGCCTCATCATGAGATGTCATTTCCTTCATTTTACCTTTTTATGCTTCTCTTGAGTTCTGTATTTGGAGATCAAAATTTTTTTCATCTTTGGTCTTTTCATAAGACATAAATGAAATTCCTCTGTATCATTCAATGTTCATCTTCTTCCCTGAAAGATAATGTTCAATCTAGTTGGACAGTTGATTCTTGGATGCAATTCAAGTTCCTTTGCCTTTTGGAATATCAGATTTTAGGCCCTTCTATCCTTTAAAGTGGAAGCTGCTAGGTCTTGGGTAATGCTACTTGTGGATCTTCAGTATTTGAATTGTTTCTTTCTGGCTGCTTGAAATATTTTTTCCTTGGTCCAATAATTCTGAAATTTAGCTGTGATATTCTTTGGAGTTTTCATTTTAGGGTCTCTTTCAGGAGGTGGTCAGTAAATTCTTTCAATGACTATTTTACCTTCTGATTCTAGGACATCAGGGCAATTCTCCTTGGTGATTTCCTGAAATATAATGTCTAGGTTATTTTTTTCATCATGGTTTTCAGGAAGTCCAATAATCTTTAGATTGCCTTTCTTAGATCTATTTTCCAATGAGGTATTTTACATTTTCTTCTATTTTTTCTTTCTTCTTCTTCTTCTTCTTTTTTTTTTTTTTTTTTTTTTTTTTTGGTTTTTACTGATTCTTGATATATTATTGAGTCATTCATTTCCATTTGTTCAGTTCTAATTTTTAATGAATTATTTTCTTCAGTTATCTGTAGAGGGTTGAAACTATTGTGATGCACTGAGGTCAGGACTGCTGAGTGCTTGAGGCTAACTACTGATTAGACAATACTCTATGGGCATATGCTTGGAAAATGGTCCTTTCCACTATCCATACTGGCTCAATGATTGGTGTATAGAGGATTGTAGGAGGGATTAAGGGGTGTAGTAAAGCTAGCCAGGGACACACTCTCGGTGGTAGCCTAGGGAGAAGGCGGTCACTGGTGAATCTGCTTCCATCCTGTTCAATCCTGCATCTGGGGACCGAGAATAAAAGTTGAGGACTTTTGCTTATCCTGACTCCAGCTGATTCTGGGATGTCCTGGGTGCGAGTGCGGTTGTTAGTTATCTTTTAAGCTCCTTTTGTATTTGGTGAATTGAATTTTGAAATAAGTTTTTTTGTTCTATGAATTTCTTTTCTATTTCATAAATTCTGTTTATCAAGGAGTCTTTTTTTTCCCATTCACTAAGCCTATTTTGTAAGGAGTTTTCTTCAGATAATTTCTGTGTCTCATTTTCCAAATCCTCTTGCATAGAAATGGTGGAGATTTGTAACAATCCAAATATTTGTGGGTCCTGTCTCTCCAAAACCAGTTCAGAAGCCTGATTTACTGCCAATATGGGGAGAGCTCAGAAAAAGATGTGTCTCCTCTCCATCATTTTGGCTCCACCCCCCCATAGTTGACCATATTAATAACAAAACCAACAAAAATTAAATGATTATCCCAACAGATACAGAAAAAATATTTGACAAAATATAACATTCATTCCTATTAAAAATATTAAAAAACACAAAAATAAATGGAGCTTTTCTTATAATGATAAATAGTATCTATCAAAAACATCACGATTATATTATCACAATGGGTATATTTTCTTCAGATTCTTATCTTTTTGGGAAGGCTACTAGCTTAACATTACAAATAATGTTTGCTGATGATTTTTGATAGATACAAAAATGGGAAGAATGAAAACAAAAACTATAGAACAAAACTCCTGATAAACACAAATGCAAATTGTTTTCTCAATAGTGTTTTATTTTTCCAAATATGTATAAAAATAGTTTTCAACATTCATTTTTGTAAGGTTTTGTGTTTCAAATTTTTCTCCCTCTCTCCCTTACTTCTTCCCTCCCCACAACAGCAAATAAACTGGTATAGATTAAACATGTGCATTCAACATATTTCCATATTTGTCATGTTGTAATGCAAAAAATTAAAATATTAGACTTAAAGAACCTATCACAAAATGTTATTGCAGGTTGAATTTGCAGCATGAATAACAGGCTGATTTAGTCTAAGGAGGACCATGAATATGTAAACTAACTATATTAATAACAAAATCAAAGAAAGTTCTTGACAAAATACAACATCTATTTCTGTTAAACAAACAACAACAAAACAACACTAGAAGATATGGGAACAAATAAATCTTTTCTTATAGCGATAAAATGCACAAATACAAACACACATTTGTATTTCTCCAAGAGTTAACATTACACAGAGTGTTCCAAAAATGTTATTGTAGTAAGAAAGTATAATAATTTAAATTTCTTCATAATGCATTATTACCATTAGGGATACTCTGAAAGTAATATAGACTAAAAAGCTTTTCAATAAAATCAGGGGTGAAAGAAAGATATTCATTGTTACCACTTAATAACACAATTCAAGAAATGCTGATTAAAAACAATAAGACAAGAAAAAGAAAGTATGAGAATAAACACAGACAAAGAAGAAAATATATCACTTTTCCAGATGAAATGATGGTGTTCTCTAAAAAAATCCCTAAAAACACAAGTACAGTTAATGGAAACAATAATGTGAGCAAACTTGTAAGATATAAGATAGATCCAAACAAATCATCAGCACTCCTATGTAATAACAATAAAATCAATCAAAACAAGAAAGAGAAATTCCACTTAAAATTACTATTAAATGCTTAAAATATTTGGGAACTTACCTACCAAGATATTACACAAGAACTACTAAATGCAAACTCCAAACCACTGGTTACAGAAGTAAAGTTAAACCTAAATAATTGGGTAATATTTACTTTCTCAGAGTAGTACATGTCAATGTAATTAAAATTATAGTATTCCCTAAATCAATTTTTTCAATCAGCCAAATTACCAAAGGATTACTTTATAAAACAAAAAATTAAAATTCATGTGCAGACAAAAAAGATAAAGAAGCATAAAAGAACTAATAAAAAGATGTGGGAACAATGTAATGAAGCAGTGCAATGGAAAAAGTCCATTACCAAATAGATTAAAGAAAGATGAAAAATTCCTATAGATACAAACTTATTTATAGAAGATCTTTTGTGTGTATATGTGTGTGTGTGTGTGTGACAAAAATGCTAAAAATAAGAATATGTCCAATAATTACAGAGTGGCTGAATATGTTGTAGTATATGATATGTTAGAACATTAGTGAACTTTAAAAATAAAGGAATAGATGATTTCTAAGAGAATGAAAAGATTTGTAATAATGAATTAAAGAAGAGTGAAGTAAGCAATAACAAATTAATTTATGCTCTGGCATCAATATTACAGAACTGAACAGTTCTGAAGAGTTTTGAACTAATAATGAAAAAGAGTAGAAGCAGGAGAGTAATTTATATAATAACAGCGACATTGAAAAGGCAAACTTTCTAAGTGGCAAGAATTTTGACAAATGTAGTGACCATACATCTATGAATCCAGGATACTATATATATTCTGACAGAGAATGAAATATCTATATTTATTTCTCTATATTTTTTTATTTATATCTATCATGTATCTTTCTCTACATATTTGTATATAGCCAAAGAGGGAATTCTTTTATTCAACTATATATGTTTTCTACAAGCAATTTATTTTTCTTTTACCGTTTTTTCCAATGGAGGAAGGATTTGGAAGGAAAAAATAGATTAGATTTTTAAAATTTTTTCTTCTGTATTCAGGGAGTAGGACAGATCTATAATGTTGTATCACTTTCGTGTGAGGTGATTATATTGTTAGTTTTGCTTACTTGTTTTACTTTGTTACAAGATCCCACAGAATGAGAGATCTGTAAATACTTATAAAGTAAAAACAAAACATATCAATAAAAGTTTTTTTAAAAGCAAAAGGAGTTTTAGAAATATAATATTCCCAAAGGCAACAAACAAAGTCCTAAAGTCAAGAATAACTTACCCTGCAAAAGTATGTATAATCCTACAGGGGAAAAAAATTGGACCCTTAATATGCAACAGATGCCTTTCAAGTATTTCAGACTAAAAGACCAGAATTGAGCAGTTACTTTGAAATGCAAACACAAGAGTCAAGAGAAACTAGAAAAATGAATATATTTGAGCATTTAGAAGTGGCTATAAAATAATCAAGTTCTAAAAGAGGAAAGAAACCAAGTGTACCTTTGTAACCTTGATACATGTCTTCAGGGATCATAGAAAAAGTTAAAATGAGTTAACCAGATTGACTGGGGTTGGATTCTTCTCATATAAATGTCTTCAGAAATGAAAGAAATGGTGATATGCTAAGGGAGAAAGGAAGAGGAAATGGAAGGAAAGTTCTTTCTCACAAAATGGGAATGGGGAATACAAAAGGGTAATATAATAAGATAATTTTTGTAAAGTTAATCGTGCGTACTTGGTTCCTAATTGGCACTATATCAATGCTTTTTCTCCACCCCTCTTCCTTTTCCCTAATGGAGAAGATTGGGGTCCTTTGGATGTGAATGGTAGATCAACTTACTAGGATGATATGAAGGAGACTAGGGAACTTGCTCCTAGGAGAGATGTGATGAGGAATAAAAGTGCTTTGGAGACACTAGGGAAAATGAAGACATTCATTAAGTGGTTCTAGTCTGCTAACCACTTGATTGAGATGCATAGTCAGGACTGGAGGTATCTTCAAAAAGGAAAACTCAACTTTGGACTAGTCCTTTGGCTGCTCTCTCTTTGGCTATGAAGATGGTTTGACTCTTTTGCTCAAAGAGTTCAGTTAAAGACAGAGCTATAAAAGGAAAGGCCTTGAGGACTTCTCTGAGGCCATGTAGCCCCCTCAGTGCCAAATCTTTCCATCTGTTCTTTTTCCATTCTAGGTGAAAGGAATAGTCTCCAACCTTGTAAATTTCAAAAGGTTGAGAGATTGAGCCATAAAATCCAGGAGTTGGAACCCAGACTGTGTTTTGCAGCCAACCAGGACAACATGATGTCTTGAGGAACAAGAAATGACCTTCTGGATTCAGACCAGTGGAAGCTGAGATGAAGACTCATTTGGCAGTCATGCTGAACATGGAAGTGAACTTGGCAGGACAAAGATGGTGTAGGAGAGTATATGCCTGAGGTATTGGGAAAATGTGTGTATATGTGTTCTTGCTATAACTGAAGCAAATATCTTTTTATAAAATCTCAGTGACCAAATAGACCTGAATACCTATTAACTGGCTTCTAACATTGAGAAAAGTACATCCTGTGGGCATTTAACTGATGACATTAGAAAAGAGACTCTAACAAGTGGCTCAGGGTACCACAAAACCCAGGGGGATGATATAATAAGCAGCTGACTTCTGGGAGAGTGGGTCACATACTATAATAAAATGGAAGGGAACTATTTATAATTATAACCGTGAATGTGAATGGGAGAATTCATGGGGGGGGGAAGGGAAGAGGATATCAGAAAGAATTAGAAAGCAAGATCTCTCAATATTTTGTTTATGATAAACAACTTAAAACAGATTCACACAGAGTAAAAATAAGAAGCTATTGCAAAATCTATTATATTTCAGTTGAATTCAAAAAGCGGATCTAGCAGACATGTTTTGAGCCAAGGCAACCATAAAAAACAGTTTAAAATGTAAATTAAATTAAGATAACTGATACCAAAAACAATGAATTAATACCAATACGTAACATATATACACTTTAAATAACAAAGCATATAAATATTTGACAGGAAAATTAATTGAATTGCAGGGAGAAATGAACAGTAAAACTAAAATATTGGGAGATCTCTATGTATTCTGTTCAGATCTAGACTAATATAATAGGAAGAAAAATAGAAAAGGTATAAAAGATGAATAGAATTTTAGAAAAGTTATATATTATGGTTCTCTGATGACTACTAAAAGGGGAACAAAAAGGAATGTACATATATCACATCTGTGTCCACCAATTTGACAAAAACTGACCACATACTGGGCCTAAACTCATACCTAAATGCAATAAAGCAGAAATATTAAACAAGATTTTACTGACTACAATGCAAAAAAAAATTATATTCAGTGAAAAACTTTTAAAGAAAGTAGATTAAGCAATGTAATTCTTCTGGTAGGTCAAAGGAAAAAAATCATAGGAATAATAGTAAATTTCAGCAAAGAAAAGAACAGCAATGTTACAAAATAGAAATTTTGAATGCAGCTAAAATAGTTCTCAGAGAAAAAAATTATACATAAACACCGAAAAAGAAAGAAAAAACATCTGTGAATTGAACATACAATTCAAAAAGCTAAAAAAATTAATTGATTAAATAAAACCCACAACAGCCTCAATTAACACCAAGTAGAAAGTCTGCATTCTGTCAGTTAAGTAGCACAATGGATATAATGCTGGCCCTAGAGCAGAGGTCTTCCCAAAGGAAGACCTTATTTTGAGACTGATCTCATACTTTCATTAGCTGCGTGACCCTGAGTAAGTCACTTAGCCCAGTTTATTTCAGTTTCCTTATCTGTAAATTGAGAAATAGCAAACAATTCTAACATCTTTCCCAAGAAAACATCTCAAAATGATCATAAAGAGTCAAACGTGACTGAAAACAACAAGAAATTCTGAAACTCAAAGAAGAAATTAATCAAACTAAAGAAAACCCTCTTTTTAATTGATAGATAAAACTAGGAGCTGTTTTCTTTAAACCAATAAACATTTGGCTAGTCTGATTTTTAAAAAGAGAGGAAAAACCCTTCTTTAAAAGTGTCAAAAAGAAAAGATCACAAAGAAGATGAAACAAAATATTTTATAGAATGATTAGAAACTAATTATCTACCAAAAAATGGATGACAAAGAAAACACTGTAACTCAATCTCATGAAAAGAAGTTAAATGAACCCTAACTAAACTCCCAAAGGGGAAAATCCAAGACCAGGTAGATTTTTTAAAAGATTCAATAAACTATTAAAAAAATTAGTTCAACTATTTCACAAACTATTTGTAAAAAATAAGGGGAAAAGGACTGTTCTAAACTCTGATACATAACTAATAATAGTAACAGCTAATATGCAGAGTATAATATTATGTAGCAGGCACTATGTCATATATTCTCAAGTATTATCTCATGTGAAACTTACAACATCCCTGAGAGGTAGGTGTTATTATTCCCATTTTATAGATGAGTAAACAAGGCAAAATTTAAGTGATTCACTCAGTTAATAAGTATTAATGCTGGATTTGAACTCAAATCTTCTGACTACAGACTTAGCACTCTACTACCTTCCAGTGAATTCCCTAAAGCAGGAAAAATCAAGCTATACAAGATTCTCTAAAGAACAGTGAAAGAAAATATTAAATGCAATAATATCATACATTGCAGCAACTTCTTCAAGGATTTCTTTCTCCTAGGAAAAATGCAAGATATAATGATCTCTATGGGATAAAATCATGTGACTGATTTTGGATGGCAGGGAGACAAAGAAGGAAAGTACAGAACCAATAGTTCCTTAGAATACTGAAACTTTCAACAAAAATTAACTATTAAATAATAAATGTATGTCTTTATACTTATACTATGAAATGATAACACAAATTAATAAACAGTATTAATGCATTTATAATTTACTCTTTTTGGTTTTTTTACATATGTATATCACCTATGATTTTCTGCAGTATGCTCCAAATCTTCAAAAATTCCCATTTTATTATGAACAATCAGTCTACAAACAACCAAAACCTTGAATGTGAAACCCATGAATGTTTAGGCACGACCATATCAGCAAAGTGATTACAAAAAATCTTTTAAATGATTTCACATCATGACCAGATTGAATTTATTACCACAAAAGAATTGGTTCAATTAAAAACACAAAAGTAATAGGCCATATTAATAACTAAAGTAAAAACTACATGATTCCATCATTAAAAATTTAAAAGCTTTTTGACATAAACCACATATATGTTACAAAAATACAGAAACAAATGAATGTGGGGATACAGGACATTAATACATTGTAGATGAAGCTGAAAGTCAGTTTATTTAAAATTTTTTTTTTAATTTTCAATTCCAAATTCTCTTCTTTCCTCCACCCTCACCTTCTAGCCAATGAGAAGGCAAGAAAGATGATAGTCAAATCATTTTGGAAAACAATTTGGAATTATGCTCAAATCATTACTCAATTTCTATTAACTTTTGATCCACTGATTCCAAGTCTATACTTCAAAGAGGTCAATGGAAAAGGGGGGAAAAAGATACATACAAAAGTAGTATGGATTTAATAATAAAAAACTGGAAATTAAGGTTGTATGCATCAATTTAGGAATAACTGAGCAAATTTTGGTAAAGAAATATGCTGGAATATCGTTGAACCATTAGAAATAATAAAAGTAATCATTTCAGAGGAACCTTGAAAGATATTTATAAACTGAAAACAAGTAAACTAAGCAGAAAAAATATTCAAAATAACAAATGGTAAAGAAAAAGCAACTCTGAAATACTTAAGGATTCTGATCCATGTAACAACTAACCACAATTCCAGAAGATCTATAATCAAATATGCTATCTATCATTTGACAGAGAGATGAAGGATTCAAGTTGCATAATGAAACACAGATTTTCAGACATAGAGAATGTTAGAACTCGTTTTGATTCTTATTGTTTATGATATTTATTACTTACTGTACTTATTGCTATAAGAATTTTCTTTTTCTTTTTTCCAATTTGAGATAGAAAAGTAGAATGAAGAATAGCCAAAAAGTTATGGAGAAAAGGAAAAAATGATCACTCAAACAGAGAACATAAGGAGTAGAAGGAAATACAGATAAATAGCACAACTTTGAAAGTTAAATATTGAATTTATTAGGTTCTTTAAAATAAGAGAATTCTATATAGTAGAAATTCTTGGTTTCATATACAATCTTTTTTTTCCTATTGTATTTTCTATAAGGATATGTTCATTTCATTTGGTACACAGTGAGTTCAGAATTGAAAAAAATGTAGTTGGAAAATATTAACTTTTTTCCTATATTTCTCTTTTACCAATATCCAATTAACTATTGCTGGCTTAGTTATTCTCTTGTTGGAGAGTCTCTTGTAGAAATATGCCTATTTCTTATTTATTGTTTTTTCAAATAAATTCTCTTCTCTAACTTAATTATGGCACTCATATGCTATTCTTATATACTTGAGTCACCAATAACTATCATACTGTCCTAGTTTTCTTTGACTTTAGGGGGGAATATTTTTTTTTCCTACTGCTTTCATCTAATTCATAGACAAAGCTTTTCAAAACTATCTTTTCAAGGATTAGAACAACAGTAGGTGTCCAGGTAAAATAGTTTGATTTTTTTTCTTTGTAGGTTTGAACTTTTACTCTTTGTTACCATAATTCTTCCCCATATAGTTTCTCATCCTAATTCTTTTCAAACTATTGAAGAAATCAAGTAGATAGCATATTGGTAATGATGGCATGTTTCATTTCTGGATGAACCAAGTTAATTCTGTTGCCATGTTGCCACCAGCTTGATCAGGGTTTGAATCTTAATGTATGTATGATTAGCTCCTTGAGATTTACATAAAAATCGGTATGATGAAAAAGTGAAAAGGGACACAAAAACATTTAAGTTATCATTTACTTATCTCCTATTTCTATAAATTATTACCTTCAACTGTTCAAGGTAGGATTATAGCACTTCTTACAAGCTAAAATCTTATAGGAGGGATGGAAAATATTTTTTCTCCTATCAATATTGCTGACTCACAAGCCCTTACAAAAGCACAAAGCACACAATAATTAAATAAATAAATGATTTTAAACTGAACAGAAAACATTGGTCAATAAAACAGATATTAAAATGTACTTTATTTCCACAATAAAATACATATTTTACTTACATATTACAGATAATTAAGAATAGACAATCGGAGCTATGAAAGGGAAAAATAATAGGATAGAAACTGTCAAAGAGAAAGCAGAGTAGATCAAATAGAAGGAAAGAAGTAAAAAATAGAGGGCCAACAAATCATTACAAGGTCACAGATCAGTGTGTTGTGTATTATGTATTTGGACTATGGACATTAGAACAGGGTTATAATGAGCAATGGACAAAGAATTATGAAACAACTATGAGCATCTATGGGAGATCAGGGAAGAGTGGGCTAAAAAGGGGCTAAGTAGGAGCTTCCCAAAGAAAGAAGGAAGGAAGTATCCACCCTGCTTCCTATTTAGAGAGAGAGAAGAAGGAGGAGGGGAAAGAAGAAGGAGAAAGAAGAAGCAGCAGTAGCAGCAGCAGAAGAAGACAAAGCAGAAGAAGCAGCAGCAGAAGCAGCAGCAGCAGCAGCAGCAGAAGCAGAAGCAGAAGCAGAAGCAGAAGAAGAAGCAGAAGAAGAAGAAAAAAAAAGAGGAAGAAGAAGAAAGAGAAGGAGAAGGAGGTGGAAGAGGATGCCTATGGGTCAAGACCCCATTGTGGGATCATGTAACTGAATGTGGGGGGTCAGTGAATTTTTTTGTTATCAGTAAATGTATACTTATTTTATGTACCTAAATACTTAGGGTCATATAAAAATTTCTCAGGCAAAAAGGGGTTTCAAGTAGAAAAAGTTTAAGGATCCCTATCTTAAGGCAAAACTTTAATTATTACACTCTAGTTATATTGAGGCAGTAGATTAAGTTAACAACTGATATAATTGACTTTTACAATACCAAATGGCTACACAATAGTTTAGAAACAATATCTTTGACTTTAGGAAAGTTTGTTTTTTCTTTTTCTTTTCCATCTCTCTCCACCTACTAGCATCCTAGTATACTCCCTTCCCCCCAAAAAATTAAATTATGTTTTATATATCTTTATGTATACATATATTATCTCTCCAATATGTAAGTTCCTTCAGGGAAAGAATTGTTTCATTTTTGTCGTTGTATGTACAGTGCTCAACCCAGAATAAGAAATATTGATTTATATAATATGAAGATATTTAAGGATGAAATGGAAGGATATAAGACAGAAAAATGCAAAAATCTGAAGTTTTTCATACTGAACTCTTCTCTCTAAGGAGGGTGGGTCCACCACATATGTACCTTCACATCACAGTCCTGAATGTGATTATGAGGAAAGTTGAAAATGAAATTAAAATGAACAAAGATAGGAAAAACATGTGGTTTAAAGCAAGATTTAATAGAGGAATCTGTGCTGAAAGGTGACACTTGTGAGGATATTAAGAAATTGATTCATAAGGCATTTGAAGGTGGGAGGAGGAAGATATTAAAGACACTGAAAAAATCTCCTATTTTATTAATAGTTAAAAAGAAAACTGAAAAAAGGGCCACTACCACCAATTCACACTATGTTCCATTATATTAAATATATATATATATACACATTCACTCTGTGTGTGTGTGTGTGTGTGTGTGTGTGTGTGCTTCCCACTTTACAAAACAACCTTATGAGAATAATCTACATATGCATCAAGGGCATCCTTCATATTAATAGGGAATGAGCTGACTTTCATAAGCAATTTCTATGGTAGGATACATCTTTATCACCACACAATTGACAAAAAGCTGTAGAGAATATAAAATCTCATTGTACTTAATATTTATTAATAATTTTTTTAATTATGTGATTTAGCATAAATTCTTCCTTGAAGGCTGTCTTTCATCAAGATATCTTCCATAGACACATCAAATTTATTTGATATTCTTTGAAAATTGTAACACAAGAGATAACCTTGTTCAGTGACACATTTTGAGCATTAATATCAGGCATACATAAAATAGGATGATATGTACTTGCCAAAGTATGAAGATCTAAAACAGAGTCAAAGTAGAAAAGAGATTCTCAATAAATGTCGAAATACTTTCCCCAGTATTCTCCAAACACTATGTTCATGGATACCATTTGTATCAGTTTCATCAAATCCTAGAATAATACAGAACTTTCTTAATGAGATCTGTAATCATTCCAAAGAATTTGGGCTTACTACTTACATAGGAAAACCCAAGTACATTAAGAATGTGTATTGTTTGGAGTATAATATATACTTAAACAGACAAGCTATAGAACTCACTCAGAGATGTACCTAGATAGATAATGTCTGTAAAATACTTAAGCACCATGTCTGGTTCATAATAAGTGCTTAATAAATGCCCGTTTCCTTCCTTCTTGGAAAGGTAAACTGGTGACAGGTGATAAATATACAGATAAAAATGTGAGTACACACATATAAATACACATCTTAGTGCAAATGGTCAATGAGTTGAGCTCAGAATTAAACAGGAAAGGAAAAACAAAGCTAGTCTATATTCAGAAAACAGCAAAGTTCCTTCTGTCATTGAAAACCTTTTCCTAGAGACAAAAGCCCATCTTTTTAATACTAACATTTTACTGGTGTTAAGTATCAGAGAATTAAAAGAGGTTTGAAGTATGTTTATATAGGCTATGTTACTTAAAAAATAAGGAACTTAGAAGAAGAAGTAAAATTAAAGATGTCCTCAAAGAAATGGAAGATGGAAAAATAATGAATAGGTCATGTGGTACAAATGGAAGATAAAGACAATCCCCATGCTTGACTTTTATCTTTATAATGTCCAGACCAAATGAGGAAAACCCCCAGTACAATGGACAAAATTATAGGTGGAGAACTTGTGTGAGAACAAAGACAAGAGTTACATAAGAAGCTAGGTATGGATGGGCTACTGGAAGAAACATCTACATGGATGAGATCCATTTGAATATTTGAGAACCTCCTGGCAATGAATGGGAGGTATTTGACAAAGCAGATGTATAGTTTAATCCAGTTATAAAATATATAAGAAAATGAATGCAGTAGGTGAGAGAAAGAAGGTTGTCACAATAATATGGAAAAAGAGTGTCCATTCCAAAAAAAAATGCACATAAGTAAAGCCTATTCAAACCAATCAGTCAGTCAACCCAATCAATAAACATTTCTTAACCATCTGACTGTGCCAGGCTAAGTGCTAAGAAGACAAAAAATATACAAAACGAACAATAGCTACTGCTGTCAAGAGTTTATCATCTAATAATAGAAGACAACACATACACACACACACACACACACAAAGAATCAGAACTGTTGCTAGGGTTAGAGTAGAGCAAGAAAGATGGAAAAGTCCAAAATATTTAGAAAAAGAAGGATGTAGAGAAGTAGGGGGGGGGAGAAAAAAGAGAAGGAGAAGGAAAAAGGAGGGGGCAACAGCAATGTTACTATTGTTACAAAGTTCCCGTTCCTTTTACTGAGAAACTTACTATATTTTCATCAACCAGTGCTCAGATTTATCTAAATCAAATGTCAACTGATTTACTTAAAACTAAATTTTAAAGGAACTAATTTGGGGAAAATTTGTACTTCAAAAGCAACATCAGTTTAACAATGTTAATTATCTGGAAATGGTGATGTGTTTTCAGGGATTTATCAAGAATATACTGTCATTTTCAACCAATTTACCTCCCCAAACTTAATAGTTCTGAAAGCAGAAAGCCTAAAGAAACATGAATCAGCTGGGTTCTTTAGCAAATATATTTTGTAAAGGCACAAGGGAGTTTATATACAAAGAAAATATATAATTTATATACAAAGATGAGTAAGGTTATCAGAAAAATTCTTCCACTGTTGATCTAACATAAAACACTGGGTCACTTGAAATGGAACATAATATCTTAGGGGTAAGTCACTAAAGAAACATGTAAAGAATAAGTGGAGAGAAAAAGCAATGGATGTTAATAACTTTTCCTTGACTTTTCAGAAGTAGTGATATAGTATCCACATGAGATTTTTCTATCAGCCTATAGAAGATAGCACAAGAACTCTGGGTGTTATTTTTCTTAAGTAAGTTTTCAATGAATTTTTTAAACAAAATTATGATTATGATGATGAAATAATTATTCCATCATAATAATTCAATACTTTTTTGAAATATTCAATACTTTTTGTTGTTTTTTTTTTCTTTAAAATGGTTATAGGCTTAAAAATGAAAGAAAATTGGAAAGGCATGAGAAGAGGAGAAAAAGATATCTGGAACCGGGCAGATATGGATTCTAGATACAAATTATATTTTGGGAATTCTAAAGCAGTCCTAGTTGCAAAAGATAAAGCATTTAAAGAAGCAGCAGGTTAGCCAACTCATGAAAGTCATAGTTCAAGAAAAAGGGTCATATTGGCTTGGGCTCAATTCCAACATAAACAAAAAGAAAAGATAAAGTAAAGAGAAGGAATGGAAGAACACAGAAAAAAAGAATCAAGTGGTAGAGCAGAGGGAGGGAAAACAAGAAAATAATATTAATTAACAAAATTAAAGCATCTCAAATAGATTAGATGTCACTATGTTCAATACTCTTCAAACTGATTAAGCAGTTTTGATTAGATCTATTGGCTAACCGACCTCAACGTTCCACTAGACCAACCTTAGAACCATTGGATAGCTTCCTAATGAGAATGTTCTTGTTTAGTCTCATTTCCAATGAAGGTTGTAGCTATTCAAGTCCACAGGGGAAAAAGAAAAAAGAAAGCAACATTAACTGAAATATCATTTTAAAGAAAGGCTGTTAGACCAGGGGAAAAATTACTTGAAAGCACTGTCAGAATTTCCAAAGCAACTGAAAAATCCAAACTTGTTTTGGTTCTAGTGGAGATGACAGATAATTTAAGTGAAAGGTAAAAGAATAACAAATGATTCTGGGAGCATTTTACTTACAGTTTTTGCAGAACATATCTTTGATTAGGGAAGGGAATTAAATGGTAAAAATCCACAGATTATTTTTGTCCTGAAGAGACAATCATCATAGTCATGACCCTCTAAATTATAAATTCAATTCAGGTCAACTCTCTAACATATCTAATTCTGATGTTATTTCTCCAAGCCTATACATTCAATTGTCAGAACTAATAATTTTAAGAAAAAATATAGAAAATCTAAATCCATAGGTTATTGAAAAACTTTATGTTAACCATCAGTTTGACCTCCTGCCCTGTCAGCTCTTTATGATGGCTGCTAACCAAATAATTATACATTTAACTACCTTGAGGTACTATTTGTTCTTTAGAAATTCAATTTGCCTAAGACATTTGTGTTGACTTTACTCAGAGTCATTATTTTACTGATTAATTCTCCCAATATCCTTTCATCTTGACTTGAGGGGACCTCAGTTGGTGAGAACAAACATGATGAACTGCAGGTTTGACCTAGGCAATGGACAGTTGGCCTCTTTGATATTCCTCATTCTAAGCTTTGTAAAATGAACATTGTTAGGTAAAAAGACAACTCAAGGAAAATGGGGATGAATTACCACAAATCTATCACATTAAATGAAGAGAGTGCAAGGATATTGTATTAAAGTATAGAAAAGACTACTCTGTTATAGAAGTTTCTGAATGTATAGCTAATGAACCTGGGCCACAGCCACAAATCTTAACTGAGCTACAAAAGGGAAAGAGGATAATAGAGTATGATTTATCTATTCCTAAATAACAGAAAATTGGCCATATGTCAACTTTCACTATGTATTTTTTTCTCACTATGCTTTTTTCCTTCTGTACTGTCTAAAGTCCTAGATACCACTCAAGGGTGAAATATTACTTCCAAAACTGAAGCATGAGAAATTCTGGGTTCATGATATACTACAAAAGGGACTCTCCCACTTAGCCATATGGGTTCTTTACATTATCAGGTTCAAAGTCAGACATTATTCCCTAAAACGTGATATCTATTTGAATATAAGGTAATACACAATGTTCTAATTCCTTACTTGTTTACTTAACATGGTTTAAAGACCTACAAATATTTTCTTTAATGTTTGATTGTAACGTTACAACTTATCACTTATATTACAAAACACAGCATATTTAACATTTGTAGTATGATATTAAAATAAATTTCAATTCTACCCTCAAAGAAAATGTGTCATAAGTTTATACATACTGTATGTACACATAAATGTTGTTATTGTTTGTCCTTCATTCTCAAAGAAGAGCATGACATCAGGAAGATGATACCATGACATACAGGTAAATTGGATTTGTTGCTGTAGTTGTTGTTATTGTTGTTGTTTGTCCATTCTTTTCTTTCTTTCTTTCTTTTTTTCTTTCTTTCTTTCTTTCTTTCTTTCTTTTTTTTTTGCTGAGGCAGTTGGGATTAAGTGACTTGCCCAGTCTTACCATGGGTCACACAGCTAGGAAGTGTTAAGTGTCTGAGTCCAGATTTGGACTCAGGTCCTCCTGATTTCCGGCTGGTGCTCTATCCACTGAGTCACCTAGCTGCCCCTTTTGCCCTTTATTTTTGAAGAGAACAGTGACATCAAGGAAGAGATACCATGATATGCAAGTGAATTGTATTTAAATGAAGGAGGATTGTGCAAGGTCACCTCACTTTCTCCTCTGGGTCCATCTGGGACCAGTGGCCAGATAAAAATCAGGACGAATGGAGATGTCTCTGGATGAAATGAGAAACCTTGGTCTTTTTAAATTAAGGTCTTCAACAGATCTCAGTTTGACTTAGGCCATACCCATTCAATGATTAAAGTGACATAGTAATTGAAGCAAAATATCTTTCACCTAATCAAAAAAATATATGAATAATTAAATTAATGAATAAATCTGGGAGAGGAAGACCTTCAGGGTTTCTGGCCAAAGCAGAAATGGGCTTGGCCTAGGTAGGACCTATTGGTGGTCAATTAAAATCAGATTGGTTTTGGTTTAAGACCAGGTCCTTAAGAAAGAACTCTATATAGTAAATCCCAAGACATCTTAGGAGGGTTCAGAGGTGCAAAAGAAAAAAAATGCTTTTAAGAGTATCTGGATGATATGCTATGTGGATAGAGAAAGGAAAGAAGGGAAGGAAGGAAAAAAAGGAGGGAGGGAGGGAGGAAGGGAAGAAGGAAGGAAGAGAAAGAAGGAGGAAGAGAGAGAGGGAGGGAGGAAGGAAGGAAGGGAGGAAAGAAAGGAAGGAAGAAGGGAAGGAGGAAAGAAGGAAGAAAGGAGGGACAGAAAGACATACATATATGCATAAACACACACATATGTTGAAACAACAGAGGCAGATCTTTTGAAAGCAAAAGTAAAAATTTTTGTTTTAAAAAACAATATGTATATAATAATACATTTCTATAGCACTTTAAAATTTACAAAATGTTTTCATGGATGACTTCTCTATAAACATTCGTTTCCCAGTGTTCTTTCTTTGGGTGTAGCTGCTTTTGTCCGTCATTTATCAATTGAAACTCAGGTCTCTTTGTCAAAGAAATCCACTTCCATCAAAATATGTCCTCATACAATATCGTTGTCGAAGTGTATAATGATCTCCTGGTTCTACTCATTTCACTTAGCATCAGTTCATGTAGGTCTCTCCAAGCCTCTCTGTATTCATCCTGCTGGTCATTTCTTACAGAACAATAATATTCCATAACATTCATATACCACAATTTACCCAGCCATTCTCCAATTGATGGGCATCCATTCATTTTCCAGTTTCTAGCCACTACAAACAGGGCTGCTACAAACATTTTGGCACATACAGGTCCCTTTCCCTTCTTTAGTATTTCTTTGGGATATAAGCCCAATAGAAACACTGCTGGATCAAAGGATATGCACATTTTGATAATTTTTTGGGCATAATTCCAGATTGCTCTCCAGAATGGTTGGATTCGTTCACAACTCCACCAACAATGCATTAGTGTCCCAGTTTTCCCGCATCCCCTCCAACATTCATCATTATTTTTTCCTGTCATCTTAGCCAATCTGACAGGTGTGTAGTGGTATCTCAGAGTTGTCTTAATTTGCATTTCTCTGATCAATAATGATTTGGAACACTCTTTCATATGAGTGGTAATAGTTTCAATCTCATCCTCTGAAAATTGTCTGTTCATATCCTTTGACCATTTATCAATTGGAGAATGGCTTGATTTCTTATAAATTTGAGTCAGTTCTCTATATATTTTGGAAATGAGGCCTTTATCAGAACCTTTAACTGTGAAAATGTTTTCCCAGTTTGTCGCTTCCCTTCTAATCTTGTTTGCATTAGTTTTATTTGTACAAAGGCTTTTTAATTTGATGTAATCGAAATTTTCTATTCTGTGATCAGTAATGGTCTCTAGTTCATCTTTGGTCACAAATTTCTTTCTCCTCCACAAGTCTGAGAGATAAACTATTCTATGTTCCTCTAATTTATTTATAGTCTCGTTCTTTATGCCTAGGTCATAGACCCATTTTGATCTTATCTTGGTATATGGTGTTAAGTGTGGGTCCATGCCTAATTTCTGCCATACTAATTTCCAATTATCCCAGCAGTTTTTATCAAATAATGAATTCTTTTCCCAGAAGTTAGGGGCTTTGGGTTTGTCAAACACTAGATTGCTATAGTTGACTATTCTGTCTTGTGAGCCTAGCCTTTTCCACTGATCCACTAATCTATTTCTTAGCCAATACCAAATGGTTTTGGTGACTGCTGCTTTATAATATAATTTTAGATCAGGTACAGCTAGGCCACCTTCATTTGATTTTTTTTTCATTAATTCCCTTGAGATTCTCGACTTTTTATTGTTCCATATGAATTTTGTTGTTATTTTTTCTAGATCAATAAAATATTTTCTTGGAAGTCTGATTGGTATAGCACTAAATAAATAGATTAGTTTAGGGAGTATTGTCATCTTTATTATGTTCGCTCGGCCGATCCAAGAGCACTTAATATTTTTCCAATTATTTAAGTCTGACTTTATTTGTGTGGAGACTTTTTTATAATTTTGCTCATATAATTCCTGACTTTCCTTTGGTAGATAGATTCCCAAATATTTTATGGTATCAACAGTTATTCTGAATGGAATTTCTCTTTGTATCTCTTGCTGTTGGGTTTTGTTGGTGATGTATAAAAATGCTGAGGATTTATGGGGATTTATTTTGTAGCCAGCTACTTTGCTAAAATTATGAATTATTTCCAATAGCTTTTTGGTAGAATCTCTGGGGTTCTCTAGGTATACCATCATATCATCTGCAAAGAGTGATAGTTTGGTTTCCTCATTGCCTACTCTAATTCCTTTTATATCTTTCTCGACTCTTATTGCCGAGGCTAGTGTTTCTAATACGATATTAAATAATAATGGTGATAGTGGGCAACCTTGCTTCACTCCAGATCTTACTGGGAAAGGTTCCAGTTTTTCCCCATTGCATATGATGCTTACTGATGGTTTTAAATATATGCTCCTGACTATTTTAAGGAAAAGTCCATTTATTCCTATGCTCTCAAGTGTTTTTATTAGGAATGGATGTTGGATTTTATCAAATGCTTTTTCTGCATCTATTGAGATGATCATGTGGTTTTTGTTTGTTTGGTTATTGATATAGTCAATTATGTTAATAGTTTTCCTAATATTGAACCAGCCCTGCATTCCTGGTATAAATCCTACTTGGTCATAGTGTATTATCCTGGTGACAATTTTCTGTAATCTTTTTGCTAATATTTTATTTAAGATTTTAGCATCAATATTCATTAGGGAGATTGGTCTATAATTTTCTTTCTCTGTTTTCAGCCTACCTGGTTTAGGTATCAGTACCATATCTGTGTCATAAAAGGAGTTTGGTAGGACTCCTTCAATCCCTATTTTTTCAAATAGTTTATATAACATTGGAGTTAATTGTTCTTTAAATGTTTGGTAGAATTCACATGTAAATCCATCTGGTCCTGGGGATTTTTTCTTAGGGAGTTGATTGATAGTTTGTTCTATTTCTTTTTCTGAGATGGGACTGTTTAGGATATTTACTTCTTCCTCTGTTAGTTTGGGCAAGCTGTATTTTTGGAGGTATTTTTCTATTTCATTTAAGTTGTCGAATTTATTGGCATAAAGTTGGGCAAAGTAACTCCTAATTATTGCTCTAATTTCCTCTTCGTTAGTGGTGAGTTCTCCCTTTTCATTTTTAAGACTAACACTTTGATTTTCCTCTTTCCTTTTTTTAATCAGATTTACTAAGGGTTTGTCTATTTTGTTGGTTTTTTCATAGAACCAACTCTTAGTTTTATTAATCAATTCAATAGTTTTTTTACTTTCAATTTTATTGATCTCACCTTTTACTTTTAGAATTTCAAGTTTAGTGTTTGACTGGGGGTTTTTAATTTGTTCCTTTTCTAGCATTTTTAATTGCAAACCCAATTCATTGACCTTCTCTTTCTCTATTTTATACAAATAGGCCTCTAGAGATATGAAATTTCCCCTTATTACTGCTTTGGCTGCATCCCATACATTTTGGTATGATGTCTCATTATTATCGTTTTCTTGGGTGAAGTTATTAATTATGTCTATGATTTGCTGTTTTACCCAATCATTCTTTAGTATGAGATTATTTAGTTTCCAATTATTTTTTGGTCTACTTCCCCCTGCTTTTTTGTTGAATGTAATTTTCATTGCATCGTGGTCTGAAAAGGATGCATTTACTATTTCTGCCTTACTACATTTGAGTTTGAGGTTTTTATGTCCTAATATATGGTCAATTTTTGTATAGGTTCCATGAACTGCTGAAAAGAAAGTGTATTCCTTTCTGTCTCCATTACATTTTCTCCAGAGATCTATCATATCTAGCTTTTCTAGTATTCTGTTTACCTCTTTGACTTCTTTCTTATTTATTTTCTGGTTTGATTTATCTAATTCTGAGAGTGCAAGGTTAAGATCTCCCACTATTATAGTTTTACTGTCTATTTCTTCTTGCAGCTCTCTTAGTTTCTCTTTTAAGAATTTAGATGCTACCCCACTTGGTGCATATATGTTTAATATAGATAGTGCTTCATTATCCATGCTACCCTTTAGCAAGATATAGTGTCCTTCCTTATCTCTTTTAATTAGGTCAATTTTTGCTTTAGCTTGATCTGAGGTCAGGATGGCTACCCCTGCTTTTTTGACTTCACCTGAAGCATAGTAGATTTTGCTCCAACCTTTTACCTTTAACCTGCATGTATCTCCCCGCTTCAGGTGTGTTTCCTGTAAACAACATATTGTAGGATTCTGGCTTTTAATCCATTCTGCTAACCGCTTTCTCTTTATGGGGGAGTTTACCCCGTTCACGTTTATGGTTAGAATGACCAATTCTGTATTACTTGCCATCTTGTTAACCCCGGTTTATGCTTTTCTCCCTTCTTTCCCCTTTCCCCCCTTCCAAGTATTAAGCTTGTGAGCACCCCTTGCTTCTCACAGCCCTCCCTTTTTAGTATCCCTCCCCCCTCCTTAGAGTTCCTCCCCTATCTTACCCCTTTCCCTCCCAGTTCCCGTATTCCCTTCCCCTTAGCTTATTCCTTCCCTTTCCACTTTTCCCTTCTCACTTTTCAATGAGATGGGAGAAGTTTCACCATAGATTGAATATGTCTTAAGATTTTTCACTTAAAGCCAATTCTGAAGGCAGTAAGATACCCACTATATTCATCCCCCTCCATTCTTTCTCTCAGATATAATAGGTTTCCTATGCCTCTTCATGAGATGTACTACCCCCACTTTACCCTTTTTCTGGTACAATGTCCTTTCCACATCAATTTCTAGAACAAGGTATACATGTATTCTTTATACATCTATATAGTCAAAATATAGTTCCCAAGATTAATCTTTACCTTTTTAGATTTCTCTTGAGTTCTATATTTGTAGATCAAACTTTTTGTTAAGTTCTGGTTTTTTCATCAGAAATAGATGAAATTCGCTTACTTCGTTGAATGTCCATCTTCTTCCCTGGAAAAAGATGCTCATTCTCGCTGGGTAAGTTATTTTTGGTTGCATACCAAGTTCCTTAGCTTTTCGGAATATCATATTCCAGGCCCTTCGATCTTTTAATGTGGATGCTGCCAGATCCTGGGTGATCCTTATTGTGGCTCCTTGATACTTGAATTGGGTTTTTCTAGCCGCTTGCAATATTTTTTCTTTCACCTGAGGGTTCTGGCATTTGGCCACTATATTCCTTGGTGTTTTGATTTTAGGATCCCTTTCAGTGGGTGATCGATGAATCCTTTCAATGTTTATTTTTTCCTCTGTTCCTATGACTTCTGGGCAATTCTCTTTGATAATTTCCTGGAAGACAGTGTCCAGGCTTTTTTTTTCATCATGTTTTTCTGGGAGTCCAATGATTCTCAGATTGTCTCTCCTGGATCTGTTTTCCAGGTCTGTTGTCTTCCCCAGAAGGTATTTCACATTTTTCTCCATTGTTTGATTTTTTTGGATTTGCTTGACTGATTCTTCTTGTCTCCTCGAGTCATTCAATTCCACTTGTTCAATTCTGATTTTCAGTGAAGTATTCTCTTCACTCACTTTTTTAAAATCTTTCTCTAATTGTCCAATTGAGTTCTTTTGTTCTGTGGAATTTTTTTCCATTTCGCCAATTTTGTTTTTTAGAGAGCTGTTTTCTGTTTCCAGTTCACTAATCCTATTTTTCAAGGATTTTACTTCTTTATCCACTCTCTCTTTAACTTTCTCCAGACTCTTTTCCCATTTTTCTTCTAGCTCCCTTGTGAGAGCCTTTTTAATCACTTCTATGAGGTTCATCTGTGCTGAGGAACAGCCGATCTCCTCCTTTGGGGAATCACCTGGGGACTGCCTGTTTTTAGTCTCCTCAGGATTTAGAGTCTGCTCTCTATCTGTATAGAAGCTGTCAAGGGTTAAAGTCCTCTTCAGCTTCTTGCTCATTCTGTCTATTAATCAGAGATAAACTACCAAAGAAAAACAGAAAAAAACTGGAGTCTTTCTTTGGGGGAGGGGCTGGGTGTGTTATCGAGCTTCCTCTACAGACTGCAGGTGGCAGCAGTGAGGCACTAGCAGGACTGTGCTGCGCCTGCGCTCTGAGATCCCAGAGCGTGCTGAGTCACTAAGGGGGGGAAGGGGGGGGGGCCAGGTCCTGAGAGACTTCAGCTGTTTGCGGTTGTATTCTTCAGCCCCGGTGTTTTTAGCTTTTCTGCTGGGCTGTTGACTTGCTGCCGGAGGAAATTATCCAAACCTGTAGCGAAGCTCTCCCCGCAGAAACGGCTACGATCACTCTCCACCCCCTCTCCAGTCTGCTCCCGTGCTCTCACTGCCGCTGCCCTCAGCCTGTGCCCGATCTAAAACCGCCCCAGCCCTCCAGTAAAGACAGACCTTTCTTGGCGGATCTCAAGGATGGCTTCTCTTGGTAACTATTTGTGGGTTTTTTTCAGTCAAGCATTGATTCAGAGGCTTGTAATGAAGTGGATAGTGAGAGAAAGCGCGGAGCTTATGCAACTGTGAGCCTCCTCTCCGCCATCTTAACCGGAAGTCCTCTTTCTTTCTTTCTTTCTTTCTTTCTTTCTTTCTTTCTTTCTTTCTTTCTTTTTGCTGAGGCAGTTGGGGTTAAGTGACTTGCCCAGTCTTACCATAGGTCACACAGCCAGGAAGTGTTAAGTGTCTGAGTCCAGATTTGGACTCAGGTCCTCCTGATTTCAGGCTGGTGCTCTATCCACTGAGTCACCTAGCTGCCCCTTTTGCCCTTTATTTTTGAAGAGAACAGTGACATCAAGGAAGAGATACCATGATATGCAAGTGAATTGTATTTAAATGAAGGAGGATTGTGCAAGGTCACCTCACTTTCTCCTCTGGGTCCATCTGGGACCAGTGGCCAGATAAAAATCAGGACGAATGGAGATGTCTCTGGATGAAATGAGAGACCTTGGTCTTTTTAAATTAAGGTCTTCAATAGATCTCAGTTTGACTTAGGCCATACCCATTCAATGATTAAAGTGACATAGTAATTGAAGCAAAATATCTTTCACCTAATCAAAAAAATATATGAATAATTAAATTAATGAATAAATCTGGGAGAGGAAGACCTTCAGGGTTTCTGGCCAAAGCAGAAATGGGCTTGGCCTAGGTAGGACCTATTGGTGGTCACTTAAAATCAGATTGGTTTTGGTTTAAGACCAGGTCCTTAAGAAAGAACTCTATATAGTAAATCCCAAGACATCTTAGGAGGGTTCAGAGGTGCAAAAGAAAAAAAATGCTTTTAAGAGTATCTGGATGATATGCTATGTGGATAGAGAAAGGAAAGAAGGGAAGGAAGGAAAAAAAGGAGGGAGGGAGGGAGGAAGGGAAGAAGGAAGGAAGAGAAAGAAGGAGGAAGAGAGAGAGGGAGGGAGGAAGGAAGGAAGGGAGGAAAGAAGGAAGGAAGAAGGGAAGGAGGAAAGAAGGAAGAAAGGAGGGACAGAAAGACATACATATATGCATAAACACACACATATGTTGAAACAACAGAGGCAGATCTTTTGAAAGCAAAAGTAAAAATTTTTGTTTTAAAAAACAATATGTATATAATAATACATTTCTATAGCACTTTAAAATTTACAAAATGTTTTCATGGATGACTTCTCTATAAACAATCTTTATGACAGGTAATTGAAAGCAACCATATATACCTAAAATATTTCCTTTGGAACTAGACATGTATGTTACCATATGGTTGTTTGTATGCTACCATATGGTTGAAATTTTAAACTAGTCTTGATTTTTAAGAAGCCAAATTGATATTTAAACAAGATTCATGTATGAAGAATAAATCTGAAAGATCATAATGTCATCACTGACATCATTAATGTCATCATCATTATTATTATATATATTTCCACTTATATAAAGCTTTGGATTTATACATTTTTCACAACAACCATGTGAGCTTGGTAGTATCAATTATTGCGATATTCATTTACAGCTCAGTGAACTGACACTAAAAAAAGCGTTAAATAATTTTCCTAAGAGTGATAAGCTAGTAACAGACAAATGATCTAATCATATGACTAATGTTATTTCTCCCATACTATACCCTCCCCTCAGAACTCTTCCCTCTCAATGAATTCTTTGGTAAAGCAGGATTTACAATCTGGAGGCAAATGAAAACCCATATAAAGAAACAAAAGATTATAGTTTTAGAACTGGAAAGAACTGGAGTAATCATGTAGCCCAACTTCCCACATTTTATAAATAAGAAAACAGAATCACACCAAGAATAACTTGTTTACAATTATATAGTTTTAGAATGGAAAAAGTCTTTAAAATTCACTATTACTTCTTTTGTTAAAATAATAATCTTGTACTTGGAATAGAAGAAAAAGTAGTCCTTGATGTTATCTGATGGGTCTTAATTAGATAGCATCAACAACTAAACTGCTTACTAAAGATAAAGGTTGTCAGGGAGAAAGGGAAAAAAATCTGAAGAAATGAGATGAAGTTGACATCAATCATTTGTCTGCTTCCTAACAACTTTAGTCACATATGTAAGGATGGAAGAAATAAACTATAGGCTAAAATGAAACTTGCCTATTCTTATGGCAACTATGCATATTGACATTAAAGTTAGGAACAACTACTTAAATCTTGCCTCATCCCTATGTGAGATGTGACTCTGGGCAAGTCACATAAATTTTCTCAGCCTCCGTTTCCTCATTTATCAAATATGGATGGCACCTACCTCATAGGATTGTTGTAAAACTCAAATGAGATAATATATGTAAAGTCCTAGCAAATAATAAAGAGCTAAATAAATGGTCATTATCATGATGGTAATGAATTTTTTAAACCTGCTTTCTCTTATGAATCACAGAATTGGATATGTACATAAGAGATTTCATATAATCCATTGCAATTTTTATGTAGAACAATTTTTTCTTAATAACATCATTACCAGTGGGTAAAACAAAACAAAACAAAAAAGCAAGTCCACCTTTTTTGGAAACACAAGAGTGTTTCAAAAAGTACTTGGCATTCTCTTCATCAGGACATTGACAATGAAAAGAAATCAGGACACACATCCCCGTTTTAATTTTTTTTTTTAAAGCCCAATTAAAGTTAACACCTACAACCTTTCTTCTCTTGTGTTTTCCAAATATTTTTAGACATTAAACACAAACTGCTGATTGCAAGCAAAGATGAAATCTCTTGCTGCTACACTTTGCCGGTGATAAAAGCTTTGTCCCTGGGGAGCTGTCCAACATTTGGTCACATGATACAATGTATGTATCATGAACCTTTGTCCCATTCGAAGGGCTTCTTTTAATCTGATTGTCCAAATACAGCCTGACATCATTATCTTAGATCTCATGACCACATGGCACAAGCATAGACAGCAAGTTCTGAAACAAGAGTATAAAACAAAATGCCAAAAGGGAAAAGAAAGAACTACTTCTGAACCATTCTAAAATCAGGGGAAACGGCTTACACTAAGAGTATTCTTCCATATTTTTAACCAGCTATGCACTCCACTTTCTGCATCACTGAATTCCAAACCACATTCCAAAGGAAGGATGATCAATCTTATTAGTTTCTGGCCAACTGGAGGCTTGTTCAGCCTAGAGCCAGGATGGCGATGCAGAGATGTCCTATTATTTTATCTACCACAAAAGAAGTATAGTGGGGAAGGATGGAGCACTACACACTTTCTTCACCATGACAAAACTTTAACATCACTTGCACACTTTATTCTACATAACCAGAGAATATTTTTACTGGAATGAATAGGATTCTAAACTCATTTTAGATACCTGTGAGAGTACAAATGTCTTCATTTTCAATTTGCTTAATTTTAGAGGTGTTTCCTAGGATTTTTTATTTTTGTTTTGTTTTGTGTGTGTGTATGAAAGTTTGGGTCTCTCTATATTGTCCAATCTGAAAGAGCAGTAGTGACTCCCAATACTAACTAATACAAGAACAGTGACCTACTCCATTTCTACCCTAGGTCAGTTCACCCTTCCTTAGGAAGTCTGATGACCCAGGACACCATAATGAATGCTCAACCAGCTTAGTCCAGAGCAGCTCAGAACTTTTAAATTCAAGCAAATCCATCAATCACAGCCTCTACATGAGTAAGAATTAAAGACATGTGATACCATGTCCATCCTTTTCCCTACCTGTATTTTAAAAGCAAATTCCTAAATGAACTCTCCTATCAATACACATTGGAACTGATTAAAAGAAGTTCAATTACTATCTGAATTAAGATTTTTTTTTACTCTACCTTTATGGAAAAGCTCTGTTTTTTATTACATCTCTTAAAATAGAGATTGATATATTGCATTTTGTGTTTGGTTTATTGCTTCAGTATTTTGTGAAGATGATATTATCAAAGTACTGTTTTATTTACTAATATCTCTTGAGCATCTCACCAAATGTGCCATTAAATTTCTTTTGGTTTCCTCAAGGTAATATACAGATTGTTGAAGGCAAGGATGTGGATACTTCCTCTGGCTCTGTAAGTTTATTTTATAACAGTAGATCTTACATGTAAATCTGAGCCTGTATGTCATTTTCTGATTGATGGATTGAGGCACAATTCCATTCAACTCAAATATTTAGTAAAATACCTACTATGTATCAACCCCTGAACTAGTTCCTTGGAGGAGAAAAAAAATTATGTAAGTATGCTGAGAATTCAGGATATCTAGCACAAACCAAATAGCCTAAAAGATAGCTAAATAATTCAAGTTCAAAGGTAATGATTATAATTGTACTAAAGAAATAAAATAACCTTAAAATAAAGATACCTAATATCCATCAAGCAGTCAGATCTCTCAAATTCCTCTTTCTTTGCCTATCTTTGAAGTTCTAATTAAGGTAATTGATCTAATTTCCATGTTGAAGAAAGCACTTCTATTTCTGAAATCAAGTCAGCAAGTATTTGTTGAGCATCTACTATGTGCCAGGCACTATGTTAATTATTAGGGAGATTGAGCTCCACGGGAGAGACAACAGAAAAACAACTATGTACAAACTATAGAAAAGATAAAAAGGAAATAATCCAAAGTGAATGTGCTAGCAGCAAGGGAGAATGGGAAATCTTACCCTACTGTGAAAGCTGAATTCCTGGTATGTTTCAGATACATTCTTCCCCCACAGTTGTGGAGGGACAAAAGACAGAAATTCCCGTTTCCACTCTGATTTAGGAGGACTCAACAATGTGGTCTAAAGGTGGGTGACACTACATTTTAGTAATTCAATGTTCTTTTTTTATTATAGTTTTTTATTTGCAAGATATATGCATGGGTAATTTTTCAGCATTCACAATTGCAAAACCTTTTGTTCCAATTTTTACCCTCCTTTCTCCCACCCCTTCCCCTAGATGGCAGGTTGACCAATACATGTTAAATATGTTAAAGTATAAATTAAATATAATATATGTATACATGTCCAAACCATTATTTTGCTGTATAACAAGAGTCAGATTTTGAAATATTGTATGATTAACCTGTGAAGGAAATCAAAAGTGTAGGCAGACAAAAATAGAGGGATTGGAAATTCTATATAATGGTTCATAGTCATCTCCCAGAGTTCTTTCGCTGGGTGTAGCTGGTTCAATTCATTACTGCTCTACTGGAACTGATTTGGTTCATCTCATTGTTGAAGAGAGCCACGTCCATCAGAATTGATCATCATATAATATTGTTGTTGAAATGTATAATGATCTCCTGGTCCTGCTCATTTTACTCAGCATCAGTTCATGTAAGTCTCTCCAGGCCTTTCTGAAATCCTCCTGTTGGTCATTTCTTACAGAACAATAATATTCCATATATTCATATACCACAATTTATTCAGCCATATCCCCACTGATGGGCATCCATTCAATTTCCAGTTTCTAGTCACTACAACAAGGGCTGCCATAAACATTCTTGCACATACAGGTCCCTTTTCCTTCTTTATGATCTCTTTGGGGTATAAGCCCAGCAGTAACACTGCTGGATCAAAGGGTATGCACAGTTTGATAACTTTCAATGGTTCTTCTAGTGCAAAATAATGACTGATGTAATACCAAAAAGCTGGAACTGCTCAGGGCCACCACAGCAGAGTCAGTATGTCTTTATTGTGTACAAGAGTTAACTAGAGCAATGAAGATAAAAGGTCCTAAGCTTCTTGGTTGCAACCAGTACCTGAATGAAGTTGATACTGGTTCTCCTAATACTGCCAGTCAGTATTTCCTGCCTCTTTCACCAAAAACTCCTAAAAGCCATTCAGAGAAATGGCATGAAATTTTTGCTCTATTAGAGATCCATGTGACAAGACCTTCCCCTTTTCTCATGGGGGCTAAGTAAGGACTTTCTTTTAATGCCATCCGAAGACTCAGTATTACCATTAAGTTAGTCAGGGGTCTTCTTTCTTCCAATTAAATGCATACCCACCAAAGTTATATAGGGAAATATTCACTCTCCTCATGTTATTAAAAAGTAAAAAAAGGAGGTGCAGGACACCACTTGATCTCTCAGGCCCTTTCCAGAAAATTGTTATTCAAAATCATCCCAACAAAAAGAACGATAAGCAAATTATAACAAACAACTATTTAAATGAATGTATCAAAGGACCAAACTCCACAAAACCAAGAATGGTAAAAAATTTTACTTCATTATCCTCTGTTTGACATAGTTAAACCAGGTCTCCTGAATCTCAGCCCAATATTTCTCTGCAACATCATCACTGTCCAGACGTTAAGTAGGATTATCAAAGAATATGTAAAAGATTAGTTTCAAACCTAAAAAGGTAATTTTGATTCCAGTTGTGTTCCTTCTAACTGAAAAACACATTCTCCTCTCTAAGGCTATACCCAAAGCAGAAATACACATTTTTGAGATCCAAAAAAGAGAATGCTTTAGCAAGAACCCTAAGCAAGAATTATATATATATATATAAATTCTATATTTTCACATATATATTCAAATATATATTCATATATACATTCAAACAGATATATACATAAATATATTTACATATATGTGAATTATATATAATATATATACATATACATATGTATGTATATGTATATATATATTACATACACACACACACACATGTTTTTAATAGACATTGGGTCTTTCTATTGTCCAGTCCAGAAAAGCAGTAACCACTGCCAAAACTAACTACTACAAGAACAGCAATCTGTTCCATTTCCACACTAGGTCAGTTCACCCTTCCTTAGGAAATCTGATGGCCAAGGGCACCATAATGAATGCTCAACCAGCTTAGTCCACAGAAGCTCAGAACTTTTAAATTCAAGCAAATTCACCTATTACAATCTCTACATGAGCAAGGTTTACAGGTATGTGGTACTATGTCCATCCTTTCCCCCCTGCATAACAATATAGTTTCATATATTCCTATATATGTACACATGCATATATACATATGCACACACATATGTGTACATATATAATGTAGGTATGTATGTGATATATATGTATATACTATATTTTATATATAATATGTATTGTTATTCAAGTTCCTTACAGAATTTCCTACATTTTAATACTTTTTAAAAGCTACAGATTTAATAGAACCAAATAGATTCACTTATGTAGATTTACAGGAAGCAACAGAGCATGCAAATTCTGGCTAACTTTAGGTTGGGATAATTGAGGATAAAAAGTGGAAATCAATAATCTGTTTGGCACCTCAGTGAATTCTGAACTCAATCAGGTATCAACTAATTAAGACTTCTGGTTACAAAATTCATAATTTAGTGAAATCATGAGTTCCTGATTTGTGCTACTGGGCAGCAGATTCAAGTGAGAACGAATGCTACAAAGTTATTTTGCTATTCAATAAGAACTGTTTGCCTACACTACCATTGTTTCATTCTTTGTTTTTTCATTCTTACACATTCTGAATGTTTTAGGCATTTAAATATATATAGATGTGCATGTATACAAAATTTAGATTAAAGTGACAAAATCTCTTCCCATAAGTTATATAGCTTGGATAAACAAAAATTTCAACTATGTTTTATTATCTTTATTTCCCTTATTTATTTATTTTGATCAATTCTAAGTTAGCAGAGAAGAATAAGAAAATTAAAATTGAGAACTAAAGAGAATGAAGACAATTCTGATTTTTACACAGATCTTCCCCATCTCTTAGCTCCATCCATTTGATTTTTTTACACTTTATTTTTATTTTATTTTTTCTCAATTAAAATAAACAAAATTTTTTTAAACATTTGCTTATTTAAAATTTTGAGTTCAATGTATTTGCACAACATGTTCCTAAATCTATGTGCTGTTTTCTCCAATAGAATGTAATCTACTTGAGAGCAGAGCCATACATATTTGTTTCTGTATCCCCAGCACTTAGCACAGCGTAGGCATCTAGTGAATGTCAAAGAATTGATCTCAATTCAGAATTCAGCTCAGATTGTCACCTCCTCTATCAACAGCCTTAATTTCCTCCAGTGGGGATAGTGCTGATCTTCTTCAATCATCTTTGTTATTATATTTGTACTTGTGATGGAGAGCAGGAACTTTAATCAGTCCATCCGCCTCCATTGTCAGAACTATAATCTAGGTAGGAAGGGCTGATTAACGTTCCTGCTCCACATCGTAAGTGGTATTCTTCCAACAATCAATCAATAAATATCTGTTAAGCACACTATGTGTCAGGCACGATAGTACGTGTAGGAATAGAAAAAGAGAAAAGACAATTCTTGCCTTTAATGAGGAGATCGCAATCTAATATATCTAATATAAGGAAGGAAGGAAGCATTGATTAAGCACCTACTATGCGCCAAACAGTATGCTAAGCACTTTACAAATATTCTCTCATTTGATCTTCACAATAACTCGAGGAGGTAGGTGCTATTATCATCCCCCTTTTGTACAGTTGAGGAAACTAAGACAAATTAATGATTTGCCCAGAATCATACAGCCAATAACTGTCTAAGACCAAATACAAAGTAGGTCTTCTTAATTCTAAGTCCAGAACTTTCTCTACCTTCTCATTTACTGTCTCTAGAATGTAAATTTTTTGAGGGTAAAATTTGTTTTATTCACTGTATTTATATCCGTAGGTCCCCTCCATAGTGCCTCGCACATAGAAGATGCTTAATAGATGTTTATTGACTTAAATACGGTTTTAGAAGGTCAGATAGAAGACAAAATACCTGTGGAACTCAAGCAGTTCATAAGGCATTAACATTGATTATCTTCCCATAAAAGGTACTTTTTTATGGGGAAATCACACTTATTTCGGAAGGCAATTACCGATTTATCTTGGTCACATTACAGGCAGCACATCCAGGAAATGTTCACCTGCAAACATTGGCTAGAAGCGCTAACTTGTAGTCGAGAGGTTCACCCGCTACTTGCTGGACACGTCCTGCAAAGACTTCTTTCCCATAGAAAACTCTGGGAGTTTACTTCTGATCCAGTAGATCTGAATTGTTTGTACTGATATACTTTTCCTGGGTCCTTCCTTCTGGCACCTATGGCCTAATTTATTTTGAAATCTCATTGCAACATTGGACAGTTCACGTTAAGATCCAGCAGAGTTTTGATCATAACTTGTTTTCTTTTAATATCTAGTTGAAATATTATATATATTTTCAAAATGAATGACCCAATGATCCTCCTGTTTAGAGTTAGAGTGGCCTAAGAAATCATTTAACTTAATATTAATATTTCTTGGACTGAAACAAATGAAAAGATTAATATGGAAAGTATTTTGAAATTCTAATACAAATCCAATCAAGATACAAAATTTTACCAAGATATATATATATATTTACATATATCTAAATACATAGATATTTACTGTATATCTATGGAATTAATGTTTTGGGATTCGATTTTGTTTTTTAGGCATTACAGTTGTATTTCCTTTCCTAGAGGGGGGTCACCCTCATTGCTTCTCTCGAAAATGAAGACTAACTCTTTGATACAGGTGTAAAAATTATTCTATTAGAGATAATTTGCTCAGCCCTGACCTCTGTGGGATCAGGTTGTCTTGACTAGTGAAAGCAAAGTCAGTCCACTTTATCAAGCCAGGATCAAACTATCAAAAGACTACCATATCTCATTCAGTTGTCAACCTTGGCTATCTTGTTATCCACTCTGTCATTCATGTAAACTCTTTCCAACTTTCTAGCGCTTATTCCAGGAAAGGAGTCAAATCCATAACACCAAAGAAACCAATAATCTCGTCCACATCAATGGCTGCCCTATGGATCAACTCCCAGGATCCTAGATGTCAGACACTGACTTGTAATTTGTCTTCATATCACCAGCACTTAGTAGAATGCTTGGAACACAGAAAGCACTTAATGAACGCTTTTTATTCAATTTGGTGAAGTCTGTGTGCCATTTGATAAGATCTCTTCTTAAAAAGAAAAGCAGGTACAAGCAAAAATGTTGGCAGCTATAAAAAAACAACAGTTCTTTATAAAAAAAAGTTATATATAAAAAAACAGCAAATTTATGTAAATAACCCTGCAAAATATTTTACTAAATTTTAATACAGTCTATTGGGAAAGTATTTCTCCTATTGGTGTTGGCCATATATTCATTCAACTAAACATATGAGAGCTTCCTAATCCTGGCAGTTCAATGAAAGCTACTATAGCCCTGAACCAATACATTGAGACTCCATCTTTCCTTTGTCTTTAAAAACTCAAATTGATGGGTTTATCTGCATTATCAACCTTTTCTTAAATATCTGGCCTAGTTAACTCTCTAAATGTTTTTACCTCATACCTTAATTGAAAGTTATATATATTTCTATTTCCTGACTCCCCCCCAAAAATTATAATAATTTGCATTTCTTCTTCTTCTTTTTTTTTTTTTTTGACTGAGGCGATTGGGGTTAAATGACTTGCCCAGGTCCCACAGTCAAGAAGTGTTAAGTATCTGAGAGCAGATTTGAACTCGGGTGCTTTATGCACTGCCCCATAACTTACATTTCTAAGGCTTTCAAGCAATAAAAATTTATTAAGTGCTTATTATGTGCCAATTACTATGCTAAGCATTAGAGATACAAATAAAAGCAAAAAAACATGTTTCTTGCCCTCAGAGAGCTTAAAGTTTAGTGGGGAAGATAACATGCCAATAATTATGTAAAAACAAGCTACATACAAGATCAGAAACAGAGGGAAGGCATTATCACAAAAAATTAATAAAACAAAACCATAAACCATAGAGGTGGTATGGCATTCTAGTTACAATTTCTGAAAGTCAGTAAGACCAGGTAAATTTTACCACTGATACTCAATGTGTGGACATGGCCATCCTTATTTACAAAATATTGTTGCAATGTTCTGAAATAACAATATGTAGAGAGCTTTGAAAATCTTGAAGTGCATATATAAAAATTAACCATTATATTATTAATATATATTCTCTATATAATAGTTATTACCGTAAGTAGGATAGGTTGCATAGGATATTCATGGAGCACTACCTCTGGGGCAATGAATTGCTGAGAGCGTTTCAGGACTGATTATCTACCTTTAGTATCCACCTGGCACTCCAATCTGACTTATGGCTCCAAGAAGCAGTAGCCTGTGCAGCAATGACACACCAGTCCAAACAGCTCAGAAACAACTGAACCAGTTTAATGATAACTGATGGACCTCAAATTCACCGATGAGTGGGGGGGGGGGCATCTACCCAAGCTGGTGAAGAAGGCTTACTCCTGTAGAAGAGATAAATGAAAACCAATGACCAGGAAGGCTGGCAAGCACTGTGGAGCACTCAGAGCTTAGTCAGCCATCAAAGATGCCAGGGTCATCCACTACCAACCAAACCTTTCCCAGTTCTCTTTCTTTTTGTCTGCCACTGGCCCCTGAGGAGTGTAGAGAAAAGAGTGGGGCTGATGACTTTGTGCAACTCTGCATCACTTAAATCCAATTCATCCTCAAGTCAAGACATCACTTGTTATGCCATTGGTCCTCTGAAAATAAAGGATAAATATTAGGTGGTATTGGTATTATTTTCTCCATTTTATAGATGAGGAAATTCACTTAGAGGTGGAAGAACTGAGATAGAAATCCAAGATTTCTGTCTTTATGTTCAATGCTCTTTCTTCTACAACGAGCTGTCTCTCAAACATTTCAAACCTTGATAGATCTGGGATCTCACCAATGAGCAGATTTAGATTACAACTCATTTCTCTACCTGCGGGATTATTACCATGTCTTCTTATCAATCTCCCAGAGGTGTCCTTCAAGATCGAAGGACCTTAGGAGCATCCTAGTGAAGCCGGCTCATAGAGGTCCATTGATTACCCTTCCCTCTTTCTTTTGGACTGGCCCAACTCCTTTGCCTATATCTCTCTACTGATATCTATTCTTTATAACACTTCTGCAAAATCCATCCTTGCTTAATATGCTGCATTCTACTAAATCCCAACATGTGCCTACCATTGCCCAGGCCTCCCAGTTTTGATATATCGTGCCTTCTAATTACATAACACTAGTGATAGAATACTATTATTTTTAAAAGTACCAAATGCTGAACAGAACCAAATTTAAATATAATTGAGAAATAATTAACAAAATTAATAAAAACACAATAAAACACAGATAACATTATATAATAAAATTAAGTCATTATACAGCTCTAAAGGAGTTCTTACATAAAGATTAATGGTCTAATTTCTACTTCAGTTTGAGAGCACTGATTTAAAAGGTAAAGTTTTGTTTCAGGCAGAAGCTTGGAGTCTGTATAAGCATGGTACATCTTCTTGAAGGCAATCCAGGCCTTTTATTCCCTATGTTAAATTCTAGACTGAATTTACTGTCAATCTTGATGTATCATATTGATTCGCCAGCAGTGATGTATTATCCAGTAAGCTGTATCTTGGAATCTGAATTCTTGGTCCACTAGATGCTTCCTACATAGGTACTCAACTCTTTTGAGTGATTCTGAAACACATTTCAAGAGGCTAGGTAATGTTCCAGAGTTGGACACCTTCAGGAGGATATCATCTGCAAAAAAGAGAACATAGGGGTTCTCACCTTCTCTGGGGGAACTTTCTCTGATTTAGGCGTAATCCACAGTAGTGGATGACATCCTCAGTGAACAAACATCTCCATATTTTAGGCCTCTGTGATAGGAGTAATAGCCAGAGAATCAAATAGTGCTTTCTTTGTGATTACACCTTTCAAGGAATTTTTTATGATTTTAATATGTATGTGAGTTATCTCTGGTGAAGATCTTCTCCAAGTGGCATTTTGTTCTACTTAATATCAAATTTAAAAATATATATCTATATTTCAAATTCTTTCTTAATAACCAATAACCAATAAATAAATATAGTATGTTCTCATATTCCTTTTTGCTTTTTACAAAATTTTAGAACTATAAAGATATGGTCTGCTTTAGACTACATTTTAGGAAAATTCTCTTGTTCCTTTCTTAAGCCAGAAAAACTCTAATACATCTATAAAGATTTCTCCATAAAAAAAAAAAAAAATTCACAGACCTGTCCGTGTGACCCTGGGCAAGTCACTTAACCCTAATTGCCTCACCAAAAAAAAAAAACTCACAGAAATGGGAGAATAGGCATGTTACTAGAAACTGACATGATCTAGATTAACTTCTTCTGGCAATAAGATGGTCTATGCTTTTTCAAAGTGTTTGGTATCCTTTCTTCTAAAGCCATCCCTTGTTGTTGTTCAGTCATTCATTGTATCTGAAATACTGGAGTCGTTGGCTATATCCTTCTCCAACTCATTTTACAGATGAGGAAACTGAGGCAAACAAGATTAAGTGACTTGCCCAAGATTACAAAGCAACTATCTGAAGCTGTATTTGAACTTAGATCTTCCTGACTCCAGACCCAGCACTCTATTTACTATACCACCTACCTGTCCCTGAACCTTCCTATTCCACCAACAAAATTGTGTCACCTCCAGCACAAACCTCTTGCATATGTGGTCTTCTTCACTCTCTCTATTTGTTTTAATGACATTTCTCCTGTCTCCTATATCATATTGGGGACCTTGCTATTAAAGTCTAAAAGTGGTGGCTTTCTATTTTGGTGTCTGTCACTGACAGAGAAAAAAGTTGGTTAAAGGAAAGAAAAAAAAAAGGACAGATCTTTCCTATGTTTTATCCATCTGTTGTCCCTCCACCCAGTTTCATCCTTAAAAGCCCTCAGGATGATTTTGCTCATTTGAGTCTCTTACTAAGCTTACTATAAACTTAGTTTTCCCTATATTGCTTCTTCCTATTATGTGGAAATATTTTAAGAATAGTCTATCATCATCTTCTATAATAATATTCTAAATTTTAAGTTCTGAAAGTCTAAATTTATCATAATTGTGCAATAATATTCTAAATTTGTATCTCCCTGAATGATATAGCTGCTCTTTGGCAAAGAGATTGATGCTTATTGGTTAAAACAGTTTAGAAACTTTTTGTCTCCCCTGTTGTGGCAATTGACTTGTATTACTTAAATTTTTTTAGGAGTTAATAATAGTCTGTATCAATGTATTTTTTACCCCAGTAGCATTAGCTTGTTTAAATAGGTCTAGTTGAAGCTGCCTTGGTTATACCACATATCTTCTCTTTTTTATTCTTTCTTCTAATTTGGTATTGATTTTTATCTTTATTCTACAAGTTGATAGTCTGGCTGCATAAAGACATCTCATTTAAAAATGACTCCCACATCAGTAACCAGTGATTTCCTGTCTAAAAGAATATAACTGACTTCCTTGCTGGTGCTATTTGGCCCTCTGTCAGGCCAAACACTTCCCAACGCACTTTCTGAGGAAAGTAGTCATGATTTAGAGACATAAGATTTCTGTATAATGTCTCTCAATAGTCTTAAGAAATAATTTGGGACCAGACTGTGGTTTCAGTTTCTCTTTGTCTCTCTCTCTCTCTGTTTTGGTCTCTCATTCTCTGTCTCTCTGTCTCTCTCTCTGGGTTTCTGTCTCTCGTTCTCTGTCTCTCTGTCTTTGTCTCTGTCTCTCTCTCTCTCTGTGTGTGTCTCTCTCTCTTTCGCTCTCTCTCTTTTCCTTCTTCCCTCTCTCTCTATGTCTCTGTCTCTCTCTTTCTTTGTCTCTCTCACTTTGTCTCTCTCACACTGCTCTCTCTCTCTCTCTCTCTCTCTCTCTCTCTCTCTCTCTCTCTCTCTCTCTCTCTCTCTCTCTCTCTCTCTGTCTGTCTCTCTCTCTCTCTATGTGTCTCTCCCCCTCTTAAATGCCTGATTTCATCAGAATATGAAACTCTTAGTTTGGAACATTCCCTACACCAAAATAGATTAACAACTGCTTTGTAGTTTATAGTCATAAGGAGCTGCCTGGTAACACAGGGGAATTAAGTAATTTGACCCAGATCATAGGGCTATGTTTTTGAGGTAGAAATTGAATTCAGATCTTCCTGATCCTATGCCTTACAGTATATCCACTACAAACAATGCCTTTCTGGCCCTGAGACTAAAAAGAAAGAAACAGGACTGAATAAGGCACTTTCCATTTAATCATGGTACCTTCTCAAACACCTCTTCAAAGTTCTCCAAAAGAATACAGATGCCTTTCATCTGTAGTTATCAATCAACAATCTAATAAACATTTACGGAGCATCTACTGTGTTCCAAGGAACATATTAGGTGCCAAGGATACAAACAAAAATGAAGTCATCTTTGCCTTTAAGAGCTTATATTTTATCAGAGGAAATTATGTGTGTGTATGCGAGTAAAAACAAACACATAAACATACATATATCATTATCTATAGATATATATAGAGATGTTTATATATCTAGTCAGTTCTGTCTTTTTCTCTCTCTCTCTGTTTCTTTTTTCCTCTCTCCTTCTCTCTGCTTTTGTCTGTCTCTTTCTGTCTTTCTCTTTGTCTTTTTTTTTCTCTCTGTCTCTGCTTCTGTCTCCTATTTATCTGTATGATTTTTTCTTTCTCTTTTTCTCTCTCCATTGTCTCATTCTTTCCTGTGCCTGTAGCTAGCTGTCCAGTAGTAAATGAGACGGTTAGGCAGGTGCCTTAATTTTTCCCAGACACCTGGGAACCTTTAGGACACAACGACTGAAATTCACTATCTGACATTAAAAGCTTTTCTTTTCATGAAGAAGAAATTTAAGCACTAGGGAGAAAACAGTGTGTTAGTTAACATTACCTATTAGGTGTTCCTGCTTTTTTAACTAAGTCCAGATATTCTCAGGAGATGGTCAACAGATGAGAGCATATTCAAAAAGGTGCAGAATTTCAGAAGAAAGTGATAATAAGGAAAATTTATGATCTAAAATATAATTTTACCTCATTGTTGATAACTTAATACTCTTGAATATACATACACAGGTGAGAGAAATCCATTTGTTTAAAATGGTTATGCTATAAACACAACTTGAACTCAAAAATGAGAACAAAATGTAATTACATATAAACCAAATGAACCTGGGAATATACAGCATCTTAGAGAAGCAAAAGAATGAGGGGTTACTTCATGGAGGCATGGAAGCATGCACATTATGTATGAGGGGCCACAGATTGTGGGATCAAGTATCTATCCTGAAATTTCAGTCCTTTGACGGTTAAAATGGTAAGAGAAAAACAACATTGTTTTGCAGTTAGAAACCTGTTTCTAATCAGCTGAGCTACTCCTATGGGGTCAAATAAAAATGATTAGCTTATTAAAAGCATAGCTTTGCTATTTAATAAGCAAAAATGATTGAAAATTCTGTTCCAGATCCTGATAATTTTAGTGTTTCTAGTTAAGCCTGCAAAATTGCATTCATTATTAGTGTCTAGATTCATTAACAATTCAATTTATAGATATTAATGCTTATAATGCATGCTTCGCTTGCCAAAACTTGAAGAGAAATTGTTTCAATTAGCTTTCATGGATCATGAATCCTACCGGCTGGGTATTTTTAGACAAAAGATACAAACACATCCCCAAGCAATGCTAATGCACAGCTGGGACTCGTATGTAAGGTCACTTGAGCTAACAGTTTAAAAGGAAAAACAGTAAATGAGTTTTACCCAGATGAGCCAGACAGGAACAGAATCTTCAGCTACCGACCAAATATTTGAGAGCCACACTAGCACCTTAAGAAAAATGGTAACAGAATTATTTGTTTTTGATTTTTATAAGAGGTAAAGTCATTGTGACGGAAACTGGTGATAAGATCAGAAAACATCATCCAGCATATAACAATGTGAGCACATTTGGGTTGTGTTTATTCACTTACATTTGTCCTTTTAGGAGTTCAGGAGGATTTCGTAGCAGTCCCATGCTTGACAGCAACATAAATTTTATTGTTTGCACCAGGACTACCCCCTAATGAAAGGTAGCAAGAGGAATCAAAGATGGATTTTATGTCCGAAATAATCCAGCTGAGCTATCTAGATAATCCAGATTTACTGGATAATTACCAACACTCCATTTGGGGCTCTATAAACCTGACCAGCTGCTTAATTTCAGTATTGAATGGTGATTCCTATGTTAAAAGCAATGGTTTTCCATTGGTCACCACCACCTCTCTCTGTCAATCTCTCATGCAAATTTTCCTTGTCCCTGAATTTCTTAGTAGCCTTTCCTGGTTAATCTTATATCTAAATCTCCAACCTCAAAGTTGCTGATAAGTTTTAATTTGGCATTATATAAAAAACATCCTTAGCGCAAGATCAATTTATATTAAGTATAATACCATCCCCCCTCACCTTCCACCCCTATCAAAGTTCTCATAAAATCACAGACTCCCTGAATTAAAAAGAAGCAAAGAGATCACCTAGTCCAGTCCACACTTGGGAATACCCTTTATAATATCTCAATAATAAGTAGCCTGTACTTGAAGACTGTCTTCCAAGTAGGTCATTTCACTTTTGATCAATTCTAACTGTTGTTAGGAAGTTTTCCTCTCCATCCAACTTTCTGTGACTTCCATCTGGGTTTTGCCTTTTGGGAACACACAGACCAAACTAAATTCATCTTCTACATGGTAGCTTTTTAGACACATGAAAATATAACTATCTATCTCTGTTAAGGTTTCTCTTCACCTGCATAACCATTTCCCATTCCTCCAACTGTTCCTCATGCTACATTATCTCATTACCTTTCATCATGCTGATTAGACTCCCCCAGGATGCTCTCTAGCTTATGAATGTTCTAAGATGCTTATGGGTGGTGACCCAGGCTGGCTAAATTCAGAAAAGCAAATGACCAGAAGGCTGTCTTTCCATCATGAGACAGATTTCTGTTAGCAAACATTGTCCATAAAGATGTAGAAAGGTCAGCATCTTGCTCCAAGGAGGACCCACACCAAGGAAATCACAGATTCTTGAGGAAGGTATCCCAGCAAGCTTGTAGCACAAAGCAGTATATTTCCTTGTGATTTCATGTTTTTAATGTTGATCTTTGTAACCAGACATGGTCACATGGAAAAGGTCAAACTGTACAGTATGGTATTTTGTCTGCATGATTTTAATGCCCTCAAGGATCAAGTGAAAGGATTTTGTGGTACTCACATGCCAGCAGCATGAAATCAAGTTGAGGCTAGACAAAACCAGGAAATAAAGTCAAAGCACTTTCTCCTTTGGACGGTAACATTATGAAAATACAGCAGGGTCATAAAAACTATGGAAGTGTGAAACACGCCCCAACTAGAAGTTTTAAATTGGGAGAGTAGGAGAAGACTTCAAACTTTTGATTGTAAAATTAACTAGAACTCATTGGCACACAAACTATTCTTGTAAAAGAAAAAGGTAGCCAGGTGAAAGGGTCCTGGATTAGGGATCAAGAAACCAAGAATTTAACAACAACTGTAGAACACTGAATTTCTCTGGGACTCAGTTTCCTCATGTGTAAAATGAGAGGTTTACCTAGATGATTTAAAGCCCCTTAAGATCTGAAGGCATGTTCTTATTCTTCCAAAAAAAAAACCTTTACTATTATTATGCTACTCAAATTATTAAGCTCAAACCTTAGGGCAAATTCCCAATCACAATTAGGAGCCTGTTGTAAACCAAGAAAAAGAATTTATAAAAAAAAGAAAATGAAAAATTACTTCCCCAAATTAAAAAAGAAATAATAATAATTAAAAAACCTGATCAAGTTCAATCTGGAAGTTTATATAGTCATGGTGAGTTATAAGAATGAATTAAAGAATAATGGAGGGGGGAAGATAAAGCTTAGGGGAAAAGAGGGATAATTCCATTTCTATTATATGTATTCTGAGAAATGCCTATGAGATAGGTTCAGAAAAAGGACTGGACAAAGAGAGAGAGATGTGGGGGGGATGGCTAAACACACAGGAATGGATGATGTAACCTAGTCATTTATTCAGCCAGAATTATTGCAGAAACACATATAATGTGCATTTCCCACACTGCCAACTTCATGAATAGTAAATTACTGCCTGAAAAACTACAATTTATTTTTTAAAAGCCAAATAAGTCATTTAATAAATGAATCACCCCCCAAAAAAATAGATCAGAAAAGGAATGACAAGGGCTGTGGTCACCGATGAAATCATTAACACTACCACATTACTATTCAGGACCATAATTCACTCTTTAGTATTAGAGAGCCCATAGGGGCCAGGTTCGCTTTGCCACACTGAAAATAGAGAGCAGCAGGGATCCCGGTTACGAGAAGCTCGCTCCCCTCTTCTTTCATGAGCTTCTCCAGCTTCTAAGTGCTCTGCTTATTCTTTTGTCTCTCTGTGGTCAACCTATCACTTAAGGTACTTCTCTTCCCCTTGGTCCTCTCTACTTCTATAATGGACGCAAAGGTCAGAGACCCCTTCAGGAATGAGAATGTTTTCAGCAAGGGGTGTGGGAATGTAGAGCTCCCACCAATGATAACTAGAATTTTAGGCTACATTTCATTATTGCCAATTTAACCTGCTGCTTTTTTTGGGGGGGGGGGCAATAGAAAATAATACAGTCTACTGATTTTCTATGTTATCAGTATCATTTAAAGTACAGGATAAGAGAATCCTCTGTAGAGGAAAACCCAAATTCAAATCCTGGCTCAGACAATTTGTGACTCTGGGCAGATCACTCCTGCAGCCTCAATTTCCTCATCTGTAAATAAATAGCACTGATTTCTTGGGGTGCTTATGAAAATCAAAATGAGAACATAATTGTAAAGCATTCTGCAAACTTTAAAAGCATCTTAGAAATGGTCACTATTATTAATATGGAGCAGTGATGGTACAAAGTACAGAATAGAAAATCTAGGTTGGCATGTCAAGCAATGATTTGGGGAGAGAGTAAGCCTTAGAGACTAATCCTTGCACCATAGGGATAACTTTCTATGAGAAAAAATGTACAGGGGTTAAGGGGAGAAAGCATCTCTTGTTACCTATCAACATGATCTGTATCTCAATTCACAACTTTGGTAGTAACTGCTTCCCAAAGGTCAAAAGAGAAACTAGCTTTATTCAACACTGCACAGAGGCAGCATGATAAATGCTTCCATTATTCCCCACACATAGTTATCACTAGTAGATGAGGACTACGTAATGTTTTGGAGAAGCTGACCAACAAACCTTATTGGGGACCAGACCAATAAGGCTAATATTATAGCAGGGGTTGACAGCCACTAAATGGATCCTGAGATTCTTCCTTCTTTTCTTTAGGTATTCCATCTCCCGGTCATCTTCCCCACCTCCTTTCTCATCTTCAACCTCTTTTCCTTCTACATTTCCTTCCCTTCCCTGTCAGAAGTATCTCATAATAGACAATGGCATTTCTAAGTTCTACTGCTAGAATTTGGGGCTGCTGTCTGCATTGCATCATGAGCACCTCAAGAATAGGGGCTATCTTATACTTTTCTTTATATTCCCAGCACTTAACATTCTGCCTAGCACTTAGTAGGTTCTTAATAAATGTTTATTGACTAAGAACTATCCTTTTAGAAGAGAAGAATATCATTCTATTTAAAAGTCAGTTCTAATTCCCAAGTAGCCAGTGCCCAATATCTAAATAATGAATTACTTCCTGGAATACTGTTAATAAATTAAAGTGAATATCTTGATGAAAACCTCAAAATATATCTCCAAGGTTTATTTTCCTTACATTACATTACAATGGCAGATATGTGAATTATGTGCTGTGTGTCAATTTGTCCATTAATTTTGGTCTTTGGTAGAAAATATATTCTGACTATTGGCATCCATATTCTAAAAACTTGTTTTGATATACCTACATTGGGTTTCTCCCCTTCTATACCTCCAACCATTAGTTGATAAGTTTTACATTTTAAAAGTTTATTTATATATATGTGTATATGTGTATATGTGTATATGTGTATATGTGAATATGTGTTATATACATGTATATGTATATATCTATATATTTATGTGTTTATGTGTGGGTATCTTGATAACTGAGCTTTTTATTCCTTGAGAAAAGAATCAGCATTATTATTATTAGAGATAAATCCCACTTTTTCAGGAACACATATTTATGAAAAGTTAAATATAAAGGAAATACAAATCAAATCACTTTTCCAATGACTTTTATTATAAAATTAGAGCTATATTCCCTCAAAGGGAAAAAATGCTGCCAATAAATAGTAAAAAAAAATTGAAGAATTCAACCAATTTTTGCAATGAAAGGAAAAGTGATAAAGTATTATTGAAACACAAAATAAGTCACAAAGGAATGATATTATAATGGTTTCAAGTAACATTACCAAAGTTACACATTCTTGGGTGTTGGGATATGTCCGATATGTTGTCTAATCCTCTTGATTAGTCTCTTACTTTAAGTATTTGATAGAACTTGAATATCTGATCTCAGTCCAGCTTCTTGACTTATCCGGACCTTTTCTGGGACTAAAGGAAGAAGCAACTGAGAACAAAGAAGAACCGAAATAGAGAACAAACTAAAATGGGACAAACTGGTAGAAGGGTGGGAGAAAATCATAAACTTGTAAAATGACAAGTTGGATAAGAACAAGAAAATTGTCTAATCTATCCCAGTCATTTCGCACATGAGAAAACACAACCCCAAGGAGGTTATAACACCTAATAAGGGTCACTCAGATAGCAAATTAGAAGAACTAGGATTCAGATCCAGTCCTGAATTTAAATCTTAATCTTAATATCACCATCTTGCCTCAAACTAAAGTCTAGAGATAACCAAAAATCACAGTAGAGAAAATACAGGACAGTCAGAAGAATAACATCTGTAGGGCATCTGAGAGAGATAAAGACCTGCAAAGAAGTCATGAGAAGGCTTTGGAGGACCTTTTAAAATTCAAGAAGGTACTGGAAATCTATTGGAGAAATGGAGGAGTCACAAGGTATCATTCAGATACTTCAGAGAAACTAGACTGAGATTTTAGGATATCTGCCTGTTAGGAGCAAAGATAACTATGTGGAAGAAGAGCCTAGATGATAAAGGAGTAGATTTTGATAGGAACAGAAAGGGAACCATGATTATGAGTTAGAATCAGAAGGGATTGCAAGACAGTTTTTAATGTATAAAAAATCTCCCTCTATCCTATGCTATCTGGATACCTAATACTTTATTTTTGAAACCTTGTGTTTAGCAGTTGTCTTAAGAAGGATTTATTTTATATCATTTCTTAATATCTGATATATTTAAGAGAGATTTTTAGGCCTATCAGTTACTGTCAGGACATTTATTTAGCTTTTTCAGTAGGTTCTCCATAGAAAGGGCCAACTTGTTTTATCAGGTTGTTAAAAGGATCACTTTCATAATTCATTATTTCTGTAAAAATGGATTCCACATAGTGAGATTCTTTTAATTAAGGTATAGCTCTACTTCCAATCCAATGCCTCATTATAACATGGCAAGAACCCAGGGTTTTGAGACTAATAAGCCAGTGGCGCTCAAGCTCTCTAGCTGGTTCTAACACAGGGAAAAGGCCTAGGATGTACATTTGCTGATGGACTATATACCTGTTTTCCAAGGACCAGCCTAGCTGAATTTAAAAGGATTCATTACCAAGTTGGTCACCTGGTGATGACTTTTTCAACCAAGCAATTGATGAAGGCTATCTGCTACATCAAAGAGAAATTGCAATCACTGGTTAAATAATACCATCACCAATGAAATTTCAGATCTTTAAAATGCAAAAGTGTACCATGAATATATTTACATTTGTTTTTATTTAAATTAGATTTGATTTTTAAAAATAAATATTCAATATTGTGTATGCTGCCAAACACAGTTGATAAGCTGATTATGCTGAACTGCTTTTTTATCCTTTCTTTTTCATCTTTGGATGGATTTGGGTAGACTTAAATGACTCTGGAAGAGAGAGTGAAGCTGACAATCTTGTGCAACAGGGCCTCACTTAAAGTCAATTCTCATAGAAGTCAAGACACCGTCCATATTGTGATGTCATTGGTCCTCTCTGAAAACGAAGATGAATAACAACAACGATAATCTTGTTATAAGGAATAAGCTTGCTACTTAGGAAAGGAGGGGAGTGACCTATTTGGAAATGAATATGATGTAGAAACAAGTAGCATTGACAAAAATAATCCCAAAAATGAATATTCAAAGATATGTTCATTAAGGTTTAAAGTCAGAGAAAAAAATGGGAAAGGGGGCTTGCTCTCCTGTTTTATGCTGGGCAGATCTCAGATGTTGCCAAATTAATGTCATACTAACTTGGCCTAGGCTCATTATTTGTTTTTAGCACAGTTAGCTTCGACATCTGCAATTCTGGGAAGATCATCAAGAATAGATAAGAATGACCTTGAAGCCAGGCGCATCTCAGAACAAACGCCAAATCCATCAGAACACCAACATAAGAAGCAAGAGCAAGATGATGTCAAGCAAAGAATAGGCCAGCCCCAGAGGACACCTTTTGAAAGTAGTTATAGACTAAAGAGTTCAAATAGGGGAGCCTCACATTTTGAAAAAGGTAGAATATGTTTTCTAAAAGCTTAAAATAAGCAAAAGTCTTACAATCTCAAATTTGTGACTTCATAAACCTAACATTGTAGGAACTAAAGAAAAGAAGGAAAGCAAAAATATCTAGTGCCCTTTTTGTTTTAAAAGATTTAGAGAGCTACACCAAAATCACTTCATATAAAGTATTTTAACTGTTAGGAAAACTTGAAAATTGTTTCTGAGTTTGTAGGAGACAAGCTTATGAAAAATAGGAGTAAGATAATATAAAGGCATATTCTTTGAACATCCTAGATCTTAGAATTGACCCTAATAACATTAAATGTTGATACACAAGGAGGAGTGAAAACTATATATATAGTCAACCAGCATGCAAAGAATGACCTGCAAAAGCTTCCTACATAAGCACATGACAAATGAAAAATTCTGCAGGAGGTCAGGTATGGCTTGTGTACTGAGAGCTGTTTATCACACTGAGTCACTGGATGGGTCAGATAGCAGGGATGATAGACAATAGATGAAGTGCCTTAAAGACAAAATCCCACAGCATCATAAATGGCCAAATGTCAAGAGGGCTTAAAACTCTTTGGAGTAAGCCTTTATGGTTCAGTTGTCTATTCTGAAACGGACAATGGAAAACAAAAAATCATAAATCTTGTCCTCTGGTGGAGCTTTTGCTCTATGTGATGAGGGATAAAAGATAAAAATAGTTGGTATAAAAAATAGAAAACTAATATTATTAGTTAATGGATAAAAGTTTCTTCTTTCTGTTTAATTTATGTATTGTAAAAAAATCTAAGTTTTTAGACCATTAGGCTCTTGTAACATTGTTTAGACACCTGCTGGAATTGCAGTGAAGAAGTCTATCAGTACTATTGTTGAAAAATAGTGTTGGGGCTATCTCTACAACAAGGAAATTCTAACGTTAGACATCTTAGAAGATTTCCTAATTAATTACATTAAACCTACATATGAAAAAAAGCTCTGAAAATATGTACAAAAGACAAAGTATGAAAAAATTTTTAAAAATTAAAATGGCAGCTTGGTGATATAATAGACAGATTACAGGATTTGAAGTCAGGAAGTGCTGACTTCAAATTATGATTCAGATACTTATTAACTGTGTGAACTGGAGAAAGTTAGTTTACCTCAGTTTCCTCATCTATGAAGTTGGAATAATAATAGCCTCATACTCATGGGGTTGTTGTGAAAATCAAATTTGATAATGTCAGTAAAGCACTTTTCAAACTTGAAAGCCTACATAATTGCTAGTAATTAGTATTACTACCCACATATTGGGGAAAAAATACCAGAAGAAGAGTGTAAATCACTTCAGCTGGCCCATCTGTATGATTGCATGACTGTGTTTCAGAAAAATATTTGGTCAGCGTAAATTATAATTTTAACATTGCTTTGTGATGTTTTCATTTTATGGAACAAGTACAAATACCAAATAGAAGTGATTCATTGGTGGGGTTTTGGAACTAGTTAAGTGAGGTGGAAAATAAGGCCTTTTTTTTTTGCCAGTGAGTTACTTAGCTCCAGCCTTCCTTCTGAGAATTAAGAACCAGAGATTCTTTGGATAAAGGCTCTTTGGACTATGAAGGAAACTTGGGTGTTTTATCCAGGTGGTTCCTAAACAAAGGTTCAAGATGATTGGGAAGAAGAAAGATAATCAGAGAACTGGGCAATTGGAAAGACTTAATTATAAAGCACATAAAATAGTGCCTTCGTTAAAGGAAATCAGAGGAACAAAATATATTTATCTTGGCCAAATAACCAAGATGGGGACAAGAAGGGGGAGGAATAATAGCTACTATAGTAGTAATAGAGGGATCTAGATACCAGGAGAGAAAAGATAATAATAAACATAACTATGGAGGTCAATCAAGCATTTATGAAGCATCTACTATGTGCCAGGCACTGTGCTAAGTGCTAAAGATAGAAAAAAAAGCAAAAGACAAAATCATTTCCTTCAAAGAATTCCCAGGCGATAGGAGAAACAATAAACAAACAAACAAGATATGGGATAAATAGGATATATTTCATAGAGAGAAAACACTAGAAATAAGAGGAATGAGAAAAGGCATCCTGTAGAAGTTGAGATTTTTTTAAAATTTTAATTACTTAGTTATCTTTTAATTGGGATTTAAAGTAATCCAGAAAACCCAGATAAAAAGGGATTTGAGAGATGAGGATCTGGTTGGTGTAACACCCAAGAGACCAGGATCACTGGGTTTGAAGATCACATATCAGGAAGGAAGGTGAAGGAAGATTGAAAAGGTACAGGAGTGGAGCTGTTATGATAGACTTTGAACATCAAACAAAGAATTTTGTTCTGGGAGCCATTGGAGTTTATTGAATAAGGGAGTGACTGGGCTTTAAGAAAATCTTGTTGGTGGTTGAATGAAGAATAGAATGGAATAGGGAAAGACTTGAGATAGGCAAATCTCTCCCCGGCAAGCAAGCTATTGTAATAGTCCAAGTGTAAGGTGATGAGGGACTAGACTGAAATGAAGGAAGAAGGGATTTATCAGATTACTAAATAATGCATGTCAATTGCCCAACAAATTGGAATCAGGCCCCTTCCTCAGCTTAAGAGTTGGACCTTGACTTAAAAACAATTGGCCAACTACAACTAATTAGTTAAAAGGAAAACAATGCAACATTGGGTAATCTGATTTCTAACTGAGTGAAAGATAAAGGACTTTCCAAGTTGGGAAGGGAAGAACAAACAGGTAAAATTCTCTGAATTCAGAAAAAAGGTATTCTACTCCCCCCTAGTATCTGTAAACAATAAAAGAAACATAAAAATAATAACTGATTGATAAGTATGAGGTTGGTTTTAAGATAAGACAAATGGATTGCTTGGGATATACAGCTGTGAGAAAACACTTTGCATTAATCTTTGGATCTGGATGCTAGAATTAAATAGAAACTCAGAGAAGAGGACTAACTCATGTCGACAAAAGCCAAAACATCCATCCAGAGCAGGAGGCAAGGCTAGAACAGTGTTAAGGTAATAACATGTTACTAGCAGGTAATTACTCAGTGACCAGTCAGTGCCTGAGGAGCCACAAGCACAAAATAGGGTCAAATATCCCCTGAACAAAGCAGAGCACTAAGGTAGCACAGTACCCAGGTGGTAAACAATATCTAGATAGCCCCAGTGGTAACAGACCAGGGCAAGTCCCCATAGGACAGATCAATACCCATACAACTAAGTGTTTAACAGTGTTTTCCAAGGCACAAGAGGAAATAGCATCAGTTTAGTCCCGAGGTCAATCCCTGACAGAGCAGGACTTGGGCCACATAGCCCCAAGCGAATCCAAGCTGAAACTAAAGTGAAAGAGAGGATCAGGCAAAAATTGGGAAGCAAACACCTCACATCTCATAGATGACCCAGTGCTCCCAAGCTACATCAAAATCTGTGTGAGTCTTGTCTTGCTAACAGTAAGGGAGACCCAAATCTGAATTGAGAACTGGGCAAGAACAAAACAGATAAGGACAAATCCAAATCAAACAATTAGAAAACCAAGCCCAAACCCCAGTAATGCTTCCAGAAGGCAGGGCATAGATTTCGCCATCATCACACTGTCCCGAGAAGGGAATAGAGTTTGACCAAAACCAGAGTCCCAGACCAGACACTGAGGCTGCAGAATATGATATGAATAAACAGAAGAAAATGCCAAATACAGTGAAGAAATACTTGGACAGAGAACAGCCCAGGAGGTAAATCTAGAAGTTAATTCCACCAAAAAAATCATTTGCCTCTAAATGATTTCATCAACAAAAGAGAGAGAACAGATGAAGTCATTGGGCATGTGATAAAGAAAAGTAATGAATCAACAAACCTCAATGAAACCTAAGCAGAAATACTGAAAACAAAGAAGACTAAGAAAACTGAAGACACTTTAATTAATAAATAAAATTGTTTTTTCAGTTGTTTTTAGTTGTGCCCAACTCATGAGCCCATTTGGGATTTTCTTGGCAAAGATACTGTAGTCCTTTGCTATTGCCTTCTCCAGTTCATTTTATAGATAAGAAAACTGAGGCAAATAGGGTTAAGTAACTTGCCCAGAATCACACAACTAGTTAGTATCAGAGGCTGGATTTGAACTAAGGTAGATGAGTTGTCCTGACTCTTATCTATTACATCACCTTGTTGTCAAATAAATAAAATTAGCTGTATTGATAAGAAGCGAGGGAACAACAAACAAAATAGATTAATAGTCATTTTTAAGAGAAAATAATTGTATTCAAAATTAAAAAAAAAAAATTTAACACATGAGGATGAAATAAAGAAAACTATCAGAAGCTATCTTATTAATGATCATACCTGACACAATCAATTAACAAACCCAATTAAATGGCAATTTTCAAGTCTCAGTTGGGTTTTTTAATTGATTATAATCTCACACATAATAAATAACAAAAAAGCAATTTGAGATTGTTATAATTTTTAAAACCCTAAAAATTTCAGTTATCCAACAGTGAAATGAGTTTCCTCAAGAATTAGTTGACTCCCCCTCATGGGAGGATAAATTATATATATGTGTATATATATAAATTATATATATTATCACCAAATTATATGCCAAATGATGATTTCAATGAAATAGGAAAATATTTACAAAAATACATAATATATTAATTGGTTGAAAAATAGAGGATTGAAATCAAAATAATAAAGACAAATTGAATAAAATATAAGGAACTCTAAAAGAAAAACCTTTAGTATCAGATGGATGTACAAATGAAGTCTATAAATGACTTAAAGAAAAATTAATTCCAATATTATACAAACTATTAACAAAAATAGGAAAAGAAAGGATTATTTTTGAGTACTTTTTAACTTGGATACAGTGTTGATACCAAAACTAGAGAAGAAAAAATTTTAGACCAATATCCATGTAGAATAATAATGCAAAAACATTAAATAAAATGTTAGCAAAAGTACTACAAACAACATATTAAAAAATTTTCCATAATGACCAAGTTATTTATACCAGGAATACAAGATTGATTTAACAATATTAAAACCTTAAAGACAATAAATCATATTTGTGACAAAATTAATAACCAATGATGAATAGTTACTGAAAAAGGTTTTGCCAAAATCTAAAACTCATTTGATTTAAAAAAAAAAAACTAAAAGCATAAGAATAAAGCTAGAAAAAGAAACAACAAATTTTACACAAATAAAAAGTCAAGGATCTCAGGAATGTGATGTGATTAAATATCTTTCACACATAAAAGTGGAAAGAATGATCTCAAATTATGCCACAAGGCAATAATCATAACAATTTTTTGATACTGGTTAAAATAGAGATGTCAATTAATGAAACAAACTTTTATAGCATATAGAAAGAGCAAATGAAAACAGTAGCATAGCATTTGATAAACCCACCAACTTCAGGGATAAGGAATCACTATTCAACAAAACTAGTAGAAGTGAGATACCACAAACAAATTGGAATAAAAGGAAGAAAATACATTTTGTAACTATGAATAAGCAATGGGTTCATAATCAAATAAGGAATGAGAGAATCCCAGAAAAAAAAAAGATGGACAATTTTAATAATATAAAATTAAAAATATTTTGCACAAATTAAAACAATACAATTAAGATTAGAAGGGAAAGAGTTAACTAGGGAAAAAAAAAATCTTTGCAGGCAGTTTCTCTGATAAGAGTCTCACATCCAAGATATATAAGGAAATGATTCAAATACGTAAGAATAAAGGACATTCTCCAATAGACAATTATCTATCTGGTCAAAAGATATGAAAAGGAAATTTTTCAAAGGAAGAAATCTAAACTATTAACAAACATGAAAAGTGTCACTAATAATTAGATAAATGCAAATTAAAACAGGACTAAGGTTCTGCCTCTCACCCATCAGACTTGCAAAACTAGTAATGTAAATGACAATGTTTGGAAGGATTAAGGGGATACAGAAACACTTCAAAATCTTACACATGGTTCAAAAAAAGGAAGAGATTTAACTAGATAAGAATTTATCTGAAATAAACTTGGAAGTTTACTGGATTTGAAGCTCAATAGAAGTCAAAATTAAACTTAACAGTCAAAACAATATAAAATGCTTGAGGCTACATTAACAGATAAATAAGAATGAAGGAAGTGTTGTCCCATGGTATCCTGCCCAGGTCAGATTCCAGCATAAAAGACACCCCATTAATATGTACAAGGAAACATGAAAGGAACTCAGGATATAAGACTTAATGGGGGGTCTTTTACATAGGAATACTTAATGATTTCTTTCTTTGAATTGAGCTCATTGCCTTTAATGCCTTAAAAGTCATAGACTCTGGAAGTTGTAAAAGACATTAGAGACCATCACTTCTCACCCATAACTGATGAAGGATCTTTTCTACAAGTTCTCCAGTGAACGGTCATGCAACCTTTGCTCAGACATCTTCCATGAGGGGGAGCCAACTACTTCTTGAGGCAACTCATTTCACTGTTGGATAATTGAAATTGTTAGGATTTTTAAAATTATAGCACTCTCAAATTGCTTGTTTGTAGTCTTTTGTGTGTGAGGTTATAATCAATTAAAAAACACCCCAACCGAGACTTGGAAATTGCCATTTAAGACCTTATGGGATTGTTAATTGATTATGCCAGGTATGATCATCAAGCTGTTATTCATAATACCAGCAATCCTATGGGGTTTTACTGTTTTACATGCTGGGACCTTGTCATGGGGAAAAGCTGGGAGAATAACTGTTAGCATGAGCTGAGGTAGGATTCTCCTGAGCAGTTTCCCCAACATGTGATACTTTTTGAATGGAAACTCTCACATCTGGCTCATATATGGCCTGGAATTGACATTAAAATAAGGTAATACTTTCCCTTCTGTCCCTGTTCTATTATGGCAAATTTCTATAATCATGTTGGATGAGAGTTGGAAAACAATATTGTCTTTATAAAATAATTTAAGGCGCACATCTGAGTGTGTGTGTGTGTGTGTGTGTGTGTGTGTGTGTGTGTGTGACAATTAACAGTTCTGTGTTAAGGAGAGGAATAGATACCTTGAAGATGTAACAGTTGTCAAAGAGTCTGTTCATTTGAAGAAAGCTAGAAGTTAAATGGTTTTATTGTAAATAATATATGCATTGCTTTAAACTTTAAACTGGGTAATTACTTTGTTACTCTCAGTGTATTTATGTATCCATCCCAGAACCTTTTGTTAACTTTAGATTAATCTGGCAACTTCGGATGAATTCATCTTTGTATTGGAAAACATATTGGCTTCTGATTTCTGTTTGTAGATATAGGTAGATGGTATAGGTGATGATCTAATAAAAGATTCCATTAGTTTTGAGCTAACTTTCATTATCTTACCTGTTAGCAAAGTAAATTGTTTTGAGAGCAATTTTGTAGGAAACTTCAACAAGTGACCTGAGCTGGAGAAGAACAGATCAGAACTATAGAACTGCATCAGACGTATCTAAAGGAAGGGAGGCATGTTTTTTTCTTTTATCTGTAAGGTCTCCTTATCAAAGGGATTGCCCTCTTTGATTTTGTCAATGTTTTCAAAGGAGATTGCTCCCTTTGACTTTCCATTTTCCCTTTTACATTGTCTCCCCTCATAAGTCCCAAGAAATTCTTCAAAAAGTGTTTGTCTGTGGTGTCAAAGAGATGGCCAAATGACTATTCTTTTTATTGGCCTTGTTAATAAAATTATTAAAATGTCCCCCAAATTACTTGTTTAAAAGTTTAAGCCAACAAGTCAATAAAAAAATTGCCTACTGTGCTCCTGGCATTGTGCTAAATGGGTTTTTTAAAGGTAAAACAAATATACAAAAGCAAAAACCCATAGTCTTTGCTCACAAGGAGCACACAGTCTAATATGGGAGACAAAGTGCAAACAATTATGTACAAACAACAACAATAACAACCACAGCAATGACTAGTATTTATTATAGTATCTACTATGTGCCAGACACTGTGCTAGATGCTTTTCAATTATTCTCTGTTAATCTTCACAACTCTGGGAGGTAGATGCTGGTTTTTTTTCCTTTATGGTTGAGGAAATTGAAGGAAATAACTTAATTTCATGGGAAAGACACTAAGGAAGGGTAGGGAAAGCTTCTTGCAGAAGATGTTTTAGCTGATACTTCAAGGAAGCCAAGGAAATACAGAGATAGAGATGAAGAAGAGAGTCTTCCAGGCATGGGAGGGCAGCAGTTGAAAATACCTGGAGCCAGGAGATGATAGTTTTATTTGAATGATGTGGCTGCAAGTAGCATTACTAAGAGAAAAGAGAGTTGAGGCTCCATGAAACCAGTTAAGAAATTATTATAACAGTTCAAGGACAAAAAGCCTTGGTACTTAGATTACAGTGATCCATAAAAGTGGTTCAGAAGGGACAGATAGAAAAGAGTGATCAGAAGCAGAATCAATAAGAATTGGCAACTGACTAGATTTTCAATATAAAAGAGAGGGAAGAGCCAAATATAAGTCCAAAGTTTTGAATCTGGGCAGTACTGTGGAATAGGGAAGTTGTAAGGAAGGCCATGTTTTGTTTTTTGTTTTTTTTAAAATAATTATAACTTTTTATTGACAGAGCCCATGCCTGGGTAATTTTTTTACAACATTATCCCTTGCACTCACTTCTGTTCCAACTTTTCCCCTCCCTCTCTCCACCCTCTTCCCAAGATGGCAAGTAGTCCTATATATGTTAAATATGTCATAGTATATCCTAGATACAATATATGTGTGCAGAACTGAACAGTTCTCTTGTTGCATAGGAAGAATTGGAATCAGAAGGTATAAATAACCCGGGAAGAAAAACAAAAATGCAAGCAGTTTACATTCATTTCCCAGTGTTCTTTCTTTGAGTATATCTGCTTCTGTCCATTGTTGATAGACTGAAACTGAGTTAGATCTTCTCTTTGTCAAAGAAATCCATTTCCATCAGAATACATCTTCATACAGTATCGTTGAAGTATATAATGATCTCCTGGTTCTGCTCATTTCACTTTGCATCAGTTCATATAAGTCTCTCCAAACCTCTCTGTATTCATCCTGCAGGACTGCCACAAACATTTTGGCACATACAGGTCCCTTTCCCTTCTTTAGTACCTCTTTGGGGGACAAACCCAGTAGTAGCACTGCTGGCTCAAAGGGTATGAACAGTTTGATAACTTTTGGGACATAATTCCAGATTGCTCTCCAGAATGATTGGATTTGTTCACAACTCCATCCACAATGCATCAGTGTCCCAGTTTTCCCGCATCCCCTCCAACATTCATCATTATCTTTTCCTATCATCTTAGATAATCGAACAGGTGTGTAGTGATATTTCAGAGTTGTCTTAATTTGCATTTATCTGATTAATAATGATTTGGAGCATCTTTTTATAGATATAGTTTCAATTTCATCCTCTGAAAATTGTCTATTCATATCCTTTGGCCATTTATCAATTGGAGAATGGCTTGATTTCTTATAAATTAGAGTCAATTCTCTATATATTTTGGAAATGAGGCCTTTATCAGAACCTTTAACTGTGAAGATATTTTCCCAGTTTGTTGCTTCCCTTCTAATCTTGTTTGCATTAGTTTTGTTTGTACAAAGGCTTTTTAATTTGATGTAATCAAAATTTTCTATTTTGTGATCAATAATGATCTCTAGTTCATCTTTGGTCACAAATTTCTTCCTCCTCCACAAGTCTGAGAGATAAACTATCCTATGTTCCTCTAATTTATTTATAATCACATTCTTTGTGCCTAAATCATGGACTCATTTTGATCTTATCTTGGTATATGGTGTTAAGTGTGGGTCCATGCCTAATTTCTGCCATACTAATAAGAAGGCTATGTTTATTCAAGAAGATGTATTCCATTTTGAACATGTTTGAAATCATCATCAATGTCCAATGGACATTGGAATAAATATCCAATAAGAATAGTTAGTAGATACCTAGAAAAATATGGATAAAAATCAGCACTGAAATGAGGGCTAGGTAGATAGATTTGGGAATTCTCTGCATAAAAGTGAGATTTGAAGCTACTGATATTACCAATGGAAAGAATGTAGAAAAAAGAAGGTCCATAATAAAATCTTGAAGACATCCACATATAGGCAAAGACTGAAAAAGAGCAATCAAAGGAGAACAAGGAGAATAGTATCCTAGAAGTCAGAAGAAAGAAAGTGTTAGTATCCCTATAGAATTAGAGAAAGCCATTGAATTTAGAGATTTGTGACCAAGGTTGCTGTGGACTGTGAAGAGAGCCATTTCAACAGATTAATTTCAAAGTGCCAGATTTTAAAGGATGGAGACATAAGTGAGGAAAAAGAAGAAGCCAAGTGAGAACAAGTACAGTGAAAGGGAGAAATGAAATAGGATGATAAAATGAAATAGGATGATAACTTGGTGGGAGGACAAAATCAAGAGAATTTTTTTTGTTTTTTAGGATGGAGAAAATCTGAGTATGACTGGAAGCATGGGAGAATGAAACAAAAGAGAAGAAAAGACTGAAGAAGAAAGGATGAAACAGGACTGGGAATAATAGACAAAACTAGGAATATGCAGAAGATGGAATCAAGAGTACCAGTTTGAAGTGTTAATCTTGGCAAAATGGAAGATATTAGAGTACAGAAAGAAAAGATGAATTAGGACATAGATTTTCTTTGGAGACAAGGAAATTCACAATAAGTCACATCAGTAATGGTCATCCACTGAGAGCAAGAGAACAAAGATAAAATTGGTGGAGTGAAAACAGGATATTTGGAACATTGACAGAACATAGTAAGACAGTGAGCTAGATAATATCAGTGTATTATATACAAGTTAAGAGAATGAAGGACACTCATAGACAAGGCAAGCTAAAGAACTAGTTTCTTTGAATAACAATAACAAAATAAAATGGACACTGTGGTTACAAAAAAACAAATATGAAAGCCAGAATTCCTAGTGTCCTGCAACATATCCCCAAACAGGAGCTTTAGTTATGAAAATATAACCATTAACTACATGAAGATGGAGAGTTTATACTTTATACATAAGACTTTGCCTTTTATCGATGAGACAATAAACCTGAGGGCTGTTCTGAAGACACAGCTATTGGGTAGTAGAATTGGGACTAAATCCAAGCACGCTAAGTCCCAGCCCAATACTATTTCCACTACCCCCTACTTGCTCTTGCTATTCTCATTTCTATTCTGTTGTCTCTGATTTTGAATAGATACTAAATATTTTATTTTAAAATCAGCTCTGCCTATATCACATTTTAACAATATGCTCAAAGCTTCCCTTAAAGACATAGCTATCGATATCTGCTCTTCATTACCTGGGACAAACAATTATAAAGCAGAAAAATCCTTGTCTCATATGGGAAGACTAGTGAACATTCATTGCCCTGTTCTTCAATATTCATATAGTGTTATGAATATTCAAGGATTGTATCACACTGGACATGTTCATAGTATCTCAAGTGAAAATGAATGGAAAATCTTGGGGGAAAACCTGAGTAAATTAAAATTTTAAAACAAAAAACAAAACAAAAAAAGCACATGAACTATTTTTTTTAGCACAAATATAAAAATCTGTCTCATTTAACTGCAAAGCAACACAAACTAAGAAAATATTCTCTTGCCTTATTCTTTTTTGTCTAATTTGAATGTAAGTTCCCCAATCAATAAACATTTATTAAGCACCTGCTTATGTGCCAGACCCTATGCTAAGCATTAAGTTGGCCCTAAGGCAGAGTTCATTGTTTTCTTTATGAAATATACAATGTCATACATGTAACAATACAAGAAATGCTCTCAGGTTGGCCCAGGACAATGTTTAGTAACTCTATAAGTTTACACATCTGATTTGGGATTGTTGGATGTCATACAAATTGAGCAGTCTATAGAATGAGGTGTTCCCTTTTTGATAAATATGAACAACAGGAGAAAATGGTAATTAAATGTGTTCCTTGAGGAGTTTTCCATGAGATTTTGGCAGAAAAAAAATCAAATATTCCATTACAGATACCCTGACTATCCATCTATAATTGATGTTATTTATCAAATGCTATCATTATAAATTAATAGTTTTATAAGTTTAATTTTTGCCTTGTAGATTACATGTAGAAATTATGGAGCAAGCCCTGAGGAGAAGGAATCAGACATACCCATCAAGTAGCACCAGAATGGCAGACAAGCCAGCTTCATTGAAACAGAAAGATCCTCTGGGGGAAGACAGGAACTACCGGGTGCCAGATACCACCACCTTGAGTCCTGGGAATATCAGTGTCCCTGAGATCACTTGTGCTATTTCTAGCCCATCTCCCACAATTATCATCTGGGGGATCCACACTTGTGCACATGAGACCTGGCAATTGCTTCTGTAAGTTTGGCACAGCCTGCCACCTTACTAGCCACAGTCACTGTAGACATGGAAGAGAAAGTTATCAACATCAAGGAAAAAATTTTTACCTAATAGTTTCTTTATAGTATAAGCATAAGTCTAACTGACTTATGATCATTCCATAATATCTCCTGAATAGAATACAAATATGGATTCTGGAAGGTAACTAATGGTACAAATGCCAGATTCTCCTGGCATTTATCAATAACCTGAACAACTCTCCCCTGGACAACAGCCAGGACAAATGAAATGATTTTGTTCTCCAGGAGACTGGGAAGAATGAAGTATTCCTTCAAAGAATGTAAGAAAAGATTCAATATGAAAACAAAGAGAAGGAAATTAAAAAGCAATGATGAATTTTGACCAGTGTCAACAGACTGGAAGGTAGAAGGCTATAAAAGACACAAGGGGAGAAAAGAAAGCTACTGACAACTCAGAATTTGGTAATGAACAGAGAAACTCTCCCTAGAGAGGAGCTAAAATAATGATATAAATCTGGAGATACTGAATGAAGAGTAAAAGAGTAGCTATTGATCTAATAACAACCAAGAGGTATTTTATCCTCTAGAAGAAGGCATCAGGGATATAGAACTTTCTCAGATTTGCCAAAACATCTGATACCCACTACCCTTCTGGGGATTCACGTGCACATACACAGTAATACCAACAGGGATCCACATTACTAAAGATTATGAAACTGGGTCTACAAACTGAATATCTTTGAGGAGCAAATAGTCTTTTCATCATCATTGTCAACTAAGATAGGGACTTCTGGAAAAAAAGACAGACTTGGAAAGTGAACAGCTGGTTGAGAGGATAATGTCTGAGAATTTTCCTAAAGAAAAGATTATTGGGGCAGCTAGGTAGTGCAGTGGATGAAGCACCAGCCCTGAAGTCAGGAAGACCTGAGTTCAAATCTGGCCTCAGACACTTAACACTTCCTAGCTGTGTGACCTTAGGCAAGTCACTTAACCCCAGTTGCCTCAGGGGGAACAAAAAGATTGGTTGAATGAAATGTGGGTGTTTGGCTTGGAAATAGGGAAGGTCATAATCATTATCTTTAAGTATCAGGAGGGTTGTTAAGGGAAAAATAAATTTGTTCTTCTTGTCCCCAATATGACAAACCATATGCAATAAATAAAAGCTACAAGTAGAAAAATTTAGGCTTAATGTAAGGAAACTCTTCCTAATCATTAAAGTTATCCAAATGAAATAAGTTATCTCTGGAAAAGTTGGTTCTCCCTCATTAGAAACCATCAAGTGAAAGTTGAGAGACCATCCAACAGGTATGTTCTAAAGAGATTTTTAGATGTGAATTATGAATTATATTAGATGATTTCAGAAGTCCCTTCTAGTTGCAAGATTCTCTGATTCTAGCCATTCAGCTTCTTACCCCTATTCTTGAAGATCTCCAGTGATGGGAAAGCAGTCCATTCCTTTTGTTGGACAGTTTTCATTTCCTATGATCAGTATCCATGCTATGTAGGAGTCTAAGTTAGTGTCTTGAATCATAAGCAGAAACATCATAAATCATTAGTGTTGACCATTCTCTACTCCAGCACACTACTAACATTAAATGTAGCTCTTTTGTTATTAAAATAATAAATGTGATGTACATATATATGTGTATACATATGTACACATATAAATATACACATATATATACCATAAAGTTGCGTTACTGAATGTTATAATATTATTAACCTAAAACTAGAAGCTTGCTGATAGGTGAGTAGGTAGATAGTGAATAATCAGAACTCTCAAAATATTTAAATGTATAATCTAAAGTCTATTCAACACTTAGTGTGCTTTATGTAAAGGGGAAGCTGGAAACTAAAGGGTATGTGCAAACAGAAAGTATGATCACTTTGATTTGGATTTGTAAGACTAGACATTTAAAGGAGGGTTCTTTATATTTCTGTATCATAAACCCCTTTGACAGCAAGGGTGAAACCTATGAACTCCTTCTGAGAATGTTTTTAAATGCATAAAACACGTGGCATTCCAAAGGAAGAAAATCGTATTAAAACACAGTTATCAAAATATTTTTTAAAACAAGTTCATAGACCTCAGGGCAAGAAACCCTGATTTAGAGTTGTTATATTTATTGTTGGGTAATTTCTCTGAAATTGGGATTAAATTACTATCAGGTCATTATGCAGTGCCTTAGTTATGATGTTACCCGAGAAACAACATTTACAGTATTCTTTTTTCATTAAATTGCTCTTTTTTATTTATAAAAGTAGAGTGGATTAAAACAGGTTACAACACTAATACATATTGAAAAATATAAACTAATAGAGCAAAATTTAAAGAAATAAAAATACTCAGACAAAATTAAGTACCTCATCCTAATCTTTAAATGCTTTATTATAACTCTTATTTTTCATGCAGCTTGAATTAAAATGTGGCAATATTATCAGAAAATTTCGCTTTTAAAAAAATGCCTTTACTCCCCTGTCTGCCTATAAACATTGCCTTTTCACAAGTTCCTCACTCTAGCTTCCACCTTCACAATAATAATAATTCATATCCCTAAAGCACTTTAAGATTTACAAAATGCTTTCTCTACAGCAACAATGAAGTAGCAAAATATTCTTATTCCTTTTTAAAGAAAAAGAAACTAAGGCCCTAAGAAGCTGAGTTCCTAGTCACAAAGCCAATAAACACTAGCACCAAGATCTGAGTTCTTATGTTCTGTCACCAAGTTTACTGTCTTTTATAGTACACAATGCTGCTTTATAACATAGTCCAGTAGTCATGATATTCATAATAAAATCACTAACAAAATCTATAATTAACATTTACAGAATATGTTACAAAACAATTTATATACATTATCTTATTTTGATCCTCACAGCAAACCAGATAGGAAGACAATGCAGATCCCAACAACATTTTCCAGATGAGGAAACTAATATAAAAAGTACAAGTGACTTGTCCAACATCACATAGCTAAAGAATGGAATATTCAGGATTTTAATTTAGGTCCATTGTTGTTTTCCCTGTACCATAGCTGAAAGAAAACAAATAAACCATGGAGCAACTCTTCATATTGATGGCTCAGATAAAAGCCTTGACTTTTTCCAACTAGGTGAGAGTATTTTTTCCTTCTTGATATTTGTACTTAAAGTTTCCTACTTGCTTTCTTATTAACAACTTGAAATTTTCACATGATGCTTAGGTATATTGGAAAACATTTAAAGTTATAGGCTCAAATACTAGTCCTTACCACTTGTTATTGTTCAGTCACGCTGACTCTTCATGACCCCATTTGGGGTGTTCTTGGCAAAGATACTGGAGTGGTTTGCCATTTCCTTCTCTGGAGTTCTTAAATATACAGAAGGAGTAAGGAGATGCTAAGTTTCCTAAAATTCTGTGAATTTAAGAAGTCTGGAAAAGGAAATGGCAAACCACTCTAGTATCTTTGCCAAGAAAACCCCAACTGGGATCATGAAGAGTCAGATATGATAGAAAAACAATCTTGTCATTTCAGAAAAGACCTTTGGAGCAATGGGCCCAGAATGGGGTACAATAGCATGTCGGTGAAGTTGTCCTGTCCTGAACAATGAACTCTTCAGATGTTATCAGGAAATAATTAAGTACTCGGTGGGTATTTTCTTGTCCTCAGCTTGAGATATAAGCCACAACAACATGAGGACTGACAGTGAAAAAGACATCTAAGAAAGATGGATCCATATTCTCCAATTTGGGATCAATAATATAGATGTAAACTATGAATCCTTCCTACTATCAAGGGTCATAATTTAATGGAATATGTCATGTTCGTTTATTTAAGCTATACAAAGAATACTAGCAGGAGCTGAATATATTTGATATATACTTTATATGTGCCAAGTGGGGACCTAGCAAAACAACTTGAGAACCGAACTGTTTTCTGTCTATAATTCAAAATGGCAGTAGACTGCTTAAGAGTAGTCTGACCCATAAAATGGTGCTTTTTAAAGAAAAAAAAAACCTTCTATTATGCTTGTTCAACACCCCCCACATGTATACTTCAATTTTACTTAAATAGGCCATAACACTGCGGTTACCTCATAGTTATAGTATCTATAATTATCACTTTTAGGGGACAGGAAAAAAAAAAGGGAGGTGGGAAAGAACTCACCCCGAGGAAACATTTCCGATTGTAAAGTACCAGCCTGACAAGAGCAGGAATCCTGCATTTACCTCCTTCACTAACAAATTCTGGGTCGGAGCCTGAAGGGGGAAAAGAATCTAAATATGTCAGTGCTGGAAAAACTATTTAGTTTGACAAAGAAAATGAAAATTTCCCCTGATGTAGAGGCAAGATCCTTGGTGGTATTTGAATTTAGTGAAAGGAAGCCACTCCCTCATTAAGACATATCCAACTATGGTAATAATGTGGAATACCAAAAGTAGTAACAGATTTATTATTACCACAGTGTGGAAATAAAATATGTTTTTTTGCTCTGTTACTCAATCCGGTTAATTATCCGTGCAAAGTAAAGTTATTCCTGGCAACTCTGGAGCCAAAGCTATAACTTTAGCAATGGTGGGGGTGGAGAGAAGTCTCTATTGAAGGGAAGGGACATGTGGGCTGAAAGGTTTTTTCCAATTCTAGGAGAAATATTGTACTTTTTAGAATTAAGAGAATGGAATATAGCAACAAACAAGGCTGAATATTCTGATTTCTGGATGTTAGTCATTGTTGGAGATCTTGACTAGGTTCTGTAGCATCAATGACTGCCAAAAAACACTAGAAAGAGGGTCAGGAAGAGAAGAACAATTCGGAAAAGTCTATTCAGTATACAACTCCCAGGAGCATCACTGTATTGGGGAGTTTTACTCAGGCAATGAAGCGCAACGGGCAATTTATAGCATACTTCCAGTGGTATTATAAAGCATGCGATGGAGTGACTTCAGCCACCCGAGAAATGCAGTAATCCCTTAGAAAATCGCTACCTGACTTCCCTCATTGCTTAAATGAAAAGAAATCAGATCAGTGTATTTACCTAGTATTATCATCATGGATAGAACAGTACAGACGCTAATCAGAAAATTCCAACTGTCCAAAGGCTGAAAGCCATTTGGTACATTATTTCTTAAGCCTATTGGTTATACTCATTGACACCATCACTGATGTTGTTATGGAATACAACTCAACCTGGGAAGATTGAAGGAAAGAGAATCTCCATTATATGGCTCATTTTACATACTCACAACAAAAAAGGTAGGAGAAAGCAATGAATGAGAGGGAACACAGCCAAAAGCCATGGGAAAAGACCCTCTCCTCAAAACACATTTTTTTTATCTGTAGTAAATTATAGACCACCAAGAGTAGTTTGACTTGGATACCCAGCACGAGTTCCCACATCGCAGCTGTTATTGTTGGCTTCAGCACTTTAATCCAAGGAGAACACGCATTCTGCTAATGTTTGAATAACCCTTGCCAACAAATTGATCCCATAGCAGCAAAGCTGCAGGAGGTACTTTTAAACGTTGAAGGGAAATATAAAGGGGAAGAGACCCTGTAAGTATATTTCCTTGTCTAGCCTGGAACTTGGGATACATCCCGTAATATTTTTTGAAAATGGGAAGAAAGATTTCTTCTTCTTTGGCAAAAAGCAACCCAAATGGGTATTGGAGAACATCTGCAATTTACATAGGAGGGAACCATGCCAAAGAAATGTAGATTCCACAGCCCTTAACCCTGGGGACAACACAAAACAAGCAAATCTCTAAATAAGGTCTGAAAGGCACTAGCTCTCAAAATGGGCAGTAGACTTCCACAATTGGGAGCGGAGAATGGGTGCTTGAGATTGCTAATTCCTCCTGCACTAGTGAGATATTTCTGTATGGAGAAAATATATAGTTTTGAATTAGAGGGCTTAGGTTTAAATCTCAACTGCAATATAATAGATAACCTTGAGCAAATCCTGACTCCCCTGGACCTCATTTTGTTCTTCTGTAAAAGAGGGTTGAACCAGATGATCTTCAAGGTTCCTTCCAAGTGCTAAATCCTAAATCCATTCACTTAGATGAACCACAAAAATTCACTGAATCCTAAACCAACAAAGCTACCATCACCCTGGCAGCCCCCAAGAATCTTTTTCTCCCCGAGTAATTACAAAAAAAGATCTTTCTTTCAATTTTTGCTCGATCCCACACCTGTATAGAGACTCCCACCAAAGTTTCCAGGACAGTGAGGGAAGAGCATAATGGTACCTTACATTCTGTAAGCACAATTGGAAGGAAAAAATAGGGCCTGAAATTATATATTTAGAGGGTTGTTTGCCATCAAATAACGAGCAAATATTAACAACTTCAGATCACTACAGAACTGGGTATATTCAAATCTACAATCTGAGGGTTCAATTCAATTCAACAAACATTTATTAACTGAATTGACTTTCAAGGTTAAAGGCTCAATACTGTGATGCTAGGACCCCTAGCTAGTAGAGTACTCCGCGTAATGTATGTGTTTACGGTAATGACAGACTAACTGCCTTTTGTAGAAGCTGTCAATATTCTGCGCACACACAGCATCTGGAGGGATTAAGCAGGACACAGGGGAATTAAAAGATACAATTAAGTGAAAATTAAGAAGGAAAGAGAGAGAAAGATGTGTCCTAATTCCCTAGAGAAGTATTTTAGTAAGATTTCATTGCTTCTGTTTCAACCTTTCCGTGCCAGTCTGATGCTAAATAAGACTCTGTCTCTTTAATTGTCAAATGATTTTCCATCTCACAAGTAATTCTTTTTCATACAGAAGTCTTTTTTAAAGTTATAAATAAAATATCCAAAATATTTTCTTTTTCCCACAGATGAAAATGCTAAAACACTGACTATATAAAATGAGTTGTATTAGTACTCTGCTTCCAGATAAAACAACTCTCCCCCTCCCCCCAAAAAAAGCTTAATTAAAGACAGAACAAGGAAACAGCACTGTGGACCCTAAGCCTCTGAGTTACAGCAGACATTTTCTTATAATTGTTGTCTCTGAGGTCAAAATGATCCCTCAAGAATAGCTGTCTTAAGTGGAAGAGAAAAACAAAAGTAAAACCTGATGGAGGAGAGGAAATCTGAAGTAGGGATGGCCAAATAACTTCGAGCTTGGGTATAGAGTGAAGAATACTTAGCCTCCTTTTTGGCCTTCAAGGTCTCCTGTTCAATCACTAACTAATAAACAGCAGCTTTTGGAACAGAAATAGTCTTGGAGCTGATCAATAGGGATGCCCATCTCTGAAATTTGGAAGTAGAGGGAAGGGCAATATGTTTTCCCAGATGAATTCTATTCCATGGGAATTTATGAAAGACAATACATATATTTTTATACAAATAATTTAATGAATCTTTCCCATTTTGAAGGGCAGCTAAGTGGTGCAGTGAATAGAGTGCCAGGCCTGGAATCAGGAAAACCTGGGTTCATATCCAACCTCATACACTTACTGGTTGTGTGACCCTGGCTGGGCATGTCACTTCATTTGTGTGCCTCAGTTTCTTCATCTGTAAAATGAACAACAGAAGAAAACAGCAAATCACTCCAGTTTTATTGCCAAGAAATGGACTCAAAGAAGAATAAGACAACTGAAAAAGATGGAGAAAGAATACTCCATTTAGAAAGACAGATACAAATATCAGGAAGCAGAGGCTATAGAAAAACTCCTGATCACCTATTTTTTTTCTGTGAAGTTGGGACATGCTCTTCATGGCAGTTCCTCACTAAAACAAATTATTGTTTTAGACAACGGAAAAGTCTGCTCTGAATAGGTGTCTAAAACTAGTCTCTTTCCCCACATGAAGACTATGTAAGTACAACTATAATTTTCAGAATGGACAATTAGAATCATTGAAGAATATGGCAGCTCCAAAGATTGTCTTGGAGACATATATACTGACCCATGGTTGATTTCAACAGTGTTAGACATTCCCTTCACCAATAATACAGGACTGTATGTACAATGATGTAAATGCTTTGGGTTTGTTGTTGTTAGGACTCCACTAGTATAGGGAAGCTTGGATTAAGAGACCTCCCTCTATCAGAACAGTGGAATATCTGCTCTGCAAATTGCAATCAGAAAGATTTTTCTTTGGGTAACTGAGATTAAGTGAATGGCCTAGGTTCACACAGCAGTGAGTGACACACAAGTGTGTGAGAAGCTAGACTTGAATTCAAGTATTCCTGACTCTGCTCTCTATCGACTATGCTCTTCTACTTTTCCTAAGATGCTTAATTATGAGGAAGTTTATAGGCTCTCGACCTTAAATTTATGGTCGAGAGCCTATAAATCCAAAAAATTGTTATTGTTGGAAACGGTCCTCTCTTGGGCCTCAGGAAACTCACTTAATATGATTTAATAGATTTATCATGACTTCTATAATTCTACAAAGTAAAATAGTTCCCCCAAAGTTACCAACATGCTTTGATGGCTGTAACATATTCTTTATTCTCTCCTTTTAGTTTGTCCACATAAATAAATAGATAAGTCTTTGTGTTGCCAAATAGTTAGAAGCAGAAATTTTTTTACAGTCAACAAGTAACTCCATTTTAATACCTTTTGAAAACAGGAATCATGAATAGTACTTTTCCCAGTTTGGGAGTGGAGGGAGAAAATATATTATTCAAGTGAGACAAGGGAAGGTTAAAACAAGTAGTAGAGTATTTGGTTCAGCACAGAAAGCAAACTAGAAAAGATCTGGGAGACTCACATTGGCCAAAGACATGAAGGTCCTTGCTTCTTCCTGGCCCCTGATTTCTCTTTCTGCCCTTTTCTCACCCTTGCTCTCTGCATTGTCAGTCAGTCCTTGTTGTAAAGCCCCAGCCTTTTAACCAGTTTAGAAGAGTGAATCTAGCTGCCGGTAGCTTTGGAAGCAGCTTGGCTTGCAAAAATTAAGCTTAGGCAATTCTGCATTTAATCATTTCGTTATGGTCTACATGAGAGTAATCAAATGGATAGGCCCCAAAGCTCCCTTTGCTTACATGAGCAGACCAGTTCAAAGAGTACATTTCCATGAAGCTAGCTTGTTAAAGCAGCTGATCAGGCTTATAGAAAGTATGAAGTCTATAGGTACGATGTCCCAAAAGTCTTAGTACAGTTTTAAACGTCAATTAATTTCAGAAAAATGAAAGCTACAAACTTATAAAAAATATCATTTTGAAGTTTAATTACTAAATTTGTTTAGTACTTATTTAGTCTGATGAATTTTGAATAAAAGATTTTTTTGTTTTATTTTAGTGTTCCAGATGATACTTTTCTAGACCAGTAGATCAGTAAAAGAGGTCTTCTTGGTTGGCCATCTTAATGACATGATCTATTTCCATCAGACTTTTTCCTGTAAGGCACACAAAAACTGTCATGTGTTTATTCAAGTGTCATGCTTTGGATGATCTGAGAACTAGGATTACAAATGCAATCCTTCAAAAGCAGCAAATGAGACAATTTTTAAAATAAATTTCAGTTAATTAGAGTAATGTGCAATAGAAAATGGTCAATATGTTGAATTTTAATAAGAAATATGTCAATATATCACATTACTTCATGATGGATGGAAGAGAAAATGGATAAAAGGAGAAAATTGAGAAATCAAAATTTTTTAAATGCTCAAAATCAGTAAACAATAAATTTTTAAAAAGAAACATAGATATTTCAAAATTTTAAATACTTAATCTTTAAAATATTATTTTTTATAACTTTGTAGTATTTATAATCCTGAAGTTATTAAAGCTTAAATCTTCACTGAGACTTTTGGGACATGCTCTTTATGGCAGTTCCTCATTGAAATAGATTAATGTGTTCACATAGACAAAGGGAAATCTACTTTGAATCGGTATAAAACTAGTCCCTTTCTGTAAGAGTCACAGATAGTGGGGAAACTCTGGGTGAGGTATAAGACTCTTCAGCCAAGAGGGCACATGCTGACAATGTTCTGCTTTGGCTCCCCATCTTCCCTATGAGCTCTCAGCCTTCCTGAGAAGTCAGGAGGTATAATAACCTGTGTTATAATTAAAGCAGAGTGATACAAGTGGCAAAGAGACATCTACATACAATAGCAAGTTGTTGATGTGGTCTTGCATGCACAGTATATAGTTGGCATTTGCAGTGTTACTTTGTTACATAAGGATATTAGGGTTTATAAGGCTGAGAGAATTTGGAATAAATGGATTCTATGTTTGACCATCCATGTGAGTCCTGCCTCTTCACTCCTCTTCTAAGCTCAAGGACTCAGGCTGGTCCAGAAACTAGCTCCAGAGAGCTAGTTTCCATATGAAGACTATGTAAATACAACTACAATTTTCAGAATGGACACTGAAGAATATGGCACTTCTGAAGGTTGTCTCATAGACATATAAAGTGACCCATGATTTTAGCAGTGTTAGTCCCTTCACCAATAAAAATCAAAATGTCTCCATGCCATCTCACCTTCTGTGATTCTAATCTAGCCATCTTTCCATGAATGTCCTATAGAGATTCAACCCAATATGTTGGCTACCTTTCTCTGGTACTAACATACAAACTAATCTAACCTCTGTTTTTCATTCTCAATAAACATAGATTCATAGAATATAGATCTGCAAGGACCCTCAGGAATAATCTAAAACACCCCCCTCATTTTAACACAAAGAAAATGAAGGCTGGAGATCCTAAAGTCATACAGGATTCAAACCCAATCTCAAATCCTGGATAATGTTTAGGAGAGACCTAGGAAGAAACAAATTAAATGAGAAATTAGTATATCCCACTTAGCACTGTGCTAAGCCAAGTAAAGACAAATATGAAAGCAAGGCAGTTCCTACCCTCAAAATAGCTTTAAAATGGTGGTGGTGATGGTGGGGGGGAAACTGCACACACAGGAGAGTGGTAGCTAGAGAAGGATGTTTTGGTTTGGAAAGTCCCAAGTCTGATGAGTGGCAGGACAGTCAATTGATACTATAATATATTGTTGTTGTTGCTGTTGCTATTATTATTGTTTTGTTATTTCAGTCCTGTCTGACTTTTTGTGACTCAAACTGGAGTTTTCTTGGCAAAGATACCAGAGTAATTTGTCATTTCCTTCTCATTTTACATATGAGAAAACCGAGGCAAAGTTAAGTGATTTGTCCAGGGCCACAGAACTAGTAAGTGTCTAAGGCTGGATTTGAATTCAGCAAGATCAAACTCGCTGATTCCAAGCCCAGTGCTCTATCCACTATGGTGTCCCCTAGTGTCCTTGATCCTATATAGCAATGGGCAAGTCACTTCATCTTTTTAAATCTCAACCTCCTCAACTATAAAATGGACATATCATCAGTAATACTTATCTTCCAAGGTTATTATAAGGATCAAATATTGAATGAGGTAAAGCATTTTGCAAACCTAAAACTATGTAAATGTCATTTTAAAAATTATTATTATCATCATTATTATGCCTAAATGCAAACAGACTCTCTCTTTTCTGGTCACACATGTGATTACTGATAATGTGCAGCAACTTACTTATTGCCCACAGTCTTCTTTCCATTGTCCTTTTGATTACTCATAATTTTGATCCTTCTGAGATCATGGCATTCCATGATTTATGGCCACATATTACCACAAAGAGATAACTGCTATTAAAGAAATGGGTTTTTGCAGCATTGGGCAATTTGGTACCATTAGAAGGACTGCAATTTCCCAACTGCACTCCAGCCACTCTAGTGAAAAGACATACTCTTTTCACTCAATTCTCGGCCAGTTCACTAGTTACCTTCAGAACCTGTCTAAGATAGTGTACTTTGACAGGTTATCTATCCTGAGGTATATTACAGACTAGACCACTAGACCACTAGGTCTATAAACTTTTTTGATTGAGTATTTCATCATACAAAATTTCTGAGCATACTTTTCAATATATGTATCTTTACTTATTTCTAATTTCTGTACTTGCATTATTATACTAATTACTTGTACTATTATACCAATAATTATGTATGCCATAAAACTCACAAAAATAGAAACTAAAAAAGGATGAGCTAATGAAATAATTACTATCTGTTCCCACAAAAGTCAGTGGAGTTTATTGAAAAGGGGAATGACATAGTCAGACCTATGCTAAGGGGAAATGGGAGAGAAGGAGGGAACAAGTATTTATTAGGCACCTATTCCATTCCAGGCACTTATAAATGTCTGAGGCAGATTTGAAATCAGATCTTCCTATCTAGGGGTTCATCAGTCTTTCCAGTAGAGCAGAGTTTCTTAAAATTTTTCCACTTGTGACTCCTTTTCATCTGTGAAATTTTTATATGACCCAGGGTATATAGATATATAAAACAGATATACAAGTCAGTTACAGAACCCCATATGGAGTCACAAATCACAATTCAAGAAACTGAATGCCATATCACTTAGCTGCTGCTTAGTTTAGGAAAAATACTTGGGCAGCTGCATAGAGGACCCATTAAGGATTTGGAGGAGAGATGAAAAGTTCAAATTAAGAAATTATTGCAACGATCCAGGCAAGAGATGATGAGAGATCCTGAACCAGGATGGTGATTGAATGAATAAAGAGAAGTGGACGAATGAGAGAGATGTTTTAGAGATAGATATGACAAAACTGGCCAACTGATTTGGATATACATAGTAAGAGAGAGTAAAGACTCAGAAATAATATGAAGGTAGTAAACCTGGTTGACTGGAAAGATAGTGGTACCTTCAAAGAGAACAGGGAAGTGTGTATGAGGGAATGGCTTTGGGGAAGGGAAAATAATGTGATAAGATCTACAATATAGAGCAAAACTTTTACATACTTGATCATCCTACATGAATTGCTCTTTGTCACCCAAAAAGAAAAAGAGAACATCTTATTCATTAGTCACTGTCCCATTGCATACAAGTTGTACTCTAAAAAGTTTGTGCCACAGTCATAAAGTGATCTGGGTGACAAGGAATAGACATGGGATGGAGGAATATTACTATCCTGAGGGACCAGCTTAGAAAGAGAGGAAGATCAAGTGTTTACCCAGGGATGAGAATGTGGTGGGGAAATACTGGAAGATATGAATAAATGTGGTTATGCTGAACACAAGTTCCTCACTTGAGGGGGAAGATGTGGCTAGCATTGTGCTAGTAAATATTTAACTACCAGCTCTGTCTAAAAATGTACCTATTATACCCTTTTAAATATAATTTTTGTTATTAAGATTTTCTCTATCATATTCTTAAAGTCTAGACAATCAACATAACAATAAATCAAGCCTTCATTTGTAGCATTTGACATTTTCCAAAGTGCAAATACTCACATTGAAAATTTAACAATTGCCTGCAGGAGAACCTGTATAAGCTGGCTTCAACTCATTAGTGAAGAGGACTCATCTTCTGACCTTCTGATTAGTTGATCACACATTCCTTTTGGTCAAGCCCTGGTTCTCTGAAGACCACAGGCCTAAATAATAGGTATTTTTCATGCACTTAGTTCTTTGAATATTAATACTAGAACTGATCCATTCTAAAATACCACAACTTTTCTTTAGAGAGCTTTGATGTTTAGTTTGAAATGTGACTTGAAAATAAGAGCATTTGTCCAACTTCAGTATCAAAAGGAAACATTTATTTTATTTTAAACCCTGTGCAGGATGTTTGTAGGGAATTTGAGATTCCTAAATACTCTGTCACTGGACTTTTTCACCATCCTGAGCCAATGTAATATTTGCCAGCCTTACAGGGCTCTTTTGGCCCTGAATTCAGCAATGATCAAAGTAGATGCTAATTTAGTTTGGAGAATTTTGTCGAGTTATTAAAAGAATTTCTCTACTCCATCCTCTGTAGTGAGTGATGGCAAATGAGTTAAAGCCTTCATATTGATTTGCTGGAATACTCTCATTGTGAATCCAGTAAGGCCAGATGACCAACTGCCCCTATAATATTCTACCTCTGTTGCCTTTGGGTATTAGGATGAAAGCAATTCTGAACCCTCTTTTATTCACCTCCCCAAATATCTGGAAGTCATACTTTTCCTTCTTTACGAGGTTCATTGTGTCCAAACACTATCAGCCAGTCCAGGTCCTTCACCTTCTTTTTTCAGGACTTCTGTACCTGGCTCTCCATCATCATGGAGACTGATACACTTTGATGATTAACACCTCCTCAGCCCCCTCTGTTGCCTCTCCTTTCTGATTGGAGAGCTGAAGAATGAAGTAATAAACACCCTTCCCAAAGCTTCCCTTTATAGATATAAATAGTCCTTTCCTATCATTTCATGCCAGAAATATTTTCCCACCTCATCATCCAGCTCCCAATGCCACTTCCTATGTGAAATATTTCCTGATCTTCCCAATTGTTAAACTTCCACCCTCCCCTAGATTATTTGGTATTTGCTTATATCTTACTGTTATTTCTTCTAATAGAATATAAGTAGCTTGAAGATTAGAAATATTCTGTGTTTGTCTTTGTATTGCCAATACCCAGAAGAGTGCCTTATATATAGTTAGTTGTTAATGAATGCTTGATGAATAGGATTAAAATTATTTAAATGCCTATTTCTAATGATACCAAATAACAAAGGGATGATTTTTAAATATTTTAAAGCTTACTTCTATTTTTATATCAACTTCATTCTGAATGTAACAGCATCACAAAGAACTTATTGAGAGAGGAAACTGTGATTATCATTAGTAAGTAAGTTTTTTATGATTTGGAATAACATTGGTTATAAAAACTTACTTCATAATACTTTATAATAATTTTAATTTTTTCTCTTTATATAAGGAAATGTTAGAAGGAAATGTTTCAGTTTAGATTTTTGTTTTAGAAAATTCACAGTTTGTTTTAAAACTTTTTTGTGGTTAGTTTTTTTTAATGTCTTTATGATATGACCAGAACCATGAAATGATTTTTAAACATTAGGTAGCATAAAACACAGAGTAATTTTAGAATCACTAGAAGTAAACCCAAATTTAAAATATTTCTTGTTGTTTTTCTCTTCTACATGTGGGATTTTGAATTCTTAAGTTTGTAGATGTTTGTTCCTTTGTGAGAATTATACTTAACACTTCAGCTAGCTTTTTTCTTCAAACCACTCAATCCAGTAGTAATGCAAAATGAGCACTAATACAAAAAATGCTTATGCTAAAGACATATCAGTTAGAACAAGGAACGGACATTGATTCGATACACTCTATCAAGTCAGACCACTGATATAATGACTATGCTTCAGACATTTTTGAGGACATTGAGGTATTTCTTCCAGACCAATAAGAAGTCAACTCACGAGTCATCTGACTTATTCTGACTAAGTTCTAATGGTTCTCCACAATTGCTAAATTCACACATTGTGCACCAAAGTTATAGACAGCAAAGCAAATGACTACAGCATAAGCTTGCTCACCAGGACAGCCTTTTGGAATATTTCAGAGAAATTGAGAAACACTCAATTAAGATGATCTCTGAGTTTCCTTCCAGCTCTAAAATTTTATGATTCTTAAAATGTAAGTATATTAAGCACTGTTACTGATGAGAAAGAAAGTAATTTATATTGTCAATTTTTCCAGTTTACATATTACAAAAGTATTTATTGGAACATTCATAAGTTTATTCTATTTTTTTAAGAACACACTGAAATTCAAGTCTGGGCTCTAGAGGTCCTTTCAGACAATCGAAAGCAGAATTTTCCAACCAGGCAGCTGTAGTTCATTAGATCTGCCATGGACCGTGAAAGCCACTTGCCAATAGTGTCGAAAGACTATTACTCATTTCAATCTCTCTGAAGAGGACAGATCTCTCTCTGACAAAGCATTAGTGAAAAACACTGAGTTTGGGGCTACGTCTGGCCCAGCTCAACACACATGGACGGAAGTTCAATGGAGAAACTAAAGCCAAGTGGGGATGACAGATTGATGTTCTAGCTTTTCACCTTCAGAGACCAGAGCTTCCATCTAGATTACAAGGAGAGAAGGGGAGGGAGGAAGGAAGACTAGGCAATAACAATATGCTGGCAGTGTGCATGATAATCATACCATCTGACCTGACAAAGCTGTCAATCTGAACTGCAGAATCTCTGTTTCTGATTGAGACTTTCTAATCCCATCAGTTCAAAACAGAAAAACTTTAGAAGCCAATCAAATCAGCTCTGAATGTCAGTCACTGTCCAACTAAGGCAATGCAATTCATCATAAAATCAAGCTCACCCTCAGAAACATAGCAAGCCTTGGGTCAAAGATCTTTATTGAAGGGAACCAGAAAAAACATTAGAAATTTTAAACCCCGAGCAACTAAAATTCACGAGGATTCCACTGCTTTTCTCTCTAGAGATTATATAATTATTTGGCAATTTGATCTAAACAAGGGTGGGTTTTTGTTCTAATTTATCATCGGTTTTTTCTATCCTCTAAAGAGTTCTGGCTATGTCTATACAGCCTAGCCATAAAATTGAACTGAACTGAGCTGAAAGAATGAGATAAGTACCTCACCCTTTGAATACTGTCTACAAAAGAAATGATGCTTTATGATCAAAGAAAAAAATTAATTCTTTCAGAGAATGCTCCCTAATGGGCTCTAGTCTGTAAGACCATTATAATAGCTGCCAAAAAAACCTAGGGTTTCAAGTTTCCATTTTGTTACCACGAGGTGTATCCCAAATTCATACTCATAAGACATTTCTTAGTATTTTATGATTGACCATTACTTACATGAAATATTTTAAAGGATGGGAGGGAATAAACATTTATATAGCTTCTACTAAGTACCAAGCATTCTGCTAAGTGCTTTTATTTCATTTGATCCTCACAACAACCCTGGGAGGTGGGTGCTACTATGACCTCCCATTTTATAGCTGGGGAAACTGAGGCAAATAGATTTGCCCAGGGTCACATAACTGGTAAGTGTCTGAGGTCAAATTTGAACCAGAATCAGAAAGTCAGAAAGACTTTAGGCCCAGTGTTCTATCCACTTTCACCTAGTCACCTTCACCTTAAAGTTAAGAAACAACTGTCACCATATCTGGGTTTTAATTTCAAGTTATAGATTCTAACAATAAAGGATTTTTATCCTTCTAATACCTTTTTAAAGTATTTTAAAATAGCCTTGGTAATCATAATATTTTATTCCAGAAAAGAAGGTTGGCCAAACCACAACTTTAATGATCTGGAGTAGCTTCTGGAGAACATGAAGTAATATTTAGCACAGTACTTTGCACAGAGTACATTCAATAAAAATATTATATTGAACACTCAAAAATTTTCAATAAAATAAAACTTAACTTTCACAGAAGATAGTGGTATGGGATAGTATCATTTTCCCATTTTATTTTCACAAAATCCATCCCAGTTTCATATCTGCATGGAATTCAATTGTGACTTATATAAACATGACATTCACATGGAATTCCATACTGAATTATATTTAACAAAAAATCAAGAGAAAGAAGCAATCCCCAAAGGAGTCTTGATGCCCAAAGAAAGAGATAAAAAGGAAGGTAGTGAAGGGAGAGCATGGCATGATAGAAATTTCTTTAAAAAGATGTATTTGCTCCAAAGTAAAGTGTTAAGAATAACAACTGACCAAAAAGATATGTCTGTAGATACACATGTGAATTAGATGTTTACAACTAAGTGTGAAAAAAGGAAAATTAGGCATTTGCTCTATAAAACTTCCATGACTCAGAAATCCCACTTCTCTAATACAATCTGGAAATATATTTCCTTTATAAGCATTAGTTATGAGTAAACTCCAAAGTTCTCAAAATGTGGTGACTTAATAACAACCAAATTTGTCCACAGAGATATGAACAGTTTCCTCTCCCTATTCTTCAGAGGAGGGAGGTCATCTCAGACTTTTTCAATATGTTTACTGGATTTAGTGAAGTTTTTTTCTCTTCCTATTTTTTTATTCTTTATCAAAGGCATTAACTTTCTGTGACGAAGGAAGAGGGGAAAAATAAATAAAGGGAGCATATATTATGGTATGCATATATTATAAGTATATATTTATACATATATAATATATATAGAAGGAAAAACTACACACACATATATCTATATATACATATAAATAACATATATAATTTTAAATTCCAAAAAACTGTGTAATTAGCCATAATTTAGAATATTAAGTATCCCTCCAACTTACAGCAAACTCTTTGTTTTCTCTGATCTATTGACCCTGAAAAAATAGGTCACCAAAGACCTTGGAGGACTCTCTTCCTAAAATGGAAACATTATCACTATGGGATATGGGATTACAATTATGAATGTAGTGTTAAAATGAAAAAAACTCCTACATATTCAAATTTCCATAAAAGTTTGTTCAAAGTTTTCAAATTTATAAAGACTAATGTAGGAGGCTCAATAACTTAGGTTATTTTTTATCTAAAGGTTTCACAAAAGTTTATATGACACTAGAATTACCCTTGTTTTAGGAGTAAACACCACAAGATGAAATTCATTACCAAGTGAATGGTTTAAAATACTCAGAAACTATTTTGGCTGACTTTTTTACTTATTAATAATGGAGTATCAATTTAAAATTGGGTTCCATGAAAGCATTCCCTCCTTCCAAAATGGTCCTATAAACTATATTAGTGGTAGGATAATCATTAAAGAAAAAACTCATATTATTTCTCTAACTCATTATCATAATAGTCATCCCAACAATATGGCAAGAAAAATCTAAAACTCTAAGAAAAAATGAAGCAACCTTTTATTTTATTTTTTTAAAATAACTTTTTATTGACAGAACCCATGCCAGGGTAATTTTTTAGAACATTATCCCTTGCACTCACTTCTGTTCCGATTTTTCCCCTCTCTCCCTCCACCCCCTCCCCCAAATGGCAAGCAGTCCTATACATGTTAAATATGCCACAGTATAGCCTAGATACAGAAGGTAGAAATAACCTGGGAAGAAAAACAAAAATGCAAATGGTTTAAATTCACTTCCCAGTATTCTTTCTTTGGGTGTAGCTGCTTCTGTCCATCTTTGATCAATTGAAACTGAGTTAGATCTCTTTGTTGAAGAAATACACTTCCATCAGAATACATCCTCATACAATATTGTTGTCGAAGTGTATAATGATTTCCTGATTCTGCTCATCTCACTTAGCATCAGTCCATGTAGGTCTCTCCAAGCCTCTCTGTATTCATCCTGCTGGTCATTCCTTACAGAACAATAATATTCCATAACATTCATATACCACAATTTACCCAGTCATTCTCCAATTGATGGGCATCCATTCAATTTCCAGTTTCTAGCCACTACAAACAGGGCTGCCACAAACATTTTGGTCCCTTCCCCTTCTTTAGTATTTCTTTGGGATATAAGCCCAGTAGTAGCACTGCTGGATCAAAGGGAATGCACAGTTTGATAACTTTTGGGGTATAATTCCAGATATGAAGCAATCTTTTAAAAAATTACAAATACAACATTATTGTCTCCTGCAAAATAAGAATGGTACAATGATAATAAAATTGGTTTTTTTTCATCTAAATTCACTATTTAAAGATATTTCTGACAAAAAACAAAAAGCAACTGGAGTCACCAATTGACTCATTTCTATGGCCAGGTAAAATCATTATTTTTTTTTTCTATTACATCAAGGATGGTTCCAGTTTAGTATTTTGATCGGATTTAGAGGTAGAAAGACTTGAGTTCAAATTTATCTCTAACATTTAGAGGTGAGTTACTGTTGTTATTGATCATGTCCAATTCTCTGGGACCTCATTTGGGGTCTTCATGGCAAAGAGACTGGGGTGTTGGCCATTTCCTTCTCCAACTCATTTTACAGATGAGGAAATTGCAGCAAACAGGGTTAAATGGTCCAAGGTCTTCCAGCCAGCAAGTATATAAAGCTAGCTTTGAACTCAGGAAGAAGAGTCTCCCTGACTCCAAGTCCAGCGCTCTGTGCATTGTGGCACCGTGTAATGTCTAATGGGGTGTTCTGGATAAGTTACATAGCCTCTATCTGCCTCAATTTCATTAACTGCAAAATTCTTCACCTGTCTTGCTGTGAGGTATAAATGAGATAAAATGTATGAAGCACTTAGCAAAGTGCCTGGGCATGTAGTAGGCACTATATAAATGCTTATTCTTTCCTCCTCCCCCCATTCTTTCCTACCAAACAGAAGCTGCATTAACCAACCAACCACATGCACAGAAAGACCTGGCTCCACTCCAGGAAAAAACAAATATCAGATCAAATGATTGTTGACATAACATGAGAATGCATGCACAAAACACACACACACACACACACACACACACACACACACTCCAGGAAAAAATGTGAAGGAAACAACTGAATATAAGGAGAAAAGAAGAAATAAAAATAGCGGGCTTTATGAAAAGGGGTGGGGGGAAGCACATAGTTCAACAGGTTCCTGAAATCCTGGTAGTGATCGATAAATTGACTTTTGCTTCACCTTTTATGAAGAGGCTGTACTTAGCAAATCACTGTGTAAGCTGCCTCAATAACAGCACTCCTGCTATCAAGTTTACTTGCAAGGATTCCAACAAAGAAATTAATTTCTTAGATGACAAGGAAAGGTTATCTAGAATGAAGAAAACACAAGAGACTGAGTGTTCACCTAATAAAACAGACAAATATCAGTCTAGGCACTGAATTCAGAGCTGCTCTACTTTCCATAGGATCTGAATTCCCTACAGTCCAACCACTACAATTTCTTTAAGAAAAAAAAATCTTCCCTTTCAAAGGATGCCTTCCTGAAAACACTAGCACTTTATAACTTTATAAAGCATTGCCTAGATCTTCTGTCAGTATGGGTTGTTGTAAAACTTCTCCCATGGCTACTTCTCACGTAAAGACCATATCAATAAAACATTCCACAATAACAATGATCAAATCGGAGAATGCAGAAATTGACACTTATCAAAAGTCACTGAGGGTTTTCTCCTTACCATCAAATACTGGGAAACTTTCCTAATTCTTTCATGTTTCAGACCATATTCAGAGCATCATCCTAGCAACAGGTAATATACAAAGGCGATTCCTCTCCTATATTATATATATATATATATATATATATATATATATATATATATATATATATATATATATATATATACACACACATACATATCATAAATTTAACAATAGTCTCCCAATCAACCAATTAGTTCTTGTTTCAGGGTTATGGTTATATTGAAAATGGTGGTCACCTAATCTACTGGCTGTGCCAGAGATTCTGATATTTTGTAAGAGTGGATTTTGCTTCCATGAATTCATGTTCTTATCCCAGGCACATACCTCATATTACTGTCCCACCCATACTAGTTTGCAATACCATAGAATCCCAAGGTAAAATTGATTTAAAAAATAAAAACAAAATCTTAAGCATATAAATCAAAAGAATCGTGTCCTTAAATCCCAGAAACATTAATTTCCTTAAACTTCATTGTATTAACTGTCACCATATTGTTTATTGCATGTTCATAAATTGGGGAAACAACAGTACAAGGGATAGTAAATTCACTAAGGAACTTGAAAGCTATAAAACAGGAACTGGCTATAAACACCAGTGACATAGAGAAGGGGTATATGGTATTATCAGCCCCCAATAGAAATTAAGATGCAAAAAGTATGGAACAGGAATTTAAAAATCTGAGATCAACCAAGCCAAGAGCTGCCATATTATCATATGACCATCCCTGAGTGAGAGCTCTCCTCACAAAAAAAGTTGATTTTTTTAATGTAATGCATTTTTCCCATTTCAGAGAACTCTTTGTATAATTTCAATAAAGATTTTATTCAAATGTTGAGGCTTTCGTGGTTTTTCTTAAAAATTGACTACACTTTTAAGTAATAGTAGGTTTTTGTTTATGACCGAAAGCACTAATTGCCATAATAATTGTTCATGTAGTAAAGTCATCCCCATTATCTGATTAACAATATTAAAGGGGTATCACCACCTTCTAAACTCTACAAACTACAAAAATAATTAAAGAAGGAATGGTTACCATCATAATAAGATTGACTATTTCTTTGGATGGTACAGTTAAAGTATAAGTAGAGAATGAAAATAAGACCCTCTTGCCTCTCAACTAGCATAATCTTCAGCCCCAGAATGTGTAGATGATCTAATACAAAAGTAATGAACTTGTGTCCATGCTGAAACCATTTTTTAAAAACTAAATATTCAATCATGTCAGAATCTTAGGATTTTAGAACTGAGTAGTCTTTTATGGTTTATCCAAACCAATATGTTTATTTTATGTGTGGAGAAACTGAGGCCCCAAGAGGTTGATTGACTTGGTCAAAGCAACCACAAGTAGTTTGTATCGGAATCAGGACTAGAATACAGGTCTCATAATTTCCATTTCCCTTTCTTCCACTTTCTCTAGCATGGAAACCATCCATGGAAAAAATGATATAGATCCTTGTTTTAAAATTTCCAATACAAACAACTCATCAAAATGCAATAGCCGGTGAAAGTAATAAAAGGTTGGAATCAGAACAAAAGGACTAAAAATCCTTGCTTTGTAACAAAGCTGCCTAAGGCAGGATGTAGGGCAGAGGCACTATAGGCAATGATGTTCAAATAGCCTCATATCTCTCCATAGAAGTGAAATATATTAGGAACTAATCTTGATCTTTATAGTTCTTGGTAGGCCTGTTAATGTAACTAATGTTAGGAATGTTAGGAAATACTTGAAGGCATATAGATATACACATGTATCTGCATCTATAAGTACATTTATGTAAATAATTATATGTTTATATATACATATGTATAAATGCACACATTTATAGGCATAGGTATATATGTATACATATATAAAGATATAGCTATGAGTGTAGGTGGGTACATACATATTTACACACACACAGAGGATCCCTATAAGACCACCTTAATGTGGAGAATATCTTTCTTTACAGAAGAAACGAAACCTTAAGCATCTCATGAAAATCTTCCCAAATCCCTAATTTAAAGATTAATAAAAGAAAAAATAAACAAAAGAAAACCACACCCAACACAATTCCAGGGAATCTGGACAAGTCTTAGACCAATTATCAACTGATTAAAAAAGATCTGCTTCTGTACTTGGTAAAAAAAAAAAAAATGCATGATATCTGGGCCCAAAGGGAAATTAAACCACAAAGTTTAAACAAAACAAAAATAAAATCAATGCTTACCAAAGAAGAAGAAGGGGGGAAAAAATCTCGTTGCTCTTAAAGAGAATTTAGATTCCAGCTTTCTAGTTATCAAAAAATTCTATTTTTAGATGATACTGAGGTTTGAGATACTCCTATGCCTTTAATCCCCATTTGATAGTCAAATACACCTGTCTGGCCCTGCTCCTTCTGATGGTAAATAGGAGGTTTGCATTTAAGTTACAATGTGGAGTGCTTCAGAGCAACCTCGTGCCAAAATGGCACATTTCTGAGGGATGCAAAGGTATTCAATAAAAAGCTTTTAAAGGCATATTTTTAAACTTGCAGCAGGAAAGCTTTTCTGTGTCAAGACAGTAATTCTTTTAACAGCATTGATCAAAATGTCATTCTTTTATGAGTGTACAATACCTTTTAATGGCATACAACAAGCCATTAGGGTTATACACCTCCGTATAGCAGACAGCTTACTGGAAAAAAGAGAACGTTGGCCAAGATACAGTCACTAGTTTTTATGCTTCTAATAAGGAATATGTTTTTCCTTCACTGTGTTTCATCCTGAAGTCCACAATTGAAATTATCTAAAGATAAAGCACAAGGTCTCCAGTTTCCTACTTTAAAATAACTCTCAAACTATAGTTTTCTGTCTCTCAGAAAACAGCCTCGCAAACCACTCCATATGTAGGGCCAATAACCATATCTGGCTATTAGATAAGCAGGGCTTAGGTACTTTTATGCTTTCTGAAAGATGAATAAACTGATCCTTTAAAAGTTAATCACCTTTTTATGTTTATTCATGAGATTTCAATAAAATATCTTAAAATATTTCAATAAAATATTAAAATTCAAGACCCAAAGAGTCCTTCTCCACAATCATCCTCTGATATTGATTATGTTCCCTTCCATGATACCACAAGGTGCTAAGCAGTATTCAAAAATCATTTTTAAAAGATATAAATAATACTAATCCCTTTCATACCGTGGATGTGTTTATGCTTTAATAAAGAAAATGCAAAATTGAAATTAGTTAGGAGAAATCTGATGATATAATCAACATACATATATGTCCATTCATTTTTTAAAAGTTTTGTTTTCCAAGTGTTTGTCCCTTCGTGACAGAATGAGCTTTGAAGCAGAGTAAGGAAAACTGAAGCAAGATTTGGAAGGATATGGATTAATTCTTGGTTTTCATTTTAAAAGTCAAATTTATCTAGAGAGTGGCAAGGATGAAACTATTAATACTACATTTTGTTTTAGTTTTAATTTTGAGATTTTTTTTTTAGTTTTGAGAATTTTAAAGCAGTTTCCAGTTAACTGGACTGTACCTTATGTCTCAACTTTCCCACAGTTTCAACAACACCTTGCAAAAGAACAAGGTCTTCAGAGACTAAGCAGGCTACCACTAATATTTACTGTGCTCCAACAAAAAGGGAACCATCTATAGAAGGTAGGCCAGTTGTTCCTTAGAACCTTTCCCAAAAATGGGGAAGGTAAAAGTATGGCAGAGTGCCTCTCCTTAAGACTTGTGTCAATGTGTGTGTGTGTGTTTTGAAGTGGTAGGAGAAAGGATGCCTGGAGCGTGAACAGGCTCCTGTTTATCCAGGCTCCTGTTTATGGATTTAAGAAAAAGAGTAGGTGAAAGAGGACAACTTGCCAGATTTCATTTCCCAAGAAGTTTGCAGGTAAAAAGTAGGTCTTCAGTTCTCTTAGTTATCCCCTGCATATGATAATCACCAAATTGCCACCATATCCAGGGGACAAATAAAAACATGTTTTATGTGTTATAAAATATCTGAAGGGCGGGGGGAGCAGAGAAAAGGAAAAAAAAACAACAGAAATCTAAATACTGGAGGTGGGGAAGGAGATTGGGAGAAAATACAAAAAAAATAGAACTATATCAACAGTTACAAAATCATAACCCCAAAGGATTCACTTACAGCTGGGAAATATGTTTGGATCTCCCAGATTCTATCTCCAAGCTTCTGCAGTCACTATTACCACTCCAACTTCTAGACACAAATAGCATCCCAAGTTGGAAATAGCTCAACCAGAAATAGCAGTGGGAAATGCCTCTAGAATTGAAAATGGTTAGCTATGTTTCATTTTTGCATAAAATTAAAAAAGAAACCATTCGAGACAAATCAAATTTTTAAAGCCACACCACGCTTCTCATGGTATAACTATTTGTTATATAAAATGCTCCCTTCATTGAATAGAACACCACAAGACCAATTGCATTTACACCTTTCATTTGCCCTGCATCTATAATTAAAGATACAATTAAATAAAATGAAGTCTCTCCACAGGGTTAGCAGGTTACCCTCAAATAGCCTGACCCACACATGGCTCATATAGCCAGGCCAACTACTCTTTTTACTGATCACTCCTCCCCTAGGAAGCTTCACCTCCTTCAAAAATCCAAAACACAACAAGAACAAGAAGGAGGGAAATAACAAATCTGTAAACAAGAATTTAAACCAATTCATTCAAGAAATGGAAATGAAAAGTTGGCATTCCCCCTAATTATCAGGAAAAAATGGGCTGCTGTGTCAAGGAACATTTCTAATACCTTAGAAAGTCAGAGTGAGAGTACAAAACTAGATTGATTAAAGTTTAAAAAATAGCAATTTCTTCTTTAAAATTTGAACATTCAATACATGTTTGAGGAGAGGTAATAACTCCAAATAATTAAAAAAATAAAAGACATTTGGTTGATTCAATTCTGATCCTGTTAGAAATTTAAAACAATGTCCCAAGATTGAGCCTAATTATTGATCTACTGGAATTAAGAAAGGATCAGGTTTCAGTGGTTCTATTAAAGAGTCAAGGACCACACCCTTCATCTCATACCACTGTTTCTCAAAAGTCATGAGTCAAAGATGAAGACAAAATTTTAAAAAGGGGGGAGGGATAGAACTGTGTAAATTCATCACCACCCCCTGGAAAATTAGTTCAAAATGCATTTGTTACTCCCGAAGTTACTCATGACCACCACTTCCCTTTCATAAGATTATCCAACCCCCTTTTTGTATAGATAAGAAAGAAACCTAGGGAGGTTAAGCAACTTACCCAATGGAATATAGATACAAAGTTGGAATTTGGACCCAGGTCTCTAACTACAGGAGCAGTACTAACTGTATCACCTTGTTAATAGTTTTAGTATCTAAAGAAAAAACATGATATAACTCCAAGGATTACAAGTTTAACATCATAACAGAACTTTCTCTGGTTGTGCAGCAAATGCACCGATGATGGGTTTTTAAATTGTAGACAAACTCATTGATCAAAGTGATCTTCACAGCTAAGTAACAGGCCACAGAGTCTTATTTTAATTCTTCAGAAGTCAAACAGTTGTGTTTTTTACATTTGCATATTACGGTTATACTTGGGGTAATTTAAACAATATTATTTATTCTAACATGACTTTAAACTCTAACATGAGACTAAGTTCGGAAAGTGAAGATCAGCTTTCTTGGACTATTTAGAATCATAGAATCATAGCATATTTAAAGATTATGTGGTCCAGCTCCCTCATTTCATGGATGAGAAAACTGAATCATTGAGAACTTCTAACTTGCCCAAAGTGAGATTAGAACCAAGACCTCCTGATTCCTAATCTGGTGTTTCCCCCTTCTATACTATACTAGTACCTACTAAATGGCAAATCAAATCCAAAAATTTTGGGTCAAAAGAGAGTTACATTCCTATACTCTTATGTGTATCTTCAAATTAAAAAAAAAACACCAAAGAATTATTAAGATAGTTTATTCAAGAAAAAGAAATTACTTCCAAATTCTTGGCTGATAACCTATATTTTTGCTTCCCTTCTCCTTCCTCAGGCATTTTTCTCTAACTTGTTCTAGATGTATTCCTTAGGGTATTCAGTTTAATAAAAATAAATAACTTTAATTTATTCAAATAATGGTGGGGGTGTTGGTCCATACAAAGCCAGATGACTGGCTTAACTATCTTCATCCCACAATTCTCAGTTTCAATTATTTATTTTGTCACAAGGGAGTAAATGAGCTGAATTTTCACGTTTGTAAAACTGTGTGGTGTTTTCAACAATTCCAAGCTGTAGAAGTTCATTGTTTTAATACTAATAAAACCTCCCACAACACCATATGGCTATATGGAGTAACCACTGAACACCAAGGAAAATAAAAAAATTCAAGTGATCTGAAGGACATTGGAAAGAAGCATCAGGTATTTAGGACTTCCCAAAGAGCTTTTGTTTATATGGGTTATGTCTACCAATAGTTAACATATTAGAAAGTAAAATGTCAGTGTTGTTATGACAATATTTTCTACTTTAAAAGACCCCTGAGAGGATATTAGGGACCTCCAAGAACTCCAGATCACACTTTGAGAACTGCTACTTTAGGCAACTCTCTAAGACTCTAAGTTACAAAAAAAAAAAAAAAAAAAAAAAAAAAAAAAAGATGGTGATCCATTGGGAAGTAGGGTTTTTGTCATCCAGAAATTGCCTGCAACAATGAAATCAATGATCCTGTCCTCGTCTGCATCCCCGATCACTAGCATTCCCAAATTCCTAAGATTATGGGATCACAGATTTAGAGCTGGAAAGAAACTGAGAAGTCATCTAATTCATTTTATAAATGAGGAAATCAGAGAAGTTAAGCCACTTATTCTAGGTCATATCTGCATAAATGGTAAATCTTTTAAAAACAATCATGAAAAATGCCTTTCAAATGTATTTTACTTTCAAAGAAATTCCATAAGAGACTTCTTTTAGATTGTTCCAGTTGCTATTTATTGTGCTAAGCAAGATTATATCAGATTCTTGTCTAATAGACTTTTACTCAAAGTAAGGCAAAAGAATCAAGAAAAAGTGAGATTTTTAAAAATCTCAGTGGGGAAGCTTTCTGGCCTTTTATTTCATTTTCCTTTATTCATTTTCTTCTCCTTTCTTGTGGAAAAGTCTTTAGGATTAGATATATTACTCATTAAAAACTCCTTTGAAAAAGTATATATTCCATAAAGATTTTAAAGAAGCGATAGCATTCAATTAGCAAATAAAAAAAGGATAATCAGTTCACCAAACAAAAAAAAGGCAATAGATACAAAATTGAAAAAAGGGGAGGAAAGGGAAAGCCGAGCAAAACACTTTAAAGATAAGAACAATTTATACAGGAAAAAGCAAAATGCTGGCAAATCCTGAATGGGGAAGTTAGTATTGATCTATCAGTTTGAAGAGTGATTTTCTTAAGAAGAAATAGCAACAATCCGATGTAGAAATGAGGAGAGCAAGATCAGCTTACAGAAAAGGGGGGAAAACAAAAGGAAAAATTGTATACATGAAGTCATAACAACCATCTTTAAAAGAAGTAACAGTTTCCTTAGGGAATACTTCAAGTTAAATGCAAAGCATGATGACCTGGAAGCAATTTCACTAATGCACATTTCACAAAGTGGCACTACTTTCAGAAGTCAAATCAATGCCTTCTCTGAGATTTAAGAAAGGACATCAAATACTCTCAGTGGGAATGTGAGGAAGTCATAAGGATATGGGGTCCTCAGGATGTGGACAACCACCCATGTATCTGTATGGTGATTTCTGGTAGACAACTTGACTCATTCTCAAATTCAACATTCTCACAAAAGTAATCACCATTAGCAATTATTTTTAGAAGGGGATAGTGAGCCCAATGCAGTGAGCTATATACTTTCACAATTATTTCATGTACTTTATATTACCTTTTAAATTAATTATTGTGAAAAGATACCTGGAAAGAAACCGTGTAACCAGTTGCTTGTTATTTGAAGCTATCCAGATTTTTTCATGAACTGTTATTTGTTAGGGTTTGTTTGTAAAGTGAGGCTATTCACAGAAAATATTTAAGTCATGATAAGTATAAATAGTAGATGAATGAGAATGAAAAATCATGAAAAAGAATAGCAGGTTAAAAAATCTCTACAATTGTTATGAGATGATATTTTCTTCCTCCCCTTCTTTCCTGAGTAGAAGTCAGGATTACCATTTCTCTGCAATTGTAACAGGCCCTTAATGGGTCTTCCTATGTATGTTCTCTCCCTCCTTTAATCCATCCTTCATATCATAAAATAGTCTTTGGAAGTCATGGATCCAGTGGAATCATTTGTCATGCATTAGACCCATAGAATCATGGAGGATGACAATAGGGTCTATTAATACTTACGGGCATGAAGCAGTAGCTAGTGCACATAACTAGACAATAAATTAGGTCCAACAAAACATGGGAGGCAATTCAGCATAATGAAAAAGCAAATATACCTTCTATAGACTGAATAGGTAATGTCTCACACCTGCAAATATGATTACTTACTAAATGCAAAGAGACTATTGTGATAAACAAAATACAAATTCATTTAAAGCCAAATAAAAAGAAAGAAAAGGTCATCAGATTTAGTCATATAAAAATGATTGGAAGAAACAGATCTAGAAGAGAATACATTTACTTGAACAATGAAGTCAAATGTGAGATGGAAAAAGATAGAGAGGTAAATGGGAGGTGAAGAAATAAAGGCAATGAGTAGAAAAAAAACTTTTTCAAAGTTTGGCTATGAAGGGGAGAGAAATCATAGATAGGATGATAGCTTGAAGGGAAAGAAGAGTCAAGTGAAGATTTTCAGGTATCATTATTTATGTTTGAATAGCATCCCTATATAACTCTATAAGCTCCTATCCTATCCAAATTTTATAGCTCCCTTCAGCCTTAGCATATAGTTTTATACACAGATGATGAATTGAATTGCATGTCCTGAAGATCTCTAGAAAGATGAAGACGAGGAAAAGTGTGATGAAACAGCAACATATTTTTGAAAACTATTCAACTGACCCAATCCTGTAGATACTATATGACAGATGCTAGGACAGCATGTTGGTATGCTGAATAAAGCGCCAGGTCTGGAGTCAGAAAGATCTAAATTTAAATCTGGCCTCAGACATTGATTGGGTAAGTCACTTAATCCTGTCTGCCTCAGTTTCCTCATCTGTAAAATGAATCAGAGAAGAAAATGATAAATCACTCCAGTACTGCCAAGAAAATCCCATATGGGATCATAAAGAGTTAGACACAATCATAACAACTGAACAACAAAGATGCTACAGATCTGACTTTGAAGAATCAAAGGTGAAGTATCAGCTAATAATTATAACATGTCAACTAGCAATGACATCTACCTGGATTGTTATAGACTACTATGTCAAATGATTAAATGCAGAAATCACTAGTTCTATAGACCTAATACTCATCTGAGATGCTTGGCAGAAATCTTGTATTTGCACGTGTTGCTTGCAATTTGTATGACAGAGAGAAATAACCACCCAAAGGCCAATCTTTTCTTTAAGCTTTTAGAAATCAACTTAAAATGAGGAGAATGTTTTGCAAACAATAAATTGTTATCAAAATATGAGTTTTGTTGTTGTAGTAGTAGCAATAGCAGCAGCAGCAATAGTAACAAAGAGTCGGAGTAAAGGAAACCTTCCCCTTCTTTAAAAAAAAAAACAAAAAAAAAACCCACAAAAAACATTTTCTAAAAGAACCAAACATTTTCTAAGATGGAATAGGGCTTCACATGGCCTAAAAGAATAATGATTAACTAGAAAGTTTGCCACTTAGCATGTCATTAATACTTCACATCAAATCAACTTCAAAATGTTTCAAGAGCATGGGGGAAATTGGAACAGAGGAAAGATCACTGGAAAAGAAGTATCCAACAGCTAACTATAGGAAATTTTGTGCCAAAGTCCTAATGAATGACAGAAAAATAAAAAAGAATGAAAAGAAAAAGCTTTAGGTTAGATGTCCTGAAGCTGTTTTCCATAGATAGGTCCTTTGTAGCTGAACACAGTTTGATCTTAATTGACTTTTGAAAACAAGTGAATCATGGCCAATAAACTATGATATCATATAATTTTCACTGTCTTCGTTGTTGACTTCAGTGGGTGTATGTATTTGTTTGTCTAAAATTAATCTGGAAAGAATCTTTCACTACTTACTCTGAGGATTCTCTCTACTCTCCATCCATGAATTCCTTCTGTTTCAAATGTTCCTGGAACAACTTATGGGGTTCTCCAAAAGTTTTCATTTCAGAGGAGGCAGTGAGACCTACAAGATTTGTTCCATCTCCACCAGCAATCTCAGCTTCTAAGAAGAAAAACAGAAAGTTAGAAATAGCAGAGAATCATAGAATTAGAGAGCAGGAAGAGACTTGGGGTGATCTGCACAAATCACTTCATTTTGTACAAAATGATACCTAGGCCTGGAAAGGAAATGAAGTGACCAAAATGACTCAGCAAGGATATAACTATCAATCAACAAGTATTTATTAAGCACTTACTGTGTGCCAGGTACCATGATAAGAGCTGGGGATACAAATCTTGCCCACAAAGAGGGGGCAGTTTAATAAGGGAGATAACATGGAAAACAAGTAGATATATTTCAGAGTAGATGAAAGAAATCTGAAAGGGGAAAAACACACCCAGGGAGGTAGTTTTTGCTTCGAATTTACTCTGGAAGAATTCACATTACCAACTTATTCTGTATGCTTTCAAGATTTTATTAGAGGCAGCTGGAAATACAGTGCATAGAGAGTCAAGAGGACCTGACTTCAAATCTAGTCTCAGACATTTAGTAATTGTATGATCATGGGCAAATTATGTAATCTCTGTTTGCTTCAGTTTCCTTATCTGTAAAATGACTATAATAATAACACCTGTCTCCAGGGGATAACAATTGTAAACTGGCACATAGTAGGTGCTTAATAAGTCTTAGCTATTATTATTATTATTATTATTATTATTAGTCTTCCTGTTAATGAGAGCTAAAAAATTTCTATGAAATATAGTATTTTCTCCATAATAGCAGTATCTGCAAATACATATGCATAAAAAATAAAATTGTGTTTTCTGTATTTGGGCTTTTTACTTTCTGCTTCTAAATTTCTACTACTTCAAAGATCATTATTATATTTGCTTATACTATTTTCAACAGCTTCAGTGGATTTTTTCTTTAAACCAATTATATATGTAACCATATTGAACAGACATAGTTTCTCTTTTAAAAGATGAGATGGTAAAAGTTTAAAATAATCAGATTTAATTTAATTGCTAAAAATGTGAAACAAGGATCAATAATCATTCTCAAGGTATTGTGATTTTTAATTGCATTTTTAAAAAAGCAACCAGATTGGATCGTATTTGCAAAAACGAGTATCTAGACATAGAACAAATATTATGATACTTTTAGTTTCCACATAAAGACTGTTTACCTTTGAAAGGGAGCTGTATGTGCAAGAATGTTTGTGTGGTAGCCCTCTTTGTAGTGGCTAGAAACTGGAAACTGAGTGGATGCCCATCAATTGGAGAATGGCTGAATAAATTGTGGTATATGAATGTTATGGAATATTATTGTTCTGTAAGAAATGACCAACAGGAGGATTTCAGAAAGGCCTGGAGAGACTTATATGAACTGATGCTGAGTGAAAAGAGCAGAACCAGGAGATCATTATATACTTCAACAACAATACTATATGATAATCAATTCTGATGGATGTGGCCCTCTTCAACAATGAGATGAACCAAATCAATTCCAATAGAGCAGTAATGAACTGAACCAGCTATGCCCAGCAAAAGAACTCTGGGAGATGACTAGGAACCACTACATAGAATTCCCAATCCCTCTATTTTTGTCCGCCTGCATTTTTGATTTCCTTCATATGTTAATTGTACACTATTTCAAAGTCTGACTCTTTTTGTGCAGCAAAATAACTGTATGGACATGTATACATATATTGTATTTAACTTATGCTTTAACATATTTAACATGTATTGATCAACCTGCCATCTGGGAGAGGAGGTAGGGGAAGAGTTGGAACAAAAGGTTTTGCAGTTGTCAATGCTGAAAAATTACCCATGCATATATCTTGTAAATTTTAAAGCTATAATAAAAAAAAAGACTGTTTACCTTCAAGTTTACACACTTCACTTAATTTAAATGCCATAAGTAGTCATGGGCCTATGATAATTGATGGTACCATTGGGAAATGATGTCAATATTGAGATTTCACATGCACCAACTCAAATCTGATATCACTTTAATGTATCATATAATAAGTTAGCATTTATATAGAATTTTAAAATTTACAAAGTGCAATGTATTATCTCATTTGAGCCTTATGGCTCTGGGACATAGATGATATTATTATCCCCATTTTACAGATGAAGAAACTCATCCTATAAAATGCCATTTATATATATCAATTTCTTCACCTAAATACACACACACACACACACACACACACACACACACACACACACACACATATATATATACACATATGAGTAATTAAAAAAATATCCAATAATTTTAGCCATTGTTTCCCACCTCCCCAAAGTGAACGTACTTTAATTTTTAAAACTCTAAACCAAACCACTTCTGCTAATGTGGGGTCTTTATTTATGACTCAACTACATCTTTGGGACAATCTTAAGAACATGAAACTTTTTTCTCTTACAGTACTTAAAATTGTAAAGGAGTCCTCTGAAATGGAACAGCTAACAGAGTGGAATAGGAGGTTCATTATCATTTGGGCATCAGGAAGATGCCCTTATAGTTGTATAAATGTAATCAAAGGGAATGTCAGACCACTGAAGAGTCCAAAAGAATTGGCAGGGCCATTGAACAGCTTCTGTTTTTTGTTTGTTTGTTTGTTTGATTGTTTATTTTTCTTAAGGAATCCAGAATTAAATCCCTAGAAGCTGAGCATATGAAAGCTGTAATTCCTTCAAGCAATAGGTAATGGGGAAAATCTTTATAAAAATTGGGTAGGAGAGAATAAAAGAGTGCTATGTTTTTCTTATAAAATTCACCCAGCCCACAGGCATGAACAGGGGAGATAGCCACTTATCACTTTTGAGTTTACAAAGCATTTTATATCACTATTTGATTCATATACAACCCTTTAGGGATGTTACCACAAATATTATTATAGCCATTTTATACATTTGTAAACTAAGATTCAGAGAAGACACATCAAGTAAGTACCAGAGGCAAAGTTTGATCCCAGATCTTCCTGATAAAAACATAGCTTTCTCCTACTCTCTCCTCCCCAGATGATTATAAAGATACAATACAAGTACCCAATCCAATGCCAGGCTGATCTCTCTGCATAAATAGGTGGTATTATTGCCATGAGCCAAATCCTATATGGCAAAGTTAATCCCTTTTCATTTCATGATCACATGAAACCTCTGTTGTCCAATGCAATCTCAGTGAAAACTTGACTTAAAAACTTTAGGGACCTGTGACTTTGTTTAGTATTGGTACTCTTCTATTGACAGAGATCGAAGTCTCCTCATAACTTAGCAGGTAATCATCAAGAGTTACTGTGGCCAGAATAATTTCCCTAGAGTCAGATAAATGACGATCCTTTCCAACTTCCTGTCCTTGAATAGCAGCCATAATATACATCACCTGGCCAATAGTCAAAGCCTTTTCAGCTTGATGGGACTTGTCAGTGCTAGTAATCAGTTCATTGACATAGCCTTTGAAAGCCTCTGGGGTCAACTCCATGCCATAAGGAGGATCTGAGTCTGACCCGGTGGGAAACAAATAACAGAGCACAAGAAAACCTGCATTGCTACTAGAAAATACAATAGACCAAGAGCTTCACTTTCCTTTAAGGATTGTGGGCTCCCTGGGAGCCAGGATTAAATGGAGCCATCATCATCCCATAGTAAGCATTTACAAATAACCTTGAAATAAATACCCAAAGACTGGGTTTGGAAGCAACTCTCCTGGAACCCACAACTAAAAATGCCCAATAATTTTAGCCATTGCTTTCCACATCCCCACGATAAGCATACTCTCATAGGTGGTCAGTCACCTCTACAGTCATCCAACCTTACAACAATGAATAATATAAAGTCTTTGTTTTTAATCCAAACTGCTTTCCCATTCCTACCTTCCCACCAGTGGGAGCCTTAACTGATGGCTACTATGACTAAAAAATTCCTACATCCTCCCCTCCTAATCCTTGTGATTCTGAATCTCTGGCAGAAAAGCTACCTTTCCCTACTACAACTCATTCCCATTCACTTCAGTCCCACCCTTTCCCAGCCTATCCCCTCATTCCCTTTATTTAAGGTTTTCTTCAAATAAAGATCCACTTTCTCTCCTTTCCACAATCCCTGCCTCTCACTGAGAAAGTGAGGGAAAGAAAATCTTTCGTAACTAACATACAAAATAAAGCAAAATAAATTCTTACATTGGCCATATCGAAAAATATATGTCTCCATCACTCTATTCAGATAGAGTTCTCTCTCTAAAAGGTAAGTAGCATGGTTCACCATGGGTTCTCCAGAATATGACTGGTCATTGTATTAATTGGAGACTTTCAAAGTTTATTTTCCTTACAATATTATTATTGTTGTATAAATTGTCCCCCTGATCCTTCTTACTTCATTCTGTATCAGTTCATAGAAGTCTTCTCAAGTTTCTCTGAAATCTTCCCCTTAGTCATTTCTTGCAATGCAATAATATTCTATCACATTCATATACCATAACTCATTCAATCAGTCATTCATTGATTTCCTTCCTTCATTTCCAATCCTTCACCAAAACAAAGAGCTTCTAAAACTATTTTTACATGAGCTGCTAAAGTGAGAACTAATAATATTTTTGTACTAAGAATATTTTCCCTTTTTTGGCCTTTTTTTGGATAAAGGTCTAATAATGATATCACCAAAAAGATATGTACAATTGAATAGTGTTATAGGCTTTATTCTAAATTCCTTTACAGAATGGTTGGACCAGTTCACAATTCCATCACAGTTTATGAATATAACTATTTTCCTACAATCCCTCCAGCATTTATTGTTTTCCTTTTTTGTTGCCTTTATCAATGTAATGGTGTTGAGCAGAACATTAAAGTTGTTTTAATTTGCCTTTCTCTAGTGATTTAGATGATGTGTTCATATGGTTATTGATACCTTATATTTCTTCCTCTGAAAATTGCCTGCCCATATTCTTTGACAATTTCTCAAATAGAACATGGCTCTTTCCTCCATATCCTTTTTGTCTTCTGGAATTAACTTCTGGAATTAATTCATTCATTCTAAACCTTTTACTCTTATATTGTTTCCATTTTCTAGATCCAATGGAAATCTTTCTTCAGAACACAATGCACCTCTAGACATGCTCTACGAAACTGAGTATTCATTTTCTCATTGTTTCCTGAAAAACAAAACCAAGAGAAATAGACATGTCCTCTTACTCTTCATTGCCACTTCCAGGCCATTTCTTTGTCTCCTCTTCTTTACTAATCTTCTCCTTTGAAGTTAACTTTATTGGTCTAATATTACTTGGCTCATATTCTTCTGGCAGTTACCTACCAGCATCCTTTCTCAAGGAGTTTGGCGGAGGACTAGAGTCTTTTTCTCTTTATCAACTTTTATATCTGAGGATTTCAAAATACATGCTGATCTTCTCTCAAATACTCAGGTCTCTCAGTTCATCAATTCATGCCCTACATCTCCATTCTACAGAGCTACTCACAGGGTTAGTCATAGATTATATACATTTCCTTCCTCAATTACAGCCACAGAACCACAGAATCTCAACAGGAAAAAGTATCAGAGGCCATCTATCTTAGATAGCCTCTGATTAAGAATCCCATCTATAGCAAATTCACAACAAACTTGACAAATAACCATCTAGCCTTGTTTAAGGACCTCAAATGAATGGAAACCTGTGCCTGAAATGAAGTATCTCCACATCTCCATTTTCAGCATCTCTATTCCCATTTAAGGCTCAGCTAAAATGTAACCTCCTGTAGAAAAATCTTTCCTGAATCTTTCTTCCTAATTATAAGTGCATTCTCTTCAGAAATTAATATTTAATTAACTATCTTCCCTTCAGTAAGTCAGTAGACTGCTTTATTTTTGTTATATTCTTGGGAAGTAGGACAATATCTTGCTTGATAAATGTTTGTTGAATTAAATTGACTTCACTTAATCAATATGGTTAGAAAGGCCACAAAAAAGTCAAACTAAAAGGACACTGAGACACACCTTATGGCATATCATTGAGGTTCATCTTGCACAGTGCCCTACGCTATATCAATAAGGTTCTGGAGTGATGATGGGAGAACTGAATCTATAGGGTCAGTCAGTCAGTCAACTAGCATTCTAAATAACCATATAAATGTTGGGTACTGTGCTAAATGCTAGGTATACAAAGAAAAAGCAAAAGAAAAAAGAAAGACAGTTCCGGCTATCAAGGAATTCATAGTCTAAACAGGGGAGACAAAATACAAACCATTATAGGATAAATGGGGGGGGGAGGGATAGTCTTTAGAAAAATGTATTCTATAGGGGATTATTATTGCAATCTGGAACTAAATACCTATAGGGAAAAGCAAGGAGCAATAGGTTTAAAAGTAGTAAAAAGGGAGTTTTAAATTTCTGGATGAGAAATAATAGAAAACTGGGAGATAAGGTTAAAAGAACTTTCTCTCCGAGGTAACAGAGTGGAGGAAGGTGGGGGTGGGGAGAGTTGAATTGTCTCAGACGGGAAATTCCCTGCCAGGAAGCAGAGATGTTGTGGGGGTGGGGTTGAGGGGAGTCAAGAGGAGAAGATTTAAAGCATGTAGGAATTATTAACTTTTTCTGTCAATTCGACGAAGCTTCTTAAGAAGGTTTTTAAGGTATAAAATACGTAACATTACAGAAGAGGCCAATGATATAGAAATACATATATCTAAATATTTTTAAATCATAAGTTCTTGAACCCCAGGTGGAGAACTCCCGATTTAAGGGATAAGAAGATATATTTGGAGGCAGTGAAGAGAAGTGAGGATCCTACAGCTAGAGGGTGGTCGTCCACCCTCATCCCAGGCCCTGACCCACCCCTCTCTCACCCTCTTACGGCGCCAGGTCATGCTCTTACATCTTCCAAGTTACTCTAGCTCCAGGTTCGAAAGTGAGCCGGGACCCGCGCTACCTCTGGCTCCTCCCAAAGAGAACGCAGAATTGACCAATTGTTGTCTCCCTTTGCGCTTCTCAATCCGTCCGGCTGTAGCCAATTGGAGCCTCGGCTGCGGGGGTGTGGCAGGGTCTGGATGCGAAGGAGAGAACGTGTTGTCAGGGCAACGGCTTCCCGGTGGGAGGAGTGGGTACCTCGGACTTTCTGCTGCGGGGCGGGATGCTGCGAAGAGATGCGGCAAGGAGAGGGCAGCGGTGTCCATCTCCGCGCCGGCGATTGGTTGGTGCCTCCGTATCAGAGCTAATTGATGCTCGGGAAGCAGGGAAAAAGCGTCCGTTGGTTTCCAAGGAGATAGAGATGGAGGCTAATGGCAGGTTCCTGGTGAATACCCGCAGGACTTGACCCTGAACCACGCCTCCTTTCCTCCAGTCTTTCACTCTTAGCTTCAATACTTGTCTGCTCGGAAAGAGTAAAACGCAAAGAAATGGGGGTGGGGTATTGCCCCCTCTCCTTCCACGGAGGAAACTAATACGCGGAACAATGAGTAGTAAAAATAGCTAAGATAAAAAGGTACACTGAGCAACCCGGAGCTTAATAAAGCATCCTTTAATGCATAACCATTTTATAACGTGGGAGGTTTTTCCCACTGAGAGAATTATAAACACAATAAATTTTGCATTCTAGAATTTTAAATAAAAATTTCAATTTAAAATGTTGAATAGTGGTCATTCAGAAACAGCTGTCTAAAGCTATATTTCTTTGTGTCAGGGAATAGAATGGTCAGTCACCAAGAATTTATTAAGCATCCACTGCGTACCAGGGACTGGGCTAAGCACTGGGGATACAAAGTAAGGCAAAAAATAAAAATAAATAAAATAAAAACATATACTTCTCCTGTCGGAGTTCATAGTCTGAGGGGGGAAAAGGGGAGAGAATAAAAATAAACATCCAACCTTGAGCAAGCAAGATATATACAATGTAAATGAAGATTAATCTCACCTAAAGACTTATGCAGGGGAGGGTTTGACCACAAGATCTTCAGTGGGAGGTGAGATTTGAGATAAACCTTGAAGGAATCCCTTAGGCATAAGGAGAACATTCCAAATGTTGTGGAACAGTCTATGAACAGTGCTAGTCAGGATTTTCATTCACAAACATAATGGAGTATTATATACTAGAAAGAGAATAGATAGAGGAAACCATAAGATTAGAAAAGTAGGAAAAATCCAGAATGTTTTATATTTGATCCTATAGCGGAGTCATTAGGATTTATTGAGTAGGAGTGTGCTATGGTCAAATCTACTCCTTGGAAGATTACTTTGGCAATTGAATGGAGAACCCATTGGAATAAGGAAGAATTGGGGCTAGGAGACCAACAAAATGGTTATTTGCAGTAGTGAGTTGAGACCACATTGTGTATTAATAATTGATTACATTTTATAAGGCCTTGACCTTTTTAACTGATTTACTCACATTTCTTTTGATTCCAACAATAGCCAGCACCCTCATTTTAAGGAAGAGAAAGCAGACTGAGAGAGAAAGGTGAAATGATCTACTTAAGATCACATAGTTAGCTGTTAAGGGCTCACCGCTTAGGCTTTAAACCAAAATTTGTGACTCAAACTCCTTGTTTTGTCTATTATAACTCACTGCCCCTGAAACAAAAATGATCTCTGGAGTACAAATCTCCAAGTACAAAGGCAAAGACTACCACCTTTGGGAATAGAAGGCAGGGATAGAATAGGGACAGTTAGGGATATAAAATATTTCATTGCAACAACTCAGGCCATGGTGTTTCACGGGTATTTTAGGCTAAAGGTAGAGGAAAAATATCTCTAGGGATTGAATCCAAATCATCTTTTGGAACAAGTCAAGCAGCTAAAGGTGGTTAAAATTGAATCTGGTTGTCAACTTTGGCTCTTGGGAGTAATTTGTACCTCACTTTATCAAGTGTTTTTTCTCTTATTTTAAAAAAAATATTCAGAATAGAAAGAATTACTAGAGGGAAACTTGCCAGATTTTCTACAGAAAATGAATTTGCGACAGAATCCAAACCAGATTTACATTTCAAGTAGAACTCTTACACAGGGAGATTTTCTAATTATCCTTTGTTATAAAATGACCTAAAGAATCTGAAGGGGGAAAAAAAACCCAACATCCCTAATTAGTTATCAAACAGAAGTCATTTTTTTCATTGAGATTTAAGGTAGATAAAGCATTCATGAAAGCTTAATTTTAAACATTCTCCGATTGTAGGCAACTGGTTCCTGTTCCAATTTGAAATCCTCCCCTCTCCCACCCCAAACTAATGAGTACTTTTCTAACAGTTTGAATGAAACATTCTGAACAACTTCCTCAGCCTGAAGGTTAGAAATTTCATTAAATAAAAAATTAAATACATTAGAATACTTTCACATGAAACATTAATGAGCTGGGTAATATATTCTTCTGAAGACAGGAACACTTAAGAAAACATAGACCACCTGTGCTGCCAAGAAGCAACCCTCTAACTTGATGGAAATTAAATATAGGCAAAGGCTTACCAAATAATGTCAAAGGAGCCATGGTTTCCAAAGAGACATACTTGGAGATATATGCTGCCAACGAAGATGAATTTGAAAATAAAGTTCAACTCAGCATATTTCAAAATTAAACCCTTACAAAAGCCAGAATATATTACTGTACTGAACAAACAACAGAATTATTAATCTGATAATACTGTAAACTGACCTTAGTCTAGGTCAGTCTAATGGGGTAAGTTGGAATTGGAACCATTTGCTAATAAATGGAAGTTTACTGAGCTATGGTTAATATGTATTAATAGCAATACTGTACAATGATCAGCTGTGAATAACAGCTATTCTCAGAAATATAATGATACAAAGGACTCATGATGAAAAATCTCCAGAGAAAGAATTAATGGAGTCTGAATGCAGATCAAAGCATAAATTTTTTTTCTTGTTTTTTTTCCTATTTTTTTGGTCTATGTTCTCTTTTGCAACATGGATATGAAAATATATTTTTTATGACTATGCATGTATAATATGTATCAAAGTGCTAGCCTTCTCAAGGAAAGGAGAAAGAAATGGGGAGGGAATTTGGAATTCAAAAATTATAAAAAATGAATGTTAAAATTTTCTTTTATATGTTATTGAGAAGAAATAAAACAAAAATATTCTTTTAAAAACTAAGAAGTCATATGGACTAAAATTAAGGCTGGTTAAGAAAACTGCAGTGTTTATCAAAACACCTAATATTCAATATAATAAATGTATAGGCTCGTTATTAATTAAAGAATATATTTCAAAAACTTGTGTGCTTGACATCAAGTGAAAGAAAGAAATATTGAAGATTAAAAGTTTAAGAACAAAAAAATTGTAAAGTTTATAATAAAATAATAATAAATTTAATTAAATTAATAAGTTTATTTATCTTACATTGTTTAGTTGACTTCAAAACCACATTACTAGCAAAAACAACTGAATTGAAAGTAGATTGAAAGAAGAAAAATTAAGAATCATCATAGTATCTAAAAACAAAAAGCAAACAAAACCTTGGATACCATATTTCAAGAAATCAAAAGAAAAATGGTCCACAATAATTAGAACTTGAGAGCAAAGTAAAACTAGAGGGTATCTACCTATTATATCCTCAAAGAAATCTCAAATTGAAAACTGCCATTAAAGTCTAGGGTAGCTATATGGTACAGTGGATAGAGTACTGGGACTGGAACATTCATCTTCATGAATTCAAATCTGACCTCAGACACTAGCTGTGTGACCTGGGCAATCCTGGTGCCTCAGTTTCCTCATCTATAAAATGATCTGGAAAAGGAAATGGTTAAACACTCATGTATTTTCGCCAAGGAAATCCCAAATGAGGCCAAAAAGAGTCAGATATTATTGAAACAAATGAATAAGTAAAGCCATAGCCAAAATCAATAGGTTTTATGATGTTTCCATAAGTTATAATATAAAGCAAGCTACCAGAGATAAAGTTAAAATTCAAAAACAAAACCCACTCTAATGAAACTACTATAAAGGAAAAAGAATTTTGTGATACAGCATACTAAAGTACAATATTAAATAACATAACAAAAATTTATCCTGAAAAAGATAATGCTAAAAGGAAAAAATGGAATTATTAGAATAAAGGACTTCCTGATGAATTTAGATAGAATTTATTAGAATAAAGAATTCCTGATGAAATGGCCAGAGAAGGTATTGTCCTCTTCTATAATAGAAAGTAGAGTATTTAAAAATAATAACATCAGTTTTGAACATGTTGAGTTCAAGACACCTAGTGTACATCCAGTTTGAGATATCTGAAAGGCACTTTGGAGATGGAGATCAGCAGAGAGTTTGGGGGCAGAATAGGTAAATTTGAGGGTCATCAGCATAGAGATAGTAATTAAATCCAATGGGAATGAAGTGGTATAGAGGGAAAAGAGAAGAAAGCCTAGGATAGAAACCTGAGGGTTACCTGTGGTTAGAGAATATGATCTGGAGGAATATCCCTCAAAGGATACCGAAGAATGGTCTTATGGGAAAGAGAAAAAGGAGAGAGGGTGCCCTAAAAACTTAAAGAGAAGATAGTATCAAGGAGGAATTGGTGTTAATGTGTTAAAGGCTGAGAAAGGTTGAAGAAAATGAGGATGGAGAAAAGGTCATGAGATTTGGCAATGGTAACTTTGGAAAGAGAAATTTTGGTGGAATGATAAAATGAAAAGCTGGAAGAGAGTAAGAAGAGAGAAAGAGGAGGTATCAATTGTAGATGGTCTTTTCAAGGAACTTTGCTACAAAAGGAAGAAGAATTATAGGATAATACTGGGGGTGGAAGGATCTAGAGTCTAAATTTCAACTCAGATCTTCCTGACTACAGTACCAGTACTCTGCCTACTGAACTTATAATAAATGAAGTAAGTAGCACCAGGGAAAAGACAGATAGGTAGATAGGTATATAGATAGACAGACAAACAAATAGATGATAGATGGATGGATGGATGGATGAATGGATGGCTAGCTAGCTAGATGATGGATGGATAGATGATAAATATATGGCATTCATGCACACAAATACATGTACACAAACACACACACACACACTGATTACAATCATCTAAAGGGGGAAAAAAACCTGAAAAGACAAACTGTTGAGAAAGCATTCTTTTCATCTCTTGGCAGAGAAGCAATGAACTAGAGTTACCGAATGAAGCAGACATAGGAGACATGATGTGGCCAATTGATGATTTCATTTGCCATTAGTGTACTTATTTGTTTCAATGAAGGACTTTTATTTGAGTTGGGGTGGTAGTGATTGTGAGGATGGAATAGAAATAGTGATAGTAACGCAAAACAGAAAAAAGAAATAACATTACGAAAATATTTAAACATTTAAAAAAGGATGATGAAGTTCAAAAGGGGAACATAAAAACTGATAAGTGTTAGTGGTATCAGGTTTTACCATTTAATGTTTATTACTTTTGTTCTTAATTACATGTAAATCTTGGAAAGAGTAATGGTGATTAAAGATTTTTGAAAAGGGAAGGAGAGGAGAGGAGAGGAAAAGAGGGAGACAGAGACAGAGAGATAAAGAGAGAGAGAAGAGAGAAAGAGAGAAATTGTAAATATTTTTAAATGAGAATACAGACGAAATTCAGAAGGATATATAGATAAGCAGGACAGTTTTGAAAATAAAATACAGAATTGAATATACATATACAGTATATCTATGCATATATATGTTTATTTAAGAAATATACAATATGAAATGATCATTAATATTTTCCCATATCATCTTTTTCGTATGTTCTACTTTATATATACATATTCTCTTTTTTGCTGTTTTAGTACAGAATTTTAAACAATTAAGGTAAAAAAAAAAAAAACCAACCCAGCTTGTTGTCCATCTTGACAGAAAAAAAGACTATATGTAATGAAACATGAAATAAGTCTGAAAAAGAAGGTAGATTCTAGTTAGATTGTGAAGGGCTTTAAATGCCACACAGAGGAGTTAGTATTTTATCATTCTTAAGCATAGGAATGACATGGTCAGATCTGTGCTTCTCAAGGGATAGGTGAGGTCAGACATAAGAAAGGGCAATTGATAACAGTATATGCTTTTCCCTGTCTAGTCATTCAGTCAATCAATTGAACAATCAATCAACAAATGTTTATTTAGTACCTATGAAGGGACCTATACAGAGGGGAATAACATATATATATATCAGAGCTATATTAAACAACTAAGGAATTTGTAATCAATGAATTCCACTAGGGTAAAAGAATGGATTTGCTAGAGTATTTTTTGACAACTTTGCAAAAAAAGAATCCTTCAGTGGTAGGATCAAAAAGATCAGAAAACGTATATCGGAGAGAGGATTGCTGTTGTTCTGCCATTTCATTTACGTCTGACTTTTTGAGACCCCATTTGGGGTTTTCATAGCAAAGATACTAGAATGGTTTGCCATTTCCTCCTTTATCTCATTTTACAGATAAGGAAACTGAGGCAAACAAGGTTAAATGCCTTGCCCAGTGTCATATAACTAGTAAGTATCTGAGGCTGGATTTGAATTCCTGAAGATGAACATTAGGGTGTCTTCTAGTACCATGAAGGGGGATTACCAAAATAATATTAATCAAGATTATTGAAATGATTCAAGTCACATTGCATGTAGAATAAATGAAGGGAAAAAGGAAAATAAGAATGATTGCTTATGACAAATCAATAAAATGTCCCTTCTAAAAAATGAATTCTTGGAATGAAACAGGTTCAAATTTCGAAAACAAAATGAATACCCCTCTATGGTAGCTTGTCATAACAAATATAGGATCAGCCTTAGAGTCAGGAAGCCCTGAGTTCAAAGCCTGCCTCTAATATATGGTAGTTTAGACAAGTCACTTATATTTCAGTGTTAACCAGAAAGCTCTCAGTTAAATTACAGAAGGTTGCTAATCTGTCTATGGAGAGAGTTTCCACACAAGGTTTTCTGCCATCATGATGAACTCATAGCTTGAGACCAAAACAAAAGTCTTTTTGTGGATTTAGTAATTATAGTTTAATAAACGTCACATATCACGAGCTAGTCCTGTAAGCTTCAGATACAAAAAGACAAAAATTAGTTTCCCATAAGAGCACCATAAATCTTGTTTGACTTGTAATCTCCAGGCCAAATGATAAAACCAACTTCAATGAAATGTGGGTACCAGCCATTGAAAGAGAGCATGAGCCTTGTGGAGAATTTTGATCAATACCAATAGCCACACTATGGCAAGTAAAGAGATGGAATAGAGCTGGGTAGATAGTTTCAGCAGAAACATGAACATAAACACTTGAAAAAAAAAACTTGGTAATTCAAAATTCAAAAGTGATTTAGATATCTATTTGCTAAGTAGTCTTATAGAAAAAGCATAATACTTTTTCCATTTCACAGACAGAAATTTTGAGGGATAGAAAAGTAATTTGCTTATGATCTCAAATATAGGCTTTCCATCCAGTCAGCAGCACTATCTGTGAATATCAGGCCTGTTTCCAGATTCTTTGATGAGATATTTGAATTTCAAAGAACCAACTTTTAGAAAGAATCAACCCAAGAATCTTGACATCCAGACAGCATTAAAAAGATTAGCAGAAACCAGCCCAAGGAAAGGAATTATCAGATGTACTCAATTCTTTATGACTCTATTTAGGATTTTCTGGGCAAAGACACTGGTATGGTTTGCCATTTCCTTCTCCAGTTCATTTTATAGATGAGGAAACTGAGGCAAACAGAGTTAAGTGACTTGCCCAGAGTCACACAGCTAATAAGTTTTGGAGGTCATATTTAAAGTCAGATTTGCCTGATTCCAGGCCCAGTGCTATATCCATTGTAACCCATATAGCATTGTTCTCAAAATCTTAGTACAGTTTGAAGCTAATAGCCTAAAGATTTTAAGGACACCTGCTATAGACTGGAACATAACTAAAATATATAAAAGAGAACAGAAATTCAAGAACTTGAATGGACTAGTTATCCCATTACTGTGGATGTTTCCTCCATAAATACTCATCACAATACATCCATTACTTTCCTTCCAATGTGATTCATGTCCATTTTCTCTCATAGATCCTCCCCAAACAATTCACTCAAAATTATTCTAGACCAGGGGGTCTTAATCTGGAGTCTGTGGACTTTAAAATATGTACATGCATACATACATACATGTGTATATATACACACATATATTTATAATTTTTTCTAGCTGTATTGTAATAAAAGTGCTGCCCTTTATAATCCTATGCATTTCACGTGATATATTTTAAAACATTATTCAGAGAAGGGGTCTTCCTAAAACCACCAAAAGGCGATCCTCTTCCCTAAGGCCAGGGACAGGGTAATATATATATATATATCCTTGCTGCTGGGAAGGTTGGGGTTAGTGGATTGCTTGAACTCTGCAGTTCTGAGCTGTAAGAAGGCTGAACTTGGTCTGTATCTACAGTAGGTCAAATACCAATGAACCATTTGGGAACAGGGCAGACTACCCATCTGCCTAAGGATGGAAAAGTAATTCAGATAAAAAAGCAAAACAAGTCAAAAGCCCCATCCCAACAAGAGTGAGTAATTTATGCACTTCCAACCTGAGCAAAATAGGAAAATCCAGTCTACAGTTTTAAAAATTAATGAAATAAAGAACTACCATTCTTGATTTAAAATATATATATATATATATATTTTATAAGGAGCATTATATTTTCATTATATCTGTGTTATCCTTTATTCCTGCTCCATTTCTAACCCACATCCTTTTCTGATCATCTATTACCTCAGTGATAACTCACACTACTTTTTGTATGTGAGCTACCCCTGGAGATATAAAACAGCCTGATTGCACCCAGCAAGTATTTCTCCTTTGTCCTTTGGGTCACCTGCAACTTATAATCATCAGAAATTGTGATGTTCCAAGATTTACAGCCATCTGGCATCACTGAGAGTACACTTGTGTTTAAAAAAAGAAAGATGGCAATTTGTGTCTGAGGGCAACTTGGGGATCTTTAAAAGCATTTCACATTTTTCCAAATGCTAACTCCCACTCTTTTCCTCCTAATTAATCATTGTCCCAACTCATTGTCCATCTGCAATGTTTGTCATAGATAAAAGTACTCATGTACTGACTCAGTACCATCCGATGTCAAGTCATAGTTTGAAAAGTAGACATTTTTCATCCATTTGGTTTTTCCTATACACATCATTAGACTGAATTATTTTGAGTAATCATAGGTCTCACCAAAGAGACAACTTGAAATGTTCTGGGCTGATTCAATCAGCAAAATATCATCTATAGAAATCCATCTTTTGTGTGACCCCAATGGAAGAAATTTTCCACAACAGTGGGAAGCCCTTTTGATATATGTACTCCCTGTTTTATACCTCACTTAACATTAGTAATTGGGAAGAGTTACCATTATGGTTACATTTCTTAAAAAGTCTTATTTACCAAATTTACAGATGAGACAGAGCCATGAGTGCAGCTAAAACACCAAGCAAGGTAAAGGAGGGAGAAATGAACATTTATTAAGTGCCAGATAATGTGCTTCTAAGTTCTGTACAAACATTATTTCATTTGATCCTAAAAACAACCCTATGAGTTAGAAGCTGTTTTCACCTCCATTTCAGAGTTGAGACTAAGGGAGGTTAACTGATAGGGAGTCAAACAGTTGCTAAGTTTCTTAGATCTCTATGAAATTTGTATAAAATAGTCCATCCAACACCTGAACCTTAGAGTGACAAGCCAGTTCTAGCCAACCCTCTAAGAGAGGGTTGCAGGGATTTGGGGGTCTCTTTTACCCATTTTGACTAGAAGTGACCCTAGTGAATTACAAAAATTCAAATGATTTGGATTTCCTGTGGCTGCCAATGAGAAAATTCCATGATGGCGCTGGCAAATATTTTTTCCCATCCCAGCCATTTCTGATTTCATCCTTTCCTTTCTTTCTGAGAAGGAACTCTCCATTTTTGTGTGTGTGTGTGTGTGTGTGTGTGTGCATGTATATGCATATGTATAGTCAATGGCCAATACTAACAAATGTGGGCATTTCAATATACAAAAAGAATAGAAAAAGCAGACTATATATGAAACTGCGACTTTCTGTCACATATAACTTGATTTCTTTAAAAACATATAATAGAAGAATTGTACATGTTTAACACATCTTGGATTACTTGCTGTCTAGGGGAGGGGAGTGAGGGGAAAGGAGGAAAAAATTTGGAACACAAGGTTTTGCAGGGGTGAATGTTGAAAATTATCTATGCATATTTTTTGAAAATAAAAAGCTTTAAAAAATAAAAAGTATATAATAAATTCAACATGTTTGTTTCAAAGTTATCCTTTTTGTTTTCCTTCCTTTCTTCTTCTTCCTTTTTATTTTTTAACATCACATTTCATGCTCTTATCCCATCACTTCTAAGTTTTTTAACCTTCTCTCTTATGACAAACAAGCACAGTCAGAACAAATTCATAAATTGGCCATTGAATTTTAGTTCTAAAAAAGAAAAAGAGTTATGTGAAAACAAATAAAGGAATCATGATTGATAACTATGTAGTATGCTGTCTATGTAGTCTCCTTCAAGTACAGAAAGCCGTAAAATGGGGGCTGAGGCAGAGAGCAGATAGATAACTCAATGGATAGAGCACCAACCTTAGAGTTAGGAGGACCTGAGTTCAAATCCAGATAGTGTGTCACCCTGGGCAAGTCACTGATTGCCTTGCTATTAAAAAGGGGGGGAGGTATCTAAGTGGTGCAGTGGATAGAGAGCCAGCCCTAAAGTCAGGAGGACCTGAGTTCAAATCTACCCTCAGACAATTAACACTTCCTAGCTGTGTGACCCTGGGCAAGTCACTTACCCCCAATTGCCTCAGCAAAAACAACAACAAACAAGCAAAGAAAGCAGGGAAATGGGTTTCATTATTTGTTCTCTGCAATCATTATTCATATTTAATTAATTAATATGTAACTTCCTTTAGATCATCTTTTCATTTGTATTATTGCAGTTATTGTATATATATTGGTCCTCTGCTTCTATTTTTGTAATCTGGGTTTCCAGCCATGCCTGAGGCATTTGACATGAGTCTCTCCTAATTGATGGAAAGAATGCTGATGCAATGATTTGTTGCTTTGGAGAGGAAATGCATATTTCCCTTTATTTGATTAGATACCTATGCTTCCTGGATATCTTAAGAAGTGATGCAGAGAGTTGAAAGAGAGAAACAAAATTTGGAAGTGGGAAACATATAAAAGAACCTGCCTCTTCAACACATTTCCAATTCATCTCTCTAGAGATTTTAAAGAATTTGATCTTGGCTAAGATTGGGGCTGCATGACATGGTCCTCTTCAAGAATGAAGGACAAACAAGAACTTCTGTGAGTAAATCTAACCTGGAATTGGTCATTTGGAAGACTTCTTCTTTCCTTCCTTCCTTCCTTCCTTCCTTCCTTCCTTCCTTCCTTCCTTCCTTCCTTCCTTCCTTCCTTCCTTCCTTCCTTCCTTCTTTCCTTGTTTCCTTCCTTTCTTCCTTCCTTCTTTTCTTCCTTCCTCCTTCCCTTTCCTTCTTCCTTCCTCACTTCTTTCTTTCTTTTTTTCCTTTCTCCCCTCATTCCTTCTTTCTTCCTTTCTCCTTTCCTTCTTTCCTTTCTTTCCTCCCTCCCTTCCTAACTCCCTTCTTTCTTTCTTTTCTTCCTTCTTTTCTCCTTTCCTCTTATCCTTTCTTTTTTCCTTCCTTCCTTTCTTCCTTCCTTCCCTCTTCCCTCTTTCCAGATAGGGTATTATACCCTTCCCTACTAATACTCTTAAAAGCATTTTTTCCCTTTTGCACTTCTGAACTCCCCCTCCCCCAAAGATATCTTGGCATTTACTGACTAGATTTCTTTCTTAAAGACCAGGCCCTAAACCAAAACCAATCTCATTCTAACTGTGTGTGTGTGTGTGTGTGTGTGTGTGTGTGTGTGTGTGTGTGTGTGTGTGTGTAGTTACCTAGGCCAAGCTTCATTGGGTCATTGTTTGGTTCCTGATTGAATCAGATTGAATGTAAATAGCAATCATTTCTGTTTTGGCTAGAAGCCCTGCACTCTTTCCCTCCCAGATTCATTCATTCGTTTATTTATTTACTTAGAAAGTTTTTTTGGACTAGGTGAAAGAGATTCTTTACCTCATTGCTACCTATCCTTAATCACTGAATGGGTGCAGCCCCAGTCAAACTGAGACCTGTTGAAGAGCTGAGCTTAAAAAGACTAAGGTCTCCCACTGCATCCAGGGCCATCTCCATCATCGTGATCTAGATCTGACCACTGGACCCAGATGGTTATAGAGGGGAAAGTGAGGCAGGTGACTTTGCCCAGCCTTCCTTCTCTTAAATCCAATTCACTTGCATATCATAGCATCACCTCCCGGGTGTCAGGGTCCTCTTCAGAAATGAAAGACACACACAAAGGATAGGAAGAGACAATTTTCAGATGAAGAAATTAAAACCATTTCAAGTCATAAGAAAAGGGGTTCTAAGTCACTGTTTGTGAAGACTGCATTAGCACCCTGGATACCTTAGAATCAGCCAGAGTCAGGATAAGCAGAAGTCTTTGGGCTTTATTCTTGGTCTTTAGAGGTAGAAGCGAAGGGGATGGATGCAGGATCTCCGCGACCTCCTTCTCCCTCATCTACCGCCAAAGTGACTCTGGCTTGTCTTATTCCACCCCCTAATCCCTCCTGCAATTCTCTGTATACACCAAAAGATCGAGCCAGCACAGGATAGTGGGAAGGGCCATTTTCCAAGCATATGCTAATAGAGTATTGTCCAATTGGTGATTAGCCCTAAGTCCTCGGTTGTCTGATTCCAGTGCATCAATTCAGTTTCAGCCCTTTTCAACTGTCGATCAGAGAAATGCAAATTAAGACAACTCTGAGATACCACTACACACCTCTCAGATTGGCTAAGATGACAGGAAAAGATAATGATGAATGTTGGAGGGGATGTGGGAAAATTGGGACGCTGATGCATTGTTGGTGGAGTTGTGAATGGATCCAACCAATCTGAAGAGCAATCTGGAATTATGCCAAAGGGCTATCAAACTGTGCATACCCTTTGACCCAGCAGTGCTACTACTGGGCTTATATCCCCCCCCCAAAGAGATACTAAAGAAGGGAAAGGGACCTGTATGTGCCAAAATGTTTGTGGCAGCCCTGTTTGTAGTGGCTAGAAACTGGAAAATGAATGGATGCCCATCAATTGGAGAATGGCTGAATAAATTGTGGTATATGAATGTTATGGAAAATTATTGTTCTGTAAGAAACAACCAGCAGGAGGATTTCAGAAGGGCTTGGAGAGACTTACATGAACTGATGCTGAGTGACACGAGCAGGACCAGGAGGTCATTGTATACTTCAACAACAATACTATATGATGATCAATTCTGAGGGATGTGGCTCTCTTCAACAATGAGACTATTCAGACCAGTTCCAATTGTTCAGTCATGAAGAGAGCCATCTACACCGAGAGGACTGTGGGAACTGAGTGTGGTTCATAACAGTATTCTCATTCTTTTTGTTGTTGTTTGCTTGCATTTTATTTTGCTTCTCTTTTTTCCTTTTTTATTGGTTTGATTTGATTTTTCTTGTGCAGCATGATAATTGTATAAATATGTATGCATATATTGGATTTAGTGTATATTTCTACCATGTTTAACATATATTGAATTACTTGCCATCTAGGAAAGGGCGTGGGGGAAGGAGGAAAAAATTGAAACATAAAGTTTTGCAGGAATAACTGTTAAAGAATTGTACATGCATATGTTTTGAGAAATAAAAAGCTTTAATAAAAAAATTAAAAACCAAACAAAAAAAGAAAATGGGGGACACACAACAATAAGACTTTGTCTCTTTGTCTTTCTTTGAGCTGGTAATATTTCAATCCCAGTGAGAAAATTCATTAGCTTTCTGCATGTTTATTCTAACATGTATCACTCATTCACATTCTGTTTGCTATTTGCTTAGACAAATATGTTTAATCACTATTTACTTTTTGTGATGGCATTTTGTATCGTTAGTAATTGGTAGAAATTAGTCAAAATGGTAAGCTAAGAGCTACCCTGTTCCTTTTCAGAAACTTTTTTTTCATTTTGAATCAACTATGCTCCAAGATCAACATTTTTAGATGAACCAATAATTATCATTCCAATCTAGTACCTATGAGAAACTGGAGATCAGAGTGACCAACCTTGAGGCTCTTCTCTTGCTCCCTTAAGACAAGACACACCGTCTCCCTGGATGAGAAGTGAGCAAAATTCCAGAGATAACTATTGATATCTTTCTTCAAATTGCCTATTTACATGTTTAGACACATTTGTTTTTTTCTGTAACATTTGGTACTCTTTATTGAGATGCTCAAAATGGATGGACACCTCTTAGATGGGCAACCCCTACCTTATCTTTTGCTTTTCTACTTTGTGTAAATATTGAGAGATTATTTTGCAAGATAATTCAGGGAGGAGAAGGCCACAACTTAATAGGAAAAAAAGTATAATATTATTATCCCCACAGGCAATTAAAAAATTAGCAGCTACTGGCACAAACTCTTTTCCTCATCTTTACAAAAGTCTTTATGAAAATGATCTACATGTGTAAGCATGATTAAATTATGAAAAGTAAGTTGGTGGGTTTCACAAATGGTTTTCTACTGCTCCCCACAGTATTACAGTCATACAACTGACTAAAAGGTATAAATAATACAAGGTTCTATTTGTTGATCATGAAAAAAAACAAAGAAAGCAAAAATTGATTCAGTAGAGCAAAATTTATCCTCAAAGGCTTTCTTCAAGTAAGTTAGTTCTTCACTCTGGGAATAATCAGAACAAACTTGGTGAAGTCAATCACTCCCACATCATTTAATATAATTAAACAAGATCAAATGAGATTACCTCTATTGAATCATTTAAGTTCATAAAATCATTAAGTTGAGAGGAAACTCAGTGGTCATCTACTTTACCTTCTACCTGAACAAAAATCCTCTCCACAACCTCTCCAAGAAATAACCATTGAGCTTTTACTTAAAGACTTCCTGTGGCGGTATCTACCACTTCTTGAGATAGATTATTTTGTTTTGAGATAGATAAAATCATTGGGAAACATTTCCTGATATCAAACCCAAATGTATCTCTTTGAGCCTTGTTATTATTAACTCTACACTCTGGGAATAATCAGAACAAATTTGGTGAAGTCAATCACTCACACATCAATTAATGTAATTACACAAGATCAAATGAGAATACTTCTATTGAATCATTTAACTAATCAAGCAAAGGCATTAATCTAGGTGCCATTCATTTATCAGGTGAGAAAAACTTTATTAAATCAATCAACCAAAATCTAGGCATTAAAAGTCCTTAATAACTTTGGAAGGCCATTGGATTTGAAAGCCAATGAATGAAATGAAACTTCATATAGAAAGTTTACTGGGATACATGGTTTCATATATAATCTACTATTTCTGTTTTTCTTTGTATGTTGAAATGCCCACCTTTGTTAGTGTTGACTATGTTTAGAATAATTATACATGTATATATATATATATATATATATATATGTATACACATCCATCCCTACACACACACAGACACATACACAATTGCACGAGAATGGAGGGTTCAGTCCTAGGGAAAGAGTACTGAATCCGAAATAAGAGTGATGAGAAAAATATTGTGTTACCACCATCATGGAATTTCTTCATGGATACTTGGTCAGGTCCAACTACTCTTCCTAATTTCATCTCATAAAATGCTATTTCAATTTTTTCCATATAGCACATCAGGGACTAAGATTTTAGGGACCAAATTTGATGGTTCCTCTATTATATTTTATCTTATGATGGATTTATGATCTCACTGATGTGCAGACCAATGGTACAGACCATAATGGCTTTGGATACTGTATGGATATTATCTATGTCCTCCTGTAAATTTCCCCTAGAGATTCTAATCAACATACTGAGGACCTTCCCCTAGATTTCTTGACATGAATGGAATGCCAAAGGAATGCACAGACTAATCGATTATCCTTCCCTTTTACTACACAGACATCCCGTTCCCTTTTTGGTCATATATTTCTTTGATAAAATCATTTATACTCCTCCTCCTAGACAATTAATTGATAGTAATATGTTGCAGCTTAATCATGCCCACTATGAACCTCTCCATTACCCTCTGAGTGACCTGCAACTTTAATTTTTAGGAAACTATGATATTTTATGTCTGGCAACTGCACAGTGTCGCTGAAAGAATATTGATGCTAAAAAGACAGGACTTAGTTTCAGGGAGAAACTCAGGGGTCATTAAAAGCAGTGCACAATTTCCCAAAGGCAATCTAGCTCACTCTCCTCTTATTCAATTCTAGGTCCTCTCTGTCACTTATTACAAAAATAGATCATCACAGAAACATTGACAAATTTGTTCCATTTTCCATCTTTTTTTTTTTTTTTTGGGTTTTCCTGTCACTTTCACCCATGAATACTCTTGGACTTGTTTTCACTATTGCTGGTTTGTGCTGTTTGTGAGGTGATAGAGAACATAATTTTCTTCAGTCTTCCTTAGTAAAATTATATATAAATGAACTTATATTCTAAACCATCATTGTTGTCCTTGGCTGCCGTGTCTCAGTTTGGTGAGGAAGTTGTTTGTTGCTGATTAAGGTGGCTTCTGGACTCATTTGCCCCTCTTATTGTGGCAAATGCTTTGTATTAATTAATATTCTGCAGGAAATGGTCAAAATAAAAAACAATATTGTTTTTTATTGTTTTTTGGCATTGCTAGACTAATTTGAATAATTCAAGTTGAATGTATCACAATTATTTACAATGTCTTCTTATCTTTAGCTTTTCCTCTAATTTGATGTTGATTTTGATCTTTGGTCTAGCTAGTCAATAGTCTATATACAGACAGTTGAATCAGCTGAAATTCCACATCAGTAATCCATTATTTCTATTAAAACATAGTTTCATTTTTATGTTTTTGTTAGATATTCTACTGTTTTCAAATTCACATCTGGAAGAAAGCCATCATACATACAGGCATGAGACTATTATTACAGGCAACTTATAAGCCATTGCCTTCTTTTATTTCTCAGACTGAAACTTTTTGTTCCAAAAACTTTTCAGCATAGTCCCCTACTCGTAACTTCCAAGTATTAAAGCAAAATTGGCCCGTTCTTGGACAATCTTCTCAAGTTCTTCCTAAATTTCTTCTGCCTTTTCATTCTTGGCAGCAGTTCCTGGCACATAAGTAATAGTTCCTTTCACACTGTTCTTATCCTCAAGTTCATCATGAGTACTACAAGTCAAAATCATAGACTGGTAGAAAAGATCTCAGAGGTCATTCAGCCCCCTTATTCTTGAATAAATAAATGAAAAAATCCTGCACTTACTACATACAATGCACTGAGGATGCAAATAGAAAAACAGGACATTTTGATCATGAAATATCCTATAAAATACTTCTTGTTCTTTAGATAAGTGATAGAACCAAATCTTTGTATCTTCAAGAACTATAAGCCTTGATTCTGATGGAATCTTTTGGGTTTGTTTATTACCAAAAAAGCCATCATTATTGTGGCTGATTTCTTCTGATAGATTGGACATATTGACCAAGAGACAAATATATTATATTTAGATGGTCTGCAAATAAATATTTATAATTTATAAATTAAAATGTAATTCGTTGCATCCTCTGTTTTCTGTTTCATAATTTCATAACTGTCACTGAAGAAGAATAAAGCCACATAGATCTGAGGTTCATTTTAAAATGTTGCTTTGTTTCATGGGTTGCCATGGTCACAACTCAGCCCCAAGAAGCCAGCTTACTGTAATGATCTGCTCTATAAGGAGCTAGATTGGTCCTTGTACAACAGACTGCATGGGGACCATATTTAAGATTTTTATCTGTCTCTTTTCCACTGAGGCATCAGTAAATGTTCAATTTTATTTTAGGAACATCTAGTAAAGATCTTCTTAAAATCAGAGATAGTCACTTTAAATTTCTGCTTAGGTATCAGATAAACTAGATGATCTCCAAGGTCTTATTCCAGCTCTGAGAATCTATGATTCTACAAAATCTAATCTGTATTAATTGGAATTTCGTAGCTATCAAGGGATTGGACGTAGCTATGAGAAAAAGGGTTATGAAAACAAAACAAACTATATGGTTCGTTTGGGATAGATACATAAAAGAGTTCTAGCGACCCTTAAATCTATACTCCATAATTAAGTATTCAATTATAGTTTTCCATACTGTTCTCTAATTGCTTCCTGTTTATGCCTCTACTCTCACATTGAATAAAGGCTTCTTAAAAGCAGGATTTAAGTTTATTTTTAACTCCTTTATTTCTCAAGACATTTTAATACAATGCTGGGCAGACTGTACATGTTCAATGAACACTTGTTGAGTGAATGATTTTTAGTAATTTGATTTTTTGGTCCTTATCCTGACAGTATGTTATGGCAGAAAAAACTCTGCCCAGACTCTAGTTCAAAAAACGATCTCTGGTACTTAGAAGAGGAGAGATCAAGAAAACCACTTAATAGAAGAGGAAGGATCAAGCAAATCACTTAATCCTCTGGGTTTTAGCTTCCTTATCTATAAAATGGGAATAACAATGTACCCATAATACCTACCTTACAGGATTATCCTAAAGTGGACATCATATATTTGCAAATTTTAAACCTGCTGCCTGTTATCTCTGGTTTTAAATAAGCCATTTTGAATAAGTGATTGCCACAATACCCCAAAATACTGGCATTAATTAGAGGTTGTTTTCCTGTATTTCCCAGTGGATAAAGACCTTGAAAGAGGGATTCACACCTTTGGGACCCACAGAATAAGTAATTGATCATTGTGACTTGGTTTGCAACTTAAGCTCCTGAAAATGGGCAACTTACTTAGCAAGGTTCTCCAAGTATAAAAAATTATCCCCAGTCCTTTTTGTACTGTATACTAGCTAAAATGTTCTTTCTCAAATTTAACAATGACAAGATATAGTTGAACTGATTATTTGTGGGATATGGAGGATTCTTTGTTAATTTTCACACTCTCTTAGGAAGATGTTCTCATGACCCTTTTCCATTATAGCCCAATGCTATCCCTATGTCCCATGTTAGATCAGTAATTCTAGCCATATTCTCATTCCAATCTAAAGAAAATATTTCACTCTGGGGTGTTGCTACTGTTGGCAGAACCATGTAAGAATGGGGTGAGCTCAGAGTCAATCAACTACCTGGCAGTGCTTTAGAGGGCAACGTTTGAAAAATCCCTTATAGACCCAGGATCTATGTGCAAAAAAATGTTGTGGCAGCCCTTTTTACAGTGGCAAGAAACTGAGTGGAAGTCTATCAGCTGGAGAATGGCTGGATAAGTTATCGTATAGGAATGTTATGGAATATTATTGTTCTATAAGAAATGATTGGCAGGATGATTTCAGAAAAGTCTGGAGAGACTTACAGGAACTGATGCTGAGTGAAATGAGCAGAACCAGGAGATCATCATATACCACAACAGCAAGATTATATGATAATCAATTCTGATTGACATGTCTCTCTTCAATGATGAGATGATTCAAGCCAGTACCAATGATCTTGTGGTGATTAGAGCCATCTGCATCCAGAGAAAGGACTGTGGGAACTGAGTGTGGATAACAACATAACATTTTCACTTCTTTTGTTATTTGCTTGAATTTTATTTTCTTTCTCATTTTTCTTGTACAGTAAGATAATCATATAAATATATATATATATTTGATTTACATACATTTTTTACCATGTTTAAAATATATTGGATTACTTACCATTTAGGGGAGGGGTGGGAAAATTGGAACCCAAGGTTTTACAAGGATTGATGTTGAAAAATTATTCTTGAATATGTTTTAAAAATAAAAAGCTTCAATAAAAAAGGAAATTCCTTTTGAAAAGAGAGCTGCCTAGAGAGAACAGTGATTTTTTTTAACCTGAGACAAGTAAAAACAATGAATAGCAAATATAACTTTGATTTGGAATCTAGAACTGAGCTTGGAGTCAGGTCAAATGGCCAGGATAGGCTGACTCAGCTATTGGGGTTCAATGACCTCAGACTATGCTTAGGAGAGAGCTAGGCTGAGGACTGAGAGACAAGAACCAAATCAGTTCTATGGGTTGTCCAGAAAAGTGTGTAGGGGGGTGTCAGACCATCAACAATTCTTCTCCCAGAGAAGAACTGAAGACCCAGGGTTTCCAATAGGACTAAGCCAATACTGCATCCAGAAAATCAATGTAAGGTCTTCCAAAGGTGCTTGAGCAAATTCATCCTTTCATTTGTACTGTCCCAGAAACCTTGGAGATTTTGTTTAAGGTTCAGCAGTATGGTCACTCTGAACCTCCTGATCTGATGGGGGTAGGGACAACTACTGACTTCCAGAGGGAAGGCTGGTTTGCTGCTAAGTTGCCACAATGCAAACTAAGGCCTGGAGAGCAGTGGCCAAACATACAAATTTGTCCTATCCTGAAAGAATGCTCAAAAACAAAAATAAAGGTCATCAAATATTAGGCTACTAGGGTGTTGTGTATCACTGATCAACTTCTCTGTTTCTTTACCAGAACCAAATCTTTTTGATATGTGTTTGGAGTATAAGTTGAATAGTGGTTTACTAAGTTCCATTCTTTCCCGCATTTTTCTCTTTATTTCCCTTTAGATTCTTGACTTTTTACACAGCCTGATAAATTTCATTATCATTCTTCCTAGCTCTATAAAGAAATCCTTTAGTAGATTGATTGGTATGGTATTGTATAAGTAAATGAATTTGGATAGTATTGTCATTTTATTATATGCACTCAGCCTACTCATGAACAATTAATGTTTCTCCAATTTAAAAAATCTATACTTATTTGTGTAAAAAATGTCTTGTAGACGCATTTCTGCAATTCCTCTATGTATTTTGGGAGAGAAATGCCCATATATTTAAAAAATGATTAAAAGCTACTGGAATGCTACAAGTGCCCAATATACACACCTGAAATAGAACAATAATTACCAAATGCTTATAAACAAAAACTACTGGGAAAACTAGAAAGCAATCTTGTAGAAGTTTTCTATAAACTAACATCTTATACCATATGCTAAGATAAGCTCCAAATGGATACAAGCCCAAAACATGCAGGGTGACATCATTAACAAATTAGAGAAACAAACATATAACCCAAAAGGATCACTAAAGACAAAATGGGCAATTATTATTTTATAAAATCAAAAAGGTTTTGTACAAACAAAAACAATGCAGCTAAAATTAGAAGGGAAATTATTGACTGGAGGAAAATACTTTTGCAGTGAGTTTCACTAATAAGAGTCTCATTTCTAAGACATATGAGATTCAAATCTATAAAAATAAAAAGACATTCTGGTTTTCTAAAAAGACATATAAGTTATCAATCTCCAAGTTTAAAAAATCTCCAAATAATTAATAATTAGACAAAATACAAATTAAAACAACTCTGAAGTTCCTACCCATACTTATCAGACTGGCAAAATTGATAGAAACAGAAAATGGCAAATGTTAACAGATCTATGGGATAATAAATACATTATTGCACTGTTAGAGGTGCTATGAATTAGTCTAGTCATTCTAAAAAATAATTTTGAACTATGCCCCCAGAGTTACTAAATTATGCCTTTCCTTTAACCCAGCAAGAGCACAACTAGGCCTATACTCCAAAGAGATCAAAGAAAATGAAAAAGATCTAATGTACAAAAAATATTTGGGTACCTATCAATTGTGTAAGGACTAAACAAATTAGATTATATAAATATAATGGAATAGCATTAAGCCATAAAAAATGATGAATGGGATAGTTTCAGCAAAACTTGGGAAGATTTGCATGAGCAGAACAAAGAAAAGAAATTTATGCAATAATAACTCCATAGTTAAGATTAGTATTATTAATAGTATGTTAAGTATTATTGCATTAAATTACATTATAATGCATTATAATATAGTATCAGTATATTAAGATTATATCATTAATATATTAATATATAACATTATATTAATACATTAAGTTAGTAAGATCTTGGTCAATTCAATGATCAATTATGATTTCAGAAGACCAGTGATGAAGCATACTAGTCCCTCTTGCCAGAAAAATAGTGGACTCAAGGTGCAAAATAAAACATTTATTTTTAACAAGGCCAGTGCAACAATTTGTTTTGCTTCACTATGAATGTTTATTATAAGCACTTTGTTTTCCTTTTTTTCTTTTTAAAGGTGGAGATAAAAGGGAGAGAAAAAAATTTTGTTAAAAAATAAGAACCCCAATTAACTTAAGCATGTTGGCAATAGTTTAAATTTACATAGTGGGGGCAGCTAGGTGGTGCAGTGGATAGAGCACCAGCCCTGAAGTCAGGAGGACCTGAGTTCAAAACTGGCCTCAGACACTTAACACTACCTAGCTGTGTGACCCTGGGCAAGTCACTTAACCTCAATTGCCTCAGCAAAAAAAAAAAAAACAAACAAAAAACAAAAAACAAAAATTACGTGGTGAATTTGCATCTTACAAGCACTGATCCTATTTTAAAGGTGAAGAAACTCACCTCAAAGAAGTAAAGCTCAACATTTTACAGTTGGAATACAAATTCAGGTTTATGGACTCCAAGTTTTCCTACACCAGGCTGCCTCCCTCTCTGTAATAGCTTCCTACCCCAGGTCTTGTTAGTCTAGCCTTTTCATCTTGGTCTCTAAACTATATATGTTTATATACATGTGCACAGATACACACATGCACATATACACATATATGCACACATATATATCTCAAAGCTAATTAAGAGTTATCATTCATATTCCTCACATAATTTCTGTTGAAATTCTGTTGAGAATTTTGTTAATTATCATATTAAATCTTAAATTTTCTTTCAAAAGAATAAGAACAGAAACCCATCAAAACCCAACATAAGAATGAATCATAATAAAAGTGTATCACACAAATAAATTCCTTTTACAATATCTCCATTTATCACTTAAAAAATCACAGGACAAATGGAACAAATAAGTAGGTAAAAATAAAACATCAAAAGAGCAATGGAATTATAAACATTAAGCAAAATTGTGGCAAATAAAGACAAAAATGATTTTATGTAAAATCATTAGTATATTGAAAAATAGGATAGGTCCCATTTTTTTTTCAAATTTAGCACAGCAGTTGATGCAGTGCCTCATGACATTTTCTTTTCAAAATTAATTCAAATTGTCCTAGATATAAGCAGAGACCCATGGATTGAAAACTGGCTGAAGAACCATAAAAGATATTGATAAACCATAAATGGCAATGTATCAAGTTGGGGGATGGTCTAGGTGCTTCAGGGATCAGTGTTATGTCCTGTCTTATATAGCATCGACATTAATGATGTAGAAGACAGAGTAAAAAGCATGTTAATGAAATTCACAGATGATATTAAATTGAAGGTGATGCAAATACTATAAAGGACAGCAACATATTATGAGGGTACCCAGAGTGCTTCGAAATAAGGAATAGAAATAGCAAAATGAGATTCAGCCTGTTAAAAAATGCCAGTAACTACAGCACTTGGTGGGGGTGGACTCAGTAAAATAAAGTAGATATTCAAAAAAGCAAAAGAGAGACCTGAAAATCCATAGTGGTCAAAGAAACTGACCTATTAGTGAAAGTGAGTAGCAAAATGGATATGAATTTATTTTCTGTTATGTTGATGATTTCATGTGCTGTTAGATCATGCCAGAGATAAGGAATAGAATATTTTGCTCCTCCCTCTATACACATATCTAGCGAAATGGCATCTGAATACAATCCTTTCAACACAACACAGTACCTAGCCAAGTGTCCACAAAATAGAAGCAGTAATAAAAATGATTAAGCCTTAGAACACTGCAGACAAGTATATTCATCTTCAGTAAATTATACTGAGCTATTGCACAAGTCTACTCATTTATAACTGCTGATTCTGCTTTATATCCCCACGACAAGTGACCCTTCCTTCCTTTAAGACATCAAATCCTTCCATGATCTTTCTTATGAGTGTTTCTTTAGATTTTTAGATTGCTTTAGATTTCTCTCTCCTTCCCTCCTTTCTTCTTCTTCTTCTTCTTCTTCTTCTTCTTCCTTCTTCTTCTTCTTCTCTTCTTCTTCTTCTCTTCTTCTTCTTCTTCTTCTTCTTCTTCTTCTTCTTCTTCTTTTCTTCTTCTTCTTCTTCTTCTTCTTCTTCTTCTTCTTCTTCTTTTTCTTCTTCTTCTTCTTCTTCTTCTTCTTCCTCCTCCTTCTTCTTCTTCTTCCTTCTTCTTCTTCTTCTTCTTCTCTTCTTCTTCTTCTTCTTCTTCTTCTTCTTCTTCTTCTTCTTCTTCTTCTTCTTCTTCTTCTCCTTCTTCTTCTTCTTCTTCTTCTTCCTCCTTTTTCTCCTCCTCCTCCTTTCTCTTTCTCTTTTTCTGTTCTGTCACTGTCACTGTTTCTGTCTTTGTGTGTGTGAGAGAGAGAGAGAGAGAGAGAGATTTGTCCCTGTTTGACTTCCTGCCCTCAAATTAAAATGAGCTAAACATTAATTGCTAAAACCAACTTAGGCTTATGTCCTATTCAAACAAACTAAATATTGAAACCTTAGTGTAAATCTAGATACATATTTTTAATCAGAGCAAAGGGAAAAGAGCAGGGTTCATTCTGAGAGGTCTGTTATTCTGTTCGTTTAGCAATGGGTGGCATTAAAGCAGGAAAACCACAAGTCAGAAAATCTAGCACCAACACAATATCCTCACAACAATAGCCTAATTGTGAAACCTCAACACTATTGGTGAGGACTTAGACAAAATTAATAGATAAATCTCTTTTCTGTGTGACTGTCTTTGTATGTATAAATAGAAAAGATGATTTTATGATTATATTGTCTCAATAAATACCCCCAAATTGGCCTAGATGCCTCATTTTGCTATTCTGATGAGAGTATCATCTCCTTGAAGCTTCTTGTAGCTGCTTCCTAATCATATGATGAAGAAGTGATGTCAACAGCTTGGGTCTTTATCCTCTTGAACCAACTCAATTTTGAGATCTGGAAGGTGGAATCTGAACCCTTTTAGGGAAAAATTGGACTAACTTGCATGGGGGGAAGGGGTTAGGATATTGTTCCTACCATGGAAGGAAAGAATTACAAGAGGAGAATACATAATTATGTTATATATTATATATAATATTATAATTACATATATCATATATATGATAACATATATGGGGATTTTGAAGTACAAAAAGGTTATTGAATAATGATAGTAGCTGGGTATCTAAAGAATAGCACGGGGCAGAAAGTAAATTAACAATTTCTGCTGCTTCTGTTAATTTGTGAGCAGACTGACAGGGAATGAGAGATTTCAAAGATCATTAACTTAGACCTAGAAGTTATCTTAGAGGTAATGTGGTACAACTTCCTCATTTTATGAATGAAGAAATTATAGTCAACCGATGGAAAGAGATTTCCCCAAATGTCCCAAAGGTAGGAAGTTGAGTATTTGAACATAGGTTGTCTGACTTCAAATCCAGCCAGCACTTTCTCTATATTATAATTCCTCTTTCTCAATCAATCAGTCTTAAATTTTGTAAGTATCTAGTATGTATCAGGCGTTATGCTAAGTGTAAGGGATTCAAAAAAGGCAAAAAAAAGTCTGTTCTCAAAGAGCTCACAGTCTAATAAAGGGAGATAACATGTAAACAACCATGTACAAGCAAGAAATATGCAGAATAAATAGGAGATCATTTTAGTGGAAAGCCATTAAGACTGAAAACCATGAGAGGCTTTCTACATGAGAAGGGACATCATCTGTGATTTGAAGGAAGCTGGGGAAACCAGGAGGTCAGGTGAGGAGACAGAAAATTCCAGGTATGGAGGACAGCCAGTACATGTATGAATGTGGGACATGAAGCATTTTCTTTGAGAAACAGCAAGAAAGTCAGTGTCACTGGATTGTAGAATATATGGAAAAGTATAAGAAATGTAAAGTTTAAAAAGATCGTAAAGTTTGAAAGGCAAAAGGATCAAATATAAAATCCTAGAGATAATGAGGGAGTCACTGATTAAAGTGAGGGTGGGGAGGAAAGTAATCTGGTAAAACCTGTGCATTAGGAAGATCACTTTGACAGCTAGAGTGGAAGGTGGGAGAGAGACTTGAGGTAAGGAGACAACAGTCAGCAGGCTATTGTAATAGTCCAAGTGGAGGTGACGAAGGAATATACCATGGTAGTGGGTGTCAAAAGAGAGAAAGGTGTTTATGAGAGATGCTATGGAAGTACAATTGCCAGGACTTAACAACTAATTGAAATTGGGTAGGACAACAAAAAGTGAATCATTAAAGATGGCACCTAGCTTTTGAGCCTGGGTGTCTGTTAGTATGGTGACACCCTCGATAGTAATAGAAAAGTTAGGAAGAGAAGATAATTTTTGGAAGGAAAATAAATTCAGTTTTGGACATGTTGAGTTTAATAAGTCTATAAGACATCTGGTTAGAGATCCTAATAGGCAGTTGATGATGCAAAAATGGAGGTCTATAGATTAAAGCTGGATAAATAGATCTGAGAGAGAGCTCTATGGAAATGATTATCTAAACTGATAAGATCATGAAGCAATAGGGAGAAGAAGAGAGGATTCTGAGCAGTCGAGTATAATCATACTTAGTATGATCCTGATATATGTATATATGTATGTAGGTAGGTAAGTAAATAGATAGATAGATAGATAGACGGACAGATGGACAGACAGACAGGTAGATAGATAGATGGATGGATGGATAGATAGGTGAGTGGATGAATGGATGGAGAGATAATAGGTGGATAAATAGGTAGACAGATGGATAGATTGAAATATATACAAATTAAATTAAATTAAAGGCAATTTAGGGATAGGAAGGAAACAATAAAGAGTTATAAAGGATTTGCTGTCACAAGAAAACAAGGCTTTAATTAAATTGAAGAGATATAAGGAATCTTACAGGGAAAGTTCAGTGATTTAAAAGAATTTACCAATAATGAAGGGATTCAAAAGGATATTGTGGAATATTGTTGTTGTTTTTTCTCCTTTATTCTAGAAGGGGACCAACACTATCATAAAAGTGATATCTTGACTAGAGTGTGAATTGGAAGCTCTGTGGAATAGTCTGAGTGAATCCTTTTGTTATTCAGCCATTTTTAAGTCACATCTGGCTCTTTATGACCCTATTTGGTTTTATTGTTTTTATTATTTTTTGGCAAAGATATAGGAGTTTTGCCATTTCCTTCTTCAGTTCATTTTACAGATGAGGAAACTGAAGCAAACAGGATTAACTGACTTGACCAGAGTAACATAGCTAATAAGTGTCTGAGGCCAGACTTGAACTTAGGAAGATAAGTCTTCCTGACTCCAGGCCCAATACTATTCACTGTGTCACCTAGTTGCCAAAGTGTGAAAAAGGCTAATCTAAAACAATCAAGTGGTCCTGCCACAAAAGAACCTAAATTTAGGATATATATGTATCCTACATACACACACATACACATACACATATACATATACATATATAATTTAGCTATAACATCCATATATTAATATTGACTATTCTGGCCCTTCCTACCTCAAAGCCAGGTAAGTTATATTTTGCTCCTCCCCCAAGTTTCTTGAGTGCCTTTAAAGGAGTGTGGGAATATTTAGTCTCTCTGCCATTGGCTCCAGTCTCTACTGATCATGTTCCTTTAACTGTGGGATAAATTTTCTGCACCCAAGTTCCATTTAATCACTAACAACCACATTTTCTCCTACAAAAGGCTATTTACTCCAAAAAGTTTAATTACAAATAGATAAACTTGATGCCATTATGAGAGAAACATCTTCCTCCTTCTCTCTTATATTTTCATCTAGGGGATTGGGGTACAGAAAAATAAAATGATTAGGTTCAGTAGCATATTTCCTATAAAGCAGAGTCTCATGTCCAAAGTCAAACCCTCTCTTTGGGCTGGAATCCCCAGGCCCATGGCTTTTCCTGAATTTTTTGATGGGAAACAACCTTAATCAGAACTAGATTGACTGTTATATCCTGTCTAAAATCCCAGTTTCAAGATTGTCATAGCTTAAACTACTGAGTCTGGTAGAGATCCCTGCCAGCACTTGGAAATAAGAAGGAAGAACAACACAAAACAGAAACCAAACCTCCCAGGCTCGTTTCTCAGAGTTGGGGTTCAGTTCATGGTATCTGGATTGTGGGTGAAAGATAATGTTCAACATCAGGATATAGCAGGAAAAAAGAACTTGTCTCAATCTGTTCAGTTTTAAAGTCATTCCCTTTCTGGTTATGTAGCCAATCAAAGATGGTTATTCTCCACCCCATGGAGTAAAAACACAGAGTGCCTCCATATTAGGTGATCTAGGTATACTCAGAGAGCGCAGGACGAGAGGTTCAAAAAGAGGTGAGAGGACATGAATCTTGCTTCAAAAGCAGTAAGAATGGATGACCTAGAAAGGAAAACTAATATGATGAGAGGAAGACTACAGTGGCTTGTTGGAAATGGGGAGACAAATGGTACTGTCAATCATATTGCTTACCTTCTTAATGGGTAGGAAAGGGGCTGAAGGGACAGAGAATTTGGAACTCAAATTTTTAAAAAATCAATGTTAAAATAAATGAATGAGGGAAAGGATAAATAGACAGATAATGGCTTAAACAACAAAAGTTAATGGAGAAATTTGACCCCAAATCACAAAGTGAATGTAGAATGTTGGTATTTCATTAGATGTACAGGAATTCTTATGTCCAGATAAAGGCAGTCATGGAACTTTGTGTATCTTTAATTTCTGAAAAAAAGGTATTATGTATAATGCAAAGAACACTGAGCTTTATAGTCAGAATATGCGAATGTCCTTTAAAGCTCTGTCTTGGGCTATTTCTCATGCTTTGACTTGAAACAATGCAGCTCCAATCTATCATCAAGTCCTCCTCAAGTATCTTGGATTCTACTCCCCTGGAACCAACCTGCATCTTATATCTTTTTGGGAGCCAGGACTCTATCTCACTTCCTGGCTACCAGTTCTGAAACATCCACCACCATAGTTACCTTCCAACTACTCTTCCCTGTCCATCCAACCAGATGGAATAAAATGCTGAATTGATAGACAAAAAGACCTGACTTTAATCTTGCCTTAGTGACCTACTATGTGACCTAAAGAAGCCATTTAAGCTCTCCCAACTTTGGGTTTCCTCACCCTTAAGATAGGAGTAATACTGTTTGCCTCACAAGATTGTGTTGTGATTTTCTTCTTTTAAAACAATAATGGTTCTCTCTGGGAGAAAGCAGGAATGGCTAAATAACATGGTGACAGAAAGTGGGATTTCATATTGAAGAACAATAAAATATCAATATGGCTGGCCCAAGGTGCATGGGGAAGGGAATAATTTATAATAAACACAGAAAGGTTGGTTGGAACCAGTGCTGAAGGTCTTTAACATCAAAGTCAATTTACTTGATACTAAAATTAAGAAGGAGACTCTAGAGTTTATTAAATAGTGGGTTCACTTAAGGATTGCCACTTTGGCAGCTGAATTCCAGTAGTCTAGTTTTGGGTGATAAAGCCTGTAGGGTGATGGCCAGGTGAATGAAGCAAAGGGAATGGATGCAAGAGATATGAAGGCAGAATTAATAAGACTTGCTAATTGATTGGTTGGAGAAAGGGAGAAGTCAAGGATAACTCCATAGTTTCTAACCTCATTGATTAGAAACATAACATTCCTTCAACAGATATAGGGCAAGTTGAGAAATTGAGTAGCACATCAATTTAAGTTTGCCTTTATATCCAATTTTGTTCATCTTGGAATTGGTTTATCTATCTAGATGGCTCCTGAGGTCCCTTCCGACACTCAGATTCTACGATTCTGTGGGCCCGTTGTAAATAATTCAGTGTGAAGAATTGCCTATCTGTCTGAAGACCTTTGGAAAACGGAAAAATGAAAATCTCTCTATTTTGCATTACAAGTGGATGAAGCAGCAGATGTAGTTAGGGATATTCATTTGATTACATTTTTATATGTGGCTGAAAATGATAATAGAAAAAGTTTGTTGTTTTGGAAACCTATCATGGCAATGATATGCAGAAGAGATTTCAATGTAATTGATGGGTTCTAAAATGAAATGACATAAATATGGAATGTGAAAATGACAATGTAAAATTGTATTGGACCTTTTGCTGATGGAGCTCAATTGATGCTAGGGCTTAGTTGAAATACAGGTTTACCAACCCTACTTTTAAAAAAAGTGGCCTTTCATGCAATTTGGGTATACTTCATGCTACACAGTCACTTGTCTTAAAAAGCATGAGTGAGGAACCATATATAGTCTTTCAAGCTGTTGAAAAGAGCAATTAATTTTATAAAAACCAGTATTAAAAAGCAGGCCCTTTGCAAGACTATGGTATATGTAGACAGAGCATAGGGCATCTTTATTATTGTGGAGTAACCTAGATTTTTTATGCCAGATCACTTCTAGGAGTGTCAGAGCCAAAAGAAGAAACTGCCATTTTTCTTAGTAATAATAAAAATGAAACAAAATCATTTTAACGGGAAAAAATTCTTTCTCTGAAATGTGCTTATTTGGGTGGATTTTTTAAAAAATGCTCCAAGTAAATCATTGCAAGGTAGTCATATAAATATGACTGATCCAGAAAGATAATAGCTAGCACTTATAGTACTCTGTTAAGGTTTACAAAGTACTCCGCATATATTATCTCATTTGATAAAAGTAACTACATTTATGAAAAAGTTAAAGCTTACAATAATGATTGTTAAAATACAATTTTTGATGTTTCCCAATTTTTAAAGATCTGCCCTAAAATGTAATAGAATAAAGACTGGATTATTAATCAAATGACCAGTCAATAAAAGAAATTCTCATTTACCTTTTAGAAACTTAGATATTTTTTTAAATAGATGGATATGAAATAAATTGATTTATTATCAATAAATATGAAGCATTTGTTCCTATTACATTCGAAAAAGAATGGTAAGTCTTGTGCTATGAGGTTGAGTTTCTAAACAAGATGGCAACTTGAACAAATATGGGAGCTCAGCTCCTACAGATCTACTTCAACAAAAACCTAAGAAAAGGACTAGACTGAATAACAGTTAGGAAATATAAAAAGAAACCAAACAAATTGACTTCATCTACTACAGAACTTCATAAAACATCAAGCCAATAAAAATTAGGAAATGGTGTCATGAAAAGTCAGTGAAAAGTTAGCATCAATGCATGTGAACAAGTTGGAAGCCTCTGAAACATAATAAGAGCTGGGCCAGAGATACTTCCTTGCATCCTATATGACTGTCTCCAAAGACAGCAAAAGGATAGAGAGTAGTGGGGACTGAGTGTGGATCATAAGATAGTATTTCACCTTTTTAATTGTTTTTTGATTGTATTTTGTCTTTCTCATTTTTCTTCCTTTTTGTTCTGATTTTTCTTGTGCACCATGTAATTGTGGAAATATGTATAGAAAAATTGTATATGTTTAACATATTAAATTACTTGTGGTCTAGGGGAGGGCATGGGAGGAAAGGAAGGAAAAAAATTTAGAATACAAATTTTTGCAAAGGTGAATTTTGAAAATGACCAATCCATTTGTTTTGAAAATAAACATCTCTAATTTAAAAAAAACAACAAAATAAATAAATCCCTTGTGGGTCTGTCTCGTAAAAAAAAAAAAAAAAGGTAGTCAGAAACCCAATATATTCCTGAAAAATGACTTGGAGTGGTTGTCTGGGAAACAATGGTCAGCTTGAGATACTCCAGCCACTGAGGTCCATAGCACTCTATCCTAAGATGTTAAACAGGGACCTAAAGATCTAGCACTCTGAACCTCAAAAAGTACAAAAAGCTACTAGTGCATAGTCATATCCCAAAGGCTGGAAGTCAGCACAGAAACCTAGGTGACTCAGGATTATTATTGGTTGTCTTTTGTTCTCAAAGAGGACCATGACATCTGAGAGGTGATAACATGACATGCAAGTGAGTTGGATTTAAGTGAGGAAGGGCTGTACAAAGTCACCAGCCTTACTTTCTCCTCCAGAGCCATCTGGTCCAATTGCCACATCTGGATTAGATAATTCAGGATAAGACCAAGATTAGAGTGCCTCTTTGCTTAAGAGCACTGGTTCTGGCACAAAGTCCCAGTTCATTACCCAAGGCTAAAATGTGAAAAAATAACAATACCAACAAAAGATACCAACTATCATAAAGAATTATTGTTCCAGAGGTATACAAAAATCCAATCCAAAATAAGAGAGTGATTTTATAACAAGATTATAAGCAAGCAAGAACACAAAGTGAAGAAAATGGATTTTTGTCAAGAAGTACATTAATATCTAGAAGAAATGAAAGAAGAAATAAAAATAAAGTAAAAACTCTAGAGGAAAGACTTGGAAGAAGAATAAGAACTTAGAATAATAAAAATAATAACCTTAGAACAAAAAGTGGCAAACCTTACCCAACTAATAGATTCCTTGAAAATGAGATTAGACCAATGACTCCATATGACAACAAGAAATAAAAATATTAGCATTCTATCACTTATCAAAAACAATTGATTTGGAAAACAGATCAAAAGATAATCTCCCCTGAAATCTTTTTTTTTTAAAGCCTATATATGACATTTAAAGATTTCTTAAATGAAAGCTTATATGAATCTATTAGAAGCAGAATGTAAAATTAAATTAGAAAGAATCTACTAATTATCTATTAAAAGAACATGCAAATAAATCAGTCCCAGGAATGTGAGAGCCCAAATCCAGAACTTCTTCATCAAAGAAAAAATGCTGCAAGAATCCAGGAAAAAAAAAAGCAACCTATATACTAAAGGAATCCCAGGCAGGAATACTTAAGACTGCAGATTTTACTATAAATAAGATCTTGAAATATAATATTCCAAAAGGCAAAAGCTATAGATTGGTGAAAACAATAATTTTAAAAAGCAAATTTAATTCTAGAGGGAGAGGAAATGGATTTTTTTTTAATGAAGTAGAGGACGTTATAGCATTTTTTGATGAAAAGACTAGATCAAAGTAGTTACAAAAAAGTAAAAATACAGTTAAAAGAAATCTAGAAAGGTGAATTTTAGAGGTAGCTGGTAGTGGCTGTATGATAATGAAGTGCTAACATTCTAATAGGAGGAAGAAGAAACACATGTCCCTTCAGAACCTTGATGTCTTCAAAGGTTATTAAGGAAGAAAAATGATAGAAAAGATGACTTAGGGATAGATTAATTCAGTTCTAAAAGTTTTTTTTTTCACAATGGAACTATGATTTGGATAGATTTTGTTTAAAGAAAAAAGGGATTGGAAATTATGTTGACAGAAGCTCCAGATCCATGTCACTCACCTCTTAACAGAGAGGCAATGGATTATCAGGATGCAGAATGAAAAATGCATGACCAATCTATGGATTAATTTTGCTTGATCATGCTTATTTGTTTCAAGAAATTTTTTCAAATTTCTTTTTCTTATTTATTTTGGGGGTGGGAATTAGGGGTAAAGAAATTAGCAATACTAGTAAAAAAGAAAATAAAGAAAATTTGAGACATTAAAAAAATGAAGAGATGAGAACAGAGGAAAGTTCAGGAGGAAGCAGCAGAGGAGTGTGTATGTGGGTGGTGATGATGGTGGTGGTAAAATGGATTATTTTGTTTTGCTCATGTTGTTTCTGAGTGTTTGGCATGAGTCTGTTCGAAAGTGGCTTTCAGGGAGACAAGAGTCTCCAGAATTTCCTCTCTTCATCCTTTTCCAAAGCACAATCTGATTTCCACTGGGAGAGAAAGCAGAAGGTTGGGGCCAGACACTATATATTCTGTTCTATTCAGAAAAAGGGGATGCTGGGCAAGAATTTGTCTACCTCTTCCCTTAAAAAAAAAACTCTAGGGGAATGAAATTTTAGACTCAACCTTCACTCCTGATCACTATTTCTTAATGGGAAGGGAATGTCCCAAGCTATATATCCAGAGTTTGAAATCCTTTCCCACCAGTTCTACAATGAATACACATAGCAAATAGCAAATAAATCCATTTATCCAAATCAATAGCAAACAGAAATCAGAGAAAATATATGTATGGAAATATATTCCAGAAATACACAAAAGGGGATGAACTGTCTAGCTCAACCAAGAAAGCCTCATATCTTACCCAAGTGGAAATTCCCTGAAGACTCTCATATAGTAAACCAAGAATAAGGACGTGATGGAAATGCTGGCTCCTCTACATGTTGGCTTCTTTCCTGGGTCTTTCTTCCTTTAGAAAAATGAAGACACCCTTGAATAGCAGGACTTTTCTTTTGAAGCTTGATGGCGGAAGATCAAGATCTCATCTCTCCAATACTCACCAATTTTACCCAATCACAAAGGCACAGAGCATTTGAAATTTTTTTTCTCCACCAATGAAGAGAATCTTCTGCAAATGGATTTTTGAGCCAAGATTTATATTATTGAGGGAAGGCAAAAGACACAAATTATTTTTTTAAAAAGCAGAAAATTAAAAAGAAAGTCTTTGAAAAATTCAGAAAAATAAATAACAGAAAGAAGTTCAGAAAGAAGTGTGCAAAATTGGGGCAGCTTTAAAAGCAGTATGTTAGATTTTTATGTACTTATTAAAACACAACCTGTTTGAAACAGAGATGGATGATTTCAAAAACAATCCTTTCTTGATGCTATTTCCCTAGGGATGAAAGGAAGTCTGTAAGATTGATGGAGGCACTTGGTTATGACCCATAGGACATGTATGAAATCATTGACCTCTTTGGAGTTGGAGACTTCAGTCTTGAATGCAAGAGAACAGGAACTTCTAGCTAACCTTCCTTTCTGCCACAACCCCCTAGTTTGGAAGAGGAGCTTGGGAACTTTGATCGGTCTGGACTTTTTCACTGATGTCTTACTAACATCTCCTATAGAGTAATGGCTGGAAACTGTCTACACTGGAAACTAAGGACAACTTGGATGAGAAGAAGGCAGATTCCAAACCCTACAGAAAGTCCATCAGACAAGTTACTCCATTACCAAAGGGAGCATTTCAAATTCACTCCAAAAGGATTTCCAAGTACTGTGTTATCCACTTCCAATAATCTTAAGCCTATTTTTCTCTGAATTTAAGCGTCTATGTTATAAATTTTAGGAGGTAAAATTTTATGCCAACTGTAAGCACTCCTTTCTAAAAATTAATTAATAATACATAGTCCTGGCAAGAAGTACAATAGTATGGTTGTAGCATAAGAGAAAATAAAGCCCTCAGGCATAAATTATGAGGTTGATGCATGCATTGCCACAGTTAGCTCAGTCTTTAGGAGGATCTGAAGGAAAATGTGGGAGAAAAGAGATATTTGGCTGCCTTTCTAAATGAAGGTCTACAGAGCAGTTGTGTTGACTTCATTGTTTTATGCACATGAAACCTGGACAGTATACCAGTGTTATGCCAGGAAATGGGTTTGCTTCCATTTAAATGGTCTTAGGAGGATTTCTGAAGATCACCTGGCAAGATAAGATACTGGACACTGAGGGTTCCTTCTCGAGCTGAACTGCAAAGCATTCAAACTCGACTGCAGAGAGCACAAGTCTGACTGACTAGTCATATTGTTCCAATGCTAAACTTTGCCTAAAAGTCTATCTTATGGAGAACTCACATAAGAGGGTTTTTAAATTTTTTCATGGGGGTCAGAAGAAATAATATAGGGATACTCACCAGGTCTCTCTAAATAATTTGGAATTGATTGTGTGGTACAGGAGACACTGACACAGGACTGCCCAGCATGGTATGCTCTCATTAGAGAAGGCGTTGTGCTCTATGAACAAAGCAGAATTGGAGTAGATCAAAAGAAACTCAAGATACACAGATTTAGAAAATCCACCCCAAGTGTCCTCAACCCATGTTAGAGCATTCTAAACCCTTATTGGTCTGATCAACCAGTTAGACATGCTTCACATTGACCATAACAGTGATGTCATTTTGGCCCTTTTTGAGCATGAAGGGCAAAAAACAGAAAACACAAAATTTGTCTATGGAAGTGATATTTCTGTATGTGTTTAAGTTTAGAATTTTTTAAAATGGTAAAAAAAATTTTCTTGAAGAAAATAGATTAAAACAAGTATGTGAACCTGAAAATATGATTATGTGCTTTGTCTGTGAATGAAAGGTTCTCTGATGATAAAAATAAAATAAAATGATGGAAATTTTACTATAATTTGTAATGTCTTCTTTGCATGAAATGGCGTTTTCTGCTTTAATTGTTACAAAAACAAAATACCAATCTTGATTAGTGGTTGAAAAAGAATAATAAATAGCAATATCATCAATGTCATCACATTTTGAGAAATGTTGAGTTGAAAAACAATCCTACCTCTCATGTGAATAATGTTATTATGGTTATTATTTTGATGTTATAAATATGAATATTATAAGGGATTCTATCAATAAATAAAATCCTGTATTACATTGTTGTTATATTTAAGAATTGTTTATTATACAATTTTAAATAATTTCTTAAGTTTTGAATAAAACAAGAGCTAAAATTACTTGCATAGGCTGTTTTCTGAAAAGTGAAAAAAAGATGCATTTTTACAGGGAATTTAGAAATTAATGGTGTAATCTCCAACTTCATTAACCTCTTTGTCCGCCATGCCCTACATCTTCTCAGCTCAGACACACAGAGATACAGCTCATGTATCATCACTCAGAACCCATGTTATTTCCATGATCATAGGATCATAGATTTAAAGCTACAAGTGACCTCTGAGGAAATCAAGAAAGCTAGGATTTAATAGTCAGATGCATTCTATGTCATACTACTGGTCCCGCACCAATTTTAAGCCTTGAAATTCTTTTTTCTGATCATTTCCAGGTCCTTCTATACCTGATTCCTTCTAAACTTGCCTTTCATCTTCACCACAAGTACTGGTCCCTCTACCCCACCCTGTTTTCCTAGTCTGTTATCTTTATTCTAGTCTAAATTTTCATCCTTTAATTCTTGACTATGATTGATCAGTTCAACTTCATACTATCTTCTACTTTGCTCCCTTGTCTCGTTGGCACTTATGCCTTGCCAAACTCAGCACTGGGTTATCTCCCCCATCTACTGTCATGTTGCTGAAGGCTACTATGAAAGTTACATAACTGTATTGATTAACTATAAATTTCTATCATCTAATTTCAGCTGGGTCCTTACTTCTTTATATTCAGTCCTGATGGAGTGTCACACTCCCTACTGAGGCTATTTAAAATTTCTCCTCTTTTTATCCTTCCCAAACTATGATTTTCTATGATTTTCATCAATGACATGCCAGTTGCTGTAATGGGTCTACAAAGAAAGGCAAAAGACTGTCCCTGCATCCAGAGAGCTCATGGTCCAAAAGTTCTGCATAATCTGTACAAACAAGATATACCCATAATGCATAGGAGTTAATCAGCATTCGGGTATTAAAGGGCATTGGGAAAACCTTCTTGAAGATGGTAGTAATTTCGTTAAGACTTGAAGTAAGTTAAACAGGGAAGTTAGGGAGGTAGAAATGAAGAGGGAGAAAGTTCCAGCCATGGGAAATAGCCAGTGAAAAGTCCTAGAGTTGGGAGGAGGAGTATCATGTGCAAGGAAGAACAAGGAGGCAGTGTCAGTAAATCACACAATATAAAGAGGATTGTCGTTAAGTCATTCCAGTTTTGCCTAACTCTCTGTGACCCATTAGCATTTTTCTTGGCAAAGATATTGGAGGGGTCTATTGTTTTCTCCTTTAGCTCATTTTACAGATAAGAAAACTGAGACAAACAGGGTGAAGTGACTTGCCCAGGGTCACAATAGTAAGAAACTAGTATGTATCTGAGGCCAGATTTGAACTTAAGTCTCCTGACTCCACGGTCAGCCCTTTATTCATTGCACCAGCTAGCTCCCTAGCTAAGAAGAGGGGCATGTAAAGTGTGAGAATATTGAATCAGATTATGGAGAGCTTTATAAGTCAAATAAGGGATAGTGTATTTGATCCTAGAGGCAATAGGGAATCATCGCAGTTGTGTGTGTGTGTGTGTGTGTGTGTGTGTGTGTGTGTGTAAGAGAGAGAGAGAGAAAGAGAGAGAGAGAGAGAGAGAGAGAGAGAGAGAAAGAGAGAGAGAAAGAGAGAGAGAGAGAGAGAGAGAGAGAGAGAGAAAGAGAGAGAGAGAGAGAGAGAGAGAGAAAGAGAGAGAGAGAGAGAGAAAGAGAGAGAGAGAGAGAGAGAGAGAGAGAGAGAGAGAGAGAGAGAGAAGAGAGAAAGAGAGAGAGGCAAAAACAGAGACAGAGAAACATAGAGAGACAGAGGTGAGGAAGGAAGAAAGGGAGGGATGGAGGAAAAAATGGTCACACCTAAGCTTTAGGAAGTTATCTTTGACAGCTCAGGAGGATGGAGCAGTAGGGACTCAAGATAAGCAGACCCCACCCCCATCCCAGGAGTTATTGCAATAGTCCAGGTGTGAGTTGATGAGGGTCTGCACCAAGGTGGAGGCAGTGACAGAGAAGAAGAAAGAATATACATGAGAGATGTTATGAAGGTAGAAGTGTCAGGGCTTGGCAAAGATTGATATATGGTGTGAGAGAGAGCAAGGAGTACAAAAGCCAAATAAATGTTGCTAAGGTGCAGGTGTGACCATGTTGTTCCCCTGCTCAGCAACCCTTACTGGTTCCCTGTTGGATCAATGAATGATTGCTTTAGAATGGGAAAGGGCCTTGGTGATCATCTGGCCCAACTTCTTCATTTAACAGTCCAGGAAATTGAGACCCACAAAGGTTAAGGACTTTGCCCAAAGTCACGCAAATAAGGTCCAGATTTATACCACAACCTTCTTCCTCCTTCTTTAGGGCTTTTCCCACTATATCAGGCTGCCTCGTTTCTAGGATAGAGGATTACTTCTCAGATAAAATACATGGTCACTGCCCTGGCATTTAATGCCCTCCATAATCTGGCTCCTATCTACCCTTCCAGACTTACTCCATGCGACTTTCATGAATTCATGTTTCGAGTTCTTCATCTGCTAGCATGCCAGATAGAACAACCTGTCCTTCCCAGGATAAGTCCATCACTTTAAATCTCATCGCCATGCTGCTCATTGATTGACACCATCTCCCTCATCCGCATCTCCTCTCTGATTATAGAATAGGAGGGCCCAATACCAAACTCCTCCCAATGCCTTCCTTTGTGGGCAGAAATTGGACTCTCAGCTCATTCCACTTTTCAGTGGAAGTTTTTCAACTCCACAGCCACAGGATGCCCTCAAGCTGGATATCCTCTGCCCCCTCCCCTGCTTTTCTGCTTTCTTTTATGTGTTGTCTCCCCTTCTCCCTCTCTCCCCCTCTTTCCTCTAGATTGAAAACTCGAGGGCAAGGTCCGTCTTTCCTTTTATTAATTGTATCTCTAATGCTTAGCACAATGTCTGACCACAGTAGGTGCTTAAATAATGTTTATTGGATTATACCATAATCAAACCATCCTTCTAGCTATCAATCAAACATTCAGTGGCTACCTCTGTCCCTTTGTGCATGCTATGCCTTATACTAGAAAAGCAATCCCCCCTCACCTCTTGGATCTCTTTCTTCAAGGCTCATCCTAAATACTATTCTTCCTTGCAGCCTTTCTGAACTGCCTCTACCTCTGGTTTTTAGTATTTTCTCTCTCCTCAGATTACCTAATATTTACTTATCTATTTGGAACAGTTCCCTGTCCTCTCCCTCTAGAAGAATTTTAGCTCATTGAGGGTGCAGAGGATTTCATCTTTCTTTTATGTCTCAAGCCTTATGTCTACAACAGCGTCTGGAACAGAATAAGCACTTAGTAATCAATTGTTGAATTGAATTGAAGACTGTCTGACAGAGGAATCAACTGAAGTGAAATACGAGTCACTGTAGAAATTAATGTTAATACACAGCTAATTTCTCCACTATCCTGATGCCTTATCCTGGCATTATGGCAAAGGTTTCATAAGTGGAATGCAAATCCTTTAAATCTAATGGACTAAGCTGAAAAGATTTGGAGGATAGAAACTCAGAGCATCAAGTACAAATTTGTGGTTTAAGTTTCAGACTAGCTAAGGGTACAAGGGACCATCACCAGAAAGCTGGCCACCGAAGAATCATCATCATCATCATCATCATCATCCAAAGAATGTAATAATAAGCATCCAAGAGTTTTACAAAGCTTTATTTCTTTTAACCTTCATAACAGCCTTAGGAGATAAGTGTTATTATTATTATTATTATTCCCATTTTAGAGTTGGAGAAATTGAGGAAAGATAGAGGTTAAGTGACTTGCCCAGATTCACATAGCAAATAAGTGTATTAGGTTATGTTTGAATTCAGGTCTTCTTGATTCCTAGTCCAGGATTCCATGTATCATGATGCTGTCCACAACATGGGCTATTTGTCTTGTATTCTTGATGAGAATCATGATATCAGGGAAATGAAAAAGCAAATTGGATTTAAGCGAAGAGGTGGAGAGAGGCTCAAAGAAAGGCAAAATACAGTTCCTGTTCTCATGGTGCTTCATCTAATACCATTTTAATTAATGAGTGGAAGGTTTGTTGTCATTAGTGGATGGGGGTGGTATTTCCACCAAGGAACAAATGGCTCTTTAAGATGTATTCAAGAACACAGGGCTAATTAAAATTACTTAAGAGTTCTTGTAGCTCTAAGAATTAAGACTCTGCTTTTCAACCTATTCACTTCTCAAAATTTCTGATTTTTCTTGTCCTTTCTTTTCCTGTCTCATCACAGTGGGTGGTAGGATCTTCTCAACTTTGCCTCTCCACCTGGAAATAGTCTCCTTGCATCTAAGAGCCTAATATACTTCCTGACTCTACAAATTCCATCTTAAGACCCATTGCCGTGGCCTATGACTCCCGACCTTGTCTATAATAAACCAGTCAAAACCCTCTCTCTGAACTGCCCAGATTCCCCTGTGCTTAATCATTCTCTCTGAGACTGGGCTATTGTATTCTCTTTCAGCTTTCTTTATGCCCTACCACAGCTATAGATGCCACCTGTGATATATTGCAGCCTTCATCATTTATTTATATTTGCATAGATTGGAATCATCTATGATATACCTCTGGCACTTTTAAATAAACCATATTTTACTAAAATAAGCTGCATTTTTAACCTTCGAAATGAGTTTCTATTTAATGTAGTCTCTAATCTACTTTTATTTCTAAAGAGCTTATAACCAAGGCATTAAAAGAGACTGTTATTCAGAACTTTTGTTGTATATGTATCAAAAGGGAAATATCTTATTTTCCATTACCTGAAAGATGGTTACTGTCTTTAATAACAGCAACTTTGCTGATGGTCTATTGAGCTAAATGGAATTATATACCAGGCATTCACTTAGTATGTGGATAGATATTAAAAGAAAAAAGTTGGATGCTTATTGTCATGTCGATATATATTTTATGTATCTATTTATATGTTTTGAAAGTTGGGTATGTTGTTTTAACATATGTATGTGTAGCATTAATATATTGTTATGTGCATATGTGTGCATGTAATGTATATATTATTATGTGAGTTATAGGTCTATGTTTAGATGTATTTAAAAGTTGGAGGTTTGTTGTTTTTAATAAATTATGTAGTATATGTATATTTTATGTTTATATGTGGGGAAGAAAAAAGAGAGAGAGAGAAAGGGAGAAAGAAAGAGAGAAGGATGGAAGAAGAGAGGGAGAGAGAGAGGGAGGGAGGGACGGAGAGCACACAGAGACAGAGATGGAGAGAGACAAAGGAAGAGGATGGGGGAAGGGAAACCTGAAATTAGATTTGTAAGTGAAAACAGAGGACTGAGACAATGTATGATTTTTCTACAACCAGCTGGTCTACTCATTCTCCTAATGATTTCCAAAGGGGATTCTATGGAATCGTAACCCATGTGTCAAGTGAAGACAGACAGACTGAGCTCGATCTGGGAGACTTATCGATGACATCCATCATACTCTCTGGCTCATATACCCAGCAGAGGGCCCCTCAGGAATAACTGGCTTTGGTTTATTTCTAGCTCTCATTTAGGTGACTTCAATTTCCATCCCAGCACCAAACTAACAAGGCACGGAACACAGAAGAAGCTAATTACACACCACAAATACAAAACACACTTGATTCAACAAAATTTCTTAAATGCCTACTATGTGCAAGGCACTGGGGTTTCAAAAGCAAAAGCTAACAATGAGCTTACATTTTATTGGGTGATACAATATAGATACAGATAAATACAAGATATATTGAGGAAAGAAAAAAACATTAATGACTGGATCACATCAGGAAAGACTTTACAGAAAATTTGGTACCTGAATGGAAGTAAGAAGATGGGGCTATATTCTAGAAATGGGGAAACAACCTACGAAAAGATATGGAGATAGGAGATGAAATGTATGTGTGACTGGGTGAGTGGGAGAGTAGGGGAATAACTGGTATATCAATTTAGCTGGAAGAAAATGTGAAAGGAAGAAATATGAAAAAAACCTGGAAAGAGAAAATGAAGTCAGATTTTGAAAGGATTTAAATTCCAGGATGAAGAGTTTATATTTATCATATATAAATGAGCAGAGAACTGGGCTGGTCACAATCATGCTGGAGAAAGATTAGGTTAGTAGGTATGTTTATTAGAAAAATAAAGACTCTCTGGAAGTAGAGAGTCCAAATAGAAGAGACTACCATTCGGGTAAGAGATGATGATGAAGAGTTCAATTAGGGGAGTGGTCATGTGAATGTAGAGAAAGGGACAGATGGGAGAGGTGGTATAGAGTAGAATCAACTTATTCTTCCATCTATTGAGGGTCGAGAAAACTTTCCCAACTGGTGAGCCCCACCTTCTCCAGGAACCAGTACAGTAGTTTCAGACTTACAGGTCTTATTTAGAGTTGAGGTCACCTTAAGAGGGGAAAGGACTTAGGGTTTCCAGCGACTCCAGTAATTTTCTTTTATGACAAGTTCCATCTTCCTTCAGGGCCTCTCCAGTCTTCATGGAAGAGAAAGATTCAGATTTGTGACTCACTAATTAGTTCTCCTTCCTGCAATTCCTTGCCATGGTCCAGGAAGTCTATTGCTACCGTGTCTTTGCATCTTCAAGATTTCCTTCTTGAGAGATTCCCATCAATCCTGGGGTTGATTTTCTCAGTGGAGTTTTAGGCATGGGATTCATTTCTTTCCTCTGAACTCTTTGAAATCCACTCTCCCCCAAATTAGGATACCTATCACTAGATTTCCTCATTTTTTCTTCCATCTAAGACGGAGCATTCTCTTTCCCCCAACATCCCCATTATTTCCATCTCAGCAGCACATCCCTCCTGTTAGTGTAAATCAAATCCAGAACTGAGTTTACCCTTTTTGATTCCTTTGCTTTTAGAAATTCTACCTAGTAGAAATTTAGGCTGATAGATCTTTTGGTTTACTTTGAAGTCAGAGGACTTGGATTCAAATTGTGTCCTTCTCACTCAGGTAGTCATGTAGGCAAATCATTCAGGCTCCTTGGGCCACCTCTCCTGTAAAATGAGGGAGTTGCTCTAGATGGCCTCTAAGACCCCTTCCAGCTCTAACCCTATGATTTGTCAATCTTCTAATTTCCTCATCATAATTTGGATCCTCTTGGCGTTTGCTGCTTTATTTTAGGGCTAGAAGCAGAAGTTATTTAAGAGTCTGCAGCATTCTTTCCATCAGTTCTTTTTTCATTCACGTTTCACTTCTTGTGACCCCATTTTTGGATTTTCATGGAAAAGAAACTGGAGTGGTTTGTCATTTCCTTCTCCAGCTCATTTGACATAAGAGGGAAATGAGAAAAATATGGTTAAGTGACTTGCCCAGGATCACATAGCCAATAAGTGTCTGAGGTCATTTTGAACACATGAAGATAAGTTTTCTTGACTCTAGAATTAGCGCCCTGTCTATTGTGCTACCTAGCTACTTATTATTCATTTTTGTAGCATCGTACACTGTAATAAGTCTCTTTAGGAATTACTACTAAATTTCATGCATTTCTTCTCACTACTCATCTCTTTCTCTTTTCCCCTAAAGCCAACTCTGCCCCTTAATAAAATTTAGGGGAAATAATTTAATAATTTAAAAATAATAATTTAAAGATATGAATCTTTCCCCTTTGTTTGACAGATGTGTAGAAAGACACTTCCTTTTTGGGGGGAGTATGTGAAAAACAGTGATTTAAACTACTGATAAAAAGTAATTGATATGGGGTTTAATTTTATCTTGTAATATTTCTATTATTGGTATTCTCATTTTTGAGCACCATATTTTATTTCTAATTCATGAATTAATTTTTAACAGATGGTAAATCTTATATATATATATATATGTATATATATATATATTATATATAGTGCTCATCCTATATTAGCCACATTTTCTTAGATTTCACATGAATCCAAAGCAAGCCTATATGTGATATGTATATCATGCAAGTATATACATGTAAATTTAAAATTTTATATATACATACACACAAATATACTTTGAAAAAAGTACCATATCATGGAACTTACCATCTCCCTACCTTAAGGATGTTGAAATTGTATAGAGTATATATATATATATAATGTATTACTTCTATATGTGTATATATACATGTACACACATATATACATATACCTACCTGCATATACATATCTCTACACACACACACACACACACACACACACACACACACACGGCATGCTTTCAGATTCCAAGAATAATTCAGGCTATACCAAGATTTTCTTTACTAGTTCTTTGAAAAGTCTCAAGAATCCTTCCTCCAGATCTATATTTGGATGTCTGCTTCTCTTTCCCTATCATTTTATTTACTCTTTAGATTCAGCTTTTGCAGGGATTGTTTTTCATTTCCTGGCTTCTTGAACCAGGTTCTTGAGTTTCTTGTTATCATTATCCTTTTTTATCAAAAGCTGAGCAAAAGGGCTATTTAAAATTCCTGCCAAATACTCTTTTTTTCTTGCTTTGCAGTGGTCCTATTTTCCCCCCACTAATTTTTCTCTTTCTGAATGTATTTATTGAATCCTCCCTGATTTCCTTTAACTCCCCTAGTGAGAATTATTTCATTTTGCTTTTTTGTCTCCTTTATTTTATGTCTGCATCCCTTGATGATTAACATACTGCATTCATTCAATCTCCCTTCTTTTTCAGTTCCTATACAATTCTTTCTTTTATTCGGTTCTTTCACCAACCTGCTTTTCATCCCCCCCTTTTTATCTTCCTTGTATGTTTAATTTGAGGTAGAATTGTTTGCCTTGGGCTTCTAGTATTATGTTTTTTAAACTCTGCTATCCTGCTTTTTTCCCCAGCTATAACCCATTTTACACTAGCTATTATTTTCTTCCTTTTTACAAAGTTTGCTTTATGAAAATGCAATGTCCTACAGTGGCTGCTTGTCATTGTAACCCTTACTTGTATCGTAAATTTGATTAGGTTGGGGTTTCAAACTCCCAAATTTCCTCTCACCTTTAGATCTATTTTTCTTGTGGTATAGTTAACACCAATCTTGAGACAACTATGTGTAGTAACAAATAGATATCTACGCCAATTGGGGGTAGGATGGAGTGGCAAGGGGGAAGCAGATGGGCCTGAAACTAGAGTATACTAAGAATTCAGCTGAGACCCACTCCAAGTCTGGTGCTCTGGAGCTCCAAGAAGCCACTTCCATAAGTGGTTTCACAGTTAAGCTCAGGGTATCCTTAACATGTCCTATAAGCTGGCATCCTGACTGGCTGTTGTTCGCCCTTCATTCTTGATGAAGAGCAACGACCCCACAAGGCGATGTCTTGACTCACTAGTGACATGAACTGAATTGGAAGTGAGACATGGCTGTGCAAAGTTATCAGCCTCACACTCTCCTCCAGAGTCATCCAATGGCAATACATAGTTAAGATGATTATCAGAGGTTCCAGATACAATGGGGGACTTTGGCCTTTGTCAAAAGCCCATTCAATAATAAAAAACCTAGGTGAGAATTGAGGCAAAAATGGCCTCGTTTGCTTTCATAAAAGAATCAATTGGAGATGTGAAGGTACACAGAGTTTTTGGCCACCTTTTTGTTCTACCTCCAGACACCTGGAACAGTGCCTTCTTGTTTCAGAGCCAGTTTCACTATAAGTACATCTCTTTGCTACTTATGGTTCGATGAATTAAGAATCCAAATCATCTTTTTCTACTTGTAAGATCTCAGAGAGAAAAAGTAGAAAATGCTATGATTTAGTTCTTCCCCACCTTCCAACCCTTCTTAAATCCTTCCATTATCTCTCCTCAGAACAGAAAAATTTGGGGGTTTGCTTCAGATGGTAAAGATCTTTCAACAATGTTATATCAAATAAACTTGTAATAGTCAATATGCTAATTTTATACTCAGAGTTCTCCTTCAAGGTCACCTAGCAAAATTGTCCAAATTATTAGATACTTAAATGCATATTTATTCTGCATTTTTGTCCCCCCCTTAACTAGATATGTTTACTTCCACTCCACGTAAACAGTATTTACTCTTATGATAGCAATAGTGATTTCAAGTTCAAAAATAAAGCCATCATTTAGAGGAACTGTTTGTATTTGCACAAAAATTTAAATCCATATCAATGATCAATTTTTTTAAATAACAGGAACAACAGAATAAAATTATATGGTAAGACAAAATAAGAACTAAGATTTATATAATTCTATTTCTGAATAATCCTCTCTTGGAGAAAGAGAGATGGAAGAGATAGCAGAGGGATTAAAATAAGAAGGATTTTTAAAAAATCAAGCCTGAAGAGGAGGAAAAAACAACCCAGAACATAACTTGCCTTACAGTTAATCCAGGATCTTGTAAATAAAATCGTAGGCCGTTAATAAATTATAAGAATAAAAGACCAGAAATAATATTTTCCAGTAGAATTAGTTCATCTGCAGAGTACTGGTGCTTGTGGGAAGTGTGAAGGGGTGGAAGGGGGGAGGGAAAGAAGAAGGGGTAGAGAAGACACTAAATTACCTTTCAGCTTTTTAAATTATTTCTGCGGATCCTATTACAGTAGAGAAAGGAGAAGAGGCTGCAGAACAAATCATATGAATTCCTGTATCCAGCTGTCCACTGGTCCCTAAAAAGAGAGAGAGAGAGAGTGGTGAAGGCAATAAGAGATGCATTCGTGTCCCATTCATCACCATGTCATCTTCAGATGCAGATATTGTTTAGCACTGCTATAGAGTTGGAGTTTGGTGCAAATTAACACATACTCTCTGATTCCAGATCTTCCCCTTCCCCCAATTCAGATTATCCCTGCCTTTTATCCCCTTTTATTTTCTAGAGAAGTATCCTATAATTCAGATGCTTTCTTTTTTTTTTTCAAGTGCCTTTTAAAATGGAAGAGGTGACTTCCTTTTGTCTTTGTCCCTGAGGTTATCCCAGGCTAATAGTATTATTTTTCAAAAGAGAAGAAAAGAACTGGATATTTTATAGAAATTTTAGCCCTAGATCACCCAGTCCATCCTCTAAAGTTTACATAAGAGGAAATAGAGGATCAGTAATGTCCAGCTAATCATCCAAAGTCACACAGATTCAAAACACACATCAGATCACTCAAGAAGAAAACAGCTACTCTTTCCATAGGCTCCATGGGGGAATGAACTCAAGTTCAAATTTCTGAAATGATTCTACTCAGATCTGAAGAAATTAAACTATACACCCCCCCCACACACACACACATTATATATAATTTAGGAGTCACAGTGGATAGAGCAACTGGGCCTGGAGTCAGGAAAACCTGAGTTCAAATCTGACCTCAGACACTTACTAGCTTAAAAACTGTTAAATGAGCTGGAGAAGGAAATGGCAAATCACTCCAGTATTTTGAGGCCATAATAAGTCAGGCACAATTGAAATGAATGAACAGCAAAAGAAGCTAAAAATGAATTTAGGTCTCAGATACCCAATCTGCCTACTAGTCTTGTTTTTCCATTCACATAATTAAAAATCATAATAAAATTAATCATCTAATAACTAAACTCTCTTCTCTAGTTTTCTACCTAGTGTTTCAAGCAAAATTTGAAGTTTTAAAGAGGTAAGACTTATGTAAAAAACAATAACAACAACAACAATAATTTTGGTTAGCTGATGAAAGCCATATTGAGTGGCTGGGCCAAGTTTACAAAACTTTTTCTTTCTGTTCTCCAAAGCCTAGAAAGAAACACATTTCCCAAAAAGCTGCTGAATTGCTTTAAGTGATTTCTTAATGGTATATTAGGGAGTATTTCAAAAGCACAGAAGTATAGAATAAATATTCTACATTCTGCATTAAATATTTTAAACCAGATATGTTATGCAAATGAACATATTCCCTGATCCCTATAAGAGAACCAGGGAGAATCTTAATATTGTACATCTTTCTCACTCCTCTTCCCAACAAGACTGCCTACTCTCCTTACTGCCATTCTCTCCATATTAAAGTAACACAGATAGCTTTAAAATAGATACTTTATCTTATCTTTGATCATTTCTATGCTCCAGTTCCTTTTTATATACTTTTGTTAGCATATATGGGACTCAAAGTTCATGGAGACCCATATATGCTAACTTGGAGGTACTTCTCCTACTTTAGTCCGTTGACAGAAAAACTAGAGAACTATGAGAGATGAGAGAGGATGTGCTGATTGTATTCATAGCTTGGAGATTGTTTTGGTAGAAAATCAGAAAAAAAAGTCTCAATGATATTAATAATCGTCCAAGGTAGACAGAAGTTTTGAAGTACATTTGTGAGACACCTCTCTAGTGGTTTCCATACATGTATTATACATTTATTTTTGGTCTGGTCTTATGATTTCATTAGAGTAAGGAAGTTATAGAGTGAATATTCCCTCCCTGAGACAGGTTAGCAGGTTATCTGTATTTTAAACTCAAAAAGAATTGTCTGGGCCACTAGCCCGTCTTCATACAGCTATTATGTGTCAAAGATAGGGTTTAATAATAGAACACAGGTTCTCCTGAATTCAAGACCAGAACTCTATCCATTACACTATATTCAATCTTGCCATATATAATTTTTTTTGGAAATTGTGATTACATTGTTATAGAGAATTTTTAGTGGGTAACTGCTTCTGCCTATGATTTTTTTAAGCAAAGAAACTCATCTACTCAAGTTGATAGCAAAACAGAAATCAGATAAAGTATATATACATATATATATGCTCTGTCCAGTACAATATAGAATTGTCTGGACAATACAGAATAAAGAAATCTTCCTCTGAGGACAGTTTGTTACACAGTCATACTAAGGCAATGTCTATTCATTGCTTTGCTGAGAGAGTGTCCCAGATCTCCCCAAAATTCCCTGAAGTCTTTAGTGTAGCCATCTGGGGATAGGAATATGATAGAAATTGCCAGATCTCATGTCGGCTTCTTCCCAGCAACCTGAGGTGAAGCTGGCATCATCCATTTTCTTCATTGAAGTTGGAAACCAAAAGCACCCAAAGTGATTACAGAGCCATAAAAGACCTAAGAGGCTGGAAGAAAGCCAAAGGAGCTTTCTTCTGTCTTGCCCTTGCAACTCTGACTTGCCCTTGTATAGGCTCAGGGCATTGATCTCCACGAGTGCGGAGAGAGTCCCACCCTAATGGTCCTTGGGACTTGATTTATATTCCTCTTTTGGACTGGAACATTTTCTGGTCCCTTGCAAAGACCAGCTCAGAGAAAGTATAAAACCTATAATTTGATAGTGTAGACATGAGCATCAGGGTTTTAAAACAAGGATGATTTTTCTAGCACATTAGGTAACCAACTGTTGAAACTAAATTAAAGAGTAATTAAGGGTACATGTGGTAGACAAGTTCTATACAGAACATCATTTGGAAGGACAACATAAGTATAATTGGTAACATACCTAACTATATATGGGACTAACAAATGTACAATCAGAAGCAACTCATTTTCTGCCATAATCTACTACAGAGATCCTTAGCTATAGATTCAGTCCACGGGGCAAAAACATACTGATAGCCACCCTAGCATGACTGCCAGCCCAGGTGTAGCCCAGGATCACTGGGGTCCACCCATCCCAACTACTAGCTCAGATATAGGAGCTGAGAGACCAGTCAGTGACCAGAGAATTAGGTCTATTAGAGCAATTACTAGGCTAAATTATGATATTATATAAGTGAACCTGTAGATGAAGTCATATATAGATATAGGGGACAATATTAGAAATGTGAACTGTACTGTGGATGTAATTGCATACATTCACAGATGTACATATGGACAGCTACATGATTGAGCTGGGATATTTTTAAAACTTTTGCTATTATGTTCATTTGACTTGGCTTTATGCTAGGTTCATACTATGGCAATGTCTATTCATTGCTTTGCACATGTCTTTCTGCTTATAGTTAAGCTGTATGTTGGCCTAGTGTGATTGTTGTAGCTGGCTAGCTTTGCATTGTTAGCCATAATTATTATTCATGATTATTTTTGATTATTTTCTTTCTTTTTTTAAAATAGTATTTTATTTTTTCAAACACATGCAAAGATAATTTTCAATATTCTTCTTTGCACAACCTTGTATTTGAAAAAAAAAGTTCCCTATCTCCCTCTCCCTTCCTAAGACAGGAAGCAATCCATTATACATTAAACATGTGCAATTCTTTTAAATATATTGCCATATTTATCATGCTGTGCAAGAAAAATCAAACCAAAATGGAAAAAAGAAATCATGAGAAAGAAAAAAAGCAAATAACAACAATATAGAAAAGGTAGAAATACTATGTTTCAATCCACATTCACTCTTCATAACTCTTTCTCTGGATGTGGATAGCACTTTGAATGATTATTTTCTACCAAGAAAATCTCAAGAGAGTTGACAAGGACACTGGTAAGCTAGGTGACTTGTCCAGAGTCACATTTATTCAATTGTTTTTCAGCCTTGTCCAACATTTGGGATTTTCTTGGCAGAGATACTGAAGTGTTTGTCATTTCTTTTTCCAGCTTATTTTACAGATGGGGAAATTGAGGCAAACACAGTTAAGTGAGCTGCCTAGGATCACACAACTAGTAAACATGTGAAGCTGTATTTGAACTCAGATCTTCTTGACTCCAGACTCTACCCATTGTACTATTTGACTGCCCTAGGATCACATAGCAGGTATTTGTAAGATGTATATCTTATGCAGACATGAAATCTTGAAGTCAGTTCTTCTTGACTCCAAGATCAAGTCTCTATCCACTGCCTCTTTTATCTATCAAATAACCCATATGAAATTCTTTTTGTCTCTGAGGCAATTGGAGTTAAGTGACTTGCCCAGGATCACACAGCTGGGAAGTGTTAAGTGTCTGAGGACAGATTTGAACTCAGGTCCTCCTGACTTCAGGGCTGGTGCTCTAGCCACTGCACCATTTAGCTGCCCTGAAATTCTTTTAAAAGTATCATGCCAAATTAATATTTGACATATCAGAAAATTTTGATAATTTGACTATTCACACACAGCACAAAACCGGCCTCATTTTAGGTGCTGGATTTTAAATGTAGAATATAAGCTCCTTAAATAGCTTTGCTAGCACAGTACTTGGCACAAATTAGACACCTAATAAATACTTGTTAATTGATTAATAGACCCTCTTATTGGCATGTCACTCTGTATATTATTCCCCAAAATTGCCGAATCCTACATTGTTCAAAAATTTAAAAAACAGAATGGAGAAAAAATTGTAAAGCACGTAATTAAGAACAAAGCAAACAAGTCTCTAATTACGTTAGGCAGTAGAGGAGTTGGCAGCTAGCATGGTAGATGCGGCATTGGACTTGGAGTATGATCCCGATCTCAGAAACTTCTTAGCTGCGTGACTTTGGGTCAGTCTGGACTCCATGGCCTCTTCTAAATCTAAGATTTTCTGAATATTTTGAGCTATGAATTCCTGACTATTCCTACCTAACTCTCTTTATCACAAATACAATTTCTAAAACCAGTAATCCACTTTGAACTTCGGTGTGAGTGAGGTGATTTTGGATTTTTCCTGGTGACAGAAGGCACCGACTTGTTCATCGAATCCCACAAGCAAGCTCTCCGCACGCCTTCTCTGCCCAGATGATATGTGGCTCTGCCTGGGTCGCTCTGTGACCCTTTCCCATAAATGCAGGGACATAAGGAGCAAGACAAATATACAGGATGAGGTTAGCAGCTGCATCGGTTGTGTACACAAGCTGGGGTTGATTTTTAGGGAAGAGTGGGAACTTCTATCCTTCATCTCTGGCAAAGCTCTGACCGGCCCATCTTGGGCTAGACCCACTAAGTAGCCTCTTCAAAGTAAACCACACAACACCGAGGCTGTTCCTGTTAAAGACAAATTAAGAATTTAATACATAGGTTTGCTGTCAGGTCCTAAGGGTCAGAGGTCGATATAGTATATTGCAATAAGGCTATAGGTTACCCATGCCCCAATATTTTATCATAATAAACCAAATGGGGATGAAACACCCAGCAGTAGCCCATAAATCTATTAGCAGTGAACTGTCAATGTCCCATATACCAGGGTAATTTGTTAATTCAAAGCTGGGTCTCTTTTTTTTTTTTTCACTAGACCTTGTAAACTCCTTTCTGAAACATCAATAAGCCATCTGTTTTGACTTGTTAATCAAACGACTTTATTCAGTCCAAAGCAATTTTTTCCTAATAAAAACAGAGTATTTATCTCCATGGCTATAAAAGAGGATTGTTTTCAACTGTTCACTTATAGTTAAGAAGCACATTTAGTTTGGATTGATTTCCAATGCTTCGGTCATATCTTGTCACTTTCCATTTCTTACACACAGCATCTCAGTTTAGCTACTTAGCAGGAGAAAAACACAGCTAAATTCTGGGTGTGGCGGGGGTGAGGGCACAAATACTATGAAAGGGTACGAAGTTTTCGAGAGAAGACAGGGGGAGAAAATCTAAGAGAAATTTAGATCAATATTTTTATCACCTTGATTTCCTGTCAGTTTGGAGGTTTTGGTCTCCCGCCCAGTGGCAGCATCTCCATTAAGCACACTGCCTTTTCTTGGGCTGAGACTCCAGATGTTTGCATTTGAGTCAGGGATTCTCTGCTCTAAGTCACAGGGTAGCCAGTGTTTATGTATAGTCGAAACTTTTTATCCTTCCTTATGATTCATTGTATCGATGTAAAATATAGTCTGCCTCCCTGAGACGAGATGGTAACATGTGAAAACTTGCAAGACTATCAGAGAAAAATGACCTCCTTTTCTCCAGCCCACCAAACGGAGATAAAATGAATCTTTTGGAGGCATCCGTGGGGATCCCCCTCAATGCTGTGTGAATGAGCATCTTGAGGAATCGTCACGCTCCATGTACCCTCTGTCCATGGAGCTTACTGCCAGCTGGCAAATGGAGCACAGCCTCTGACCTCCGACCTTGAATCAGCTCGTCTTGGACTGTTAGAAAAATGATGTCTGGAGAGAGATCTGGGCATTTGAGTTATTACTTGATTCTGTCCTTTTAAAAAACAAAGAAGAAACTCCTAGGTATCATTAATGACTCGAGGCCCCCCAATGCATCAAAAAGCATGGTACATTCTAGGAATTCCTGTTTCCAGGGGCACCGTTGTCCTTCCCGATGCAGATGCTTGAACAAAGGGGGGAAATGTCCCTCAAACAAAAAGCATAATTAAAACATCGCCAATTCCTCCCAGACTCCTTTGGGCTCTCTTGGCTCTAGTAACCTCTGGAGAATTGCAGCGACTCTGTTTAAGTGGGGGTGCGCACCAGCCATATCAGAAAGGTCAGGGATCCCCAAGCAGTCTATTTGACCCGTACTTCTATGAATATAAAGCAGAAAAAGCTATTTGGGATCCCATCATGAATTTGCACTGAGACTGAGAAAGAAAGAAAAAAAATGAAGAAATGTGTGGAAGCCCAGGCTAGTAGCAGCACCAGTGAGTTTCTGATGTAGCAAGTTTCTTCCACCATTTTCCTTCCATTGTTTTTGACATTATTCCCATAAAGATTTTTCACTTGTCTTCTCCACATAAAGTGTGAACTGATTACATTAAAATCAGCTCCCCCTCAGGCGTGGGATTTTGCTGAATTAAATATTCATTATTTTTGAATGAATGAAACAATACTCATAAATAATAACTCCATTTCTTGAACCTGTGGCCCTCATCCCAGCATTATCTCTTCTTATCTAACATACGATGGATCTGGGAAGCTTTACCAAAGGAATAATATATATGTCGTGGACTATGGTAGTGAGTTAATGTTACCTGGGTTGAGGTCATTGCTAGGGGACAAATGTGCAGGAAATAATCATCCCTTGTTCTAGAAATTTCTGTTTTAAATAAAAAAATCCTTCAGGTGTGAGTAATAGCAACTGGAAATAGCCATTGTGTGTTATGACAGAGAAAAACAAAGAAGGACAAAAAGATAGGGAACCCTAAGAAACTCATTGTACAAGAGGAAAAATAGTACCAGAGAGTTGAGGAAATAGGCACATTTTAGGTGATTTTCATAAACCTAGGAACTGAATAGGAGGAGAAAACTCATATCCAGTCTCAACTGTAATTAATGTTTCTCTTCTTATAGGAAGTTCTATTTCTAGATACCAGAACCAGTATTTTCTTTCCCCCCCAATAGTATTTTATTTTTTCAAATACATATAAAGGTAGTTTTTGACATTTGTTTTTGTAAGATTTTGAGTTCTAAATTTCTTCTCCCTCCCTCCCTTGCCTTCCTCCTCCCTAAGACAGCATACAATTGGATACAAGTTATATATGAACAATCATTTTAAACATATTTCCATGTTAGTAGTGTTATGAAAGAAAAATCAGTACAAAAGAGAAAAACTGTGAGAGGGAAAAAGCAAACAACAACAAAGGTGAAAATAACATGCTTCAATCTGCATTCAGTTTCCATATTTCTCTCTCTAGCTGTGGATGGCGTTTCTCATCCCAAGGCTATTGGAATTGTTTGGGATCATTGTATTGCTGAGAAGAGCTAAGTCTATCATAGTTATTGCACAATTGCATGATTATTGCACAATGTTGCTGTTATTATGTACAATATGCTCTTGGTTCTGCTCACTTCACTCAGCATCAGTTTCTGTAAGTCCAGGCTTATCATTTCTTATAGAACAATAATATTTCATTACATTCTAATTTAACTATTCCCCAACTGATGGGCATCCACTAGATGTCCAATTTCTTGCCACTACAAAAAAATATGCTATATTTTTTTGCACATATGGGTCCTTTCCCCTTCTTTATGATCTCTTTGGAATATAGACCTTGAGGTAACAATATTGGATCAAAAAGTATACACAGTTTTATAGTCCTTGGGGCATAATTCCAAATTACTCCAGAACCAGTATTTTCTAGGCCAGAAGAAAGCTAGAACAGAGGAATTATGCATACAATTCAGAAAAAAATTTTGAAAGGCAGCCTAATTCTCTCTTGTGCTAAAGTGGATAGGGAGCTGAAGGACTCTAATTATTTCTCAAAGATGGTTTCAAATTCTCTGATTGGCCATGTTGCGGCCTCTATTTCATTTTGGAAAATTATAGGAGAAACTGGCAACCTCAGAAACTCACTGCTGCTGCTACCCACATGTAGACATCCCCTTTGTTTTTCCTTCTTAGACTCCCTACATATTCACACATTCATAAATAGGATCGTTTAATCTATGTCAGTTGCTGTGTGGAAGAGGTAGGGAAGCTTTTTCCCTGGCAGTCACCAGTAGACTTGATCTCTACAGCTGGAAAGTCCCTTCTTTCCTTAGGCCAGTGATAGGCAGAGATTCTCTGAGAGGAGAGGTAAAGCTGGAATTACTTAAAATTAGTTAATGTGAATAAGGAATGGATAGAAATAGAGACTGAGGAAAGGAAAGATGAAACAACGTTTTCTTTCTTGATTGGTCAAGCACATATTCACCAAAAAATGGAATCTAACTGAAAGGAGCATTGCTGAGTTCATTCCATTCCTTTGGCAAAAACCACCCTAGGAAATTGTGTTCGTTTTTGAACACCTTGTTAAAGGGAAATTGGAGGAAATTCATAAGGGCATATTTACAGAGATTAAAGGGCTATGAGGGATTGATTTATGAGGAAAGATTAATAAAATTCAACATGTATAGCTTGACTAAGCAAAGACTAAATGAGAACTGGCTGTTTATAAACATTTTAAACTTTCAGGAGAAATAGGAGATGTCCAAACTGGTACTAGAGATTGTATAACTGGGAGAATTAAAGTAAGAAATGAAACTTTTTAAAAAGGAAATTTAGGCTGATAGTAAGGAAAATTTTGATGGAGAAAGTTGGATAGAATTTTAAGACTAAAGTAAACAGTAAGATTCCCGGCTGTACTCATCAAACTTCCCTACTTCTTCTTCTCAGAATGCCCTTTTCCCTTCTGGGGCAATTAGGTGGCACAATGAACAGAGCATTGGGCCTGGAGTCAGGAAGCCCTGAGTTTAAATCCAGCCTCATAGTCTTCCTAGCTGGATGACTCCAGGCAAGTGCCCTTAACCCTTTTTGGCTCTTGAGAAAATGATCTGGAGAAGGAAATAGCAAATCACTCCAGTGTCTTTGCCAAGAAAACCCCAACTTGAGCCACAACAACAGATTTTCCCTTTTAGTTTTCCTTCATGTATTTCTTCCCCCATTAGCATGTAAACCACATGAGAGTAAGAACTGCCATGTTGTATTTTTATCCACAGTGCCTGATATGTACCAAGCACTCAACAAATACTTTATCTAAATATCTCTGGTACATTTAAAATTATTTGACAAAAAAAATCCAGCTCTAACTATACTATTAAATAACAATTGCTGGTGATCCAAGTGGAGCTATACCATTTGGCCGATATTCTCAAGGATTGTCCAGTTTTGATCTGGAAGGGACCTGAGAGATAACTTAGTCCAACATCTTGAAGTCTAGAGAGGTTAAGAGGCCCAAGAGCATATGAATAGTAAATGGTATCATTGGGATTACAATGAAAGTTCTTTAACTCTAAGAGTTTCTTTCTGCAAGAAATTTTTTTTCCAGTTTTCCTTACGATTAGTGCCTTCTCTCTGACCCTACTTTCAATTTATTCTGTTTATATCTTGTTTATACATTGTTGTTTTCTTGTTGTTCCCCCTTTCTCACTTGACTCAGCAAAAGAATTGTTAAGTACCTACTATGTGTCAAATACATACAGTGGAAACACTGAGATATAAAAAGATAAAAATCAATCCCTGCCTGTTAGATGGTGAACTCTTTAGAGCAGGGACTATTTTTACCTTTATTTGCATCACCAGGACTTAGCACAACATTTGGCACAAATAGCTACTTAAAAATATTATTTGAAAATAACAATAACTAACATTTTAAGCTTTATAAAGTATTTTACAAATATTTTATTTTATAGTTTTAATAATCTTGTGAGAAAGGTGTTATCATTATCTCCATTTTAGAAAGGAAAAAACAGAGATCAAATATCTTGCTCAGGGTCATACTACTAACATGTGTTTAAGGCTACATTTGAACTCAGACCTTCTTGATTCTGAGTCCAGCGCATATCTACTCTGCCACCTAGCTACTTAATGGATCAATGGATTCATTTCCCCTTTTCCCATTGTCCTAAAGTTTTCTCCTGTACTATAATGATTACAGGCATTGCTTGGCTGAGGCCATAAGTCTGGGTGATGCAAAGTTCTTTTTCTGTCCTGTGCTTACTGTTCTGAGTTTAGCTCTAACCTGAATTCTAGTTAAAGGAATTGGACTCCCCATTTCTGCATACATCATCATATCAACCCCACCCTAGCTACTCTAGGGAAAATTCCATTTTTGGCTCTAGTCTAGGGTTTTTCCCCAAAGAAGAAAACTTTTTTTTTTAAGTACTCAACGTACAAACATGAATCTGCCACTTGTTAGATGATCTACAACTACATGAAGAAAACTATGATTACCAGAAAAGAATCAAAGCATACATTACAGAATGACCAGAACAGAAGTTTTAGCAACTCACTTATTACTACTTGCCCAGTCATCGGGGAGGTCAACATTCAAGCTTCATTAGGAAATAAAGTTTTTGCAAGACTGTGAATTATCCATGTGACATTTTACCTGCATTGACCTTATCCAATCAATCAGTCAAACTTCATCTTTCCAGAGATCTTCTCTCCAATTCCAACTCCTCCCTTGGTCCCAGTCCACTTCTACTGCTGATTAGATACTCTTTCTTCCCTTGCTGTTCAGGTGCCCCAAAAGTTGAAGCCATCAGCTGTTGTCATGGGCTCTTTCTGTAAGATCTTCCAACTTTTTGGTGCTCACAAGGTCAATGGTAAAGAAGGTAAAGGAAGGAAACAGAAGAGTCAAGGGCAGGTAAGGGCCCAGGTAAAACCTGATCTGGTTGATCTAAATGGCAGCCCCTACAGTCATTATGCTAAGGAAGAGAAGAATCATACTTCTCTACTCCTCCCTCTTATCCCCCAGGAAAACTGCTTCAAAGAGAAAAATGAAAGAGATTCTGGAGAACAATTTGGAATTATGGAATTATGCCCAAGTAACTATCAAACTATTGATCCCATAATACCTCTATTAGATCTGTATCCCAAAGTGACATAAAAAAGATAAAGGACCTAATTGTACAAAAATACTTATAGTAGCTCTTTTTGTAGTGGCAAAGAATTGGAAATTGAGGGGATACCTATAAGATGTAGAATGGCTGAACAAATTGTAGTATATAATTTTAATGGAATACCACTAATTAGCGATGATGAGCAGGCTGATTTCAGAAAAACCTTGAAAAATTTATATGAACTGATGCAAAACAAAGTGAACAGAACCAGGACAATATTATACATAGTCACAATAATATTCTTCTTTTAAAATTTCTCATGGGTCCTCAGTTCTTTCAGTTCATAACCGCTTAGAGAACTTTCAGAAGAGGAAGGAAAAGAAGAAAGGAAGGAAGAAGAAAGGATGGAAGGAAGGGAGGGGAAAAGAGTAGGGAGGGGAAAATAAAGAAGGAAGGAAGGAACTAACGAACAAAGAAAGGAAAAAAGGAAGAATGGGGGCAGCTAGGTGGCGCAGTGGATAGAGCACCAGCCCTGAAGTCAGGAGGACCCGAGTTCAAATCTGGTCTCAGACACTGTCTAGCTGTGTGACCCTGGGCAAGTCACTTAACCCCAATTGCCTCAGCAAAAAAAAAAAAAAAAAGGAAGAATGAAATGGAGGCATCAAATGTCTTGAAATGCTGCAATGGGAGAAAGAACCTCTCAACAATGAGTCTTACGTGGTCAGAACCCCTCACCCCACCTCTGTTCAATTTCCATGTAGTCACCAGGAATGGCAATAGAATTTGGTAAGAGAAGAGCATCTCATTCTGATTTTAAGATTCTACTTATTAGATCAGACCGTCTTAAAACTTTGCTCTTCATATATGCTATGTTCACTTCTTTTTTCTGTTTTTTTCTTTCCCATGTTTTTCCCTTTTGCTCTGATTTTTCTCTCCCAACATGATTTATAAAGCAATATTTATTTTAAAAAAAATAAGTGATCTAAATGGAAGAAAAAATATTTAAAAAAACAAAACTGTTCTTTTCATTTATTTCATGTGTCCTTGGCCCAAAGAATTTGTACGACAGAGATTGCATTTAAAAGAAGAAAATAAAAACATAATTTCAATTTTGTGTCCTTTTTAAATGGTAGAGATACCTGTCAATTCAGTTAAAACAAACAGATTTACTTTGGTAATTATACATGTTTGGACAGCAGCTAAATTTTCTTTATATGTTTGATAATTATATTCCTTTTATAAGGGTGGAGTTGAAACCACCCCACCCCATGTTAGCCTGATATTTTGGCTATGGGAGAACATGTCTCAGTGAATCATTCAAAGGCCTTGGACTGTGTGAAAAGTCTTTGAAAACCATTTAGTGAAGTGCAATGACTCCACAAAAGAGATATATATGAATGGGTCTTTGGGTCTTACTCTGCATCCTTGGCCAGGTCTCCTACCCTTTACCCCTCTGGCCAGAAAGGAACCTTTTAGTTTCAAAGGTCTGAAAGATCCTGGACTTCTCATCTCTCCATTGCTATGTTTTCAGATGAACTGATAGCAGTGTCTACATGGCTAGAAATCAGTTCGACAGAGAGCCTGGTGAAGAGACTATACTCTCTGATTGAGAGAAGACTTCCAGATACCAGGAGCTATAGGTGACTCCTTTGCTGTATGTCCTCTTCAAGCTTGCACCCACTTTCTCCTAGATTCTGAATGTATGTGGGAAAAAGTATGTCAGAGACTTTTCTTTTTCTTTCTTTTTGAAGTTAATCAGGGTTAAGTGACTTGTTCAGCGTCATGCAGGTAGTAAATGTGCAAGGTTGAATTTGAACTCAGGTCCTCCTAACTCCAGGCTCAATCTGGTGTTCTATTCACTGCACCACCTTGTGTCACAGACTTTTGAGGAGATGTTTCCTATCAACTGTTGTTGTACCATGTTAGTAAATAACTCTTTCTGAAAGCTATTTAAGATGATGATGATGATGATAGAATTTATATAATACTTTAAGGAATTGCAAAGCACTTTATAAATATTATCTTTTTTAATTCTCACAATAACTCTGGAAGGTAGATCCTATAATTATCCCATTTTATAGATGCAGAAACTGAGGCAGTAAAAAGTTAAAGAATTTGCTCATGATCACCCACCTAGTATGTGTGACACTAAATTTGAACTCAGGCCTTCATGATTTCAAGTTCAGTACTTTTTCTACTGATACCTAGAAGCAATTGAAAATCTTGGGGATTAATTTGGGGGAAAAGCACATCAATGAATCATTAATGATCCCTCAAAAGGACCTCTTAAGGGGGACATGTAGCTCACTAAGTTGTGGGGACCTGACTCAGTTAAGAGCTGAAGTTGGGATAAGGTAACTCAGAGCTTGGAATAGGTTGGTAACTGTTTAACAGCCAGTTGAGGGGTGGGGTGGGGTGGGGAATGCTCACATGGCACACTTTTTCAATTTAATCTGCATTATTAATATTTTCCCCATTGCTTTCCTAAGTCTAGACAATCAACAAAACAATATGTCAAGGCTTGATTTGTAGCTTTACTAAATTCTGAGCCATAAAAGCTCACACAGCAAATTTAAGAATTGACTCTCTTGAGCTGCTACAAGCTGGCTTTAGCATGAAATGCTCAGAGCTTACATGAGCACTTTGAAGAGTTTTTAGAGGACAGAAATAATTCAGCCATGAATATTCATTTATGGGTAGAAGTTACTTTGTAATTTAAAAATTCAATATTCACTATTTAAGGCTATAAGAGGTGAACAGAAATGTTTCAAAATGAGTTATTACTATAATGGCGATGTCTCAAATTTCAACAGCATTCACTTAAAAAAGCCATTGTTAAAAATATTTTCATACAGGCTTAATTTCCTACTGGTTTAATTACACAGACTGATGATTTCAGAGGACTGATGAAGCATGTTACCCACCTCTTGATAAGAGAGGTGATGACTTAGGGTGCAGAATGAGACATACATTTTCAGACTTGACCAGTGTTGGAAATTATTGTGCTTGAATATACATATTTGTTACGAGGCTTGTTTTTGGTTTTATTTTCAACAAGGGAATGAAGGTGAGAGGAAAGGAAATTAAAAGGATAGGGTTGGAGTAAAGAAAGAAGAAAAGAGAGAGAAAGAAAGAAAGAAAGGAAGGAAGGAAGGAAGGAAGGAAGGAAGGAAGGAAGGAAGGAAGGAAGGAAGGAAGAAGGAAAGAAGGAAGGAAGAAAGAGACAGAGAAGAGAAAGGAAGGAAGGAAGGAAGGAAGGAAGAAGGAAGGAAGAAGAAGGAAGGAAGAAAGAGACAGAGAGAAAGAAAGAGAGAGACAAAGAGAAAAAGAAAGAAAGAAAGAAAGAAAAAGGAAGAGAATAAGAGAGAAGGAAAGAAGGAAGGAAAAAAGAAAGGAAGAGAGAGAGAAAGGGAGAAAGGAAAGAAAAAAAGATAGTTATTGAAGAATTTTTTAAAATGTAAGCTCTAAGGAATCATTGACACCTGAGAAAACCTTAAAAGTTACAGGTTGAATTTATAAATATACTTAAAAGAAAAAGAAAAGGCTACATACCCAATTTATAGTTTCATGTACATCCTCTTTCTCTATTCCTCTTTGAAATAGGGAATGGCTCATTTTACTTGGCATTTAAATTAAGAATTAAAAATAAATATGTTAAAATTAATTATGTAAGTAATAATTTACACATTAACTGGTGCTTTGCTTTGGATGCTCCTCTGAGAACCCCTGAAGCATTGTCCTGGGAGGGTTTTAAATATGGAACAAACAGAAGCCTGAGGAGGACAAGTGGAAATCTAAGGTTAATAAGCAATAAGGCAAATTCAGTTATTGTTTAAGCTCCTCCTCAGGTGTTAAATGGTGAGGGTACAGGAGCAGATCGCAACAAGCCAAATGGTTCTCAACTTAGAGATTTCCCAAAACCACTCTTATTCAGAGCAGTGCTGGTTCAGCTGGGGGGTCCCCAGGGAGATAATTTGTTCCCATTAGCTGTAGCTCTTGTGCATGTTGAAAACTAATCATGTCCCAGGGATGCCTCAGAGAAGAGAAGGGCCTTCTAAGTTGCTATCATCAGTGGGTTCAAGGCATTTATCAAGACCCGGGTCTTAGTCCAGTCCAAACTTCTGACCCTGCCAATAACTATTCCTGTACCTTAGAACTCACTTCATTTCCTAGTTAGAGTTGTTTGAGAACTAACCTGGATTTGGGGGGTATAGCTTCCACTTAGAATTTCTAGATCTGCTTTCTGGGACCAAACCACAACCAAAACAAAAATACAAAATAAAAACTCAAATCTCTCTTTTACATGATAGCACCCTTCAGTAGTTGAAATTTCTATAACTTTACTTTGAAAACCAACTATTTGTCCTGCATGGAAGCCATAGCATATAAATTTCTTAAAGTAATAATTAACTCACAGCTTGTACAGAGTTGGTATTACATAGTACAAAATTTGCCTTGGAAATTGGATGTCCACATCCATAGGCAAAGCTGATGTTCTGGTGGGAATGGATTTGGAAACTTGACCTGTTGATTGGCCTTTGAATGATTCTGTGCTAAGTAATATCCATGTTTTCTAATCTCCAAAGTATAAAATTGTGTTGTAGAAGGAAAAAACATTTTATATAAAGTTTAGCTTGAACAAGTATTTAGATGGAATGAATATACTCTGCCTACAGAATTGTCTCTTTTATTTGGTATTTGTTAGGTTCTGAAAAAAAATAAAATTTAAAAAATAGATTGAATAACCCTATAGTCAGTCTACTAGCATTGATGAGGTGCCTACTATATACAGCAACTATGCTAAGCCCTGGTCAGCTTTTCATCTAAAGTTTAGATTTCAAAAATCCTATATTATAATTTTGTTTCTGCTACACTTCATATTCCACAAATGCAGGGTCTGGATCTTGGCTAAATATAATATATTAGGATGCTATGTGGTACCATAATGGGTCTGGAGTCAGGAAAACCAGAGTTCAAATCCAGCCTTGGACACTTACTAACTGTCTGCCTCAGTTTGGGGGCAAAAATAGCATCTGCTTTCTGGGGTTGCTGGATTAAATGAGATAATATTAGTAAAATGTTTTATAAACCTAAAAGTGGGATATAAAGCCTAGCATTCACTACTATCTTGACATAATAAGCTTTTTAATGAGAAACTTTTTTTTAAATTTTATTTTATTTAATAATAACTTTGTATTGACAGAATCCATGCCAGGATAATTTTTATACACCATTATCCCTTGCAATCGCTTATGTTTCGTTTTTTCCCTTCCCTCCCTCCACTCCCCCCCCCAAGATGGCAAGCAGTCCTATATATGTTAAATATGTTGCAGTATATCCTAGATACAATACATATTTACAGAACCGAACAGTTCTCCCGCTGCACAGGGAGAATTGGATTCAGAAGGTAAAAATAACTCGGGAAGAAAATCAAAAATGCAAATAGTTCACATTCATTTCCCAGTATTCCTTCTTTGGGTGTAGCTGTTTCTGTCCATCATTTATCCATTGAAACTCAGTTAAGTCTCTTTGTCATAGAAATCCACTTCCATCAGAATATATCCTCATACAATATTGTTGTTGAAGTGTATAATGATCTCCTGGTTCTGCTCATCAGTCCATGTAGATCTCTCCAAGCCTCTCTGTATTCATCCTGCTGGTCATTCCTTATAGAGTAATAATATTCCATAACATTCATATACTACAATTTACCTAGCCATTCTCCAATTGATGGGCATCCATTCATTTTCCAGTTTCTAGCCACTACAAACAGGGCTGCTACAAACATTTTGGCACATACAGGTCCCTTTCCCTTTTTTAGTATCTCTTTGGGGTATAAGCCCAATAGAAACACTGCTGGATCAAAGAGTATGCACAGTTTGATAACTTTTTGGGCATAATTCCAGATTGCTCTCCAGAATGGTTGGATTCGTTCACAACTCCACCAACAATGCATCAGTGTCCCCATTTTCCCGCATCCCCTCCAACATTCATCATTATTTTTTCCTGTCATCTTAGCCAATCTGACAGGTGTGTAGTGATATCTCAGAGTTGTCTTAATTTGCATTTCTCTGATCAATAGTGATTTGGAACACTCTTTCATGTGAGTGGTAATAGAGAAACTTTTTTTTAATGAAAGAAAAAAAGGAAAGGAAGGAAGGAAAGAGAGAAGAGGAAAGAGAAAAAGGAAGGAAAAAACAAAAAAGAGAAAAGGAAGGAGAGAATGAAGGAAGGGGAGAGAGAACAAAAGAAAGGGAAGAGAGATAGATGAAAGAAAGAAAGAGAAAAGAGGGAGAGAGAGAAAAGTGGGAGAGAGAAAAAAGAAAGAAGGAAGGGAAGAAGAGAGGAAGGAAGGAAGGAAGGAAGGAAGGAAGAAGGAAGGAAGGAAGGAAGGAAGGAAGGAAGGAAGGAAGGAAGGAAGGAAGGAAGGGAGGGAGGGAAGGAGGGAAGGAAGTTACAAAGGAAGGAAGGAAAAAGGGAGGGAAGGAAGGAGGGAAGGAGGAAGAAGATTTGGCTGACCGAGTCAGAAATTCTTAAGGTCCTTCTGCCATGCTAGATGCATTTTCAAACTAGATTTAATAAGTCTGATTGATAAATCAGCTGCCTTTAAGTCTCAGCAATTTCAAAGATCATGGACATGATAAATTTTATTATTATATGGAATAACATAGAAGCAGCTTGGCCCAGTGGATAGAAAATCATACTCAGTCAAATCCCATTGCTGGTGTGTGAGCCTGGACAGGTCTCTTGACTTCTCGGATCCCAGGCCATCCCCTAAAACTTCCTGCTTTGGTGGAGGGAATTTTCTCTTTGGGAATTAACTACACTAAATGAAGTCACAGATCTGGCCCTTAAAGAAATAAATGTGACAGATAATCCATAATAGGAGAAGACTAGGTTGATGGTGTCCAGTGACCTAAAGGGTTAATACATGAATTATTTGACTCCCATATTTGATCTTTGTTGAGATGGATAAATTCTATGTGGTGAAATGGAGGCAGTTAAAGCTCATCAATTGTAGCCTCTTCTGTCTATTAGTCCTATTCATCTGTCCATGCAGCCATATCAACCGTTCCCATCCCCATTCCAGGCCAAAGGCCTCTTCATCCTGGGACTGACCATCCCTTTATGCCAGCTGTGTAAGGTCTCTTCAGGGCATAAATCTCCTCTGTGTTGCTAATCCATTTAACGGCCTTTATAAAAAAGGCATGTGACTGGTCGACTGATTAACAGGCCATTTTCCACTGAGAAAGAAATGGAACCATCTCAAAATGAAACCCAGCAGAGCTAGGAAAGAGGTAGTTTGGTAGCCTCTGCTGATTAGAACTGAATTATTTTGTAAAGATCGTCCGCCATTAGCCTTACCCATAACCTCTGTGCCTTCACAAACAAGTCACTCAGGAGATTCCACCTCATTTTAAATTAATTGCCTGCTTTGAGATATAACTAAAAATCACAGGATGGGGATATAGCGTAAGGAAACAAGAGCTGTTTTCTATTTCATAGATTTTCTGTTAGCCCATCTCCTAGGAGTTGGCCACGATTAGCTTATGTAGGACTTTTCACACCCTTACCTGGGGGTCTCCGCTGGCCTTCAAACTGCTGCTGGGGCAGCACTGCATTATGGGTCTTGCTCTATTCTGGGTCTGCTGCCCTTGGCGGAAAGGTTTCTGTTCCTTGAGATTAAAACAGAGCCGCTAGTCCTAACCTATTAAAGCAGGGGTTCCCAACCTGGGCTCTGTAAACTTGTTTTTGCATTATTAAAAAAATAAAATTGATTCACCATAATTGGGTTTTTCTCATAATCCTATATATTGGATTTTATACATTTAAAAATAATATTCTGAGAAGGGGCCCATGGGCTTCACCAGATTGCCAAAGGGTCCTCAACACCTGCAAAAAGGTTAAGAATTCCCCGATGAAAGTTAGATTCTAAAAACTGCTGCATTATTTTAGAAAATTTTCTGAAATAAAATCCTGCCAATTTGATGGTGATCCTGGTGATTTAAGAGTGGGAAGGAGGAAATGACAGATGAGATATTTTGTAACCAGATGATATTTTGGTAAAATACCAACCCTGGTCTCAATTGTGAGTTTTTTTTTTTAATTTGCAAATTAAAATTTCATGCTCCTGGGGCCTCAGTCTTCTCATCCCTATGGGGGATTCTGTGTTCCCCACAGATTAGCACCCCGATTTTGGAATCTTGTCAGTGTGAGTGCCTTTCTACGGCCAACCAGATCTTTTTCAATCTGTGTACCTCTTATCCACAACTGAAGAGAAGTCATCCAAAGTTGCCATATCATCTAGAAAACCGGAGCTTGATTTCCACACTAGTCTCCTTTGAATCATGTTTTATAGCATCTTCACAGCTGTTGCTTTGGGGAGCCCCATTTAAAAGAGTAGCACCTTCTCAAATGGCCAGGAGAAAGGCTGGCCTTCGCAAAGTTGGCTCCGGAGTAAAAATGTGCATTTATTTCTCTCCAAAAGGGAAACTCGAAGTTGGGGGAGGGCAAGGAGCAGGTCTGTTGGTCCAATTCGGAGGCAAACCCCCTCTCTGTCCATTTATCCATTAAGCGCCCTGGGAATTACTTTGGGCTGTAAGGCGGTGACCCTCGGCCTCTGTCAGGAGTCGTTTTTTTTTTTTCCCCCAAGGACTCCAAAGGGAGCTTTCCGTTCTCCCTCTTTTCTAACAACCGACCAGAGCCACAGGTTCATTCCCCGCCAAGCCCCCCACATCTCCCACAAGAGCGGGAGGCCTGGCTCGTCCAGGGAACGAAGCTCGGCCCTTTTGAATCCAAAGACATTGTTCATTTCCATTCCCATCTCGGCTCCCAAGAATTCCCATCTCCTTTGCCAGCAAATCAGAACCCCCTCCTCCCCATCCCTGGCCAGTGCACCCCGTGGGGGGGAGGGGGCAGAGAAGACAAAGTCATTTATATAATGTGTCTCCCTGCTGAGCCCCTAATGGCCGAAGCTTTTGTTCCACATTCAGTGGCTGCCTGTGATGGGCAGGAAGCCGCAGTCCCCCTTTGTTCCATAGCCTTATTCAGCAATTTAGATCCATCATAAAAATCAAATATGCATGTTGCAATCGCCTTGCGTACAACAGCTTCAATTTTCGCCTTTCTTTAATTTGAACTCCACAGGGGAAGAAGGCAGAGCGAAGGGAGAAAGGGAGAAAGGGGGTAGCGGGAGAATCGCTTTGTGTTTTTGCTCAGCAGACTGTGAAAATAGGCAGTAATGAAAAAATATATATATATTTAATCTCATGGACACATCATATTTTTTTTAATGCCCCGGGAAACACCCGTTGGAGAAAGCCAGCAAACCGAATCACCTCTGGATACCTGGGGGCTTTGCCACTGGAGAGGAAATCTTGGGGCGCTGGATGAGAGAAGAGGGCCAGGGCCAGGGAATTCAAGTACTCCCATCCTCTTGAGTATAAGAGCATCACAAAAGAACGAGGGGAAAAGAAGCCCTCTTGGGTTGGAGGAGTCAGACCTCAGGAACAGGAAGCTAATGTCTGCATTCTGTGAGCACTCCTAATTATGGTCAAACTGGAGTGTTTTCTGTTTAGTTGTCATTCATGAGCCCCCTTTGCCAAGAAGAAGGGATTCAGGGTAAGGAAGAGTTCAAGAGGGGAGAGAACACTTCATTTAAAGACATATTTCCTCCCCAAATAAAAAAAAATTAAAAAAAACCGAATCCCATTGACAGCCAGGGGTGTTTTGTCCACTTATTGATTGTATGCTATATCTTAAATTTTCCCAGAACTTCAAAAGATATGTTCCCTGGGGTTCAAATAAATTTGCATCAGCAGCTTTGATATTGATTACCGGGAGAAATACAGAAACCCTTTTCCAACTCCATTATTTGAATTGTACAATGGCTTTATGGAGGGGTTCATGCCCTAATATAAACAGTATGGCCAATATTCATTTGATTTATTAAAAAAAAAAAGATCTGAAGAGCTGTGCTTCTTTCTGCCTGGTTTCACTTATTAATATGGATTTTGAAGGTTCAAGCCAAAGTTGGCGCAAACCAGCTTGAAGACCCTTTGCCTGGGTTTATAAATGGAGGTCTTCGAAGCTAATTCCAGGGAGAGTTGCTGTAGACAACATTAGACAGATGCTAAACATAATGCAGAAGGGATGTGAACTGAATGATCTTGGGGGGGATCGCTCAATGCTGAAAAAGCCTTTGATTGCTTGGAATGGAGTGTCTTCTGGAGCATGTACCATATGTCTAGAATGAATCTGGGATCAAAGCCAATTTTACAGGTTTGATCCAGTGGTCATATGGAAATCCATCAGATTCTACTAGAACTAATTAGAGATGGGCAGAGAAGGGTTCCCTTCCCCAGTGATAGCAACTTTTCCCTTCTAACACCCACCAACCAGTTTCATTGTGAAAATCTGTAGCATTTAAAAGTGTCCAATTTATTATGTGACATGGTTACATGCCATCACTGCTAATCATAGCCTATACTTTGCAGATGTATTTTAGTTTTACTAAGGTTTTAATCCAATTCATGCACAGGATATCACCTTTGTGATGTCGTTGGTCAATGAAGGACAAACAACAAGATTTAAATTGAAATCAAAGATAGCACTTAAGAACCCTGAAAAATCATATATCTTTATCACATAATCTAATATCAAGTAAATATATATCTACTCCCGATTTACCATGGTGGATAAGAGATTTAATATTTATAATTTGTAATATTTTGTAAAAAATAAAAATAAAAAAGAAGTTTAACCTTTATTGTGCTTCATGGGAAGTAGACAGCAAACCTTCACCCACCAAGAAGTACTTCCATATTTTCAAAAACAAAAGTGATCTCATTCATTTTAAGGCTTGCATAAGAGTCAAGGTATTCCTTCTTTTGGAGAGGTAGATGAATCTGTAGAATATAAGCTTCCTGAGGGCAACTCTATTTTCATTTTTATGCTTATTTTTCCCAGCCCTCAGCACAGAGTGTGAAATAGAATAAGTGCTTAACAGATTGTTAAATTGAATTGGAGTGCTTGCACACAAACACAAGAGTCACAGGATGATAGATTCTGAGTTAGAAGTGCTCTTAGCACTCATTTCACTCATCCTTCTCGTTTTATAAAAGAGGAAAAATGAAGTTCAGAGATCTCCTGAGTTATGCAAATAGTGAGAGAGCCAGGATTCAGACACAAGACTTTTAACTCAAAATCCAAATCTCTTTCTAGTACACCATTTCTCTTTTAAATAAAGTTTGGAGAGGAAATACAGACAAAATCTTTAGAAACAAAAGGGAAAAAAGGAAAAAAAAATGAAAACTTCAATTAAACACTAAAAAAAATTCTGAAAATCAATTAAGAGAGAAAATTAAAAGAAAAAAATCCTATCATACTAAATAAAATTAGGAATTAGTTGGTTTTTAAAAAAACAGCAATAAAATAAAGGACAATAATATGAATGAAGATTGATAGGAATAATGGCTCAACTCTGACAAAGGCTGTGAAACTCCGTTGTGTTCCCAGTCATAGGAGCACATCTTCATATCTCTCAGTTCCTGTAGAGAGAGATCATGCCCTAAAATAGTCTTCTAAATCCAGGTCTGTCTGTTGGTGATATTTTAGTTTTTAAATGCTTATTTCAAATGAGGAAAAGATCCAGGTAGATGCCCCTCAAATGAGAAGCAGTCTCATATGGAAAGGGAAGATATTGGGTTTATTCTATTTAGAATTAAGATGATCTGATATTTCAAATATCTGTCATTCAAGGTTGTATTTTCTTCTTTTCCAGAACTTTTTAGGCCTATGTGATGATTCTCAAAACTATTTTCTCTTGACCTAACCTTTCTGCTGACCTCCGGTGTAGCATCTGTTGGACATCTCCAACTAGATGACCTATATACATCTTAAACTCAACATGTGCAAAACAGAACTCATTATCTTTCATCCCCAAATACTCCCTCTTTCCAAATTTCCTTATTATTGTCAAGGACAACACTATCTGCCTATTCCTATTCCCCTGGGCTTGCATCTAGGTATATCCCTCAATTCCTCACTTTCTCTCAACCTCAAGATCCAACTGGTTGATAAGGCTTGCCGATTTTAACTCCATAAAATCTCTCACATATAACTTTTCTCTCCTCTAACACTTACATTGTATGTAAGCCTTTATCATCTTATGCCTAAGCTAATGCAATAATTCGTTAGTTAAATGGTCTTGTGATAAAGAAAGCTATCTGCACCCAGAGAGAGGACAGTGGGACCTGAGTGTGGACCACAACATAGTATTTTAGCTCTTTTTCTTATTGTTTGCTTGCATTTTGTTTTCTTTCTCATTTTGTTTTCCTTTTTTGATCTGATTTTTCTTATGCAGCATTATAAGTGTGAAAATATGTGTAGAAGAACTGCATATATTTAACATACATTGGATTACTTACCCTCTAGAGGAGGGGGTAAGGGAAAGGGAAGGAAAAAAAATTAGAGTTCGAGGTTTTGTAAGGATGAATGTTGAAAATTATCCGTGTGTATATTTTGAAAATAAAAAGCTTTAACTAAAAAAAATTAATTTGTTGGTTAGCAGCCTTCCACAAGTTTCTCCCCATTCCAGTCTATCCTGCAATTAGCTGTCAAATAGATCTTCCCAAAGCACAAGTTGGACTACCTGTATTCAATAAACTCCACTTATCTCTGTCAGTTTCAAGTTTAAATATTTTTAGGTTTAGCCTTCAAAACTCTTCACAGTCTGTACCACTCCTATCTTTTCTGTCTTCTTATATCTCCCTCCCTCCATATACTTTGCAATTCATGCTACTGGTCTCCTGGATGTGTCAAGAAATAGATACTTTCTGTCCCTACTCTGCATCTTCTCTTGATTTCCCATCACCTAGAGTATTCTTCCTCCTTAACTTCATTTTCTGGCTTCCTTGACTTCCTTCAAAAACTAAAATCCTACCTTCTGCAGGAATTTTTTCTCAATTCATCTTAATTATAGTGCTTTTCCACTTTTGACTATTTCCATTATTCTGTCTAGACTTTGTCTGTACATCACTATTTGCATACTGTCTTCCCCCCACCCCCAATTAGATTGTGAGTCCCTGAAAAGCAGGAACTTTTACTTTTCTTTATGTCTCTAGCACTTAACAGTACCCAGCACATAGTAGATGCTTAATACAAGTTTATTGATGGACTAGTTTCAAGACTTTGCTTCAGATGCATTCTCTCCCCACCCCTCAAAAATTGCTTTGGTTGCAGATCTTTGAAACAAATTCATTTTTAGTAGCTATTTTCCTGACCAATCTCTCTATCCCCTCCAATTCTTTGTTCATTTTTCTCAGTTATTCCAAATATCACTATCATTCTTACCATTTCATATGCTTTTTAAAAATTTTCTGCAGTCTTTCTGTTTTCTTTTTAGTATTAAAATCATGCTTAAGCTAGATTTTCATCAGCTATTGCAATTTTTATCTTTGTAAATTTTTTCAACTACAAATATAATTGGATTATATTTGACTACTCAAGATGTTTCTTCCCCTCTCTTTTCAGGAAATCTGATTTGCAGTCTTGGCTCTGTGACTTTGAGTGGGTAAGTCATTTTCCCTTTCTGAACCTCAGTTTCCTCATGTGTAAAATAGGAGCAGTAATAGTAATATTGCTTGTTTCCCAAGTTATTGGGAAATCAAAGAACTTTGTAAAGCAAGGAAGGGCAAGAATGTTCTCTTTGTGTCCCTCACAAATGGGATTTCTGGCTTATATTTCCCATTCCTTCTGCATCTTTCCTTCCAATGATCCCTCACCTTCTTTTACTTTCCTGTGAGTATCTTACAAATTAGATTGGGTTTAGGTTTCCTATTTTATATACAGGGTATCTCCAAAGTTTTGGTGCAATTATAAGCTACTAAGTCTTAAAAACTGCATGAAGACTTCAAGGATATCCTCTATTTCAGACCACATCTTCTTTCTCCTTTTATAGATATCCAGCTCTTCATTCCAGAGATGAAGGGGATGAGCAACTAAATTGTCACTCTCTCCAAGTACGGTGAAGGTTTCCTACAGAAACAACAGTCACTTGATCTTCTATGTCCCCATCAAAGATGGAATATTTAAAATATAGGCTATATGGAATGGATGATCCATTCTTAGTTTCTTTTCAAATAAAATAGATTATTATTTGTCCTAAATGGATTTGGCATATTCTTGCCCTGCTGTAAAGGGAATGGATTTTTCAGGCTCCCTCTAGCTCTGACAATTTCTGTTTTTGTTTCCCAAAGCATTTGCTTGTATTGTGTTTGTTCAATTTATGCTCTATCAACTGATGTTTCTTAATTATAAATTCAAGACAGCAGAAATCTTATCTTTATTTGACACAGTTGGCCCATTATATAATATCTTGGATATGGTATAGAGATGCCCATTTAGTAGATGTTGATACTGTGTTATGTTCAAACACAGTTAAAAGGTCTCTTTAAAATTATTAATTGGATAGGTATTTGGCTATATAACTAAGACCTTTCTGATAAATTATGTAGAAAATATCTTAATTTAGAAAAATAAAAACTTAAAGGAATAGGTAGGGGAATGAAATGAAGAAAGAAGAGTAGATCAAAACAGAAACAGGAATCTATGCAAAAAAAATAGAAAGTTGAATTATTGGAAAGCCAAAATTCATTTTAAAAAAAGATTTAAAAAAGACAGTCAATTAAACAGCATAACTTTAAAAATACCTATTAATAACTATACTAAGAGTATATATTTGATGAGAGTAAAAAGGGGTGGGCTGATACAACCAGAGATTTGGGGAGACCCTAGAAGATCAGCTTTAAACCAGTGATCCAAGATCAGACTACTTCAAAATCCAAAGCTATGAACCCCCAGGATGTGACTACACAAGTAAACAGACAAAGCCCACATACTCAGGGGTGGGAAATCTCCAGAGTGAGCAGATTGTAGCTCTGTGTGGAACTTGGCACCAGGACTAAATCCAATTCTGGCCCCAGGTCAGAAGAAGACATAGGAGACAGAGAACCTTCTAGCCACAGACTATAGGTATCGGGTCCAGATTGCAGAATACAGCTTTTTACATCATCTTTCTACTCTGGAACTGGCTCAAAAGTACAAGATAGATCTAGACTGTGGGGAAAATCAGTGCCTGGCTTTGTCATGAAGTCTTAATGTAAAGACTGAATGAGTAAATAATGAGTAACAAACAGAAGCTCCCTACTATAAAGAAGAATACTATGGGTTAAAAGAATACTATATGAAATATCAGAAGAAGATAATTCCAAAATAATCACAAATAGAACTTCAGAAAAAAGAATGGATTGCTCACAAAGTCTCTCAGAATGTAGGGAAGAAATGAAAGAAGAACTTAAGCAAACGATAAAAAAATGACAAATGATATAAGAACATTTAAAAAAGAGAATTAAAAACATGGAGAAAAAAGTGAACAATATTACTTAGTAGCTGATACTTTAAAAATAGAATGGAACAAAGAGAATTTAATTCAATGAGGTAATAAATATAAGAAAAATTGTCAAAAAGTCAAAAAATTAGAAGAATAACTGATCTAGTAAACAGGACAAGGACAGGTAATTTAATACTAACTAGAATTCCTAGTGTGACTCATGACCAAACAAAAAATTGTATATTGTATTTCAAGAGAACCAAGAGATCATAAAAGAAAACAGTCCAGAATTATTAGAACAAGGAGGCAAAATAAAGAGAAAGAATCTATTAGTCAGTTTCTCAAAGGAAGTCAACCTTGAAAATCCAGAAATATCATAGGCAAAATCCAAAGTTTCCATGTCAAGGAAAAGACAACCTGGCAGAAAGAGATCAAGTTCCAAGGAATGGTACTCTAGATAATACAAGACTTAGTAGTAACCATATGAAGGAAGAGGAATCTTAGGATATTATATACCAAAAAGAAAAAGAAAAAAAAAACTTGCAACCAAAAATAATTTATCTTGCAAAACTGAATGTAATTCTATAAGGGGAAAAATAAATCTTTAATAGAATAGAGAATGTTAAAGTATTCCTGCTTTGAAAACCAGAATTGGATAGAATCTTTAAGGTGTAGAAACCTAGAAAGGTAACTAAGCAATTTGAAGAAGTATCAAAGTACTCTTTTATGTGACTTAAGAGAACAAAAAACAAAAAAGGAGGGGAGGAAAAGGACACACTAAGAGGTGAGGAAGATACTATTGGAATTGGAATATATTAAATAAAGATAAGACAAACATGAACCTAGGGATAGGGGAGTGGGTAAATCATCAAGGAAAGGAAGTTTGACCCCGTACAGGAATTGTAAAAATATATATTAAAATCTGCAGGGTACGGGAGCATCAAAGCCACAAAAAGATGGGGACATAAACAGGAAAAGGAAGAGTGGGGTTAAAGAGAGAATAAAATTGGGGAGAGATTAGTCCCAAATAAAACAAAACTAACTGGTGAGGACAGAATATAAGCAGAGGATTAAAAGGAGAGAAATAAATGGTAAGATAAAGCTACTGAGGTCTGGGCTGGGTAAAAAGAGGAAGTACAAATAATCTTAGTACTCCAGTTACAACTACTCACTTTTACCAACTTTTGCTTTGCAAAATGCCAATGTTGGGGGCTAAGAGACGAAGTATTATAATTTTATATGATGAAAAAAACACACTTAATAATAGTGAGCATAAGTGTGAATAAGACAAACCCATCCATAAAACAGAAGACATTAAAATGGATTGGAAAGAAGAACACAAAAATATGTTGTTTACAAGGAACAGATTTGAAACATAAAGATTCAATGTGGAATTAAGATGAGGGTATAAGAAGACAAGGGAGTAGAATCTAAAGGAAGAAATAGTTAATAAAATGATAATTGTTGGGAACCTTAATGTATATTTTTAAGAAGTAGACAAATTTAACAAAAATATAAATGAGAAAGAAGTTAAAGATTTTAATTCTATTTTCTAAAAAACTTTGATACAAAACACTTAGATATAATAGAACTCTGGCAACTTTTGAAAAGGAATAATAAAGAGCATATACACACACATTCACATACACACCTATGTGTGTATTACATATTACATAATTATATTATGTAATGTAATTACATGTTTATTCACTTAAAATATATACACATATATTCTTTATATATCATAGTAATTATTTATTTATTTAAAATCTTTGTATAGAACTATTACAAAAATTTGCTAATCACTAATATATCAAAAATTCATTAAATATCCAGAAAAAATATTAAACATTTTTCCAATTCCCCACACAAGAAGTATACAAGTATAATACATAAGCATACAAAAAGTGCAATCATTTAAGCCAATTTGAAGAAAGAATTATGACATAGAGACCAATATAATCCTAATGAATGTGTGGGTCATAGAGAGAATAGATAATTTAATCAAAGAAAATTATAAAAATGAGACAAAAACTTTAAGGATGCTTCCAATTTTTAGACTTGATATAAACTTCAAAAGAGAACCAGGAAGTAAATCTAACTATATTAAATTTAAAAATCTAAAAATAGTCTTTTTCGAGTTCATTCTTGAAGAAGTTCATCCTTCATTAGACAAACAACAACTGCTCTTACATATAAAACTATCTTATCTCTGAATCTTAGAATATTATAGTCTAATATATACTGCCATTAATTGAGCTTACACATTTAGTCCACCAAGGGCGAACCCATGTGATACAAGGAAAACTAAGGTGAATAGAAACGGATTTAATTTTAAAATGGAGAATTTATTAATAAACTAGCTGATTGAGGGGACTCTCCTCCAAAGCATTCTGAGCAGAAGAACTTAGGCACAGAGTTTATATAGGATTGTAACTAGCAAAGCAAGCAGATGATAATAGAAGCAAAAAGAAAGCCATTAGATAATTTCCTTATTTATCATGGGGCAGTTGTTATGCAAGAAAAAAAAAAAGTTTTTCACAGCCTAAAGCATTAACAGGATGCATACAATGGTGGGAATGGGTTTGGGATGTATACAATATTGGGAATAGGCTTAAGGGAATCTTCCAGGGTCAGTATTTTAGGAGAACAATAATTGATCTTAGGAAGCGCCTTACAGGTGGGATGCCCAAGTAAGCAAAAGAACAGAAATAGGTCTCTATAGTCATGCTTGTCACTTTGATTTAGTTGTGAGGTGGCTAAGTTCAGGTTCTCTTGAGAAACTTGCAAGGTCCTTTTTGAGTCAACAACCAAAAAATTAAAAAAAGGAAAATGATAATGTGGGAGAGGAAGTGGGAAAATTAGGACATTAATACACTATTGGTAAAATTGATCAAACAATTCTGTATAGCAATTTGGAACTATGCCTAAAGATAACCAAACTGTCCATATCCTTTGATCCAGCAATACCAGCAATATATCCAAAAGAGATCATTTTAAAAAGGGAGGGGAAGGACCTACTTACTTGTGCAAATAGATAGATGAATAGATAAATAGATAGCAACCCTTTTGTGGTAAAATTTTGGAAATTAAAGGGATGCCCCTCAATTGGGGAATGGCTGAATCAATTGTGATATAAGAATGTAAGGGAACATTATTGTGCAATAAGAAATGATGAACAGGTAGATGTCAGAAAAATCTGAAAAGACTTGTATGAACTGATGCAAAATGAAATGAGCAGAAATAAGAAAACATTATATACAATATCAGCAACATCTACAATGATCCAAGACAAGTATTAAGGATTCATGAAAGAAAATGCGATCTATAACCAGATAAAGAACTGATGGACTCTGAAGGCAAAGTGAAGCATACTTTTTCCCACTTTATTCTTTTTTGTGTTTTTTTCTTTTGATCTGTTTTTTCATTCACAACTGTGACTAATATGAAAATGTTTTACATGATAGCACATGTATAACATCAAATTACTATCTTTTTGAAAGAAGGGAGAAGACAAAATTGGATCTCAAAATCTTATAAAAATAAACTAAAAAATTGTCTTGACATGTAATTGGGAAAAATATACTATTAAGAAAAAATTATGTGGGTTCAACTGTCACTTCAGAAATTTACCACCTGTGTGAGTCTGTACAAGTCATGTACCCTCTCTGTGACTGTTTCCTCATCTGTAAAATAAGTGAATCAAACTCATTGGTCAGCCCAGCTCCCTTTCAGCTCCAAATCTATGATCCCAGGCATCCTCTATCATTCTCCCTTGACCCCATAATATAAAAGATGCTGCCTGCTTTGGTATTTGCTTCCCACTATAAATGGCAGAAACTCAACTTGATCCAGAGCTGAAAAACTCAAGAGAAGTCCCTATTGACATTTCAGAAAAACAGGAACATACCAGCCTATCCTGCTCTCTAGTTCATCGTTCTATAAGTAACAAGGGAAACTGTAACTTGGGGTTCAAGATGGAAATTCCTCTCTCCCTCTTCAGCCTTCCGTGGGGTGCTGCCTGTTTTCAGGATGCCAACCATCTGCCTGAGCTGATGACTGAAGGCTTTGCCTAGGAAATCATCCCTTTTCAACAAGAGGAATCAGCTCACGGTCCATGCTGACTTTGCTGACTTATGTCCAGGCTTCTGCTCTTAATTCAGCAGCTACTTCTGTTTTATTTCTTAGGCCTTTACAAGTCATTTCAAGCAAGCCTTCTTTCAGTATAGCAAGTGAAAACAGATGTCTAGTCCTTTGGAATATCTAGTGGGAGAGAAGCTTTTACCCTTTTGAGGGGGCAAGGCTATTTGCAGTCAGTCTAAAGAAGAGCTCTTGTGGGCAAATTACTAATCACACCCTTTTGTGCTGTTATTGTTGTACAAATGGATATCCCATTATGTATTAATCAATTGCTAATTTTAAAGGATTTACATCTCAATAATAGCATGTTTGCCTTGGATTCATTTCTTAGTGATTCCATCTAAAAAAAAGTTTGCAAAATAATTCTTTTGCCCGGAAAAAAATCAGAGTTTTAAATGGGAGAAACTGTTCAAAGGAAGCATGTAAAATTCATTCCAAGAGGCTCTTGGCTCTTTCTTTATCACCATTGCAGAGCAGGTGCAAGGTGATAAGGAGCTGATCGGATTAGTAGGAAGGGCATGTTTAGTGAACTGTATGTGGATAAACAATATGCCAGGGAAGCCCCCCATAAGCCCAATAATGGTATCTAGAAATGTCAATGGAAGAAACAGAGAATGGCAGTGCAAAAATGCATCTCTGCCTAGCTGGGTAAATTCTTTCAGGTTAGCCAAGTGTGAGCAAAGTCACCTCCCCAATAAAGGCAAATCACTAGTATTGCCTGTCATCCAAGTTAATGAAGCACTGGCCAAAACATTTATTTTTATCTAGGTGTTTTTCATGCAAAAGCTCATCTTGCTGGAGGAAGGCTGGGGCCAGCCAATCCAGACAAGAGTTTGTGAAAATTACCAAGTGGCCACATTTTTGCCTTGCCCACAAAATGGCAATAGTAGTAATTAGCTCAATGACCACATAAACTCAATATCAAACCCAAACTATCTTGCTCCCATACTATCAGGAAAAAGTACAGCTCGGTACAAACATATAAATCTAACACTCACTTAATTCCAATTCACAAACAAGTCAAGACATCACCCATAATATCATTAATCTTCAAAAAATGGAGGAATGACAATTGAAAATGACTACATAATGAAATGAAAATCCTTAATAATTCCAAAAATATAAGACATATAATTATTTTTGAAACGAGGATAAGAATTGATTTCTCCCACAAAGATTACTTTTAACTCTTTGAAGGAAAGAGAAGAAAAGGAAAAGATCTGGCCACTCCTCAGAAGAGAAACTTGCAATTTATTTCCTTTTTTTTTTTTTTGTGAAGCAATTGAGGTTAAGTGACTTGCCTAGGATCACACAGCTAGGAAGTGTTAACACAGTTAGGAAGAGATCAAATTTGAACTCAGGTCCTTGTAACTTCAGAGCTGGTACTCTATCTACTGCATCATCTATTTGCACCTTTTTCTTTTTTTTTTAATTTTTTTGGTGAAAGCTTGCTGTTTTTGATCAAATATGATCATAATCAAAGTCCTTTGCTTTTTTACTAGACTCTAAGCACCAAGAACCAAGGGTAAGACAAAACGTTCATCTATTTTTCAACACTCCAGCAAAAGATTCCATTTTGTGTAAAAAGAACACCTACTCCCACTAAAGAATACAGAACCACTCTTTCAGTCCAGTCCACATGACACATTGAGCAACCACAAATTTGAATTGAGGGAGACCAATTTATTCATATTAGAAAATTGTCCTTTTAATCAGTGACCCACTAGAAACTACCTTAACACTGTTGCTGTGAAGTGAGGGAAGGGACAATTCCCACAATTTCAGTACCTAGAAGATTTCTGATGACTTTGATACTGAAGGAAAAACTGATATAAGGAGACATAAGGAGGTAAATTTAGAACCTAGATTTTCTTGACCCGACTTTGTGCTGTCATCTACTAGCTTCCAGATCACTCTTTTCTTTTTCAAGGATTCTCGTATCTGATTCACATTTTCTTTCCATTCAGACTTCTCTTTGAAAATTTGGGGTTGTCAGTATCCAAGCTAATATCCCCTCAAACACTCCACCCCCAGATCATCAATGTCCTTGACATGACTTATTATTTCAGCCATTTAGTGGGCTGGTCTTACCTTAGATCTCACCATCATCAATAATGGTGTCACCTTCACAATTTTAAATCTTGAACTTGCCCTGAAATTTCTTTTTCTTTCATCTCCCCTTCTGCTTCACTTCTCCCGAAGCTATTCATTTTTGCTGTACCCTCTAATCCTTCTCTCCTTCCCTATTCTAATTCACGAATCCTATTCAAGCTTTACTTGCCTCCCTTTACAGACTTAATTAGTTAACTAATTCAATTATATGTGGTTCTCCATATGTGGTTCACTCCCCTTCTCTTTATCCTACCAGGGTTTCCCTAACTCCTATGAGAAAATAACAAAGAGAGCATTTGATTTGTATTTACGTGTCCCCACAGTCATCCCACTCTCTTTAATCTTCCATCTCTTCCTACATACAGATTTTCCCCCCTCTTCTTACAAACATACACATTTGTCCCATCCTTAAAAAAAAAAAAAAAAACTCCCTTCATTTGATCTTACCATCCTTTCAACTTCCCTTTAATATCTCTCCTCTACCCTGTCAAACTCCCTGAAGCATCAGCTACATTCAATGGATACCTTAGCTTCCTCACTACCCATGTATTTCCCAACTCTGGCCGCTGATACAATCCCTTTATTGAAATAGCTCTCTCCAAGACTACAGGTGGTCTCTTAATTGTTAAGCTGGATAGCCTCTTCTCAGTCCTCAACTTCCTTATTCTCTGTCTGTGGCTTTTGATTCCATCTATAAGATACCCTTTCCTCTCTTGATTTCCATGACTTTAATGTCTTCTGGTTTGTCGCTTTTCTATTATAGGATCACATTATGACTTCATAGGTCCAACTTCCTAGTTTTTTAGATGAAGAAACTGGGACCCAGATTGATCTCTCTAAGGTTATACCCGTAGTAAGCACCAGAAACAGGATTTAAACCCAAAGGGCCATGGAGAAAGCATGATAGGCACAAGTAGGCAGCAGCACATTATCCATGATGACATATGCCTGAGAAAGTGAATAATACGGTATCATCAGCATTTTGTTGTAGTTTAGTCAATTAGTCAAGTTTGATTCTCCACTGAAGCTACTTCTAGGTTTTTAAGACTTTGATTTTTTTTTAGCAAAGGAGTGATCAGACAGATAGGAGAACCAGGAAAAATCAAAGTCTTAAAACCCTAGAGAGAAGACATTATCAAGGTGTAGGGTATGATAGCCTGGAAGTCTACAAAGAGGAATAAGATAGTGGAAGAGGGATGAAGATTGAGAAAAGATTAGATTTGGCATTTAAGAGCTCACTAGTAACTTCGAAGGAAGTAGTTTCAGTTGAATGATGAGGTTGGAAGACAAACAGCAAAAAGCTAAGAAGAAAGTAAGAAGAAAACAAATGGAGACAAAAGTTATAGATGGTTTCTTCAAGGAATTTAGTCACTAGAGGAAGAAGAATATAGGACCATGGTTAGCAGGAATAGATGGAGAGGTAATTGTGAGCCAGAGGCAGGAGAGTCTAAAAATAGTAATGGTCATATTAGACAATCTGATAAATGTGAGGTAGAATCTCAATGTGTTTTTAATTTTCATTTCTCCAATCAAAAGTAATTTAGAACACTTCTTCACATATTTATAGATAGTTTTGATGTGATACCCTTTAAACATTTGTCAATTAATTGTCAATTACTTGTATTTGAGAAAGGAGGTCTTTATCAGAGACACTTGCTATAAAGTGTTTCCCAGCTTTCTGTTTCCTTCTAATCTTAGTTGCATTGGTTTTGTTTGTGCAAAGGCTTTTAAATTTAATATAATCAAAATGACCTATTTTACATTTTGTAATGTTCTCTGTCTCTTGGTCATAAACATGTAACTTATTTAATTTCCTCTTTTAGGAATTTAGATGCTATACCACCAGTGTATATATGTTTAGTATTGATATTACTTCACTGTCTTTTAACAAAATGTAGTTTCCTTCCTTATCTCTTTTAATTAGGTCCATTTTTGCTTTTTTTTTTGTCTGAGAGCAGAATTATTGCCTTTTTAAAAACACTTCAGATGAGCCATAATAGATTCTGCTCCAGCCCAAGCCCAAGTTTTAAAAGTCGGTGCTTTTTCCCACTGCACCACGTCAGACACAGAATGGAATGAGGTTTGTTTAGGTCAAGATTCTTAACCTTTTTTGGGTCATGGGTCCCTTTAATAGTCTGGCGAAGACAATAGACACTTCAGAATACTTTTAAATGTTTAAAATAAAATACGTAAGATTACCAAAAAGAAATCACTTATATTGAAATATAGTTATCAAAATGTTTTTAAAAGGTTGTTTTAAGAATTTAATTATTATTTAATAATTAATTAATAGTAATCTTAATTACTATTGAATTACATAGCTCTCATAAGGACATTTACTGACTCCTCCCCACCAACAACCTTTTCTTTCTTTCTGTAAAACCTGGAAATGGATGCTACTTAATTCAAAGAAGACAAATCACTTGATAGAGAGATATCTTCTCCTCAAGTCTTCCTGAGCTAGGTCAGAGTGGATCTTATGAAGAAGAGAATGGGATTCTTTTCATCTCTAGATATTAGGGGGACCTGAGGATGTGAAATTCACAACTCCTTTTGGCCCTTTGAAGGCAGCTAGTGTTAACTGCTTAGCCCAGTGTCTGGCACATAGTAGGTACTTAATGTTTATTGACTGATTGCTATTTGTTGCCTCCTTTGTATATTAGATTATAGAAAAAGGAATAGAGTTGTACCTAGAGCAGCCAAATGAAGCATTTGCTTTGGGCACACAAAAGTTAGGAGTATAGAAAAATAAATAAAACATATACTTATGCTCTCCCAACAAACCATGATACTAGGAAGGGGAGTTAAAGTTCACAATGTTCTGTTCTAACTAATTAGGGTGCTGAAAATTAACTGTCTTAAGTGCCTAACATGGAAACCTTAACATTAGATAGTTCCTGCCCTCCCTGAGCTGAGAAGAGGAGAAATCTATCCTCCAAAAACCCAAGAAGTCAATTCATCACCCGTACTTTCCAAGTCACCCGAAGGCCATAACCATCACAGCTCTACACAGTTCCCTATTTTTACTGTTCTTCAGAAATAAGTTACAGAAATGGCTAGTTCCATCTATTATCCAGAGATATTTCTGGCTGGAAGGAGCAGTACACCCTACCATCTAGTCTGATGCAGAGAGCAGGGAAAACTTCAAGATTCATTGCAATCATTCCCATTTTGTTCCTCTTCAGCATCCTATTTAACAGCCCTTCTTGCCAAAGCTTTGTTATTAATGATACAGGACAGAGATTGGAGCTCGGCTAGACTTCTACAGCAGTTTGCCAAAAATTTATACCTTGTTCTTTTGTCTTAGATCAAATCAAAATATGTTCCCAATTCCAAAATGAACCTTTCCTGTAATAGGCTACATTCTAAAATTCCTGCCTTCATTCCTGGACCCAATTCTTGTCCTCCCACCCTTTCCAACACTAGGGCTTAAACTTGAGATGCACCATGCTTAAGGATTAATGGTTCATGCAAAATATTCCAGATCAAAGTTTCTTAAACTGGGATCTGAGTCCCATATGAGGTCATGTAACTGAATGTGGGGATCACAAAAGTATGATTATGAGTAAAATATGTTTGATTTGTATACCTATTTATAGGTCCATATACCTGGAGTTTCATAAAAATTTCTTGGGAGAAAAGAGGTTATGGATGGAAAAGGTTTAAGAAGTCCTACTCTAGAACACTGGGGTCAAACTCAAAATTAATCAGGGGCCACTAAGAATATAAGGCCAGGATATCAACTTTAAAAATTTCATTTGAACATTATCTATGTTTAATTTTTTTATGTTATGAAATATTTCTGAATTACAATTTAATCTCATTCTCTCTGCTGGAGAGTGGGGGGTACTATGTGAAGCCCAAGTTCTAAACTACCTTAAACCTCAAACTCACATTTTAGCTCCAATAAAAGCTTGAGACTGGGAGGTCAGGAGTCGTGGCTGTATTGAGCTGCAGAAGCATCAGAAGTGTGAGTTTGGTTAAGGGACTGGAACTTGGCTTAAAATTGTTCAAAAGCCATCTGTGTTTGTTGACATTACCCAATAATACCTAGGGAATGAGAAAAGATTGTAAAAGGGGGGATTATGCCTCAGGTGTTGAAGAGAAATGTTAGTATGTTTGCTCTTGCTATATCTTTGAAAAAATATTCCTTTATAAAAGCAAATCTGATGTTAAATATTTAACTAAAACAGGGGTGCTTATCACTGGGTCCCCAAAATGGAGGGAACACTGTTGGTGGAAGCTTAAGAGAGACAATCCTTTCGTGCTATTGGAGAATGGAGACACTTTTCTTTTTCTGTTTGTTTAGGGGTTTGGCGATTTTCTTCATATCTCCCGTGCCCCTCACAGTGCCTGGTACATATTAGGCACTTAATATGACTGTTGATATGAATAAAATTGAATCACCTGCCTCACAGCTTGAGGAGATTGTGGGAAAAACAATATCTAGTGCCTCTGTCTCTGCTCTCATTAACAGTCAAAAGTAGTGTGGAAAGAAAGGAAACCCCTTGCAAAAAAATAAAAGATTTCTAACAAGTTTTTACTGCGACTCTCAGGAATCTTTCAGAGACACCAAATAGTCCCAGGGGACACCAGAGTAGGACGTGTAGGACTCTAGGACTGGTCCACATGGTCTCAATTTCAGAGATTGTCTAGTCCCCAATAGTTGATGGGGTGATTATGATATGAGTAGAGCTCTTTGCGACACGTTTACTTTATAGAATCTTGGAGGGAAGGAGAAGAAAAACAGAAGATAAATTTATTTATTCCTGCTTTTAAATTTTTATCTTTTAGATAAAGTCTCTCAAGGCTAGAGAGACTAACTAACATTTTGAGGGGAATGGGATTATCTTGGTCTTTAGTACTTTTCCCCAATGATCCAAGAAATATTTTCCACATCAGAATGATTCCCTTTCTCTTCTCTATACTCCTTACCTCTTATAAATCATTCCTAGTTGAGAAGGTAATGAACCAAAAAAAAAAAAAAAAAAAAAAAAAAAAAAGGAAAGGAAAGAAAAAAGGGAAAAAAAGACATTTCTGGCTTTTGGAGGTAAATACTTTATTATCTCTTTACTTCTGCCACCAGAGTCATCAGATAGCCCATTGGGTAGATCACTGGGCCTAGAGTCATGAAGACCTGAGTTCAAATTTTGACATAGTGTTTGGCATATAATAGGTACTATATAAATGCTTATTCTCTTCCCTTTCATCATTCAAAATTAAAACCTGCAGAAGAAAGAAAAAGTGGGAAAATACATTCTCTTTCAAAGTAAACTGTCTTTGTTAGAATGAAATTTGGGCAGTATGTTTGTCAGGTAAATAGAGGTGGGGTGCTATTGCCATTTTTCTTTTATAGCCACTTCATAATGTCCATCTTTCTTCAGTTTCAAAGAAATTTACAGTCTCATTTTCAGATCATCCCATATGTTCTGATGTTGGTTCCTCGGCTCTTTATGCTGTTGATTCAAGTGTCCAAACTGAAGCCACCATATATTTGTAAGCTCTCTTATCCATTACTAACAAAAATGTCATTAGCCAGGGTCTATTTAATACCAAAACACACATTTGTACACATATTATTGACTTAATGGGGAATTCTGCAAAAAAAAAAAAAAAAAAACCACGTGACAAAGTTTGTTATATAGTCTCCAGTAATACCCAGGATATAAAAGCAGAGGTGAAAACATATGGGTGTACAGCCCTTGATCTCATGAGCTGCGTTTGGCAAGTCTCCAGTCATTCACTTCTATCTAATTAATGACATTCCTGACATATGGGGACCATATAGCAGAGAATGTGTCCATACACCGCTCCCCAGCCCAACTTTGTTCTCCACCTGCAGAAAATAGGCCGTCTCTGCTTTTCATTTTTTTTTTTTAATGAATCCTTTTTTGAATGCAATTATATACATATATTTTTTCGTAAGGGGGAACCAGGAAGAGTTTTGTGACTGGTGAACTGGGCAATTGTCCAAATATAGAAACTAACACAATCACCTGCACTTTTCAGATTGCACTGGAATTCAAGAATGGTCTGTTCCAATCACTTCAGTGTATCACAACGTTCCCCAAACAGACCACACTCATTTCCAGGTCTGGTTTGCACCTACTGGAGGGCATATTCTCCTTGCCTGAAATAAGCACCTTTTCCCTCTGCCCTGCCCATCTTTCAAAGTTTATATCAAGACTCACTTGTTTCATAAACCTTTCCTGAAGAAGCCTGGCTCTTACTATTTCCCTCCCTGACCTTTCCTCAGGTGGGATTAATCAAATGTTAACTGTGGGGGAAAACCTCGGGAAAGATATTCAAGCCCTAAATTGTGATTAGTAAATTTTTGTTATTTAAGGTAAAAATTCCTGGGATGATAATTAGTTTTAAATTTTGAATAGTTATCTGAATTGTTAGGAAGCCAAGTAGTAGAAAATTGCTTGTATGGCAATCTGCAGAGTACTAAAGTGGATGTCTGAGCCTGGGAAAGCTTGTGGGGATGACCTAGGACATGACCTAGATGGGAGCCTTCTGACTCTATCTTCCCATCATGCTATTTTATTTCCTTGCTGAAAGGGAAAATTTGTCACTTGATTATTTTTAAGCTTTGTCTTTAACAATCTGTGACTGCGTAACTGGGTATCAATTGTGACTTATGCATGGATTTAAACAAAGCTAAGGGAGTTTTTCACTGTTAAGATATAACTATATCTCTCTTTTTTCCTTTTATAGCAAAAATCTATAATCAAGAAGTTTTATAAGTGCAACACTAAAGCTATTAAATAATAAATTGATACTGGAATATCTTTGAGTTAATAGAATTCAAGTCTAAACATCTTGCAATTTTAACCTATTTTTGTGGTCAACTCACAAAAGGGGAAAAATTAGACAATGTAATAGAACAAAGATATGACATAAATGTTCTCTACTAAATAGAATAATAAATTTTGGAAAATTTAGAATGTTTTCTCTAAGAACTATATACACATGCGAATGATTGGCTTCCAAATTTATCTATCATGGATAGTAATATAACTGACCTCTCAAAGCAACTATTTTCTGATCTATATCATGATTTGATTTTTCAAAAAAAAAAGTAAATTAAATCTAATCTCCCTAACTAGATTGTAAGTTCCCTGAGGGTAGGTATCAGTTTTTACATAACTGTTTATTTATCTATCTATATCTATCTATCTATTCATCTATCTCCCTATGTGCCTATCTGTCTACCTGTCTCTGAGTATAATATATAGACACATATATTATTTATATTTATATATATTTATACATGCACATATATATGTATGTCTATGTTTATATTCATGTCTGTGTCTATGCCCTTTATATACATTAGGAATATCTACCTGGTACAATAGTAGCATTATAGGGATAGAAAATGGACCTCTGATTCCATTGTTTTAAGAAGATCCTAGTAAGAAACTTTCTCTACCCATGTAGGTCAGTATCTTCTCTGCAACCTGTAATCTTAGAAAGTTGCCTCAAGTATTGAAAGCTTAAATGACTTGCCCATCGTCATATAGATAGCATGAATCAGGATCTCTATCCACCACATGTTACTGCAGGGATTAGATATTTGTACATTTATAATAATAATAATAATAATAACATATTTATATAGCACTTTAAGGTTTAAAAGGTCCAATATCTTTATAAAAACCCTTGGATATTGTTATATTTACTAAGAATATTAGTATAGTGATAAAACTATAGAAGATTCTCTCATGTTAGATTGGATCAAATAAGGAAGGGATGCTCTATAACATCATTTAACTGATTTGCTCTTTTTCCTATTTTCTTGGAAGGAAAAGAAGGAAGGAAGGAAGGAAAGAGACTTCGATTAAATAATGGCTTATGTGCCAGATATTATGTTGGGAAATTTACAAATATTTTCCTATTTTAATCCTGATGACATTTCTGGTAAACCGAGGCAGGAAGTGGTTAAGTGATTTGCCCAGAGTCACACAACTAAAACAGGATTTGAATTCAGTTCTTTCTGATTCCAAGACCTGTGTTCTATCCAATGTGATACCTATAGACAACTAGAATCTGGCTATATTAAGATTAGCATGACTGGCAGGAACATTTTATTTCTATTAAATACAGAACCTGCTGTTGGATTTAGGTTACCCCAAGCGGCATCAGCATTTCCCCACCAAAATTTCACTCTGGGTTTGAAGGCTATTAACTCACTATGTGCAGTCCAGGAAAAGGTAACCCAACCCAACAAAATAGTCCCTGTGACTCTTTTTCAGACTTGCTGGATTATCTGTCCCTTGGATTCCTTTAGGCCTTGACACACAAAACCATCTTGCTCCTTGGTGGTGATAAGTGCCATCATTAGCGTATGAGTAATAATTTTAAAATTTAAAAGAAAACACTAGGCAGGATATTTTAGAGCTTTAAAAAATTTATCTTGATGGCTGTCTTCCATCACAGCCTTTCCCTCATCCTCCTATTCCTGTCTCCTTGCTCCCCAACCAGTGAGAATTCTCTTAAAATAACAACAAAAAACAGATGAATAAAATCAGCACATCCAGGGACTTTTGGGTCTGCCGGTGTGTACAAAATTCTGTACCCAGAGTCTCTTACCTCTCCAAGGAAATGAGGTGCATTTCCTCATCTTATTTCTGAGTTAAAATTAGTCATTATAATGATGGTGTTTGTCTTTATTATGGTATTCTTGTCCATTATATTACTGTAATCATGGCACCTATTGTTTTCCTGGATCTGTCCATCTGCATCATTTCATACGAATTGCCACAGGAGCAGCATCTCTGTGGGTCTTTGCCTGGGCTGAGTTTCCTGTTTCTGGCACACAGGTTGGACTTGATTGATCCTGTCCCACCAGAGCTAGGCTAATGTTTTCCTCTTTGCCTCGTCTCCATCAGTAGCAAGGGCTGTCTCCCACATGTAGCTCGAGGGGAGGGCAAAGAGGTAGAGGGGGGAGGTAATGCCATTGTGTGACTAGAAGGGAGGCAGAATAGACATCTCTAGTCACTTCTCCTCCCTCCTCCAAGGGAGACTTTTAATTCCTGCCAGGAGTGGAAGCAGAAATTTGGGGCCAGATGTGATCACTTTGCTTTTCCCCAGAAATAGGGGCTAGAATGATATCTATCTGCTCCCAATATTTATAATCTCTAAGATGTGAGTTTCAGGTTCAAGCAAAGAGATAGAGACAGACAGACATAAAGAAACAGAGAGAAAAGGAGAAAGACAGAGACAGAGAGACAGAGAGAGAGAGACAGAGACTAAGACAGAGAGTACTCTCCAAAGGAGAGGTTCCCTGAAGTCTGGCGTCCCTAGTAAGCTAGGGATGGGAAAATGATGGCTCCTCTCATGTCTTTCCAAAGTCTTTTTCTTAAACAACTTAAAATGACGTTGGCATCTTTCATTTACTCTCTGGAAGCCAGAAACATTCAAAGTCCAAAGAGACTCAGAGACTTGAAGACAACTCAAGAAGAATGATGAGACTAAGTGGACTATTTCTCCTGGTCTCACCAGCTTTGTCTTGCTCTTTACATAAGCAATGATCATTGATTTTCACCAAGGAGGAGGGAGTCCTATACCAATGCACTTTGAGGCTGGAATTATATCTTTTAAAAAATTGAAACTATTTTCAAAGACTTAATTGGTCCAAGAGACTAAGACTTATTGACATGATCTACTGATGGTTTAAGTCCAGAATTCAGACTCCACACCAGTAAGCCATGATGGCAAATTCAGAGGCAGGAAAACATCAAATCAATGCCATGTCTTTGCTGACCTACCTACAGGTAGGTTTTAATTAGGGCCAACAATGAATTCTTTGAAGAGGTTGCATGTATTCAAATTCATATCACTTGAAGTTATAATTATATAAAATATGGTCATTGGTTCCAACCTAATGGAAATATGCAGTACAAATTCAAATGTCACCATTTTAGGAATATTTATCATTTGCACTAATCAGGATCCTTTTCATGTTATAGCTAAATAAACTCTTTTGTTAACCATATTCAATCATCTCATTTGGTTTCAATCCCAAGTCTGAACCACCATACCAGATGGAGTCGTTTCTAGTTTACAAAAGAATTTTTCCCAAGTTTCTCCAAATTCCTCTTTTTTTATGGCACATAAATATTTCATTATATAGCTAGATCCTGATTGGTGTGAATAATGAATTCCCCTGAAGTGGTCGCATTATTTGAATTCACACTATACATTTTCATTGGGTTGGAACCAATTACTCTATTTTACATAATTATATAAATTATCTTTAAGACTTAATCTAGGGGAATAAGCTATAATTACAACTTCAAATAGTACAAATAGAAATACATGTGGCCACTTCAGGGGATTTATCACTCCCACTAATCCCACTGGCTGCGTTTGCATAGCACAATTTGTTTAGCCATTCTCTAAACCCATTTTGCTTACAGTTTTTTAATGCTATAAAAATTGCAGCTATGAATATTTTGGTGTCTTTCCTTTCTGCCTTTCTGGGTGTGTGCAGAGGGAGAATGTCCCCAATAGTAGGATCTCTGAGTTGAGGGATAAAATATCAATTCTTTGATGATAAATATTATATAAATTTTCTGGCTTTATATCCATGACACAGTGCCTGTCATATAGGTCAAATCAACAAACATTTATTAAGTGCTTACTCTATTCTAGGAATTCAAACTCTGAGAAGCAAAAAAAAAAATAGTACTTGCCCTCAAAGAGCTTATAGTCTAATGGGGGAAGATAATAAATGCAAATGTACTGAAAAGAGAGAAGAGGAGATGAACCTCTAATTCAAGGTTTACTATAGAGAAAATTAGTGAGTCAAGAAGCCTGGAAAGGAAAGAAGATATGGTTGACTGGGAGTCCTTTAGAACAGAGGTTTTAAGAGGAACCAGCCAAACATAAGTATAAGCCAAAAGGGTAGAATATTTAATAAACTTTTGCATAGATCAGTGACTTTTCTCTCATATTTCCAAACTGTTTTTGAGAATAGCTGGACCAATTCATACCTCTATCTCCATCGTGTGAGTATTCCAGTTTTCCTTCATTCTTTCCAATTATTAGTATTTCCATCTTTGTCGCTGACAATTTTTCATGATTTGGGGCAAATTTTCACATAGTTGTTGATAATTTGCAATTTTTGAAAACCATTTGTCCATATCTTTTGGGCATTTACTTATTGGAGAATGTCTTCTTGGTCACTTCATATTTGCATTAGTTTCCTATAAATCTTGGACAGTAGATATTTGATATTTGATGCAAAGGATTACATCTCCCCCTCCACTGACAATTTTCCTTCTTATCCTGGCTGCATTGATTTTGTTTCTCCAAAGCTTTCTAATGATATACAATCAAAGTTGTTCATTTTCTCTCCTTTGATCTCCTCTATCCCTTGTCTGATTAAGAATAACCACCTTCCCACTTAATGAGCTATAACTGATTTTTTTTCTTGTAATTAACTTTTAGGAAAAGTGCTTGGGTATATACACAAATACATATATACACGTAGACAGTTTAATGTGAAATTATGAGATAAAATGAAATTTAGGTATTAGTTGTGATTTTCTTTATCCATGCTGTCTCCTAATACCATAGTAAAGTGAAAATAGTCTAACAGCAGATTAAGAAGCACAAGAAAAACAATATCTACCACTTCTTATCCCTGGAAAAAAAAACAATAAATGTTGTTCAAGGTAGAAAGTACAACAGAATCTAAGTAAATATACAGGGATGTTCTTTAAAAAAAAAAACAGAAACTAAGGAGTAATATTAAAATCCTGAATAAACAGCTGATCCAAACAGATGACAGTGTCTATAGTGGGCAACTGTACCCAGCAACACAAGTTTGAAAAGGAAGGGGAGAAGACAGGCTGTGTGGAGAGAGGGGCCATATATACCTGGATGTGCTCTATTAAAAGAGGCGCTTGATTGCTCAGTAATTGCAGAGCTAGGCTCTTGGGGAGGCCTTTGTCATCCTTTCTCGGCTGACACTAGACGATAGTGTCGCTCTGTGATAAGAAACGGAGGACCAGTGTCTCCATGGTAACTAACTGAGCTCTATATATTACACCTCATTACAAATGAGGATAGATAGTCAAAAATAATATATTAACAGGGAGTGAAAAAAATATATATCCTGTCTTCTATCTGGAGAGTGAATAAAATAAAATAAGTATGTGATTGCTTTGAAAGAAGGTGGATAGGTATTTTTTTTTCCAGTGGTGCAGGTAAATATTTCATTTTTCAGTTCTTCTGATGGTTTTGTTCTGAACCCACCCAGCTGTAGCTTGAATGATTAATGATGGGCAGCAAAAGAACTCTAAGAAGGGGCAGTGAAAATGGAATGGAAACCACTGGTGGAGAAGAAAGAGAACTGGCTTGCCTTGGGAATAAATAAATAAAGGATTTAATCAATCTGTTAGTCTTGTCTGCACAGTCAGGAAACCTGGAACCCATTAGAACAGACATCTAAGAACTTTTATAATATAATGAGTTCTAGAAGTACCAAGCTCATGTGGGACATAAGTGCCAGGGGAGAAAAAAAGAAAAAGAAAATCAGCATTTTCCTTTGCTAATTTTCTCTCTATAGTTATTGATTTTATTATTTAACACAACAAACTTTATTGTGTCTTTCCCATATTAAGACTGTTACATCTAAAGCATCGGTCTTTATTAGATTAAACATATTTCTTCAGACATCAACCTGCCCTGGATAAATGTGTTTTAAAGAAAAAGACCAAATTAAGACATCAGTGAGAAAATGATTATCATCAGAAATTAAAACTTTTTATTCAAGACACAATATACAAATATTTAGTTTAGGAACAAAGATCCATGAACTTTTCAGGCTAACATAATACCTTTATTATTGTGGTCCATCATCCTTTGAAGGATTATCCAGCAAACATTTCTTCAGGTTCCTGCTATATGTTTCACCTGGTTTCTATTCCACCCCTACTATTTAGTAAGTAGGTAAGAAGGAATATAGAAGAGAAAAATAAGACAGTATTACCAAAATGTCAATTAGAAAATGAAGGCAAAGGTAATTTTTTAAAGTCTCTGCTACACAAGTGAACAATGGGGAAGATAATGGTCAAAGAATCTGGTATTAGGTCCTTCCAAGAAGATGAATAAGAGAGGAAAGAAGGATGGGGATAGAAAATTCAGAAGCAAAAAATAAAGCAGCAACATTTTTGAGAAATGTGTGAAAGAACAAAGAAGGTCTTTTTCTTCTCTCTGGATTACTTCAGAATCACAGACTCATGGAATCTGAAAAATAGAAGAATCCTCAGAGATCGTGCAATCCTATCTAAAACAAATCCCTACTATAACATACCAGATATGTGATTATCTCCCTTCCATTTGTAAACTTCTAAGGAGGAAAAAGACAGAGCCTTTCCAGGCAGTGCATTCCATTTTGGGCAACTCTAATTGTTAGAAAATTTTTCCTAATATCAAGCTTGAATTTTTTTTAGTGGTTTCTACTCATTATCCCTGGTTCTTCTTTTTTTTTTTTTTAAAGCCAAACAGAACTCATCTAATTCCTCCATCTAAACCATGCCTTTGACCCAAATCATTCCAGCTCTCAATGATTGGCCAACAAAAGCTCAAGTTTACTTGGTCTTTCTTTTAGCTTTGATTGTTTCACATTGAATGTAAATAGTAATTACTGGTATTTTGATCAGAAATCTTTAAGGGTCTCCCCCTCAAAGATTTATTCCCTTTTTTGGACTAGGTAAAAAAGGTCATTTTTTTGCCTCATTTATATCTTAATCACTGAATTGCATTCAGGGCCATCTCCAGTCATCCTGATGTACATCTTGCCCTGGTACCCAGATGCCTCTGGAGGACAAAGGAAGGCTGGTGACTTTACACAGCCCTCCCTCACTTAAATCCAATTCACTTTCATATGATGGTATCACCTCCCTGATGTCTTGGTCCTCTTTGAAAATGAAAGACAAATAATAACAATATATTTGAAGACTCTGTTGCTATCATCTTTCTCTGAGTCTTGCCCTCTGTAAGCTCATCATCCCCAATTCCTTCAGGTGATCCTCATCTGATATGAACTGAAAGCCCTTCTCTATCCTGGTTATCCCTCTTTGGAGACTCTTTAGCTTATCCTGTCCTTCTTAAATTGGTATGATCATAACTAAACGCATATGTCCTGACTAAAGTAGAGTCAATCAACAAACATTAAACACCTACTGTGTGCAAGGTGTTGTATTAGGAGCTGAGGATTCAAAGATCAAAAATGAAATAACTGCTGCTCTCAAGAAGTTTATATTCTATTGGGGGAAACAACAGGTGCATATAGAAGAATGGACATATTATGCAACTATGTTTGCATATTAAAATAAATACAAGGTAATTAAATACTGAGTAGGATGTAATGGCACCAGCAGTTGAAGAGAACATTGTACTTAGTAATGGCAATATTGTAATGATGATCAATTATGAAAGCCTTAACTTCTCTGATCAAGACAATGATCCAAGACAATTTCAAAGAAACCTGATAAATAATGTTATCGGCCTCCAAAGAGAGAATTGAGGAATGGTACATACAGATTGAAGTTGTTTTTTGTTTAAACTTTCACATCTTGGACATGGTTCTTCTCAATAATGAGATGATTCAGGCCATTTCCAATGATCTTATGATTATCTCTGCACCCAGAGAGACGTCTATGGGAATGGAGTATGGACCACATGCTACTTTCACTTTTTTGTTGTTGTTTGCTTTCATTTTGTTTTCTTACTCATTTTTTTTCCTTTTTGATCTATCTGCTATTTCTTGTACAATACGATAATTGTGGAAATATATATAGAATAATTGCACATGTTTAACACATATCAGATTATTTTCCACCTAGGGGTGGGGGTAGGGGCAAAGGAGAGAAAAATTTTGGAACACAGGTTTTACAAGGGTGAATATTGAAAATTATCCATGTACGTGTTTTGAAAATAAAAGGCTTTAATAAAATAAATAAATAAACTCACATCTTCGTACTGCTATATACTTTTAGGTGGAAGGTGACATGACTCCTGATTGGTGGAGAGAATTCTGCATCCTTGCATCAGGGACTTACAAAGTTGTATATACGATGCATGCATTTTTCCTATTAAAAATAGAGTTTGTTAACAGTTAGGACATGTATACTTATTTTGTATTTAATTTATACTTTAACATATTTAACATGTATTGGTCATCCTGCCATCTAGGGGAGGGGGTGGGGGAAAGGAGGGGAAAAATTGGAACAAAAGGTTTGGCAATGATGTAAAATTACCCATGCATGTAACTTGTAAATAAAAAGCTATTAAAAATAGAGTTTGTTGTTAAATCCTTCTTAATAAACTTCTGTGTGTTACCAGTATTTTATGGGAAGAAAGTAAGCTGGTGAGCATAAGTAAGGACTACTCTACTCCTTTCAAAGGATCAGGAAAGCTATTTGTATTTTGAATCTTTGATATATCGCTAGAACAGAGATTTTTGAGTGTTGGTAGATAAAGATAATTCTCTCCTGATACCGCTTTCGAGACTGAAATAGATATTGCTCACCTTTGACTAGCAGGCTGGCAATAGAAGCATTGCCCTCCTACTCTCTGCATAAGTAGGTCAATTAATTAATAAGCATTTATTAAGCACCTACTATGTGCCAGGAACTGTGCTAAGTGGAGGGGTGTGCACAAAGAGGCAAAGGACAGTCCCCGCCCTCAAAAAGCTTACAGATCCAATGTAGGAGACCACATGCAAACAAATAGCAAAACAAGCTATTATGTACAGCATAAATTGGAAATAACTAACAGAGGGAAGGAAGGTATTAGAAATAAAAAGCATTGGGGAAAGCTTCCTATAAAAGATGAAATTTTAGTTGGTATTTAAAAGAAGTCAGAAAAACCAGTAAATGGAATTGAGGAGGGGGAGCATTCTGGTCAGGAGGGACAATCAGAAAAATGGAGTCTCTTGTTTGTAGAACAACCGGGAGGCAAGCAGTGTAAGTGGTAGTGGTGGGTAACTTATTCATAAGACTTTGAACATTAAACAAGATTATGTGTTTGATTCTGAAGGCAAAACCCTGTTTATTGAGGAGTGAGTTGTCATGGTGGAAACTCCACTTTAGGAAAATCACAGTAGTGGATGAATGGAGGCCGGATGATGGGGGGAAGAGACTCCCAGTGGGCTTTGCAACAATCTAGGTCTGAGGTGATGAGGGCTTGTAGTAGAATGAGATCAGTGTCAGAAGGGAGAAGGGGGTTTTGTGAGATATGCTGCATTGACACCATGAACAGGTCTTGGCAACAGCTTGGAGATGAGAGATAGTGAAGAATTTAAAATGACCTCTATGTTGGGAGCCTGAGGGACGGAGAGGGTGGCTACTCTTTAGTGTAACAGGGAAAGTCAGAGGGGGAATATTAGGAAAAGATGAAAGGTTCTATTATGTGTTGAGACATGAAGATGTCTAATTGACATCCTCGTTGAGATATCTAAAAGGCATTGGGAGATGAGAGAACGGAGGTCAACAGAGAGATCGGGATAGGAAAGCTATAGCCGAGATTCCTCAGCATAGGAATGATAGTTAAATCCAAGAGTTGAGACCACCAAATGAAGTGCTAGAAGAGAACACAATACTATGAAATGCCTATAGTTAGAGCATGATATCTGGAAAAGGACACACAAAGGAGATTGAGGAGGCTCAGAGGAAAACTAGGAGGGGGGGGAGGGGTACCAAAGACCTAGAGAAAAGACAGTATCAAGGAGGAAAGAATGATGAACATATCAAAAATTTCAGAGAGATCAAGGAGAATGAGGATTAAGAAAAGGCCACTGGATTTGGCCAACAGGACATCACTGGTAACTCTGGAGAGGAAACTCTGGTGTTTCAATGAAATGATAAGATCAGAAGCCAGATATAAGGGGTTAAGAGTAGAAGAGAAAAGAAAGTAAAGAAAGACACCTATTGTACAGAATCATTCTGTGGAGTTTAGTTACAAGGGTCAGAAAATATATAAATACATGTGTGTAGGTGTGTGTGTGTGTGTTTGTGTAATCTAGACTTTAAAAATTGGGGATGGAAGGATTAAATGATAGGATTTTAGAAGGACACATGGATGCATTTGTAGGCAGTAGAAAATGAGCCAGTAGAGAAAGAGAGAGATTGAAAGTACGTGAAAGAGTGAGGATTGACAGAGGAGACAGAATGAAATGGGGCCAGTAGAACTAGTAGACTGGGTAACCTTAATAAAAGGTCTAAGGTTACTTTATTGTATGAGACAGGGGTGAAGGAGGACAGTGGCAGAAGGCTACTGAGTGTTGGGAGATGAAAACAAGGAGAGAAGAAAGTGGTCATAGTGAATGTTCTCAATTATTTCTGTAAATTTTAAGGTAAGTTTCTCAGATGAGACAGTACAGAGCGATTTGAAGAGGGATGAGAAGGTCTGGGATAGTGAGTTGACAAAGGAGGTATTTGAAGGATTGCCTTGCAGCAATGAGAACCCAACTGAAGTTGGATAAATTTGTGGAGAAGCTAGGTAACAGTGGATATAGAGTGTTGGATTTGCAATCAGGAAGATTCATCTTCTTGAGTTCAAATCCAGCCTCAGGCACTTACTAACTGTGTAACCCTGGATAAATCATTTAATCCTGTTTGCCTCAGTTTCCTCACCGGTAAAATGACCTTTGCCAAGACAACCCCCACATTAAGTCACAAATAGTCAGAGAGAACCAAAATGACTCAATATTACAAATTTGTAATGGACACAGAGCAATTGCATTGTTTTATCTAGTTTCATTCAGCAACACATGTGTAGGAGTGAAGATGACAAATGGTGGGAGTGATCCGAGACTGTAGCTTGGCAAGGGCATAATTGGTGATATCATAAGGAGTCTAAAGACTCTAGAGAGGAGGACAAGATAAGTTGAATTGGCTCACTAAGAGGCCACGATGGGGGAAACAGGGAAAAATGGAGAGTGCAGAGGAGACAGATCATAGCTATCCATGTTATCCTTGAGCCATATGAACAGGTTTAGATAATCCACATGTGTGTTTTGCTAACAAGCAAACAATTAAGAGTTTACTTAGGCAGCAAACATCCTGAATACATATTCTGCTGGTATATCGATAACAAAATATCATAAGATACATTAAGGCAAAATACTTTTTTTCTCAGTTGACCAAATTGCTTTTGTTGGTATCACATTTTCTTCCTTTAAAATAACTTATAAAAAAACTAATTCTGAGTATTCTTTCCTAAGGACCCCAAGCAGTCTGAATATTCCCTCTGACTCCTTTTTATTCATGGCTGCCTACTTTGGGTTTTGAGAAAGGGGTTAACAACTGGAAGAAAGAGGACTCCACAGTTTAATTCGCTTTCTTATGTTTCACTGACTGAAGAAAACTCTGAAATCTTCTGTCGAGTACATTCTGTTTCAGGATCTGTACGAACATTTTTAGTATTTTTTTAAGATTCCTAATTAGCCGAGAGACATTCAGGAGAATGTTGCTATAAATGTGTAAGTAATCTTGCCCAACTTAAATTTAGCTCATTACTAAGCTGTTCTTTTTTATTTTATTTTTTTAAATTGGGGCATTTCACCCATTCCACAAATGTCATTTTGGTTCAAGTGAAATGTCTGAAAAACTCACACATCCCTGAAGTAACTAATATTGTAATATTGCTCCTTCAGGCTAATAAAGAGTGTCTAAATGTAGTGGTTCGGTCTGCCATGCTCTGCTGCCTCCATCTCCAGGCTGGACAACTCAGTGTGACCCAATATAGAATGGTGGGGGAAATCTTTGAAAAGCTATGACAACTAACGATTATGGCTTTAGTCTGGTGATGGAGATTTATTTACTGGGTCAAGAAAAGCAACAGGAATTGGAGGTATGTAACAAAGAAGAAAAAAAAAAAGATGGGAAATTCCAGGTAAATCAGTTTCATATGGCGTCCTCAGGCAATAAAATCTAAAAAGGGAATCAGGCTTAATGGTGTCAGGAACTGTGGGGCTAGATTGAGCTATATTACATAGAATAGGTACCAGAAACGACAATTTCCAGGCAGAACCACAATTCAAAATTAATATTAGGTAGGAAGACAAGCAAATCTGAACACTGAAGGTATGCAATCAAGGTTGCAGGTTGTTGGAGTAAGGTCTGTCATGCAGGGTCTAGGTAATCGGGGCCATTTGGGGGAGCATGGTGAGGGGTCTTCTAATAAGATACATGGTATCAACAACTCATTATAGATCAATATACTCAGTAGATTACCTATTGACTTTTTTTTGGTACCCAGTATTATGCTTAATAATGGGTATAGGTTGGATACCTAATATATATTCATTGATTGAAGGACTCTCCTTTGAAATAGTTTGCCAAATAGCTTGAGTTCAGGGCTAAGCGGTGATCAGATGTTAGAAATCCTAAACAATGTGAGATCTCAATAATGTTCAAGAAATATAGTCCAAATAAGCCTAAGCCAGATAAATAGATGGATGGATACATAGAAAGATTAAAAATAGATATATAATTACATTCTTTTGAGGCAATAACTTGAATTGGATTCATTTGAGTATATAGTCTGATTTTACAATTTAGAATTTATCCTTAGAATCCATTATTCTGTTCTAATATTATTTAAAGGTAGTGGGAGTTCTAAATATACTCTGTGGGGTCATCCCCTAGCTTCCTTAAGAATGGCCTTCTTGCCTATGAGAGAAATTACTTGCATTTTGCAAAGCACTATAAAAACATATGAACTATCATCAATAGTGGTACTATTATGGTAATAGATAGTATTGGACTTGTAGTCAGGAAAACTTAGATTTAAATCTTATTAGCTGACAGTTTTAGCCTCAGTTTATTCATTTGTAAAATAGGGATACATATACCTTACAGGGTTGTTGTGAAGAGTAATTGACAATATATATATAAAAGTATTTTTTTAACTTTAAAGTACTACATATACAACAATGAATTATTGCTATCGTTATTTTTATTATTAATTATTAGAGATTTGGACCCCCCCTATTTAGCCTAGACTGGAAGTACAGTGGACACTTATAGGACTCCTCATACTACTGATTGGCAAGGAAGCTTTAACCTGCTTAATCTCTATCCAAGGATTTGCCTCTCCTTAGGTTACCTGGCACCCCGAAGCTGTGTGGGTAGAGAAATAGAGGGAAGGTCACCACATTGGACTTAAAGCAGACAGGTGATTGGCTTTAGCTTTACTAAGAATTTCTGAACTCTAGAGATCACCAGCCTCAACTTTACTCAACAGCACAGATTATAGGGATGCTCCACCTACCACAAACAGCTGCTATTGTGTTAATAATAATCACCTTTCCTGCTTGAAAATGATTCTGAATAAATATGATTTTGTGGTCTCCTGATTTTAGGGGGGCTTCTGTTCTAACAATAAATCAGTAAATCCTAAATTTTCTAGTTTTAGCGTCTGTCTCAGGGACTTCCTACATTCTCAATCCAAAAACAACAATGTGTCTGATTCTGAACAGAACACATCTCAATTCATTGCTGACTGATGATCCGGTCAGTGATAATCTGGTCAGTGACAGCCAAATTCCGGAGACACTCCTCTGGGCCATAGAATTATCGTGTCAATGATAGAAAGTTGGATAAAGGGGTCTCTTTTTTCTTAAAACTTTGCTAATTTCTTTTGGAACTTAGCCCGCTTGTAATGACATTACAATTACAACAAACTTTGCCCCTTGACTAGCAAATGGGTTCAAGTCTGCAAATTCTTTTGAGATACCTCCTGACCCCCTTCCCAACCTCAACAATTCTATAACTTTAATCTTCCCAGTTGGAGTTTCTGCAATGAGACATGATGAAGTAACCAAAAACACAAATGAAATAACTAAAGGGGAATTTGAACACCTTCCCAGGCCAGCTGTAAATTCTGACTTTATCCTAATCTATCTCTTATCTCTTGTTACTCTGAGAAGACTCATTTTACGAGTTTATTTTATAACTTGTTCATTCTCTCAGGTCCCAGCAACTATTGTGCCAAACCATGCCTTGCTGTAAGGAGATGCTTAAAAAATGTTTATTCAATTGAAAATCCTCCAGGAAAGAGTTATTGATAATTGATCCATATCCTGATGACCCATTTATTTCTCAAGCCTTCTGGCTTCCATGAACACTTCTCTGTTGAAACTGTTATTTCAAAGGTTGTTGATAAAGCAACTTGGTGGTTCATTGTCCAATGTTGGAGGTGGATCCAGAAAGACCTGGGTTCTCAGAGACTCTTTCCTGTCAGACTTAAATCTTTTAACCTCTCTTACTTTCCATTTCCTCATTTCCCAAACTGGAATAATAATGGCTTTTACCTCCCAAGGTTGTTGTGAGTGGCAAATGAGGTAACAAATACAAATTGCTTTGCAAACCTTAAAGTGCTTTGCAAATAGTGACTATTGTTATTAACCATAATCACCTTAGTGATCCAGGCTCATTCTTCATTTTTCTTGACTTCATGTCTACAATTCTTAAGTATTCTTCCTTTAGATATACTTTTCTCTTTATTCTCCTCCTCTCTTATTTTAAGAATGTTTTCTTCTTCTGTCCCTCTTAACAAACATGTTTTTCCTTGCCCTCAGGGGCAGCCATGAATAAAAAGGAGTCAGAGGAAATCTCATACTATTCAGACTTCTTGGGGTCCTTGAGAAAGAATACTCAGAATTAGCTTTTTAAAAATTATTTTAAAGGAAGAAAAAGTGATACCAACAAAAGCAATTTAGTCAACTGAGAAAAAATTATTTTGCCTTAATGTATCTTATGATATTTTGTTATTGATATACTAGCAGAATATGTATTTAGGATGTTTGCTGACTAAATAAAGTCTTAATGGTTTGCTTGTTAGCATAACATACATGTGGATTATCTAAACATGTTCATATGTTTCAAGGATGACATGGGTAGCTATGATCTGTCTCCTCTGCACTCTCCATTCTTCCCTGTTTTCCCCATCTTGGCCCCTTAGTGAAACAATGGTTTCAATTGCAGGGCCTAAAATCAGGAAGACTCATCTTCTTCCTGAGTTCAAATTTGATCTCATATACTTACATGTTGTATGATCCTAGGCAAGTCACTTAATCCTGTTTGCCTCAGTTTATGCATCTGTAAAATGAGCTAGAGAAGGAAATGTCCAGTATCTTTGCCAAGAAAACCCAAATGAAGTCACAGAGAATTGAATATGATTGAACAGCAACAATATTCTCAAGGCTCTGCTCTTTGTCATGTGTATCTTTTCCCCTTGATGACTTTATCAACTCCCACAACTTTTACTTCCTTGCAAATGATTCTCACGTCTATATCTCTAGACTAAATTTCTCTCCTGAGCTCCAAACTGTGTTTCTGTCTACTGGAAAACTTCACTTGAATATCAAAGCTCAACATGTCTAAAACTGAATTCATCATCTTTTTTGCCAAAAAAAAAATGTCAGTTGATTCAAAAATTTCAAGGGAAATAATGAAAAAGCAGAAATTTAAGGGACTTGACACAACTGGATTCAAAATGAGCAATAATTATCAAAACTATATATGTAGTAGGTCAGATGGCACACTGGATGTGGGAGTCAGGAAGAACTAATTTCAAATCCATCCTCAGACATTTAATAATCAAGTGACTTTAGGCAAGTCCCTTGCTTAAACTGTATTTTCCCCAACTCTAAAGTGAGGAGAACAAAATCAGCTACCTTGGTTGTGAGGATCAAATGAGATAATATCTATAAAGCCCTTAGCATAGTGCCTAACACATAGTAGGTGCTATGTAAATGCTTATTCCTTCCCACTTCCCCAGATCTGTCACACATACTAAATAAGTAAGACCAAGATCCAAATGAACTTAGAACAACAATTATTCAGAGGAAGAAATCCCTATGTAACAAATGTTGGGGAAACTAGAAATAGTTTGGAAGAAAACTTTTATGCCATGTGCCCCAGTAAGTTAAAAAAAGATGGATAAGTACTCCAAGTATAAAAAGTCAAATAAAAAAATTAGAGGACAATGTGATATTATGCCTTTTACAACTGTGGTTAATGAAAAGATTGATAATCAGACAAAGGATATAAAAAATTACAAAAGACAAAACAGCTAGCTTTGATTACATAAAATTAAAACAGTTTCTACATAAAATCAATGCATCTCTAATAATATTAGAACTCAGACTGGGACATTACATATTGCATATAAATTATATTACATTACATATAAATAAATGCAAAATATAGACTAAATATAAAGGAATTTCATCTTTTATAAAACTTTCTTTAATATTTATAACAATCCCTTTATTCAATTTGCATTTTTCTTTGAGATTTTCTTGTAGATATTTTTATTGTCTTCTTCTGAGTTTGTGTCTTGAGTTTCCCTGTCATCATAGCATTTCTTTATGACCAGGTTCTTTTTTTGTTGTTGTTATTTGGTCATTCTTCTACTTATTCTTGACTTTGGATTTTGTTTGTGCTAAGCTCTTTGCGGGATAGGGAAGGGGTTTAGCCTGAACTTCTGTTCCTTTATGTCCTTCTGCTACTTTTGCACCTTAGGCTCCTACCAGCTTGCAAACTTTGAGTGCTTCCAATGTGGCATGACCTGGAGAGAGGGTAGTGTACTGTAATTGTCCTCCTGGTTTGAGTTCTGCAAGTTCCTGACTTGGTTCTGTTGGCTTGTGAGTGATCGAGTTTCAGTAGATAGCTGGACCAGTGAGCTAACAGTGGGAGATGCTACAAGTTGAGAGCTTTTCCCTTTTTGGCTTTTAACTTTGCTTTTTAGCTTTGCTCCTGCATTGATTATTTCACTGTGAGTTTATATGCTGTGCTATAAGCTGGAAATGTGTTTTTGCTTTGCTCTTGGATTCATACCCACATGACTACTCTTGGTAATGGGTGACAGAGTTGCCAGATGTAACCTGTTTCAGTACACACTGCTTGCTCACAGACCCCAGGATCTCTTTCTAGCCTGGTACCTCTGTCCCTAGTCCTTTGTCTTTGGTCCCCTTTCTTCCCCTCAGCACTGGGATGCTCTTGATAGTAGCTGTCACTGTGGACCCTGGTGCTGACCTGTCAGTCTTCCTAAGCTTTGCACCAGGAAAAAAATGATTCCTTGGCTTCCCAATCAGAATTAAGTCTGATGCGTTTTCTAGGCTGTTATGGAGAAGTGCTTGGTGAGCTAGACAGAAATGCTTTTTCTACTTCTGCCATTTTGGTGGAGTTTTCAGTGGGGGAAGACTAAGAATAGTTGGAAGAAGGTGTTAAGGAGGCTTTCATTCAGATGAAACTCAAAACAAACTTTTAAAGAAGCCAGGGATTTTTAGGGGCAGAAGTGAACAGAGAGGGAACAAACAGAAGATGAAATTTTGTGTAAGCAGAATGGCAAATAGGTTACAAGGTCTAAGGACCTTTTCTGAGACTTGAAAAGAACTAGATATGCCATGCAGAGTGAGAGCTGAGAATGTCATTTAAGTTGTGAACTGGGGTGAATGAGAGGTTAGTTACACTAAGGACAATGATACAGAGGTTAGGAAGAAGGGAAGGTTTTGGGACTAAGATAACAAGTTGAGTTTTGGACATGTTGAGTTTGAGATTTTTATGGGACATTCGGTTTGAGATGTTCACTGGGCAATTGGAGATGTGGGACCAGGAGTTAGGAAAGAGGTTAGCAAATTTGAATATCATCAGCATAAAGATGTTAATTGAATCCATGGGGAATAATGAGATCACCCCAAAAAATAATATAAAGGGAGAAGATGGAAGGTAGAATCCAGGTAAGCGATAATGAGAGTCTAAAGTAAGCTTGACATCTTTTTCAATGGAAAGGGGTGAATGCAAGAGATGGGAAAGTAAAATCAATAAGTTTAACAAGTGGTTGGATATTTAGGGTGAAGGAGAATGGAGAGGAAAATTTGACTTCAAAGAGAGAATAATTGAACCCATGGGAATTGATGAAGTCACTAAAAGAGAATGTAGGAATAGAAAATCAAATAAAAATGATGGAATATTATGGTACCATGAGTAACAATGAACTTGAGGAATTCAGAGAAAATGAGGAGACAAATGCATTTATGCAGTGAAGAAATTAAAACCAGAAAAAACAATATACAAAAGGAATACAACGATATAAATGAAAATAACAATAAAAGACAATAGGATCCAGGTCAAATGTAATGATGTTATTAGTGTCAGATAATGGAACAATCTTTTCACCTTTTGATTGAGGTAGTAGATTGTTCATTTAGAATATTCTATAGTTTGTAAATTGTGGTTACTTAACTTGAATACATATATATATATAATATATACATGTACACATAGGTATTTACATAACACACATATATGTCAATAACCAAAATGAAAGCATGCAGTGCTATCATAAAAATAATAATAAATATGTTATTGGACATGACTTTGAAGTCATCTTTGAATCTTCTTTATATCTTGATTCTAAATCCTGTCATATTCACCTTAATGATAGTTCCATATCCATTTCAGGTGTATCTCCTTACCTTCTATCTTCTATTCTATTAGAAAGACAGCTTGATGATAAGAGAGAGCATTTTGGATGTGGGGTCTAGATTTTGCTCCTGCTGGGTGGTGCCGGGGGCATAACAATAGATTCCTAGTTGGAAAGACCTGAGTTCAAATCACAGTCCATGAGACTCAGTTTCTTCATCTGCAAAATGTAGCTAATAGTAGGACCTACCTCACAGGACTGTTGTGAGGACCAAGGTATTTTCAAGCCTTAAAACATTAGGTAAATATTAGCTATCATCATCATTGTTGATGACACAAAGTTCCAGTCTCTTTGAACCTCAGTTTTCTCATCTGTAAAATGGAGATGATTTTTGTACTACCTATTTCCTCAGTCAAATGAGATTGCATCTAAAGTTCTATGCCAAAGACAGCTATTAATAATAATTCCCTAAGTCTGGGAATTACCCTTTTCCACTCAAACCAGCCTTTTCACTGTTGTCTGATTTATTTTCCTAAAGATAGAGCTTTGATCATATCATTCTACTGTCCAAATATATTAACTCTCTCTCCATTGCCTACCAAGTTCCAAGTGTTTTAAGGTCCAGGAGACATAGTTTCTGGGAAGTTTTATTAATCATCTTATTAATAATTAAAAAAAGATTTTTAATTAATAAAAGGGTCAGTGGCACTCCTTAATGCCAAAGATCCTTCATAAAACTCATTCAATGCTTATATGCCTTTAGAAGAATGGGTGTTCTTGAGGGTGGTAATCAACTCTGATTCATTAACAGTTAATGGGAAGAATTAATTGTTATTATTATGAATAATTATTCATTATATTATATTGTTATGAAAAGTGGACCCATTCTAATGAAGAGCTGGTGTTGTACCTTGATCACTCTTGATCCCAGACCATCCTTGACCTTAAACTAGATAAGGGACTACCCTTCCCAAGCCTGACTAGAACACAATGAGCCAGAATTCACCTAAGATTAAATTCTTCTGAGTTAGGTGGGGTCTTCCACCCAGAATAAAAAAGCACAGGGATTATTATCTTTCAACAATGTCCTTCAGAGGCTGAACAATCTATAGGTTTCTGAAAAAAAAATCCTGGTCCTAATTCAATAATTGATTGTTAATATGAAAAAATAATCATTTCTTTCCATTCTGTGATGTGCCAAGTTCAAGGCCTTATACAATATGGCACCCTCCTTTCCTAGTCTACTCCATAGATTCTACCCTTATAAAGATAATAATCCAGTAGGAGATTAAAACCCTCACAGAGATAACTATGTCTCCAAATAATTCAAGATAAGCTCATAGGGTCTGGACTTGTTATATCATTGACAAAAAGAATTCTTGAATGAGGAAATTCTCTCATCCAAGGTTGACATCTCTAAAATTCATAGTCTCAGGAAGGTACCTAGAGCACTGACAGGGAGGCTCACCCAGCCTGCATGGTGGGAGGTGGGACATGGAGCAAAGCCAGCCCTCTATCTACTAGGCCTTGGCTGTTTCCCATATGTGCATTAGAAAGGGATAAAAATAAGGGCTATGTGATGTCTGAAAGGAAAAATGTCCTTTCATGTATGGCTGTGTTCAAGGAAGTCTCCGTGGGACAGATGGCATTTGGGAAAGCATTTATGAGGGAGGAGGGCATTCCAAGGATCTTTGTCATTTTCCATCAACAGCTCTGCTTGGCTTTGACTCAATGGAACATTATACCTCCACTCAGAGGAAGAGGACTTCCTCCTTCTCTCCCTCTTTTCCACGTCTTTTTGTGTATTATTTTCCCCTAGTAGATTGCAAGCTCCTTGAGGGCAGGGACTGTCTCTTTTACTTATCTGTCTCCTTAGGGCACTGGCACATAGTAGGCACTTAATGAAAGTTTAAGGGATTGAACTGGATTCTGAGCCTAGAGAGTAACAGATGCAGAGATAAAACTACAAAGTTTCTTTGGGAGATATATTGGATTCCTTGGCTAAGTGGAGAGAGACAGTATTAAAAAAGGGCTGGAAAGATATAACACATGACTTTGAGAGTTAGGTAAAGAAGGTAAACTTTATTCAATAAGTAAAAGTGAGTCACAAAAGATCTCTGAAATAAGAGGGATATGACGGGAGTCATATATCAGAAAGATTCTTCTGGTAGCAAAATGAAGACTAGAGTAGGGAAAAGCACTGACTGAAAGGCAGAGAGAAGACCTCTTTGGAGACCAATGTTAGTGGGAGTGGGTGAATAGTGGACATAGAAGCAATTTAGGAAAGAGGAAATAAGCTCATTTTTGGACTTGCTCAGTTTGAGTTACCAGAGGACTATTTAGGTAGAGAGATCCCGGACACAGTTCGAGATTATAGAGTCTGTTGCATTCAGGCTGCTTCTTAACCCCCATGCTGAAAAATGAGGAAGGGAGAAACGAATGGTGGACTGAAGTGCTATGATGTGACAAGGGGGAATTTCTCTTTGACCAAAAGTCATATGGGTATAACCCTTGCCATCACTGGAAATGGAGGAGAGGAGGGAGGAGACTCCATGACATGCAAGTGAATTGGATTTAAATGAGGGAGGTTGGGCAGGGTCACCCCACTCTATACAGAGTTATAAGAGATTGACAAGGTAGAAAGCTTAGAGAATGAGAGGAGGCAGCATATACCTCTCTAGGGCCAGATACTTGAATTGAAAAGGTTCATATTAGGGACAGAGATGGTGAGTGGCGGCAGAGAGCACTGACACCCTTAATCCATAAGTGATGAACTATCTATGATAGGTTTTTGCCAGCGATAGGACAGAGAATGGAAAAGCAGTGGCTACCAATGGCTTTTCATTTGTCTTCAGATCCTGAATTCATATCCCCAGAGGCCTCAAAAAAAGCTGAGATCCGGATCAGAAATTACCTAAACACTGTCTGACCAGAAGTAAGAAAAAAGTATTTGGTAACTGCTGTTTCCTACACTTTTTGTCTAGTCAAAGGAGTGACCTTGGATGACTGAAGAAACCAAAACTGAACTTTCCCTAGAACTACTGGGTTTTGAACAACTACAGACACTGTATAAACTCTATCTACTCCCTATCATCTATCTATCTATCTATCTATCTATCTATCTATCTATCTATCATCTATCCATTCTATTTATTCTCTCCCCCTTCTGCCATCTATCGATCTATCATCTATCTATCTATATGTACATGTATCTATATAGATAGATAGATAGTATTTATATAGTGTCTATACATACTTTATAAAACTGTACACATACATCACTCAGGGGTTCTGGGATATAAGAGAGACCATAGACATGAAGCCATGTGGTAGATGCTTTATTATTCACTATTTTATTGCTATTGTTGATTCTACAACAAGAATACATAATGAGATACACTTTCTAAGCATGCCTTTCCATTCCTGGGATGGGTGATGGGAGTTAGTTTCATGCTTCCAAGGTTATTTAGCTAGGATATGCTAGTGATAGGTAATATTAACTAGTGATGTGTAATAAATTTAGGGAAGATTTGGTTCTTCCGGTAAGATTGGGGGCTCAGAGCTAACCACACCCACTACGGTGACAAGAGGCAGAGGCTGAATAAATGAAGGAAGCGCTGACGTCCTGTCAAACATTATTCAAAGTGCTGGAGATACAAATGGAAAGTAATGACAATCTCTGCCTCTGACGACTTTATATTTTAATAAGGGAAGATAGCAGACATCATGGAGTGGTGGTCAGGGAGGATCGTGCTGGTCAAGAAAGTTAAAGGAATAATGAGAAGGGCAATGGATGAGACAATGGAAGTTTTGATTTTATCCTAGTTGCAGAACTGGCAGGATTAGGATGGGGATTAGAAGGAACGAGCATATGGTATCAAGAGGGCTGGAGAAGATGGAGGAAAGATACTTGGAGTAGAGTGGAAGAAACAGCTGGAGTCAGGGAAAAAGATTCTCTATTAATGGGTCAAGAGAGGCAGGAACCAATCAGAATAACGAGGCAGATGGTCCACAAATGAATGAGTTAAAACCTCCTGGGCAAGATGGTTGATGAAGCTAGACAGCAGGTGGCCTGAGCGGGCCGGGGGCTTCCCCGACACTTTTTGCTGCCATGGGGTTGGTAGGACTAGCCCCACTAGGCACTTACCAAGTGGAGCGAGAATAGGGGCTGGCAGTACCATTTGCCAGTTAAAGTTGCCTGCATACATCTTATTTCCCCAACGGGACTGCAGCCTCATGAAAGGCAGAGATTGTACCTTAGTTATCCTTTTTATCTTTTCCAGGTCCTAGCACAGTGCTTTGCTCATAGTAGGTGCTTAGTGGCCCAGTGGATGGAGCACTGGACCTGAAGTCAGGAAAACCTGACCAGCCTCAGACACTTACTAGCTTTGTATCCTTGGGCAAGACACTTCATTCTGTTTGTCTCAGTTTCTTCAACTGAGTATAATAATAATAATAATAATAATAATAAAATGGGTATAATAATAGCCCCCATCTTTGAAGATCAAGTGATTTGTAAATAAAACTGCTTGTTTCCTTCAACAATCCTTCCCTTATGGAAAGAATATTGAAACTACTAAATAGGGAATCCCTGCGCAGCACATATTGCTAAAAAGTCCTACTTCCCCTTCCTGACCATTCTTATTCAGCAGAGGTAACAGTGGTGCTGGCGTTCCGATGGATGGCACCTTGAGTAATTAGGGATGGGGATGGAAGATATGGAAGGGAGGGATGAAAGAGAATAGGAACTTCCTGGGAAGATAGAGAAGGGCACTGGGGTCCAATTGAAGCCATTATCAAAAACTGACTGTAAAAAACAAACAAACAAACAAAAGCCACCAAATTCTCCTCCGTAGGAGCCAAATGCTGATACAGGACAAGAAGGGGCATCCAAAGAGACATGAAGTGAGAGGCAGATGGCATGAAATAATCCAGAGGAAACATATCAGAGGAAGAGGCAGGGCTCTAGTTCGAGGCAACAATTGAATGCGGCCCAGAGGTTGAGATTGTTAACAGGATAAAATAAAACAGTCAAAATCCTAGTGAAGAGGGGAAAGGGCAAAAGATACAGTCCCAGCAAAATGGACCCTGGACTCCTGTTTCAGCCACCTGGTTCCCATTAGTCTCCCATCACTATAGACCCTTATGGAGCCCTTCTCCCTCTCCCAGTCTTGTCTTGAAGCTGGTATGTAAATTAAACCAGCAGCTTTAATCTTTATATCACTCCAAAAAAAGGGGAGGAGAGAGTAAAAGTTAAAGATGGAGCCAGAGCCCATGAGATCCAAATTTGCAACTGCAAGAGTGACCCAAACAGGGAAAGGGACATAGAACAACCCCCCCAAAAAAAACCAGATTTGATTTCCTTCTTTGAACCTCTCTGGCCCTCCCCCCTCCAAAACCTTTCCTCTCCCCCCACCCTCTTTTAAAATGCACACACAGAGATCGTGTTAAGAAATCCCCTTTGCAATTGGCCATTTTCCAAGGCGAGGGTACAGCTGGGCCGAAGGGCCACATGTTGAAGTTATTAATATGCCTATGTCCTTCTCCCCCACTGAGTTCACTGATCAAAGGCCTTGCCAGAACAGGAATGGATAGCCTCGCATAATGGGAACTGAAATTCTACTTAAGAACCCAGCTTTGCCAAAACACACTACCTTTTTAAGTGAAACATTCCATGCACATATTAACCTGATTACAGAAAGGAAGGGGGATCTTTTTTCCTTCTGTACCCTGCTAATAATTTTCTGTCAAGTCTGATTTGGCTTCAGCCTCACTCCAAGTCCTTCTGATGTGCCCTGTTCACTAGTAAACTGAAAACAGAAGGTGCTGCAAAAACTCAGAGACATGATACTCTGGCCGCGGATTATGGGCGCTCCAGAATTCGCTTCCCTGCCAACATAGGAGGCCGGTGACTTTTCCAGTCCCTGTCAATCAATGAACTGCATCCGATTCCTACGGCCCGTTAGGGAAACACAGGGGGAAAGCCGTGGAAATAATTAGGGCTCCCTCTAGTTAACAGGAGCATTAACTCATTACGTGGAGTCACTGCTCACGGCGGAACAGACCATAATGCCTGTTAATGGAGAGAATGCCAACAGAACCTTTGGAGGCTCCTTCTAGTTCCACTCATGAGATTTCCACTGGGAAACGGGGGAGCCGATGTTAATGGAGGGCCAGGCTAAAGGTCTGGTTAGGTGGGAAAAGGGGGGAGACAAATCTAGTTACAAGAGAATGAGGCTTTTCGGGCTTCCTGTCAAGCCCAGAAAGTCTTTCCAACTCATGGCACTGGATTCTAGAGCAGCCTCATTCCTGCAGAGCTAAAAAACTTTAATAACCCTGGCTGGGGACCCAGGGCCATGGAGTTAAATACTTGACTGGGGCTCACAGAGAAACATTTGTTCAGAAAGGGCTTTTTGTGCAGCATAGAGAGAATGGGCGGCCTTCTTTCACGGATAGTTTGATTGAAATCCTTTATTCAGGCAGGAGGATGGACTAAATGGCTTCTCAAGGGTCCTTTTAGCTATAGAATGCCATGTGTTTGAGACTTCAGACAATGTCAGTCAAGCTCAGGAAGAAATCTGAACTCTCCTGGTACTGTGGAATTAGAACACTGCTCTAGAGCCCGGGTTGTTAACCTGGGCTCTGGGAACCTGGGATAATGATATTTTCAATAAATGATAAAAAAATGTATTTCATTTTATGAATTTAAAATATTCTGAAAAGAGATCCGTATGTTTCACCTCATTGGTTCCATAACACAAGAAGGTTCAGAATTCCTGCTTTGGAGATGGGGGGTCCAGGGGGTTTCCATCCTAGCTGTGATGCGTATTAGCAATGGGTCAGCTCCTGGAGGCACAAAGTGCATTATCTATAAAATAAGGAAGTGGCACTAAATGGCTTCTGAGGCCCCCTCCCACTTTTGGATCTGTTCACAAGGTTTATATATACAAGGAAACATATGAAAATGAGACTTTCCAGGAAACACGAGCTTCTGTAACAAGGTATTAGCCAGGACTTCACGTTGCAGGCAAAGCTGATGCTCCCTAATCTCACCGTTCATTCTCTTGTCTCTGTGCATTCATGCAGGCACAATCCCAGGATCTCTCATCAGCTAGCATGGATTCAATTATCTTTCTACAGACTCCCACTCTGTCTATGGGGTTCTAGTCTCTCTAGTCCCAGGTCACTGGGAATTCTGGGATTTGTAGTCTCCAAGCATTCCTGCTTGTGGTACATTTTTTTTTTTTTTTAAATTACCATCAGAGAGCCATCTACATCCAGCTAGAGCACTGACCCAAAGCGGATCACAAAACAGTATTTTCACCTTTTTTGTTGTGGCTTGCTTGTTTTTTTTTTTTTTTTTTTTTGTTTCCTCATTTTTTTTTCCCTTTTTGATCTAATTTTTCTTGTGCAGCATGATAAAGATGGAAATAGATTTAGCACTGCACACATTTAACCATATTGGATTACTTGCTATCTAGGGGAAAGGGAGGGAGAGAAATACACAAGATTTTGCAAGGATGAATATTGAAAATTACCTTTGCATGTGTTTTGAAAATAAAAAGCTACTCTTAAAATGTTTTAAAAATTAAAAAAAATATAAAAATAAAAAGTCTCCATCATCTATTCCACCTAAAACTTGGAAGGTACTGATGAGATGGTCTGTCCCAATTTATAAAATGTCATAAAAGACCATAATGCCCTCTAATAAATGAAAATAAAGCAACTAGGAGTGAGAAAAGGCAGCAGTGGCCTAGACCAGCCATTAACTGTTTGTATTTGACAACTCTAAAAACTATTTACCTCCTAATAAGGACTGAGGGAAATCCCCTTCAGGGCTGCCTTCTGTAAGACATCAGGAAGGCATCCTGTCAAAACACAATGACATCTTAAGGGTGTCTCTGCCTGAAGGAAGGAGAGAGCCCTTACTCTAAGCATAGACACTATTTACAAAACTCATTGTATCTGATTATTAAACACACCAAGAAGAATGGAGCAACATCTGTAAGCTGTTTATTAGAGAATTTCTCTCATTATGTGTAGTCAGACAGTTCAGAGTGAATTAATTGCACATCCAATTGGGACTTAGTACTTTTGCAGTCTGCAAGAGCTACTGAGCAGCTTCTTCTCTCCTCTGTCTGCCTCAGAGTCAAAGATGACCCATGGCCTTGCGAAGAAAGTCTTGCCAGCTCTTCTGAGTAGCTCGTAATAGGGGCTATGTGCTCTCTGCCTCAGTGCTTTCCTCTTGGGCAATCAGGGGACCCAGACTAGATTTACACAGTTCATCACTTTTCAAGGACTGGAGCAGAGGGGAGAAGAACAGGGTGACGACTCACAAAAGGGCTAATAGATTCCAAAGCTGAAGTGTTCTCTAGGAGGAAATGACTTGTTGGCCAAGTTCACAGCCTGGAATCAATCTCTTCTCCCTCACCTACGAGGTCACTGCAAATAACAACAAATTAAGGAAGAAGAGTTGGAGAGTGAGATTGCCGATTCGGTGGCAACACTTTAGCCTGAAATTGGCCAGCAAGTGTGGGTCTTCTGTTACTAAGTATCAATCGACTCTTGGATTCCACTTGTAATTGCTGCAGTTAGATGTCAGAACCTAGGAAGTGACTGGGAAAGGCTCTGGAGTCTTTGAAGGGAAATCAATTTCTTGTTAAATAATAGGACTTCCTTGGACTCCATACTCTCTTTAAATGAAAAAAAAAAGACATTAAAATAACATTCTCTTTATGCTGAAAAGCGAGATCACTAACAGACCCTATTTTCCTTCTGTAACATTGTTACTCTCTTAGCATAATCATTTATGGAAAATATTGAGCCATACTGCCACAAATGCTTGGAGTGAACTTTGACTCTTCCATCTCAGTAACCCTGTGCCATCATCTCATACCGCTTCCCTGTTCTTATCTCCTTCCATTTGTTCAGTTGTAACAATTTTCCTGCCTTCAAGTCTTTTACATCCCCGGCCAATAATATTCAGGAAGAACTAGCAGTGGCTCCCCATTGCCTATAACATTACCTATATTGCTTTTCTACAGTGTGGTTCCATCACACATTTCCAGCCTTATTTCATACTAATCTCCTCTTTACACTCTGCATTTTAGGCAGTGGTCATCAGATGATCCCTAATCTCACCTTGAATCCTCCTCTCTCTGTACATAGACCTTAGGATCACTCATTTGAAGATCTCATCGGTTCCCATGGTTCAGTAATCTACTGGAGAGGAATTGGGACATGGCTGGGTTTTTCCCTTATAATGAAGGTTCTGGGAGGAACCATTCATCAAGGATGTAGTAGTGTACTTGCAGATGAGAAGTCCAGGGCCTCCCCCACCATTAGGTTATCCCCACCTAGGTACCTCCCCATTATGTCATTGTTCTTGTTATCCTATAAGAAAGCTTGCTGTCCCAATACTCAATATCATCTTTGAGATAATAGCCTCGTCCAGCCCTGGGACCAAGATCCATCTGGTCCCAGTATCTCTCTCCATTTAATAAACGATTGAATCGGTCTCTAATCTCTGTTTTGCCCAGTTTCTTTGGCATTACACAGGGATGAGGTGAAGTTCTAGGTGAGGGAGCATCTTTGGCCTGGAGAAAAAGCCTGAGGATTAGGAGACAAATCTGGAGAGGAAATCTGACAATTAATTGCTAAATCGAATTTCTAGCATCACACTAATCAGAGTCACCACTCTCATTAAGGCCATAATCATCTTTTCCTGGAGTACAGCATTATCTTCCCAATTGTTCTTCCTGCCCTACCCATCCTTCCAACAATCTGTATATTTACAAAGAGTGATTCTCTTTAAGTATGGGTCTGAACCTTACCTGATAAACTCCAGTGGCTCCCTATTGCCTTTAGGATTAAATAGAAATTATTCTGTCTGGCATTTAGTTTTCTTTACAACTTGGCTTCTTCTTCCCTTTCCAGTTTTCTTGCATTACTCCTTTTGGTATAAGCTGTGGTCTAGTTATACTGACTTACTTGGTTTTCCTAACAAGGATGCTCCTAATATCTTCTGCTTTGGTATTTTTATGTCTTTTTTCTTTTTTTTTTTAAAAGGCAGTCAGACTTAAGTGACTTGCCCAAGAGCTAGTAAGTGCCTGAGGACAGATTTGAACTCCAGGGCCAGTTATCTAATTACTGCATCACCTGGTTGTCCCATATCTCTGTATTTTTACAGATTCCAATGTTCTCCATTCTAGAATTCCTAGTTTTCTGCTTCTGCAGGAGCACTTCTCTTCCAAAGTCACCTTATATCATTGAAGAGACGCCCATATTTAGAGGTGTGTGTGTTCTCCTCAGTACTTCTTCTCCCTTAGCTCTTAAAAATTAGGGACTATTTTCACTTAGGAGTTTTTTTTTTTTTTGGTAACCCCAGACTTGGCATAGTAAGCATTAATAAACACCTGTTGATTGATAATAAACTTCTCTTCCTTCAAGATCTTACTGGAGTGTGGTGCCCTCTATGTAACTTGGCTTTTCCATGTCCAAATTATCCCTTCTTCAGAGATATATCTGGATTTTTCTTTGACCTTAACCTTATTTTACTTGGTTTTATACTTACCTTTGTGACTAGGATGTATTTCATTTTTTTTCTTTCTTTTTCAAGAAAATACATTTTCTTGAAAAAGACTTGTAAAAAGGTGGAAAAAATAAAGAAGATATCCCAATTTTGATGTTTCATGTGAAAATTATTATATCACATTTCTAGAAAAAAACATTTAATATTGATTCTATATATCATATTCTCAGGTGTTGATTCATTTTCCTTTGTTCATGTATCCTTTAAAATAATTTTTAAAATTATTTAATTTTTTTTTAGCAAATTTGCTTATTTTAATACATATTATTTTATGAATCATGCTAGGAGAGAAAAATCAGAGCAAAAGGGAAAAACCATGGGAAAGAGAAAAAAAAAACAGAAAAAAGAAGTGAATATAGCATGTGCTGATTTACATTCAGTCTCCTTACTTCTTTTTCTGGATGCCGATGGCATTTTCTGTCCAAAGTCAATTGGGATTTTTTTTGGATCACTGAACCATGGAGAAGAACCAAGGCTTTCAGAGTTGATCACTGAATAAAATTGCTATTATTGTATACAGTGTATTCCTGGTTCTGCTTGTTTCACTCAGTATCAGTTTAGGTAAATTTTTCCAGGGCTTTCTAAAATTAGCTTGTTCATCATTTTTTATAAAACAATAATATTCTATTATTATTCTATTACCACAACTTGTTCAGCCATTCCCCAATGGATGGGCATCTATTCATTTTTCATTTTTTTGACACTATAAAAAGAGCTGCTATGAACATTTTTGCACATGTGGGTCCTTTATGACTTATTTCATTTTTTATACTAGCACCTCCCCACTGCCCAGCACAAAGTAGACACTCAATCAAATATGTAGTACACATATTACATCCTACTCATTAGAGATTCTTTAAAAGCAGAATGAATGACAAGTGTTTTGCCCACAGTAGGTACTTGGTAAAAGTTTATCAGAATAACTCAAAGCAAGGGTTTCATGAATTTTGATAATAACTACATTTTGGATTCCTTTGTAATCTCATGTATTTTATTTTATCAATTAAAAAACATTCTGGGAAGGGCTCCATAGTCTTATGATACAAAAAATGTTAAGAACCCTGAATTAAAGGAACATATCATGATCAGTTTTAGCTGGGAATAGAAGTCCGAGTGAGTAACTTGGCTGAATCATGATCAAGACAGCTGGTAGGAAGCTGGGAAATACCCTACATCAACTTGCTATCTCAAAAGCAAAGTTTTCTTAGAGAAAATGTGATTGGGACTAGAGCTGGCTGAGGCAAAGAAGCAGAGAGAACTGGAGAATTCAGGCTCAGAAAAGTCCAAATAGGTATCCTAGTTAGTGGAAAGAGGCATCCATTATGAACTTTAAGAAGGAAGAAGATTAACATGTATTTTCAGCCAAACTAATCTGATATATAAAGTAAAATTTTCTCATCTTTCCTACATCTTAAATAGTAATATATTCTGCATTTTAACAATCTTAAACACACTTAGTATTCATCTTTACATTATTTTTTTCTTCTTCCTGTGGCCATTAGGGTTTGAGAAAGTTTTAAAATATGAGACTGAAAAAGATATAAGAAAAATATGTCAATGATTACTATGGGCATCCCAATTCTCAAAGTAAACCTAGATTGCTATAAATTTTGAGACACTAGATCCAGCTGCACCTTGGTTCTTCCAGCACCTAGAGGCAGATAAATCATGGAGTCAAAGACTTCAGATACTACCTGTGTGAACCTAAGTAAGTCACTTAACCCCATTTGCCTCAGTTTTCTCATCTGTAAAATGAGGATAATATTAACACCATCTCTCAGGGCTATTAGGAAGATCGAAATAAGATAATATCTGTAAAGCTCTTGGCACAGTGCCTAAGACATAGTAAGTACTTAATAAAACCTTCCTTCTTTCCTCTCTACTTTCTTCCTTCCTCCCCTCTCTATTTCCTTGCTTCTTTACGTCTCTACTTTCTTCCTTCCTTCTTCCTTTTCTTTCTCCTTCCCTCCCTCTTTTCTTTCCTTCCTTCTTTTATTCCTTTTTTCCTTCCACCCTTTTTTCCCCCCACCTTTCCTCTCTATTTCTTTTTTATGTGCCTCTGTTTGGATCCCCACTATTATCTATCACATATTAAGTGCTTAAATGTTTCTTGATGATGGTGGTACATTGAAGAAAAAAAAAACTACTTGCTCTGGAGTCAGTAAATCAAGTTCTAATTCTGCCTCTGTTGCTTACTACTCATATGTCATAGGGCAGATCATGAAACTACTTTGGACCTATTTCCTCTTCTATAAAATGATGGAATTGAACTAGCTGGCCTTCAAGGTTTCTTCTAGCTATAGCCCCAGTTCCATTATCGGCATTTCATCTTGCAAAAGAGTAAGAAACCAGACACCCCAGGATTAACTAACCTTGGGTGTTGGAGTTGGGGGGGTATCTATGGTTTATATCAAGCAGCCACCTCATGGTTCAGGTCATTTATCTCCATGAGAATGATTTCTACCACTGGATGACTTGCTTTGGTGCTGTGCCCTTCCCGTGGTTCTGGGTTCTGTATTTTATCATTAAGTATTTTATAAATGCATTTATAAATGGGATATATATATATATATATATATACACACATATGTATATAATTATATACATGTATGTATATATATATATGTATGCATGTATGTATGTATGATTCACTTAGGGGGAAAATGTTAAAAATACAATTCTTATTTCCATTAAATCAATGTTTCTTTTATCAGTTCCTCTGAGAGAGCTAGTGATAAACTGCTGTTCACCCCTAGTCATTAATACCTCCCCACATCTAACATTTGGGAAGGAAGAATTTGAATATAGCAAGGAATATAGCTCTTGTCCAATTGCCCTCCCTCATTGTCCATTATGTGGGGAAATACAGAGTAATCTTTAGGGATGAGGGCTCATCCTCAAGGACACACCTGAAAGGTGTGCTTTCCTTGGACCATACAGAAATGATGCGGCAAATCCACTGTCTGAAAGAAAGCATCAGAAAAGTCTTTTTAGGCATCTTGATAACTTTTTGAACATCAGTTACATCACAGGTAAGGAGAGAGGGGGAAACAACAAAGTGTTGAAAAACCAGTCAGCTTTCTGCTTGCAAGGAAGTCCCTCTCAAGAAAAGGGGAATGGAAATGGTCCTCTTCTTTCTCCTGGAGCAGAAAGGCTACAGGCCTGGGAATTTACCTCCCTTTCTTGCATTAGTCATCGGTCAACGCTAGAGGCAAGAGGCTGCATTACTTGGAACCCCGGCTCCCAAAAAGCAAGATATTCTTTATAATCAGAACCATATCATAGGCAAGGAGGGTCTGAAAGGGAAATTACAGACTCATCCCTTAATTCAAACCATTTGAGAAATTTCACAGGGTTTGGCAGTGCTTTGGAGAAGGTATGAAGCCCAGAGCACAGTTACATGCTGGAAACATTTTCATTATCTCCAAATTAGACTTGAGAATAGCTACCAAAAGAATCAAGAGCTTCCATCCCAGCAGCAAGGGACCCCAAGATGACCTCATGCCTTTGCAATGCATTCTCTCTAGAAGCTACATTTATAGGATGCTGCTACCCTGAAAGCAGAGAAAAATTTCAAAAGATCCTAATTTGGGGCAGCTAAGGGGCGCTGTGGCCAGAGCACCGGCCGGGAGTCAGGAGGACCCGAGTTCAAGTTCAGCCACTTGACACAATCTATGTGATTCTGGGCAAGTCCATTTCCCTTGATTGCCTTGCAAAGAAAAAATGAAAAACAATGAAACAATCATACATTCAACTGGAATGGTTTTAGCCACCAGAGATCTCCCTTTCATTATCATCGGTCTCACTCCTACTGTTTTGACTTGTCAGACCAAAATTACAGTACTTCTACACTGTAGGGACAAAACCTCTTTGTTAGATAGCAGGTTGGCTACAGTGTAGAAGTGCTGACTACTCCGGCTTCTCTCTCCATACTGATTTAATTGTTGCATATGGAAGAATTATCTCTTCTCCAAATATTTATTTATTGTTCTTTTTCTGTTTACATAGCAGCTGTTTTTACTCTTCCTCTCTTACGAACAGTTTTTCTGAGGGAAAATGTTCTGATTGCCTTCCTGCATGGTTCCCCCATTCTTCTTCACACATCTGGAGCACTTGGGTTTGCCCTATTCTTGAAGCTCTTTAAGGTAATCCTCGAGCTTAGTGTGGCCATCTGTATTGGCTGAATTTGGGCAGAAGCAGTGGGAGGAGTCAAAAGTTGGCAACATATTCTCCACCATATTGGACTGTCCTAGAAAGTACCCTTCAGATGTAATTAATCCTAGGTGATGGGTCTCCTTGCCTAAGGGCAGCTAGGAGGCTCCATGGTACAGAAATCCAGTTTTAGACACTTTAGACACTTACTAGTTGGACAAATCAGGAACCTTGTCTGCCTCAGTTTTCTCATCTGTAAAATGAGAGAGAAAAAGAAATGGCAAATCCCTCTAGCATCTTTGCCACAAAAAACCCAAATGGGGTCATGAAGAGTAGGAAACAACTCATCCACAGCTCCTTGCCTATCTGTCCCCACAGAGGGAAAAATATTTCACTCACTCTGTTTATATCACCCTTACTCTATGTTTGGAACGGAATGAAAAAATTTTTCCCTTATTTGGGCTAGTGTTCAGTGATTTAATCAAAGTCACACAGCTTGTTAAGTGTCTGAAGCCAGATTTGAACTCAGGAAAATGAGATTTCCTGTGACTCCAGGCCTGGCATTCTAGCAATCCCCCGCAGCTGCCTTGAATGCTACCGTAGAGCCCCAAATTCCTTAACCACGATCCCAGACATTCTGTGCAGGAAACTCTTTAAGGGCTAAGGGACTGGGTCCTGGCCAGTTCCTCCCCCAATTATGCCCGGTCTGTGCTCTAGAGAACATTAATTGCAGTGTGACAATTCAACTATGAAGACAGAGTTAAGACACTGGGGGAGATACAAGTAGCAGAGGAGAGAATGCTGGTAGGACATTAAAGCTACCACAGAGAAGAAACTTGTGGGGGAAGAACAATCCACTGAAGAAAGTAGGGGAAGAAAGAGAATGAGAGAGTATATAACAGTGAAAGCTTCTTTTAAGAGGCTGAGGAAGTGCTGATCCCTTTTTCAATCACCACTCCTAGTGGCTTTTCAGGGCTCATTTTCCAAGCCCAGGAATCCTAGGCCCAGCATAAAACAGTTAATCCCAAAGTTGCCATTCCCATGTTAATAAGAATGCCAAAAGGTGGATTAAATGGCTCCTTCCTCTGTACATCCCACATGGGATAAGAAATGAGTAAGTCATAAAGGATCAAAGGGAAATTTATTCTTAAGCCTATAATCACAATTTTTTTGAGAGGGCTGCATACCCACAGAACCTGGGTTTGGTCATAGAAGCATGAGCTTTTATGATGTCTTAGCTAGTTAATTGTAATGGGGGCAGGCTGCCTAGCTTAATGAAAGTTCTCCAGATTTGTTTTTCAGTGAAAAAAGCTGAAGGTCAGGCTCCCAGGAGGTTTGATACAGATGTGGGGGTTGGAAAAAAGGGGGGAAAGGAGGTGCTTGGCAAAAGATTGAAGTTAAAAAGCAGGGAGCAGACATGGAAAACTTAAGTTTTCAATGAAAGGAGGAATTATCTGCGACAAAAGCCAGGGCTGTAGGCCATTGTCCTAGGAAGATGCTCCCGGAGAGATGCAGGCTGGTGACTGCTGTTAGGTGCCCTAGCTACTGGAGACCAGGAAAAAAAGATACTTATCTTGCCACCAAAGTCCTTGGCTCCAGCAAATGTTTCATCTTCAGAAATATATTGAGTTGAGAAGTAGAAGAGATCTCAGCAAAGAGCATCTCCATCTACTCTGCTGCTGCATCCTAAGGGTCATGGGACTTTCCATCTGATTTGAACCTAAGGTCTTTTACATGCATTGACCCCGGGTGTGGAACTCAAATAGACACTACTGATTTAGAAAACCACAAATTAGCATTCTCTATGTTTTGTTTTATTTTTGCCAAACGTTTCTCAATTATATTTTAATTTGGTTCTGGCTACTAGCAGCTGGACAGAGAGCTTGTCAACCATTACAATGTGAGCCCCTTAAGGGGAGGGACCATCTCGCTTTTCTATCTGCATCCCCAGTGCTTGATTCTGCACATATTAAGAGCTTAATAAATGCCTGATTCCTTCTTTGATTCACAAGAAACCCGCCTCAGGCTGGGCTGGAGAGTTCTCAGTAAGCTAGAAGCCTGCAGCTATTATATGATATATTGTTATATTGTGTATTATGTTACTATATTGAAAACATTCACTACAGAATGAGGGAAATGATGAAAAGTTGCCCCACTGCTAAGGGCCTGGAGAACAGTAATACCTTGCGTTAGCTAGCCATAGGCTCAGCAGCCCTGGATAGAGGCTGAGGGGCTGGGGTTGGGGGCTTAGCACATCTGTCCTGCTGTAATTAATGTTGGGGAACAGCAGGTGCAAACCTCTCATCTTTCAATTTGACTCGTAAGCTGCTTGTAGTCGGTGTAACTCAAAACCTGCTCTCTTTTTAAAAGTGAAATTTGGAAGGTCATTAGCGTGTTACATGGGCTAGCCATTACAGAGGGTTCTTTAAAGCAAAATTAGAAACAGCCACTTGCCTAAACAGACATGAGTCTTTTTCAGATGTTACAATTCCACATTTCAAGATAAACCTCTTTGGTGACCCCAAGATTAATATCCACATTAGCACAATATTGAAGCCAGATTGGAAGGAACATCTAGCTATTCTTTTTTTTTTTCCAATTGAGAAGTGTGTTCACCATAGATTGTTAAGAAAATGGGCTCATTTTCCACCCCCACAAATTTGAGTTCAGAACCCCAACTAGTCCAAATTCTTAGAGAAGATGCTGAGTTCCAGATCACACGGGCAGAGGTCAAGGTCACACAGCTAAAATTTGAACCCAGGCTCCTCTTCCATATCCAGCATTCACTTGCCACATACTCCTCCCTCCTTCTTCAGTGATTATTACCAAGGGTTTGAGGCTTAATTTCTTACTTAACTGAAATGAAGCATCTGGAGGAAGGAGACTGGAAATTTCTATTTTCCCACAAAGAGCTGAGGTAGCAAAACTTCTGCGTAAAAATGAATTCTATTTTAAAGAAAAATTCATTTTAAAAGTTGCCACGCTAACTTGTCAGATCCAGAAATAATTCTGGCCCGAGAAGGCAGCTCTTGGACCCAGACAGCTGGTCTTTGCTTTGAGGGTTACAGTGTGAAGCTGGGAATCTTAACTCTTTGTGTGCCAAGATAATTCAGTGAAGTCCCCTGAACTGGGGGGATTAAGACATGGGATCTGCTTCTATTTCTCATCCCAACCTGCAGTGTAAACCTTCGTTTCCTGGACTAGATGAGGACCTCATTCCAACTGATCTCTCTGCAACATAACATTAGGATGATCTTGGGTCTTTATTTCTGAAGACTTCAGTTTCCTCAACTTTAACATTCGAGTGGGGATAATAGGACTCTGAAATCCCTTCTAGCTCTCCATCAGTGATCCCGGTAAGACTGAAGATTCACTTCCTGCTCTTAAAAAAAAATACATCCTATGAAATTCCTGAGTTACAGAGTTTCCTTTCTCCCCACTCTCTTGTCTTCAGGATCAAGGAAACAAACTAAGACTGCAACGTCTGGCAGAGCCCCTAGGAGCAGGTCAATCCTGAGCCCCAGGGAAGAAAGGGCCCCCTGCTGTCCAAGGGCAGCTAATGGCGGCCCTTCCAAGGACACAGAGTGTTTGGAGGGGCCTTCCAATCCCAGCTGCAATAGATTTGTAAATTATTTATCAGCTGCAGCTATAAATTAGAAATGAATGCAAGGCCTCTGGGTCTCATCTTGGATGGGCTCTTTATTAATGAATTTCAGGCATTTTCTTCTGTGAGGGGTGATTTTTTTGATAAGAGGAATGGGTCTAGTCTATTGGAATCTGGTATTACCAATTTTAGCCTTTCCCAACCTCTGTTTTGCAATGGTACACCAAGCAGGGCTTTATTAAGAAAGGGAAACCTAGTCAAGTATCTACTTCAACTTACCTTCTCTTTTCTCTTTCCTTCCTTCCTTCCTTTCTCTGATAACCAGAGGGAAGAATGTTACTAACCCTAGATCCAGCTTGTTTCATAGAAGTTGAGCAAAGTGTTTTTTTCCCCAAAAACATCCTGTTTTCCTTTGCCTACCATCATACAGTAAGGGGTCTGGGATTCTTATGGCGCTCCTTATGTCAAATGAAACAATCGCCTAACAACTCAAGTCTGAGGGGCTGTTCCTTCCAATTAAACAAATGGGATTGTGCCATAACCACACTCTCTGGTACTTTCTTCCCCAGTGCCAGAGGATGGGGAAAGTCAACACATCCTTTATGATCCCTTCTTGGGTGTCCATCCGTATACCTATCAATTTCACTACACACACACACACACACACACACACACACACACACACGCATCATGGCTGTCCCCTCAGTCCCATCCCCACCCCATTCCAGAGGATACATCTGGTGACATTGGAGACAAGAGCTTTTTGCTCATATTTTTTTTTAATGTATCACAATGAGCAGGAAACATACTTGATGAAATATTTTCAAAGGAGTATATTCAATTACCATCTACAATCAACTTAACTATGACAACAAAGTTTTTTTGTGACAAATTTTTTTTTTTTAAGTTTTGAAAGTTCCATGTGGTTTCTGTTTCTGTTAGTCTCCATGTATTTTGGTACAGTTCGAGATCAGCATTGTTACAGTAACAAAAAAAGCTAACAAGACTACATTATAGAAAAACACCAAGAACATCATTTTTTGGTTTCATTTGCTCTATTTTTTTTGTACATTGCAAAGGCTGTTCATATACCTCTTTACCTCAGGGTAACGTTCATTTACGGTTTCTGTCCTACCCAAACTTGCCCCCCTCCCCCCACAAAAGAAAGTAAACAAAAAAACTAGTCAAAGCTTTGTGTTTCACAGTGGGCAGTATCTCAGCGCCAACAAACCAACCAACCAACTCAATTTCTGCTTCTATTTAAAATGTTTTAATTTAATTTATTATTTAAAAAAAATATATGTCCATGAACATCAAGTGCACTGGCTTGGGTTACTGCCTCTCTCTTTCCTGCATCTTCCTGACATGCCTGATAAACTCAGGTTTCTTTAACACATGCCAACTGTTTTACTTTATTTTCAATTGTGTAAAACTTTGGCCACATTCATCTCTTTAAATAGCTTTTAATTTAAAAACAAACGAAAAATCTGCGAAGTGTTTTAAATCTTTTCCTTGTATTATGAGGGTTCAGGGGTGTGCGCCTGGGGAGGGGATGTGGGAGATGGAAGGCTATCTTCTCCCACCTTTTTTTTTTTTTTTTTGAGGGGTGGAAGAAAGAAGGCGAACTTCATGGATTCATTTGGTGCTATGAGAAAATCGTCCCAGCCAATCCAGCGTCATCATCCTAATGGCTGGGGTGAAGATGGAAACCATGTTGTTCAGGATTTTACAAAATGGAGGAGGTGAATTTGAAAAGGGAATTAACAGAATAATACATCCTTCTACCAGGCAGCAGACAGGACTAATTCCCAGATGGAAAAACAAAAAACAAACCTACTCTAAAGTGAAATCCAGATATTCACAAATAAATTTGGAAGTTAATTTGCCTGGTTTTTGTTTTGTATTTTTAATCACACTGGTCACTCAGCCACCTTGGGTAGAAGCACCTTTAAGTATCACAGTTCTGCTATTCCTGGGGTTGGCTTCCAAGATGAGAATTCTTAATGGACACAAACGTGCCAACTTGTGACTGAAGAAAAATCATTTGCTCTGTGCACTCTATTTAGGACTGAACTAAGTTTGGTTAGTCACATTAACATCTGGGGGAAAAAATCATAAGGTGGAAGTTAAGGCTTCCCCAACCCCAATGCCATTTGCCAATGCCAGGGAAAACCAGGTGGAGTACCTGATCCCCTGCCTGCACACTTGGCCCTAACATCACCCTACAGCATCTCATCTGCCAGAGAGGGAGGATGTAATCTTATTTTTTTTTCGGGTGGGTGGGAAATGAGAGCACCCAAACACCCCATATTCCAAATCCTGAGAGGTGGGAAAAATTCAAGGAAATGAATTAAAAGTTGGGGGAGGGGGAGGGATAGAAATTGCACTATTACCAAGCAATATCGTTAAAAAAAAGTTTCAGAAGAGACCTAGCAGAATTTGACAGATAAAGCTAGTGTTAAATTGTTAATTGGTATCACATAGAGAACCAAAAACAAACAAAAAATTCTATATGATACAGACACAGAGTAACATACAACAGTTAAATGGCAAAAAATATATATATATATATTTCATAGAATTACAAACAAGATAAAATAATGGAAAACAAAAAACTGTACAACTTTAGAATTTAAAAAATGTTCATCTCAAACACAGGGAGAAATACAAGAATTTCTGTTAAAAGAAAACAGCTTGTTAAAACAGCAAATGGTTTGTGTACTTGTTTTTGACACCTTATGCTACAACTGGATACTGGTATGAATATTTAGATGGTACTCTTTAGTATTTTCTACTTAAAAAAACAATTAAAAAAGGAATTTGCACTGTGCATCAGCCTAGTTAGAAATATGTACAACAGTTCAGGATCTGCTCTTTCATTAAACTAAAAACAAAAACCTCATAAAAATAAAAACAGTCCCGGCTTTAAAAAAAAAAAAAATGAAATCCATTTTCCTATCGTGGAATGCTCCAGTCTTTTGCAAAGCCGATGAATGAGTGGCTTCAGCACTGGGGAAAGCAGCCGGAAAGGTGACAGACCAATGGAACCTGGTTCACAGTCTTCAAAGTTCCCTTTTGAAACATAAGGAGTAGAAAGAAAAGGGAGGTGAGGATGGGGGTGAGGGAGGAGGAGAGGAAGGATCTCACACTTTCGGGGCAAAAGGGGTGGGATGGGGGAGATTGTTTCTGTTGACTTTTGGCTACGAAAGTGAAACAGCAAAGCATTTATTTGTCTCCGAAATCTACATTTTTAGCAGCACAAAGTTTTCCTTTCAAAGTCCAGACTTTTAAAGATGAGAAAGGGCGTGTTGCGTTGTGTTGTGTTGTGTTGTGTTGTATGTCACAGGAATACAGAGATTAACAAACACAAGTGCCTTATGTCCAGTTCCTTTTGTTGTTTGTTTTTTTGGGTTTTGTTTTTTTGTTTTTTTCTGTACACTGCTATCTGATTCTTGGTTGGCTGCCCCTTCTGGATCATTCACCGCTCAGACTGCCTAACACAAGGACAAAACTCTGAAGTAAAAACGTGTCTTTTGGTATGTGGAATCGTCATTAACAGCTGCCTCTCTGCTTGCAGAAGAAGCACAGATAACAACCTGGGAAATCTTTTTCTCTTTTTTTTTTCTCCTTTATTTAAACTTAGTCTTGTTTTGTTTAATTCAGAAACAAATTCTCAAGTAACAAGAACCCTTTCCCCCTCTTCCTGCACCAGCAGTGAAAGGGTATGTCTTTGGATTTTATTTAAAGCATGAAATTTCTTTTTTTTTTTTTTTTCTGAGAGGAAAAAAAAAAACCCAAAACAAACCAAAACCAAAACAAACCCCTAACCAAAAATTTGTTTGGAAAAAAAAAGTGCGCAGCCCAATTACATAAACAGAAATAAATGCTTTTGTTTTTAGGAAAAGAATCTTTGAAGCATCTACCAAATAAGGAAAGGGAGAAAGGAAAGAAGGGGGGAAAAAAACAGAGGAAAGAAAAATAAAAGCTAAGTGCACGAAGGTAACAGACATAGGTAACTAGGATGTATACGCCTTAAAAAGTTTCAACTCCCCAACCAAAAATATTCTGTGAGGATCCTAGTGACCCCAAAAACCCTTTGAACTTCTTTCTTTAGTTTTTATAAAATAATTATGCAGCCACCCTCTAAGAAATGAAGGCAGCCACCTTAAGTGGAAGATTACAGGATGGGGGATGGGGGAATAAAGGGACAAAGGGGAGAAAAGCTTCGGCGAATCAACGGATTTTGCAATCTATCTGCTAGGAATGAACAAGACAACATCAAATGAGGAGCTGTCAGCTGGACCATACAAAAGCTAAATGTACACAAAAGGTTTTTTTTTTTTTCTTTTAAATCTACCATACTGCTTCAGTTCATTTCCAATGCAACAATCTACTCAACACCAAAAATGGTCATATCTATCATAAATACAGAAAGTCAGTTTTTTTAAAACTTATTTTTTTTTTTAGCTACAAGTCCTCAACACTCTTTGTGTGTTTTATTTTATTTTTTCTGAAAAGTGGGAGTGCTTAACTTTTCCCCTTGAAATTGGCTTCAGCAGAAAAGCTATCCTTAAAATCCCCAGAAAGCTAAAGCAGTTCACATTGTTTTTTTTTTTTTTTTTTTTCTCGAATACTTTCTGCCCATTTTTAAATTAACAAACAAAAAAATTCTTTTCTGGAACAAAAAAAAGAAAATATATATATTTATATATATATATATATAAAACAATGATTCTGAAAACAGAACAAAGTGTGAGCGATTGACCTGAGAATAAAAAGACATTACATTTCTTTTTTCTTTTAGCAAGCCATTGGTATCTGAATGCTAAGATAGCAAGAAATTTAAAACTGTAACAAGGTGGACTGCTTTCCCATACAGTGCATGCCGGACTCTGCTGTGCTATCAATTGGGGCGTTATTGAAAAGGGGCAATATACAAGGGGGTGTAAGCTCCAAAGACAATGAGGAGGCCCTATGGACTTCTGTCTCCCAGACCAATAGTACCTTCAAAAGGACAAATGTAACAGAGTTGGTATTTTATAGTAAAAGAAAAAAAAAGGTAAGAATGTAAAATCACCGGCATAGATAGTTATATGGGAAAACAACCCACGCTTTTTCTTTTTTTTTTCTTTTTTTTTCTTTTTTTTTTTTTTGGTTAGAAGCTTTGGAATTGCAGTTAGTCTATTTTTGAAATTGGTTTGTTATTAATTTTTTTATTTAAATTCATTTGTGTGTGTGTGTGTGTGTGTGTGTGTGTGTTTGTGTTTTAAATTGTTCATCTTCAAAGCTTACAATCTGAAGGGGTCCATTCCTACACTAGCTAGACCAGGGTCCTGGGGGGGGCAGCTGGGGGCCGGGGGCCCCTCGGCCGGGCTGGCTGGCCCCTCGGACTTTTGGCTAAGATCCGTGTCAGACTCCTCCGAATAGTCGTCTGTTGGCATCGAGGGCTGAACCCCTGAGGTGCTGCATGAACTTGAGGTAACCGTTGAAGATGAGGAGAGAGGAGGAAAAGAAGCGGGCTTCCCAACCGAAGCCCGAGGGACCCCTGGAGGCCAAGACTTTCTGGAGGAGGCGTGGGGGGAAGCAGAGGAGGAAGAGGAAGAGGAGGAGGAGGAGGAGGAAGAAGAGGAAGAGGAGGAGGAGGAAGAGGAGGGGGGCGGGGGGCTGTCGTTTGAGTGAGCGGCAGACTGCGAGGTAGATGCGGTGCCAGGACCGGGGAAGCAGGCAGAGTGAGGTAATAAACTAGGGTGCTCTTTGGCGTTTCTTGCTGCTCTCGTGATTGTTCTGTGTTTGTGCAAGGTCGACTCGAGATGTTGACTCAGCGCCTCGTCCCCGCAGAGGGTGCTCTCGCAGGCCAGGCAGTGGTAGGGGCCCCCGCCGCCCCCGCCGCCAGCCCCGCCCCCGGCTCCCCCGCCGGCCCCCCCTCCGCCGCCCGTGGGCACGTGGAGCACCATCTCCTGCAGGCTCGCCGCCGCCTGGCCCAAGAAGCAGAGGGACTTCAGGTGGCTCGTGGCCGCCTCCTCGTCGCCGAAGCCCGCCTGGCACTTGCGGCAGACCAGCTTGTACTGCACCTTTGGAACAATGAAGGGGTCCGAGAGGGAGTCCACACTTTTGCTTTCTGCTTCTGGCTCTTCTGGGGGTTTCGGCAGGAGGGGGGACACCTCGCGGGGTGCACTTTTCTGCTCTTCTTGTTTGGGGGATTCTTTGGCAGGGTCTTTGTCGGGGGAAGCGGCCCCCGGGGGGACTGGGGTTTGGCTTGCTTTGGGCGGCTGCTGCTGCTGCTGCTGCTGCGGCTGGGGCAGGGGTTGGGACTGGGGCTGAGGCTGGGGCGCTTGCTGCTGCTGCTGCTGCTGTACTTTCTGCGGTTGGTGCTGCTGCTGCTGCGGTGGTGGCTGCTGCTGCTGCTGTAGCTGCCGCTGCTGCTGCTGCTGCTGTTGCTGCTGCTGCTGCAGTGCCTCCTGCAGACTCTGCTGGTATTGCTGATACTGCTGCAGCAGGGAGCCAGGGGACAGCCCCATCAGGGCCTGCGACAGCGCGGGGCTGTAAGGGAACAGGCCCTCCATGCCGTACATGGGCTGCAGGTAGCCGCTCTGCAAGGCGCCCGGGATCTGGGGGGCGTAGTAAGGAGAGAAGCCGGGGACGAAGTAAGGAAGGAACTGGCTGGTGAGCAAAGCGGTGGGGTCCGAGGTCAAGGCTGCCTGCAGGGCCTGCAGCTGCGTCGGGTCCACCGCGTACTCCATTGTGGGTAACGGGGCAGAGAGGGTGGCTGCGGGGGCCTCTCCTTTGTCCTTCTTGGGGCCCGCCAGGGTCTCCCCTTTCCCTTTATGTGCCTTTTCTTTTTCTTTAATTTTCTCTACTTCCTTGTCCTTTCGCTGCTGCTGCTGCTGCTGCTGCAGAGGCGGCGGCTGCGGAGGTGGCTGCTGCTGCTGCGTGGGTGGTGGCTGCTGCTGCTGCGTGGGTGGCTGCTGCTGCTGCTGCTGCACCGGGGGCGGCGGCTGCTGCTGCTGCTGGGGCTGGGGGGGTTGTTGCGGGGTCATCGCCATCGTGGCTTGTGCTGGGGTCGGGGAGCTCAGCGAGGCTGACGACTGTTTATTTGGTAATCCAGATGTCGGAAGGCCAGGTGAAGGGACCGTCGTGCCGGGCAGACCCATCAGGTTCGGTTTGGGAGAAGTTAAAGCTAAAAAATATGGAGACAAAATGAAATGAGGCCGTGAGCTAGGGTGGAAATAACCAGAAGATGGGTCAAACGGATGGCTGTCTGCGGCAAGGGGTACAAGCCGAGGCCTCGGGGGCCTGCCTACCCTCACTGCCACCACAGCCACCACACTGAGGGATGTTACAGGGAAAAACAGCTTTTGGTCCCAACATTTAGTCCCGAAAAGGGCAGGCTGTTAGCAGCCCAAGTAGCCTTTGCTTCCTTTCCTACCTCAGAATGGACTTCATGGCTGGGAGACCCTAGCACAGGACCGCTATGGGGGTGCCCTTATCCCGGAGGTGCTGTGCTCCAGGAGCAATGCAGAATGGAAGCAGCTCAGAAGAAACTCAAGACATGACAACTTAGGGGTCTATTTGTGCCTGACTTGTGCAGGGACACTCTGAGCTCAGACTGGTCTGAGCAGCCAGTTGGACACATTTGACTCCAAGTGATGTTCTTTTGGCCCTCTTCCAGAAGGAAAGGTTCCGGACAAATCAACTCCATAGTAAATTACACGACTGCCCAATAGCCTGCCTGGAGTGCGAGACCACTAGCTTCTGGGTGACCCACTGTAACCGTCTGGCTAGCCCACAGCCTTGCTGCTTTCGAGGGTCTGTTGGTTGGACCAAGGCACTAAGACGGTGCAATTTCAGCCCCAGGATGTCACGGCCAAGCTCATGAGCTGGTGAGTATGGAAGAGAGAGGAGGCCAGAAACTCCTGTGGTCATCACACAGCTTTTTAGCCTGATTGTGGTAGGCTCTATGCAAGCCTTTAACCTTGATCCCCCCATACTGCTGCTGAAATTGGGAGCCAGTGACAGAAGGACTGGAGAATGGAAACAGAACAATGCAATCCAGGAAAAATGGGTCCTGCCCTTGACCTTGTCTCATGGGTTTAAATAGCTCATTGGAGAATTCAGACCGTCAGGAATAAGGGCTAGTTTGCAATTCCAGACCCAAGTACTTCAACTCCAACCCCAGCTTCTGGTCGGAGGTTTGGCAGAAGAGTGGGGAAGAACACTTGAGATGATGCCAGCACTAGAAGACACAATATTACAGAGACCACCAATTTGAAAGACAGCCTTTCCTTGAAAATCAGAAATTTATCCTTGGGGAAGAACTCTTCCAATAAAATCCCAAAGGCCACATGTGCCTATGAGGACTTCTAAGGTTACTTGCTTTAAGTAACCTTAGGGCAGGCTCCCTGCTGGAACTTGGCCCTGACTCCTATTCCCTTGCCACTGGGCTAAACAATTCCACTGGACAGTCCACATTTCCTTCCTATCTCTACCCCCAACGTATTCCTTCCTCTCTCCAACGGCCTCATCTGAATCATGCTGATTCATCCTGGGCAGTACTGAGTTGTAGAATAAGAGCTCTACTTCCAGCTAGCAGAGATCTGGGCATCAGAAAGGGAATGAAAAGTACAGTGAAGGAGGAGAGAAGCAGAGACATTAGGGGAAAGAAGACAAATAGAGGGGAATATGAATAGTATTCTAATAGGCTTGCCTTTGTCTGATACAACTGGCCTTGTTAAAGAATCTGGTAGAACTGAACTGCTCTAAAGCCGGGGCCCTTAAATTTTCTAGAAGTCTTCAACCCCTCCTGTAGGAAGTCTGGTGAATGAAATCTGTGGACTCCTCAGAATCATGTATTTCAATTCATAAACTAAACATGTATAAGATTATCAAAGAAACTAATTACATGGAATCCCAGTTATGGAAAATATTGCAAAAATAGGTTTATAGACCCTAGGTTAGGACCTGCTGTTTTAAGAATAAGGGAAGAGAGGAATGTGGAAAGGAAGAGAGGAATTTATTTTTCTAAAATACCCAATAAACAGTCATAAATACACAATGTGGGAGCCAAGAAGGCAAAGAAAAGTCGATGATTTAAATCCTTTAAAAATCTTGCCATAAAACAATGCTTGAAATGGCATTTCAAGAGAAACCTACAAAAGGGCAACTGGGTAGAATAATTTTCCAGCCAATTTAGAAACTCACCAGGAAAGCTCTGTTGCACCTAGATGACAGTGGAGCACAGTCCAGGAGCCCCCCAAAATCAGAAGCAGGCCTTGGGAGTCAGTGAATCAGCAGCAGCTACTTCCAGAACTCTCAGACCACAGAGAGTAAAAGGTTGAACAATTGGTAAGAAGGAGAATACAGGAGTCTTTTTGCTGGCCCTGGGGACAAAACTCTGTTGCTTTACCCATACTTGGATCAAATCACAGTCCTGGATGGTAGTCTCAGGACGAGGAAGAGCACTAGCACAGTGGAGCTGACAGTGAAGCAAGGATCTTCATTACAGTTCTAGTATTGAAAAGAATGCTTATAGCACTCACAGAGCCAGGCCAGGAGAAAAGTAAATGAACTTCTTAGATCATATCACCTTGGAAGAGCTGGAAACTTGTAGTAAAAAAAGATCAGAGATCAGAAGGATCTCAGCTGCATAAACTCCCTGAAAGTTGGAACAGTGTGTTCTCAGTCCTAGAAGCAGAGACCTACTTTAACATAAAAGTCAAGAAATAAACTGGAAAAATGAACAAACAACAGAAAACCATTCTGACCACAGAAAGTTATTATGGTGACAAGGAAGCTCAAAACACACTCAGAAGAAAATAACAAAGTCAAAGTGCTAACATCCCAAACCTCCAAGATAAAATATGAATTGATCCCAGGCCATGAAAGAGCTCCAAAGTGATTTTGACAAACAAGTAAGAAAGGTAGAGGGAAAATCAGAGAAATGAGAGGGATGCAAGAAAATCATGAAAAAAGACACAATACTTGGTAAAGGAAACAAAAAAATACTGAAGAAGTAACCTCTTAAACAGACTAGGTCAAATGGTAAAAGAGATACCAAAAGTCAAAGAGAAGAGGAATGTCTTAAAAAAGCAGAATTGGTCAAATGGAAAAAGAAGCATAAAAATTTACTGAGGGGGGGAAAAAAACCTCCTTTAAAAGTTGAATTGAGCAAATGGAAAAGGTGGTACAAAAATTCACCGAAGAAAATAACTTCTTAAAAATTAGAATTGAGACTACTTGCCATCTTGGGGGGGGGGGGGTGTGAAGGGAGGGAGGGGAAAAAACGAAACATAAGCGAGTGCAAGGGATTATGTTGTAAAAAATTACCCTGGCATGGATTCTGTCAATACAAAGTTATTATTAAATAAAATTTAAAAAAATTAGAATTGAGGAATAGCTAGGTGGCAAAATGGATAGAGTACCAGCTCTAAAGTCAGGAGGACCTGAGTTCAGATCTGACCTTAGACACTTAACACTTCCTAGCTGTGTGACCCCGGGCAAGTCACTTGATCCCTATTGCCTCAAGGGAAAAAAATTGAGAAAGTGAACACAAATGACTTTTTGAGAAATCAAGAAACAATACAACAAAACCAAAAGAATGAAAAATAAAGTAGAAGATAACATGAAATATCTTATTGGAAAAACAAATAACCTGGAAAATTGATCTAGGAAAGACATCAAATTGAACAGATTTTCTACTATTCTCTTAGTAATCTACTTTTACTATTGATGATACTTGGATCACTCCATTTGGGTGCCTTAAGAAGAGGAACAGTATTTTGGAAAATAGGATAAAGAATGGTTAGCCCTACTTAAATATATGGGAGAAAAATCTATGCTCGAAGTTTTCAAGGTATTTGTGAATCAAGTTTCTTGATATATCAAATAAAGGAAGAGTCTAAAAGAACAGAGACCAGAGATGACATTATTATTAAAAAGAAGCTATTAGAAAGTCATTAGCAACTATTGACCTATATTCCTATTTTCTCATCTCTATAAAATCTTTATGAGAATGGTCTCCACACGTATCAAGGGCATCCTGTGTCTGAACACATGACAGGGAAAAAGGCAGGCTTCTGCAGATGATTTTCCTTCCCCCCCCCAATTTAATTTTAGCATATTAAAAATAAATACCACACAATACTTTGTCATAACTCTACATATTCTACTTTGCCAGAACGGATGTGTATTATGTATGCAGGCAGTCACTGGCTGGAGTCATTAGAAAAGACAAGTGAATGAGATGACAATTTTAATGGATGGTGAAGGTGTGAAAGTCAGGGTCAAGCTGTCCTAAACTATCGATTCCACTTAAAAGGTGAGAGCTGTGACTTTTGGGTGGCCATCATTCCAAAAAAGGGGGCATATGTGAAGAATAAAAGGAAGAGCTAGCACTTCATCATTTGTACTCTTCATGGCCTTGAAGTTCCACAATAACCCTCTGTATGCTACTGTCTACACTTTGCAGATGAAGAGTATGTGATTCATAAAAGTTAGGTGACTTGTCCACAGTCTAACACTTATTAATAGTATGTATCAGTACTTTAGGCTGCCTAAGATTATATCTGATTACATAGGAGTGCCCATTTTCCTACATGTTGTGGTTTTAATTGCTGGACAATTGTTTTATACTTGGCAAATTACTAAAAAAAAAAAATCATCAAGCACTTATTAAGCACCTATTATATGCTAGATACTTGATACTGATAAAAAAATCAAAACAAAACTACCATTCCATTCCATTGAAAACAGCTTACTGTTGTTATCAGGAGAAACACTACAAACACTTCAAGAATTATAAAACAATACAAAATAAATACAAGGGAATTCTTTTGGGGGGGGAGAGAGTGGCAATAACAGCTCAGTGAGGGCTGGGCTTTAGAGGGAGGTGCCTTCCAGATATGGGGACAAGGCACAGAATGGTAAGCTGGAGTCAGACAGTGAAATGCTTTAAATGCCAAATAACATAGTGCACAAAGTGCTGGGCCTGGAATTAGAAAGATCTGAGTTCAAATTCTGTCCTGTTCCAGATACCTACTAGCTCTGTGACCCTGGGCCAGTGATTTAATTTCTGTTTGTTTCCTCATTTGCAAAACCTTTTTGGAGTTGTTGTAAATGAAAATCAAATGAAATCAGTTTTGTCAAGTGCTTTGCAAAACCTTAAAGCGCTATATGCATCAGCTATAATTACTAATAATCTTACAGACAACAGGGAACCACTGGAGCTTTGTGATATCAGACCTGCGCTTATAGAACACCACTTGGCATCCATTCAAAGAAGGAATTGGAGGCGGAAGAGATTTGAGCCATGAAGGCCCATAAGGACATTATTGAGCAAACAGTTCTGCTAAGAGAGGAAGGGGCCTGAACTGAGGCATCAGTCTCAGGGAGGGCAACAAGAAGGGAACAAATATTAGAGATGTAAACAGAAGGGGCAATGCCTGGCAGTTACTGGATAAGATGAGGGAGGCAGAGCCAGCGGAGGCGGAGCCAGCAGAGACGAGCCAGGCTGCCAGTCGGGGTAACCACAAGGACCGGAGTTGCCTGAGTCAGGGAGGTTAGGAACAGGGCAGCGAGCCTAGGAAGAAGAGCTCTGTTCTGCACACGAAGAGTCCGAGTTACTGTTGGAACTGTATCACTGGAGACATCCAAATGTTTGAGATTAGAGATGAGCCTAAGGCAGGGCTTACACACTGAATGGCAATCTGCATAGAGGATGCAGAGGGCAGAGACTGAGAAAGGAGGTGGTAAAGAAGGCCTAGAACAGAGGCTTGGGGCATATGTGCACCAACAAACAAAAAAGCAAACACTGGTTTTTCCTCAGTTTCAATGTAAAATGTCCTAAGTGGTTAAATATTTTTTGTTCCTTAGTTCCCAGTTATGCTTCAAGGCCCAGGGTAAATTTCCTGGGCCACTGGAAATCATCCCAATCTCTTTTCTACAAATACCTCTTGCAAATGCTGTAAGTGCCAGCTCATACCACTTATTTTGTACAGATCTCATACTGTTTAGTGATAGCTTTTGCCAGGTTCTCTCATGGGCAGCTTACTGTAAGGGAAAAATCTTTAGGTTTAAGACAACTGCCAGGTGCTTCCGGTATGCACCAAGGCAAGCTGCTTTTATTATTTGGATTGCAATTTATCTATAAAATGAAGGGATTTTCTCATTCAAATTCTGTAGTTCTGACTGGAGTCATAAAATAATAAGATCACAATGAAAGCCTCTGGCATTCCTGAATGAAAATTGTGTCCTCTTATAAGTAGTTGCTCTAACTATGAGGCCATTCAGTAATATATTATGGGCCTTTCCTGATCACAATCACCAAAAAACTCTTCTTTTTCCCCCCCATTTCCAGATTTCTCAAAAGTTCTTAGCCTAATATTATTCTGAAAGAGGGCACTGTTTTATTTGTTGACTGTTAAACAAATGAATAATACCAAGTAAAAAAAAGCATATTTTTAGCTACCTTGGATGATTACACTCATTTCATATCTCTACAAAATGTTATATAGTTTGGACAGTTTGACAAGGGGGCAATTTGGCATTTGCTTACTGATTTGTAGTCTAATTTATACTTTCCATATTTTCTAGAGGGAATAAATGGAACTTGCTTCTTTTGAAAAGCTTTCTGGGATGAAGTTCACATATTTCTCATCTTTCACCTGCTGGTTTGCCTTTTGAAAACTTTGCTGAACTCTGAGTTTTCTCAACAGGAATGTTTGAAAATTACTGTTAAAAGCATTTTTTTCCATGTAGGATTATGCTCAAATTTACAGGATTCCTAGGGAAAAGCCACATTCATTTGATTTTTGGTATACAATGTTATAATATTTCCTTTCCTTTGTCATTACTGACACAATGTAATCGAATTCTTACCAGCTGCTTGTAATATTTTTCTTCTATCTGGAAATGCTTAAGCATGACATTTGCATTTCTGAGCATGTTATATGTAATGTTTCTCTCTGGCAGTGTTATGGGTTGTGTAGTAGTGTACTTTTGTTCTCTGGTTCCAATATTTCTAGGACAATTATTTTCAATTTCTTGAAATATGATATTCAGATTTTTTGTTTCAAAATTCTCTGTTATGAGCCTGGTGACTATTAAATCAATTTATTTGGGCCTTATTTTCCAGATGATTGGTTTTGATAGTAGATTAATATATGCTCTTCCAATTTTGGTGTTTAACTCTGTTTCTTGTGCCACTTACTTTTTTATTTCCATTTCATCCATTTATTTCCCTTCACTCCCAAGAGCATCCACTGTTTTGTTAAGGATTTCTGGTATATGTTCTAAGACATCTAGTCTCATGATTTTTAAAAATCAGGATCACTAATTTTACTCCTTACCTCTTCGATTGTCTCTATTAGAAGTACTGAATACTAGGCCTGGCATCAAGAGTTCAGTTCTACCCTCAAGACACTAGCCATATGATTCTGGGTAAGTCATTTAAATTTTGTCTGCTCAGCTGACTAACTGTAAAATGGGGATGATAATAGTATCTTTCTTTTAGGGTTGGATCAAAATGATGTAACATTTATAAAGTGTTTATTACAGTGCCTGACATATAGTAGGTGCTTGAAAAATGCTTATTCCCCTTATTAGGTCTTTCAACCACACTGGCACCCTATTGTATTATTATATGAGGAGTTTCTCTCTGCTTGCTCATTTCTCCAGCTTCTCTATTTTTTTTTCCCTATTGGGTGATTTATTCACCGAATTTCCACCTGTTGAGTGGTAGGAGAAGTCTGGCTGAATTGATGCCAAAAGGAAACTCCCAAAAGTCTATAATAGATGATATGATATTGCCTGTGAAGGTCCTTAGGTAAGTGTGGATGTGTCTTCCGTTATGGTGGCTCTTAGGTTTAGCAGATATATTATCTTCTTGCTCACTGTAAGCCCCTCCCAATACAACCTGTGCATTGCCCTGTGAGCAGAAAGGGGGAGGTGCAGGGTGGTGGATGTCCGGGGCAGATTTTCAAGGGTTACTTGCTGTTAAACTTCATAGATTCCTGCCTCTGCAGTCATTTCTACATGGAGTCTGAAGCAGTGGGGACAGAAGCAGGCACACAGTTCAGAATGAAGCAGGGATAATGGGAGAGAAATTGGGTAATGGGAGAATACTTTTGGGGATGGGTGGAATCTGTCCTACCTGCTGTTTGTTCCAGACAACTATATGATCATCCCAGAGTCTATGATGTGGGTCCAGAGTGAGAGTAAGAGTATTAAATAAAGCAGGGTAGCGATAGAGTAGCCCTCTGCTATTTTACTTTCTTCCTGTGAGTGTGACTTGGTAAGCTCTTCTTTTCATTCATTCATTCATTCATTCTTTTCATTCAGGCTCCTCTTTTCACTTCATTTGGAGTATTTTTAATTTTTATTTTTTGAGGCAGGAAAGGAAACCTGGGTTTACATGCCATTTAAAACTTTGCCAGATTTAATCCAAAGATGACCTATTCCCTGTTAAAGAAGTGACTAAGAGGTAGAGAGAATAAAAGATCCCATTGCTTATTGTTTTTCCACTGCCAAAACAAACATCATTTAACTAGAAAACCTGGTTTCTAAAAGCTCTCCTTTAATAAGAGGTCTCTCATTCATGGATTAAGATCATCCACAATTCCTCCTTAGATGAAACAACAGAGAAAACTTCAACTATCCTTTGATTATAGTAGCTTACACTGAAATAGGTAGATAGGTGGCAGAGTAGAGTCAGAAAATCTAGAGTTCAAATTCAGACTTACACTAGCTGGGTGATCCTGGACAAGACACTTAATCTCTGTTTGTTTCAGTTTCTTCATCTGTAAACTAGGGATCATAATACCGCCTACTTCCAAATATTGTTGTGAAGGTAAAATGAAAGAATACTTGTAAAGTATTAGGTTATTATATTGTAATGAAGCTGATGATTATAGGATGCCAATTATTAATAGCATATAGATGATAAATATATACATTTCAAAGTGCTATCTATCTAAATCTTTATCACTTGATATATATTTGTTAAAAAAAATATATATATATATATATGCATACATATATATCTAGGTAGGTCTAGAAATCTATCAACATCTATCTAAATTAGTTTAGTTTATCTTCATAGTAAATTGATGAGACAGGTACTATAAAAATATTATCTGCATTTTATAGATGAGGAAATTGAAACTAAGAGAGATGACATACTTTGCCCATGGCCATACAGTTAGTTAAGTGTCAGGGGTGGGATTTGAACTGAGGTCTCTCTTGACTCAAAGAACATTCCTTACACTACTCCTTGTTTTTCTCTATAATTAATTTCAAGTAAGGCATTAAATAGGAAAATGGTTTGCCAAAGGCATTTTTCACCATCATGGAGGATATCACATCCAGAGTCTATCCTATCTGAATTTTCTTTGCACAGTTATTTACATCTCCCTTGTTAGACTGTGAGCTCTTTGAGAAGAGAGATTATCTTTTGCTTTTCTTTGTATTTCCAGTACTTTGCATGGTATCTGGCATTCAATAAATGCTTAATAAATGTTTGTCAACTGACAAAGAGGAGTTCGTTGTGATTCTAAAAGTTTTTCAGATCATCTTGTCTATAGATGATATCCCATCAAATTCACAAGTTACTTAAGAAATCACCCTAGCTATCCACATAGGAAAAACCAAGTAGATAAAGAATATCTGTGTCATATATTATGATAATTAGGTAGCTGGATAGCTAATTACTCAGCTTAACAATACACATCCTTGGAAAGGTAGTGCAAATGAACAAGGAACTAGCTCTAGAATGAAAAAGGAACAAGAGAGCAAACTGGATTGCATTTGGATGCAATCAACATAACTGTGCTTTCAATAATTATATACTACCATCTGACAGAAAAAACCCATTTTTTCCAGTGCCAATAGCCAATGCACTATGCCTGCAAGTTATGGAAGATTATTGTCATCCACTTGTAATTTCAGATCAATCAAAAATTGCAGGTAAACACATGGCTTATGTTGGTCAGGTATAGCATTTCACCCAAAATGAAGGAACTTGTGAATGGCATCCTGGATCTATCCAAGGTATACATGACCAGGAAGAGAGATGGGCTGAGCAAGGAGAAATAACGAGTGTTATCACAGACTACTAAAAAGATAAGGATGAGGGCTTCTCATGTTGGGGAGATCCTTTGTGGAAGACCAAGAATTGTTGATGATAAATACAGAAGAAGGTTGTGATGACTACTACTAGATGAGGAGGGAATGAACCTGCTCATTAATGAAATCATAGATCCACTAAAATAACGGTGAACAAATGTGTCAGATTAGATGACTACAGATGCTTCTGGTGATTCACATGGGTGCAACCAATGATGACAGGAGCAATCTAAAAGAGTTACTAAAGATTACCCAATTTTCGGCAAGAAATGGAAGATCTTAGGGGTACAAATGATGTTTTCAACATTGCTACTGATCAAAAGCAAGGACAAATTTCTACGTAAATAGCTGGTTAAGAAGATGGTACCCTCAAAGGATATGAACAGACAATTTTCAGAGGATGAAATTGAAACTATTACCACTCATATGAAAGTGTTCCAAATCATTATTGATCAGAGAAATGCAAATTAAGACAACTCTGAGATACCACTACACACCTATCAGATTGGCTAAGATGACAGGAAAAAATAATGATGAATGTTGGAGGGGATGTGGGAAAACTGGGACACTAATGCATTGTTGGTGGATCTGTGAACGAATCCAACCATTCTGGAGAGCAATCTGGAATTATGCCCAAAAAGTTATCAAATTGTGCATACCCTTTGATCCAGCAGTGTTTCTATTGGGCTTATATCCCAAAGAAATATTAAAGAAGGGAAAGGGACCTGTATGTGCCAAAATGTTTGTGGCAGCCCTGTTTGTAGTGGCTAGAAACTGGAAAATGAATGGATGCCCATCAATTGGAGAATGGCTGGGTAAATTGTGGTATATGAATGTTATGGAATATTATTGTTCTGTAAGAAATGACCAGCAGGATGAATACAGAGAGGGCTGGCGAGACTTACATGAACTGATGCTAAGTGAAATGAGCAGAACCAGGAGATCATTATATATGAGGATGTATTCTGATGGAAGTGGATTTCTTTGACAAAGAGACCTGAGTTTCAATTGATAAATGACGGACAAAAGCAACTACACCCAAAGAAAGAACACTGGGAAACGAATGTGAACTATCTGCATTTTTGTTTTTCTTCCCAGGTTATTTATACCTTCTGAATCCAATTCTCCCTGTGCAACAAGAGAACTGTTCAGTTCTGCAAACATATATTGTATCTAGGATATACTGCAACATATCCAACATATATAGGACTGCTTGCCATCTAGGGGAGGGGGTGGAGGGAGGGAGGGGAAAAATCAGAACAGAAACGAATGCAAGGGATAATGTTGTAAAAAAAATTAACCTGGCATGGATTCTGTCAATATAAAGTAATTATTAAATAAAAATTAAAAAAAAAAAGAAGATGGTACCCTGATTTGGAATGTGATGGAATATTATTTTTCTACAAGAAACAATCAAGCAGACTGTTTTCAGATAGGCAATATGATGAACTGATGTTAAGTGAAGTGAACAGAACCAAAAGAGCATTGTACACAGCAATAACAAGAGATGTGATGATCAGCTCTGATAGACATGGCTCTTTTCAACAACAAGGTGATTCAGGCCTTTTCCAATAGACATGATGGAGAGAACCAATTGTATCCAGAGGAAAGACCCTATGGGGACTGAATGTGAAACACAATATAGTATTTTCACCTTTGTTGTTATTTGCTTTTTTTTTTTTTTTTTTTTTTTTTTTGCTTTCTCCTTTTTTTCCCCTTTTGATTTGATTTTTCTTGTGCAGCACAATAACTGTGGAAATGTTTAGAAGAATTGCACATGTTTAATCTATATTGGATTACTTGCTGTCTAGGGAGGAATTCGGTGAGGAGGGAGGGAGAAAAATTTGGAACACAGGTTTTACAAGAGTGAATGTGGAAAACTATTTTTGCATGTATGTTGAAAAATAAATAGCTATTATTATTAAAAAATTGTAAAAAGAAGATGGTACCTGAGAGTGGAATTGTGGGTTCTAGGCCGCTGCTTAGAATATGGCAATAACTGGCTGCTAGAAAGGGACAGATGGTGCCTAACAAGGTCTGGTAAGAAAGTGATTGCCTAGAATCCTTCAAATCAAATCAAAAAGTCTTACAACTGGCAAGGAAGGGAAGGGCAAAAAGGGAATTAAAAAAAATAAAACTATAGTATATTCAGAATAGCAGTAGGAATGACCAGCAATCAAGGGAGGAACTAATAATAAAACTCATGAACTTGGATATCCATACATAAGTACACAAAGTTTGATTTAAAAAGAAAGGTGAATGTAATCCAAAAAGCATCTGTCTTCTAGGCACCCAGTACATACAGGGAGAGAGAGGGAGAGGAGGGGAGGGGGAGAGGGGGAGAGAGAGAGACAGCTAAATCTTAAGGCAAAGAGGCAAATTTGTCCGATCTTACAACTAACACTGAGTGTTGGTGGGATGAAACTCATGACTGGGACATTAAGGTCCGAAGGGTATCTTGTACATCAATCATTCAAAAATAAAAGAAGTGTAAGGTAGCGTGTGCAGAGTGCAGCATTGTATATTGAGATAAATTCAAGTGACAAAACTCAGACATATGAGGGAAATGTAATGGAAAACACTAGGGTGTGGATTAGTCAGTCACCTAACATTTCTTAAGCACTTACTATGTCCCAGGTACTGTGTTAATCGCCAGTGTGGGGGAGGAAAGCATGAGTCTGAATCTGGGATCTGACCTGCTGAGTCAAACTTCCCCAAAGATGCAATTTGGATGTTATTTGGTTGCCTGGGGGCAGTGAAGGCAAAGAGGCCGGCCTGCAAAGGCCAGTCAGGAAATGCTATGGGGAAGACCTGAATTCAAGTTTTCCTGATTCAATAGAGTTGGTTTTACATTTAAAAAAACAAAAATCTACTTTGTAAGTACAGGAGCAGGGAGATTTGGTAAGTACAGGGGCAGGGAGGTTTGGTTAGTTCAGGGGTCCTCAAACTATGGCCCGCGGGCCAGATGCAGCAGCTGAGGATGTTTATCCCTCTCACTCAGGGCTATGAAATTTCTTTATTTAAAGGTCCACAAAACAAAGTTTTGTCCAGCCTCCAGCAGTCTGAGGGACAGTGAACTGGCCCCTATTTAAAAAGTTTGAGGACCCCTGGAGGTGATCTGAAAAGATCTCTAGTCATCTCAGTGTGAGTTGGGAGTCAGAAAAGCTAAAAAGAGGAATCATTTTTAAAAGGTGGGGGAGGGAGACTACCCCTTTGTCCACTTGTGGCCTCCCCCTTCCGGGGAGGACACTGATCACCTCCAGAATACCAGGAGAGTGGCCAGGATGCCAGATAAGGATTGGTCCAACAAAGTGGGGAACATTTATCTTGAAGAAGATAAGACTCAGGGAGAAATTACATACATCTTCAGGTATCTGAAGGGCTGTCACATCGAAGACAGATCAGATTTCTTCTGTCTGACTCTAGAAGACAGAGCTAAAGGCGCTGGTTAAAGTGGTGCCTAAATGTGTTCTAAATGTGAACATCAACTTTTGTCCCTGGGATCTTAATACTCTTGGTTCCCTTTGTATTTCTGAGGATTTTATTTTATGTGTTTAAAATCATTATTCTGCCAAGGCAGTCCATGACACACCCATCGTACCCACATCCACCGAGAAGGGTAAACCCTAACAGCTAAAGCTAGCCCCAAATGCAGCAGGAGGTGGCGGGTTCCTCTCTGCTGGAGCTCTCTGAGCCAAGACCAGATGGACCCCTTGTGGGGTGGGTCGTACAGAGCATTCCTGTCCAGGTGTGGGTCAAACTAGCCCGCCCACTGGGATTCTTCCCATCCCAGGGTCTATGTTTCTTACTAAGCAAAAAGAGAGAGGAGGGTGAAAAGGAAGGAGGACCCCCCCCCCCATAGGGGACAGAACAGCTCTAAGGGTTCCCTTTAGGGGATATTCATTCAGTAAGTTCTGTGTTACAACAAGTAAGACATGAAATGCCTCACGACCTTCACTAACAGAAGCGTTTGGTCAAATTGCAAGTCAGTCTTAAAGAAGATTCCTGACAGCCTCTAAGATGGCAGCCGCCAGCCTCGGACTAAGAAGCAAGGGACCTTATTAGACAAGGGCGTCTTCCTGGGGAGAGACATTCTTCAGCTGGCTGCCAGAAAGGCTCAGGACTACAGGTGAGGAAAACCACTTAACGGCCTCTCCGTACTGCTTCGGTATCTACGGGCCCATAATAACCGGGCTCTTTCACGGCTGAGAAACATTTGGGCAGAGCCGGCGGCCCGAGCGGAGAGCTCTGCCCCGAACGCCCCTGGTCCTAGCAAAGCAGCAGCGTGAGAAGCTCCTCCACCCCGCCGCCCACCCCTGGGCCGAGCAGCCAGCCCGCAGACCAGTCTGGGGAAGGCCGGGCGGGGGGCGCCCTCGGATCGCACCAGAACCCACCTGTGTTGGATGGAGTGAAGCTCGGCAGAGACGGGCTGTTGAGGCCAGGGAGCAACACTGGGGGGATGCCCTGTAACGCAGGATAAGCCGTGGGGAGGTTAAGAGCTTGAAGAGGAGGGTTGTCGAACATCCCCGGCTGCTGAGCCGCCAGCCCGAGAACTTCGTTGGCCTTTTTGATGCGATCCAGCTCTTGCTGAGCCATCAGCTGGCGGACGGTGGCCGGGTCGAAGTACTCCTTCTCCTTGTCCAGCTGGCTCCCGATGGTGTCTTTCACTTTGGAGATATGCTGCTGAGAAAAGATATGGTCGCGTACAGACAGCCGGGCGCTGTACTTGATGCCACACAAAGTGCACTCTGTTTTGGGTCCCTCGTAGCTTGTTTGGTTGATACCGAAATGCTTGGCCATGCTTAGCTTGGACTTCTTCTCCTTCGCTCGGGCGTTCTGGAACCAGACCTGAACGACTCTCTTTGGCAGTCCAATGTCATTGCCCAGGACCTCGCACTCCAGCATGGTTGGCGTCCTGTAGTCGTTAAAGCACGACTTGAGGACCTTCAGCTGAAGGTTGGTCATCTGAGTCCGAAACCGTTTCTGGCCCGGCCGGTCTCCGCCGTCCCCGGACTTGCCGGCCGAGCCGCTGGCCCCGGGGCTCGGGGAGCAGGGATCGGCCAGGCTGGACGTCTCGCTGTAGTCCACCGTGCCTTCGTTGTCGTATTCCTTGCTGTAAAAGCTGGGAGCCGGGCTGACCAGGCCGGAGGACAGGCGATCTTCGTACTCGGACATGGCCATCATGGCGGCTTTGGTCAGCCCCTCGCTGGGCGCCGCCGACGACTTGGTTTCGGTGGCTATTCCCGTGGCGCTGTCGTTGTCCGCGTTGCCTTCGTCTCCCGTGGTGGTGTCCGTGATGGCCGTGTTGACGGAGGAGCAGTCGTCGTTGTCCAGCTTGGTCTGGTCGAAGCTGAGATTGACTGAGGACATGGAGGGACTTTCGAAGTCTTCTATGCCTTCCACTTTGATGGAGGAAGGGCTGAGCAGGGTTCTGGGGGACAGCTCCATGGTTTTACTCACCGGCGAGAGGGGCACCCCCTGGCCGTCGCTGCCGCCGGGCGGCAGGTGGGAAAAGCCGCTCCCGTCAAAAAGGTCTCCTTTCATCTGCATGCCGCCGTCGCAGTCCAACAGCATGGCGGACAGGGTCAAGTTGTAGCCAGCTCTTTTGGCCTCGTGCCAGTGGCGGGAGCGGATGTGGGCCTCCAGAGCAGTCTTGGCTTTGAAGAGCGCCCGGCAGAAGGGGCACCGCCTGTGGGCCTGGGCGGGGCCCACGGCCCGAAACTGCCCTTTCCTCTCCCGAGCGCGGGTGTTCTGAAACCAGACCTGCACCACCCGCTTTTTCAGGCCCACTTCGTGTGCAATGTGGTCCAGCATCTTCCGGGTGGGGTTGGAGTCCAGCAGGTACTTCTGGTAGAGGATCTCCAGTTGCTCGGGAGTAATGGTCGTCCTTAAGCGCTTGTCTCTCTGAGGCTCCTCTCCCCCGGTGCCGCTGTCGTTCTCCCCGGGGCTGGCGCTGGCCTTCTCCTCCAGCTTCCTCTTCAGCGTGTTCATGGTGGAGGTGGGCGTGGAGGGGGACGTGGCCGAGCTGGCCGGCACCTGGGGCAGGGCCCCGGACAGCAGCTGGCTCGCGAGCAGCGGGTTACTGGGGTCGAACAGCATGAAAGGCATGTCCAGCGTCCTGTCCAGAAACTGGGGGTGGATGAACTGGTTCTGTGCGCTCAGGAAGTGGAGCTGCTGATGCTCTTGCCAGTGCTCAAAGGAGGGGAAGGCCAGCTTGCACTGGTCGCACTGATAGGGGATGAGCTGGGGAGGGAGGTTGGCCAGCTGCTGCGGAGTGGAGGTGTGGAGAGGCTTGAGGGACAGGTGGGAGAGCTGCGAGGACGGGCTGGGGCTCGACTGGGGCAGGGAGCACGCGGGGGGCGCCTGCTGCGGCGGCTGCTGCAGGGCCGGGGAGGGCAGCGCGGGGTTCTTCGGCGGGGCGGCGTTGCCCTTCTGGTCCGGCTGGTCGGCCGGCGGTGGCGGCTGAGACTCGTGCTTTGGCTGTACTTGCTTCTCTTGGGTTTGGTTTGGCTGTGCCCCGGGAGGTTCGGGCTGCTTTGGTTTCTCGTCTGTAGCTTCTATTTTGGAGCCGAAGGCGGAGGCTTCCTCGGCCTCCGCGCTGAGCTGCAGAAAGGTGGAAGCCGACGCGTTGGCCGCCGAGGCCGGGGCCCCGTAGGCCTGGGAGGGCATCGGGGTGCTGCAGGAGGAACTGGTCGGAGTCAGCAGCTCCAAGGCGTCCATAGAGTCCTCATTTTGGCTATCGTCCTGCCCGTCCTCGTCCTCGTCTTTGTAACACAGCTTTTTCTGATGCTTAATAAGATCAAAAATACGTTGAAAGACTAAGTTACATTTTTTGCACTGGTAGTTTAAATTGCTCGTTCGGATATACCTGTCATTGGTAAGCTCGCGCCTTTCCCCATCCTTGCCCTCTCCCTGGTTTTCGTAATTCTTCCTGGCCTTCTGCCGGGCGTTCTGAAACCAGACCACGATGACTCGGGTGGGCAGGTTCAGTAAATTGGAAAGCTGTTCAAATTCGTCGTCCTTTGGGTAAGCGTTGGCGTCGAAGAAATCCTGCAGGACTCTCAGCTGGTAATCGGTGAACCGCGTCCTGGATGACCTCTTGCTCCCCCAGTACTCGTGTTTCTGGGGTTCCGGCGAAGGTGGCCGCGAGTCGATCTTGAGTTCTTCCAGGCTCGTGATGGGGGGGTTGCTGAAGTTGTAGGGCGAGTCCTTGTTGCGCTGGCGCTCCTTGAACAGGGTATTTCTGAACCAGTGCTTGATCACCTTCTGGGGCAATCCGGACTTGTCGGCCATCTCTTTGATCTGTTCCTCACTGGGGGAGTTGTTGATGTCAAAATACTGCCGGAGGACGCGGAGCTGGTCGTCCGTGATTCTGGTGCGGGGCCTCTTGTTCTGCTGCTGGAGCAGGCTGGGGTTGAGCTGATGCTGGTAAAGCTGAGCCAGGTCGGCGGGCAGAGGGTCGACCGGACCGAGCTGAGGGGGCAACTGGGCTGGCAACGTCTGCAGGGGCATGGTTTGCATCATGAGCGGCGAGAAGATGGGCAGCTCCATGGGCATGGAGAGCTGCGTGAGCGGCACGGAGGGCTGGGCCGGGGCGATGGTGGGAGAAGTGATGGGAGGAGCGGGCGTGGGGAGAGTGGGGGTGGAGGCCGGCTGGGGTGGCGCCACGGGGAGCGGCGGGGGCGGGGGCGGCGGCGGGGGCGGGGGGGCGGCGGCTCCGGAGTCTGGGGTCTCAGCGGGTACAGCTTATCGTAGTGCTCGCGGTACTGCTTGGCGAACCTCTCCAGCTGCTTAAAGGGAAAGTAGTGTTGGTGCACGTGCTCTTGGTGACTCTTCAGGATCAGGATGTTGGAGAAGAGCTTGCCACACGAGTCGCACTCCAGCTTCTCCAAGCTGTCTCCTGGCTCCGCCTTGCCACTCTTCTTCTGCACTTTCTGCTTATTCTCGTTGTACTGGATGACCAGCTCAAAGCCAAAGTTCTCCAGCAAGGCCTTGGTGGCGTTGCCCCTGGCGTCCGAGGCGATGCGCGGGGGGAGCATCGCGGCTTCGGCGCCGGCTCCGGGCGCGAAGTCTTTCTTGTCTTTGGGCTTGGAGGCGTCTGCATGGGATTCCTTGGGGCCGGCGCCCCCCTCGCCCCTCTCTGCGCCCTCCCTCGGACCCTCTTTGTCTTTTTCCTTGACGACCGCGGCCTTGCTCTTCTTCTCCGGGTGCTGGCCCTGCGGCAGGAGGGCGGTGTGCGGCTGCGACAGCGAGAGCTGGCCCTGCGGCGGCGGCTGCTGCTGCAGGATCTGCTGGTGGCTCTGCTGGGGGATCTGCACCTGAGCCTTCAAGTCCTCCAGCAGGCCGGGGCCGGTCCCGGTCAGCATCAGGCTGGCCCCGCTCGTGACGGGCAGGCTCACGTCCGGGTTGAGCTGGAACTCGGCACTGGGGATGTAGAAGGGGAAGAGCAGATGCTGCTGCTGCTGCAGCTGGAGCAAGGTCTCTGTGGTCATGGGGAAGTGGGGCAGCAGGGCGGGGTTGAAGAGCTGGGACTGGATGAGGGCCGCCTGCTGCTGCAGCTCCTGCTGCAGGTGCGCCTGGACCTGGGCCTGGGCCTGCGCCAGCGTCTGGGCCTGCTGCTGCTGCTGCTGTTGCTGCTGCTGCTGCTGCTGCTGCTGCCTGGAGGCGATCATATCTGCCAGCTTCTTGCGGTTGACCTCCTTGGGCTCCGAAGGGGAGGCGATGCTGGAGGCCACGGGGTTCCCGAGGGGCGGCAGCCCCCCCGCACTGTCGCCCGGGGCCTGGCCGAGCAGACTGGCGCCCGGGGCTGGGCCGGCGCTGCCCGAGCTGGCGGCGGGGAAGGCGCCGCTGCCCCCGCTCGTGCTCACGGGACTCGGGGCCGAGGCTCCCAGAGGGAGGCTGTTGCTGTTGCCGGTGCCGTTGCTGGCCCCGCTGCCCCCCGCGGCCTCCAGCTTGGCTGCTCGCGCCTTGGTCTGATGCAGCACGGACCGCATGTGGATCTCCAGAGTGGAACTCTGGCTGTAGGCCACGTTGCAGGTGTTACACTTAAAGGGCTTGTTGTCGGGACTACTGGTGGGCTCTGGCTGGCCGGTGGCCGACTCCTGGAGGGCTCTCTTTAACTTGTGCAGATGGGAGACCGAATTATAGTGAACCAAGAGAATGTTCTTTTGGGTAAAAGACTCCTTGCAGACCGTACATTTGTAAGGGCGGGAAGGATCCAGAAACTTCTCCATTGTGAAATTTGGGCCTTTTCTGAAAGGAAGAGCCCTCTTTGGTTCCGAGCCTGAATCCTCTTGGACTGACCCAGAATCGCTGCCCGTGGGGCTCTGCTTATCCTCCAGGTCACTCTCCTCCTCCTTGTCCTCCTCGACGATGATGGTGTGATCTTCCGCCAAGGAGGGGTCGCCCATGGCCAGGAGGTCGCCGTTGACCAGGAGGCCGCTGTACAGCTGCTGGATGTCTGCCTCGCTCAGCTCCAGGTGGCTGGTCTCGAGGTGCTTTTTCAAGGCCTGGAAAGTCCGAAAACTGCGTTGGCAGAGGCAGCACATGGTGGCCGCCCTGATGACGTGGTACTGCGAATGGAGCTGGAGCTTCTCCACCGTCTTGAAGGCCAGGCTGCACTGATTGCAGCGGTACTTGTACACGTGGCGGTCGGACACGGGCAGCTGAGGCCTCTTGGCGTGGACCTCATTGAAATGCGTCTGAAGAGCTGAAGAGGTTTTGAAGACTTGGTTGCATCCTTTCTTCCAGCACAGGAAGCCCGATTCCTCCCGTGCAGAGCTTGGGTCAGCGGCAGAGGGTTTCAGCTCTCCGCTATGTTCTGTGCTTTCCGGTGGCAGGACATTCTTCCCCAGATCCTCTGAGGTTTCTGAAAAATAGAAAAAACCCCAAAGAGAAATGAAAAAAAAAAATGTTAAGAAATGTCAGCAAGGGTTTTCCACTGTGATAACAGCATATTAATGCAAAGTGATCAAGGAAAGGGGGAGGCAGCCAGTGCGAGAGAGCAAATCGTCTTAAAAATGTGGTTTTAATACTTTCCAAGCAAAACATCTTATAAAGCAAGAGACAAATAGATGCAGAGTAAAAGTTACACTTTACAAGAGATCTTTAACATAAATCTAGAATAAATTTAAGATAAATCTAATAATCGATCCAGAAGGTGAAGGCATACTGAAGAAAATCTTTATTTTCTTGGGTCCGAAATAGCTACCCATTTTGGCCTGGGTCTCTTTTTTTCCATATAAGTCCCAGAAAACTTTCAAAGGGAAAAAAATAACACTGATTCTTAAAAAACAAGTCAGATCATACTGGGTTTGGCACATAATTCTTTTCAAATTGAAAATGTTTGACGTGTTATTTCTCTCTTTCAAGGGAAAAAAAATCTGCCCACCTATAAACTAGATGGTATTGCTATAAGCTACTCTTACTTTTGGTTCAAATCTGCTTGTTGAATTTTTTCTCTGTCCATAATAATGTATGATGAAATCATTTATTCTCAGAAAACAATTCTCTAAGTATCTACAATAGAAGAGGGAATCATTCTGAGAGAATCATTTCTTATTGCGTCTTGGGGGTGGTAACATCTACAAACATCCTCACTATCTTAAAAAATCTCAGTGTCTCTCTGCATTAGGCAGGGCAAGCCGATCATCTTAGGTTGGTTGATGGTGCTGTGACGTTCTTAGATGTTTTGATTGCGGCGAGTTCCTTCGTTAGGTTTAACTCTTAAATGAGACAATTTAGAATCTATTTGGCTCTCCTGAGAGGTGAAATATGGACAGCATAGATAAGTAAAGATCATTCCTTAGCCCCAGAGAGGGAGCTACCCACAACCAGGAAAAAGCAGTTTAAACTTCTACAAGACAGACATCTGTAGAGACCCTCTATTCTTCACCCCAAGAAGTAAAACTGAATCTTTAGGCAGGAGGGGACCAAGTCTGTGACTCCAAAGTCATTTCACGTAGTTCATTGCTCTATAAAGGATAATTCCTCATGAAAAAAGATACCTAATTTCTTGATGCTACCAAGCTGAAAATTTCATTACTCAGTTTCAGCTGTGAGGCTACTTGGTCCACTTGATACTGCTTATAAGAGCTACTCACATATGCAGTGGGTCCCTACAGATTCTTTGTTTTATATTTCAAAACACTTGGGTCACAAAGCGGATCACACCCGTTTAAAACAGAGGAAGATACCAAAATTCCACTGTCTGTCTATTTTTAGATGAATATGAATAAAGTATAAACAAATGCCAAATGACATTGACATTGACAGATAACGTCAAAGGCCAAAGACAGCCAACACGATCCTCCCATTTCCTCAAGAGGTAGATCTCTGTGGATCCCTGCTTGGATCCTCCAAACCTCAGGGGTGCTTTTTGGGCCTAGGATTTGCTTTTACGTTAATTCTCTGCAGTCCAGAAGGAGGTAACTGACCAGGCTGCTTTCCCGCCTCCTCTGGGTTGGAGCTCCCATCTCGGTCTGGAACAGCGGCCGGGAGAAACATGCTGCTGGGCATCATCATTTCAGGGGTTGTCACCTGAGGCAGGAGAGACGGAGAAATGAAGAGAGTCAAATGGGGAGGAAGGGGAAACAAAACGGGAAGATGTTGAAAAATTCTTTAATAAGCAAAATTAGCCTTCCCCAGTGTGAAGGCGGAGGTGTCACTTTTCATAGCTCACTGAAGATTCCTGTTTATTAGACAAAGCTTGCATCAGTCAAAAGTGTTTCTACGGTTACATTCTGGACATAATTAGCAGTGCACACTTGAAGAATAATCTTATTATTAATATTTTTCCTTTATGCAGAATTTTGACTTTGATCACTGACAATATTTTGTCATGGGTTGTGAAACTTCTTGTGCAGCCAATTAGGTAGATAAGTTGAAAGGCCCACCTTAAGCTGCTGAAAACATAATAAGGGGCCTAATTAAATCATACCTAGTAAAGTACACTGTAATCTTGAAGCAGGGAGCATTGTAGTACTGTTTTCAAAATGTATTCAGGCAAGAAAGGAGGGGAATAAGAGAGGAAGGAAAGGGTAAGAATAAGAAGAAAAGGGAACAAAGGAAAGATGAGGACAGGCAGACAAGTTGGCAGATTTTCCAGGAAAACAACGTTTTGTAACCCTTTACGCACTCAGATCAAGAGAACAGGAACACTCCCCATGCCTCACTCAAGTCAAGGATTGTTTCTCGAGGGGCTGCCATGGGCAGAAGACATCAGAAGGCAGCATCTGATGTGGCCGACGGAGCCAGCCCCGTGGAAGATCGCCAGCAGGGGAGGACCTGACTCTGCCATCAGCCAACGGCCTTCAACACGGTGGGGCTCACTCAACTAGCCTGGATCAAAAAGAGCCACCCTTCTGCATCCGGCTCCTCTCCGTGCTTCGGTCTTTCCCACCATTGTGCTACACACTACCCATCTAAAGAAGGGCCTACTAATTTGGTACTTGGAGTTGAGAACCACCTCGCCTCACAACATCCAACGCAAGAATTCAAATTCTCTACTTCTAAAAGGGGAGATGCCCAATTTGACTTGCAGGCGTGATTACACACCAGGTTTCCTTACCTTTTTGCCTGCTGTCATACAACAAAATTCAAGTGGAGTTCGTAGTACATTAATAAACTTTTCTAATATAACTACAAAACTTTCTAACCTTTTCTATAAGAACCAGAAATAAGGATATACGAGATTATTTTTATATGTATGTAAAATAAAACATACAAAATAGAAAGTTTTACATTTATATATTTTATCAACAATGTAAAATAAAGAGATATGCATTCCTATTTTATAGGAATTTTATTTTATAAAAATGAAAATAACATGAAATTTATATTTATGTTTCTAAATATAAAAATATTTTGAAGATGAAGAATAAGTGAAATAATCATCATCTATTTGTCACCCATAACCACTTAGCAGGAATAACTAGACTAAATGTTTCAACAATGTCATCTTTACAAGAGAGAAGACAGTAGAGTGGATGGAGAGTGAGCTTTGAAGTCAGGATGACCTGAATTCAAATCTGCCTTTGACAGAAACTGGTCATATGATCTTAGCCAATCTACTTAATCTCTAACCAGAAGTGTTAATCAAATGCCCTGGATTTAAAAAATAATGAGGAGGGGCAGGTAGATAGGGCAATGGATAGAGCTCCAGCCCTGAAGTCAGGAGGACCTGAGTTCAAATCTAACACTTCCTAGTTGTGTGATCCTGAGCAAGTCACTTAACCCCAATTGCTTCAGCAAAACAAAGACAAAAACAAAAATCATAATCAGGAAATGTTGGACAAAATAAATAAAAATATAACAGAATACAGATAATGTAAATGTGTGGATTTTCAATGTCTTTCTGTACAGTTCCAATGGCCTCATTTTCACTTGAACTTTACAAGTCTGCCCTAGATAACTCTACAAGTTGCAGGAAAGGTCCTGATCTCAACTGGGAGAAGGAGTTTCCTTATCAAGGAACTCCTAATGACAATGAAATCCCAAATGCTGTCCTAATCCAATCATACATGCTTGCATCTTCCAAACTTGGACAATACCTAGATTAATGTGGGTATTCAATGTATTGCAATTGGTTTTTTGGAAGACCCAAATTATTCTCCAAATTGTTGCTGACATTCACTGCAACATCAAGATCTCCCTTTAGATTATAGTTGAAATGCTAAACATTTGAAAAGAGGACAGATAATGACTTTATGGGCACCAAGAAGCTATAGTATATCACAGTGAGAGACACCAATCATGTTGTGGGAGAGCCAGACACCAAATGACAGGCACTGAGGTAAGGACTTCAATGAATCCCGTTTTCCAAAGAACAGGTGCAGCACAGGTGAATAAGACTGCATGAGACAGCATTTCTGCTCTTACAGACATCTGTACCCCCTTAATACAACATGTAACAGCAGCTGGTTAAGTCTGGGGGTTGATGAATCAATGGCGCTGAGAATGCCAAACTCATTCCATCTACTTTCTTTTTAATAGAAGGTATTTCTGACCAGTGTGGTTGGGGGGGGGGGGGGAGTTCCAGTGGGAATCCAAGAAGTGAAAGGTCACCGATTAATTTATAGTAACCAGCCTCAGAAAAGGGGGTAGGGAATGGGGGGTGTGTGTGGGGATGAGTTGGAGAGAAAGAGAGGGAAAATGAATATTCCCTCCTGTCCCTTCTCAGTTGAAGCTGCAGGATCAGTCCTTTCCTGGGATCTTTAGGAATTATGAAAAATAAATCATGAGAAATGAAAAAAACCCTACAGAGTAAAAAAGAATAAAATTATCTAACACCTCAGCTGCACATCATTATAGAAAACTGTGAGCTTTTTATACACATTACAGTAAGGCAGACATCCCCACTAACAGACTCAGTACGACGGATCAGTAATTGTTTTCATACACTTTAATTAGAAAAACTCAGATGGCTATGAATAATAATGGAAAAGAGAGACTTTTGCACTTGAAAGGTTGAAGTCAATCAAGTGTGAATGACGGCAAAAAAAGAGAAAAAAAAAAGAGACACCAATTCATCAGCCCTCTGTTGTCTCGTGGAGTCTTTAATCATAATTCCTGATTGGGATTCAAGAAGGCAGTAAGCAGAAGTCCTTTGTCTGCCTTCACCTTCCGTCAATTAACTCTCCCCGAAATATAATCATCAACCTCACATGCTCTTCTGCATCTTAATCGGGGCCTTCAAACCAGTAAGTCTTGCCCTATATGTATTTAAGTAATTACCTTTATCTACCTGCATCTTTATATATACAATATTCCCTTCCCTCGTCACCCCGGGGGAAAAAATGGTTTGGTATATGAGATAGTAACAGGCAAGAAATTCCCAGGAGGCCAAGGGAAAGATGCTTAAGGGAAGGGAAGAACAGTCCAGGGATAGTGTTTGGGGAGGTTTGTGTATGCCTCTGAGCAGAGACGTGGATGAAGATGTGTCTAGAAATCTGTTTGGGGCATCCAGTTCTATTTTCAAATGCACAAATGTTGTACCTGCTATTCTCATTTCTTCCTCCTTTGCCAATTTATTCTAGATTCCATATTTTAGAGGTCTTACCCTTGATTCTTTGTTCAAAGGAGCTTAGCTCTGACTTCCCTTAAAAAATAATCCTGCTTACATATATTTCTCCAAAAAGCATCTCTTTTCTCTGACAGAAATCAAGGAAAGTGGCCAGTAGAGCTTTTCACTAACATTATCTACCTCCCTCATATTCAAAACATGCTTAACAGACCAACTACAAGTAGAGACTCGTCTGGCTCAGCAACAGTTTGCAAAAGAGAAGACAGAAGCAGTGGGAGAATAATAATGCAGGATTCAAATCTTGAAATCCTTTTCCCATTGGAGGTCTGGGATATGCTTATGAGGACACATGGTACGGTTGTACTGATACCTGGGCTTCTTCCAGTTTGTTTCTGGTGTGAAACCTCAATTAACCAATCCTACATTAAACAGGGCTCTCCAATAACAACAATTACAATTCTGCTTTCTCTTTTTAAAAGGCAAAGGGGAGTATGATAATGTGCAAAGCTGATATTAGGGACTAATTTTAAAAATAACTTCTAAGGATATATGAGTATATCTAAACTTCTAACATCTAAGGGCATTAATCAGAATCCTAAATCACTGTTGAGAGCCACAATCCAAAATATGTCCAGATATTTTCCCCATAGATCACTAAATGCAGAAAAATGGACCAGGATATTTTTGAAAAGTTTTCAGCAAGTAAAGTGGTTACTAAACCTGAAAATTCATTAATGAGCCACCATCCCCCAAGCATTTCGGTGAAATGGAGTTTCATATGAGTGAGATGTAGGTTTGTAAGGTAGACATGTATAATGTGAGAAGTAACAGGCAAGGTTTTAGGAAAATGTATCATTACCATTGCCTTAAAACCCATACTAGAAAAATGGATCCAGATACTTCTCTAGATCAATGACAGGAATAGGGCAAAAGCTTGAAAGGTCAAAATCCTTTACCCGACATGTAAAGGCCACAAAGTTTTTAGCTGGCAAGTGACAAAACTGCAGCTAATACTTTAACATTTTGTGATAAAACAAAAAAAAACAATTTCAGCATAAGGGAACCACATGACACTACAGTTGCTTTTGGGTTGTTTTAATTTTATGACAAGACCTCAACTTTTGGTCATCCCACACCAACCCTTCTTCTGGGAGTAAAGCATTTTCAATCATAATTTCTTTTCATTCTTGAATTCAGTAAATATTTACTGAGCAGCAAAACACTTTGCTGGTCACTGCAGGTATACAAAGAATGAGGCTCCCAATGCCCTTATGGACTGAAGTTCTAGGGGAGACAAGTACATGAATAGTTCAAGGCAGGATGTGGTAAGTGTTGTGAGAGGTAGAAACAAATGGGAGGTTGGGGAGGGGACATTGTTTTCAGCTTGTGGGGAAGGGAGAATAATCAGGAATGGCTTTGTCCCTGAAGAAATGGCATTTTACTGGCCCCTAAGGAACCAGTAGGGTTGAGATAGAGATCAAAGGAAGATTTCAGGAGCATAATGCATGAGAAAAAGTAAAGAGTTGGGAAGTGCAAAGTCACAGAGAGTCTGAATAAATCCAATTGACTGAAATATAGGATTTCTGCTGATTAACAATGGTAGACTGAGATGGACAGGTAGACTGAGGCCAAACTGTACAGGTCCTTGAATGCCAAGGGGAAGAATAGGGTAGATAAAGAACTGATGTTTTGTCAGGAGGGAAGAAGCAGGATCTGAGCAGTGTAAGAACTTAGAAGATACTGGATGAGGGAGCAGGATCCCTGTCACAGTCATATGTCATATCTCACGAGTTCATCCCCCTCCCCCTGTTTTAGTCAAAAAAGGGTTCAAATTTGGGCTTAAATTTTCCTTTCACAAACCTTTGCTCTCATGTTGGAGACTTCATCATATACAATCATCATACACAATCATATACAATATAATATACATCATATACAATCATACAAAACTCTAGCATCACCCTTCTTAACCTGCCGTGACTACATTGTCACTCTACTGCTGATCCTCAATTTTACCATTAACTCTAACTATTCCTGCTCTGTCATCTCTCAATTCTGAAATTTCTCTCTTATCATACACCCATCTACTCCCATTTCTCCCTTTGTCTTAATTCTTTACTCCTACCTGTGTGCTACTGAACACAGCTGAGCTAAGGCACAACACAGCTACCCGAGTCCACTACAAAACCCAGTCATAGATTAGCTAATCCTGACTGGGCTCTCACTGTCAGGAGGCAAATTCTTTTATTCCTCTTTGATGGCCCAACACACTCTCCACAACGACTACTATAAACTTTCTCATTTCTCAAGATCTCTATACCACGCCATCCCTAGGAGGAGAAGACTTTGCCTACTCTTCCACTGAGAAAATGAAGAAATCCACTTAAGTCAGTCAACTAATTGGCATTTATTGAGCTTTCTCCATGGTTACCAAAGATCTCCTAATTGTTAAATTTAATTTCTCTGTCCTATCCCATGCAATCTCTCTACAGCTTTTAACACTGACCACCCCTCTTTGAAGACTCTGTCCTTCCTTAGCTTCCATGCCTCTAAATTGTCTTTGTTCTCTTTCATTTTCTGTAACTGATCCCTTCTTAGCCTCCTCAACTGGATCATTATCTAATTCCTTCCCACTAGATCTCCCACTGACAGATACTCTTTTCCATAGCTACCCTCCCAAGGCTCTAGTTCAGGTCCTCTTTTTAATTCTATATTTTTTCTTAAGTGATCTCATCAGCTCCTACAGTCTCCTCCTCCTCCTCCTCCTCCTCATCATCATCATCATCCATCTCTACACAGATGGTTCTAAAATCTGTATCATCTATCCCTAATATTTTCTAAACTCCAATTCTATATCATCTAACTTTACTTGGATAGTTCATCAGAACATCAAACTCAACAAATCTGTCACAGGACTTTTTACATCCTCCCTCCCACCTCCAACTCTATCCTTCTTTTTGTTCTTAATTATTTTACTGGAGAGTGCCACCACCCTTTCCCAGACATCAAGGTTTGTAATTTTGGGACACCACATTTGACTCTTTCTTCTTCCTTACTACTTATAGCCAATCAGCAGTCAAATCCTGTTGAATCAACTTCTATATTGATGTGTCAAACTCAAATAGAAATGGGTCAGGAACCCTTTAGGTTACATGCTGACTTAGAAACAATATATGAACATTACCTATATTCTACTTTTATTTTTATTTATTTTGCTATCCATTTCCTAATTACATTTTAATCTGATTTTGCCACATACCAGGTCACGGTTTTTTTTTTACACCCCCATCTCTATACCATCTCTTCCATGTCTTTCCACCAATACTGTCATTACCTTATTTCAAGTCCTCATAATTTCTAATCAGGGTTATTTCAGTAGCCTCCTAGACCTTAAGGTCTCCAATCTATCCTCTATAAAACAATCAAATTAACATTTCCAAGACACTGATCTACATCACTCCTCTACTGGAAAAAAGCACCAGAGGCCTTTTTTGGCCTCTAGAATAAAATAATGCCTAAGGTCGTCATGTAAAGACCCCATAATCTAGTTCTCATTTACTTTATTCTGTATTTCTCTCCTTCATGGCCTCTACATTTCAGCCAAATTTAGGCACTAGCTGCTCAACAAACTGGACATTTTCTGACTCTGTGCCCACAGGTTGACCCCTCCATGTCTCCCAGAATCCTTAGTGATTTTCAAAGCTCAGCCCAGATGCCAACTACTCTTTTATGTCTTTCATTCCCACCCCCTTATGTAATTGCCATTGTCTTCTAATCAAATATTCTTCTATTTTCTTCTCTAAAAACTCATCTCCCTCCACTAGAATATAAGCTCTTTGAGGCCAGGATACTCATTACTCACTCCTTCGGCACCAAACATAGCGCCTTCCACGTAGAGAGTATTTAAGAAGTATTTGTTGTATTCAACTCAGTTGAGTATCTGAACAAAAGTGGAGGAGGCCACGGAGACTGAAGAGACTTGACAATCTGTTGGGTCATAGTGCGTGAGAAAGAGAGGGGGTGTGAGGGGAGAGAGAGAGAGAGAGAGAGAGAGAGAGAGAGAGAGAGAGAGAAAGGAGGGAGAAGAAATGGAGGGAGGAAGGGAGGAGAGAGGGAAGGAGAGAGAGAGAAAGGAGGGAGAAGAAATGGAGGGAGGAAGGGAGGAGAGAGAGAGAAAGGAGGGAGAAGAAATGGAGGGAGGAAGGGAGAAGAAAGAGAAGGGGAGAGAGAGAGAGAGAGAGAGAGAGAAGAGAGAGAGAGAGGGAGGAGAGAGGGGAGAGAGAGGAGAGAGAAAGAATATGGATATTTAGAAAGAGAAAGGAATAAAAGAAGACTCCAAGGTTTTAGGCCTGAGTAACTAAAAGAATCAGGACACCACTTACAGATCGGGAGAAGTTAAGAGAAGGGGTGTGTGTGTGACAGATATATATGTTGAATTTGAGGTGCTGGCTGACTTTCTAAGTGAAGCCATTCAATGAGCAGCCTTCTGCTTCTTATTCAAATGTCAGCTGAAATCTCACCTTCTCCAAGAAACTTTCTTGGATCCTTTTAATATCCACATCTTCGCTCTGAGTCTTCCTAATTTATTCCATCTAGTCATCTCCCTATTAGATAATAAGCCCCCGAGACCAGTGACTCTCTTCTGTGTTCCCCGTGTCCCCCCAAGAGCTTAGAGACTGACTTGAGTTTATGTCTGTGTCATTTGACTGCTCCCACCATGTGCAAGGTATCAGCTGCAAGGGATGTAAGGATGAAAAATAACGTCACTGGCAGCTTAGGGAGAAGTGGGATGGGGGCTTTCTAGGAGAATTTGCCTTTGTGCTGCACCTTGAGGAAGAGCTAGGTCTGAGAGAAAGATCATGGGGGACATTTCAGGTGGAAAAATGACTTGAACAAAAGTAAGGATGGGCAAGTGGATCGTGGGTGTGTGTGTGGGGGGGGGAGGGCGGAAGATAGGCACAAACTGGTCTGACACAAGGTCCCATGTGATGAGGGTAGGTCGGGAGAGGGCAGAGAAAAAGGCAAATAAAATCCAAGTGGGGAGAGATCACTTCCCGGGAGACGTGGGATCTGGGCCAGGCTCTGAGGAGGGATTCGTGGAGGCCACGGTGTGGAAGGCGTGCTTCCGGACCTGGTGCTAGGGCTTTTGTGACCGCATGGAGACGAGAGGAAGCAAGAGAACATCTTCGAAGGGCTCGGGCTCTCAGGGTCGCTGGATCATTACGCAGAGTGGGCAGGGGCCTCGAAGGCCACCAAAACCAACCTCATTTTGGGAGCTAAGTCCCAGGAGTGAAATGGTTTTGTCCGAGGTCCCCCAACCCCCAGTCCGGCAGTTTTCCCTTCACCCCTCTGGCTGGATCAGGCAATGGCTGCAAGGGCAGACTAAGAGGCACACGGTGGATGGCTGTTAAATGCATCTGTTTCTTCTCTCACACGCGGTGAAGCCGCTGATGGTTTGGGAGGATGAGACCCTGTCTGTGCCCTGTCCGGGAGGGGCCGGAGAGGAGGAGAGCTCCTGCGGCAGCGAGGGGAAAGTCCATCCCTGGAGGAGCCAAGAAGGCCCGTGTCCAGGGGCGGCAGGGCCGGGAGCGTCCTCCATGCTGCTGCCCCAGGATCCAAGCCCAGTGCCCAGGAGGGCTTAGCAGGGGCCGCGCTCCAAGGCTTTAGGTCAGAAGTGGAAAAAGATGGCGGGATGAGTCTGGGGCAGGAGGCGAGAGCCCTGCCCGACACCGCGGCCTCTCATCCGCCCGCCCGAGCCTCGGCCCCCAGCCCCCTTCAGCCGGCACTGCTGGCTGGGTCGCAGGGAGGGGTGAGGGAGGCGCCTGCCCAGTCAGAGAATGGGGGGCTTGGACGGGATGGAAGGTGTGGTGGCTGACTGGGGCGAGGCACAGGAGGAAAGTTAAAGCTGGATTTAAGGTTTCCGTGGGAGGGTAATGGTGTGATCAAGGAAAAAGAGAAATCAGGAAGAAGGGAAGTTGGAGGAAAATGATAAGCACAGCTTTGGAAACACTGAGTCAGAAGATGTGGATGCAAACGTGGGGCTGCAAGGAAAGCAACAAACAAGTGTTTATCCAGGACTTACTGAGTGCCAGGCACTGTGGGATGAAAGAATCGGGCTTGAAAATATAGAAGTCACATGCCCAGAAGTGGTAACTGACGCTACTGGGAGGGGGGGGGGGGGGAGGTCTGGGGAGGAGGGCTCTTTACCGTCTTGTGTGGGTCACGGACCCCTGTGAAGCCGCTTAGCCCCCAGGGACCCCTTCTCAGAACCACACTGGTTGCCTACGTTCATAGTCAGAAATGCCAAGTTTCAGTTAGAGGTCGGTGAAAATAAAGATAGAATTCTTTCTTCCATCCAAGTTCAAGGACCTCCTGGAATCTCTCCACAGCTAGACAGATCTGTGGACTCAAGTGGATGACCCTTGGCTTAGAGAGAAAAGCCATAGAACTACAGTGAGCTTTAAGACGGCACTCAGAATGTCCATAGCCTTGCTTTTAGTGCCTGGAACTGTGCCAGAAATGACCAGATATTTAAACAAAGCATCTCTTGGTCATCCATGCGATAAAGGCAATATTAAATAGTCAGCTGTCCAGGAGGATTCGGGTTTGTCGTTGCAGTGTAGCCAGCTGCAGTCACACATTAGATTACTTTCTGTTCCATGCCCTGGCATCTCTCTCAGTTGGTTTTAATAAGACAGGAACAACAATTTCAAGACTGTTACTTCCTCTTCATTGTATCTGCAGGACTGAGGACACTCGCTGGTATATAGTAGGAGCCTAATAATGCTTGTTGACTTGACTTGGTAACTGGGAATAAGCTAGGGTTTCTCAATTCATCATGGATTTCCGGAGCTGCTTATCAGCTTAAAGGCTTAAAAATGATGCAAGTTATCCCCAGTCAGACCCAATAGTCACAGCACCAAGCCCGGCCCCAATGGTGATACCCGGGGGACCACCTTGATCCTGAATGCTTTTCTAATAGAAGGGGGCAGGAGTTGTAGAAGTCCAGTTCCCTGATCTGAAGTAATGGAACAACCCTAGCACCCTGCTCTGTTTTCAAGGGGTTATAATTCCAGGCCATTCATTTTTTCCCCGATTGACTATGTCATTGTAGAGTTCATACTCATGCAACCTCGTGTCTGAATGCTGTTCTCAGATTTAGATAAACAGATCTAGATGCAGATATGAGTTTGGATAACACTTTGGATTTGTCTCTCTTGGGAGCAAATCTTTATACCTGCTGCTAAAGAAGAAATTGACTCTTTAGGTCTTCTAGTTATCAAGTCTCAGGTAACTTTTTCTTCTTCAAAATCATGGTAGTAAAAAAACAAACAAACTCTAAAATTCCAAGTGGTTGGAAAAATTGAAAAATCCTTGGTCTATCATAGTTGCTAGTAAAAAAAGGGGGGGGAGATATAGGGAATAAATGAAGAAAGGAGAGGGGGAAGGGAGAGAATAGAATGAGAGGGAAGTGGGAAGGAAGGGAGAAAGGGAGGAAGAAGAAGGAGAGAAGGAAAAGGAAGACCTTGTAAAACTTACAATCTGTTACATACTAGGTCAGTCTATTGGTTTCCATAATTTTCTCCCCATTCATATGACATACCTAAATGTCAATACAATTTAACCATCAAGCCCAATTACTTCAAGGTCAGAGGTAACAAGATTGTTGCCTTTAAAGCTAAATAATTAAAAGGAAATCCAAAGCATTTTTTGCCTTTGCAGCAGATCACTTTGGAATTCTTTTTCAATGTGTCTTACAAACAAGCTGAGCTTGACCTGGATCCTCATTAGCCAGAATGTGAGGATGATTGAAGGGACTCTTTGGAGGTCACTTAGTTCATCTTCATCTAAGCAGGATGCTTCTGCCTCAACTGCCCACATCACTACTGTGTGAGCCGGCAGCTTCTGCTTTAAGACCGCCAGTGATGAAGTCACTAGCTTCTGCGTTAATCCTGCACCTTTGGGACACTGCTACGTATGAGGAAGTTTCCATCGCTCCTGCTTCTGTCCTCTGGATTTTTCTTCCGGATGGAATCACTCTTCCCTGCTGTATCTTCTATCTACCGGCCTAGAGGCCAATGGTCTCAAGCTCAACAACAGAGGGCACTACACTGGACCTAAGGACCTCAGTGGGCCACATATTGACTTTAAAACCCCCCACAATAACATTATCTTCTCTTGTGTTTTTGTTTATTTTGTTAACTATTTCTCAATTATATTTTAACCTATTTGGGGCAGTACTTGGGAGTACAGCCTCAGTCTGATAACTCTGCTCTGGGTAAAACAGTCCTGGACTCTTCAGCAAGCTCTCATATGATACGCTCTCCTGTCACGTTGCCGTTCTGACCTCCCCTCTTCTGGCTATGTTCCAGCCCATTTATGTCCTTTCTACAACAGGATACCCAGACCTGATAACAAAGCATTTTACATGTGGGGAAACTGAGGCTAAGCAAGTTAAGTGACTCAGGTAAGAAGTATCACAATGAGATTCAAATTCAGACCTTGTGGTTCCAAGTCTCACACTCTCTCATCTCTCTAGCTCTGGATACCACGCTTCTACTAATATACCCTAAGACATCTTTCACTTTTTGGCTCCCATAGAACACTCAGTTAACAGGTTCCCCAGAAGTCTTTTCTTTTCCACACGAAACCAGGAATGGCAGTTTCTTGCCGTCTGGGTTACAATCCTCTTAGTCTTCCTAAAATTCTAGCATCCACAGCTACTGATCAATCTACTGCACAGTAACAAAGTAGGCAGAAGATATTCCTTTTTTTACCTAGTTTTCTACCTATGCGAGACTGGGCCCAGTGCCAGGCACCTTAAGATCCAGGGTTCTCCATTTCTCTCCTTTTTTTCTCCTAAGATCCCAGCTAATCTCATTATCCCTTACACAGTATTTAGACATAACACCTAAAGACATACTCCAAAGGATTATATAAACATTTGGAAAAAACTGGTGAGAGTGTTAGTCCAACTCATGGCTCTAGAACCAGAGCGAGATGGACAGAGGGAAGAGGGGGAGACGGAAAGAGACGAGAACGACAGAAACACAAACATGGAAAAGAGATGAGGAGGATTTGAGTATAAAGCTTCATTAGAGTCGGAGAGGCAAGTGATGGCAGCCTACCAAGGTCACTTCTAATTTAGCCCATCTAATTGGCAAACATGTTTCCAAATGGCTATCATCTCACAGGGCTCAGAATTAATGAAGCCCGATTATTTTCATTACCTTCATCTGAGATGGAGAAAGAGTGAAACAGCCAGCATGCATGCAGGCTAGAAAGCTAGAGGGGTGGGTGAGACAGCCACTGTGCTAACAGGGAAGACAGCTTCCTTGAGACATGGACAGAAAAGAAAAGAAAGACCTGTTTCTTACTTAAGAAAAATAAAATTTTTAAAGAGAAGAGGGGAAGGACAAAGATTCGAGAACAAATTTTAGATAGGTGAACAAGAGGAATGTGAGAAAACAAAACTGATAGGGCTGGTGAGGCAGGGAAAGCTAGAGATGTTACAAGGGAGAAAAATGCAGGGCGCGGGGAGAGCCTGAATAAACACTACAAAAAAGAAAGAAAAAGTCAGGGTGAAGATCAAGTTGTTAGTGGGGGAGGGAGAATGCTGCTCAAGGACTAATCTCTTCTTCCCTTCTAACACAATCCATCGGGTTGGGTAGACATGGAATAAACCACATCTCATCAGCATTTAAGGAGCTCTCTGCAGAAGCCATGTGGTTCCAGAATTACTGTGAAGTAGTTGTTATTGGAAAGAGGATTAAACTAGATTCGAGCAGCTGAAGTACCAAAATAGTCTTTTCCAAATTAATTAATTGGTCAGTAACAACACCCCACTAACTGGGGCCCTCTCCCTTGCAAACAAACAAAAATCCCCATCAGAAATAATGGGCCTAAATGTAAGGAGGAGAGCACGGCATTCATTGACACCTACTGTATACAGTGGTAAATGGGCAAGAAAGAGAAACTAAAAATTCAGATCTGGCTCCCTAACTGTACCTTCTGAGTCATTTCCTCTCTTCTTCCCCGGTTTTGTAACCTTCCCCTCTGCAAAAATGATCTGTAATGACAGTGCCTTGGGCTCTGGTGTTGGTGGTCATACATAAAGTAGGAAGGGGGTGACTCTCCAAGGACAGGGCCCACCCCGGTCATTGCCCGAAGAATCTATTCTCACAGCCTCCTTTTCGGTACAAAAAAGAAGGGGGCCCATGAAAGACACCGATATGAGATGCAGAGCATAAGCAAGCAGCCGTAACCATGGCAACAGACATATTAGACACTGCAGGTTCCTGAAGGCTGTCTGATAAGGTATTATTAACTGAAGCCTCCTCAAAACACTCTCCATTTACAACTGAACGGAAAGACATTGTGTGGAAAGTAATCTACTTCCATTTATCGGGCTGGAATTAACTTTTAGTGGGAATGAAATCTGTTTCAAGCTTGATTCTGAGGTCTCAGACCAAGAGGGCAAAAATATTTATGAGAATTAAAAGAATTATATATCCAGGACAATACCTAGGTTGGCCAGGGACTGTATTTCTTTGGGTTTTTGTGTCTTTTTCTATTCTGCAGCGAAGGAAATACCTAATTGGGTCACAAACCTTCTCTTAATGACAAGAAAACAATCCCTTCTCTTCCACTGATATCTTTTCAGTAATATCAAAGGAAACAATAGTCTCCTGATGTATATAACAGAACTCTTGAGACTCGAATCTCACAGAATCCATCCTTTTCCATCTCGAACTGGCTACTCCTTCTGAGCAGCAAATCCCTAGGGAGGCCATCTCAAATCTGTAATTTAAATATATAGAGAAAAGAATCATAAAAATCCCTAATCCCTTTCATCAGGTGCCCCACGGGCTTACCAAGTCAAATTCAGATGTTTTCATGAGATGGCTAAAATGTCCAAATGCCAAACAGGTACAGAAGAAGGTTGTTAGTTCTCTCCTTCCTAATCTCTAACCATTAGAAACTAATCTGTCTTAAAGAAAAAGAAAAGGTAGCAGATCAGAGCCCTGAGTCTGGAAGCAGGGAGACCCTAGTTCAAATCCAGTCTCAGACAATTAGTAATGTGTAACCTTGCACAAGTCACTTACTTAGCTTCCTTGTCTGAAAAATGAGCTGGACATGGAAATGGCAAAACACTTCAATATCTTTGCCAAGAAAATCCCCAATGGCCTCATGAAGAGCGGCCCCCCTCTCTTGCCAACAACTGAAAAATGACTCAGCAACAAAAGAAAAAGGAAATGATAAAGGAGTCTAGACGTTGGGCATATGGATTGACTACTTGACTGAAGAACTTTTACAACTTTTACTATCTATTTATCTAATTTTTGTTTTTGTTTTTCGTTGTGTTTTAAACAAAGTCAGCATAAGTTCTTTCATAACAAAAGGTTGTAGGGACATCTCTTAATATTATACTTTAGAGAGTTTAGTCATTATCTGAACGACACTGCTCATCACATGTTGTATTCATGGCTTTCTACTCCAGTTGACTTGAAAGAAATGGAGGCCAAGCCCTGACTTTCTTCACTTATTCAACAGTGACATTAATCAATCAATACTTTTACTCTCATGACTAAATGTCTAATGAGACCATGATAAAAAGTGACCCCTGTGTACATGATCCTACCCATGTACAAACAATAATCCCTATGGTGCCAAAATAACAACAAAAAAATTTCCAAAAATGATGTTTCTACTAAAAGATTAATTCAAGGGATTAAAAAACTAAAACAAAAACAAAAACCTCACTGACTTTGGAGTCACAGGTCCTAAGTGAGACAAATGTGTGTGTGTGTGTGTGTGTGTGTGTGTGTGTGAAGGAGAGGGAGAGGGAGAAGGAGAGAGATTTCTATTGTTGCTACAAAATATATATTATCTTCTTTTAGAGATATACAAATCCCTTGTAGCAATTTTACAGATGAGATGAAATATTTTTATTAAATTTATGCTATATTAGTTTGTATTAAAGATACTTTTAAATATTATGTATATAAATTTTTAAAATAAATTTAAGATGTATATATGTATACATATACATATACATATACATATACATATACATATACATGTTTACATACACACATTTTATTTTGACACAACATTCTGCAACAAACATCACAAAAAGACAAGAGTTTTTGGGGAAAGATCAAGGTGAATTTGAAATGCTCATGGAACACCTAGTGTGAGATATCTGAAAGGTAGAAAATGTGATGCGAGTCTTGAAATCATCAGCATAGAAATGAAAATTTAACCCATGGGGATGGTGATGATCAACAAGTGAGAAGAGGGCTCAGTTTACATCCTTGGGGGACACTCATGGTTAGTGAGCACAACCTGGATGATAATCGATTAAAAGAGAATGAGAAGTAATGATCGTAAAAGCAGGAGGGGAACCAGGAAGTAGTAGCTTCATGAAAACGTCAAGGAGAGAGTACGCAAAAGAAGAATGTGACCAGTAGTATCAAGGGCCACAGACAGGGTCAAGAAGCCAGATGACAGAGAAAAGGCCATTGGATTTGGCATTTAAGACATCACTGGTAACTTTGGAGAGAGCTTTTTCAGAGAGTTAAGAATCAAGTAAGAGATGATGAAATGGATGAACTGATTGTAGATGGCTTTGTCAAAGAGTTCAGTCATGAAAGGAAGGAGAGCTATAGTAAGACAGCTAGTAGGGATGGGGAATTTTTTTTTTTTAAGATGGGAGAAACACAGGTATGTTTGTAGGTGGTAGGGAAACAATCAGTAGACAGAGAGAGATGAAATATTGTGAGAAATTGGGAATCACAGAGAAAGCAATCTACTGGAGAAGACAGAATGGGATCAAAAAATTCATGAAAAAAGAATTTGCTTTTAACATGAATTAAGTTTATTAGTACAATTAGAAATCAGATGACATAAATTAGAGAGACATAATAGCTAGTTATTAGTTACTTTCCTATTTGCAATCTTTCCTCTCCATCTTTTAACAAAAAGGAGTTGCTTAAATCAATCATGCAAAGTACTATAGGCCAAAGTTCCAAGGCTTAAATGAAACTAGACCAATAAAATAATCACACTATAAGCACAAACTCTAACAAATACTGAAAATATTGCTTTTGGCACTGTTCCTCTGCTGGCTATCAAGGCTCACCCATCATTAGATGCTTTGAAGGCTGGTGCAAATTTTGAAATCTTCCATTTTCACATTTGCCACCATCTGCTTTTTCTCTTGAAGACAACTTTTCAATGACTTCCACAAGTTTATGTGAAAATTGCCATTTAAAAATATTAATGAAAAAGATTTTATTAAATTTTTATTTACATCTTCAAGAGGACTGTGTGCTGCCTGTGAGAGCTTCTCACTGATCATCTACCAAGGTAACTTTAGTAAGCAGTACTCATATTTGAATAGCAAACAAATGCAATAATTTAGCAAAAAAAATTAATAACGTATAAATTATATCTGTGCAACTTTCACATCATAATGTGGACTTTTAGAAAATCTAAATCACCACAACCATATGTTAAAGAGAAATGACCGACACCTTGTTTACAGATTAACTATGGATGATCTGCTACATTTGGTGGTTTTACAGCAGATATCTCAAGAAATATTTATGATACCAGCCCCCTGCTACTTGGAGGAGAAAATTCATCAGGTAGAACCTGTACTGTATTTAAACAATTTTTGACTTAATAAATAGCTTGAACCATAAAAATAGGGAAGGAGGGCCATTTTCAAGTATCTGAAGGGGCATCATGTAAGAAAAGAGATTAGCAAGCACTGCTTCATAAGGCTAAAAAGCAAATAGAGAGGACTGATGAAAAGAAAAAGTTTGCAACAAGACAAGCCATCTAAATATAGACTATCCTTGGGAGATGATAGGCTCACTTCTCACTCAAGGTCTTCAAGCAAAAGCCTTCCTGGCCAACCTGCTGGACATGATGTCTCTAGGATTCATGTTCGGGTAGTGATTGGTCTAGAGGGTCTCCTCCTGAACTCAGATTTTGGGATTTTCTAGCAGTCCAGGTCATAACTGCAGTAATAGCTGTTAGCAATGATCTCCAAGAATCTGAACAAGAACTTGTACTTGCAAAGTACATGGCGGTCAGCTGGACCCTCCTAGTATCCTCAATAGTTGGTGGCTACTTTTGGCATTGATTCTCTGCAAATTGGCCTGCACCAGGATTCCAAGAAGCCCAGGGAGGCCGTGCGACCCCCTGCCCCTCACCCTGCCCCGTGCCCTGAGAGGAGGCTGGGAGTTCGGGGAGTCCCACAAACAGACTCTGTCTGACAGGGGATGCGCCAAGCCCAAGAAGCCGCTCTCTAACGGCCGGGGCCTGTTTGCCACCGAACTCTGGGTTCTCCCTCCTCGCTGTCCCCAGGTCAGCTCCGGGCGACCCGACCTACCGTCATGATGAGCTTCTCCACACAGTCTGGGGCCACGCTGTGGAGGTGGGTGAGGTGCAGCTGCAGGTGGATCTTGTTGTTGAGCATGTCCTGGCACAGCGGGCAGCGCAGCATGGGCTGCACCGAGTGCTGAGTCATGGCGTGCACCCGCAGCCGGTTCACATCCGCGTTACTGTACTTACAGTACGGGCACTGGAACATCTGGACGAGAAGGGAGGGAGATAGACTCCAGCCAGCACCGCGTCCTCCTCCTCCTGCCCACCCACCCCCCCCAGCGTGCTCACGCCGGCTGCCTCCCCGCCCCCCCCCCCCGACCAGGCGCCGGCCTCACCTGCTCTGCTCGGGCCTCCTCCGATGTTTTAGGTCTCTTGGAAGAGAGGGGGGGCTCCGAGCCACTCGGGAAGGACGCGCGCTTGGAGGCTGCGGGACAGTCTGGGAGCTCCTTGTCTGCCTGGCTGGACGAGGCTACAAGAGAAAATGGAAGCTACATTACGGGATCTGTGCCGGGCAAGCTGAAATGGGGTTGCTGCTGGGCGAAAACCAACATCCATTTATAGCGCAGGATTTCTTGAAAAACCAAGATTCCAGGAGGATGAACATCCAGGCTGGCACACATGTTGGAAGGAAGCGACTTTCTTCTCACTCTCAGTTAGTGCTTTAAGCACCGAGGAAAGGGCGAGGAAAGGAAAGGGTGAGGAGCTGGGACACAACGTCCTGGCGGGGGCTGCGGTTCCGAGCCCACTTGCCCCGGACTCTCACATCAGGGTCTAAGTTCTTACAGTTAAACGCGCGTACACGTGTGTGTGCTTGTGTCAAATGAGACTTGGGAAGATCTCCGCAAAACCTTCAAGCGCTACAAAAGTGCCAGCACTATCTTTAAAATTATCATCACTACTAAGTAAGTGGAGAAGGCAGGTGGTTCTTTGTCATTCCCACTAGCATTAGGATCCACTCACTCACAGGGATTAGCGCCCCATCTTTTTGCCCCAAGGCTCTGCATTACTCTCTAGAGAATGTCAAATTGATAAACATTTATTAAGTGACTACCAGGAGGCAGGCCCTGTGCAAAGTGTTGGGGATACAGAAAGAGGCAAAAGGCAGTCCCTGCCCTCAATGAGCTGTAAGTCTAATAAGGGAGACAATATGCAACATACACCCTGCCCCACACACAATAATCTACAAGATTAAATTGCCTGAATCACATTCTAATAGATCTAGATGCTATAGGAAAAAACTGGCAAATGTTAGCTTGGAGGAAAAGCATTTCTACTCTGTTGATCAAATCCACCCATTTATTTATTCATTTATTCTTCATATGAGATAGAACCATCTGAAATGTAGGATGGAAAACAATAAGAAAATATTAGAGGAGTTGTTCTGGGAATGATATGGAAGTTTCTTGACTTGAAAATTAGCAAAATTAATTATTTACTCATAAAATGTACAACTTTTCTACCATAACATGATATAAAACCATGATAGCAAGTTGAGTGAGTGGGTTTTAAGTATGGCCATAGAGAATCTTTAATAGTTAGTTTGCCTTTTTGGTAGACCACAAATCTTCCTTGCTTAATAGCTAAAAGTTTTAGACCTTTGTAATAGCCAATGATAATGGCTTTATGGCAATGGTCAAAGAAAAATGGCAAAAACCTTATCCCTCTCACCAAAAGAAAGAGACAGAGAATGGAGGAGGGGAAGGAGAGAGGGAGAGAGGAGAGAGGAGAGGAAGGGAGAATAAAGGAAAGGGAAGAGGAAGACAAGGGAAGGGAAGGGAAAAGATAATTTTTTCTGAAACCCTCAGCTTAATGTGATTTGGCACTTGGGTCATTCAATGAGAAAAAAACTAATTTTCACTCCTTGGCAAAACTATGCTTAATCTCATTCTGCTTAACCATCTAGCAAATGTTTCTACTTTTATGCTTAGCTTTGGGATTTGTTTTGACATGGACACCAAGATGCTGTCTTTATGTACATGTACTTTAATAAACAATTTTAGAAAATCAATTTTGTTCATTAAAACCATATGGCCACAAAATATATATATTTTTAAAAATGTTAAATGCAGGAAATATTCCAGGAAGTTGATACTCTTCCCAGAATGCACATCTTGCAACCTTTAACCTCAGTATCTTGGTAACCCTGGTCTACATAAGTTTGTAAGGCATCTATTATTTAAAAACTACAAAGACAAGCATATTACATACAGACCCCTCCTCCTCCCAACACACACATTCATAACAGTACTTTAATCTGTCTCGAATCGACTTCAAACCCATTTCGCTCTTAATGGGAGTTATTCATTTTCACTTGAAAGGTAATACATGACTGCTGGATATTTAACGTGATGGATTGGCTGCCGATTAACTAGGTGCTGTAACATTCTAGGCTGGTTCCCCCATGGCCCACTTCCCATCTCCTATCCCCACTGCAGGGTTGATTGAGCCTGCAGAATCCTCTTTTTTTCCCCTGGCCTTTGGTGATAGTCAGGGAACTTTCTGGCCTTATTTCTTCTGTGATAGAAAATCTTTCACTGAGACAACTGTTTTATTCTAAAGGACATCCCTTTTCCACACTGAGTCTAAAACAATCTTCTCTTCTATAGCGCTTCACTTAAAGATGGACAAAAGTATAAGTAATTTATATGTAAAAGATGAAAATGACTCTTTGGATGTTTGCTTTAATGAATATTTTCTCCTCCCATCCTTTTCCTCTCCACCACTGGTGAGGATTACAGGTGGAATTTGTTTATTCTCACCTGTTAAAATTTTCCATAACGAAGGTAACATGGGAATTTTGAATCAACTCCCATTCTGTTGTACCATTGGCTTCCAACTCTGTTCTTAACCTCTTAGCTGACCTGTAACACCTGCTGTCACAGGACTCTGACCCGCCTCAGTGATAGATGCCAGTCTGTCTTCGGCTTTCCCTGATGAAAGCTCATCCACTGACTGGCTATACGAATGAGTGGGCACTAGAGCTAAGGTGGAGACCACACAATTTATTTCACTTGAGTACTGCAGACAGCCAAATTCTGTAATTTAGTAGATTTTGTCTCTTTGTAGAACTAAAAAAAAAAAAAAAAAAAAAAAAGTCTACCCAACTTTCTTAAAAACTGAACATATTGTGATAAAGTTGCAGGAATTCTGATTTCAGAACCTATTTTTCTTCCCTTAAAGGAAGGGATCACTTAACATTCCTTCTCTCCCCTCCTCTCACCCCTTCCAACTCAAACCTGCCTGTATTTGTAGGAGGAAGCTAAGGATTCTGGCTGTTTATTCAACTCTTCTTCAGTAACACAACCACACTGCTACAATGTAAACCATACTTACTAGAAGAAAATGGTTTGGGATTTTCCCTTAAGGAACTAACAATTTTTATTTGATATACCTGTTCAGTTATGGGTTGCTGTGGCCAGTGGCAATAGCTACTCAGCAGATCTCTCATGGGCACAGAATCTCTGTGAAGTCCCAAGTTCAAGTCTTTTTTTCTAGTCCCTGAGGAACCTGGGGAGTGGTTCCAATAGTTAGGTTAACTACAGCTGACACAGTCCCCTCCCCAGTATGACCTCAGACATTAAAATGTCAATCTCAATTGGGAAATGAGTCATCAAGGTAGAGTGAGCTGAAATCCAGGGGGAAGTTGCCCATTGGGCTTGGTGGATGGGATTTATATATTTATCTTGGGAGACTTATGATGGTTTGTCATTTGCTCAAGCTTCTTTTTTCTTGAGCCTCCAAAGATAGAGGGGTCCCAATATCAATCTTTTTGGTCTCTATTTATAAACTTTTAGATTTAAATGACTGTCAATTGAACTGGTAAACAGGAAAAGAGAAAGCGAGTTTACTCTTCACTGTTGATCTTTTTGAGACATTTCTATACTTCATTTTGAAATGGAGGATGAGCAATGGAGAACATCCACTTTCTAGATCTACAAGGGACTTGTCATTTTAACCACCCAATGGCTTCTTATTAACAAAAGAAAAAGATCCACAGAGAAATTAAAACAGTTTGGTGATATTATTTCTTGTTTGGTTTCTACTCGATACAAAAATCCACAAATCATAACTGGCCATTAAAAAATCTGGAGCTAAGTCTTTGAGGCCACGATATCGTGTAAAAGCAGCAATTAATGTCAGCATTTATCACGTTTGGCCATCTTTCTCATTTAAAATATATCTGTCTTTTTCAGTAGATGTGTTAAAATAGGAGAAATCTTTCATTGACCACATTTTGGGCTGCTCTTTGCACTTCAAAAAGGATAAAAAATATGATAGGAAGTCACATGAACTCACGCATTCTAGAAATGATTTTCCACCATGCTGGTATTAGGTGAACAGAGTATTATGAACTCAATGAAATTCTGGATCAAACATATATAGAAACCCAACATGAATCTTCTGTTACAGATTCTTGTTCATATCAATGATCAGAACTATGTTTTGTTTTATTTGTTTACACATGTATGCTTTCAATTTTGTTTTTTGAAGAGAAGGAAAATTTAGGAAATAGTCATTGAGGTGGCAATGCAAAGTATCATTCTACCCTTGGTTTGTAATAAAGAAAATTCAAAGCAGATTCTTGTTGATTTTTTTTAAAACAAAGCTGTCATTTCCCTTCAAGTTAATCTTGTCCTTTAAGTGTAATAATTTGGCTAATGATGAAAGATTGTATTGGTCTTCTTGACACTAAATGCTGACTGGAAGCCACATAACAAAGGGCAGAATTCCTTATCACTTCTGTAACCCTAACTTCCTTCATATCTTAGGCAAAATATTTTATTTCTAAGTAATTTTAGGAGCCAATATATGACTTTTATATTAGAGTCCATCACTCTTAATGTGGAAGGAGTCTTTTTTTTTTTTTGACATGCTTTCCAATTGGTAAGCTGCTTCTGTGAAGTACTTAGCTGAGCATAAATTACAGTTAAAAAAATGGCATGTAGACTAATTTTGAGGGATGTGTGTGCGTGCGTGTTCAAACCAGAACAATGGACCTTATAGCTTAAAAACCATGGTGACCTCTGGGGTTGAACTTCCTCCCTTTCTCTATCCTCTCTCCCTCCCTCCCTTTCTTTTCTTTCCTCTCCCCCACCTCCCTTAATGGGGAAACAACTGACTGTATATTGACACTTCACAGGGTCATCATGAAAAAAGTCTTCAATTTGTAAAATTCTACAGGAACGTGAGATATCTCAGTGGGGATGAGGCATCTTTTGATTTGATGAGTAAACTATTTTCAATATGTTTGAATAGGCTTAAAACTGTTCCAAACCGTTTTAATCTTCCCCTTACTCCCAAATAATGAGCTTTATTTTTCTTGATTCATTTGTACTAGGAAGCAAGGATATGCAAAACAAAGGGAAAGTCTAGATTCTCATCAGATCAATGAGGTTTTATCTAAAAATGTAGAAAGTCTCAGTTTTGTCACTTAGAAGGCCATCAGAGAAGTGTACCACTCAAATGAGCTAACATTAAACCTGGTATCTGATTATTCTCAATCCAGAGGCAGGAGGCCAGAGAGGCAAATGATCTGGGCATTGAGATCTTGACAATGACGGATTTTGAGAATGAAATCAGAAATGAAATGGCAACTTCACTCCCAGATTTCAGTCACTCATTGCCTGAAAACATCCTTTCTCTTGAGAAGCTGCGGATTTGTTGGCCGTCCATTTATCACGAACAAGATGCATTTCTGCCTCATTCAGCACCCCCAATGCTCTCTTCCAAGGCGCTAGCCAATGGGGGCAGCATCTTAGCGCCAGTCAATCCGAAGCAAAGTTCCTTCACATCCCATCTCTTGTTGCTGGGAAGTTTCTTCTCGCCATTTCCTCCTCATTAGCGTGTGCCACGTGGAGGTGGTGCTCATAAAAATGCTGACACTTTTCCTATCTGTAGCCCCAAAGTGAGCACCCAGAGGGGCCTGGTAAAGCCGGCTGACATCTGATCCTCATGCAGAGGCCAAAGGCAGTAACAGCCTCCCCCACTCCTCACTTCTGAACCATCAGCCTCTTTTAGCTAAAGTACCACTGACAGCCCCTCTGTCTAAACTTCCATCTTCCAACTCAGCAGCATAATGGAGGAGCCAATTAAATGATTATTAATTCATGCTACTTTCCGTAAGCCAGAAGTTCTCATCTCCCTGTATTCCGTAAACCAGCTTGCCACCTGCTCCAGAAATTTACAGCAGGGTTTGATCTATCTCCATTGATTAAGGAAACACACACACACACACACATACACGACTCCATTTTCTAACATGAAAAGGTTGGGGTAGGTAACGTTCCTCTAAAGTATAAGGTATACATTGAATCATCAGAGGAATAGAAAACAGGCATTTAATGTTATTATAATTGTATTTCTCAAATATTTACTTCTTACAGACACACAAAAAATCAAGTTGATGTTCACTGTTTCCATGGCACTCTCTCTCCATATCATTCTATGCCGTCCCCTTTCTCCTTCTGCCTTCAATCTTTCCCAACATTAGAGTCTTTTCTGATGAGTCTCATCTTCTCAGTATGTGGCCAAAGTATTATTCTTCTATTTTGAGTGGTACAGTAGAAACTCAGAATGTTTTACGTTATTTTATTAATTGATTACTCAAAAGATAATGATTTTAAATTCCTGTCCTCAACATAAGCCACTATTTTAAAGACATGACACCTAAGGTAAAGTTGCTCTTGGAGTCATCATTAGGATTTGACTGGGCTTTTAGTCCAGAAGATCAGGTCTACACTTTTCTCCCAAACATACCTATGATGAAACTTCTGAAAAGGAATAAGACAGGTTGAAATTTCCTTCTTTCTAGTGCAGAGAATAACAGATTCAAGGAGTCTGTTTTGTTGCCATATTTGGTTTTTAAATATTAAGTGTTCCAATCAGACACTTAACATATTTCAAAGAAAAACCAAGAAACTTCCATAGATAAGAGGCAGGACACCTCATGAGGGCTGGTTCTCAAACTGTGAGAACAAAGCTAGAACCCCACCATTCAAAGACTCCAGCTGCGATGACAGAGGGTCTGTTTCTTAGTTTCTTTTAAATGCTGTCACAATCCTATATCACTCAAGTAACTACAAGCCATAGGTTTGAGGACATTTTTAGTTATCATCATAGAAAAGTCGATACTGAGATTTCCATCAATGACAGTAACTCCAAATCCAGTGCCTTGTGTTGAGAGACTTTAAATACTCCTTTACAGAAGCCCCTAAATCTTACAGAGAAATGCACATGTTATATTTAGCTACACTGTGGGCTTTGTAATTGCCTAATCAGTATTTGTTGTTGTTCAGTTGTGTTTGGCTCTTTGTGACCTCGTGGACCAAAGCACACTAGACCTTTCTATCCTCCACTCTCTCTCCAAATGGGTCCAAGTTCATGTTCATTGTTTCCAAGAACTATCTTCGTTCTTTCCCATCATTAGAGTCTTTTCCAATAAGTGTCATCCTCTCATTATGTGGCCAAAATATTTAAGTTTCAGCTTCAGCATTTGACCTTCCAGTGAATAGTCTGAATTAACTGCTTCAAGTATTGATTGATTTGGCCACTTTGCTGTCCAAGGAATTCTCAAATGTCTTCTCCAGTGTCACAATTCAAAAATGTTAATTCTGCAGCACTCAGCTTTCCTTAATGGTCCAACTCTGATAGCCACCTACTGCTTCTGGAAAAATCACAGTTTTGGCTAAACAGATTTTTGTTGGCAAGGTGATGTCTCTGCTTTTTAGTATACTGTCTAGATTTACCATAGCTTTCCTTCCAAGGAGCAAATATCTTAATTTTATAGTTGTGGTTGCTATTTGCAGTGATCTTTGAGCTCAAGAATATAAAATCTGACACTGCTTTCATTTCTTCTCATTCTATTTGCCAGAAGTGATGGGACCAGTTGCTATAATTAGTTTTATTTGATGTTAAGCTCCAAGGCAGCTTTTACATTCTCCTCTTTCACTCTCATCAAGAGGCTTCTTAATTCTTCTCATTTTCGGCCATAAGGCCCTCTCTGCACATTTTTCCTGGCAACCTTAATTTTGGTTTCATCCAGCCTGGCATTTTGCATGATGTACTCTGCACATAAGTTTAATAAGGAGACAATATACATCCTCATTTTAGTCTTTTTTCCAATCTTAAATTTATTAGTTGTTCCATGTTCTAACTATTGCTACTTGGCTTGCATATGGGTTTCTGGGGAGACAAGTAAGGTGATCTGGTACTTTGAGGATTTGTCACATTTTTGTACTTCCTTCAAAGATGAAGACTGTATCATGTCCATTTGTCCTGTGGGATTTGTTCCTATAAACTATAAAATCCTCCACAGGGATTCATCCAATATCTCATACTTGTTTCCTTTCTCATTCACATTCTTCCAACTTCATATCTTCATCTCCTTTTACTTGAATTACCATGACAGTCTCTTCATTGGACTTTCAGATGATTCCAATTTCTCCCTTACAGAGCTACAGAAATCATCTTCCCACAACTTCAGCTCGTCACGTTCCTTTCCTTTCCATTGATCCTTTTGCACAATTCTATGTTACGTCTACCGGTGCACACCTACTATGTGCTTCTCTACTGTCCTCCGGATGACCCACAACTTTCTTTGGAATTTCTGTGGCTTCCTTCCATACAGCCTCACTGGAAGAAGAATATTATTTAAAAATGGGCCTTTGTTTTGGGAAGAAAAATGGGGCCATTAAAACTAAGTACAATTTCCCTAAGGCAGTTTAGCCCACTCTCCTCCTATTCACTTCCAGATTTAGTTCACTGTCCATTATGTATAGAGCCAGAATCTATACTAATGAATCAGCTCTACAGGGTGTCCATCCAAATGTATCTTGTAGTAGTCACAACAGCCATTTTTCAACTACTTCCCCCCTCCCTACCCCTGTACATATATAGTTAGGCTAAAATCTTGAGGACTTATGGATTTCAACTAGTAACATCTGTAACGCTCCTGAGCTGGATGCATACAGTACCATGTCTTCTAGAAAGGGGAGCACCTGGAGGTCCTCACTGCTTACCTACATTCTACCAGGAGCCTCTCTGCCATTTCAATTCTGTGCTATGCATTCTCAATAATGGCAGCAAACATGTCTCCCTGTTTTATGCCTTGATTTATTTTAAGAGGGGTAAATCAATTTTCTCTGTTGTTATATTTTACAAGGATTCATATGATTTGGAGGTATTCATGGGGGATACTTTTTGGGAGGAATGTACGGTGGCATTTTGTCAACAGTGAGCAGTCAGCTATGTGACTAGGAAGAATACCATTTGTAAAAGCCCATCTGTTACAGCCTTCTTGCATCTTCCTCCTGGATGCTGCCTTCCATGTATGAGTGGATTCCTCTCATAAAACCTTTGTTCACATGGGGAAAGCAAGTATAAGGGTCACTTGTGAGGAATGTTTTCAGTTACTTTTGTAGGGCAATGCTAAGGGAAGATATACATTTTTTTTCCCTTCCTTGTTTCAGGTACTTTGAAGAATCATCTCTTGACACCCTCAAAATTGTGTCACCTCCAGCATCAAGGTCCTCTGTGCATAATGAGTCTGAGCCAGCTGCTCTCCCATCTCTTTTCTTTGGTATCTTTTCTAGCACCTCAGGGAAATGTGATGGTACAGTCAAATACAACAAGCCCACTGTCACTAATGAAGAAGTTTTACAAAAAATCTTTATAGATGTTTTCTGGTTTGGGTTTTTTGGTCTGTCTACAATCTTTCCAGTTTTATACTTAGATGGCCTCAGGATAATAGGGCATAATGGGTCTCTTATTATGCTTAAATGTTATTCTTAAAAATTACTCCATAACTAAAGGAAGCCATCCACATTCTGTAGTTTTTTTTTTTTTTTACCTCCAACCCACAAGTAAGATAATAGATAAGAAAAGACTTTGAAAGTTAAAAAGAATTTTATAATCATTGCTGTATTAGTAATAACATTACACTACTTATAATTCCATATGAGTTTACTAGATCCATACAAGCCAGAGCAGCAGGTACAGGATCTTCCAGGTACCTGGCAGAAGCACTTCCTATCTTTTTCAGAACAAGACAGTACTTAGGCACATGATAGGTGACTGATAAATACAGGCTAATCTGAAGATGTCTTAAGGAGATTAACAGTATCACTTGAATGGGGAAATTTTTTTTTCCTTTTCCAATTTTCATTAATATCTTTTTACACTGTCTTTTATAAGCGATTTTTAAAATGGACATGAGATACTTAAGTTTGATGCTGGAAGTGGAACAAACCTAACATGGGACTGACTCATTCTGGTACCAGAATTTCACTATTTTAAATGTGGAAGACTGTTGTAAGTTTTGACATTCTCCATTCTAGAACTCTGATATATCACATACTCTTCCCCCCTACCTTTAATAAATAGTAAATGTAAGTCCACTTAAAAGGTCCTTCCATAAAAGCATAATATTGAGAACTTCCCTTCCTGTTTTCAAAAGATACTGTATTGGAAACAAACAAACAAAAAAATCAATCCTACACATAATACAATTAGATCATCTTGAAAGTATTCCTTTAGCAGGAACTTTATTAGCTCTTGATATGGTCAGAATTTAATATGAACACACTATTTAAAAGTTCTTTTGAGTTCTTGTGGTTATTAAAGTTTATGTTCCATTCTGTTCGAAGGATCTTGATTATTCTATAGTAGATTAGCTGTGTACATTTTTTTTCCTTTTTCCACAAACTTGGACTCTTTACTCACTATTAATATTAATATAAATTAATGTAGTTTAATTAACTAGATTAATACAAATAATTAACATTAATATCAAACAGTATTAATATGGCTGATAACTATAATAGACTGAATCTGTATAGATTAATATTAACTTCATATCCTCCGCTTCTGGTGATCCATTCATTGTAACAAAGAAAAAAAAAATCTCACCACAACTCAACAATAATTCTATATGCAGTCTTCTATATACACAAATACCCTTAGCAAAGCAGGGAAGAACATAGTGCCTTATGTCTTCTTTGAGATTAATATATTTCATGACATTCTGAGTTTTGTTTTTGGCTTTGTTTGCTATTCTTTCCATTTGCCCTGTGGAAATCACTGTGTATAACATTTTCTTGGTTCGGTTTACTCTGCTTTGTATCAGTTCATATAAATTTTCCCCAGTTTCTCTCTATTCATTTTATTTATTGTTTCATACAGTTCAGTAATATTTCATTACATCCACATATTACAATTTATTCAGCCATTCTCCAATTGAGGGGCATCTAGCATTATTCCTAGTTCTTTGCTACTTAAAGTAGCTGGTAGAAATATTTTGGTGCAAAACATCCTTGGGGTATATTGCCAAGCACATGGATCTCTGGATCAAAAGATATGGACATTTTAGTTCCTGTTTTAGCATAACCCCGAGTTGCTTTCCACAATATTTGGAATAATTGACAGTTCCACTGATGGTATATATTACTGCACAAATCTTTTCACCTCTCAGATAGTGATTATTTCTTGTCTTTTATTTTTGCCAATTTGCTAGGTATACAGTAGAACCCAAGATGTTGTTTTGATTTGCATTTCTATTATTAGTGATTTGGAACAATATCTTCTATGGTTATGAACAGTTTCTAATTCTTTTGAAAACATTGTGTTTATATTCTGTGATCATTTATTTGCCCAAGAGAAGTCTTAAGACTGGAGCTACTAGACTTGCTTTAGTATGCAAATTAAATAGCATGAACCATTCCTTTCTGGAGTCACTATATTAGAAGGCACATCTTAGGCAGGCCTGGGGGTTTAGATGACTCAGCTGAGATGATGATATCCTCATTCAGCAGAAGCTGAGAGACCAGATCTGGTTTTTTACTTAGCAAAAAAACTAGAAAGAGCTTAAGCGAAGTTTTCCTAAACTGAAAACATCTCAACTCTAACCCAGATATTTTTACAAATCTGGAAGTTTTGAAGACTAAAACCACACTTTCCCCCTCTTTCTCAAGAATAATTCATGACAATGACAGCTTTACTTCTAATTTGTTCTCATCTTCCAATGAACAGTCATTCCTAGTGGGGCCATTCTATAGGGAGGGCAAACACTTAGGATTTCTTCCTATTTTAAAGGAGGGATTGGAATCTTTTGATTGCTGACTTCCCCAAACTGGCTGAGAAGTTCCTTAGGGACAATCATTTCTCTGTCCCCTAGGAACGGAGGTCACACTTACAAAAGGCTAGCTTTCTCTATAAGATTTCTAAAAGGAGTCAAGCTCAAGATAAGCCCATGGTGCTTGTATTATTAGGACATGGGCCCCTGATCAGGCCCTCTCCTAGGAGGTACTGGTGGCTGGATCCAGGGGGATTCACTTGGCTTAAAGCATTTTATATCAGGCCAGAAAATCATTCTTCCTGAGGAAACAGTAAAGACTTTGGCTGACCAGTGGCTATTTCCTGCTCACTGCTGGAGACAACACAGCCCTAAGCCTACACTGGGGGCATCTCCCCATTAGATTGTAAGCAGGGGCTGCTTCTGCTTTTCTCTGTGTACCTCTAGCAGTGAACACAATGCCTGGCACATAGTAGGTGGCTAATAAATGCCTTGTATTTGTTTGATTAAGTCTGTTGTTTTAAATTCTATTTTATTATTGCTCCCTACACGATCATGAAAGTAATTTTTGTTATACTAATTAACAGTGTAGCCTGGTAGAAAAGAGCAATATATCGGAGACTTCAGGTCAGAGTTCTGTCACATCTATTAGTGGAGTTATAAGGGAGGTCACCCTGAAGCCCTCACTGTGGAGAAGAGGTCCACTGCTACCAACTGCTCACCCACCCATGAGGGGCAATATCCCCAGACTGCTTCCAGGCCCACGCTCTCAGCCATTTTCTGCAGCCTGGTAGTTGACGCAAGCTTTCACTTCCTCAACAAAGAGAAGTCGCAGAAAACAAAGTTCTCACCAATAAAGTCCTCAGCACTGTCAAATGGTCCATCAGAACTGGACTTGATAATCTTTTTTCACTACAGCCTTAAAGTCATGGGATTTTCCCTCTGACTTTTAACTGACTTACCTTTCCTATAAGTGCTGTCTTTCCCCATTAGACTGTCAGCCTCTTAATAAAAGGGACTGTTTTGCTTTTCAATTTGTGATTCCAGTGCTTAGCATATAAGGGCTTAATAAATGCTCATCCCTTCATCCACATTCTCTTGACTTCCCTGCTTGCAAAAGAGAGATACCATCTGCTCCAATAAAATAAGTATTAGGATAAACAAAGTATCCTGCTATCCCTGCAAAAAAAGCAAATTCCAGGTATTTACCACCAATATCATTTTTATTCCCACTACTATCATGGCTTATAAAAAGTAAATGCAGAAAGTCAAGTCATTTGAGAGGTTTTGGCATTCCAAAAAGTACAGAAATCTACCCTACTTCTATTTTTGCTTCCTTATATAAAAACAATCCAAAAGATTTATTTTCTAATTGTGAGATAGATTTCAGCTTGCAGTACATTTAAGCAGCCAAGTTATACAGAAAATACCTTAGGGAAAAAAGGGGTAAGGGGTATGTGGAGAAGAGCTGGTCCTGTGAAAGCCAGCACAGCCTCCTAATTCCCAACTGTGTATGAAAATGAAAAAACAAAACCAGCTTTCTTTCTTTGTAAGAATGTGAACTCCCAACTGGGCCCAGAGCAACTGGATATTTAGTATGTTCTTTTACATAGACGTGTTTTTGAGAATGTGGGGGAACAGGTGAGAGAGGGAGAAAGTGGACACAGAGAAGAAATGGGGTCCTACTAGTCTCAGCCTTACTACAAAGCTGTGAAAAATACACTGACTCAAAGATCCCTGAAGTCATATCTAGTCAGTTGAACTTTCCCCATTCTCCAGTGAAACGATATCGCATGATGGCCATGAATACAAAAGAACCGAGTCCTTGAAGCTCCATCCTCTACATCACAAGCCCAAGAATGCTATCACTGAGGGACTACAGCTATTTTCAGTTCACTGAAAATACTATTTTCATATACTATTATGGGCCCATACTATTATGGGCCCAAACATACGGAATACTTTCTGACAGTTTATCTAAATCCTAGAGGGGAAATGCTGCTGGAACTGGAAAACAAAAAAGCTAGTTGTCAGTTCTGTGCCAGCACCTACTGAATGCCTGGCACACAGTAGGTGCTTGAGAGTAAATGCTCATTGACTAACTGAATTCATTTCTTAGACTTCTTAGGCAAAGATATAAGTGTTACAGTTGGAAGAGACCATGGGAATATGGTTCAATCTCTTTATTACAAAAATAAGAACATTGAGCTCCAGGGAAATTGTGACTTATTCAAACTATATAGCTAATTAATGTCCTAGAGAGACATAGAACCCAGGTATGTTTATTTCTAATCTAATATTCTTTTTACTTAGTAAGCTCCTTTCTAATCCTTTCTAGATTCATTTAATATGTTAATATTTTTCCCCATTCTGATTTTTTTTGTTTATTTGTTTCTCTCACAGATTATATTGTGGTCATTACTCTGATTCCAACATCATGGCATGTCCATGTAAGCCCAGATGTATATTGGGTGAGGATGCCTACTGATAATAGACTTCCAACAAAATGTATGTGACCTATTTTTGTTTCCCAGTCTCAGTAATTACAAAGGCGATAGGCCTGTAGGGAATATTCATAAATGGCAAGAGCTTTACTCTATACATTTATGTTAAACATGTCAAATCTGATTGAAATCATGCCTTCCAGAAGCATGCTCCACAAACATACTTTTCTCTAACAACTTCCTAGATCTCTCCAGCCCATTAATACCTTCTTAGCAATCTACCATGGATTTGAATCAGGGACACTCCACTGCACTAATTGTTCTGTTAGGTAAGCATCAGGGCTTTTAAAAAAATTAATAAAAGAAAAGAAAAATCCCTTTAGGCCATTTCTCCAGAAATAGCACAAACTGGAATTTAAGTTAGGATCAAAACAACAAATAAAACAACTGAACAGAACTGTGAACATTTCAAAAATCTCCATGCCATTACATCATATTTTTTCCCATTTCCCTTTTTTAACTACCACATAATCTCCCCCACCTGAGTTTTCTTGCCTCAAAGAACCTCATTAGTTCCATTATGGGCCTCTGAAGTTGAAAACCAAAACAGTTCAAAAAGTATAAATATAATCATTTTGTTCTCATATTTTTTCAGTTCTCTAGTTATTGGTGATAAGTATCATTTTAATTATATGTTTTGTAGTTTGTAACAATTTATAATTGATTGGTTAATTACTGAGATAATTGTTGTTCATTTGCTGACATCAAGGATTTTTCAATCTACTATTCACATACACAAATTGACTCCGTGGAAGGATCAAGCAGCTGTTTTTACATTTCAACTAGCAAATAAAGGAGGGGAAAAGTTTGCTAGAAGGATGTTTCTCCCTAAAGAGCATTTCCAGACACTTGGCTTGCCTGTGAAAATGTTCCATGCTTTCTGTTAACTTTGTAGTGAGAACAAAGGGTAGCTCACATTCCTATTGAGCTTCCCATTTGTCACTACTACTGTTACTTCTAAACTTCACATTTGCAGGGTCATCTTTCAGGAGATTTCAAATGGACTGAGGCTTCTTGAGGGGGCTTTGTCTTACAGTTCTTCTGGACCGCCCAGTACAGCTAACTTGTGCTCCCACCTGGAAAGGGGCAAGGTCGGATAAGGTTTGTCAGCCCTTTCTCAGGTCGATGAGACGAACAGGTAACTCAAGAGTTTACGGTGGGTGAAACAGCAATGAGCAGCCCCCAGGTTGCTGGCCAACCTTCACCTGATTCCTGACCGACACATCAGATTCCCTGATCCACGTGTTAAGACATTTCAACTAATGCTTAGCACTTGGCACGTGTCTGCTTCATCTCTACCCTTCAGCCCACAATTACACTGAAAACCAGGATTCGAGCTCGGGGAACATGGAGAATCATGGTTTTGGCTTATTCCCACTTGCCAACAAGACCATGCCTACAACAAATCATCTTTTGAGAACCAACATTGTTGTGCTTTCCTGAGAAAGATTTTCTGACCCTCTCTGCTTAATTCCCAGCATATAACTCCAAGTTGCGCTCCTTTTGTCTACCCTGCCATTGTTTACCCCCAATCCATGCCATCCTCAACCCTGATCCCCGACAGTTCTTCGCCCTAGTCACTGGGAAAGAGAATACAAAATTATACATTGTCCACTATGTGCTAAATGCTTTACAAATATTCTGTCATTTGATTCTCATAGCAGTCCTGCAAAGTAGGTGCTATTATTGTCATCCCCATTTTGTATTTGGAGAAACTGAGGCAAATGGAGTTTAAATGACTTGTTCAGAGTCACACAACTGTGTAAGGCTGAGTTTGAACTGATGTTTTTCTGACTCCAGGACCAGCGCTCAACCCAGCCTTCCATGCCACGGTAAACCTCTCAACAAACACCCTTCATGACATTTCCATCTGTCCATCTTCTTAGAGATTCTCACCAATTATCCCTACGTTCACATCTCCAATTTGTGCCTGTTTACGGGCACTTCTTTCCCACTGGCTACAAACACGTAGCTTTCTTCCACAATTAAAAAAACACCCAACTCTTCACTTGACGAGCCATCCCCTCTGGTTACTGTTCTGTTTCCCCTTTCATGGTCCTTATCTTTTTCAAGAGTCAGGTACCTATTCAAGACTTTTCTTGATGCCTTCTGATTAGTATTCTTTCTTTCCCCAAATTAGTTTGTGCTTACTTAGGTCTGCACACATTATATTTTCTTTCCTAGTAAGTGAGCCCTTTGAGCATAGGTATTATTTCTTTTACTAATTTTTTTTTGTTTGTCATTCCCATAAAAGCTTCCTTAATAGCATTATAGATGAAGAAATGCATATTGGTTAGAAGCAGTGATTTCCCTATTTCTGAAAGTACTCTAGATTCTAGATGGTTATAATTAAACCTATATTCTGGCTATTGCAACCACTATTTCTAAGATGATCAACGATCCTGAGGCAGGAGCCAATAACCTTTTCTCAGTGCTCATTCTTTCTTTACAAACTGTGGATTTGGCAATGAGTCCTTCCGCCATTCCCTTAGTATCCATGGCAATGATCTTGGCTCTCCCTACATACCCAAGCTCTCCTTTGCTGTCACTTTTGCCGGATCATTATTCCCTGAAACATGCATGTCCTTGGAGGCTCTCATATTTATCTTTGTAATCTCATCAATGCTCCTGGATTCAAATCTTTCTCTGACTCCAAACTCTCTATTCCCAAACTTAATTTTTTTCCTGAATTCTAGTTCTACATTGCCAATTTCTGGCCAGCTATCATACCTGGAAAGTTCCAATGACATAATACCTAACAATTTTCTTTTATAATTTCAAACTTTTTAATTCTTTAGAGTAGATACAGAAATGTGGCAGATAACTAGCTACGATATATTCTTTTCAGATTAAATTGCCCCTCATATTTCTCATTTCAGGGTTAAATAGCCACAATCCCTGCTGCCTTTTCTCATGGGCAGTATTTTCCAAGCCTTCATTCATTTTCATTGTTCTTTTCTGGACCATCTCCAAGTTTCTGTATCTTGTTTAAATGGTGAAGCCCAAGAATGAACATGATTTAAGTATAGCCCTGCCTGGAAGTGAAGCAAAGTCCTGACCAATGCTGGCTAAGAAGGCAGAATTTTTTTTTTTTTTTTAAATCTCAAGGCATTACAATATTAACAATGGCATGCAATATGAATTAGGATGACCAAACGCAAGTTTTTTTTTTTGTTTGTTTGTTTGTTTTTTTGGCTTGACATATTTCCTTTTTTTTTTTTTTTTTTAAAAAAAAACTATGTTTTAAGAAATTTATTTAAAAGCAACTTATCAGTTTCTGTTCCTCTGTTCCCCCTTTCCTTAGAAACTACTTTTTTTCTTCTCAGAGTATAATGCTTCTTCTGAATTTTGGCTTCTTTTTTCCTCAGAACCCAGATGCAGCTTTTGATATTCAATTTTCTTTAGGAAAAACCTTGGCTCTCCTCTCTTAGGTTTAACCTTACCACCTCAGCTTCTAGAACCTCAAATTGAAAGAGTGGGAACATGATGCATTCATTCAACAAATATTTCATCAAAAATCTTTTATTATGCCTTTCTTTGTGAAAAGCACTAGATAACCTCTCCTAAGCTTAGTATCAACTCTTTTTTTTCAAATATTGTAAAGAGGTAAGAAAGAATAAAAGCCTTTACTGTTAACTCAATATTAGGAATAATATCAAAGAAAAGTTGAATAGCAAAAGTCATCTATTATAAAAAATATTAATATATATTAATATAAAGGTATATACATTTACATAAATGCATTAGGTAAAACACACACACATTTAATACAGTGTCCATTCAATTTATCTCTGATGATTTGCTAAATTCTAGGCTACCTATTTTCTCAGTTGTTATTGTGTGCTTTGGAGTATAGGATTTGGTTTCAAAGGGTGGCCAAAACCTACCTGGCCACTTGCCCTGGTCTTTATCACCTCCACTTTCTGGATCTTTAGTGAGCTCTTCTGGGTCAGCAGCTGTTTCACTGGGTCCTTCGGCATCTTCAATTGATTCTTCTGAAACAGAACAAAAAATACAATTTCATTTTTTTTTTAAAAGAGAAAGTGAAGATCTCTCAACAGCTATTTCAAAGAATTGTCAAATGGCCAAAACTGAGATGCCAGTGATTTTGACCCAAAACAGAGATTGCAATGATCTTGGCCTTCTATTGGGTTCAGTAGGTTGAAATGCATCAGGAAGTGTAGAATGGCTCAGCAGGATAGTTCTGATCAACATCGAAGGAAGATACATTGGTATTTAGATGGAAATAGGTACTTTCATATACGTATATATGAAAAACATATTTAAATGCAGATTTTAAGATATTTAAAGTGAGAAAAATCAAGCTTGTCTAAACAACCCCTCCACATTTCATAATTAACAAGTAAAGCATTTATATTAGAAAACTGCCATAATAAGCCAGATTTGAGGGAGAAGGGACCTTGGAGGTCACTGGGTCCAACAGCACCATTTTATAATTGAGATAACAGGCTCAGAAAAATAAAGTGACTGGCTCAAAATCAACCAAGATATGTCAAGAGTCAAAAGTGGATCTGATTCCTTGGATCCCATTTGGATCCTTTATGATTTCTAATCCCTGCAAGCTTTTAGATTATCTTGGCTGTGGATTCCTTATATGTCCTTCCCAAATTGTCTTTTCATACATAAAACTAGGTAGGACTTTCAGACATGGCCACAGTTGGAGAATCAGTCTCAGATTTTAATCAATGACAGTGATTTCAGAAATTGTTCCAAAAATACACCTTTTGGTCAGGAAATAATCACTAATAGTTAAACAACTATTAAACTTGAAAAATAGGAATGAAAATTTTACCCAGTTTTTTTCCTTTCTTTTAAAAATTCAACTTCATACCCATCGCTGGAAATAAAAGAAATGAATGTGATTGTTTTCCTGCCCACCTGACATGAAAGAAGTACTCCTTCTGGGCAAGTAAACTAATTGTTATTTCTAAGAGTTAAAAAATAACGTACATCCTTATATGAAAGGGTGTACATGAAAAAAAAAAATGCTCCAAAGAATGGCCTCTTGATAAGTAAAAAAAAAAAAAAAAGTCAATCTGGAAGGGAAAGACCCTCAAGATTTCTAGCCAATAAGAAACAATTGCTGGTTACACTTACTCTGAACCGTCAAAACCCAAACAATGACTAAATGAGGCTTAGACTGGCATTTATTATTGGCCAATAGGTATCTATAATCCAAAACAATTTCTGGAAATGGCATCAAATACATTTGGGGTTTTGGACCAATCAAAATATAGATCATTTTAACTCCCACTGTTTTAATGTGAATTTAAGGCCTTTTAGCTTACAGATCTCAAGAAAAGAAGCTCACAAAATTCTTTTTTTTAAGGATGCATAAAATTATTTCTAAATAGTAAGTTTTAAAACACGTTGGGGTAAGTGAGGCTCACCAGTTAGAGCCTAATTCCTCCTCGCTATTCTTGAAAGGGCAATGGAAACCCAGAAGAAGTGGGTTGGACTAAGAATCAGAAAATCTGCTTTGATTATCATTCTAGCATTTATGGTGTGCCCTTTGGGAATATGGCACCGAATGTGGTATTTCCTATTTTTATCTCCAATTGCAATTCGCTGAACAAATCTTGGCATACAACTCTCTCATGTTTCACTTTTTTCCCACTGAAATACTAAAGATAACCCAGATTTCTTGTTCCCTCACAGTCATAACTAAGAGCGGAATCGTGCGTCTGGTTAGAATGCTTGGGCGACTCATTCAGAAGTAGTAGCTTCTCGGACAGGGAACATGAGACAAGGCTTCTGACCGGGGTTCTAGGTCCGGTTCTCGGATCTGAAAGCTGAATGAGCTTGAGCAAGTGGCTCAAACGGCCAGCAGGGAAGTAATTGTCATCTAGTGGAAGCCACCGGTTTATTTTTACAGATAAGGGAAAGTCACCATTTGTGGGCAGGAAAGCAAGCACATTCATTTCTCTTTCGTCCAGGGCCGAGTATCTCGTTGAATTTCCTATTTTTCAAGGAGGTCAGTAGTTGTTTAACTATCAGGGATTACTTGCTGGCCACAAGGTGTTTGGGGACAGTTTCTGGAAAGGGAAGGAATGGGTGTGTGCATGTGTCGGTGCGCGCGCACGCCCAGGTTCGTACGCACATGTGTGCACGCGGCCCCCGCATGTACACACGTAGGCCCGCGGGTGCGCCGGCGTGCAGCAGGTGGGGGCGCGTGGCCGCGGGCGCTGGGTGGGTATGAATATGCACACAAAGGGGAGCTGAGACGGGCAGCGGCGGGCGGCCCCCTCCAGCAGAGAGCTTCGCCCGCTGAAGTCGGAGACTCCCCTCGGCGGAGGCTTCCGTTTTTGTCCCCCTCCCCGCCGGCGGGACAGGTAACGGCCGCCGCCAACAGCGGGGGGCTGCTAATGCAGATTCCTTAAAGCTCCCCTACCGCCCAGCCTGCCCGTCTCCTTCTTTCTCGCCGTCCCCGGGCCCACGCCTTCGTTAAATGGCCGCCCGCGGTCCGGCCGGGGCGGCGCGCCCTCTCGGCGCGGCAGCAGGGGCTCCGAGCAGCTGAGCGCCCCCGCCCCCGCCCCGCAGGCTGGGTCCGCCTGCAGTCCCACCTGTGACCTACAGGTGTCAGCGTCTGCATGGAGAGGCGGGCAAAGGGGCAGCTGGCTCCAGGACTCAGACACTGTCTGGGCTGCCTAACCTGAGCATGTGGAAATAATATATGTCTTCAAGTGAACCGTCTGGTTCTAGGGAAATAAAATAGGACATTCATAAGCAGTTACACCATCTGTCTTTATACCATCATCATCAACAACAAGGGGAAAAATAGCTCTTTAAAATGGATGAAAGCCCGGGCTGACAGTAACCGGAAAACTGTGAGCTATGAATACCAATAAAGGTAGAAAAATGATGAAAAAACAAGGATACAAACGACAAAATCCCCTGACGGGCTTCGGGGCTCACATGGTCGTGCAGGGAAGGGGGCTGGGTTTTTTTTAATCCCCAAAGGATAGAGAAAGCCCTTCACTGCGACCCAAGCCGGAAATTCATGGGACCTTGGGGTCAAGGGCTCGGAGGCTTGCTCCCCCCGGAGAAAGGTCTCTCATTTTCCCTGCTCTCAGTAAAATGGCAGGAGGGTGTGGGTAGGAAAGCGTCTATTAGAAGGGTAAGATGGAATTAATCCAGTTTTTAATTTGAAGAGAGGCAGAAATATTGCTCTGCTCGGTTCTGTTTTTAGAACGTCTGTAGGACAGACATACTGATTGAGTACCAAGCAGATCTTTTCTTGGACCAGGAAAGACATTTCACCCAATAAGAGCAACAAAAATTGGCCTCGATCAATAGAAATTTCATACTCCGTTCCATATTATCAGTCAGACACAAGTATACCCTTGATGAACAGTTTGATCAGGAAAAGCCTGTTTCAACAAGCACCTCTGTTCATTATGGAAAATAACAGATTCTTTTTTTTTTTTTTTTTTTAAATGCTAAAAGAGGCCAGTCAAAATACTTTTCCATCCTATTACATTTCAAGTGAGTATTAGGATCCTAGCAGTATTGCCCACTGAACAATTAAACGCAATGATTCTGGAAGCTCTTTCCTTGCCTTTAGGCAGAAAAGCACTTTCAGAAATCTGGGATAGTCTTCCCTATTTAAAAAGGTTGCAGAGAAGGTCGAGGCTATAATAGCATTAATGAAGGAATGGGAGCCATTACTGAGCACTGGGCTAAGTGCTGGGGAGTTTGACAGTGAGGTGGTCCCCTGCTCTCAAGGAACTTCTATTCTAATGAATAATAATAATGTCTAGAAGGTTGAGGGGGCGAGTCAGGTGGCCCCGTGGCCCTCAGGGTGTAATGGCAAAGACCTCAGTAACACTTCTTCCTCAACATCACTTCCACTGACATGATGGTGTCTTTGGCAGTAAAAACTTTCTGTTCCGGGTCACTGGCCATAACCTTCAAGAAGTGCTGGCTGACTGCATTTCCACACTGAAAGCCTTGCAATTCCCAGGGCTGTGGGTACTGGGCTGTTCCTTCAGGGTCTGAGGAGAGACGGTGGTCAAGGTGGTGGGGGCTTGACCTGCTAGACACATGCTGCCTCCCGTCTCTCTCACTCAGGGCGGGGCTTGGAATCTTTCCTTTGGCTCAGATGACTCGCCCATCTTGCTGTCACCCAAACAAGGCTAGAACCTTTTCTGGAATGTTTTCCTGACTCCTCACCAGATGGATTTCTTTTTAGGGAAGGACTAAAGAAACAGCAGCTAAACTTCTTAGAAAATCATCAGGCTTTCCCATTCTTCCTTTGTCTCTTCTGCCTTCCACTTCCATGTAAAATCTTCTCTGAAGTCATTCTAAAAGTCTATTTTCATCGCTTAATTTTTTTTTACAGATAACATTTGTTCAGGCCTCACGGCTGAGTACAGCCAGCTCACTTCATTAATGTCCCAGTGGTTGAGGGCAGAGCTCATGGCCTCTAGTTATAAGAATTCCAGATCCTCTAAAAGGGAAAAGTTCCTGCCTCATTTTGGGTCTTCCTGCTGATACTATAGCATCACACAATTTCTTTTAAATAAAAGTGGATTCACTGAACATAAATGCAAAAAGATCCTCTAACACACCTTACTTATGCCTAACAACCTGATAAAGATAACTACATGTTTCCCAAATCTGTGGGGAATTCTGTTCCCAATAGAGGCCTTTTATGCCATCTGACAACCCAGTGGGGATTTGTAGCAATTTTACAAAGCCTGAGAAATTGGTTTGTAGAAGAAAATGCCAGCCACAAATAGAGGTGTAAACATTAAGGAGCCAGGATAGGAAGCTGCCCTCTAATGTTGGAGAAATGTGCACGCTACCAATTCCCAAGATGTGACCCATTTTCCTAGACGGGAAAGTCCTCTTAAAAGCAACATTATTTGAAATGATGCTACTTCTTGAAGGGGTAGAAGGGGCAATTTTCCCCCCACTGGATATACTTTACAAGTCTCTTCTAGATTTCAAAGAACTGGGAGTTGCATCAACTTTAAACTCTGTTCCTATCTTTTAAAAAAGAAGATGAAAATTAAATCTGCCTTCTCTGAAACTCTGACAAAAGTCCCTGTGGTACCTGAATCTGATAAAAAAAAAAAAATTGGAAATTCTTCTAAGAGGCAGGGTGTCCACAGAGCTCTCTCACTGCCATATTATTTAAACAATACACTAAACCTGTGATCCAAAAGAAATGAGATTCCCTCCCCACCCCCTTTTGTAGGGGGTAATGGTTGAGAGGAAAGAAGGGTAGGGGGAAGGGAGGGAGTGTGTCTGCCTCCCTCCCTGTCGGCAGGCTCAAGAGCTGAGAAACATTAGCTGTCATGAACCACAATCAAATCAGGTTTGAAATATTTAGCAGTGGGTTGGAAAATGCGATGGTGCCGCTCTGACAGGCGAGATGTGCACAGACACCCATTTCCCATTATAATGGAAATATCAGGCCTGTTCTGAATATGTATAACCCAGAAAAATGTATTGATTTTTCATTCGGCATTAAAAAAATGAAATAGCCTGCAGCTGTCAAAAGCCTTTTGTTAAAAGCTCATCTTTCCTGGAATGAGGTTTACCAGAAATAAGTTTTAATTGTATACAGGACCTCTTCTTTGAAACAAAAATAAAATAAAATAACCAACCTGTTTTCTTTCAGATAGGGTTAAGGCTTTTTGTTTCATCATTTTCAACCTAATTAACCAAGTGCAACCACAGAAACACAAAGGAGAGAAGCTCAACAAATTCCCAAGAGCAGGTATTGCAATGGGAACATGGCGAGGCTGGCCACAAGTGGGCATCATTTTCCCTGATGCAATGAGAAAGATGGCATGGAGGGGGTGGATGGATAGACGGATGAATAGATAGATAGATGGATTTATCTGTCTATTCCTCTTGTTCCCTAATAATGAGAAGGAGCACATGGCATTGGGGAGCAAGCTGGTGTTGGTTTCCTTTCTACCTGGGTAACCATGGACAAAACCCTTCTCCTTTCTGAGCCTGTTTACCCTTGGTTGATCTAGATGACCTCCGAGATCCCATCCAGCCCTTAATTTATGGCTCATGACCTTTACAGCTATGGCAACGCTGGGGCACTGCAGCAATGATGCCCAAACCTTTCCCCGATATTCTTGCAGTGACATTTCCAGATCCCAGTTTCCAAAGAGAGCACGGTTCTCTGAATCAAATGCCTCACACATTATTATCTCCATTTTAGTATTGAAGAAACTAAAACTATGGTAATTTAAATGACTTGTTTTTGGAAGCTAAGTGTAAAAGGCAAGACTTGAATCTAGGTTTTCTTGATTCCAAATCTAATGGTTTCTTTAATACCCCATGCTGTACACAATGACAAGAAACCTTGACCGTGTCCCAGTCTGTTGTATATAAAATAATTCTCCATACGATAAAGTATTGGGCTTTGCTTTAATTTCTGTCTTCACCAAATTGGAAGGTCATGGTTAATAAAGGTTAATAATAAAAAATTCTAATAAAATCAGAAAAAACCAAAATCAGTTTGAGTTAGTGTTATCAATGAGATGTGGCTGCTCTGGGAACCACTTTTTCACTTTTTGGGGCTCAGCACTAGATTTCCTATTGCCTTTTCCTTCTCAAAAAAGTGGACCTATCACAGTTCCAAATCCAGAATTTGTGTCAGGAAAATGATCTGACTGAACAGTGATGATAGACACTACCAGCAGGTTATTCCTCACTTGTCCTCCAAGCTGCCCCCAAACTGCATATTAACATCTAAGTTATTTTATAATGTGTGGAAGTATTTTTTTAATTTCTTTAATTTATTTCCAGTCCTATTATGTTATAGTTGATGTGAACTGCTTATAAGATAGATAGATAGTTATATATACATATCTACAGATATGAATACATTTCTCTCTTGCAGGCACCCTTCAACTGGCTTGGAAAAAGTTTCCATTTCTGCTCATCAAGTAGGGAATTTACAAATCAACAGAAAACAGGATTTTCAAGTACATATCTCAATTTCTTAACAATTTGTTCAATTTTCTATAGCCCTATAAGGATTCTGGATTGTTCAACAAGGATACTGAATTAGAGAAGTAACCTAGCGAAGAATAACACTGCTAAACATATCCCACGAGATTAACTATCATGGCCCATATAGACAGAAAATGTTTCGGGGAATATCTGAGGGTTTATAATTGAAAAGCCTAGGAATTCATCGAAGGTAGCTGGTGACACAGTAAATGGATGGCTGCGCCTGGAATCAGAACATTCTGGGTTCAAAATTGAGCCTTGGACACTTCGGTAGCCATGTGTCCTTACACAATATGCTTAACTTCTACCTGCCTCAGTTTCCACATCTGTAAAATGAGAATAACAGCACCTACCTTGCAGGATTGTTATGAGGATCAGATGAGTTAATGTTGGTTAAGACAACAAAACAAAACCCTTAGCCTAGTGCCTGGTACAATACAAGTGCTTCATAAATGCTTATTTCCATTTCTTTCCTAATAACAATCCTCTTTCTACTAAGAATATTTATCATAAGCCACACATTTAAAAAGGCTTATCATGATAGCCCCTACTAAAGTTCTCATCCATGCCTTACTGTGTACTGCTACCTGGAGAAATAATGGTTCTCTCTCTAATATTCTTTTTCTCTCTCTGTCTCTTTCTGTCTCTGACTCTGTCTCTCTCATTCTCTATCTCTGTTTCTGTCTTTCCTCTTTCTCTCTGTCTCTCGCTATGTGTCACTCTCTTTATCTCTCTCTGATTCTGTCTCTCTTTCTCTGTCACTTTTTTTGTCTCTATGTCTCTCTCTCTCTTTCTCTGACTCTCTCTCTCTCTCTCTCTCTCTCTCTCTCTCTCTCTCTCTCTCTCTCTCTCTCACACACACACACACACACACACACACACACAAAATCTCAGCAGAACCAAAGGAATTTTAAGTCCCAAATCATTTAGTAAAACAAACAAAAAAAGTATTCCAGGAGGATCTGACCCCTAACATCAAAGAGCACTCAACCTTCAAGATATAGAATCTGCTATTTTCCCTAAATTCTTGAAGGTTAATATCATTAGCCATGCAAGCTCCATTGGGTCCTGACAAGCTGGAGAACCAGGGTACATTGAGAAGATACTGGATTTGGAATCTGTAAAATTGGCTTTCATTAGTGGCTCTATCCTCACCTGTTTGATCTTAGGCTCCTCTGTCTTTGTAAAATGAGACAGATGGACTAGATGCCCTTTAAATCACATTAACTCTAAAACTATCATCCTACCTCTGGATCTGGGGCCATTAACATCTTTTGGCCATGGCCACTCCTTGAAGACTATTTAAGGCACAGAAAGGGCTCTCTTCCCTTCTCAATCTCCATCCCTGAAACATAAACCTTTTCAGCATTATAACCTTTTCACAACATGAACCACTATGGCAAATACACCTTATTACGTGCCAGTCAGAGGTATTACACTGGCTTTGCCACTGAAGAGCTACCAAACTTAAATTAAACACCAGTGACTGTGCTCAAGGAACTTAAAATCTAGTAAAAAAAAAAATACACAGCCATTATGCAAACTAGACCAAGATAAGTGCATGGGTGAATATGAAGTGACTATGAAAGATCCAAGGAAGAATAAAAATGTAAATCATATTCTTCATCTGGATCTTGGTACCAAACAGCATCTTGTAAGGTATCTTCTCAAAAGCTTACCTTGTTACTACTGATAAAAGCACATAAAGATCTATGAAGATGAATCACAGGCCTACTAAAATAAAGGCTAGACTGTCTCATTCCCACTCCACATACACTTCTGTACCCTGCTCTGTCAGCTTAACTCTCTTTTTCTGAAGATGAGCAGATTGACAGGCAACACTTAATTCTAATCTGTCTAACAATGTAAAAACTTCATTCTTTGTTTTTTTCTAGTTAACTTTCCTTGACCCGTGAATTCTTACAAAGTTAGATCATCAAGCAATTTTAAACAAAACTGCCTTGAAAAAAAAAGGTATTGTTTATAATTTTTAAACCCAAATTCAAATTAAAAAAAAAGCTCACAGTAGTTAGGGAGGTGGAAAAAAAGGTCACCGATTTTGAGGGCCACATAAACTTTTTCTTAATTGTAAGGACTTACAAGGACTTGTCATTGATGAGCTTTTAATCCCCAAAGTTCTTTAAGTGAAATGATGATTCAAGTGGGAATTTTACCACAAAATTTGTTTGTGCCACTAGACTCTCGTTTACTCAATACTTCTTGAGCTACATTGCCTGGAGTTTCTGGATAGTGTTTGAAATATGGGGGGAGACTGCCAGCCAAAGGGTGTTGCAAGGAGAGCCTTTGTGCTAAGAATCTGATGCTCAGAGAATCCGGTTTCTTCCTCCACCCCTCTTAACACAGCCCCAGTCTCTCCCTCCAACCCTGGGCCCCCACTCCCACCCTCAACCTCCTGGAATTTGGCATTAGGATAAAAGATCCAACTCTGGCATTATTAAAAATGACTAATTGGAGAATAGAGACCATTTATGCTTTTGTATATTTGAAGATCTCTGTACTGTTTACAGAAATAAGAAAAATGGGTGATTGTGCAGCAAGGAAGAAGGAGCCCAGGACTGCTCTGCAAGGCCTGGCCCTGAGCTCACCATGGCTGTTAGGAACGTCAGCAGCAGTGGAGTTCTTTGAGAAAAAGAGAGCTGTCTGAAAGCTTTTTGGGTTGCCTTTTGATTTAAACTCCTCTCCAGTCGGAGAATCTAAAGGTGACGAGACTTTTATTGGTCTGAAATGGGCATTTCTGTCAGACTTCCTGGGGAAAATTCAACTCGTTTGGACATAACATCATATACTCCATGTGACAGTGAGCCCCAAAGCACCAAATCTCAAATTCTCTCAATATCCAGGAAGTGACAATGACTGCCATGTTTATCAACCCTCACAAGGACTGGATTCAGCCAGTCTAGCAAAAGGGACAGGAAGGCGAGAAGCTAGGGGGAATGGGAGAAGTCAAGAGTTTTTGCTGTCTGAAATTCCATTGTTCTTCACTCTCATTAAAAGATAAAATCAAACCATCACCATCATCATCACCATCACCACCACCATCATCATCATCACCATCATCACCATCATCATCACCATCACCACCATCACCACCATCACTATCACCATCATCACTATTAACCCTCATCATCACCCTCATCATCATCACCACCCACTGTGATGACTACTCCAAGTAGCTAAAACCAGTATCACACACTGTCACTGAAAAACCTTAGCAACAATCAGAAATCACAAACTCTTCCTCTAGTTTTCCTGGACTAAGGTTACCAGTTATTTTCCTGATGATCAGTTACTCTAAGGGGAGTGGGATATTTTTGAAAGAAATAACCGAAGGTTTCCCAGTCTATCTCATTTATTAAAAACCAGTCTAAACCTCCAACACTCGCAGATTTCAAGTTACCTAAGAATCTCCCTACATCCCAAATTGCACTAACTCTGGGGCCAACTGAATTCAGCAAGGATTAGTTCCCTCCAATTTCTACAGAACTATGATTGTGGCTGTTATTTTCACACATGAAATGTAAAAAAAGGCAAATTCCCTGAGCATGTTTGTAGTGGAGCGTGATGTGATTGTGTTGTCATTTATGGGAAATAATCGCAAGCCCATCTCTCTCCCCCCCCACCCATTTTCCAGTCCAAATAACCATGAAAAATTACACTTCAATGTCAGAAGGACAACAAAGGAGGGGCACTCTCTTGGAGCTCAGCAGATTTTCAGGGTTTTTTTCCTTTCTTTGGACAAAAACTACCTTCAATTGTACTTCATTTAAAATGTGATCTAACAAATGCATTTTGACAAGTTCCTTTCTCTCATTCTCTCTTTCTCTCTTTCTTTCAAATAGTATTTTGCACAGTTTAACCTTACACCAAACTGGAATTTTCCAGAAAGGAGTATCATGCAAAATGTAAGCCTAATGAAACCAAGCAGTTTTTTTTCCCCTTCCTCAAAGACAAAACAGAAGAGGAAAGAATAAATCCAACTCAGGACTGGAGGCAGAAACAGAGAAAGAGGCTTGCATCTCTTGTGGAGATCAAATGGGAATTTCATTTAAAAAACAAAAGGGGAGGGCATTAGAAGGGGCAAAGGCAGGATAGAAAGGGGCCAAGAGAAAAGCAGGGGGACTGAGATGTGTGTGGGAGAGGATGTCGTAGAAAAGGGAAGGGGAGGCCTGTAGCCACTCATTTGTTTGGGACAAAATGTTTGATTTGTTGTTCAAATGCTTCATAACTGGCTATTCCAGCAGTCAGGTGCCTGATATCCAACTGGGACAAGGAGTTCTTGGCACCATGTGGTGGGCAGGATCCCCCTGCACTACAAAAAGAGACACTTAAAAACCAGCAAAAAACAAACAGATGCAGCTCAGAAGCTAACATTCCAGGTGTGAGGCCCAAGAATCAATCTTTAATACCACCTACTGGAAATATACATGCATACAAATAAATGCTGATGGGCAAGGGAGAAGAATTATTTTCCAAAAATATAGCATATCTCATTAAAGGGAATAGGTATCAATATTTTGAATCAAAAAATCAAAAAAAATTTGGCTTGAGAAAAACAAAACCTTATACATGATATTAAAAAAATCATGTTTCTTTTTTTGTTTGAATTAGAAATTGATAAAGGCACTCTGATGAAGAGAAAAAGAAAACAAAATCTTTATGTGTATTTAAGTATCTCTATACAAATGCAATATATTGCACCAAAGGCAATAGTAAATGATTATTCTATTTTACGGGTAGAAGTGAGATTATTCTTTTCAATAACATTTATTTCTGTATGCATTTATAACCTATCCTTCTCACTATACCCACCCTTATTAAACAAACAAACAAAAATGAAACTCATTATCAATCTGCAGTCCAGCAAAATAAATCCCCACATTGGTCATGCCTTCAAACATATAAGTCTCTATGCATTTTACATTCATTATCTCTCCGCCAGGAGGTGAGCAGCATTAGAACTGAGAGCTTGTGGGATGGTGTTTATAAAGAGAATGCCAACAACGACAGAGAGATAAGAGAAATGTTAGTGGAAGAAACAAAGCCGGCGATGAAGTTCCAAGACATTCAGGAAGATACGACCGGCCAACGCAGAAGAGAAAGATAAAGTATTTACAGACTGAGGGAGTCTAACTCCCAGCGTATCTTTTGTATTATAATTGAATCCACCGGATCCCAGAACTTTCAAACTTTCTCAGAAGATGGCTTTAACTCCTGCAATATCCTCCCAAAGCAAAGAGCACAAATGCTATTTTATTGGATAGTAGAGGGAGTGGCTGATTGACATCAAACTTCATTCTGGGTGATCATGAGTCACTCACTTACACTCAGCACATGTACAAGTTGGTTCATAAAACAAAGCTCCATATAATGGCCTGAACTTCCCAGAGAACCAATCTTTACAAGAGAAGAGAACATGTCGACAGACTACAATGCCTGAAAGGCAGTCCTGAGCCGCATTGGTTAAATGCTCCTTTTCTTGCCAGATCTTAGAAGAATTCTCATTTAAGTACAGAAAGAGGTCAGAATTTACTGCATTTAGCTTTCATGCATTCAGTATAACAAGTACTTTGGAAAACTGGAGTGAATATAGAGAAGACGACGCATGGTCCAAGTGAAACTAGAGGAACCAAATCACTGCACATGAGCAGACAAATGAGAAGTTAAGGGAAAGAGTCTAAACAATTCACTTGAAGCACAGTCAGTGGGATAAGCTTCCAAGGTATATTTCAGTACAGATGGTAGTATACAACTATAGTCACTGTCCAATAAATCAGGCCCAAGGTCCTTTTCTGGCACAGGCTAGACAGATGAAGGTCATGGAGGTAGCCATCCCATCCAACTCCCTTATTTTTACAGATGAGGAAACTGAGGGCCAAAGTGGATAAATAATTTGCTCAAATTGTGGAAATATGTATAGAAGAATTGCACATGTTTACCATATATTGGATGATTTGCTGTCTAAGGGAGGGGAGGGGGAAAAGAGGGAGAAAAAGTTTGGAACACAAGGTTTGCAAGGGTGTATGTTAAACAATCTCTGAATATATTCTGAAAATAAAAAGCTAAAAATAGTTTGCTCAAAATGAGTGCCTTAGGTAGAAAAGTAAACCTAAGTACTTCTGATTCCATGTCCAGAATTCTATCCATTAATTGCATGCTGTTTAGAAAAGTTCTACCTTCCTTTTCAACTCTAGGATTCTATGACAGTATGAAAATAAAAAATGAATCAACCAAAATAACAACAGGAGGTTGAATTTTGCAGAAATTTATTTCAATTCTCTACTTCACACACATAGACAGAATCCATGCACTTATTTTAGAAATCTTTTAATTGTTGAGGAAGAATGGCCATTTTTAATGGTTAGTTTATGCAATTGTCCATTATTTAGACTGACAGAAATCAGAGTTATAAGAAACCAAATTTGGTCAAACTTTATAAATGAGGAGGCTTAGGTCCAGAGAGGGAAAGAATCTTGACCAAAAAAAAAAAAAAAAAACAGTTAGTAAAGGGCAGAAGTAAGCACAGAATCCTAATATAGACTAGGAAGAATAAATTATTCTGGATTTTCTTCATCTCCAATCTTCACCAAAATATTAGATACTTGAATTTTTATGCTGGTAGTTTTTTTGTGAACTTTGTCCAATAAAATACCAATTGTCCCTTTTAATTCTGAGAAGCTGCTAATGCCTCTTTCCAATGATTCAAACCAGATTCCTATGGATCTTTGAGAACTGCAGCTTACATATCTGTGCCTCATGGCTTTGCCATTCTCCTGTTCTGACCTCATCTCTTCCTCCTGGCTTGGAGTTGATTGACGATCCTTGAAAAGGTCTACAAATTTTACAATTCATAACCTCGATGGAGTGGACAACAAATATCCAGCAAGCAATACAAATAAACCAATAGTAAAGGACACAAGGTGGCCAGATCTGATTTCTAGAAATTAAATGTGCACCGAGACCTTCCAGTGATGGAAATGAAAGTAAACAGGAACCCCAAATCAAGGTGTTTTGTTGGATCACAAAGGGCTGAAGATGAGTTGCCCCCAAAGGAGAAGGTCGTTATGAACTTAAGGGCAGGCAGTCATACTATTTGCATCTGGAATGGTTAGGAATAGGGAATTCACAGAAACTTAAAAACTATAGGAAATCCATTTCCAGGAAATCAACTCTAGACAATTAAATACTGTTTTGGCCATGTTGCAATGGGAGGAAGTAGTAGAAATCTACAAGTGAAAAGATATTGTGGACTAAGTCCCAGGGATAAAGTTTTACAATATCATCCAGCCATTAACCTGAGCAATGAGATGAAAAAAAAGGTCTACATATTAGAATAGAGGGTCAACTGCAGATATGCTAGATGAGAAAAAGAACAAAGCAGAAGAGCATCATATCCAAGGAGTTAACATGGAATAAGTAAACCACTGACAAATTAATGTTGTAGGGAAGACTTCTTGATGTTTGAGAAGGAGAGGGCTGTTAAATATCACTTATTACTCCTTCAAATCAACCATGGATAAGAAAAAGAGAGAATAATGTGAACAATTGATAAATAACAAGGAGTTTGCAAACAGTAATTTATAAAAAGTAGGCAACAGAACATTAATTGAATGGATATAGCAGTAGGGATGATAATATAATAGCTAATATTTGTAATAATGCTTTAAAGTTTGGAAGTATTTTACATATATTATCTCAGAAATGAAATGAATCTCTGAACATGAAAGGAATTGACTAATGAAGTTACTGAACTGCTGATAATTATTTGTGAGAAGTTGAGAATAAACTTAAGAGGATCTGTCCCAAACAGAAAAGCAGAAAAATGATCTTTCAAAGATGAATAATTTGGAGAATGGAAAAAAGATAAAAAATATCAGGCATGCTGAATAATCAAGTCTGGAATAACACGGTTAGGGGCAACCGGATTTGTGGGGAGTGGGAATAAGGGGAGAAATCTGTAAAGTGCTGTATAAATTTTTAAAAAGGATTTTGAAGGAGGTGATCAAGATGAGAATGCAAAATTGTCCAAACCATTTATTTGAAATAAAAATTAAATTAACCAAATAAAGCAGAAATAACTTCTGAAGTGCAAGACATTCTCCGAGGTGCCAACCCAAGTCTGTCCAGAAAAAAAGAAACTCATATTCAGAGGGAGTCTTAAGGTTACAAAGTATTTGCCACACCATGTTTCATTTGGTTCTAACCAGCATCCCAGTGCTAAGAGCACATGTATATATAATGCTTCCCAGTTGAGGAAGCACTAACAATACTCACAACCACCTTGTGACAGAGGTACCAAGTATTATCTCTTCCCTCCTCCTTTTTTCTTTTTCTTTTTTTTTTTTTCAGTAACTTGTCCAAGGTCACACAGCTAGGAAGTGCCAAGTGCTTGGGGCACTTGAACTCAGAGCTCTAGCCCTGGAGGTGGGAGGACCTACCTATGCTGCTACCTCACTGCCCCAACAAATATTATCTTACAAATAAAACTGCTTGCCAGACTAGTGTAATGCATGTAAGATTATGGTTGGGTTACTCTTCTGATCAAAAATCATCAATAGCTCCTTACTTCCTACTGAATAGGGTTTACAAGCTCTTCTCACTGGCATTTACTGACAAGGACAGGTGATTTCCCCTCTAGATGCTTTATACTACAATTGAACTAGGCTGTTTTCTTGTCCCTGAACACGCTTGACCCTTTCCTGCGCCTGCCCCAGCCTTTCTTGGCTCTTCTTAGCCTCCTGATTTTCTAATTATTGTTAATTAATGCTAATTTCCATGCTACCTTCTACATGAAAACTTCCCCGATCCTTCCGGCCAGGAATGACCCAGTGACGGAACACACTGTTCTGGGTCTCTAAAATGCACTTATCTATATGATTTTTTTCCTCCTAGGATGCAGGCTCCATAAAGTTTAGGACTCTGATATTAAAAAAAAGGTGAAATTTTAGATCCAAAAGAGACCTCAGCATCCATTAGTCCTGCCTTTATTCAACAAAGGAGTTGCCATCATGACATGGATGAAGGCTGTCTTTGAAGACCTCTAAGATATAGACAACTCTAAGGATTAATTGAGTTTCTCCTGATAGTAAGGCTCTCTAACTTAAAGTCACTGCTGCTGACATTGCCTTCTGGGGTCAAGAAGCAGCACAAATGCTATGTCACAGATACCTGAGGTCATTCACCACACCTCCTCTAGCCTTCTGTGGGAGAAACGGGACTGGCTCCTTGGACCAACCTGACACACAGCTCCTGATACCAGCGTCCTGACTGCTCTCTTTGGGAGGCTCTCTGGGTTATCCTTGACCTTTGGTCACCAAGGGTTGAACAGAATATTCCAACCAGGGCTCTGCTCAGAGAAGAGGGCTGCTTCCCTACTCCTGCAACTGAGTCCAAGAGCACAGTGCTCATTCTCAAATGTGAACTGACATTCACATAGAGATTGCCAGTTCCCTAAAAACAACAACAACTACTTTGTGAGTGAGTTTCAGAGCAATAGGAGTAGCTAGGTGACACAGTGGATAAAGCAATGGGTCTGAAGTCAAGAAGGTCTGAATTCAAATCCACCCCCAGACACTCACTAGCTGTGTGACCTTGGCTGAGTCTGTCTCAGTTTCTTCAAAATGAAAAATGGGATAACTACCCACCTCATAAGGTTATTGTAAGGAACAAGAGAGATACGTTAGGAGTAACACTGTCAGGAGCAACTGGGATTGTGGGGGGTGGGAGTGAAGGGAGAAATCTGTAAAGTGCTGTAAAAACTTAAAAGGGATTTTGAAGCACAGCACCTGGCACATAGTAGGCACTATTTGTGTGTGTGTGTATAAATGTTTGAATACATATGTATATATATTTGTACATGTATCTATATGTATGTATGTATGTATATACAAAAATTATTGTTGCTGCTGTTGCTGTTCCAACAATGATTTTGTTGGGTGTTTAAGTTTCACGATACCTTTCATTGAAATATAGACTATGGATGCCATACAGATGCCAGAATCAGAGGGTTCCCAAGCAACCAAGTTAGGAAAATGAAAGCTGCTGGTCCTACTGCCCTGTCACTGACTCGTGTTTGCCTCCTGTTCCTGCCTATTCCTGGGGCAAATGTGGTCTCGAAGAAGTATCATCCCAAAGAATTACTTTCCTCCGAATCTGCTTCTTCTTTGACTTCCCTAATTCCATTAGTGGCAACAGCCGCTGACTTCTCCCCCGCGCTCCGTCACCGAGCCCCGTGGGCTCCATCGCTGGTGCTCCTCTGCTGTGGGTGACAGCTCTGGGCTGCCCATATATTCTCTTCCTCCTCCTGTCCCAGGCCACGGCTTGCCTAATTATCACATCCCCCCCAAGGTCCAGCGCGGTGCTCTGTAAATAAATGTTGGCTTGGGTTCCAGCACACAAAAAGCCCAGCAAAAGTCCCAAAGGGTCCCACGGCCCTGGAGGCTGGGGGAGGGTCCTTTCGGGGAGAACCTGATTGGGGCGTAGGGCCGAGCCCAGCTCTGTACAAGAGCTTTGGTGTAGTGTGGGAGGGAAGACCCCGCGCCCTGCAGACAAGACGGGGAGCTCTTCTCTTCACTTTGGTGGAGAGGCTCTAGCAGGAGCCAAGTAATTGCTTTTTCCCCTTCTACTAATAAGCTTTTCAGCAGAGGAAGAATTCAGCTTCCTGTAGTCAACAGACCCTTTTTTTCCCTGCCTCTCTTGGCTCCGAATAATCTAAAGTGACTGCAATTTCAGTCCTGGCTCTCTGGTATTCAGCTCCACCAACTGAGGTCAGAGAATGTCAAGTGAGCCCTCTCTATTTCTTTTCTACTCTCTGCCTTCACGCCACCCATGCCGCTTTGTAACTGAGGCAACCTACCTCCACAACCCAGCCATTATGTGCATCCCCAACTCACAGCAAACATGGACTTGAGCTGGAATTCTAGGCAATGCTTGAGTGTGTGTGTCTTTAAGCGTGAGCACACATTGCAAAACCCTTGATTGCTAACAAGTGATTACTAAGGACTAACTTCAGCTGGACTGGTAACCCTATTCCTGCATCTCCCAGGCTTTCTAAAACTGATTCTATTGGTATATTTTTTGGCTTAAGTCACTGGCTGGTTGTTTGGTCAGAGGTTCCTCAATCACGTTCATTTAAAAAAATTTTCTTTAAAAAACCAATAAGCTACATAAGTTCCTAAGTTCTATCTCTCCTTTAAAATACAGTAGTGAATTCACATGATTTGGCACTAAAGGCCTGAATCCAAACAGATCAGCCAATTAATTGCTGTGGAAAAGTCTTCCAAGTCTTCTCTGTGATCTTATTTCCCAACTGAATAATATGGAGCCAGAATGAGAGGGAAAGGCAGCAAAATGCAGACTCTCCGGCCTCCTAGACCAGTTGGCCCTTCCCTGTGACCAGGCAATTCCCAGCCCCAGGTGTGTACCTTCTCCTCCATCCAGCGGCTGCAAATACCTACCTAGGCCCTGGGGAGCACGCCCAGGAGCCCGGGGGAGTGGGAGCGAGCGGGACAGGCGGGAAGCTGAGCAAAGGCCCAGAGCCGCCTCCACAATGTCCCCATTCCAGAGGTTGCGGGCAAATGGCTTCCCTAGAAAACGGCCTCGTGGAGCTGCCGAGGAGGCTCCAGCAGAGGGCGGGAAGAGGGAAAGGGGAAAAGCCGCCGCGAGCAAGCGCCGCCCCCCACCACACACCCGGTCACAGAGGTGTGTGCTCGCCACCAACTGCAGCAAGACCTGTGATAAGAATTTATTTCTCTCAATTATGTGCTCTTGTCCCTAGTCTCAGTTCATCAGCACAGTGCAGCCAAGTCAATGAAAGGCCCTCTAATGAAGTAATCAGATGCACAGGGACTTCCTGGAGGCTGCTGGCCACACAGACATACACACGCGCCCCACAAATAAACCTGCCAGAATGGGTTTCCAGCAACATCTCACTGATTCTGAGCTTGGGGCGCAACAACGCGCTTGGCTCTGCTCTCCAAACCTCCACGGCCAGCACCCAGATGGATTAATTGCACACGAACGTCATCAAATCTAAGTATCTGCAGATATATAGACATTCAGCACATGTTTGTATCTATCTAGATGTACACAGGTACCATAAGGGTCTGGAGTCAGGGAAGCCTGAGTTCAAATCCAGCCCCAAACACTCCCTAGCTGTGGGACCCTGGGCAAGTCACTCAATCCGCTGGAGACACCAAACCCTCCAGCTTCTTTGCCAAGAACACCCCGCGGGCTCACAAAGGACACAACCGAGTGACTGAACACCAATACTACGCGTGATGCACACAGATGAGAGAGAGACCGACAGGTGCAGAGGCAGAGTTAGCAAGGTGACGGGTGGGGTCGGGGCTAGAGACGGCCTGAAATTTCGGTTTGGCGCACGGGCCTTCCACTGGTAAATGTCGACACGGGGCGAAGGTGTGATTTCACTGGGGTGGCCCCAGTAGGGATCACAACCCAAGGGTCACCTGATAACTGTCTCAGGGAGTCGCCTTCGGCTTCCTCAGAAAGGTGAAATAAGCGGTCGGGGGTCTCGGAAGTGTGTCCAGGGCAGCCCTCCGGCCCCATCCCAGGACTTCTCCCTCTCCTCTGCCTTATATCCTTCTTATGAGACAAGAGATGAAAGAAAATCAAATGATTCTAGAAAACTTCTCATTTCTTTCAGGTATTAATCGTCACCATGGTATATACATGGTACAAAGAACCAGTGGGTTCCGGGCCCAGCCCAGCCACTCCCTAGCTCGGCCATCGGGGTCCAGGCTCTGTGGGCCTCGGTTCTCTTCCTGCCCAAATTTGGGAGGGATCAAGGACAAAGGTGGGGAACCAGAGGGCATGTCAACGTTGGGATCCTCTCCCTCCGAGGCTCTCCCAGCTCCAGAAGGCTCCTCCACTCTCTACTCCGGGAGCTCTCAGGCTGGGCCTTTAGGCTCTGCGCTTGTTCTTGTGTGGGAGGAAGTGCCTGAACAAACAGGCAGAAGCTAGTGGGGATCAGAGTCACTGGAAATCTTTTCCCATAGGCCTCATAACAAAATATAAATAACCTTGTTATTAATGAATTTTAAATATTTATTTCCTTACCACCCTCCAAAGAATCCCAGTTTATAAAAGCAAGAGAGACAACATGAGGATGGGCTGAAGCACTTTCAGGAAACGACAAATGAATTACCAACAATTCTCCATCTTCCTCTAGATGAAAGTATAGCACCCCTCTATCAAAACGGATTCAAATGAGCTGTTCAAATTGATTAATTACTTATGAACTAGATTAAATCCGAGGGCCGCTCATTTCAAAGGCTTAAAGCCACAGGCTCTGAATGGTACGATCTCTCAACACACGGTCATTTATGTGAGCTCTCTTTGGTCAACGCAACAAGCCAACTTCCAAAAAAGGTATCCTGGCCCCTGACCCCAACTCCAAATGCGGCTTTCTGCTTAAGGACTGGAGCAAAGACAGCTATAAGCAACGCTGGATTAAATGAGCACAATGTATTTCTTTAATCTGGACTTGTTTGGAATCATGGGATGATACACAATGGACACAGGAGAGGGCAAGCCAGGAATGGACCGGAGAAGTCCTTTTGTCCACTCACTTGATTTTATAGTCTTGGGAACAGAAGGTCAGCATCACTTGGTGATGCAATGGGGAAGAACAGCAGAGGTGGCTTTCCTGGGTTCAAATCCCACAGAGGTTATGGACTACACACAGCCTTAGGGAGGGTCACAGAAAACCTGTGTGGGTCTCAAGGCCTCTTCTACCTTTAAATCTATAAAGCTAGTCTTTAATTCTCCCATGTTGATCCCAGAGATAACTTGGGTATTTATAATGCTGGCTGACGGTTCCCCAGCAAGTAGCACTCATGGGCCACCACTAATCACCATCAAAGAAAAGCCTGGAGGTCTGCTACCTGGCCATGAAGGCATCGGAGCCCATGAAAGGATTTAAACAATTTAAAAAACTGTAAGATTTGTCTTCTCTACATTGTCAGAAGATAAAGGAAAGCTGGCAGTCACTGGGAGATCATGGAAAGACTACTAGGTGAGCCATCAACTGTGGAGGGCCCAGCCACTGAGATCAGGGAATCCTTCCCCCCATCTGTTAATGGACTGGCTGGATGATCTGCGTAATATACTTTTCAGGGCCACAACCCTAAGCTTCTGAGCTGCTCTGAACCCATCTTTGGAGAACAGACTGCTATGAAAGAAAGGGAAGTCTAAACACAACAGAGACTCCTCGAGTCATTTACCTTATGAGAACATTTAGAGCCAGCAGGGAGATGCAAGCCCCTGTTAGATCACGAGCTCCCTGAGATCAGGGGCTGTCCTTTGGCTCTTTTTGTATCTGCAGAGCTTAGCAAAGTGCCTGGAATATAATAAGCACTTAAGAAAAGTTTATGGATTGAGTTAAGAGATTTTTCATCTTATTAATGAGCTAATTAAGCCAAGCAGGAAAATGATCTTCCCAGAGTCACACAGCTTCAAATCAGAATGAGAGCAGTTTTTGTTCTGCATTTATGGTTTGGGTCTTTCTGCACATCCGGTCTATATGTGGAGTTAGGAAGCAGGCACCATGGTTCTTAAGTAAAAACAAATACATTGTGAAAGGTAAGAAGAGCAGAGGGAGTAGGACATAGAACAGGAGTGGGGGGGCTTCAGGCCCATGGTCCACCTAGGTCACTTATCTGGGGGCTACGGAAGAAACCAGGCAGGGCTGCTTTCGATGTCTTAGGATGGGAGGAAAAGAAGGTTATACAAAAACAGATTGGATGATAAGAATAAAAGCAAAGAGAGCTGAGAGCTGGCCCTAGCAAAAAAAAAAAAAAAAAAAAAAAACCCAAGCTAAAACACATACAACCCCATACAAATTAAGGCCAAAAATGTCACCGGAATAAAATACAGGATTTTTTTTCTTGCTGATCAGAAGCACAAGGAATGTTTCAGGATAAAATAAAAATCTTCAGAATCTCTGTTTAATTTCATTCTATTCAAATTGCTAAAAAAAAAAAAAAAGTGAATTTGGGGAAAAGGCCAGGACAATATTTAAGATTTAACTTGGTTTTATACACACACACACACACACACACACACGTATACATTACATATATACACACATAGAAACACATACAGATGCATGTATGTACATGTAGCACATAATAGAAATATGTATTACATGTAGATGAGTAATATATATGTATACATATATATGCATATACCCCCCCCACTGTGCACTTTCCAGATAAACCACCTCAAGTTATCACAACCAAAAAAGAGGTCAATATAACAGTTGTAATCCTCCAACAATCCTCTCCAATTGTATCCTTGGAGAGACGGCCAAGACATGGAGGGGAAGGGGACTTTGGAGAGGGGCAGCTCGTGTCATCTACTAATTGCACTTGTGAAACTGTTTGGGGGTAGGAGCTGTTCCCTGTGCTAAGCAGTTACGGAACTTCCCAAATCATTAACCTTTCTCCGAGAGCATTGTAACGGGATGTAGTCCCACTACAGCCTATTCAAGAGCCCTATTGATCTGCCACACACTTGGTGCCTTCAAAGTTGTTTATGATCAATATGCAAATTGCCCATGGTATTGATCTAGTATTAATTTTCAATTAGGGAATCCACAAGGGGTCTCTCAGGGTCAATACCTAACAATGCAAAGGAAACTCCATAGCAGAATATTCGGCCTGATGCTGATAAAAGCTTCCCTGAGCCTTCTCTCTCTCTCTCTTTTTTTTCCTTAGGCCCAGCCCTCAATATCTCCCTGTTACTCTACTGCACATTCTTGCCTTTTTCCGAATTCGGCCCCTTCCTTCCTCAGACTCCATCTCAGAGGCCTCAGCCTGGGCTATTATTTCCCTGAATCTTTCTGTCCAAGACACTCCCTAAACTCTGTTCATCACACCCCCCTTCCTAGGGCCATTCCTCAATGCTCGCTCACGTTCCCCCGCTTCCACACGATCCCTTCTGCTGACATAGAGGCGCACATGTCTCACCCTGCTCCCTACATCCCTCCCGGCCCGGAGACCATCCTGCCTCCCCCACCTCCTTCCCAACCACATACCTTTCTTTCTCCCTCTCTCCCTCTCCCTTGCTTCTGCTTAGTCACAGAACGTCACCTTGGCACTCTGCCATGGCTGGAACTGGCAAGCTGCACAGTCCCCAGAAATCTCAGGCAGTAGAGTACGGCTGCCGGGCTGCCAGGTTATGTTTGCCAAACAACCCACTGATGTCATTTCAAAAAATGGAAAAAAAAAAAAAAAAAGGCTCAGCCTCAAATTGTCTGTTTCTTCTAGCAAATTTTTCTTCCTAATGTGCATAGGGGAAAATGTTAATTACTTTACCACTTGCTAAGGTTCCCAGAAGAGGCTTTCGCTCTCCCTCCAGGAGTACAGCACAGTGCGTGTGAGCTACTGATGGGAGGGCATCCCAGGGGAGAAAGTGCCCAGCTGGGACTGGAGTGACCTGGGAACACAGCCATTCCATTATGTCCTCTAACAGCTCCTGAGAGATTTGCGTGGGAAAACTCTGCAGCTGGAGAAGTTAAAATGGAAAAATGTTCCCCATTTCCATCTTCTTAACAGGTAAGAAGGAAATATGAGCAGCACCAACACAGCTCCAGGGGGGGAGATGAGGATGTCAATTTTCCCCCCTTTGCTAGGGCCTTGGAGGCTCCCGTGGCTTTGATTCTTTACTTATTCTCCTCGGAGAGAGGCTACGGGAGTCTGACTTTTAAAAAAATTCCTTAATTCCAAAGCTCTAACTCCACACTGGATAGGCAATCTATCAGTAAACTCTCTGCACTGCCACTCACAGTGCTAACCAGCGCATTAGCTACCCAGGCTAATTGGTTTATGGATAACATTAATTACCATGTTGCTCATTAATGGATGAAATCTTTATTGGTTCCATTGATCAGCGGGACTTGTTAGCCGGCCTCCTAACCAATGGCGGATGTAACAAGCTCTCTTATTGGCATATCAATTAATGTAATCAATTCCTGGCCAGCGGCTGCCATTCGCTTCCCTGCTTATTAGGAGGTGGAAGACAGAGCCATGTCAAATAAGTATTTATTTAAAGAGTTCCTAATTCTTCTTGAACTGACTTCCTGGGAGCCTGACACTTGAGGCTCATCATCAAAAAAATAATAATAACCCGTCTTTCCATATTTTAAATAAAGTAGTTCTAACTTATCAGATTATACAACAGAAGGGAATAGGGCAAAGAAAGGGTCCAAAAGCCATTGTAGACAGACTGTTAGATTGGTCAATCATTCATTCTTGGAGCCCATAAATATAGCACAGGGGTACTAAATACCCTACACAGGACCGCAGGAAGACCAGAACGATAGCTCCTGCCCTCAGAGAGCTTATATATAGTTAAGCTTACAAGAGATTGCTTTCAGGACAAATGGGGAAATTGCAAATTTTCAAATTGGAAATGAGATTTTACAACATGGAAGATCAGGGCTAGAAAGCCCAAACAAGCAAGAGAAGACCAAGAACAACACATTGAAATGCCAAGGCTTACCTCCGGACCATCCCTGACATCTGAAAATACTTAGTTCAAACTCCACTCCTCTGGCACTTAATTCTACAATGCCAGCATTGCCTGCATTGCTGTTTCATGTATATTATCATCTCCTCCATCACATTTTTATGTCTTCTTCACAGAGCATGATACAGTGTCTCAGATCCTGCCTCGGTCATTACTGGCTATGGGATCTTGTACAAATCATTAACCTCTCAGCCTCATGCTCCTCGTTTGTAAAATAAGAGATAAATAAATAGTAGACCCCCCCCCTTCCAGGGATGTGTGAGTCTTATATGAGTTAATATATATAAAGGACTGTGTAAAACTCAAAAGGCACTGTATAAATCTGAGCTATCACATACACATTGAGCTCTCAAATATTTGTTGAGAGAATGAATGGGTAGCAAAACACCAAGGTTAGAGCAAAGCTGTAGTTTGATATAGGGGACATTGATCTTCGGGAAATGGAGGTCTTTGGGTGAGTTAGTTGCTTTAGAAAAATCTCATCAATTACATGGAAACTGGCATAAGAATTACTTAGGATCTGAGCTCTACTGATGGCAGATGGAAGGAAATGGCATTTAAGGAGTTGAGCAGAGGCAGTACCCCTACAATTAGCTTTTGAAATGGTGGGCCCTCTTTCTAAATGCCCAGTCATCAAGAAAAGCTTTAAAAGGAGGACCATTTGGAGTTTACTCCAATGAGGAAACAGCTTTTACAATCTTGGGCTTATTTCGAAAGGCAGAAATTTATTCTACTTGCTCAATTAACAAACTTTCTAAGCATTAACATTTACCTTGGGAAAGGAGGAATTGACAAGAAGGATCAGTGGAAAGCAGAGAGACAGAAAGAGAAAAAAACCTTTTGAGAAGCCGCTTAAGCCTGAAAAGTGATGGAGAACACGAAACCTCATGGAGATTTTAGCACTCATACAAAATTCTCTTCACTGACTGAAAATGAGTCTTGAAGCTCCTAGGATAAACAGTAAAATATTTCCTCCCATTTAAAAATAGAAAATGATGTTTTTCCATATGTGATGTCAGCATTTCTGCATTCCAGGGAAAAGAGAAGCAAAAGCCTCTGATTGGTCTTCACAGAAAGGGGAATGAGAAGTGAGTGATAAGGGAAATCGCCTCCAAAAAATTCTTAGGAGTCCCATTCTGAATCAACCACCACCCCGTGGTACTTTACTATCCCAGTGCCAAGGGTGGCAGGGATGGCAAGGATTGATGGCACAAAAGCACCAATTAACAAATCAGAGGAATTTAGAGCCTTCAAAGTTCAGTTAATGCAACCTCCTCGTTCTAGGGCTAAAGACAGATGTTAAAAGTCATTTGCTCAACATCACACAGCTGACAAACATGAAAAGATTTCCTCAATGTTCCAGATCACTATATTATGTAAAATCATTTTTAAACTTTATCTCTTTTATCACATGATGAGAGCAGGGGTCCTGGCTCCAGTCACTCCGATAAGATTTTTACAAGGATTTTTTCATCTGCTACCAAGATCAAAAATAGAGCTGTGTGTCTGTGGTATAGTCTCTCTGGTGAATGAGAATGGTGGATTAAGTTCAGCATGTTTTTGGATAAGGCCAGCTCCTAAAGAATGAGTGTTGTCCTGAAAATTTTTGAACAATTAGATGTTCTTAAAAACAAACAAACAAAACTCAAAGAATGCCATGCCCTCTTGAGCCTATAATTGTCATCTTTGATTCTTTCATCTATATGGATAAAAAGCTGAATTTCACCATGACAGACAAATGTCTAGCATCTTCCTCTCCAAGTCAAGCAGGAGTGCCTGACCACCTGCCCATTTTACCAGAACCATATTGCAATGATGTTCTCAAAATCTCCATATCTCCAGGGTTGTATCAGGCTGGTTATCTGTCTGCCATGGAGACTAGAACTTTGAAGAAGACCAAATTCCTCCTTCTCTGAAAGTGTTATTTCTGAGTTCTAGTAACTAATCCACGCTCTTCTGAATCTTCACCCAGGTGATTATATATCAAGGCTCTTCTGCACCAAACACAATAATAAATCAAATCTTATCAGAGTTCAGCTATAAATCTGGGAAGACTCCAATAATTTCTAGCCAAGGGAATAACACCACAAAAGTACTTTTTAAACTAATTACTCAGATTCCGAAGTGCTGCCCTAATGAGCCTTCTTTCTGCCCAGAACTTACTAAGAGGAAAAAACTACCTTCTGGTGCAGTAATTACTGCTCTCCCCTTCAAACTTCTAACTGGAGATCAATGCTGCATTTTAAGACTCATTGATTTACAATTAGCCTGGCTTTCCTGCTAAAGTGTTTTTTAAGCAGAGTTTACTTTTATTTTATTTTGAAATCTCTGAGATCTGGTTCTTGGATTTTATATCCTCGGGAGAGGGGAGTAGAGATCTCAGAGAGTGAGATGAGCATCTAAGGAAAGGGCTCTGGAGGCCTCCGAGTCCTGATGCAGAAGTGAAGATGAGGGGTTAGTAAGGAGAGCGAGGCAGTTTCTTTTTGGGGACAAATTCAAGAGTCAAAAGAACAAAACTCATACTGAAGGTGGGAAAATGAAGGAACCAAAAGAAAATGGAAAAGCAGCAAGGGGAGAAGAAACTGTGTCTTGTAGTCTAATAAAGTGGAGCTACTGTCAGTGACCAGTGCAGCTCCTGATTGCCTCTGCTGTTTATTAGCATCTATGAGGGAAAAAAAAAAAAAAAAAAAAAGGAAAAAAAATGCTTTGTGCATCTTTGCAAAACAAAGCACTAGTTAAAAATAGTGTATGCAGCAGGGACAGTGTGCTAACATGAGGGTCCTGGCAGCTCCAGCATTTGCACAATCTGTCCCAAGAGGGGAGCAGAAGTAAGCAAAGCAATTAAGAATTTCATGCTGATTGCTTCAAGCATGTTTTTCTATGCCATAAAGATAATAGCATAAAGGATATACTCTCTCTCCTCAACCCATCCCCCTTTCCTCTATCTAGCCCAGCTTGACAACTTCTGCTTTCTGTCTTTCAGGCTGTCTTCTATTACCTTGCATGTTTTAGGACCTAGAGACCCTAGGCTAAACTGATCAAGCACCATTTGGCGCTATCTGTCACTTCTACCACTAAAAAGAAGCCAATAGTGTCCTAAAGTCTTCCCCTGTTTCTTGCTAAAAGTTGACATCTAGGAGGAAACTTGAGCTTCTTTACTACAGTGTGAGAACCAAAGACAGAATTGGCTTTAAAAAGAAGGAAAATGGCTTTTGTGGCCTGGAGCTCTTGGACCCTTTCAAGCAGGCTGACTACTCTTGCCATTTCAATTGGTGACTTTATCATCAACTATATTCTTTACTACCATCAGATCCCAAGAGCCAGTAGCAGAAGATAATCTTGGAGTATTGAAAGCTAAAAATAAAATATATTAAAAAAAAATACAAAGAGGAAAATAAAAGCCAGTAACTTTTTGCTCATCCAAAAAAATGTATTTTACAGCAAGCTGTATAGCCCAATTTCAAAGACTAATATGAAAAAAGTGCAATTAAATCCTTGAAAAACTGACAGATCAGCAAAACAAAACCACCCGGAGGAGAGCCCGATTGAGCCTCATTAAGAAAGAGTTCAGTCTGTTTTTAAAACCCTTCTTAACACTTAGCTGGGTACCTCTCAGCAGTGAGCACTCCCAACGCGGCTGGCATAATTAGTGTCAGAACGGAAAGAAAAAAAATCAACCCAGGAAATAGAAATTAAAACATCAGATTTAAAAGGAAAAAAAAAGGTTCAAATAGAAAAACCATTCCAAATTCAAACAATAAACTCCCATCATCCATAAGAGAGCCACAGAGAAAAAAAGGGAGATGACAATATTCCATGGCACACAGAGACAAATGTATTTATAGAAGGAGTTGGGGGTTGGGGGTGGGAAGAGAAGGTAGATTTATATTGTAAATTCCCCATCTCTAACCTCTCCCCCCTTTCCCCTCCAAAATATATTCTACATTGTGGTCACATCAACTCCAGGAGGTCGGGCTAATGGCAGATGGACAGTAAATTGCACCAACCTCCACATCAATTATAACCATCACATCTGACAATGAGGAAAATGAGATCTAGTGACAAATTCCCTACACCTCCAGTCCCCAGGATCCTCCCACCACTGGTTGTGTATGTGCGCGTATGAGAGAATGTGCATGCAGAAAAGTGTGAGTGTATTACATGTGAAAATGACTAGCAGGTAATAAAGAGATATGAGGCTGAGATCTATTACTGTACAGTGGGGGTAGGGAAGGAACACTCCAGAGATAAAAAAGATGGCAGAGAGATGAAGCCATTTTATTAAATCAGGCAAATTCTAATTTATTCTGCAGAGATGGAGAAGAGAAAATGGATTCATTCTCTGTGCATTCGCTTGCTCTGTGTCTTCTGATCTGTTCTCTATCACCTCATGGGGGGTGGGGAAGACAGGAGAAGAGAAAAGGTTTTACGAATCACACTGAAACTAAGTAAAGGCTTCCTTTAATTAAAAAAAAGGGAAACATTTCCATTTCAATTTGTGCCCCAAACGATGGAACATAAAGCTCATCTTGAGCTCTTCTGATACTCCCATAGGTGGAAAGGCTACAAAGTTTATTGAAATCAGAGGCATCAATTCCAACCGCCCCAATCTTCGGCAGCACCTTAATAAAGGCAAATACAAAGAAATTATGAAATATGGAAGCCCAGTGACCCTGAGCCCAGTTCATTTTCCCACAACTTTGGGAATCGGAAAAAAATGTCCATTTTGAAGTTAGGGAAATTCAAAGGCAGCATCATGTGTGGGAACGCTGAGCCTGTGGTTGATTTCACTAACAAAACCCATCATGTTTAAGATGTAATTAGAAAGCCCATATCTTAATTAAACAATTAAATCAAGTTAGTTTGGTTGCCTGCACAGTCTAACACTTCATCAGTGTCCTGAGGTGAGCTCAGCATTGGACATTCATCGTCTAGGTTGCTAGAAAGGGAAGAAATCCGATTGCATCAAGCTGTAAAAACTGGAAGCTGCAGCTGTCTGTGGTTCGGTTACCATGTTCTAGGACTAAGGGAAAGCCATTGATACTGATGTAAGGCACCCACATTGTGGTCAGGCCATAAACCATTAGTAACACTGCACTACTCATGGCTGAACAGCAAGGATTATTCAAAGTGACATGCAAAACCTGGGGGCCTTTAGATGCTCTTGCTGAAGAGATGCTCCATCAAATCACTGGCCAGGTGCAGACAGCTTACTGCAGGGCCTCTTCTAAATGGGAGGGAGCTCTTGAGCTCGAGACTCTCTGGGGACACACCCCTTCCCAAACACTAAGCTTGCAACTGGAAAAAATCAGTTTTTACCCTGCAGTACCAGAGCAATAAAAATAGGGGGCTATTGCAGAGTGTAGAGAAATGGTACATCTGGGCCCTGAAAACCAGGGTCCAGTTAAGTAAGACATACTCATCTAACTCTTCCTTAGCATGTGCTAGTCTTCCAATGTGGCATCTAGTTCATGAATACAATTTTAATTGCTATAGTCTTTCCACTATCCTTACTATTACCTACATTAGCTAGAGGTGTATTTACATCCAACTGCCCATAGCTGAATGGACAACTTCCAATCCATTATTCTGACTCATTGCAGATTAGAGTTTGAGAACAATTCTGAGAATACATCTTTTTTTTTTTTTTAAATTTCATGATACTTCTCACAGTATACAGTTTGGTGGAGAAGGGTGTTTAAAATAAAGAAGTCACTTGCAAGGATAGATATTCAACACAAGAAACTCCAAGCCTGTCCAAACTCCACACACAAGTATAATTTAAAGTATGATTCCAGAATCACATTATGGAACTATTTTGGCATCTGACTGCCCAGATACAGTGATACAGTGTTGAAATCCAACCAGTTGTTAAACTGTAGTTAGCAATCACTGGAAAAAGGCCTTTCCAAAATCTGAAGAGAAATTCAAGATGGCTACCAACCAACCAACATTTGATTGAGGGCCTTCTATATGTTCAGTACGGTGTGTAAAACCAGAACTCACACAGGTGATAAAGACACCTAGAAAAAGCTTGGTAATACTCATTTCCCTCCAAAACAAAGTGTTAATTAAGGCTTACCCATTTACAGAATATAATACCTGAGGCTCATCGAGTTAAAAAGGATACTCATTCAAACTGCTTTTAGACTTGAGTGAATCAACAATATTCTGATTTAAAAAAAAATTCTCAGACAGGAATGCTTTCAGACTATTGGGATAATGAAAGAACACTCAACAAAGAATTTAACACACACTTTGAAAATGTACAGCTTTAGCTCATTTGAAATAACAAACAGCATATTCCAGACTATCCTCTTGCTGTGTTTCTAAGGAAATTTCGGGGTGAATTTGTATGAATTGTGAAAAGTAATTCTCAGCCCCAATATCAAAACAAAGTTCTTTGGAATCCTTCACTGTTCAGACAAAAGAGGGTTTTCTCCCGATTTCCACCACCTGATTGTGTGAAATGTCTCAAAGTGCTAGGAGATGGGAAAGCAGCGAGTGGGTCTGAAAGGAAGAGCAGCCAATCAGAACTAATCTCTGTGCTGGAAGTAAATTCTCCATTCTGTTCTGGGAAATGGTGCACAGGCGAATGGGGGCTGGGAGGTGGGGGAAAAGAGAGAAAAGCCCTTCCTTTGGGTCCCCCGACACTCCAAGCCCCCAATAAGGGCAAGGGCCAGCATCTTCCAACCCCAATCATCACAATTAGTAGCCAAAAGTGTTTGAGATGAAATTCCAAACTCTAAGTGATGAAGCTGACTTTATGATTTCTTTATTTATTTCTTCTTTGATGAACAGAAGGTTAATATAAGAACAACTCCTTGGCAAACCTTTAAGGGTAATTCAAGCGACACTGATGTGAATCAATGTTCCCTTTGTGAACGCATTACTTGGCAGAAACTGGCTTTTTGTAACCCCCTTAAACCTAGACGGCAAAGTAAAAAGGGGGGAGGAATGTCCTTCAAACAAAAGGATGAGGTGAAAATAAAGAGAGGAGACCGCACTTTATTCTCTTTCATAGAAGCAAATGGATTTGGTGCTTTTTATACATTAATCAATCAATATCACTGACTGTACATCAGCGACGTAGCCAAGTTATGAATGACCTTTCTGGCAAAGAGGACACTTTTAATGCTTATAAGACTGCTCATAGCTTAGCAACTTTCCGAATTTATGCCTGCATGATTACCCCTCGGAGGCAGGCGGCTGATAGCAGCACACTAAATATGGCAAGGTTAGTCGTTTTCAATTTGCGCACAAGGAAGGAAACAGTTGATTGGGGGTGTCCCATTTATGCATACGGTTGCTGCACTCTGGAAAAGCAGAGGACAGGGTGACTCCGAGCCACATAGCCCCAGGATTTTGTTTGTTAGTCTCCCTCTCCCCCATGGCAAATAATGATGGTGAGGATTAAGAAAAGAAATCAGCTACCATTCATAGAATGTTTTAAAGTTCTCTTAGTACTTAATATTATCTCAGCTTCCCCATAACTCTGAGAATTAGGGCCTGAGGCATTGTGATCTCTCACTTTACAGATAAGGAAACTGAGGGTCAAGAGAAGTAAATTAACATAGCCATGATCACAGAGCTAGTAGTAACTGAAGGGTTTGCACCCAGGTCTTCCTGACTCTGGGGCCAGAAATCCATTTCACCAGGCTCCCTGGGTCACTTTAGGAAACCTTCAGGGATCAGATTCTGTTTCTGTACAAAATAACTTCACCTGAGAAATTAAAAGGTGGCGGTCCAGATCACAATTCTGGAGCAGTTAGCCTACCTCCCAGAGCATCTGCTAGAGTGAGACACCAGATCCCCGGGGTGCTTGTGCTGGTGGAAAAAACCCGCAGCGTCTATTTAAAGGAGCATTCCCAGATTGTAGCGGCATCCTTTCTCTAGTAGGCTCCATTCATGTTTTTGAATGGACATCTCACATTCAATTAGAGTCCTCCAATAACAGGACGTGATTTCATGTTTCCAAATGAATACAGTACTCTCATTTTGAGTTGTTATTGTTGTTGTTGTTTTAAAGCAATCCACAGAGAACAGAAGGGTGTTTCCACCTCAAGTATGACATTCACTCCGCTTCTTTCCAAAAATAGCCAGCCCAGATAAATCACTGCCTTAGCCTTCTTCATCTTCTCTTCCCACATACCATGGCAGTTTAGAAATGCTCTTTAGCTCCAGAAGGCAGAAAAATATCACCTGATTGCTTGTTTTCTTTCTTGTTTGTGGTAATGTGGCAGGTGCTCCCTCCCTGCACACACCACATCACACATACACACACCCACACCCACACACATACACCCACACACATACACAACCCCCACACACACTGCACACACCACACCCCCTCCTACACACACATACACACACACACATACACCCCCCCACACACACCCCCCACACACACACACAACCCCCCCCACACACACTGCACACACCATACACCCCTCACACACACACTGCACACACCACACCCCCCCACACACACATACACCCCCCCACACACATATACACACACACACCTACACACACTCTCCCCCCCCCCCCTCTCAGCAGACTTCATCTCATCGAGGACCAACGTTAAAAACATAGGCAAAAATCCTCTTTCTTTTCCTTGTAGTTTCAGCAAAATCAAGGAACCAGCTGCTGTTACCCCCTAACCCCCTCTCTATATGTTAAGTCATGTTTGACTCCCTGGTTCCAATTGTTTTCTTGGCAGAGACATTGGAGTGGTCTGCCATTTTCTTTTCCAGCTCACTGTACAGATGAGGAAACTGAGGCACACGGAATGAAATGACTTGTCCAGAGAAACACAGCTAGTAAGTGTCTGAGGCCAGGTTTGAACTGAGGAAGAGCAATCAACCATCTAGCTGCTGCCTTCTACATATATAGGGATGGTGTCTTTCTGACTTTTATGAGGCTCAACATCGAGGTTCAGAATACATAAAACAGTTTCAACTTCGTATAAATACAACCCGAGGAGCTCATACCTAAATTATAGCATCTATAAATATCGAGAGCGTCCAGTGCAGCAGCGGAGCCTGGACCTGTAATACTCTCAGGCCTTTTGTCCCTTTAATAGCTGAAATGAAGAAGTCTCCAGACAGAAGGATCGGTCAGTGGGATGGACTAGGGCTAGTGGAGTCACCACACTCATATTCTTAAAGTTATCTCATTTCAATTAAGAGGGACCAAGTTGTAGGAAAGTATGGAAAGTAACACAGTCCCTGGAGCGGACAAAGAAGCAGGATAAAACCAAGACATGGCTATATAACAGCCTTACATGAAAAGCTAAAAGCAAAATAGGAGTTCTTTTCAAAGAAGACACTTTTACTCTATGGAAAGGGGAAAAAAGAATGGGTGTCCCCAAAAGGCTTTTGAGTACACTCAGGAAAATTTAAAAGTTTTCACATTACTTCCCTTAGGAAGTCTACCCCACAGGAAGAGACTTCAAAATGTTTTCATGAATATTTAGGTCTCCTTTAAGTTGATTTCATATTAATTCACCCTTAGCATTACCACCACCATCACATCTCCCAAAGAAACATGAGGCTACTTCTCATTCACAATTCCCCCTTGCCTTAGCTTCTGGTTTTTGTCCAATCGTGGCTATTGCTTGATCTTTTCTCTCCCCTTCCCAATTAATCCATTGGTCAGAAAGTAACATAAGCACAACTAACAAAAGTATTTTGCACAAGCTTTCATATTATGCCATCCATCATTCAATTAGACCCAAACATTTCAGTATTTTATGTAAACACTGCCACTCAGTTCTTGGTGCCATTGTCTGTTCTATGTGGGTAACTCCTGCTTGTAGAAAATACAATCCATCATAGCCTCCTCATCTTCAGCATCTCTAGGCCCATGGATTCTGAAGAATCGAAGGCTTCCACACAACAGGCTGGGGCTCTCCATGTCCTTCGACATTTGTGAACATAAGTGGGGCATTACTTTTGATACATAACTTAGCCCCTCTCATTTTCCAAGCTCCCTTTAGGCTTGTTTCCCTTGTACAGTTCTTCACTGGTTACATGTTTCCGTCTGCTCACACCCATCACATACTAATTTTTCCTTCTTACAAGTCAAATTTTCCACACTATGGCATTTCATGATTTATGATAACATATATGGAAGAACACTGATGTGTACAAAAATACTGATGTTTCAAAGGAGAAAGTTGGGATCATTAAAAACACTGTGCAATTTCCTAAATCTGGATTATCAATTGTTTCTTTGATGAAGCGATCTCTTAATTCTTTTGGTCTCCTACTTTTAACAATGATTTACATCAATTAAACTACTTTGATCTATGGCCACGCCTGCTTTCATTAATTTCCAATCTTTGGCATCAACAACTTGTTTAACTAGATAACACTGGAGCTGCTTTAATTGATTCTGCACCATATCTTCTCATTCTTCTAATTTGGTATGGTTTTTGTTCTTTGCTTTCACATAGACAACTGATTCAGAAATAATTCCCATGCCATGAACAAGTCATTTTCTTTCAAGATATGCTTAATTACATTTTTGTGATGTTATTTGGTACTGTGTCCACTGATTACTGATGATTTTTTTTCCTCAGAGAAATATTCATGATAGATAACTGAGAGCCTACTAAACTTTGGATAATCTCTGCCCCATTGATAGTCACAAAATGCCTAGAGATATGGAGGAAGCTCCCTTGTCTGTGGTGTGAAAGTTTTGCCCTAAAGAATTTTCAAAAAGACAGGGGCTTAGAGTTATGGCAGTCTAGGAGACTGTGATAGATTATACTCCATGTCACCAAAAGGAGAGGAAGTTACCCAAATTGATCACTTTTGTGCTTCATCCTGAATCATGTTTTCTAACCCTCCTTGATTTGAGGTAAATGTTGATTTAGCTTGGAGAATCTCATAATTCTTTGCAGAATTTCTCCAATTCTTCATCTTTTATAGATATAGGTAAATAAGTTTTATCTACATATCTTTACAGAGGTATTTTTGCAAATGTTAAAGAATATGACAAATATAAGATGGGCGGGCATCTTAATAAAATTGCCTTTGGATACACAACATAAAATTAACTCTACCTCTGATTTGGCACTCTAAGAAGAAAGTGCAAGCCATCCTTTTTATTAAAACTTCTTTTCACTTTTTTGCTTTCATTTGTAGCAAGAATGTTAAAGATTGGTAAAGTTCTTTCAAGACTATGTTTATGTAGTGGTTGCCAGATAAAGATCTCACAAGCTAGAGTAACCAGATTTGTTAGTATTTATGGACAGACTTTAAAAATGCATGATTCATATTTCCCTCTACCCTCTTTTCTGTTATTCTGACATCATTATTACCAGAGTGAAAGAAATTCATTAAACTAAAGGTCATTCTAAATTTTTCAAAAGTTGCCATGGTTTAAAAAAAAAAAAAAAAAAAAAGGTCACCTAATAAAAAGCCCATGTAATGAGCTTCTCTTTAGTGGTCTTTTGAAAGTAGTCATGATGCACCCAGGATTCTACTTAGTTTATTTTTATTATTTTAGCATGATCAAATCTTTTCCATTCTTTCATCATGGTAGCCTAGTTTTAATTTATCTTAATCTTTATTTATTTGTTTGTTTGTTTGGTTGAAGCAATTGGGATTAAGTGACTTACACAGCCAGGAAGTGTTAAGTGTCTGAGGCCAGATTTGAACTCAGGTCCTCCTGACTTCAGGGCTGTTGCTCTATCCACTGAGCCACCTAGCTGCCCCAGTTTATCTTAATCTCAAAGAAGAAATTACCTTAAAAAAAACTCCCAGAAGTTTTACGCACACACATATGTCTGACGTTAAAGTTTTTTCTCTACAATTCTTAACTGGAACTCTGATGCCCTCCGTGTGGATATTCCCTTCTGCACTAAGGCAGATCTCATCCTCCACAATTCTTGCTCATGTCTTTCTCTATGTCCCGCCCTGGGGACCTCCCACTGCACTAAGGGCTTTCCTGTACATTTCCTGACATGGCATGGATATCACGGGGGCACACGGGCTGAGGGAGCACTAGCCATCCTGAGCTCTTGCTCTTGCACATTACTGGCTGCCTTCTCGGCCAGTCTCATTTTCCTGAGATTTTAGCGGCTGCTCATACTGAATCATTCACTGGCCATCTGCTATCACCTACTCATGTCTAGCACTGTATTTGCTTCTTTCACTGTCCGCTGGAGTGACCCTAACCTGCAATTCCTCACAGCTTTTCAGCATCGCTGGAGGAACCAATCACGTGATTGAGAGACCGCTCTCTACCAGGCACTGCAGTAGGTATTGGGGATGTGCGAAGACAAAAGCACAACAGTCCCTGCCCCACGAAGCTCACGTTTTACAGGAGAGACAACACAGTCCCACCAAGGTGTGGGCCAGCCCCGCAGCAGACACAGAATCCCTGGGGAGGGAGGCGCTGGCGGAAGCTGGGAGACAGAAGGACTTCTGGCAGAAGGCGAAGCAGGTCAGATGGGAAGGAGAACACGCTGGGCATGGGGAAGGCCCAGTGCGAAGGCAGAGGAGAGGGAGACGGGTAATAGCAAGAAGGCAAAAGGAGATGCAGGAAAGGAATAGCGATAGGAAACAAGGCCAGAAATGCAGGAAGGTTGAGAAGAGATCTCTGGCTCAGAAGACTTGGTATTCGCTTCCAGAGCTAACGGCGACCTACAACCAGAGCTCGCTGAGACGGGAGGTGACCTGGTCGTCCCCATGCGGTAGGAAGGTCACCTTGGTAGCTGTGGACTAGAGCAGGGAGAAACGTGAAGGATGGGGCTGCCATAAAGTGGCAAGGGCCAGCACCGAGGAACTGGCAACATGGGAACGCAGGGCGCTCAGCGGGGAGCCTTTGTTTCAGAGACGAGCCAGTCCGCTCCCCCTCCTCCTCCTCCTCAATTCTGGCCCCAGCTCATCATCCATCCAGTGTTCATGCAGTGTATCGGTACCATCAGCCAGCCCGAAGGGGTGACCATTCAACTGCATATCCAGCCTAGTTGGTCTCCAAGCAGAAGGGACCTGACCCCAACGAGCCTGTGGCCGGCTTAATTAGAAGGTGAGAAGGTAGACTGCACTCCACTCTCCCCACTCAACTGCTGCCAATGGAACCATCCCTACCCTTCACTCATTACACCTGGGAACTTTCCCACACTGCTTCTTCCCACTGTACGAGTCCCTAACCCTCCCTCTTTTGCCCTGGGTTTGGGCCCTACCAGGTAGGTTGAATTGGTTAATTATTGATAAGTGGATGGGGATTTTTGGAAAATAATGATGTATATTCAATGATATAGATCTCGTTAAGAGGGAAAACAACACACACAAAAAATTTTATATCACGTCTACTAACACAAAAAGTCAAAGATTGTTTCATCTTGACGTCATCTTTTAAATTTCTTTTTCTATGAATGTCCCCTTTTGGAAGGAATGCTCTTATTTTATTTTTCTCAATTATATGTAAATCTTTTTAAAAATCTGGTGGTTTTTTTTTTTTATTTTGAGTTCCAAATTCCTTTCCATCCTCCTTGAGAAGGCTGCTTATATCTTTTAGGATATGTTCAAGAGTGTATTTACAGCTAGGGTTATTAGATCAGAAAAGTCAGGAGACAATTCATCTGAATGATATCACTATAGCGCAGTGACAGAAAGTGAAGAATTTGGAGCACCTGGATTCAAGTGCTGCCTCTGTGACTTCCTATCTGTGTTGACATAAACTGTGAGCCTCAGTTTCCCCATATGAAAATGGAGGGAGTTGGATTAGACAGTATCTAAGGTCTCTCAGTTCTAATCTAAATTATGATTGTTTGATCCTGGCATTCTTCTTCTACACTGTTCCCCTGTACTACAGAAACACTGAGCCAAATTCTTTCAACCAAAAAAAAAAAAAAAAAAAAAGCACTTATTAAGCACTTACTATATATACAGCGGGGCAGCTAGGTGGCACCATAATGTACAGGGAATATTTTAGATGGAGTTTAATTTTGATAATAGGCTTGTATGTTACCTGCAAATAATATTTTGATCCATTCCCCAAATAAATTATTTTAACAGCTTTTTCCGTCATATTGAAATTACTAAAATTCCCCATATGCCATGCAAAATAAAAGCAGTGAAAATGGTCACTCTGCTTTGTACCTGTTTTTTAGAGGAATTACCTCCAATATTTCTTCATAGCATATTATACTGGCAATTCATTTAAATTTTCTTTACATTGAAGAAATATCCTTCTTTTCCTTTTTTTTAGTGTTTTTTATTATAAATGAATCTGGGGTTTTGCCAAAGGCTTTTTATGAAACCATTGAATGATAAAATTCATTTTCCGAGGTTTGTTTGCATACAGATTTATTTCTGATGGTAAATCAACGTTATATGCTCAATATAAAACCTACTTGGTCAAAAAGACAACTCTTCCAGAATGTATTGGTATATTAACTAACATTTAATTTAGACTTGTTTTCTAGATTGTTTCTACTGCTGGAAAAAAAAAAAAGCCTATAGTTATAAAGATCAACTTCAATTTAAATCTGGCTAAATACATTTTTTTTTTTTTTTGGTTAGGAAACTGGGTTTTTTATTATTTTTTTTTCTAGTCCAGATCTGCCTCTCTGTGGTTCTCATATATGCTTTCTTTCTTTCTTTCTTTTTTTTTTTTAAATAACTTTTTATTGACAGAACCCATGCCAGGGTAATCTTTTACAGCATTATCCCTTGCACTCACTTCTATTCCGATTTTTCCCCTCCCTCCACCCCCTCCCTCAGATGCCAAGCAGTCCTTTATATGTTAAATAGGTTACAGTATATCCTAGATACAATATATGTGTGCAGAACTGAACAGTTTTCTTGTTGCACAGGGAGAATTGGATTCAGAAGGTAGAAATAACCCGGGAAGAAAAACAAAAATGCAAGCAGTTTATATACATTTCCCAGTGTTCTTTCTTTGGGTGTAGCTGCTTCTGTCCATCCTTGATCAATTGAAACTGAATTTGGCTAAATACATTCTTACCTTAGATGTGTAACTTGTACTAAGCATATTGAGAAATTTTGTTTCTTGATGCATTTTATATAACTCATTTCTCTTTAATGGGAGATTTCATTTCATTCACATTTATCATCACAAATAATATTATTTTATGTTTTAAAAAGTCATCTTCATGTTATTCAAACAAGCATTTATAAGGTATTTATGTGTCAGGCATATGTGATAAGCACTGGGGATAAAACAGACAAGTAAATTGGTCCCTGACCTCAAGGAGGTCATTTTAACATTCTACAGGAAGGAAAAAAAATCCAAAAAACAAACACCTAACAAACTATATACAAGCCCAGGTTCACAGAACGTATTTAAGTACATACAAGATTTTGTTGCTGTTCATTCTTGAAGGGAACTATGTTATCAGGGAGGTGATACAGTGACATGCAAGTGAGTTGGATTTAAGAGAGGGAGGGCTGGGCAAGGTAGCAGCTGAACTGAATCTTGAAGGAAATCAGACTCTAAAGGCCGGAGGTAAAGAGGAAGCACCTCTCATGCAAAACTAAGGAAAAGACAGGGGTTGTAGTGCTATGTCAGGGTAACAGTGAGTAGGCCATTATGTCTGTTTACAGAATCTATGGAGCAAACACATGTGTAAAATGATCAGAAGGTAGAAAGGCTGTCAAAAGATTTAAATGCCCAACTGAGGAGTTTCTATTTGCTCTTTGAGCAAAAAATGAGCAATGAAGTTACATGAGGGGACAGAAAGATTATCTACAGAAAAATCATTTTGGTGGATTGGAGTGAGAGGCAGCTGTATGAAAGATGTATCTGACAGAAGAAAGTGCAGGCAGACACACAAATTAAGAGGCTGCCATAATAGCATAGAAAGAGGTAAGGAGAGTCTTGAAGAGCCTGGGGGCCATACACATGGAGAGAAGGGGATGAGGTAGAACAGTGATGTCAGACTCAAAGAGAAACCCACACACAAAGATCCCAGCTTTAAGACTTGCTTTAAAATGCAATATTATCTTCACCCGACTAGGTTTTTATTTATTTGCTCAATATTTCCCGATCTCACTGTAATGGGGTTTGGACCACACTCAGGAGTGTTGAACTACATGTGGCCCATGCGCCATGTACAGAGACACAATCGACAGGGCTTGGTGCTGAACTGGAATTGAGTGAACACTAGGTCAGGGAGGATTCCAAAGCTATGAACCAGGGGGATGGAAGTGGTTTTTAGCAGGCCAAGTGATGAACTCAATTTCAGACAGTTTGAGGTAGCGATGGGACTTCCAAGGAGAGCTCTGGCAGCCAGCTAGTAAAGTGGGACCAGAGGAGTCTCAGGAAAGAGATTGGGGTTGGATATACAGATTTGAAAATCACCTATAGATAAATGAACCCAAAGAATCAGGTGAGAGCACTGAGGAGTCACATTTCCATAAAGACTCAAAGAAAAAGAAAGAGTGAGAAGAGGTAAAGATCTTGGATGAAGAAGAGTTCATAGAATTACATATATATTTTAAATAGGAAGGGACCTATAGATGTCACCTAAAGCTCTGATTTTTGTAGACGAGGTTAGTTTGAAGTGTCTCCCTTTCACAGAGGGCCATATCCTTGCCACTAGGGCCTGGGGAAACATCTCCATCCTGAAGGACTTGGGCACTTGGATAAAAAAGCAAAGCCCTCGCTGGCTGCTGAATGGGAAGGAAGCACCCTTGACTCAGGGGACCTCTAAGAGGGAGTGACCTACCCATAGATGCTCTATTGTGTTTGGCAGACAGGAAGAGAGGATGTAGGAGAGATTGTTCCTTTTTAAAAATCGACTGAGTCAAGTGAGATCATAGATTTATAGTTGGAAGAGACCCTAGAGACCTCAGAGTTCAATCTTTTCATTTTGTAGATAAGTGAATTGAGTCTCAGGGGGTCCAATGATTTGTTCAAGATCACACAGGTGGTGGCGTCCCTTGGGAAGCTTTGTTACACTGCTAATTGACTTGTGTTGTAGTGAAAAGGAAGCTGAATTTGGAGGTAGGACCCGAGTCAGATTCTGGCTGTATTACCAGCAGGTGTCTGTGTAACTTGGTTGGGTAAGACATTAAAACTCTCCAGGTTCTAGGTTCTTCACCAGGAAAATGTAGCAGGGCTGGGATTGGAGCAAACCTTTCTGGCGACCGAGCTTCTACCCTGGTCCCTTCTGGGAAGCAACTCATCTCTGAAGAACTTGGGAACTTTGCACAAGGTAAATCTCTTTTTTGACTGCCTAGCAAGAAGAGCCCCGAACTCTTGAAAACCAATGTGGCTAAGTGGTGAGGATGATGCATTTAGAATCATTGCTGATCATGGGCCTGCTGTGCTGCTACTTCCAATCTAATCTTAACAATTCATGTAACTTCTCACCTCAGCTATAACATAAGAGAGCTGGACCAGATGATTCTCCCCCTGATCTCATCCCCTCAGTGTCCTCCATTCTGGTCAGGGAACATGTGGTCAATTGTTGTCAGACTAAGGCACAGAAAAGAACATCGAGAGGTAGGGGTGGAGACTGGGGACCAACAACCTCAATCTGCTTGGTCCCAGAGAACAGACAGGAACAAAAGGTAGAAACTGAAAAGATGCAGACTCAGGCTTGATATAAAGAAGAACTTCTTAACAATTAAATCTCTCCAAAAGTAGAATGATAACTTACCTTGGGAGGCTGTAATTTCCCCTTCACTAATGGCTGGTGGTCATTTGGCAGGTATACTGTAGAGGAAATTCTTGGTCAGGGCGAGGACTGAACTAGATAGATGACCACTGAGGTCCCTTTCAAAGCTGATGCCTGATTTGTTCTAATTGTTCAGTTGTTTTCAGTCGTGTCCCACTCTTTGTGACCCCTTTTGGAGTTTTCTTGGTAGCTAGTCTGAGAGCAGATTTAAATTCAGGTCTTTTTGATTCCCAAGGTTACTCTATCCATATGCTACCTAGCTGCCTGGACTTATAGAATCACTAACCCCTCAAAAGGTAGGAGCTTCATGCCTGGCCTTTGGCTTGACAACCTTCTCTAGAGATACCTTACTGTACCTAGATACAGGTGGCAAAGCCTCTTATGAATTGCATTGCTCTTGAGACTATTCACTAGATGTGAATGGCGAATGTGGACACCGGCTATATTAAATGAGCCATGGCCAAACTAAGTCCTGGGATAAATAAGCTGAATGCCAGAAACAGGAAGCCAAATCATTCCTTTTGTTATTTCACTTTAAAGCACTTGACTGGAAAGCTCAAGACATCACTGAAGACAAGCTCAATGATATACTTTAACATGGTGGCCATGAATTTTCCCAACCCACAAACACACAGAAAACCTTCTGAACAAAAACCTGCTAAGAACCTGTTAATCAAGTTTTCAGTATTTGCTTTGGAAGCCACCCGTGGGGCTGCGCACTCTGGAGACACATCTACAAGCCTATGCTGCTCATTCCTGCTTTATACACTAAAATCCAGACAAATTTTTCCTTGCCTGTGGACTACAGGAAAATGACATGCTGCTGAATATGGAAGATTGGAAGTGGCATCTAGGCTTAGCAGATAAAGGAAATGACTTCCTTGCTTTTTATAAAGTAAGCCCCTCCTGTGCTCTCTCCCAGAGGAAAAGAATGTCTAGGATCAAGTGGGAGACCCAAAGAAATGATATGATTTTAGAGCAAAGAATGATATGACATTCGGTGAGGAATTGCTTTCTGGACAGGCTAAACTGGATGTCCCACAGGTATCTTAAATTAACAACTGAAACAGAACTCAGTATCTTTTTCCGTCAAACTTTCTGCTTATTTGAATTTTCCTATTAATGCTGAGGGCATCTCAGTGATCCGGACTCACAACCTCAGGATCATCCTCTTTTCCTATTCTGAAAGTAGTTAGTTCTACTTCATCTCTAATTCCATTTTATGAAGGACCCAAAGTTGGCACCGTTACATTAATAGGGAAGGCCATATTTTCAAATCTAAAAAATCACTTTTACCAGTCGAACCAACTCATTAGAAATGGAAGGCTCCAGCCTGTGGAAAATGTCACAAGAATGGTCCTGGAAATAGACTAAATCTGTTTCCCAAGGAGCAGCCCCAATCAGCAGGCAGATGCTCATCACCAGCCATAGCAACCCATGAAACAAATAAGAACATAAAATTTCCCCTAGACTAGTGAGGCTTTCTTCTGCTTAGAGGAGGGGTAAGGAGTGTTAAGTCATGGTTCCCTATATAGAAACCTGGTTTCCTTTAAGTCCCAACTAAAATTCTGCTTTGTCCTGGAAATCTTAATTTCTACCTAGGATGATGAGAAAGTGGAGACAGGCTGTGTTCCACACCCCAGCGAGGGCGCCATGATGAGCGAGCACGTTAGGAACACACAGGCTTCTTCACTGGTTCTTCACTGGACGATAGGGTAATAATTCCCCATCTTTCGATCCTTGCCCCTTTCCCCCATACTGGTCATTGTACTTTACCGCGTCAGACTGATAATTAGCAAGCTCTCTCCTGACAGTTTCTAAGACTAGTATCACATGGGAAGTAACAGCAGAGTTATACAGCGATGGGCAATAGCTGTTACCTTTGCATCCTCCACCAGAGGAACTGTGGAAGTAGAAGCCCAATTATGTGTTATCAAAGAACATAAACTACAATATCTGAAAACATTCAATCAGTGCCTTGTGCTGAAAATAATAATAACAATGGTGCTTTAAGGTTTATTAAATATTTGACAAATATTGCCTCAGGTGACCCTCACACAGCCCTGAAAGAGACTATCACCCCCATTTTGGGGATGAGGAAACAGAGGCAAAGGCTGCATAGCAAGAATGTGTCTGGGGCAAGATTTGAACACAGGCCTTCCTGGCTACAGGTCCAACTACCTAAAGCAACTCCCAGAGAAGGCAATTTTTCTGCAACTTTGCTTTCCTTTCTATGCTTTGCCACTTAATTGGACAGTCGGGTTTCTCTAGTGCCCACTGTGCTGTGGACCTAAATGACTGGAGGAGCAAGCAACAACAATGGTCACTACCCTTAATGACATCAGTCATATTGGTGAGATGGGGGAGAATTCCACATCAATCAGAGGCTCTGGGGGTACAACGGACCCTCACAGTCATTTCAGTCTAGCTGCCCATCCCGGGCAGTTCATCCATGTCCCCGAGCTCGGGGACAGAGCCTGGGATGGCTCCATGCTTCTTGGCTCCGCTCCTAGACCTACATTCGTCTAATTCCTTCTTCCATGCAGGAAAACAACTGAAAATGTGTCTCCTTTCCCTTCTCCACCACACTAACCACTCCAAGTTCCTTGAACCACCGACCTTTCACTCTCATCGGCCCTTCTTTGCCCATTTGCCCCCGTGTTCGAAGCTCTGGACTGACTGCACACAGGACTTGAGAAGCAGTTTGATCAGAGGACATGAAAGAATCTTAGCGCCAAACAGGGGCCTTCAGGGTGAAGGCCAAATGATACCTAAGCAAGAATGTCCTTCACAGCATCCCGGGGCAGTCTCCCATTCTCTGGGAGTTAAAAGACGTCCGGGGATGGGAAACTCAAAACTGCTTAACACAATGGCAGTCTCTCCCTTATATTGTGTCAAAAGCTCTCTGGCCAACTTCTACTTGCTGCTGGTCCCAGTTTTGACCTCTGGGGGCAAGTAATTTAAGTCTAATCTCCCTCTGACATGTATGGAAAGGAACCACTGCTTCCCTTACTCAGGACACTATACTTTTCTTAACAGAGCCTTGGATAGCATTAGCTTTTTGGGGATGGTACATTATGTTATTGACTCTTATTGACCTTGCAGTCAAATAAGACCCCTGAAGTCTTTTGCACATCATCTATTAAGCAAAGCTTCTGCCATCCCACACTTGCCCAATTGATTTTTTAAATTCACGTGCAGACCTTGACATCAGTCCCTCTTAAGTTTTATCTTGTTAGATTGTGTTCCGAGTTCCAGGTCGTTGAGATCTTTGGGGATCCTGATTCTATTATCAAACATTAGCTAGCCCTTCCAGATTGGTATCACCTGCAAATTTCATAAACATGCCGTTTATGTCTTCCCACAAGATACCGACAGAATGTTGAACAGGATGCAGCCCAGGATAAAGAATGCTGCGGCAAGCCATGTGATATGATGACAATTTATCAATTACAGGGTTCAAATGTTACATTCAATGAAAACAATCCAACTCAAATATTGACTAAGCACCTACTATGCACTAAGCCCTGTGCTACTGGTGCCTTGTATCAGTACTGGCAAAGCAAATGGAATAATGGTAAACTGATTCTCAAAGAACTTACAATCTCTATTAGAATTAGAACTCATTTGTATTTTGTTGTATTTGTTATATAATCCAGTGGGGGAAGGGCAGAAAGGATACTTTTTTTTTAAATCTTATAGAAGAGGCCATGTAAAAATAAAAGTCCTAGGCAGAAGGCTAAAGGAAATCAGAGGAGGAAGAGAGCACTTTCACCAATGGAGATAAGGGGAAGGATCTTCTGGCAGGTGGGGGAAGGGAGGGAAGGTGTCTCGAGTTGTCCCTCCCAAAACTCATCCAGAGAAATGAGGTAGCTAAGAAGGTGTCTACTTTAGGAATTGAAGATAATAAATCATGGCATGGAGACCAGTAGGGACAGGATAAGTCTCGGAGCAGAGTTCAGAAATTCAAAATTGAGAGAAAACAGTGTGGTCAGGTATTCTAGGACAATTCTCCTTGAAGGAATTGGGACTTTGAGAGGAAAAAAAGATCACATCTATAGCAAATAGATTATAAAAGGAAAATAAATTTCCTGATGGTATACAGTTTAGCCCCCAATAAAGTGGTCAAAACTGATAAGATTTAAGGTTTAAGTGGTGGCTTTGATGTCAGGTAGTTATCAGATAACAAAACATGAAAAATACCTTCCATTCTGACACAGGACTAATTCATCAATAATACACTCAGGACCCCAAAGAATAACAAGTGTGTGTGTGTGTGTGTGTGTGTGTGTGTGTGTTTCCCTTAACCTTACATTTTTGTAGCAATGGACAACCATCAGATGCAACAGAAAAACTCAGTCTTATGTATTGATCTGATTAGAAAGCGCCCATATTTTGTTTTTTTAGAGTTTAAAAAATGCCATTTGTTTGATACATCTGACCTGGTACACAGCCAGGTTGGGCACAACAGATTGCCTTTTGCCTCAGGTCAGTTTTTAGGGTGTGAAGGAAGCCAGGTAAGGCTCTGGAATGGCCTCAAGCCTTGGTATATGGCTGCCTCCAATTCCACAGGCAGGCCTCAAATCTAATTTGATATTTCTGGTAACTCTTTCTCCATTAGTTATAACCCAGGAGTCCTGGGTTATATATCTCTATAAGCCATATGGGCAGAAGTCTGAACCAAGGTAAAACCTAAAGAAACATGGAGTCCTCCTGTTGATCTGCTCAAACATGTACAAGACAATGGCCTATTCCATTTGACTAAGGAAATCAGAGACAAAAGTTGTCAAAAGAAAATAAGTCTACATCTCTTTTAATGGCCAAAAAGAACCACTGCACTGAGTGAGGGATGATGAGGACAAAGTTCACTAAAACTCCTACAAGCCACAATGCCTGGAGAATGAGTGTTGCTATTAAGCTCTTTCTGTTGGGGGAAGGAAGAATGTTTCTAGAACGTATACATCCCTCTTCCTGCCTGTTTAAATTTTATTTTAGGCAACTCAGAATTCTATAGTATATTTAGAGACATCATTTGAAACACTAATTTTCATTTTAGAGTTTTGTAGTTATAGGAGATGGAACTGAACGTGTATTAGCACCAGGACACACCTGAGATCATTTTTTTTCTGAAATAAATCCTTCATTAGAGCTGCTAATTTGCCCTAAAGGTGGAATCTGCTCAAAAAGTTCCATCATTCAGGAGTTCTAGATGGTTGGGTTCTGGTTAGCTGATGCCAAAGTTGATGGACATTTTTTTCTCTTTAAGAGCTAACCCTCCCACCTCAGAGAAAAGACTTCAGAAATGACCACCAAAAGAATTCCTTTTCAAATATCTGGGTTCAAACAGGTAACAGAGTATTTTGATGTGTGGGGGGAAAGGCTCCTTAGAACTAACCAATGTCAGTTTTACTTCTGACTGTACTTTTGCAGTGGCTTTGATTGCTTTTTCTTGAGCTAGTAAAGACTTAAAGGATCCTCTCTAATAAGAAAAATAGAAAAATACTGTGGAATAAGTTAACAGTCAGAGCTTCCTCTCTTTCTTTTTAATGAAAGCCATAATTTGCAGTTGACAAATGTCTGCTGGAGTTGGCTGGGATTGGGTGTGGGGGAAAGTTGAAGAGATCCCTGCTCCATCTCCATGACGCTCCAGCAAACCTTTGGTCTGCTTGCCATACCCAGCTATCTAACCACTTCCTTCCTACCAGGCACCTCCCATTAGAGAATTTTATTAACCAAATGCTTGGGGGTTTGTATATATTTATGTTACCTCCCGTACTTCCCCCTTCCACTGGGGCATGTAGAAAAAAAAGTCATGATAAAACTTTAATAAAAACAAAATTTAAATGATTAAACCTTTCATATCCTTTAAAGATAATCTGTCCTCAGCTGTAAGGAAACAACCTGCTGCCGCCGCCATGTGTGTTTGTCTGTTTTATCCCCTGAAAAAACCAGAAGGAGTTGCCTTTGGCCAGATTTTTAAAAATACATTCACTTCCTCCTAGGATCCAGGCTAGCTAGGGGTGCAATCGAGTTCTTCATTCCAACATATGAGGAACCTCATCTAGACCAACAGCTTTCCTCCAAGTGGGATGACCATCAGGGAGAAGGTGTAGCAAAACAAAGGCCCCTCTTCCCCAGGTTATTTACAGGTTCTCTCCCACCCAGGCCGACAATAGGCCAGGGAAGAGACTAGATGCATTGTTGGGGCTCACCCCTGTCTACCAAGTGAACACATCCTGACCCTGACAGACAGAAGCCATCATGAAAAACAGGCCCTCTCGAGCATCAGGGCATCTTTCATCCTGCTCGGTCTGAGCACATTTTCGCCAAGGATCTGAGTGCTGTGGTAATGAGATCATGTCTGTTTGTGCAAGCCCTGGGCGGAGGGCAAGGGTATACCTGGGGCACCAGCCCTTCCAGGATGGGATAATGACTTCTGGAAACCAGGCTTTGGGAGATCTCACCAGAATAACAAATCGCGGCAATGAGTTTTCTTTGGGTCTCCGGTCAAATAATGAAACGAAATCCTGTGTGGAAAATAAACAGCGTAATCTAAGACGTCAACAAATTCTGCAGGGTTTGGCATGAAGATCACAGGCCCTGAAAACTGGGACGGGTCATAGAGAGCCCAAGGAACTGAGAGAAACCGGAAGTCAAGTGAAGTGGGTTTAGTTATCTTAATATACCGACTGCCAAGAGCTATTTTTCCATTCTTGGTATTTTGTTTTTCACTCTATTCAAGAAAATATTTTCTAAACATAAAAAAAGACAAAAGCTCTTCTGGCTCTTCACATTAAGGTGAAATGTATACATTTTACTCCCTTAACGGAGCCGAGGAAGGACCAGCTAGTGATCTGGCTGTTATCATCGCAGGCTAAATCTCGGGTAGCTACAGGACTGATTTTTCACAGGTCAGAATCCATATCACTTGTTCTTAGTTTAAGTAATCAAAAAGAAGTTTACTGAAATCTATGAAGATTATGTATACAATCTCACTTCTTCTCAACTCCACCCTGAACAGGTCCATTTCTTTGAAAGGAAAGGAAATGGCAGCTATCACTTTTATTCACATTTTAACTTTCTTCCACAAGGAATCAACCTGTACAAATGCCCAGAAGGTCGGTCACCCATCCTTATGACATGAAGAAATAAGGAGTTTCTTACAATTTCTGCTTTATACTCATTCTATCTCAATTCACTTTTTTTTCCCCCTCCTACAAAGATACAATACATAAGGATGGACCTTAACTCAGACTTGGGAAAGAGTCTTACTCTGGACATTCACTAGCTGGTGACAAATCAGTGGAAACCAGCTCTGGTTTTGGAGTAAAAGACCTGAGTTCAAATATACCTCCAGGTATTGCTTCAGGTGATTTTAGCCAAATCACTTCAATTCATTTCCTGGGCCTGTGTAAACATTTGTAAGACAAAGGAGTTGGGCCAGCTGGCTCTTAGAAGGTCTCAATATGAGATCCAATCATCTTCTATAAAAAGAGCTCCTAAGCTCTGAGGCCTCTAAGAGAACAGATGTAAAAAAAATCTGCCCATGTGGACTGTTACAGTTATTATTATTTCTACAAGGCTTAAGAAAAGCTCTGGAGTATTGGTCACGTTTGCCTTCCCTTTTATCCTCTTTACTGGCATGTCCTCCCTTCTCTTTCCAGGTCCCTCTTCCTCAACCCTGGCCTTTAATTCCATGTACTTTCCCTCCCAGCTTCCCACTTTTCCTAAGTGATCAAATTTTTATAAATATTTGAGAGTATGTCTATGTCTACTAAACCCTTGGTAGTACTCCAATACTGATCCTGATGGGAATGAGTTCTCTTGGGCAATCAGAGTATCCAAGCTCTAAATGGCTCTAGACACAGTAGAAGTACCACAGGAGGGACGTTGGTGGGCCAGCCACAAGACACTCTGAACACAAGTCTACCTCATTTGAAAAGAGTGATATGGGTAATATTAAGCAAATTCTTGCTACTAAGCCAAAGCTGCTTAAACTGTCGGTCATGACCCTATATGGGGTCTTGTAATTGAATGTGGGGTTGCAAAATTATGATTTATTGTCACTAAATATTTGAGTTGTATGCCTATTTTATATATCTACATACCCAGGGTCACATAAAAATGTCTCTGTGAAAAGGGATCCCAAGTGGAAATAGTTTAAGAAGCCCTGCTTTTAAGCAACTACCAAGTTGTTAACCTTTGAACTTCTCCGAGAGTCCTCACTATTTATCCTTCCTTCTTTCCTCACTTCATCTCTGTCTCTCTTTTTTTTACTCTACTCCCCCCATTCTCCCTATACCTCTACCCCATTCTTAGCATAAGACAGACTGGATTGATTATATGGCTCTCTCTTTGGGAAGAGCTGGGAAGTAGAGGTAATTTATATATAGGTCAGTGAGTAGTGAAGTACCAGTAAGACCCCATCACCTTCCCTAGCCCAGTGACCTAACTTGAGACTCTATCCCCAAATTAAGATCCCATCACATTCCCTAGCCCAGTGACTGACATAAGACCCCATCACCTTCCCTAGCCCAGTGACGCTTGCCAGCTTGTTTTTATGCAACCCTTTTGGGGGTTCATTTGGGGGTACATTTCTGTGTAGTAGGTTTCTTCCTATTATTTTGTTTACACTTGAGCTTGCCACTGATAATCATTTTAACCATATTTCATATATAAAAATGACTAAAACTGAGGAACAAGGGTGCTGAAAAGTGTTATTTTTCTCCTTAACCTTACAAAATACTTTTCTGGAATAATCCTCCCCAACCTCACTCCCAGTTACTTAAGACTAAAACCTTTAAACCAACTTTTCACTCTAATTTCAACCTTGAGGTCCCTGCTACAAGACCATGTGCTAGGTAGAGATGAGTTATACAAGGTCATTCTGGTACTTCCAGTAACTAAAGCCCTTTGGATGGGATCCAAAGACAGACTCATGTCACAGAGAATTCTGCACTAATAACAGGTAGCATTGTATAATCAAAACTCAGTGCCAATACATTTTCTTTTTCTTTTTTTAAATTGCATTTATGAGTGCTATTTATAATTCCCAGTTGGTTATGTTTCACCTCAAATATAAAGTCCACTGAGGGCAGGGGACATGTATTTCTTCATGTCTGGCTCTGGCTTCCTCCTGAAAATCTAACGACAGTAAATGATGCTAAGAATGTTGAATTTCACAGGCAGAGTGATGTGAATCTCTATGGCTCGAAGGCAGCTTTCTCAATCTGCACTGACAAGGACTCAAGGGGGCCACTAGAACTAGGCTTGATCAGGCCAGAAAAAACTGATGGCAAAGGATTCTCAGCTGACACTGTCAGACCCGTTTCCTGTCCTAACAAAGGTTTCTTTGAGTACTGTTGGCTTTGTCTAGTGACTCCTTCCAGAAAACCTTCTTTCTTCACATGCAAGGATCCACAACAATGGCTTTATGTGTTGGGAGAAGATGGCTGAGGATTTGGCAAGGATTGACAGTGCTGTGAAAACAATCCTGTCCACCAGGGGGATGGGATCTTTCACTTGACATAGGGCAGCCCCTTTGCTAGGAGGACCCAGCAGAGGGGACATTCTTTCCTTCCACAACCTAAAAGAGTAATGATATGAACGGAAATAATAAACTTCCCTCAAGTATTTGGCCTGCTTCAAGGAAAAACTGCTTCAAGAATTGAAACTAAAAACAATGAAAAAGGTTATCACCTTTTTAGGCAGAGGGACAGGTGGAAGAGAAACTCATAGACTGCCCTCTGACTTGATAAAGTCTAATTCTGGACAAAAGTCTAACCACAATAGCACAATTCTAAGAAAAATTACATAATTGAATGAAGTTGGTGGGCTTTTCCTTTAAAAAAATAATTTAACTTGGGGCTCCATTTCAGAATTCTCTGAGCAACAATAACTTTTTATGTTTACATACACACAAAAGGTTATGAGTTGCATTTAAGGAAAAAAAAAACCCAGAAACTGCAAAATACCTGTGACTTGTTTTTGACAACACATCTGAAACTCTATGGAAATGCCATTCCTTCCCCCACCCCCAAACTAGTGACAGATGAAGACTTAGGTACTAAGGAAAACAAATTAAATGCTCATTTGAAAAAAACATTGTCTTCACAGTGAAGACAGTAGTGGCAGAAGGGGAGTAAGAAGCAGCAGAAAGCACACATGATTTGGGTTGGAAAAGAATAAGACACTAAAACTAGATGGTTCTAAAGCATATTTCATATGTTCTTCCACCTCTTTTTCATCCACAGTTATTCTTTCATAGGGAAGCAAGTCTCCAGAGAGACACATTTTCTTTATTGGTTTAAGATGAAAAATTATTGCCACAGATGCAAATTTGGTTAAGAAAGGAAACCATCGACAAATGTGGACTGATCAACAAAGCCATGACATATTTCCCCAAATTTAAGTTATTTTTTTTAGGAGTATTCTAGTAATAAGTAGTGGCATTAAATTAATTAGTAAAAGTCTGAAAATTTTCATTTTGGCTGGGGATATGATAGGCTATTTAAGTCTTAAACCAAATCCTTGAGATAACTGGCAGTTGGAAGTGAGTTCTGTTTGTGTTAATTACAATAAAGAAGTAAGTACCAAGTTCTATTTCCCTCCTTAGATAATTTAGATAAGAACCTGGGAAGTAAGTGGAGGATAAAAGTTGTTCACAGAAAAGCTTTTTTTATACTGTTAAGTAAGAGTATTTTCTGAGACTAATACTTAAAAAGATTGTCCCATTTGTTGGACAACAGTGAGCAAGCCAGACAACACAGCAACCGAGGTCAGTGAGCTAAGTTCTAGAAATAAAGTCTTAGAACCTGGCCAAGACACCTTTGAGCTCCAACTTCTGTTTCCTGGCTATATCCGTCACTATATTCCCACCCTTTCCTACCCCAGTTACAGGCCAAAAGGAAAAAAAAAAGCCTCCAAAACAAACACATCATGGTCCTGACTCACCATCCATGCCATTTGCAGTGGTCATGTATGCCATCTAAGACTCCTTGTTCCTAAAAGGATGAGCTGTTCTGAGCTAAAAGGTGAAAGTAGGATTATTACTAATGTGTTACAATGCCAAGTTATTCAAGCAACCAGGCTATTGGGAAAAGACTTGGTCTAATTACAGGTTTGGTGGCAACTCCCCATATATGGTGGAACCTCAATAAACCCTTTTTACCTAAAAGCATCACTGAGTCATGATTTAAGGATATTTTGAGCAATACAGCAAAGACCTTATGCTTAGCTCCACATATACACACTTCCAAAGAACTGAATATGTGAAGAAATTCAATTGCTAAAAGGGAAACTGGGAATAGCTGGGGAGTGTATATGTATGGAGGGAATAAGAGGAAGAAAGAAGAATGGATGGCCATGCTCATGGACATATTCCTCTATGTCTGAAGCTCTTTAAGAATTATTTCCAAAAAATGTTTATAAAAAATGTAAAACAAAAATTTATAACTCAAAAAAAGAATAAATTTGAGATTTAAAAATTTTAAATTAAAAAATAATGAAAAAGTCATAAAAGAGTCCTTTTTCTAAGCCTTCACACTCACGGGGCTCTTCATGGAGTATTTCCCAATGTGCTATACATTTCCACAAACTCATTCTTTGAGTTCTAGATCTTATAATTGCCCTTACTCATACTCCCCAAACCACTACCTCACCTGGTAGTGAAATCCTTGCCCCTCTGAACAAATCACCTACCAGTCTCCCACATCTCCCTCTACCAGAATATGAGTGGAAAACCTTATAAGATTGAGAGAAGGTGGGGAAAAGGGCAAGAGGGACCCCTTTCAGGATCACACATCTAAAACTGGAAGGACTCAAACAATCTCATTTTTTACAGAAGAGGATTTTTTCTATGAGATTATATGGAAAGTTGTGTGTTTTCTCTCCCTCTCTCCCTCCCGGCTCCTTCTCCCTCTCTCTGTTTCAGCTTCTCTTCTCTACTTCCTTACCACACCAGTTCCTGGCCCTTTAATGGTTATAAATGGAATATGAATGACTGTTATGTGTGTGGCACTATTCTAAGACCATTGAGAAAATATAAAAGGTGTAAGTTATTAAAAATACGAAGCAGTCTTTGTCCAAAGAAACTTACAGTTAGAGGAAAGTGGGTAAAATATGTAAAAATAAAATTTAAATAATACAACAAGCAATATAGAAAAACAGGGCAGAGCGTCAGGGAGGGAGGAAGGAGATCCAAAATGCAAAGCTGACTTCGAAAGACCAGGATGGATTAAGCAGTGAAAGTTAATTCAACCATTTTGTCCATTCCTCCCCAGAGAGTTAGAACAGAACAAAACAAAACAAAATCACTACTTGGACTAACATTACAGAGAAATGCTGTGTGCCACGGAGGGATTTCCTTGAAAGAAGGCTGTACATAGGACACTGAAGCCACAGCTTATGTAAGAGCTTTCACTGGTTCGGAACTGAATCTCAGGCCAAACTGGGGACGGACCAGGACTGCCAAAAAACAGAGCAGAGAAGCAAATGCAAACAGTCAACATCACCCTAGATCTCTGTCTGGACAGGGGCCACATCCTGGCTAAAGAGAATCTTCCAGACCAGCAACTTTTCAGAGCATTGCAAGGAACAGTGCTCTGCCTGCAACTACCTTCCAGGAGTTACGGTCATTAGCATATTTTGCAGAGAGCAGGCAAAAAAGTTTAATTGTCCCTAATTATCCAGATCAAGAAGGCACCCAGATAATGGTTCTCGGATTTCTTGCCTGGTGCCCATGTAATTTCCTTGCCTCTGGCTTCGTTATCTCTCTCCAACTGGAAGGAGACCATGGCTTCTGAGAGTGCTTTCCATAACAGATCCACTGGCCCCCATGAAGGCCGCGGCCTGTGCCATGGGGGCAAGGGAGGAGACCAGGGTCTCTTGTGGGGAGGTATCAGGACACCAATTTTTGCATAGCTTTGGGTGTGTGTGTGGGGGGGCACCCCCATGTACCAAGTGAGGAAGGACTGAAATACAAGTAATGTGTAATCAGAAGCCATCGCAATTACAAATGTAAATGAACAGGCAATTGGCACTGACCTTTGTAGATTGTTAGAGGACTAATTAAGGCAAATCAGGAACTCTATTCCAACAGAAAAACAAGATAGTATACGCCCTAAGAAATGCCCCTGTCCTTGCCACATAAAAGGAAACATGCAAAGAATCAGTCATACGTCACAATGGGGGTTGGGGTGCATTGCTACCTCTAAATTCCTTTCCCCTCACAAAAACAAGGCCTGTCAGGAATTGCACTTTTACAAGTAAAGCCCCAATCACATTAGAACTAGCCCTGTTCTCAGAGATGGACTTCCTCACATGTCACCTTGAGGAGGAGGTTCCCCATAACTCCTAGGTCTAGGTTCCCTATAACCCCTAGGTCTACCAGAGATTCTCAGAAGCACTCTTAAGAAAACTAACTGAAAAATTTAGTGTTCACTCAAAACTCCTCTAGTCTTATGCATTTCTAATAAATAAAGTACTTAAATTTTTTTTTAAATGTAGCAATGCTATGATTTCCATTTAAATTATATAATTGGAAATATGTTGTCCTTTCCCTCTGTAACAATTTTAAGTAACAACTTAAAAATGAGGGGGGTGGGGGAACAAGACCATGGCCCTAGCTTTAGTTTTGCACAGTTTATAGTACAGGATGGAATGGAACTAAGTTCACTTTGGAGCTCAGATGGAATATCTTAGGGTCTTCAGAAAGATGAAAGGCAAAGTATTTTAGAGAAAAAGTTTTAACTGTTACAACCTCCTACATGCTACATAACTGCAAGTTATTATTATAGTCTTCCTTATGCTACTTATAAATTGTTCAAGCCTGTTTTATGCCAGTTCTGAAAGCCAAACACAACACAGTTTAGGAATAAAACTAAAACATAATATTCAGTATTCACTTTAGAATAAATCAAACTAGTACCATTTTCAATGAGGTCTTAATTCCTGATGATCAAACTTCTAGAACCACAGGATGGTTCAGCACAGACCCCATCCTGAATAACAGCGGTGCACTATGTAGCTATGTCTATGTAACAAAGGATAGATTCAAATATCTTGATATTTCTTTCCCTGCTGTTAATCTCTGCAGGTTGTCTATACCTCTGAGGTCTCCTGAAACTCCAAGGGATCAGACCCTTCTCTAAATCAGGTGTACATTTAATTATATACGTATTACAGGTATAAGTTGAGAGTAGCCGTTATCAGTAATTTTAGTGCCCTTGTGCCTGAAAGAGAAAGCAAGTAGTTCAAGAGCAAGAGACTGATAGCAAGAAGAAAAGACTGATGAAGAGTTATGCTGTATTTAACACATATTGGGCTATTTGCCACCTAGGAGAGGGGGTGAGAAAAGGGGAGGAAAAATTGGAACACAAGGTTTTATAAGGGCTAATGATGAATAATTGTCCATACATTGTTTTGAAAAATAAAAAGCTTTAATAAAGGGGGGGAAAGAGTTATGTAAGAGGGACCCACAGATCTGATAGGATAGAACTGGCTGGTTTCACTAGGGAGTTAAGGAGTCTATTAATTGACAAATTGACAAAAAAGGGAAGGTGCTGCTTGATCAAATATAAGGCAAGAAGCACAATCTGGTGGAGACCAAGAGATATGTGCTACTGCTGGCTGACAGTGATGGTCACTATTACCCTTAGAAGAAACAGCCAATCCCTAGCCAGATTAATTAAAGGTTAACATCTAAGCAAAATGAATGGCAACTAGTGTGAAGGATGCAGCACAGATAAATGAAAGTCCAGCTCCAGGTAGGAGTCTGATCACATCACCTCCCTCTCTCTGGATCTCTGACCTCTGGGATGGATAGCTCTACTACTAGCCCTCAGTGGATCTCTGTTCTTATGAATGTGAATACCAGTCCCCAGCAGCAGAGATCACGGTCTATGCACACCTTCTCCCTCTCAGAAATCCTCCACAGGGCAGCCCCCCACATGCTGAGGGCCTAGCTCTGGCTCTCTTGACATTTCATTGATCTCAATGGTGTATACCAGTTGTCTGTCACCCTTCTTCCTCGCTCCAAGAGCAATCAATTTTTTTCCCAATAGCATCTAATTCTAAAGGCATCCTTTGCACTCCTCTTGGGTAACTCTTCATTGGTGATACGGTGTACCCTACCTACATCTACCATGCTCCTTCCAATTTTCCCTTTTGGGTAGGTATTCCTCAATTTTAATTCTTCAATGACTGTGGCATTCCTTAATTTAGAGCCATCAGTTGGAGAATACCAATGTTAGAAAGTTTAGTTTTTGTTTTGTCAAGAAACTTAGGGGTCCTAAAAGCACCAGGCAATTTATTAAAGGTAATTGTTTGCTCTCTTCTCTCTGTTCCTTCAATTCCACGCCCAACTCCTTATTAATCAACAGCATCTGCTCAAGAGATGTGACATGATCAATCAGACCTATAGGTTGTCAATAACTCTGTACATCACAGTCCATGTGACATCAGTCTTCATCTACTTGGTTTCTCATTTTGAAAGGGACAGGAAAAGATCAGACTCTTGAGTAACTATAGATCTCATTTTGGTAACATTGTTAATGTTCTAAATCTTGATGCTTTTATCAACCTGCCATGTACCAAGAGCAGATTCATTCTGTATAGGGCATTATCCTCTTCGATTTGTTTCCAGTGATGAGAGTGGCAATTTACCCATTTTATGTCTCACTTGATTTTATAGTAATCACTGTACAATCCAAAGTGATTTCTGTTGTTATACCTTTCAAAGAATCTTGTATGATTTTGACCCTAAGTTCAGGATACAACTTGTTGTAGCCTTTAAAACTGAATTTTTTTTTTCTGCTTTACCAAATTAAATGATTCTTATCGTCAATGTCCAATAAGATATAAAGCATCCAAAGTTTCATTATGCTATCAGTCAATTGTGCCAAGAATATCATTTGTGCCTTCCCATTCTTTCATACCCTTAATGTATCCATCAATTATTCTCATAAAGTTATTGAAATAATAGAAAAGTAGACACAGCAGTTCAGAGTTATTTATATTTGACATCCATGAAATAGATGCTGTCCCTAACCTGCTTGCCCCTATATCCTTTGTCAGGTGGTTGTGAGAATGTACTTTGTAAAGTGTCAAGCTCACTGCATATTTGCAGTTATTTTATTAAGGACATTACATGAAGTCTGAGTACATTTTAGCCAGCATCACTATGTATTTCTATAGCTTCCCCATTATGCCCCTAGTAAACTCATGATGGAGAAATGTCCTCATCTTGCATTTGTTGCATCTTGCATCTTGCACACTTCCTCAGGACCCTCTGGGCCCTCAGACTAGAAGGTGGAGCCATAAACACCTCCATTAAAAAGAAGGGACAGGGCTGATCTCTCAGGGTACCTGTTACCCTTGTTCCCTTATGGCTTCCTTTTCTATGTTGTCTTCTCTCCTTAAATTGGAAAATCCTTGAGAGCAAGAACTGCCTTTCTTTCTAGTATCTGTATCCCTAAGGACTGTCAGGCACATAGTAGGTACTTAACAAATATTTAGTGACTGATTGACCGCTTCACACATTTTCACTACCATCAAGGGTCTCCTCCCAAAGGTAGGAACTTAGAAACTGTTTGTTGAATATCAACAGCCCTACAGAGGCAGTACTCAAAACCACTACGAAGTTGTTGCTGTTTTAAAGACAAACCATTTTTCTTTTTTTGCTGATTTCTTCAGCCTCTGATGCCTGTCAAACACATGTATTTACATGGACTTAAATTTCATTCCTGCTGAAGGTTTTGATATGCAATTAATTATAGTACTGCAATTTCAGTGATGACAACAAATATTTTAGAAGAATAGAGGTCCCAGAAAGGAAGAACTAGTATTAGGGATGTTTGCTAGAGTTTATCAAGGGAATTCCTGTTACTTAAAGTAGGCAGATAACTCAGAATTCCATGTGAGGAAAATGAAGTGATTTTATCAAAATAAAAAGAGTTAATGAGAAAAGGATGCACTCTTATGAGCAAGTCAGTGCATCCATAGGCTTTAATAATTCATTTGATAGCTTTATTAGCTTACAATTGCACTAAGACTTTAAGAATACTTTTTATGGTACTTCCTTCATCATCACCCAGTGCAAACATTACTATCGTTACTTTACAAAAGAGGAAACTGAGTGTCAAGTGGTTGACCTGACCATAGACAAATGGATAGATGGTGTCAGTCTAAATCAAATCCAAGTCTTTTGACTAACCATATTTCTTTATTACACCAGGTTACTTGTCCTAAAAGGCATCTGAAAACAACAAGCTTCTTCCACCTTAATCCGTTAGCAAGAGGAAAGAACATTGATATCTATCTCATTGATACTAAAAACAATCCAATTCTAAGCCTCATAGATATGGCTGAAGAGTAGTAGCCAGAAGCCCTGAGCACTTTTTTTTGTTTGTTTTTGGACATTTCCAAAGTGTGGGGAAAACAGGATTTAATTATTAAAAATAGAATGTCCAGATGAGGGAGGCGATTACCATTACCACCTCTTCCTCTGTTCCTATGAAATTACATTTGGAATATTCTGCTAAGTTCCAAGGAGCACATTTTAGAAGAGTATTTTGGCAAACTAGAGTGAATCTAGGGAAGAGCTCCCAGAAGAGTGATAGGATTAGAAACTATGCTATGGGAGACCTGGCTGGAAGGTATAGCTTCAAAAAAAGGAAAGTTGGGGGGAGAGAAAGGGGTGAGGGAAGAATATGATGGTTGTCTTTCAAATATCTAAAAGATTATCACCCAGAAGAATTAGATTTGTATGATGTGGCTCCTAGAAAGTAGATTTTGGCTCCAGGGAAAGAGAATTTGCCAAAAATGACAGTTATTTGAAAACAGAATGGGATGCCTCAGGGAGAAAGGAGTGAACTCCTTCAAGCAAGCCAGATGAAAATATGCCAGTGATGCTGCTGGGTCCTTCTTTCCTATAATGGGATCTATAACTTGGGGAGGGGTTAAAGTAAGCACATGAAGATTCTATTATCTCTCTCTGGGTCTCAATTTTCTCATCTGAAAATGATGGAGTTAGACTAGTCGCCCAAGTGCCATCTCTCTCTAAAATTCTGTGGTTCTACAAAATAGATGATAAAGACTTTAAATAACCCATTTGTGTCTCAGAAACAGGGGTCAACCAAAAATTGCATGAAAAAAATCAATACAGAGAATGACTACTGTTTTTGTCTGAGATGCTTGCTCTAAAACTGAGGAAGATGCAATTTGAAAAAAAAAAACTAGATTGGGTTTATAAAGTTTGCGATGAAATTCTAAAATTCGATCAATCTTTATCTCTTTTTTCCCTTGTAAGAAGTTTTCTCTCAACAAGTTTTTCAGTAGATGATCTCTAGATAACCAGAAAGAGTTCTGAGAATGACTGATGTTCCTGAAGTGATTTCTAAAATGATGCTATCACTGCTAAACTCTGTTTTCTTCTTGCTATCTATTGATTTGTTGTTTATTTATTTTACTAAGGAGGAGTGCTTTGAAATTTCTGAAGACAAAAGTCAATACAAATTTTGAAAAACATAGAGAGGTGGTCAGATCAAAAGGAATAAAGAATAACACCATTCTATGAAGCATTCAGTGGGACAAACCTAGGAAGCAATGGAAGGAAGAAAGACAACTCCAAAACAGGCCCCCAAAACATGACGTTTCAAAACAGTGAGCCACTTGGTTCATTCTATGTATGATATTTCATTTAGGACACAATTATTATAAAGAGAGTTCTTATAAAAATAAAAGGATTAATTGATGATCTATAGGAGGGATCTTTAACCTCCTTTGATATATATAATTGGATTCCTTTTGGCAGTCTGGTGAAGTCCATGGACCTCTTCTCCCAGAATAATGTTTTTAAATAATTGGAGGAAATGCTAAATTTCAGTTATGTGTTAGCAAAAATAAGGATGTAGCTTTTCCCCCCATTCAAGTTCATAGACATTTTAAAATCTATCTATAAACCTAAGGAGTCTATAGATCTATGGTTAAAAACCATTGGCTGGAGAATCCAAATTACAAGGGAAGGTAAAAGGAAAAGGGGGTAGATTCTAAAGCAAGCAAGAAGTAGAGGATGTCCTATAATATGGTACGTGCCTGGAATCTTTGCTTTCAGGGGAGTTGAGGTTGCTGGATCCCTTGAGCTTGGGAGTTCCAAACTGCGGAAGGGCTTAGCTGATGGAGTTTGCACACTAACTACTGATACTGATAAATTGGGCCTCTAGGAAAATGGGCCCTATTTGGAAATGAGTAGGTAGGTCAAGGCTTTTGTGCCAGTCAGAAGTGGGATCAGATTCAAGAGGTGGCTGCTGCATGCTAGAGTCTGGGTGAGAGAGGAAAATCCAGTCTCAAATCAAAAAGAATGAGAGGAAGAAATTTAAAATATCAAGAAAATCTACCTGGTAGACAGGAAGGGAAAGAGAATCATTAAAAGTAAAATATCAAGAAGTAACATAATCAAACCAAATAAAAAGTAAACCGATATATTATATGAGGAAGCCTTTTAATGGTAAGATATTGCTGTTATACTTTAAAAGGAACTGCTCAAAGGCCCAGAGCCAGGGCGTTTCTTGCCGGAAAATGCTTAGCATACTGCCATACACATGTGACTACTTAGGTATTAATTAATGGTGATGGAGATCAAGCAGAAACTCTAATGGCCGAGGTATTTAGAATTATCCAAGATAATGGATCTTTGAAAACCCTTGAGGAGACAACATAGCAAAAACCTAAAGGTTAGGCCAAAATTGGTACTGTGATTTAACAGATCCTCCAAAGATACAGCAGCAAGTTTTCTTAAAAAGTCGTATTTTTAAAAGATATGAAGAAGTAATAGTTTGACTTTCTACTGTATTGTCGAGAAATTTAGCTGTTCCATCAAAGGTGGGGGGAAATTCTCTCATCACTCTAATAACTTAGACAACTATTAATACTTGAAGGAAATTCTGAGATGAGAGAGAAATCCCAGAGTTTTACACATCTACCTTTTCTCCCAAAGGTGCCTTGAAAAATATGCATACTCCATACACATCACTGCATGTGCCCAAGGGCTTTAATAGCCCAACATTAAGATTCTCAAGCTAACTTCTTTATCTGTCAGTCCTGAATTGGAGATTCCTTATGATCATAAGTGAGTTTCATTCCCTTTATCAAAACCATGATTAAAAAAAATACTTTAAGAAAAAAAAAGATTCCAAGGATTCTCATAAGCCAATTCCTCTACGTATTTGTGTTTTTTTTTCCCTAATTGTAGAAAAAAAGCAATCCCTTCCAAGTTGTAGGCTAGACTTTTACACCACAAAGAGCCTCTCTTTTTTTAAGTTTAATGTTGCATGCAGCAACATTTGTTTTAAGCTAATTTTGGCAATAATTTGAAGCCACATTCTGTATTTATTTGAGGAACTGACAGAACTCAAAACAAAATTCATCTGCTCAGAACTGGCCTAATTGGTTGGTCAGTAAGTTTTTAATTTCCTGACACATTATCTTTTATAAAGACTTAATTCTGCACATGTGCCCAGAGTTCTTAATTAAAGCAGAAGCCGATTCCTACAAATCAACCAATCAATACCTCTCTCGAAACATATTTGTAATCTTTATGGTTTCACATACTGTTCGGTTATAAATATCTGTTCTTTACCCACAATACCCTGTAAATTAGATCAAACCAGACCCAAGCAGGCATGACCACAGTCCCTCCGGAGGCCCCAAGCTGGCTCCCTCTACAGCCTCGGACTCCCCCAAAGCCTCCGCCCTGAGCACGGAGGCGCAAGCTCACCTGGGTCGGTGGCTGGGCACTTGCGGATGGTGAATATCTGCCCCAAGTCCTCCTCTTCCTCGGGAAGGCCCTTCTGGAGCCTCTGCAGCTTGCGCAGGCTCTCGCTGCGCTGATGTTTCATGGAGCGCACGTGCTGGATGAGGTTAAGCTTGGCCTTGGTGGAGTAGTTACACAGGACACAGTGATAGTAGCAGCTCTCTCCCTCGATGCCGGCCTCATGCTGCTGAAGGTGCTGTGAACGACAGTCGGGGACGCCCAGTGAGAGGCCTGCCAACCGTACCCCTTTCCTCCCCCAGCAGCTCCCCCTCTCCGGACCCGTGATTCCTAGGCCCTTGGCAACTCAACTTCTGGGTCTGCCCGAAGCCCTCGGCAGGCGCCTCTTCTCTGGCCCCCAGTTACCCCTAAATGCTGCTCCATGCATCCAGTTCAGCGCAGTGCAAGGATTGTCTCTGCCTCAGAGGCCGTAAGCCCCTCGATTAAAATCTCTTCCACAAGAACCATATCCTGATAGTAGAAACCCTGAACTGGAGACTCCCTCCCCCAGGGACAAAAGGAAGAAAGATTTTTCCTAAATAACTTACTGATGTGACTCTCAGATTGTGAGATCCTGGAGGGAAATGGGCTATTTTTGTCTTTCTTCACGGGCACCCAGTAGGTACTTAGTAAAAGCTTATCTCTCTATTCGCTCAAACTCAATGCTTCCCCCAGTGGAAGAGACGTCCAGAGTCTGGGTACAAGGACACCAAATCTCCTACCAGGGAGGGAGGCTGGCCCAGTCTAGGGAGTCCCAGCAAGAACGGGACGGAGTGCAGCTTCCAGGGATGTGGAGGAAGGCCTGGCCCAAAAGTCAGACAGCCTGCTTTCTGATCCTGCTCTCTTCCCCACAATATCCAACATCCTTTTGGAAGAAGAAATACAACTTTTTAAAGGTGTCAAGAATTTTGTTTTTTTTCCCCATTTTTCTTAAGTTCTGTAACTTTTTTTTTTCTGGCTGAGGCAATTGAGTTTAAGTGACTTGCCCAGGGTCACACAACTAGGAAGTATTAAATGTCTAAGGCCAGATTTGAACTGAGAGCACCAGCCCTGAAGTCAGGAGGACTTATCTCTATAGTTCTACAGTAACTCAACTAACAGGGAGTGTAATCTTATGGCATTAAAGTAAGCGTATATTTAAAAAAGAGTACTTTGAAGCATCCCTCCCTTGCACACTGTAGCTGAGGCAGCCTGCCCCCCCTTGGTCTTTGCTCCCTACAAAGGATCCTGTGGAATCTTTGCTTCCTCTGGGGCATGGTTTGTTAAAACAAAACTTTGAACAGGTCGTCCTTTTTGATGAGCCCCTAAGGTACTTCTAGGCCTATATCAGAGGCCCTATAGTCAGAGGAAGATCAATTAAAAAAAAAAAAAAAGTAAACTTATGAGTGAAGATAACTCATAATTCCTATGTGATGACACTGCTCCTGAAATTCATGTGTTCATACACATGTCCTCAATTCACTGAAAAGGTGTGAAAAATATGGAGACATGTTTGCACATTGTTTGGAGCAGTAATATGAATGCCCTGGGTAATCCATGTAAAAAATCATTATGGGCCGAGTTCTAAAGCCCTCAGTCTGTATTCATACACACAAGTGAAATTATTCCAGAGAAAATCTCGCTCTGGAATACAGACTTCAGGTAAGGGCTAATGCAGTTTTCATGCGCACCCAACAGGAAAATTCCCTCTTTCCAAATGGGTGGATTAACACACTCCCATGTGGTACCTTAGGGAAAAAAAAAATCCCTTCAGGAACAACCATTCTAGAACAGTGTGACAATTAGAAAGAGGCTGCAAAGAGGGAGTAGAGTAATGCTTGGTGTTATAAGTACTATAGCTTGGGATAAAATGATCTTAGTAAATTTCCATTAAGTATTCACTTCCTAACTGCCTTCTCTCCCTTTCTCCCCCCCCCCCCCCCAATCAGAGGTGTGTTTGGAAGATTAGAAGGAAAATAAGGAAAACTGCTATGGGAATGTATTCTAAGATAGAGGTAGCAAACATACCACTGTAGTTCAGGATCCTCCCAGAGAGGCTCAAATTCAATTAAAATGTAACTGAGAAATATTTAACAAAATAACTATATAATCAAACACAGATAATGCTAATGTGTGGTTTTCTAGGTCAACATGCAGCTGCAAGGATCCTTATGTATGTTTGACACCAGTGTTGTAAGGGATCCTGAGTACTGAAACTGGAGAAGCAGTGGCGGATAAAAAAGAAAAAGGGAAAGTCATCACAGAAGGCTGGGCTGTCCTCCACTCCTGGAAGGCTCTTCTTCTTCCCCTTCATCTCCCCCTCTTGGCTTCCCTTGATTTTCAGGTAAAACCTCCCCTTCTACAAGAAACCTTTCCCAGTTCTCCTTGAGCTCCTTCATGTCATCATTCCCCCTGACATTCCCCAGCAGGTCTGATGAAAGCCAAAAGTTCAAGCTATTTATGCAAACAAGCGCTTGGAGTGGAACTGGAGAGAACAAAGACATAGGATGACTAAGTCTTAGGTTTCAAAGATATGAGAATTATATTTAATAAAGCTACAACTAAAACCGAATGAATTAAAAACAACAAAAAGAGACTCATGGAATCCAAGGCAAGAATTTCATTTAAGGGATTTTGGTGACATCATAAGCCATGAAATTGGAGCCATTATCATTCCCTCCAAGCCTCTAAGCCACCTCCTCCCCATAGCCTCTATCTTCCCCCTCCACTGTCACTCATCAAATCCCTCAATATATGATTTCCTTGTAATAAAGTGATACTTTTTTTTTCCAACAAAATTCTATTATGGGTCTGTGATGTCTACTCCAAAGTAGCTTGGATTTCCACCCACCACAAAAATTCAGGAGTAACAAATGGGGCTAAAAAGATTCAAATGGGATTGCCAAAATGTCTGTCATGCAATCCTGAAACTATAGATTTCTGGATTAATTCTAAATCAGGACAATTGTCTGGTCCTGCAAAACCTTCCTTTAAAAACTCAACAGGAAAGATGCTACCAATCCTCTCTGCCTTCTTGTGTCACTATTCTCTTGGGACCATAGAATATTGCCTATTATTTAGATTCATTTGCAAGGAAAATGATTATAGAAAATCAACTACTAAAAGAGAAAAAAGAGAAAAACAAGACAGTGATTTGCATAAGTTTGCAAAAAAAGTAACTGAGGATTGGTGGGCTAGTGCAATCTCAAGGTATTCAATGAAAAATTCAGACTAGATAGTTTCTAGTTTGCTAAGGAATATATACCTCAAAATGGTTTTGAATCATCTTGCCTCTTATATCGTTTCTCTAGTTATTAGTCTAGTTTATTGGAAAAATCTCTGGGGTGTGAAATCAAAGGATCTGTCTATGAAGTCTATCTCCACCATTCATTATCTCTGTGATCCCGATCAAGCTTTCTTTGCATCAGTTTCCTCATGAAGGAGTTGGATTGATGACCTCTAAAATCCCTACCAACACAATCTATGAATCCATATATCTGTATCTTCCTGAGGCCAGCTGAATGTTCTGAAATAGCCACATTTACTATATAGTGTCACAAAACTTCAACATCTAGACAACATAGGAAACACAAAGACCAATAATTGATCCAACTTCTGGAATATAAGACTGCAATCATCATATTTTACTATTTCTTTAAATTCCCTAGAACAGAGTTGTCTGCCTTATTGGGGCTTCAAAAGTCCACAAAGCTCCTTATTGCTGCTTGAACCAGACCCAAACTGATTAATAAAATAAATATACAATAAAACATAAATGTTAATTTGTGGTTTTCTCAATCAATATGTGTCTGCAGGGATCTATTTCTATATGAGTTCAAGACCACTGTCCATCTCCTACAATATTGTCTGTCCAGTCCTCCCAGTTTTTGGAGACTGAGGTACTCCTGGTCTCACATAGGTCTTGTCAGCCACCAGCATGGTCCTATCAGCAGAACTCTAAGCTATGCTCTGGACTAATAAGAAGCAGGAGGGGGCTAGAGAGGCGCCTCTGATCCCAATGGGGTAAGTCAGCCAACGACACTTCTAACCCTCAGAAGGGAGTAGGAGATGTTTTCATTTGCAGTAAGAGAGAGAGAATAATTTGTTCCTGACCCAGCTAATTAGAATACCCTCAATTGGGATCACAATGTATTTAATTAAATTCACTGTAATATATGAAGAATCCACCAAGGCACAAATCCCAATGGTACACTCAATAAAGGAGCTGCTTTCTTTCAGAGTTCCTTCCCTTTCACAAGTCAGAAAATTTTTCTTCCCTCCCCTCATCATCAGCTTGAATTTCTTTACCTTTTCTTTTAAAATCTGGGATTCCCCTCCAATCCCATGGGGAAAGTACGATGTTCAATTCAATTTTAATTCAACAAATATTTATTAAGTATCTAAAGTGCGCCAGACCCTGGGGATACAAAAAGAAATACAATATGGACCCTACTCTAGAGGAGGTAATTATCTAGCTCCTGGACAGCCATTCCTCAGGTAGGTTACAGTGAGCTTCTTTTTCAAGTATGGGTAAGACAAGTTGGCCCCCCTTTTAACTCGAAATTCTATGGTGGGGGGAAACCACAGATGCAAACAACTAGAATGCAAGGAGGTCTGGGAAAGGGGCCAGAGACATTTATGAAGCAAGATGTTCTCTTTCCCCTGGTTTAGGAGAGAAGATGTAGATGGAAAGTCTTCAGAATGGAGTCACAGAGAAGGGGCGGAGTGTTAAATGAAAGGGCAGTACTTCAATGATTTGGGGCTGGAGAGAGGAGAGTTTCAGGCATAGATTTGTATGGGCAGGCTGCAAAGGGAAGTGGACAGCAGCCCACCGGCCAAGACTGTAGAAAGAGAAGCCTGAAGATGGATGGATGTAATAAGAAAGGTCTAGAAAGGCAGGTTTCAAGAATAATCTGAGCACGTGGCACTTATGAGCAAAATGAATGTTGAAGAACAGGGTGCGAGCAGGAAAAAGAACAGGGATTCTGGGTACTGGACCAAATGATCCAAAGCACTGTCCTGACCCTCTGGGGGAATTATGGACCCCAAAGTGATCGAGCCCCAAAAAGCCATTGTCAGAAACATGGTTAAAGGACCATGGTTCTGTGAGGGGGATCCTGACTGTGGCTCATAATTAACTATCTGAACACAGCACGTGAGGATGGCAAGTATCTTAGCTCCTAGCTGAAGAGCCCACTCAGGGCCCTGGTGCAGATAGCCAGACTCCCCTTCAGGCATAATGCCTCATGCCAAGATCTACTTCAATTTGAATTCGTTGCTTAAAGAGCTACAGGAAAATGATGAGACTCCAAGTGCATCTTTTAATCAGATTCTGTGGCAATCAAGTTTCCAAAAGTTCAAAGCAAACTTAAGGAAGACTGTGTTTCATTAGCAACCTTTTACTCAGAACTCAGACCGACAGAATCCAAGCCCCATCTTCAATGAATGGATCTACAAGTTACTTCCAAACCAAAGGACCAAAACAAAAATGAATTTTCACCCTTGTTCTATTGGGGGGGGGGGCAGCTGAAAGGATTTCAACAGCTAAGGATGTGCATCTTAATCTAAGCAAAGGGGCAAGTGCTCACTGGAGAGGGGGAAGGAAAGAAATCTGTAAAGTCCTCAACAGAAGGCAGCATCTTCGCTTGCCTTCTGGGGAAAGACAAGGATTCTAAGAGACGCAGAGGAGGAGGAAACACAGCTTGTACAAAGACTACTGCAATGGGGGACGGCTGGCTTGGGGAAGGCTAAAAAGCTAGTTTGGCCAGAATGTGTATCAAGCATGGGAAAGTCAGGTGGCATGGTATATAGAGCACTGGGCTTAGAATCAGGAGGACTCATCTCTATGAGTTCAAATCTATTTACTACCTGGAGGAACCCTGGGCAGGCCACTTAACCCTTTCTGCCTCAGTTTCCTCATCTGTAAAATGAGCTGGAGAAGGAAATGGCAAAACACTCCAAGGTTTCTACCAAGGAAACCCCAAATGGGGTCACAAAGTATTGGGTACAACTGAACAACAACAAAAATATAAAGCATGAAGGAGAATGGAGTAATATAAATCTGGGGAGGTGAATTAAAGTCTGGGCAAGATACAGTTTTAAATGCCAAGTTGATGGGTTTGCCTAAAAGCAATAGGGATCCACCGAAAACTCTTTAGCAGGGGAGTGACATGGTCAAACCTGGGCTTAGGAAAATTATTTTAATTGCTCTGTAAAAGATGGATTGAAGAGGCTAGATCCTGGAAACAAGGAGACCAGTAGGGAAACTACCATAATAAGTCCAGAAGAGAAGTGATGAGGGCCTGAAGCAAGCTTCACAATGGCAGCATGAATGGAGAGAAGATCTGATATACATTAGAGCTACTAATTAGATGTAGAGGAGAGTAAAAGTGAGGCTATAAATGTTGATGACTAGAGGGAAGGAAGACTCCATCCTTTAGCACAAACAGAAGAAAATTTTTTAGGAATTAATATTATTATTAGGAATATTTTTAGGAAGAGGGATAAATTTAGGAAGGAAAGATAAATACACAATACAGGAAGAATTATCTAGCTGGAAATTGTCACTGTGGGACTGAAATTCAGCAGAGATATTACAACTGAATATATGTTCCTAATTCTTGGTACCTTGGAACCTGAATGAGGCACGCTGGGAGATAAGGACCCTGTCCTGAAGATCAAATAGTACTGGTCTCTAGCCAATGATCAAATGGATTACCTTGTCTCTAGTGAACACAGTGGAATTCTACCATTCTTCATTCCTGTTAAAGCTACTCATGTTTTAAATGTGCTTAATTCTCTTAGTCCAGCTGGAATCTTGCAATCCTATGTTTATGATCTGGAAATGACTGCTACCCCAACTTCACCTCTGTGATTTCCCTCTGGATTTATTTCAGGGAAAGATGCTAGACAAAGGAAAATTGCCTTTTCCCTCCTCCCTCTTATTTTTGGGATAGGAAACACCTTAATTAGCAAGAAAAGTTAAAAAAACAACAACAAAAAAAGGGAATTAAAAATTGAACACACAATATTTTCTGCAGACCCCTTCCCCTTTTAACATGTATCCTTCCACACCCTAACAAAACAACTATTTTTTAAACCCCCATACAAAAGGGTTCTTGTTAGAAAATAATTCATATTGGAAATTAAAAAAATATATATGTTCTTGTTACTTGTTTCCCAAGAAAACTAACCAACTTCTGTCAAGAGAATATTGATTTCTATAAATCTGGAGGGGCCAAGTATCCCTTCTCCCCCTAACAATAGGAAACTTCTAACATGTGGTTCTTCATGCATGGAATGCAAAATATCGATCAGGTTTAGTGAAAGCTTTACTTTAAAGCAGAAATGGACAAATACATTCTGATAAAAATCATAATATTCACAAGTGAAGCTTCCTTGGGGAATAGGACCAGCTACTGTATATGCACCCACACACAGAGCTGAGTACACACTCTCCTTCTTACACAAATCAACTCTCCTGCAAAAGTAAATGAAAACCACTGGGCACTTTGAACAGGGAAGAAGCTGGTTCAGAAGTCTCCCTACAGAGTTAATCTGTTATCTCCAGGGGACAACCAAACACCTCCTGCTGAGCAGTGGGGAAACACCTCAGCAGGGCTTTTTCTTTTGGGTTAGAGCTGCAGTGAAAACATAATGCCATCAGGAGACAGCCCATGGAAGAGTACCTGTCAAAGAAGTCACTGAATGGCCACCGAGGAGCAGGATTAAGGAACACTGGAGTTTTCATGTATTGGAAAGAGATCCAATGAAAACTCTAGACTCTAGATTGGAGAAGAAATCTAGTCCATCACCTGTCAGCACAGGAAAACTACTCAGTGCAACAATATACTTGGCCAAGAAATAAGATTCCTATTTTCTTTGATGAAAATATTAAAACAAAACAAAAAAACTCCCTGATTTGTAAGGTTGTTGGGAAGAAGCTGAGGAAGGTTAGCTTGATCTATTATTAAACTATTTTAATTCAGTTTCCTTAAAGTATGCTATTAAAAACCAGTGCAAAAATTATCATTGAAAAACAAGATGTATTTTAACAAGCTCATCTCATTTATGTAAAAGTCCTTTAACATAAGAGCCTGAAACAAAAGTTGAAGGAAACACACACACACACACACACACACACACACACACACACACTTAATTAGTTTGAAATTTTAATGCTTTGAGACTAGATTCTCTTCACTTAGGAATGAAGGCCTAAAATTCTGTAAACCTAACAGTTTCAAGCTTTTTACCAAGTTGTGTCAAATAGTGTTGAAACTACTCCAATATGGGGATCTGCTGACTTTGAATCACTAAGGTTTTGTAACAGAATAAATAGAAAATTAAACAATTCTCCCATAAGTAAGCCCTCTCTGATATTTGAAATTTAAAAAATTAATATTAACCATAGATTTTCATCTACTCATACCCATATATGAATCAATATAAAAAGTGTTAAAGAATACTGGTCATGAAATAAAGATCACAATAAAAACTTAAAACTTATTATTTTAACAGAGAAAACAACTGATCACTAATGGAGAAAAGGGTCATTTTCAAACAGATAGCTAGACCTATTGCCCAGGGCTGTTGTGATGATAACATGATATCATATTTGCAAAATTTTGCTAACCTTAAAAAACTATATAAATACCAGTTGCTGTTTTGATTGTTAGACAGAACAAACTGTTAGAGCAAAGCTCAACATCAGTACCAAATGGAAATAGACAACTGAGCAGATATTGGTACAAATTACCACCATTTCCAAGAAGTTTAACTCAGGTAAAGCAACGCCTAGGAAAAGATATGTGATCAGCAGGTCACAACAGCAGCTTAACATATAAACTCACTGATAAAATCTCAAAGATGAGTATAATGCGAGATCAAATGTAGAATTAACAGATTGTGGCTCTGATAGAATCAAGACTACTAAATTTAAGCTCAACCTCTTATAAGTGCTAGTTTATATATAAGCCCAAGCAAGTTGCTTAAATTTTTCCTAAGATTATAAATTGCAGAATAGTTTCTGATTTGCTTTGTTAGAACAATTAAGTTTTTTCACTGGAAATTCCCTATACTGATGAAATCACAAGTTCAAATACTTTGCATCCACACAAATCACCTCATAAAAGAACAAGGAGCAAATAAGACTTTTAAACATTTTGAAGTTGTTCTGTCATCTTCTTAACATTTTGTAAGTTCCTTAAAAAGATAAAAAACTAACACTATCTCCCTTGGAGTCTTAGCTTAATACTAGGAGCAAGACAGATATTCTGTGAATGCTTGTAGAACTGAATCTGCACTTTTCCTAATCTAATATCACAAGTTTAGATCATCTAAAACAAAAATGCTTGGTCAAAATCTTCACAAACTGAGACCAGATATAATGCCATTTCAGAGAATCAGTACTTAGAATAAAAGGAGAAATAAATAGCGGCATATACAAAGTAAAAATATCTATTATGTTATTATTATATGAAGGAGTCAGAACTATTAGTGACTAAAAATTTTGGAAGGTGATTCCTAAGCATTTAAAAGTAAAGCCTATATTTTATTTCTCTATTTTATTCTAATCCCACTTCCCATTCAACTATCGGATTCCAAAGAAATGAAGACATTAAGCGATGAATCTCTGTCCCCAAAGGGATGGGATCTTCACTTTTTGAAGAATCATTTTCTATTGCTTCCCCCTCATTCTCTCTGGTATAAGGATGAGAAATATTTTTGGATATTTTTATGTGTAGAATCCTCTCAATGAGAAAAATGTCAGCAGTAAATTTTTAAAGGATAATCCAAACAAAATTACAATTCCTCTATCTGAAACGTTTAAGAAAAATAGATTTCACTGAAATAACTTTATCCCAGTAGATGGCCAAGGATATGAGCAAATAGTTCTTAAAAGAATTTTAAACTAATAACTACATGAAAAGCTGTTCCAAATCACTAATAATAAAAACATAAAATAAAACAACTTTGAGATTTCACTTCACTTCATTTGCAAATAAGCAGAAGATGATAAAAGGTGGAAATGGTATATAAAAGAGGGAAGGAAGACACTAATTACTCTTGGGAGAAATAATCAGAATTATGCAAAAGTGACTAAATGTTGATACTATCTGACTGAGGGATTTTGCTATTGGGCACACATATATCTCAAGGAGAGCAATGATGATGATGATGATGATGATGATGATGACGACGACAAGATCCTCCTAGCAGAAGTTTTTGTAATAACAAAAAACTGGAAAAAAAGCAGATGTCTATCAATTAGGGAATAAATAAACTCTGCTACATTAATATAATAGAAATTTCTGTGCCATTAGAAATAATATGAAGGATATGAGAAACATAAAGATGATTATATAAACCACTGCAAAGTGAAGTGAAGTAAGCAGAAAAAATAAAAATATGCACAATAATTACAACAAAGTAAAAGAAAATGACAAACAGCTGAAAAAGAATGTTGTGAAATGGGTCAAGCTTGGTCAACAAAAAAGAGATAGAAGGAAGCATCTCAGAAGTGGACTTGGCATCATAGGCATGAAATACTACAGAGGATGTGTTAGATTAACTGAAAAAAAATTTTTTTTAATCTTTGTTATAAGGCTGAGGGAGGGAAGGGACTGCAGGAAGAAAACACACTCATAATTTATTGGTAGAGCTGTGAACTCTGCAGAGCCAACCATTCTGGAAAAATAAAATGTTCTTCGAAAGATGAAGAAAAAGGGGCTGAAATATTATGACCTAGAGTTTCTAGTAGACATGTATATATTAATATTTATGTAAAGCACAAATGTAAAGATACACACACACATAAAAATATATGTGTGTGTTTGTATGAAAGTACTTTTTGTGGTAGCAAAAGTCCAGAAACAAAGTGTTTACCCATCAAGTGAGTACATGAACATAAAGGTATATTTCTATACAATAAGAAATAATGAACATGAGAAACCCAGAGAAACATGGGAGGACTCATGTGAACAATGCAGTAGTCAGAATGAGGAAGACAACATACAAAATGGCTACAACAATGGGCACAAAAAAGGAAGACCAATCTAAGCACTTCTTGATAATATTTCCTCCTTTCATTAGGAAGATGGAGGGCAATGGGTCTAGAACGTAACATATCTTGTCAGACATGCTCAAAATGGAGCTGGTTTTGCTTAACCTTTTTTTTTTGTTTTTTTTTTTTTGGCCTTGGTTACAAAGGAAGATTCATTAGGTAAATGTGAGAAGGATATTAGAAATATGTTAAAACAAAAAGAAAATCTAAAATAAAAAAAAAAAAAACATTTTATTGATGGCTTTTATTATTTCATCAACCTCCAACCTGCACTTTTCTGGCACTTTATAATGTGATAAACTATTATGTTCCTTTTTGAGTTAATATCATGTAAAATGCCTTGCAATAAAACTAGGCACTTACCAATTCTTCCAAAGAAGAATTAAAGAACAACCAGACTATGGGGAATTTACATATGCAGGCAACCTTTCCTTTAGAACTCTCACCTCCTCCACCAAAAACCTCAACTGACCTTTCAATAAGAAATCATCAAGGGCGGGGGAGATAAGGGAAAGACTTAGATGGGAAGATATTTGGATCCTGGTCTGGGCAATCTCCAAAACTCAGCCTCCTGCTTATCTGAAAAGTGGAGATAAAAAAATTTCCTAGATATTTCAGATAAAGACTAAAGAGAGGGTCTTGCACTGAGGAAGCAAGTGAGACTTTTGCTGACTTCACTAATGAAAGTGCTGAGAGCCTTTTTTAAAGGCTCATTTTGCCTTTTTAAACTTTTAAGATTCTTATAGGCCAATGTCCTTCTTACCTTACTGGTTAGCATTCTTCTCAGTTCTGAAAATTACACTTGGTTTTTACTTCCTTGTGTATCCTAGAACAATGCAAGGTTCTGGAGGGCAGGAATAATAATTGTTGTTGTTGGTGGTGGTAGTAGTTAGTAGTAGTTAGTAGGAATAGGAGTAGTAGTAGTAGTAGTAGTAGTAGTAAATTATTGTTAGTATCAGACTCTAAAGAGACCCCATTTGGGGTTTTCTTGGCAGAGATACTGAAGGGGTTAGCCATTTCTTTCTCCAGCTCATTTTACAGATGAGGAAACTGAGGCAGCCAGAGTGAAGTGATTTGCCCAGAGTTGCACAATTAGTACATGTCTGAGGTCACATTTGAACTTGGGTACTCCTGATTCTAGACCCAGTGCTATGTTCACTATGCCATATGTAGGATTCTAAAGGTTTCCAAAGCTTTTTAAAAATATCATCTCATTTGAAACTCACGACACTGGGAAGTAGATGCTGTTCTTGTCCCCATTTGACAGATGGGGAAACTAAGGCTGGACAGGCTAAATGATTTGCCTGCAGTCACACAGCTGTAAAGTATCTGAGATTGGATTTAAACTCAACTTTTACTGTCTCGGGTCCTAGCACTTTATCTACTGCACCAGCCAGCTGTACTCCCTTGTCCTTGTCTAGACTCACATAGTAAGCAGGCATGTAATTTAAAACTAAAAATCCATTCTATCCAACTTTTGAACATTTGTTTATTTCCGAGGTGTTGAAAAATTGTTATTTGAATCTGTTTACTCTTTCATTTGTATAGCCTTTGGAGAAAAAAATAAACCTAAAGCAAATCATAATTAATTTTTCCTTCTTTAATAAGCTTGTAAAACACTTAGGGCTGCTCCTTAATGAAGGAAGCTACAAAGATAGACTGTGATCATTCTCATTAAGCCCATCAATCGCTCCCAGCAGCTTGTGGCTTAGATTCCAGAGGGGACAACAGAACAGAGAGCAAGGTCTATACTCAACAACAGATGTCACTTCATTCAAAGGAAGGTACTGAACGGGACAAGTGGGTGGGTCCTAACTACAGTGAAGCATCTGATGGAAGGCCTATGACCCCGTTGCATGCCAATTAAAATCCGCAACATTCTGACTTTTATCATGTTTTTACTGTATAACAATCATCCTCCGAGAGCTCTTGAAGGAAATCCTTTCATATCAAGCTGCCCCTCTGCTCTAATGCTGTTTACCTGGCTGTACACTTTTAAGGGACTGAAACTATAATCTGCGGAGCTGATAATGTGGTTCTAGGCCAAACAGCTTCAAAGGAGGACAATCCCGGGGTCACTGAAATGCAGAACTGGAAGGATTTCAGAGTTCATCCTGTCCACCCCATCCTTTCACAGGAAGCCCCTCGATGACATCTGTGACAGGTGGGTCATCCAGCTTTGCTTCAATATCTGCCATCATGGACAGCACCCTACCCCAGAGGCCTCTCATTTTCCTTTTGGACAGCTCTAGATGTTCAGAGATTTTCCTTATATCCAGTCAAATTCTGTACCTCTCTACAACTTGCACCAAGAGTTTTTCTACTCTCACAGAGCAAGCAGAACCAGGTGAAATTCCCTTTGTAAACAATAATCCTTAGAATACTTGAAGGCCACTACTATTCCCTGACCCCTTTTCTCCCCCAATCTTTTTTTTTTTTCCTATAGGCTAACCCCTGAAATTCGACTTTCAGCTCTCTCACCATCCTGGTTGCCCCCGTCCAAGCAGGCTCTTGCTTGCCAATTTCCTCTCTAAAATCTGGCCCCCAGGATGGTGCACTGTACCCCAGCTGCAGTCTGATTAGCGTGCTCTAGTCTCCTTTGTCGGGATACTACACTTCTATGAATACAGTCTAAGACCCAATTAGTTGCTTGTGGGTTTAGATTTTTTTAGGCTATCATAGCTCACTGTTGAGTCATAATGAGTAAATTATTTAATAAATGTTACATAGTAACCAATATAGAGTTTTTTTTTTTTTAAGTCTAATGTTATTGTCTGGGACAATGGTCTCCAAACTTTGATTGAACACCCCCATCATTAAAAAAAAATTAAGCACACTTTCAATGTGTCTTTTACTTATTAATAAGTTATATACATATACTACTCTATTAATAACTATGTCTATTATAAAACTTATACAAAAAAGATGAGACAAATATGAAAAACAATGACTGTTTCAAGAGTCAACAGGGAGCCACTACAATTTGCAGAGTAGAGGAGATAAGATCCAATTTATACTTTAGGAAACTCAACTGAAAGCTAATATGCAAGATGGATGGAAGAGGAGGGATTTTTGAGTCAGACAGATTAATTGGAAAAGTTAATGCCTTCCCTCTGAATCTTATATTCCAGATCATCTTTAAAATCCAGTTCAAATGCCACTTCTTCCAGGCAATCATCCTTGCTTGCCTCAGATGGCAAAGACTGCTCCCTCACAATGGTTGGTTAATAGTCAGTGAATATTCATTAAATGCCTATTATGGCCAGAAACTGTACTGAGTGCTGAGGATACAAATCGGGGAGAAAAGGGGGAAGTCAGTCCCTACTCTCAAGAAGCCTTCAGTCTGATAACTACCATTCCACTACTTTATTGTAGATTCCCTGAAGGCAGGATTCTAGTCAAACCTCAATCTAGAATCTCAGATATCCTGAACTAGGCTGGGCACACAAGAACTTGATATTGCATTGTTTAAAAGTCAGGCTAAAGGAGTAATCTACTTATCTTGCATTCCTCATGATTTTCTGACAGACCAAGGACTTTTTGCTTTCCCCTTCCCTTTATTTATTTAAAATGGCTGGCAAAAGTTTGTCACCGGAAGAGGTGAGCCATTCAGATTGAGTATAACTGAACTGAGAGTGGGATGAAGAGACCAGTACGGTCCTAGTGAACTCAGAGACAGTTGGCCATCTAGGAGAAAGAGGGTCTAGCAGGTTTGGCACCCCCCTTCTCCCTTGACCAACTACATTGTAGAATGGTTTCAGATTCTAGCCAAGGGCCCTAGATAAATCATGTAATGTCTGTAAACCAAGAATTCACCTCTTTAATGAAAAAGTCATGTGGGAAGCAGCTGTTGGCTGCTGGTCCATTCTAGATACTCCATAAAAGTCAGAACTGGCTTAATTCATCTTCTTCTCTTTTCACACCTGCAATATGCAATCTGGAATTTCTGGGAGTTGCCTAAGCAGCGGTGGCACAGAACAAGGGAGAATTCATATAGGATGGCTCCACATGAAGCAGAAACCACCTTTTTATTTGCTGGTGCTGGGCTCTGCCGATATTCCTACCCATATTATAACTGCGCACATGGAAGGATAGGAAACTAATGGGGAAAAAATATAGTCGTCTTTAACATTGCCTTTCATACACTTCTTCCACTGTTTTTGTGGCTGCTGTTGACAGTGATATTCGCACTCAAATTCTGAAATGTCTCCTCAGTGCTGGCAGTAGCAGCAATGAATATATGGCTCACAGATTTGGATGAATGGTCATGGGAATCAAATCACTATCATCAAAAGGCAGGATGAGGGGAGCCAGGGTGACAGAGAAAGAAGGGCTAATGACCAGAAATGCCGCCTTTACAAGGGGAATCTGATTTTTTGGGGGGGAAAAATGGGGGAGGAAGAGAATGGGGTTGGAATCAAAGATCCAGAAATGAAACTTTTCACTGATTAAAAGCCTTCTAACAAATATTCCAGGCAGCCCAAGGGTGAGCGGGCGCATGCGCTCCTACACACACACACACGCATACAGAGCACATCGCTTACTAAAGACCCTTTGAAATTTAAAGGAAAAAGCTGAAGGCAACTATTTTCACTGGAGATGGGAAGAGAAGAGAAAGACTAAAAGGAAATAAAAGTTCTTTGGCAAAGCAGAACCAAGTCTGAGTGTGGTGAAGAAGCTGCTTTGTGTGGCCATCAGAGGGCGGCTTGAAGGACAGCTGCTCGTGTGGTAGGAAAGAGAGGCTCTAGCTTCCAGAAGGATGCTGCTGCTGGTTTCTCTCCCACAGCTTTTGGGTCCCCCCATAAATAAGCCAGACAAACACCCTGTAGACTGGGTTTTGCTTTTTCCCCCTTTTTAAGGCTCATTAAAAGCCAATATTGTTCAGCCTAAAGATGGAGAGCTCAGCATGGATTTTACTGAACGTTAAATCAACCAGCAAGCGTAGCCAGCAAACTCTGTGGCACTTTAACTTTAAATAATGCAATAATTATTGAATTTCCTTTTTATAACCGAAGTGCTGGAATGTAAACAATGGGGCTGTAATTGCAGGAAGGGGGGATCAATAGAGGCAATCGTTTTCAGCCATGTTAATTGTAAATACAATTGCTCCAAGATGTCAGCCTTGTTCTTCTTGCTCCCAGAATCATCCTAACGGATGACAGAGTCCAACTTTCCCATTACAGCTGTTCGTTCCTTTAAGAGGTTCTCAATCAGGTCTGATCAATCTGTCAAGATAATGCATGGAGTAAGTAAGACTCTTCCAAACACAAGCTCCCAATCAATAGCCCCGACCAGCTTAATGAGGTGGGGCTAAAGCCCAGAGGGAGGTAACAGCCCCCAGCTTTCGCCTAGGTTTGGCAGGCTGGTTTCTTCTCATGGCCCTGATAAACAGATCAGCTCTTAATGAGGATGCTGTTTATGCATGCTTCAGCAAGTAGGAAGGCACCCATCCCTTGGGACAAGGGGACAAAAAGCAAACTAGATTAACAGAAAATATGATACCAAATTAGATCTAACTTAAGATGTTCACACTCTTCTCCCATTCTTCCTAATTGCATGGTATAAGAAAAAACATCAATTAATTATCCATGAACTAAAGATTCTAGTGATTGAGAGCTATGAAGATTATGAATGAATATTTAAGTTAATATAAGACCACCCTGGATTTATCTTACCTTCTACAAGAAAAACAACAACAAAACCCAAGTCTTCTCAAAATCCTACCTTCTTTTGCTATTCTACTTTTAGACCACCAGTTAATCCTCAACATCAATCACTTACCACCCCCCTCCAAAGAACACTGATCCTAAAGCAAGAAGGGGATGTGTCCCACTAACCTTGAATCCTAAAACAGATCCCCAAAGCTTGCCCTAAGAACCCCAAATCAAACAAAAACAAACCAAAAAACCTCAAAACATCTTAGTATTGACAGTCCTAAAGTTTGAGATCTACTATCTATGATTGGCTTTCTTGCTTGTAGATGGGACAAAAACTTTCCAAAGTTCTGTACCTTCAAAAAGTTTTTAATCCATTTACTTGAGAGTCAGGGGTTCCTACAGATACACTGTGTCCTACAGACACCTCAGCAAGAAGACAAATAATGGAAGAGCTTAAAATCAAAGAATCTTCCATGGGAGCCAAAAAGTGCTTGTCCAGAAATCGTTTGGACCATTATCTCAAAGAGTTTAACAAAGCTTCTAGCTCCTGGCCTGAAGTAGATTTCAGGTATGGTTGTCTTTAAACAACTAATGGAAATCTATCCATAAGTTTAAGAAGTGAAACTGGTCCTCTGTACCTTCAATGTTCCAAGCAGAATTTCCAAGTCCCTTTGACAAGCTGATATGTCAAGGCTCTCCTCCTGAGCAATATATATCAAATATTAAGTCAGCCAGACATTACTTTTTTCACTTTGTTCTTAGAAGCTCAAGAAGGACTAACCTTTCTCAATTAAAACTAATGTAGTAAATCAGAGCATGCACTTAAAAGTAAACAATTAAGTCAGATCAAAGGATTTCTGTTCTCACCATCCCCTTTTCCAAAAGAAAGGCAAGACTTATAGTCTGTATTGAAATCACAAAGGGACAAATAGAAAAACTGTGTTTTATTAAACTTGGAGAAATCTGGCTACTTGGCCTATCGACATAAAATAACTGAATTTTCAAAAGGTGACTATAGTTGACATAAATAAAAACCTAGACATACTGTTAAAATAAGTAGATATCCTATACAATACAAAGTTAAAGAACAGAACACAAATAAATTAAATACGTAGCCACAAGATTATATCTACTATCTGGCTTGGCATAAATAAAATTTGAGAATAAAAAGCATAAATATTAACAGTTTGACTCAGTGCTATCCTGGCTTCAGGATAAACTCTGTAATGTGTGGAAATCAGGAAAAATGCTCTTCAAAAATGGGGTAGGGGATACAAATTATTGTCATTTATTTTCATTTGGCCTGTTCTTCATCTTTATGTGCTCAAGTTTTTTGAGCTCCTTTAAATATATACATTTTGTTATTTTTGATCTCATATGAAGATAAAATAGTATGTATTTTAGAATGAATAGTGCATAGTTCATAGGATCAACAACTTGGAACTGGAGGGGACCTTCAAGACCATTAACTTCAAGATCCTCATTTTACTAAGGAAGTTAAGTTCAAGAAAGATGACCAGGGTCATAAAACTAGTTAATATTTCAAATAAAATTTGAACTTAATTCTTCCTGGTTCCAAATTCAGCACTATCCACTGGTCCATCTACAGACTAATAAAAATTGTGGAGAAAAAAGTCAAGTGGAGGAAACAGGCCAAAGATTGAGACAGCATTGAAAGCTTTGAGAGTCTGCAGCAGAAGTACATGGCAGAATCAGAAATATGCATGTCCATAGGCTAAAGAGGAACCATGTGGACCATGCCCCCAAACCCCAACTTCCTGCATTGAGGAGGAAGCTTTCTATCATCCAAGCAGAGAATAGAGATTTCCAGAACTGGCGGTTGAGGTTGCCTTGTCGCTTTCAAGAGTTCAATGACCCCCTCTCTTCTACAAGAGAAAAGTCCTAAAAAACATGTTTTTTTGGGGCAGAAATTAGATCATCTACATGGCCCTTTGCTGTTAGAGAGGAGAAGGACCTGCTAGACCTTTGTTTTGACACCTCCTGCCACTGCAGCAGTATAAGTCTAGTGGGAAGGTTTCGTGCTTGCTTATAAGTTCCCTTAAACAATGGCAATCTTCAAGAAGGGTATTTACAACTACTCACCAGCATCTTCTATATGTGTTTTTAGGAGCTGTTCTGAATCCTCTGCATTGTCTGCATTTTGGAGGAGGAGCAGGTGAAGTGGAATAAATGTTGATCAGCTCTTAATATCTGGAGTGTTACTTTGAATACAGAAAATGCATAGTCTTTCAGCCCCATATGTGACACCTAAACTATCATTGGAGATTTCTTTGAATAGACACCTAGGAGCCATGAAGAAAACATGATGACTATTTTAGGGTCATCTCCCCATTCAGGATCACTCCTGGTCCTTCCAGGATCTTGAAGGAACCCAAGCTATAGATTATATCTGACAATTATCATATGACTATTTTACATTATTCCACTTTTCATGAACACAGGCTTATATCTTTAATTCATGAACTCTTCAAGAATAATAACCATTTACTATATAGCTTGCATCTTCCATAGCATTCAACACATTACTACACATTAGCTATAGAGAATCCCTGGTAGCCGGCAGACAAGAATATTGAAAAGAGAGACTTTTGGGGTAGCAAGAAAGTTTGGTATCACTGAAAAGTCTGTGGTTTCCTAAATGCAATTTCAACAATTTTTCCTTCCTGCTTAGATAAAGATTGGATCCATTACTTATCTGTAGACTATCACAATGCATATGCATTGTGTATGTAAGTATATATCTCTATATATGTACGCGTCAACACATACTGCATTTTTATTTTTTGCTTGGATCTATGATTTCATTAGTATTGTGTACTCCTGGTAAAGAAAAATTTTCCACAAATATAAACTGGCAATTGCTCCGCAACTTACAGCACATGTGCGCATGCGCACGCACACACACACACACACACACACACACACACATCCACATCCTCTGCCCTGTCACCATCTAGGAAATATCAGTTTCTCATCTATTTCTTTCTTCTGGTATATATGGGTAGACCAAATTATGCTGATAAAATTGCCAGGTTTTGTTAGAGAAGAGACTATTAGTGGAACTTACTAGTTCTGTGGGATTAGGTTCTATTAAAAAAAAAAAAAAAAAACCTACCAACATGACTCATCATACCTGAAAAAAAATCACTAAAATTTAGACTATAAATTCTGTCTATTACTGGCTGTGACTATTCGACCTTCAAGAAGGTAATACCATCCTGTTCCCCCCCACCTTCCCTGCTTCATTAAGGAAATGTGAACAATACTAAGCACCTACTTTATAATGTTATTGTGAGAAGTTATTACCAAGTATGATTATGAAGCACTTTACTGAGTGCCATATTACTTAACATTTATAATAATAGCAACCATTTCAGGGATAAAAAATTAAATTTTAGCTAAACTGAAGATTGAATACATCCACTAATGATCTAAGTGTCCTTCCCGTATAAGAGCTCAGAGCAACTGAGCCTTCTCAAAGGCCTGGCAGTGACTGAAGAGAGGCTACTGCAGGTTAAGCCACTGTAAAACCAGGGAGGTAATTTCAGAAATCTTATAATAAGAAACAATCGCCTCAGGAAAGTTCGAAATTTCAACTGTAGTATAGTGGGAATTGGAGAGAGAGAATGAGACCTGAATTCTAGTCACATTGACTTTCTCCATTTGTAAAATGAGAGGTGAAGGGATCTCTAGAGTTCCTCCAAGTCTCTGTCTCTCCCCATATATATATGTTATGTATACACACACATATGTGTATTTATGTCTTTCTGTGTTTCTGTATTATATTTATACACTATATACATTTATGTAGACCACAGAGTTTTGATTAGAATTATATGACACAGTGCTTTGAAAACCTTAAGATGCTGAAGTGTCGGCCTTTATCATTTTCACAGGCTTCTCAAACACAAACTTTTCAGCGCAGCATCCAAGGCAAGCCAGTTTGGATCCAACCTACATTTCCAGCCTTATTCTGACCCCAACTCACTCTTGCTGCTACGTATTTGCCTAGAGGATCTTCTCATCACCCCAGGGAGAAAATGGACTTTCCTCTCTGTACACCCCCTGCCCCTTCATCGCTTCTTGTTTAAGCCTTCCCAGAGGAAGTAGGGCAAGAATATTTCAAATATGGGGGAGGGGAGCCAATGGAAATTCAAAGAGAGGAGATGGAGCGCTGTGTATGAGGAGCAAGAAGGCTGATACAGCTAGATTAAAGAGCATATGGAGGACAATGATTCATATTAAATTTGGAAAGGCAGTTAGGGGTGGGCCAAGCACAGAAGTTTGCATTGAGATCATGGAGTCTCTGGGGTCTACTAAGTGGGAGTTTGGGGGGAGGTGACACACACTTTAGAAAAATCACTTGTGGATTATAGAGAGGAAGGGACCCCAGTTAAGAGACTATTACAATGGTCTGAGCAAGAAGTAATTGGGGCTGAACTTCTAAAGTGGATCCTGTTTAAGCAGATAGGAAGGGGAGGTGAATTTAGAAAGGATAATATTGGGCACCTGTTGTAGGGTTAGTCAGTAAAGAGTTAAAAGGGGAAGCAAAGTTATGAAACTCAATGATGGAAAAGACAATGATGGCTTTAAAAGATCTAACAAAGCTCATGGGGGGGAGTGAGTTTTGGGGAAAAGATACTTTTATTCTGATCTGAATACAGTGGGTTTCTTATGCCTACAGGATAGTCAGTTTAAAAAGTTCCAATAGGCAGTTAGTAATAAGGGACTAAAATCAGGAAACTAATGCTAAACATAGACCTAGGAGTCATCTTCATGGAGATGATGACTGAAACCATGGGAACACTCAAGATGGCTAAAAAAGAGAAAGAAGAAAGAAAAGGGAAAATGGCCCAAAGCAAAAATCCAGGGGACAGTTACAAGTGTGTAATAAGGTATCATGTAAGATAGGGTGAAATGAGAAACCGAGGGATAAGAAGAGGAGAGACAGAAAGAAAAGGAAGAGGAGGAGGAGAAGGAGGGAGGAGAAACAGAGAGAGAGAGAGAGAGAGAGAGAGAGAGAGAGAGAGGAAGAAAGAGAGAGAGAGAGGAAGAGAGAGAGAGAGAGAGAGAGAGAGAGAGAGAGAGAGAGAATGAGAATGAATGAATATATCCCTGACAAAAGAGTGGTCAATAGTGTCAAATACAAGACAGAAGTCAAGAAGAATGGAGGTTAAGAAAAGGTCATCAGATTTGTCAATGAAGAGATAGATCACTGGTAACTTTAGAGGAAGGAATTTCACTTGAGTAATGAAGTTGAAGCCAGACTGCCGAGTTGAAAAGGGAACAGACCAATAGGAGGCAATGAGCAATCAGTTTTTTCCAGGAGTTTGGTTGAGAAAGGGAAGATAAATATAGCATGCTAGTAGTGAGAATGATAGGATATATATCTTTTATTTTTTTCTCTTTTAAAGAATGACAGAGATGTGGTCATATTTTCAGACATTAGGGCAGAAATCAGTACAACGGGAGAAATTGAAGGTTAGAGGGAAAGATAAAGAATGCTAGAGGGGCAGTCTGCCAAAGAAGGCAGGAAGGGATTGAAAGCCTATGCAGAAGCATTGGGTCTCATCATCAGAAACTAATGTAAAGCAGAAGATGATGTAAGAGATTGTAAGGGGATGAAGAAATCATCATGAATGCTCTTCTATGTACTTAATTATAATACAATTTAGACATAAATAATAAATACAAGTTCTACCTTTATTAAACTGTAAATTCTGTGAAGGCAAGAATAAGGTTATTTTGTCTTGTTTTCAATCAGAGATAACTGATTATGATACTAATGATAAATATAAAAACATAAAAGAGGAAGTTTAAAAAACAAAACAAAATGTTGACGGCTGTTCTGGAGAATACATACAGAGTCCAAATGGAAAAGGATAGATGCTATTTGTGGTTGCCATTATGTTGATGGAATCAAGACCCACAATATTATAGAGTATCTAAAATGAGAATTCCCACAAATGGATAAGGAACGCTTATTGTTCAGGTTATCATATACAGTTGGATGGGCAGCCAGTGAGTTAGTCCATCAGTATACGTATCTTGAACAGACATTACAGATGGTTAGTGGAAGTGGGCCCAAAATTGAACAGGGGAAAGAATTTGCTGGGTTCCATTTGAGAAACTTTCCAGTGCTCTCCCTTGTCCCAAATTGTTCCTTCAAAAACAAAGCAAAGCAAAACAAAACACACCACTATTCTTCCAGTTATCTATTATACTTGATGATGATGGAATATAATCATTTCTGGAGAACTGTGAAGTGACCTCAAAAGCAACAAAGGGACACGAGGGAAGAAATGAATTAGACTAATTACTAATATGTGCACAAGATGTGAATAATAATCCAAAGAAATATATGACTAGTAAAGGAGATGGATTGTAGTGTTCGAGCTAGCTTTCTGGAGGTCCTCAGGATCAGCCCAAGTCCTTGGTCTTAGTGGAGAAGTGATGAAGGCAGGAGAGCCACTATGAGGCTGGTCAGAGATAGGATGTCTATATTCTAGTCCTTGTTAGCCCTTATATACTTGATTGTAATTACAACATTACAGCATGCTGATTATGTGTGAACTAGAGAACCATTATATCACCATACTAAGTACTAAGTATATATGTAAATTAGAGAATCATCATCTCATCGATTCCAGAGTTAATACCTTGTTTTAAGTATACTTCTCCAGAGTTCCAGCCCTCTACAATGGGCCTTGTCTCAGAGTAAGAGAAGACTGAGAGAAGGTTCGAAGCCTTACAGAAGATTATAAGACCTAGAATGAAGATGTCATACATTTTTTCTATGGATGAAACAGACAAGATATTAAACAGGCTAAGAAGGCACTGGTATGTTACTGTCTGCAGTAATGGAGGGAATAGTTACACTGATGAGAGCCTTGGAAGGATCCATACTTAAGGATACCTTACATATTGTGGGTAGTTACTGAATATTTTTGACGGAAAGTAAAGAGTCACTTTTTGACTCACAATTATTCCCAAATATATTAGCACTTTCTAATATAAGGTTATATGAGTCTTGTGTTACCCAAGAATTTTATGAAGATTCTTGCTTTCAGCTGATTTATCATATTCTAAGCAAGAGGAAAATTAAAAGAAACTCCTTGTCTTTGGGCCATATGGACTAAAGCAAGTGAGATATGGAAACTTGACTCAGGAGGAAGACTGAAAAGTAAATGTCAAAAATGTCAGATGTGAACTGGGAACAATTAATTTCATGTTTTGATATATATAATATACATATTATATATAATATAATATATACATCACATTATATGTGTGTGTGTGTGTGTGTGTGTGTGTGTGTGTGTGTGTGTGTGTGTGTACATATATAAATTTATACTTCTGGCTGAGAAATTATGTAATAGCATACTACCTAGGAGCATGACACTAAAAAGGGTCTATTTTCCATAAAAAGTGAAATTAAAAACTAGTATTAGCACTAATGACAAATTATACACATTCCATAAGACTTTTAACTATTATAAATGTGGTAGATCACCCACACCATTATCCCTCCTTCTTTATCCTGTAGAAATAAGGAATAATTTAGTAGACATCTACCCTCCCAAAATCAAAATAAAGAAAAAACTAAGTGATTATATATCACCTCTATAAATCCTACTACATCATATGTTTTCATGTCTGAAACCACAAACTTCATCTTAGAAAATGATAAAATTTGCATTAATCTTTTCTCAGTATTTACATGGACAGCTGATCAAGAAGTTTAGTTTTAGGAAAATATTCTTTCATTGAACAATTATTTTAATGTTTTTTAATAGTATATTAGATTTGTAAACCTAAGTGCGCACACACACAGAATATGCATGTATTTTCAAAGCAGCTTCCCCATTCTTCAATTGTTTCCCACAATAATCCTATGAGATATCTCCATTTTACAAATAAGTAAATTGAAGTCCAAAAATTAAAGGACATAGCTAAGATTTTACATCTAATATGTGAATGAGGCTTGTGAGCTCGAGTCTGAAACAAACTTTGTCCATGAGCACATTGCTGCAGCAACTAAAAACTCCTCTAGAAAAAAAAAAAAACAAAAACATCAGTTTAGTTCCAAGTGAGGAAAGGGGCTAAAAAGCAAAGCTGTATTGGGAGGAAAATATGGGATAATGTATAGGGTCACAAGAAATATCAAGTTAATGTTGTCATAGGAGTTAATATTTATTAATTGGAAGAAAAGGTAAAATTAATGAGGACATTAACATAGCTATTTAAAAAGCAGCTCCATGTGTTACATCGAGAGACAAGAAACAATCAGCTAGTAATTGGGGGAAAATGACGCTGTCAACTCTCAATTATCTGCATGAATGGAGTGCTCAATCGCACGGATAATCCAAGTCATTTATATTTGGATTTAAAATGCATAATATGACATAAAAACACTTGGAAATTTTACCATCCTAATTATGTCATAATTAGTGCAATATTAAAATGTTTGTATTCCCTAGGGAAGATGCATGTTGGTAAGTTAGAAGGAAGGGATCAGAGCATTTAAAATTGGAAAGGGATAATAATAATAACAACTAGAATTTACACTAGCACTTTAAGATTTGCAAAATAGTGTTTTTACACATATTATCTCCTTTGATCCCCTGCAACCACCTGGGGAGGTAGGTGCTACAACTATCTCCATTTTAAAGATAAGAGGTTAAATGACAGGCTCAAAGCTCAGGTCTTCAGGACTCAACCTACCAGGGCTATTGTTTTCTATCCACTGGGCTATCTAAGCTGCCTCCAAGGATAACCTGAAATGTCAGCTGTTAAATCAAAGGACTAGTTTTAAAATTCTTACTCTCCTACTTGTAATTTATGAGTTTGGGCAACAAACAAACCAAAAACCCCAAACTTATGAAAAGGTTGGAATGTAAACTAACAAGGGAGGTTATCAGATTTCCTGTGAGATGTCATTCTAGCTCTGAAAAGATCTATGATCCAATTGCTCTTGTTCAATATCCTACTCCTGCAATTGAAACAAAGGGCCCCAGAAGCCAGGAACAGGAATCATGATCATCTGATTCTCTATTATAGGACCATGGGACTTAACACTCTGAAGCAGTGGTATGGAGCTCAAATAGAAATGAAGGCCTCTGGAGGCATATTAGAGTGAGTGCCCAATCTGGAGTCAAGAAGACTCATTTTAAAGAGTCCAAAACCAGACTTAGTCACCAGCTGCGTGACCTTGGGAATGACACTTTGCTGTCTGCCTCAGTTTCCTCATCTGTAAAATGAGCTGGAAAAGGAAATGGCAGACCATTCCAGTATTTTTGCAATCTAATGGTGAAATCCAGGATTTTTTTTTTTACTACAGCCATCATAATTGACAGTTTTCAATACCTGCCGAGATTGCCTAATACCTTAAAGCAGATAATGTATACAAACATTTAGAGCACTCATTTTAATATTTTAAAGTATAAGCCAGCAAAAATCTTTGGTTTCTTAAATCTTGTATGAAATCAGAAACCCAGAGACAATTGGGAGAAAAGGACCCAAGATGATGCTAAAATGACCGGGACATCCCTAGTACTTTGCTATCCAATAAGTCTAATTTTTAGGAAGCATTTGTTTCATAAGGTGTGGAGGGCTAACCTTCATAGTTAAAAGACTATAGTCTAAATCTTATTTCTGATGCAGATTGGTTATGTGACCCCATATAAGCAAGTTCCTTAATACCATGAGTTGAAGCATGAGATTACTGATCAGCTTCTGTAGAAGGAGCTTCTATACTGGGAGTTCGTTCAGTTGCTGAAATATCAGGTCAGGAATGTCTCTTAGTCCATCAAAAAGCCAGCTTTAATCCTCAGCTTTTAATCCTTTTAATCATCCTAATAAAAAGATTTAAGGACTAACTTTAAAAACAGAAAAAAACATCATTTTCTAAAGAAATCAGGCCAACATTTCATTGTCAAGGCCAAAAATGAAGCAAGGCTCCAAGGCAAGCAGCCATGGGGTCCTTGCTCTGGGCCATCTGTCCCATATCAGGCAGAAGAGTAAACAAGGAGACATGATCAACGGAGGGCCCAGTCCTAGTTAAGCATCTCTTCAGGTGCCACAGGGAACAGCCTCAGCATCAGGTCCGGTGTCATTTAACATCCTCATTAATTATCTTGAAAAGAGAGGATTGGTAAACAGCAAATTAATTAAAACTCTCAGAGGATGCTAATTTGGGAGGTTTTTACCTAGAGTGGCAAGAGTAAAGACAATATAAATGGGACTTGGGGAGGTTAGAAATAGGAGTAGAAAATAAAACTAGAACTCATTTTGGGTAAACACATCTAAAGAAACCTTGTGGAATAAGCTAGAACAGACAACCAAATGATAGAAGGGCATGTGCATAACAATAGGCTAAACAAACAAACAAACAAACAAAAAGTATGTTTTTTAAAAAGCTAACAACACAAAGGTAAGGTTTCATGCTTCCAAAGCAACCCTACAAGGGGGGAAAGGATAATTAGAAATCATTAACTCTTTAGTTTAAATTCACACAAAGATAAATCTCCTTAGTTTAATGCAGATTTTAAAATCTAGTTAAATTAAAGGAGATTTAAATTAATGCAAAAAAAGAGATTTATAAAAGGGAAGATATTTATGAAACAGGTATGAAAGATGTAAATACTGTGTGTGGCATTTAGCATTCTTACAAATCTGGGAGATTGGGAGGTGGGGGGAAGGAGGGGAAGTTCTGTACTCTTTGGCCTGTAGGATGTACTGTCTATACTATGCCATTGGATTTTATATATACTATGTAAAACTTCTATCACACATTGTTTTGCCCCATTCACCTCTTGCTTCATATACATAAAACCTGTCCTTCAACCAAGATTGCTTAAGTAGAAGGTGAAAGAGAAATGGTGAGATAGATGATCATATGAAAAATAACTTGGGCTTTTTAGAGAACTATAAGCTCAAGATTAGTCAACAGTATGACATAAAGAAACTAACAAGATTTTAAGATTCAGTAATAGAAGCCTGGAACAAATGAGGGTGAGATTGATGATTTCTTTTTACTCTGCAGTCATAGCTACAATCAACCAATACTTCCTGGATGATTTCTTTGTTTTCTACTTAATAGTATTTTATCTTTCCAATTACATGTAAAGACAATTTTCATTGTATGTTTTTGTTAGATTTTGAATTCCAATTTTTTTTCTTCTTCCTTCTCACTTCCCTAAGAAGGCAAACAATCTGATACAGATTATACACATATAATCATTTAAAACATTTCCATATTAGTCATCTTGTGGGGGGGGGGGGGGGGAAATCAGAACAAAAGGGAAAAACCACGAGAAGGCAAGAACAAAAAAACAACAACAAAATTGGTAAAAAATAGTACCCATCGATCTGCAATCAGCCTCCACAATTTTCTCTCTGAGTGTGGATAGCATTTTAGATGGCATGGTTTCAAGAGGCAAAGAATACTGGGTTCTCTGCAACCAGAAGTACTTAGAGGCAGAGACCAGATGACCTGTATGGAGTGAATGAAATGGTATTCCTACTTTGAAGAAAAGGGTAAGGTAGACGACCTCTAAGTGTCCTGAATCTGCTTCATTTCTTTCTCCCCCTTATTACTCTCACAGCAATTGCTCAGCAGAACTAAAATAAAAAATATAAAAGAAAGCTATAATAATTTCCTCAGGAAAAGGAAACAAACAAACAAACAAAAAGTATGTTTTTTAAAAAGCTAACAACACAAAGGTAAGGTTTCATGCTTCCAAAGCAACCCTACAAGGGGGGAAAGGATAATTAGAAATCATTAACTCTTTAGTTTAAATTCACACAAAGATAAATCTCCTTAGTTTAATGCAGATTTTAAAATCTAGTTAAATTAAAGGAGATTTAAATTAATGCAAAAAAAGAGATTTATAAAAGGGAAGATATTTATGAAACAGGTATGAAAGATGTAAATACTGTGTGTGGCATTTAGCATTCTTACAAATCTGGGAGATTGGGAGGTGGGGGGAAGGAGGGGAAGTTCTGTACTCTTTGGCCTGTAGGATGTACTGTCTATACTATGCCATTGGATTTTATATATACTATGTAAAACTTCTATCACACATTGTTTTGCCCCATTCACCTCTTGCTTCATATACATAAAACCTGTCCTTCAACCAAGATTGCTTAAGTAGAAGGTGAAAGAGAAATGGTGAGATAGATGATCATATGAAAAATAACTTGGGCTTTTTAGAGAACTATAAGCTCAAGATTAGTCAACAGTATGACATAAAGAAACTAACAAGATTTTAAGATTCAGTAATAGAAGCCTGGAACAAATGAGGGTGAGATTGATGATTTCTTTTTACTCTGCAGTCATAGCTACAATCAACCAATACTTCCTGGATGATTTCTTTGTTTTCTACTTAATAGTATTTTATCTTTCCAATTACATGTAAAGACAATTTTCATTGTATGTTTTTGTTAGATTTTGAATTCCAATTTTTTTTCTTCTTCCTTCTCACTTCCCTAAGAAGGCAAACAATCTGATACAGATTATACACATATAATCATTTAAAACATTTCCATATTAGTCATCTTGTGGGGGGGGGGGGGGGGAAATCAGAACAAAAGGGAAAAACCACGAGAAGGCAAGAACAAAAAAACAACAACAAAATTGGTAAAAAATAGTACCCATCGATCTGCAATCAGCCTCCACAATTTTCTCTCTGAGTGTGGATAGCATTTTAGATGGCATGGTTTCAAGAGGCAAAGAATACTGGGTTCTCTGCAACCAGAAGTACTTAGAGGCAGAGACCAGATGACCTGTATGGAGTGAATGAAATGGTATTCCTACTTTGAAGAAAAGGGTAAGGTAGACGACCTCTAAGTGTCCTGAATCTGCTTCATTTCTTTCTCCCCCTTATTACTCTCACAGCAATTGCTCAGCAGAACTAAAATAAAAAATATAAAAGAAAGCTATAATAATTTCCTCAGGAAAAGGAAAGAAACAAAATCAAACAAAAGTCTAGAAGACTTTCAAGAACAATCAAGTTCAGGATACTTTGTGAACACAAATGAAGGAACTTAAGTTTGACATTTCAAATGACCAATTTACTCCTGGGTTGTATTAACAAGTCACAGCAATACAGTACATTTTCATTACTGTAGGAGAGAGGAAGCTTCTTGAGAGTGAAACATGGGTATGACGTAGTATCTTAAGCACAAGCATTTTTAAGACTAACCCTAAAATAAATAAAGTAAATAAAGTAAAATGGGGGTGGTCATACTTGTGGGAGGTATAATCACAAGTACTATCACCCCCATTTTATGGAAGGAGAAAAGTGACTTAGCTATGGTCATATAACTGGATAAAGCCCTATAAAAATATGGATAAGAATGAGAACAAATTCACACTTCTGTCCAGAACCAAATGCTCAAAATTCCCAGCTCCTTTTCAAAAGCCTACAATGAGGTGTATATCTGAATTGAGGAGGTATTCTGGGATTGAACATCCCAATTCAGTGGGGAGAGGTAAGTGTTGGCAGAGAGGGGAATTCAAAGAGAATAATGAGGAGAATGAAGTTATTCAGCTGAGATACCAAAAGACTAAAAGAAAACACCCAGAAGAGCTTGTTCCTTATTTAGACTCATTTCACACTCCTGTCAAGGCACGAAGTTCTAAGATGGTAGGCACAACAGAAAGAGTTGGGAATGTATCTTGACATTCTCTCCTCTGTATTTCTGGGCAGATAATCACGACAGAGTTCCTAAAGGAAGAATTTAAGGTGTTGAAGGATGGAAGAAGGGACAAGTGTAGGGAAGGCGGTACTGGTACATCTGATTTGCCCCTGATACTCTAGAGAGTAGCTGAAGCCTTGTCCTGGAGAGGAAGCAGAGGCCAGACCTCTGCTGGTCCCCTAGCAACCCCGAGAGCAGGCAGCATCTTAGCCAGGGCCAGGTAAGAAAGGACCAGAGCAGGGCAGCCCCCTCCAGCTCTTCACTGCTCACCTCCAACATGAGTTCGTTGTCCCAACAGAGGCACGTGGGGACACTGACTACAGTCTGGCTTCTCTCTCCATCTTTGCAGCCACAGGCCACCTGGATGACAAGCAAGAGCTGCCAGACGGCACAGGCCAAGATGAGGCTCGCTCTGAAGCCCATGGCAGGCTGACCAGAGTTCATTTTAATTATTTATATTCCCTGCATCTGCAGCCAATGCAGCAGGCCAGACACCTCTGACATCTGCCCTGCCATCACTGTGTCCCTCCTTCCTTGCCTCTCCACTACAATCACCTGCAGATGTGGCTCCTGCTCAGGCAAGGCCTTTCCCCTAACTTCTTCTCACCTTGATAAATCACTTAAATGTGCTTCCGTGTATCTTTGTCAGTCTATTTCGTGCCACATCACCTCCCTCATTTCTCTTATTCTGGGCAAATTAACTTCCCCTTAGTCCTTTCCATTCATTTGCCACCTTCCAACCCTGTACCTTCTTCAGCAACCCCAAGGCAGTAGAGTGGAATGAACTGGGACCCTCGAGTTCTAGTCTCAGAAATATACTTCATCGGCCACATGACCATGGACACGTCAATTTTCAGGCCCCAGTTTCCTTACCTGTACAATGAGGTAGAACCAAATAAAGTTTAAAGTCCTATCTAGCTCTAAAAATACTTTGATTCGCGAACTATGGGATGAGTACAACGTGAACCTCAGGATCAGGGCTGATCTGTCCCAGTGCCCATCCTGAGGCTCTAAACAACTAAAGAGGAGCATTTATTACATTCAACTCTCATTCTCTGGTCTGGAACTAAAACTTGTATCATTGATAAATATAGAAAGGGCCAAAAAATATTAGCCTTAAAATGAGCTTGTATTTTTATAATACTTTTTACTTCTTAAAGTGGTTTCACTCATATTATTATCTTGGGTGTTAAACAAACAGAGATTATGACAAAAATAATTTAGCCTACTATTTGGAAAATTAATGTGTCTTCAGGTCCAATATCTCTTCCAGGGCAAGGATCTTCTCCATTAGTATAGAAAGCAAGTTTAGGAAAGTCTAAATGAATTCCCTCAGTTTATGTGGCAGAATCTGTACTAAAATGGAGTTTTCTAACTCTTAATTTTTTTTTTGCTGAGGTAATTGGGATTAAGTGACTTGACCAGGGTCACACAGCTAGGAAGTGCTAAGTGTCTGAGGCCACATTTGAACTCAGGTTCTCCTGACTTCAGAGCTGGTGCTCTATCTACTATGCCACTTACCTGCCCCATAACTCATAATATGTTTTCCCCCACTAAATCAAATCACTTTTTATGGATAGGTCATAAATACAAGCATAATCAATCTCATCAACCCATAGAATATTTGAATGAGGTCATCCTACAGAGACAATAGGCAAAAGCAGCATTCTTCACCATATTCATTCATTTAAATCCTGAACCAGGCTTAGAATACTGTTGTGACTCAGTAAATGTTGATATATAGGCACAGATAGCATATTCAAAAGTAGGTCTGTCATTTTTTACATTGCTTCCAGTCTTCCTGATTCCTGCTGCTGAAGTTAGAAGGTACAATGCCGAAGCTTACAAAATGAAAATGAAAACACATGCCCTAACCTCAAAGGCTACATCCATACCCTCATTTGGAAAGCATCTCACTTTCTTCATCAATTCTAGAAGCAACTTCAGATTTAACCACAAATCCAGTCTTTCCCTGATCTCAGCTCCTCATGTGAGAATAGCAACCTTTGAAAGGTTAGGATGTCTGTAGTTTGTACTGTTCTCTATAAGCCAAGCTCTAATTTAATTATACTAACTGGGTGACTGCCAGTTCAATAGAGGCATTTTAAAATTCAATATAGAATTTGAAAAGATCCCAACAAAGAATCCCAAAAGATCAGCAACTAGGTCTTCCAATGGCCTCTTTTATTCTTAGTTCTGGATATTTATTTTGAATCCACGAGGAAACGTGCCTGTTGATTTAAGTGGGAATGATTTTAAGCTGGTAAATGAGATGTTGGTTCTGTTTCCAAGTTAAAACAGAAGATGCTCAGGTAAAATGAGAGTGGTACCTGTACCAACTGATGAACTAATACCTAAGGGGAGGAGTTAGCACACTGGCCTTAAAAAAAGAAAACAAGTTGTTGAATTCCAGGCCTACAACATTAATTTGCATATGACATTAATTTTACTGTCAATGTGTTAATGTGTGATTAATTCTGTCATGGGTTAGAGCAAGGAGAATTAGTTAATTGTCAGAAACCCTTTTCATTCATTTCCTAGTTTCTTCTCCCCACCAACCTTTAGTCTTTTTTTTCTTTGTTATTAAACTCACCTCCAAGATGTTCTTCCCAACATTGCTCTAAAATTTTAATCCCCTTTTTGCCTGCCCTTTAGACAAATGTACTGATAGATCCAACTTAAGACAGAGGAGCTGCTGTCTCAGCTGTTGCTGCTAGCATGTTTGTACTCTAGAATCAGCAACTCTTGAACAGCATCTAGAACAGCATCCTGTAGGACAAATGGGACTTTGCCCCATGACAAGTGAAGAGCATGCTACCTTCCCTAGATCTGGATACCCACAGCTCTCTATCAAGACCATCTGCTGTACAATCATGCTTACCTGGGCCACCAGCTTCCTCCCCTATCCCAAATCCCCATTAAAATCTTAAACTAATCTCAGAATCTCAGGGTAGGAAGGAACTTCTTTGGCCACCTCATCCAGCTTCTGTTTGAAAAAGAATTTCCTTTACTATGTGTCCTGACTGGTTTTGCAGCTCATTTCAAGATTTCCAATGAAAGGGAATCTACTTCCTTCCAGAAGCAATCTCTTCTTCTTTGGAAGTAGCTCTAACCACCCTCTTTGGGGTGGCTCTAATCAGAAACAAATTTGTTTTTTTCCCCCCCTGAAATCAAGCCCCAATTTGTCTTTCACCCTGTGGAACCAATTGTCTACATGCCCTCAGTTCTTCTGTTTCCCATGTTAAACATCTTCCGTTCTTTCAACTGATCATTAAATGATAAGAAGTCCAGGTTTTTCCTCATCTTGGATGCTCTCCATCTTATCAATGTCTTTTCTAAAATGTGTCATCTGGAACTGGACCCAATCTTTTAGATGTGATCTGAACAACAAAAAGTAAAGCTACACCATTTCTTCCTCATTCTTGAATACCATGCTTCCCAATGGAGTCTCAAATGAAGTAGTTTTCTTGGTTGCCCTTGAACACCAATGGCTCATGGCTATTTTAACTATTATTATCTCTTAACTATTAACATCTTTTGCCAAAAAAAAAAAATCACAAGTTTTAGAGATTTTCAGTTTTAGAGAGTTTCAGTCGCAAAATTAGTTACGCCTCCTTTAAAAAAGAAACTAACTTACATATTACAAATATGTCACAATTCCACCTCAAAAAAGGCTCAACTGTCACATATATGCCTAAATATTTTTTAAATGAACGAGGAATTATAATTATCATGTATAGTTATTTGTTGTTCTTTTCCTTTACATACATGTTTTGACTACATATGAGCAATTTCTCAGAGTAAACTCAACAGTGGTTCTCAAAAAGACTTTGACACACATAACTTTCCAAATTGACTACAAAAGAATCAAAGAAATTATGGACAGGATAAGAATTAATTCTTAACTTCTTGACTATTAACTCCTATTACAATCTTTTTTTTTTTTTTTTTAATGGATAGTGGGGGATGGGGGAGTGGAAAAGCTTTGAAAAGATTCCTGTATTTTAAGTCTTCATGGAAGATGCCAATATTTTCCCAAGAGAGCTCAATGGTTTCTCTAATATGCAGGGCTTTAGGTCACTCTTTCCTTTTCTGATTATATATAGCTCTAATTGTTTTAATATGGGTATTATTCACACATGAAACTGGAATTACTCAGCACATGGGAAATAGGTCCCGACCACCCGTAGCTATTAAATATCCCATGACATTTTTGTAAAACAGCCAAATTCCAATTCAGACAGAAGAGTAGAAAAGTTAGTAGTCAGATGGAGGAAGGCCACATGATTCCATTCTTTCCCCTCTTAATCAATGACTATCCTTTCCACTACTCACCCCCACTCTCAAGTTTTCTAGAACTGAAACAGTGCATAAAAGGAATAACAATTTTCTTTGAGGACAGCACTTTAAATCTAAGCAGTTAACCTCAAATTAGGTGAGAATTTAGGCAGCATACATATAGGAATTCCAAACATTTAATAGTCCTTAATAAGTTTCTAATTAATCAGTAGAGTCAGTACAGGGAGTCAAGAATAGGGGGAAAAAACAAAAAACAAAAAACAAAAAACAAAACCAAAGAGTCCTAATTCAGGGATTCCCCAGTTCTTCCTGTTAGAAAACTGTCTCTTTGAAAATCTAGTTCACAAATTCCCTTCCTAATGTCTTTTCTCAAAAGTTTCTTCTCCCTTTGGACCTTTCTGCCGGTTTCTCTGGATTTTCTCAAGTTTTATCATTTCTAGTCTTTTTATTTCCATGAAAATAATTCTTCTCTTTCCCCAATAGATTCTTGCCAATCCCCACTCATTCCCTCTCCCCACTGCTTTAGCTTTTAAATCTCTCCTCTTCCTTTCTCACAATCTCTTCATATGAATCACAGCAGCTTCCTGCAGGGAATCTCCAAATGCAAATTAAATAAACACCCAAATAACATTCTCCCTAGAGCTTCTGTTAGTCGAATATTGAATAAATCATTTAATGCCCAGCTTCTGAAAGTACGGTTTATGACCCCAAAAGACCAAATGGGGTCTTTTAAGTAAATATGAGGAACACAAAATTATGATTATCAGTAAATGTTTCATGTCTATCCCTATTTTATACACCTATATGCCTGGAGTCACATAAAAATTTCTTGGATGAAAAGGGGTTGTGAAAGGAAAACCCAATCTAAGGTGAAGCTCCCATGTTTGAGGATATAGTAGGATAAAGGTTGTTAACTTGAGGGTTCATGAACTTGTTTTCTCAAAATCTGGAAAACAGTATTTCTGTATAATTGGTCCTCTCCATACTCCTATGTGTTTTTTCATTCATTTAAAAACGTGTTTCTACGAAGTGGGCTTCACCAGATTGCCAAAGAGGTCTGGGGCACATGTGAAAATGGTTTCCTCTGCACTCCTATGGTTTTTTTGTATGTGAAAAAGTTTTCCTCTGCAGTTTTATGTTTTTTCGTATGTGAAAACGGTTTCCTCTGCACTTTTATATGTTTTTTTCATATGTGAAAACGTTTCTTCTGCACTCTTATATGTTTTTTCGTGCTTTAAAAAATGTGTTTCTAAGAAGTGGGTCCATGGGCTTCACCAAATTGCCAGAGAGACCTGGGGCACAGGTGAAAATGGTTTCCTCCACACTCCTATATATTTTTTCATATGTGAAAATGATTTCCTCCACACACTCATATTTTTTCGTGCATTTAAAAACGTGATTTTAAGAAGTGGTTCCATGGGCTTCACCAGATTGCCAGAGAAGTCTGGGGCCCACGTGAAAATGGTTACGAATCTCTGGACTAAGGTAATCAGATGTATTAAATTCTAATTTACAGACTGGCAGAAAAACCAAAGCTCTGTAATGGCTCAAGGTGGTGAAATGATCTGAGAGATTAAGCGCTAAACCAAAGGAAAACACGCCTCTGCTGCCGCTGCAGATGTTAGCTCCAAAGCCATGGCACCGGCTGGCGCAGAAGGCCTGCTCTCGGGAAGCATTCGCCCCGGGTCCCAGAAGAGGAGGGCAGCCATCGGCCTGAACCTTCTGCTCCCTCCCAGCAGGCCCTGGGAGCCCGCTGCCGCCGCCCGGAGCTCGGGCCCTCCCTGGGTAACTGGAAAAGGCTTTCCATGCCAGGCACACTCTCTGCATTGTGCTCCCTCCCTCCTCCCTCACTTACTCCCCCACCAAAAACCCCGAGGCCTCCCGAGTGTACGCTAACCACAAGCCTTTGAGCGGCTCATGTATTTACAAACTGAGGCATGTCGAAATCAAAGGGGATACCACATGACATAATTCGCATTAAAATGTCAACAGGCTGACAATTTATAGAGGCAATCCACGGAAGGTAGGGAGAACTAAGACTTCGTAATTGTTTAATTCCTGCTTAAACCAACGGCAGCTTCGCCTTCAGGAATGCTGGGATGTGCTGGGCCTGTGGAGCTGTGTTCCCAGCCAGCTCGTGCCGGGCCTGGCTCCAAGCCAAAAGTTAGATAACAGGTTTAACTATTTATGGCTGCTTCTCATTAAGCCCTCCTCTTAAAAAAATGGGGTGGGGTGGGATGGCAGGCCTCTCCCCTTTCCAGATCTTGGGGGCAACTTTTCAAATAGTTGAACCTGAACCCTGAAGTTCTACTGGTTCCCTTTGGGGCCTAACACCAAGCACAGCTTGTCTCTCCCCACTTCCCCCCCCCTTGTCCCATTGCTAGGGAGCACAAGAATACTCATTTAAATATATGCAAAGCTACATTCCCAGCCGGGATCTGCCCCAGGCCCAGGGGCAACAGCCCCTGGCTAGACTGCAGAGGCAGTTCCCACTGTGGGCCCTTCCAGCTATCTGCAGACAAAGGCCAAGAATGCTGGGAGAGAGTCAGGTGAGGGACTCTCAACCTCCCCAGCCCACCCACAACTAAGCCTCTGTTAGCCTGAGGTGGTGTTTCCTTTTGACCCAAGGGACAAAACACAGACAAAACCTTTCCATTTAGTCTCCAACCTCCTTTCCAACAGGATTTCCTGTCCTCCCGGGCCCACCTGAGACATCCCCGTCCAGGGGACTAGTAGTCCTGAGCCACATGTCACACCGTTCTCCCGTTTCATGCATCCCATTCCTGCCATCACGTTTACATCTCCCCTTTTTGTCGACAATCGGGGAGATCCAAGTTCAAATTCAATCCCGAACACTCACTGTGTGACCCTGGGACAATCAATACGATTTTGTAAACCTTCAAATGGTATAAAACTCTTATTATTACTGATTCTGAGTTACTCTTAGTAGACTGTAAACCCATTGAGGGCCAGGACAGTTACTATTTCTCTTTGAATTCCCAGCCTTGTTGGTACCCCACACACAGCAGATATTTAGAAAATGTTTACTGAACTGAATTAAATCCCATCTCTTTACTCTAGAACCAGCTGCTGTTCAAGGCACCCGACCTTCTCTTTCTGCCTCTGTTGGTGGAAAACTGCCACAGAAAAGAAGTAGACATTTCTATGACTCATTGACAGGACCTCTGGGCTAACAACTGTTGTCTCAACATTAGCCAATGAAAACATGGCCCGAGAAGGTGGCTCGTGCCCTTGTGGACCCTCCTTAGAGGGGGAAGAGAGCTCTACTAGAAGTGCTGGGCCTAGATTCAAGGGCTGTGTATAAACAGTAACACCTCATTCTCTCTTCTACCTCATTAACTGAAACACATTAAAACAAGTGTGCATTGGGAGTAGAAAATGAGACTGTTAAACCAAGCTGATATAATCCTCATCAGCTGTGGGAAATGAGGCTGCATCAATTATGCTGAATCAACTGCAGTAACAGTGATTTACTGAGAGCTCTGAGACCCTAAGAATAAAACATCACACACACACACACACACACACACACACACACACACACACACACACACACACACACAGAGTGGGGGGAAGAGGCCCAATCTCTCTCACCTCACAACACATCTCAGGCCTGCACCAATATACTAGCCATCCAATTCTTTCTCTTATACCATAATTTTCCTTCTTTTGCCAATCAAGTTCTGGGAGTGAAGTGCAAAGTTAGGTTTGGGGCACATAAAGATCAAAAGGAAATTAGCCCTCTGTCCTCAAGAAGCTTATATTCTATTTGGAAATACAGCATTAAAAATATAAGAAAAAATGTTAACAAAAGAATGGTGCCATATTCGTACATATACCCCTCGGGCATGCATTGTGTGATTTTACATATGTTTTGCTTAACATGATGATTTAGAGTGGGGGCTTAGAGGGGGAGAAGCCTGGACACATGCACATATGCATATTTGACATTTGGCCTAGGGGTGTCTTAGCTCCAAGTAGACTAAACTCAACTCAATTTTTCAAAAGGAAAATATAAATAAAGCCAAAATTGGTTTACTAAAACCAAATTTTATATATATATATTTTAACCTACATTCATTCAATGCCATAAAATGTACATTTCAGCATGATAAGTAATGTTTCCCTAATTCCATATATCTGACATCACAGTATCATACTGGATCCTATAAACTGTGAAATGAGTACGTAGGAAATTGCATTCCCTGGTTTGTGTTCAAATTTGCAACCTTAACATTTTATTATTATGAATTTACCTTTAATTCTACAAATATTTCCATTAGACTTAAGAAAGAAATAAGGATGGAAAAAAGCAAAAAAATATAAGAAAATAGCAGAAAACCAGAGTGGGCATTCTCCCGCACTGACCGCAGTTTACCAAAGTTTTTACTTTTCATTCCAATATAGACCAACTAACTGAAGGTCGGTGACAAAGAAATGCTTTGTTCTTCACAAATCAGCCTTTATGGATCTAGCCATCAATCATAAAATGAACTAGGAAGATTTTCTATTGCATAGGCTCTTTAACAGTGGTTTCAGATGCTAAAATATGTTCCATATTTATTTCTTTAAATGGAGAAGAAAACGAAACGTATTCTTATTGGCAATGTATAGCTAGCTTTAACTCAAGTCCCTAAATGGATGAGTTTAAACCTGTTTAGAGCTCACTTACTAAATGGAAAGAAAAAAAAAATCAAGCCAACAAATATACATTAGGCACTCAGTATATGCCAGGCACCAAATTGTAAGGGCTGGGGCTACAAAGAAAGGCAAGAAATAGTCTAGTCCCTTCTCTTAAAGAATAACACAGTTTAATGGAAAGAGAAAAACATTGATGATAATTTAAGTAGCCAAGCTGAATTCAAATGAGAGGGAAAGTATTTGTGTGGTGACTCAGTAGCAAAAGTTTCATCTGTTGAAAGTTGGGACATTTACCAATAATTGAACTCAGGGAGGCCACAGAAGTGTCCTTGTATCCTTAAGTGCAGGTGTTCCACCTCCCAGGATAAGAAAGGGTTTTCAGAGCCACAATCCAGGCTACAAAGTAACCAAGGAAAGAAGCTTTTAAAGACAAATTTAACACAACCACTTGCTACAGCCTAGGTGTTAAGTGAATCCTCCTACCTTTCACTGTTACCATTTTAGTCTCTCTCCCTACCCCACCCCCCTTGATGAAGGCTGTGATATTGCCAGGAATACAAATGTAAATAGATCAAATACACAACCTCTGTTCTTATCAAAAAGTCAAGAAGCCAAATACATTGTGTCAAACACACAACTCTCTTCTGGCACAACAATTTTCCCAAACTCCAAATTAGGCATCAGTTTCTCTCTAGGACAAGAGCCATACTGCAAGAATAACCTTGTTACTAAAGATGTTCTTCAACAACAAATCTACTTGCCCTACAAAGGGTCGAGAAATTAGTTAGGGGGCGATATCACAGAGGATGGACAGGGTCCAGCCAGGAAGGCTGGCATTCAAATCCAGCCTCAGACACTTAATTAGTCTTCAGCTCAATTCCTCAACTCCGTTTGCCTTAATATCCTTCTCACAAAATAAGGATATTAATAACACCAACCTCCCAGGGTCACTGTGAAGACCAAATGAGATAACATTTGTAAAGCCCTCTACAAGTTTTATCTGTTTATACTATTATGTTGACCCTATGTCTCCCTTTCATCTTTGGAAATACAACTCAGGCTCCATCTTTGGCATGAAGCTTTTCCCAGTCTCCCCTATTTCCCCCACCCCCTGCTCCCCAAGCTGCCTAACAATTAACTACTTTGTATTTCCATTATTTCACCTCAGATTGATTCTATATCTACTCATACTGTCTTTCTCAATGGAACTTAGGTTCTTTATGAGAAGAGATTTTTGTGAGTCTTTGTAGTGGGAGCCCCAAGCAGGCACTTGAAAAAGGTTGATTTGTTTGGAGGATGGAATGATGAGGGGGAAGAATTGAGGCAGGAGACTAATCCTCAGAGGGAGTTAAGCAGAAAGGTACAATTAGCCAAGGGGTCAGTAAGGAAGAAGGTCCCGTTCTTTGACAAACAGGTTGAGTCTGAGGTGCTCCTGGGGATACACTGTTCAATATGTCCAATAGAGAATTGTTGGAGAGGTGGTGAGATGATAAGACATCAAGAGGGGGTGGGGGAGAAGAGAGCAGAGGACAGGACTCAAAGGCTTCTTCAAGATCATCTAACACAACTGAGGAGGAAAATGAGACCAAAAGGGAAGAAGTGACCAAAGTCACAGAGGACTACGATAAGCTAGAGAGGAAGCCCCCTTGGAAATCCCAAGTACTCTTTAGGGATAAACAAAGTCTTGTTCTAAAAATGTGTCACAAGTACAAAGTGGAATAAAGATAGCTATATAAAAATTCATCTGAAAAAATATATCAGGGTGTTAGTTAACTGCAAGATCAAGTGACTTAACCATGAAATACGAAAGCCAAGGTAGCTAGAATCAGCTTGGGTTGCCTTAAGGACTGGCTGATCCATCAAAAATTATTAAATGCCTACTGTGTGGTAGGTATTATGGTTAGGTTATAAATCAAGTACTATGCTGAGTTCTAGGCATTTCATTTTAAGGAAATTAGTAAGGTGAAAAGCACCCAGAGGGAAACCAAGAGAATGAATTCGGTATCTTGAGATTATGTGAAAGGAGGATTATTTGTAGAAACTGGGAGTGCTTGGCCAAGAGAAGAAAAGACTTGGGGGAGGGAGAAGATGATAAGCTGCCATGTATCTGAATAGCTGTCATGTGAAAGAGAAAAAGGAATTGACTTCTATAATACTATAATAATAATATAATGTTGACTTTGTTGTTCTGAGATCGAGCAGAACAAGAATAACAGGAACATAGGACAAAGTGATAGGTTGGTTTAATGGAAGGAAAAACTTTAAAAGGTCTGTCTGTAAAGAGGAGGAGCTTTTCAAGAAAATCTAGACAATTACTGGTTAGCTTGACTGTGGCAATATGGTGATTCTCCCCCAACTATGAACTTCTGTAATTTTGAGGGCAGAAAAAAGGTGGGCATGCTCTTGTATTTGTCATCACCACTTCTAGATCAGTTTTCTCCCTATAACTCTAAATGAGCCTCTTCTCTAGTCCACACAATTCATTTATATCACACTCTCGTGTCCACCCTTATTTCTCCCATCTATTGGCTTCTGGGCCATTCTTCTAACTTCTCTCCCCGTTCATCCCCTGAGATAAGACTACACTTGCTAATAAGATTCTCAAAACACAACTACCCAATTACTCCACACCAAAGTATACTTGTATTTCACTTCTTCCACACAATGACATTCCTGAACCTCATCATTCTTTTACTTCTGAGTTATAAGTCGGATGGGGGAGAACAACATAAAATTTTTTTACAAACTTCAGAAAAGGTAGGGCAGAAAGTGGGGAAGTGGATAAAACACTGGGTTGTAATCAGGAGGACTCAACTTCCTGACTTCAAATGTGGCCGCAGAAAATATCTGTGTGACCCTGGGCAGCTCATTTCACCCTGTCTACCTTAGTTTCTTCATCTGTAAAATGAGTTGGAGAAGGAAATGGGAAACCGCTCCAGTATCTTTTCCAAGAAAACCCCAAATGGAGTCACCAAAACTGAAACAACAGCAAAGAGGCACCTGGTACTCCCCCATTCAGACTATTTCAATATCCTTCCCATGAGATCTTTCACACTGCTACTTCTCCCACGACACACATTTTAGCCTATCTTATCAAACTAACCTTCCTCACGCAAATAAGTAATAAAGGGTATTGCTTCAAACAATACCGGCATGCCAGTGGTTCTGCATAGAGACACCTAGTTTATCTGAAGAATTATAGTAGGTCTTCCACTGAGACAAAAGTTGGTGAAAGAGTGAGGCTTTACCAACAGCAAATGTCTTCCCAGTGACATTTCCAAATGGTGTCACAAAAGGCAGAAGCTGTTAATAAGGCCTTTTAAAAGACAGACAGACAGATAGGAAGATAGATATTGCTTTTGTTCCTCCCCAGAAAGCCATTTGGAGAGGAGGGGATGAGAATGGATATTATATTAAGGTACAATACATTCATTTTTAATTGAATAGACAAAAGCGAGCATTACTAGAGGCTAGCATCAGGTTGATGGATTTTTCTGTGCCATTACAACTTCTGAAGGACACCTACTTAGCTATAGAGGTTGTAGTATGCATCAGTAGGGGGAGTATCTATGTCAGAAGAGATTTTTAAATATTACTCAGCTAAATATTACTCATAGCTGAAGGATGAGAAGATTCATATAAATGAATGCAAAGTGAAGTGGGTAGAACCAGGAAATGCAATATACACAATAACAAAAACAATGTAAAACAAAATGACTACAAAACATTTGAAATTGGATGTGAAAAAATTGTAGTTATCTTATCAATTCCAATTAAGGGTTAGGAAAAGGGCCCCAAACCCCTCCATCTTTACAGAAGTGGAAAACTGTGGGAACAGAATACCAGTCTTTTTTGTTTTTTGGACCTATGTTTAGTTTTGTTACCCCTTTTTTCTTTGTTACAAGACAGAGTTCTGTGGGAGAAAGAGAGGAAAGGTTTATTTTGTGATTATGTAGATGATATAAAAACAGAAGACCACAAAATTTACTTTTAAAATATCATTCAAATGTTTTTCCTATCTAGAAATGCTTTTGTAAAAACAAATGGAAAAGTAAATGGAGAAAAGAGTAAACAGATCAATTAAGGGTTATTTTTTAAGTAATAATGATTATTATGAATATCTCATTTAATCTTTACAACCACTCTGGAACAAGCAGTGCCAAAATGGTCACAATTTACATCAGAAGAAACTGATTTCAAGAAGAAACTTTAATCCAAAGTCCTGCCACTTTTAAGTGGGAGAGCTGAATTTTCTCAGGATTGTGAATCAATCCAGGGCCCTTTCTACTACACTGTACTTACACCATATGAGAGAAGCAAGTTAATTCCAACCCAGAAGCACTTATCAGATGCCTATACCAGGCTGAGTGCTAGGGATACAAAGGCAGGCCAAACAAAAGCAAACCAACAACAGCAACATAAATAGTCCCAGCTCTCGAGGACCTCAGAGTCTAATGGACCCAGACAGAATAACACATTTCCTGCCATCAGAAAGCTTTCATTTCACTTACTAAGGAACAAGAACAGAGATCATTCTAGGCCAGAATAATTGGGAAGGAACTAAGTAGAAAAGGTAGGATCCTAGTTAACCCTGGAAAAATTGAAGAGTAAGAACATGAAGTTCATCTTCAAGTCTAGTGTGATGGCATTTTTTTTTTCAAAAGGCTCTTATGATTGTCTCACACTAGCATGTCATGTGTGCAACCAAAGCATGAAGAAACAAGTACTTAAAATGACATCTGTTAGATTAATTAGCGGCATAATTAGTTTCCCCTCTGTGGAGTTAGGCTTTGTTGCTGCTGTCTAAATCTTCCCCAGGTGAAATTCCTTCTCCCCGCCCTCCCCCTGCCATTTTCTTAGGAGAAAAAAAAGGGGAGGGCACTGAATAGAAAAGACAAAGAAGAAAGGGTGTCAGTGAGGGAGGTGTCAGGAAATTTTTTTTTTTTGAGTAAGGGGAATCTTTGAGTACTTTCTGGGATAAGGAACAGTTGTATTTAGTGACATTACTACTTACAAAACCCTTTGAGTAGCCTCAATTTAACAGGGAAGTGCCTTGAAAACAGCAGATGCTTAATGTTTGAAATGAATTGACTTTTCTACTTCTCCCTCCTCAATCCCCTTCCATCTAAAGTCTTTTTTTCAAAATGCTACTTAAAAAACCATTGACACAGACTAGACTATGACTTAGTGACTACTTGAACGTGGCTTTGACCAGAAACTTCCCAATTATTAAAATTGTTATGGTTTTATAGAGAAATAACATTAAAGTAGGAAGGGAAGGGTGGGTTCCAAACTTGGACTCAATGAAATTGGATAGAAGACAGAACTGCTTTCTCTGGAACAATCATTCAGTCTTCCTATGCTTGTAATTTTGGATCATATTAATGGGAACATAGTAAGGGCAGGGAAATATAAAAATGGTCAAAGCATATTCAGAAAAACAGAAAAAGAACAAACACTTGTGAATCCTCATTTTTAGCCAACTCATTACACACAATGCTTCTTAAACCACATCTGGCTGCAAAGTAACACGTTCTGACTAATGTCTAGGATGGTGAGGAAACCACAGTCCTGGAACCAAATACACTTGGCTTGACTAAAAAGCCTAGCCTAGTGTCCCACAAATTCTCCTCTCCCTTTCCTTGTTCAGAAGGGAAAAGTGGTGGGGGGAATATTCCAAAATAATAGTCTGTCTGGGGGAAATAACATGCCTATGTATAACACATTAACTATGACGAAGGGAAAATCTATTCCATGGGTAGAAGCAGATTTTGAGATAAAAAATATTCATTATACCCTACTACATGCTTTAAATACTACCATGGAACATATTTCTGAGATTAGTGAGTCCATGTTTATAAAGAAATTGGAACTGAGTAACATCAGTTGATGTGCACTGAGTCAGATTTGCCTCTGCCTGCTTTATAAAGCCAAGGCAGTTTAAACTGGGTTCAAAGCCCACAGCATTGTCCATCTTTTCAATAATCTTCCTGTGACAGTATTATGAATCTAGGGAGGAGGCAACTAGATGGCAGAGTAGAAGTCAGGTCAGACACTATGTGACTCTAAGCAAGTCACTTAAATTCAATTGCCTCACCAAAAATAAAATAAAATAAAATAAAGAAAAGAAAAGAAAAGAAAAAGAAAAAAAGAATATAGGGAGAACATTCTAATATTCCCAATGATGAACCCAAACTTCCAATCCACTTTGAAAGACCAGACCATAAGAGAATATGAATACATTAGAACAACGTCATGCCTTTCATCACAAACACTACAACATTAATTTATTTATATAAAGGTGTAAGTAACAAGCTACATGTACGAAGCCTGATAAAATGATCCTGTAATCCTAATAAGCTTTCCAGATAAAATGGATAAGAAATAAACATCCAATATCCTTTGCATGGTGTCATGGTGGGAAAAAAAATCTAGAAGGGGTGAGAGGAGAGAGGAGTAGAGAAGTCAATTTCAATTCCAACATTAAGCACTTGCTAGGGACAAGGAAATGTATCTATCATTTGAACACTGCTTTTAAATTTGACCTCAATTTTAGGTGATTTTAAAATTTGACTTAATGCAAATAAATTCAATTTAACAAACATTTATCAAAGTCTACCATGTGGTAGATGTGCTACAAAGACAAAAATCAAAGTCTCTCTGTCCTGAAGGAAATGGTACAGTAGGGGGAAAGGGCTGGAGGTTGGTTTACAGATATAATATGTAGACAGATGAGTAAGCACAAGGAATGAGAGACAGAGAATATGAGAGAGAGTGTGAGAGAATGGGAACAACCACAAAAAGAATCCCAGAAGGCTTTACAGAGGAGAGAATCCCTTAGCTGTGGCTTAAAGGAAGATGAAGTGGGTAAGGAAAGTATTTCAGGTATTCTGGATGGCTTATGCAAATCCACAAAAGATGGAAGGTGGGAGTGTCAGGGGAAGAAACTAACTGAGTAGCTTGGCTATAATGAAATCACCAAAGAAGAGGGAAGAGAGAGAGATGAGAGCTAAGAATGAGCCTTAAGATTCAGCCAAGGAATATCGGAACTAGCAGGTCTGGGGAAGAACAAGGAAAGAAGAGTCTCCTGGCAACCATAAATGAGACTGTATCTAGAAGAAAGGGGTGGTTATTCGTATGGTACACAGCACAGGATATGAGAAAAAGATTGGGTGCTTGAGAGATCAGTGGCATATCCTAGAGGAAGTGGTTTCAAATTGTGCGAGAGAGTCCAGAGTCACACTTCAATAGATGGAATGAGCACACACAACTCTAACACCTTGACAAGTGAAAAGAAAGGGGAGCAAAGTGAAGATTTTGGTTTTATTGTTATTTTTGAATGGGGGAAGAACTGGGCACATTTACCAGAAGTAAAGAACAAGTCAAAGGACACAAAGTGACATAAAAACAAGGAGACCTGATGAGGCAAGATCCCATTTCATAAAGGGCACAAGGAAAAGGACCAACCTAGGAAAAAAAAAAAGAAAGAAGAGTTTCTTCATCCTCAGACTGGCACAAATGAGGAAAAAGAAATGGATGGGTTCTGATGAACAGAAAAGGCATGAAGAATTTGAAGATTAATGAACCACCCTCAATCTTCTCTGGAATGAAGAAGGTAAGATCAAAACCAAAAAAGGAAAACCAATTATTCCATAATATGGAAAAATTAAGTAGCCACCCTGGGTCTGATATTAGCTTGGTCAAATGCATCTTTCGAGCAGAGGAGATGCTGGTGAACCAGAAACTAGGAGAACAGATGGAGAACCGCTAAAAGGTGGGGGAAGATTATATTTCAATCGTCATATTCATCATCAGTAGTGTTCCAAGTCACAAATAGAACAGACAAGGGCAGTTAATCCAGTTGTTTCTTCAAATATACCTTTCTAGAATGCCAGAGTTGACAAATTATTCATGTAGGCCCCGGAAAAATCTTTTGAGTATGGTACAGCACTAACTGAGAACAAGGAATCAGTAAATGTTATTGACTGGCCAAGTAAATAATCTCCAATTCTCCTTGTCCTCAGAAGAACAAGGATCCAAATAATACAAGGGCTCACCCTTGTGGAGCAACTCTGCTCATCCAACTCCATGGTTTGTTTCTTTAGCTCCTGAAGGTTGCTGTATCCAGCTTTATGTGGGAGCACATCAAAAAATGTCCAACCATTTACCATTTTGAGCCCATGCTCCTTTGGTCCTGCTTTTCTTTCCTTGCTGGCTCCTTCCTTTTTCCCAATACACAATCTCTCCTACCTCCCATTCATTCTTAAAAAAAAAAAAAAAAAAAAAAAAAAAAAAAAGAAAAAGAAAAAAGAAAACCTACACACAAAGAAACAAAAGCAAAAAACAATCTTCACTTAGTTTGACCAACCCAAATTAACTACCATCTCCCTTCTCCTTCAGTGTTCTACTCCTCCAGTAAGATATTTTCATTCAGTGATTCCATTCTCTCTCCTCTTAAGTATCTTCTAAATCCTTTGTAATTTGGTTTCTGACCTCATCATTCAACTGGCACTGCTCTTTCCAAAATAACCAATGATCTTAATCACCAAATCTAATAGTTGTAGCTTATATTTGTTCCAAAGAAACGTTGACCAAAATAAAAACAAAACAAAAAGTATTCGAGGATAAATTAGAGAATTTGGTCTTCCAAATAATAGCCCACAAAACAAACACTTTCAACAGCTGATCATTTGTAACCTCCTAATCAATTTACTTCTGACTGAGCATGAGATTTTAGAAGTCAGAGATTTCCTAAATCATTTTTCAACATGGTTGGCCCCAGCTGCCACAACCCATCTTTTCTTCTCCCTAGTTTCATCTATGTAATCATCTTTTGCTCCATCACTTCAGCAATATGATGTGTAACAACAAATTCTTAAGAGATTTGAGTTTTTGTTTTCATATGGCTAATTATTATAGAGCAATGTAGCCAAAGAAAATCTGAGCTTACAGGAAACCTACCAGAGGCTGTAATGCTGATCCTGACAGCTATCTTACTGCCTAGGACAAAAGCATTTCAATAACGAGAATAATGAAAAAAATATTGAAAACTGAATTTTAACAAATAGCTCTGGAGAGAATTTCAGATTTCATTATAGGAAAAGCATTTTATTTAATGTAAAAAAATATGAAAACTTGATATGACAGTTTTCTATAAATAACAAAAATTGGAAATCATCATTAGAAGCATTTGTAGTTTTCTACTTTTGATGGGAAATACTGGGAGAGAAAAAAATGAGAATTAACCAACAGGGAAACAATTTATCTTGCTTCACAATTTCTGGCCTAGTTTCAAAACCCTTTAGCAGGTCGGTCAGTAAAAGAAGATTCCTTTACTAACCATGACCCAGAAGTCTTTCATGGAACATCTGCACTGGCGTAAAAGCTGAGCTGTTAATCAGGCCTTAAACAGCCAGAATCCATAGTTTTTAAAATTCCCACCATTTATATGAGCTATTCTTATGGCAATGCATGTAACTTAAAAAAAATTACCAAGAGGCAGAATACATTTTTTTTAAAGGACAGAACTCTAAATTTACCAGATATTAAAGTATAAATTTATGCAGTCAGCACTAACAAAACGATGTTCATAGCAACATTGATTCTCCCACCCTGCACTTAAAAAGTATTTTCAGTCACGAGCTATATTTAAACTAGGATACCAAATTTGGTATGTGAAAAGAATACATTTATGTTCCCATAAAAAAGTTCACCTCCTTACTGTTTCAGGCTTATGTTAAAACTTGTAGTTATCTTAATAAAGCTTAATTATTCATTTAAAAATTCCCTTTCAAAAACAAAACCAGGAACACCTGTTGGTGTTTAATATATTCAAATTTTGGCCTTTGAAGTTAAGCCTTCATCATCAAAATGAAAAGAGGGGAAATGAGTTCCCCTCTTTCTGTCATTATTTAGCTCCAAATGGTTTTCTGCTAGACTGGGTTTACCTAGGACTTCATCATACTCAGTTTTGGCTATTTGGAATGCAGATGTAACTTCAGAACTACATTTTCCAGAAACTGACAGAGCAGGCACCAAAACAGCCAAATGCCAGCGAGGGAGGAGGGGAAGTTCTAAAATTACAGGGTTCCCCCCCAAAATCTCATATTAAAGTGGGATACTTTAAGAATGAGGATTTTAGCAGACAATAAACACATTTCAAAGTGATGCTTATTAGATTCTTTCAAGAGGGAGGATTTTAAATTTATCCTCAAGCTCAGTCCATCCATGTAACAAACTTTTCAATAATAACTGATTTTTCAAAGAGTATCTTAAAAAAAAAAGTTAACAGACATACTCAGGGTCATCTTGAAGACTACAACACAAGCACTTCCCCACAAGGGAAAAGTTTTAATATTTTAAAATTTATATTATTTTCTGTAGATTTTAACAAATATCAATACAGCTGAAGTTCCCTTAATCCAAATTGAGAAGTGTCCACTTAAATAACACAGCTGCTGTATGTAATAATGCTGAGATTTTCAGTTACTGAAGAAATAAACCCAGAACTCCTGTTAAACTTAATTTCAGCCATTAAATCAAACCACTTTGCAGTCAGGCAAAATTTGGGGCCATATGTGTGTGTGTTTATGTACACATACATATTATGTATGTGTACATACACACACATATTATGTATGTGTACATACACACATAAATAACAAAAGCTGTATGATTAATTACAAATTCTTGGGAAAGAATTTATCCTCCACGAGGTTATAAACTTCTTTAGAGCAGTGAAAACTCATTTTAAAAAATTCCCATTAACAAAATGCATGATTTCTAGTAGATGTTCAATAAATACTTGATAACTTATAAAAACTAAATACTCATAATGAAAGAACTACATTTTAAGGAAAGACTACATACAGGTTTCTATTACTTTTATCACCACATCATAAACCAGTTCACGGAATCTCCAAGTTGGAATGGACCTCAGGGGACATCTAATATGACCTATGCTTTAACATATAACGTGTCCAATAAATAACTGGTCACTCAGCCTTTGCTCTTGTCTTCATTAATTCTTGAGGCAGAATACTCAACTTTGGGAGTTCTCATGGAGTTTCTCTTCTTTTCCTGCTTACTCAACCTTGCATTATGTCTTTGCAAATTCTACCTAGTAAAACCAGGCAGAACAAATCAAAGATCTCTTCCATATGAGAATCCTTAAAATACTTGAAGATGATTATTATGCCCTAAGACTTCTTATCTCCAGCCAAAACATACCCAGTTCTTTCAACCCATATTAGATAATATGAGACAGGATTGAGATTTTGCACCACCCCCAAAGACTCATGTCTTGATGCTCTTGGGATTATCAATTCTTTAGATGGATCTCTGATCTCTGATCTGGGTACAATGGTCACTTCATTTCAACCTTTACAATTCTCACTCATGACCTCCAGTAAATCTTATGCAGGGCAACATGCTGAGAGTTTTCCCAGAGTTTTTCTGACATTACATTGATACCATGGGAGTTCACGGAAAAAGGAATACACCAATATAGTTTATGAAAGTCTGTCTACATCTTCCTCATACTTTCTTCTCTAAGAATGCTTCAATACATATGTAGATTGTAAAAATAGCAAAGTGGGCATATGATTTGGTAGCTATGGATATTTTCTACCATTTTTTACATAAAGTTTTTGGCTTTATCACTTCTTTCAGTGACTTTGTGAAATCATTTAAGAATCAATCTTTCCATGACCTCAATATTCTATCTGCAGCATGTATTTCTGTACATATTTAGTTTAGTCCAAGTTCTCTTCCTATTGTCATCTTCTTTAGTAGCTTTCTACTTTTTCATGCAATACACCAAAAATGATATCATTAACAAGCTTTGTCCAAATGTGATGTCTTTGCAGTTATTGATGAAGGAAAAAAAAAGTCATAATAATACTTTACAAATCTATTCCATGTCCTCACCTCTTTTCAGTTTCTTTGTCTCATGATTATTTAAGTTCTCTTAATAAGTTTTCTGTAAAGTCCTCTTTCCCAACATTGCATCTTGTTGTTTTATTAAACCATAAAGTTCCCATGTTCCATGCCTCTACTTTATAGTAGGTGTTGCCCATGGCTGACAACTCTTTTAACTTAGTAAGATCTAGTGGTTACTGGATAGGATAGATTACGAGATTCTTTTGGTTATGGCAACTAACCTTTTCAGAAAGTACCAATAGTCTGTGTCAATGTCTATTCTTTTATTCTTTTTTTCAGCTCCAACCAACAACTTTGTTTAAATAAATAGATTGTTAGATTTGCCTTCATTGCATGACAAATCTTCTCACTGTTAGTTTTCTACCTTAATAATGAATCTCATCTTGATTTAACAAATCAGTATTCTGACCATGTACAGTGGAGAGTCCTACAAACTAGTCCTTATATTCTCTTATTCCTGAAGTATGTTTTCTGACATATTTTCATCTTTGCTTAATGACTTTTGCATTAAAGTCAATGAATTCTATATTGCATTTCCCCTCCCCTAATCTATCAAGATTTTTCTTAAAATGTGGCACCTACAATATAACCTCAAACTCAAAATGGAGCAGAATACACTAGGACTGTCATCTTTCTGGCGCCTGTAACTATATTTTGCCTTAGTGTAGCCTAAGATTGCCTTACTTTTATTAGCTGCCATTTCATGATGATGGTTACTATTAAGAGCCCTGGTAGTCCACTACAAAATCTAGATTTAAAAAAAGAAAATGGCTCCATCCGCCCTCACTCCATTTATATCTAGTGAAGATGATTTTCTTAATCTCAAGTGCAAGACTTTACAAGCATTATTAAAGCTCAACATTATTAAATTCAGTTCAATCCTCTAGTCTGTCAAGATCTTTTTGGATCTTGATTCTGTGTCATCCAACATGTAGCTATCTCTCAAAGGTTTGTCATCTGTAAATGTGACATGTGTGCCATCTGTGCCTTTCTCCAAATCTGCATAAAAGTGTCAAACATCACAGGGTCAAACACAGATCTCTGGAGTATTCTCTACTAAAGGCCTCCTTTGAAGGTGACATTATATCACTAATGACTAATCTATAGGCCCAGTTCTTAATCCACCTAATTGTCCTACTGAAAAGTCCTTACCTCTCCATCTCATCCACATAGGATCATGAGAAATTTTGCCCAATGCTTTGAGGAAATCTAGGTGAACTATGGATATTTACATGATCCCCTGCACCCCCACCCCACTTTCTACTAATCTAGTAATCCTGTCAAAAAGGGAAATGAGGCATGAGTGTTCTTGATGAAGTCATGCTGGTTCTTTATGATCCCAGCTGACTTTTCATTCCAGGCTACTGGGAGAAGTGGCAGATGGGATGACTGAGCCACCATCAATGCTCTTTGAAAGATATGAAAAATAAGATTGAAGGACAAATATTCTGACTCAAACAAAGGAAGCAGATGAAGTTTACAAACCATAGACTAGTGAAAACATAACCTCAATTCCTGGCAAAATTCTACAATGTACTATGAAAGGGTTGTTTTGTGAACAACTATTTGATAAAGGGAAATTTTAAGTCAGCTACAGCTTGGATGATTAGAAACCACAAACAGCTGAGAGATTTCTGTAACGTCTATAATATAAGCTAGAATAGAAGAAAACATCAAATTTTTCTGGGCTAATAAGAAGGCAGTCCAGCAGAAAGAGAGCTGGTCTCAGAGTCCTGAAGACTTTTCCAAGTGCCAGCTCTGACTCCCTGAGGATGGGACCTTGGACATGTATGCCCTCAGTATGCCTCTTCCCCCCCCTCACCCCAAACCTTCTGAGGCTACCAAAGACTTTAAATTGCAGAGGAGGTGCCGACTTCTCCAATGTGCATTGAGTTTTCCACTGGGAGCTCCTGTACACAGATAAGGAACCAGTTCTGTTCCTCTCTCCACCTACCATTTCTCTCTGGGACTGAAAGGCAGCTAGATAACACGGTGAATAAAGTCAGGAAGACCTGACACTTTGTAGCTGGGTGATTAGAGCAAGCCACTCTGCCTGTCTCAGTTTCCCCAACTGTAAAATGAGGCTCAGAGCACCTCGTTCACAGGGTTGTTGTGAAAATCAAATGAGATAAAATATTTGCATAGTGCTCAGCACAGTGCCTACACATAGTAGGTGTCAAATAAACACTTCTTCCTTCCTTGTGTCTCCAGTGTGTTATAAGTGGGGGGAAGGACATCATCCTAGTGTGATCAGTCAGATCAGTGATCAATGTATGATCAATCAGAACATGTGGAAAGCTGATCAGAATGCAAGAATCAAGATTAAGAGACATTCTGAATGTTGCCCTGGTTAATGCTAAAACACAAACCATCCTAAGAGAACAATCTTTTACACATGGGGTAATTTCCCCGTGGGAGACGTGGGGGAGGGCACGGCAACCAGAATCACCCAGATGGCTACAACTGATAGCACGGAAGGAGGCCACAGAACTATGGAAGTACTTTAAGGATATTCAAATAAAGGTCACAGACAAGAGAACATCTCTGACAATGAGGCAACTTGTAGCTCTGGAAGACTGTCCTGAATTTTAACCGACTTAGGGCACACGTTGGATAAGGCAGAGAGAAGGGAGAGACCCAGGTGAAAGGGGTGGAAAACTGGGGTGTATGTGAAAACCCCCCAAGTTCTAATACTTATCAGCTGGCAACAAAGAACCTGCCATAAAGAAGCAGCGGTGTCTTAATTCTGAACTGGCCAGATCCCAATTCAAAACACTGGATTTCCACCTCTCTAAACTTCCCCTTGTGAAGCAGCTGGCTCCAGAATGCTGCCTCAGTTTTTCTCCAGAGCCTTGGGCTAGGGTAGGGGTTCTCAAACTTTTAAAATAGGGGGCCAGTTCATTGTCTGTTGGACAGTTGGACTGTTGGAAGGCCGGACTATAGTAAAAACAAAAACTTTGTTTTGTGGGCCTTTAAATAAAGAAATTTCATAACTCTGGGTGAGGGGGATAATCATCCTCAGTGCCGCATCTGGCCCGCAGGCCGTAGTTTGAGGACCTCTGGCTGCTAGTTCTGGGGCAGCACCTATCTCCAGTCCATGGTTCCCACATGCTGAAAACCCAAGAAAATGTGAAGCAGTAAGTTGTCAAGTAAACGTGGGTCACTTTCCACCTTGGCACTTAGTGGTAGTGACATTCAGGGGGTGCTGAGGAGAGCAGCTAAAGGAAAATAAGGAAAAAAGAGGTTCAAGCTGCTCTGGAAGGACAAAGTCTGGAACAAAGGCTACATCTTTGAAGACAAACAATCTAGTCTTTGCACATTCTAAATTAATTCTAGTAAATAATCTGCCCTCTTTGACTTTTTAATTTTGGTTGAAGGGGCAAAGGTGAGAAGAAAGGGGTAACAGAAATATAATTTTTAAAAAAACACCTGCTTAATGAGAAAACAGACTCCAAGGAAATTGTCCACAAAAGGTGGGATGCAAACCAGATGCTGCATCCATCACATGCTGTAATAACTTAAGGAGTGAGGGAGGGGGCTGCCCCCATCTTCTCTAATGAAAGGCAAGAAAATAATTGCAACCACTGACTTCCTAGACCAGACAGAAGCAGTCAGTGACCAGATAAGGGCGCTGTGTTTGGAGTCAGTTTCTGAAACTTGCCCAGTTCAGCTCAAAGAATGAAGTCCCCAGAGCCAAGAGACGGCTCCCCCAGTATCTTCAGATCTGCCCAGCTGAAGTCGAGAACTGATGTGACCCCGAGCAGAGCTGAGGCCGGCCGTCCACTATATCAGGAAAAGGACAGGTATGAGAATTGCCTGTTTTAGGAAATGAGTTTCATGGACAGTTTCTTACATTCTTCTCAAAACCGTTTCCCTCTTCTCCAAATATCCCCAAAACTCATAGGAATGGGAGCTCTCCCTATGCAGAATAAGGATATTTGTGGCTATTTTAATGGAATCCTATTTTGTCGTTTAAATGTTAGCTTCAAAAGTCATGTGTCAGGACCTGAGAAGCCAATTCACAGGTGAACTAGACCTTACACAGTGACTGACAATTTTCATACTAGTATAATTTAAGATTAATATGAGCTCTTTGTTCTTGGCCTAGTCAAAGAATCCTCAGCTGGGAACTGTTTGAGTAATGGGTTCTGGTGGTCTTAATCTCTCTGTTAAAGTTGATGGATTTCTATTCCAATGACTCTCAGGTGAAGGGAAAAAAACATCAAAGTGAAGGCCAGCTTGTAATAACTGGCAGGTGGGCACTGATTCCAAATGTTCTCCCTGCCTTTTTCGTAACAGGAGGGGGAAGGTGTGTTGCAGATTCTGTCAGACCCTTAGGAGTGCTCACTCATCACCCCCACTTGAGAAGGGAATGGGGGTAAATGGTGCACAAGCTGTAAATCATCTATTAGATTTGAGGACATGAGAGAAAGGACTGAAGACTTTCTTGGGTTTACCCATGACTGACCCTGCCTATGAGAGGGAAGTAGGGAAAGACTCTGACATCTAAAGCAGAAGTGCAGAGACTGAGGGCAGTTAGAAGTGATTTCATGAGAAAGTCATGTCATTGAAAGCTTCAAGATTAACATTCTAAGACTCAAGTGGAATCACAGAAGCTTTCTCAAAAACGTGTCTCAACTCTGGATTAGAGCAAACAGATGGGAATAGGGCAATGTGATGAAATCTCAGACTTTACGGTGGTAAGATTCTTCACTCTCAACAGTCAAATCTCTGAACTAAAAATCTTTGAAAAATTTCTTTTTTTTCAAATGTTTACTGCTTGAATAATTAGATTATATGAACAAAGAGTTCACAGAAAAAAATACAACAAAAAAAGACTTTTAAACTAATAACAGTATAGAAAAGACCATGCCAGGTTATTAATAAGTTTAATACAAACCAAAACAATTCTGAGTTTTCACCAGTGCAAACCGGCAAAGATGATAAGACAGAAAATGCTGAAGAGACTGTGGAAAAATGAGTGCACTAATAATAATAATAATGATCGATGCAGCTGTGAATTGATCCAATGATCCTGGAAAACTATTTGGAATGATGCTAAGATTTTAACTAAAATATCCAAACCCTTTATTTAGCAAACCCTGTGCTAGATATATACTACTCCCCCAGTCCTGCCAAAGGTCAAAGACAGGGACCCTATGTGTATGTTTGTATAAAAGCATTTTATAGTAGAAAAAATTGCATAAAACTATAGAAAATGGCACACTTGGAACATCATTTGTAATATTACTATGTCATAAGAATTTATGACAATGAATTGAAGGGAAGCATTAAAAGACTACAAACCATAGTTTGTAATATAGTAAACTATAGCATAGTAAAGCTAGCAGAACAGAGACACAACACACAAAAATGTCATTTGTGATCCAGTCATGTTCAACTCTTCCTGATCCCATTTGGCAAAGGTAGTAATACCAGGGGTCTCTTTGGTAAATCATTTCAGCCACGTCTGACCAGGAGGTGACTCCATTTGGGATATTCTAGTATGATCTGCCATTTTTTTTTCCCAGCTCATTTTACAGATGAGGAAACTGAGGGAAGCTGAGCAAAGTGACTCGCCCAGGGTCACACAGCTACTGAATGTGCCAAGTTTGAACTCAGTAAGATGAGTCTCTCTCTAACTCCAGGCTCTCTGCTCTACTTACTGCACCACCTAGTTGCCTACACAAATGTCTGCAACAATGTCGATGGAAATAACAAAAAGAAAAAAATCCAATTTTACACAATGATAATGACAACATTTGTATTGTCCTCCCTTCTTTGAAGAGGCGGGGAGCTATGGGTATGGAACACAATATATATAGCTGTTTCACTTTCTTAACACGTTGGTAGGATTTAAAAGTTAGGAAGACCCCAAATTCTATTCCTTTCTCAGAACTCTGTAACCTTGGGGCAAATCATTATAAGCTTTCAGCCTCAGTGTTCCAATCTGTAAAATTGAAATATGTGCAGCTAACTCATGGGCTATCCATCCTAAGGATCAAATGAGAAATGTAAAATTCTTTCAAAACCTTAAAGTGCTTTATTAATGTTAGCTATTGCCACTAAGCTTTTTACTTTTGTTAAAAGGGATGCATTTCTGAGTAGTAGAGAGGGGAGGGACTTATTGTTAAATAAAAGTGATATAAAAATAAAGTGCCTATTTTAAGTAATGTTTATATAGCCCAACATTAAGTTTATAATTGTTTTATTTAAGATAAATTTTCTGAATCTAACAAATAAGTGAGGAAATGAGGACAAAATGCAGCGAAGAGATCAATATGGGAAAGAACTTTCTTAGCTATCTAAAAGTAGAATGCTGCCTTAGTATATGGGAAAAGTTCTTCCAATACTGTAACTACTCAGGATTCTATTAAAGATTTCTTCTCAAGCCCAAACTCTGAACTGCCTTGATTTTATGGCTTACAAGAAGCTTTCAATCTCAACTTTCCTTTCTACAAATACTCAATAATACTCAAACTACCAAACCACATGTGGCAATTAAGAGAATCAAGTGAGAATAAAAGGGTGAAATCCTAGACAAATAAATGTTAAGTTGTTCTTCCTACTAATTATAACTTCTATAATTTTCAGATATTCTCTAACGCTCATAACATCATGGCTGTGGATATTGACGGCCTGAGGCATCTACAAAAGAAAGTGATAATCATCCCAATATTAGAATCTAAAGGACAACTGCCCTTTAAAGTTTTTCTTTCAACTCTAATTGGACTGGTAGCATTGAGGGAAGAAGATAATCAATACTATTACCAATTTCTTAAGATCTCCTGCATGCTCCAGTGACCACCCCTCTATCAACTTCCAGTAAGTTGGGCAGGTGGGAGGGGTGTGTGGAAATTAGTGAATCAGTAATTCAGAAGAAACCATTCCATCCTTAGAGGATTTTATTGTAAGCTCTAAACCCCAAACAATTAAAACCACCTGAAAAAGTCTGGTCAAAGGGAAAAAGAGAATGAAGTTTTAACGTCCTCCATTTTTAAGATTCAACCTAGGGGACTTAAAATTTTCAGTTCCAATATAATCAACTCCTTCCCTATTAAAATCACCCTTAAACATGACACCACAATGAGTTACTGAGAAGCTGCGATTGTCATAAAGAACTAACTTTTTTCCCTGGGATCCTCCAGCCTACAGAGTCACCAATTCACAGCAAGAATAAGAGAATTGTGATGTGAAGGAAAGGGCTATGAAGACCAGAAATTATTGGTAACTCAGGATCCTTATTTAGTAGCCATTAGCAGAGCTGGACAACAGTTTCAACGTAGTCCAACTAGCCAATTAAGGAAACGAGTGCTAATTTTTTTTTTAAGTGGAGCGGGGAGACAGAGAGAGAGACACACACACACACACACACACACACACACACACACACAGAGAGAGAGAGAGAGAGAGAGAGGAGAGAGAGAGAGAGAGAGAGAGAGAGAGAGAGAGAGAGAGAGAGAGAGAGAGAAAGAAACAGAGACAGAGACACAGAGACAGAGAGACAGAGACAGAGTGTTGTGTGTGTGTCCTCCCCCATGATAAGCCCAGTGCTTTCTCTCACCCGGTCAGCAGCATCTGGAGAGGATTTTCTCCAGCAGACAGTAAAGAACTCGATTACATCCAGTTAACTGTGCTCTAAACTGATTATGCATGTGCCAGGCTAATGGATTACATTAGCAAGAGGAAAAATAACATCCAATCAATCTCAATTTGCTACAGACCACACCAGGGCCTAAGAGAAAAACTGGTTCGTGAACTCCCTCCACCCTGACCCAAAATGCTGGGGCTCACAAAGCCCCACTCGAGCAGCATTCTCTGGTGAGAGATGTGCATTTTAATCACAGCGAAGGACAGAAGGACTAAACTGCGTTTGGCCAGGGCACTCCTGCTACCTGAGACACTGTTTCCCTTGCTGTGTCTCTCTGCCAGTGAGGGACCTGGCAAACCTCAAGGAATCCGAACGACAATTTACCTTGAGGCTCACAAGATGGCTTTAGTCATAAAAATCCTCTAAGCTGTGTTGTCTGAATATGATCACGCCCATTTTACAGCTGAGGCCTCCCTGACTCCAAACCCAAGACTTCCTGCACCAGACTGCATGGCTTCCCCTCAGGGACCGAGAAGCTAGCCTAAGTGACGGCCCGCAGTCCTTACTGCACAGAATTCCACCTTGAGAATGCACTATCCGGTGGCAGTTTCATCAATCTCCCACATAGGCAGGGACATTGGGCCTGTAAACTCGGGGCCCATCATCAGACCGTGTTTCAAGGCTGGGATCTTCCATTCCCATTCAGGCCCATGGGCTGAGGGTAAAGGGCTGCTTCCTCACCACAGGCTTGAAAAAAGACTTCCCAGACCCAGTTCTCCATCTCCCTTCTTGGATGGCGGTGGTATGTTATTGCCATTAGTTTTCAGATCTTTTCATCTTCAAAGGAACATCCTTTAAGAATTCACTGTGACCCAGTGGAGAGGAGGCTAACTTGGAATTATGGAATGCTTCAAATTCCAATTCTGACAAGACAAATCAGCATGTGCAAGATCTTTTTTTCTCATTTCTGTAAAATGGGGATAACACCCTTGCACACTCCTCAGGTCCACCTCCCCCATCCCCCCACAGAGTTTTACAAGGCACAGATAAGATGCTTCTGAAGTGTTTTGAAAACTCAAGTCTTCTGTCAAGATCCTTAAAAGTCCTTCACATTAGGATCCCATCCTATCCTACCAGCCTTCATTATTCCTATGTCCTATGGTGAAGGCAATTTGGCTTTCTTCTCCGCCTAAATCTTGGTGCCTTTGCACCATTTCTTGCTCCTCAAATCCTATCCCTGCCACCCTTGAACTGTCCACTTGGTTTACAATTCCTTAAATAATCAAATTACCATCACCATATAAACGATTTAAAATCTATAAATTCAGTCTTGTATCTCCAATTACACATTATCAATCGGCTGTCCCTGAGACAGCCAAACTCAACACATCCCAGACTGAATTCATGACCTTTCTCCCTTTCTTCCACACTTCACTATTTCTGTTAGAAAGCCCCAGTATCCAACAATCCCTGACACCTAAAACCTCAGCACTATCTCCCTCTCAGCCCACGTGGCCAATCAGTCACCAAACACTGACACTTCTATGTACAATATCTGCATCTGACCTCTTCCTCTTCACCTAAAGGGTCACCTCCTTACATTCAAGCCTCCCCTCTCTTTTTGCCGAGACAACAGCTTGGTCTTCCCCACCATGATTCTCTCCACATTATCCTCCATCCTGCAAAGAAACTACTGCCCAGATAATTCTCTTCAAGCAGATGATTCTGTGAGCCAGTCACACTATCTTGTTCTTGGTTTCTCAAATGATGCTTCCTTTCCCAGATCTAGGCCTTTATACTGTTTATCCTCCAAAGTTACTATGCAATACCTTCTCCATCTCAAAGAATCCATCTCTTCAAGCCATAACTGAAGCACCATCTTCTGCAATGAAGCCTTTTCTGATCCTCCCCCATTTAATTTTTTTGTATATTTGCTTTGTATCTGTGCAAGGAATACTTGGGTATATATTGGTTTTCCAGTAGATTATAAGCTTATTGAGAGTAGGGGTTATTTTATTCTTTGTATATACAAAGCCTGGCACAGCATATAGTGAGTAGTAAAGATGTTAGTTATTGTATGATTATCATGCTGATGACATGAAATATCTAGAGAGGGCTCCAGATGGAATTGAACCTGGGTCCCAGTCTGGGTACAACTCCCTCTCAAATCTTCTCCCTCAGCACTAATGGGGAAATGGGAGGAGATCCTTTGGACTCCTCCTAACTGCAACTTGAAAGCATCAGGATACATTTGAGATGCCTGGACTAAAAATCTCTTCTGAATTATCTTCATTTGGTGAGAACAATTAGAAATCTTATCACTGTTTAAATACAATTAAGATATATTCTTTTGAGCTTCCATTTAACAGTACTGTGCAAAGAACCTCCATTTTAAGAAGGAAGAAAATGGAGGACAAATCACTTGATAATTTTTGCTTACTTAACATATGTGGTAGGGTCTGAATAGCTCCTAATAAATTGGGACTCCTTATAGTTATTATCCCATTCTTAACCATACCTGCAACATTCAAAGGAGGTTTCCAACCCTGTATTTCTTTTTCCCTCTGCCCCTCAAAAAAAGGAGCTCCATGATACATCCTTTAAAGAGGATTCCCAAAAATCACCAAACTGATCTGGATTAGCCATATTGCATTTCCAATCTACAGATTAAGAGGTTTTATCTCTTTTTATCTCTCAACTTAAAACAAGAATATGGAAGTAAAAGTGAAATTGGTTAAAAAGCTAATCTGAGCATAATTAAAATCTCCAAACAATACTCACTGCCATAATGATACAGGGCAGAGGAAGGAAAACGGTAGAAAAGAGGAGAAATGAAAAATAAAATGGAGGAAAATGGAAAGAGAGACAGAGAAAGGGGAAGAGAGGGAGAAAGGGGGAGGATGTTTGTGTGTATGTGTGTGCGTGCGCACGCGCATGTGCGTGGGGAAGATATGTGAAATGAGGCTAGTTAGATTTATGGCGATTTGTACCTGATTGTTCATACTAAAGCCATTATGGAATGATTAGAGAAAAAGGTGAAGCTTTAAGTCCAGTGAAAATCAATAGAAACGTCTGGAGCAATTCTGCCACTCGAGTGAAAGGACTATTTACAGTATCCGGAGCTCCTCTTGGGTTACAGCCTACAGAGTTGAGAGAAGGAAAAGGAGGGATGGAGGAAGGGCAAAGAACATAAAAGAGGCTTGGGCAGAAGGAAAACAATAAAGAAAATAATGAAAGACAAAAAGAAATGTAAGGAGCCAATAGAGGGAGAAAGAAGGGAAAAGGAGAGAAGAGCAAAAAGGGGGAAAGGTGAGATTGAAAGGGGAATAAAAAGGGTTGAGAACAAAGGGAGAAAAAAGAAGGAAGGCAAAGGAAAGAGAAAACAAGGAAGTGGGCATGAGAGCAAAGGCTAGAAACTATGCCTGAGTTCACAGCAAAAAAATGCAAAGGAAAGAAAGCAACTTGAAGGGAGGGAGCTGAAACTCAGCAACTGGACCCCATAATGAGACACTTCAGGTTATAGATGGAAGGCTCATCTACCTGTAACCTTCCAAACACCAGCCGAAGGCCTTTTTCATAATCAAACACCCTCAAGGTGAAAAGATCCATTTTTCTCTTGGAGGGGCTTCCCTCCATGGCCCGGACTGCTGCAGGAGGGGGAAAGAACAGTTGAGTTCTTCCCCTGCTACTCTAGCATCTTCCACTGGGCAAAACGACCCCGCTCCCAGGAAGCTCCAGGGCGTCCACTCCCGAGAAAAAGGGAACGAGCGTCTCTTACCTTGTACAGCTTCAGGCTTGCTTCGTGCCTCGAGTTGACCGTGTGGAGCCGGAGCTTCTCCAGACTATTAGTGTAGTAGTCACAGGCATTGCACTTCAGATGCACAGGGTTTCCAATGGCCACGCACTTCAGTCGCCACTCGTTGGCTTTCCCGCCTTCCTTGATGTGCGCTACCAGCTGGTACTTCTGCACGTGCTTGTCCGTCTTGCAGTGGAGCTGAAAATTGGCCTTGAGCTGGGTATTGTACCGGCAGAGCTTGCACTGATAGGAGTCCCCCATCACTGCCTTCCATTCCTCCTCAGGGAGGCCGCGCTCCATGTTCATGTGCAGGCCCAGCAGGTCCAGGCTGTCGGTGGTGAACTTGTTACACACCGCACACTGGAACAGCTTCAGGGACGGGTCATTGGTCTGCGTGAAGCTCTCGCCCAAGTTCATCAGCTCCTCAGACACCAGCTGCCCGCCCCCCAGCCGCATGTCTAGGGGTATTTCACCGCCCACTGCACAAAGGAGAGAGAGAAACCGAGTCAGAGAGAGCAACAGCTGGCTATCTCAGGGCCAAGGGCCTCCCGCGTTCAGTCACGCAGAGGTCTGTTTCAGGGAGGGAAGGAAGCCAAACCGGGCAAGGTGGCTCCACAACACAGAGACGCTCCAGAGCCTGAGGGGCTGCCCTTCGAGGCAGAGATTCTCTACATGGGGGCAACAGGATCCTGCATTTAGAACGGGACGGGCCCTTCCAGGTGTCACACACACCCACTGAAACGATGAGAAAACCGGGGCCCAAAGAGCGCCAGTGGCTTCAGAGCCACAAAAATGTTAAGGAGAGAGGATTAATACAGGCTGTCCCCAAAGTCTTAGTGCGCTCAGACTAGGTAGAGGATCCTTTGGTTGCGGGGAGAGATGGCTGGGGGGCCATCGAGATTCATTGCTGAATCTGGGAGTACAAACTGCCACGGGCACCTCTGCAGAGTCTAAAAGGCAGAAAACAGGGCAGCAAGTTGGTCAACGTCACAACAACCTTCTCCTTGGTCAAACTTCCAACGTTTGCCAGGATTTAAGTTAATCAAAGATTGGTGGATGGCACACACATCTGGAACCAGGACTGGGCTCTGCACTGAAGGAATGGTGGGCAGCCAAGTACAAGAAAAGAAGCATTATTCATTTTTAAGTCTTTCCCCCCTCCTTACAGTTATCCCCATCAATCTCCAATGCACCTCTGACCTGGCTAAACAAAAAGGGACACTCCACTCATGCAAAGGGAATTGATCGAGCAGCTTCTCATCTATGTACTACAAATGCTCCCCCCCATTAACTGGAATCGTACGCCTATCCACGGAATTTACTTCCCGGGCCCTCCCTTCTAAGACACACTCATACACCACTTCAGCCAGTTAGTGCTTTTCTCCCCCCTCCCTTCAATTGCTCTCGATGATGTTGCTTGCGTCTGATGAGTCTCTTAGTTGGTAACCAACCCGAGAGATGTTATTCTTTAATATTTTTAATATTTGGCCTATGGATGTTGCAATAGGAAGCGTCATGATTGAGAAAACATTTCTATGGGCTCTTTCCAACATCATGACTGTTTCTGAAGGCTAGGGAAAAATCTAAAAATCCACCCAAATCTTTTATCAGCACACATTTCAGAGAAGTTTAGAAGCTTGCCTTTGATATCTCCTGCCAGCCATGGTTGCTCTCAACATGGAAATGGCCTTTATTTTAGGACAAATTAAAAAAAAAAAAACCCAACGAATCACCTTCTTTCACCCTTCAATGTACCATAGTCAAATCACCTGAACCAAGATTACCATCCACAAAAATGCATACAATATCTACACACACACACACACACACACAAAAAAAAAATTTTGCCTGGGAAGAACATAAAACAAGAAACAAATATTTGTTTCTTTTCCATTTATGACCAGCAGCATCCAATCTCATTTTAAAAAACAAAACAACCTCAATATTACTCTAAAAGAGATTTAAGCCCTCAAATGCCAGATTAAAAATTAAAATTTGCCAACTCCAGTTGTCAACTAAGAAGGTATAAATCTCTCTCCCACTCCCCAGGTTCTTGACCTAAAATGAGTCAGTGAAAAAAAGGAAAAAAAGCCAGAGAAATGGATTTGAAACTATGAGTTCAGAAAACATTATTGGCCTAAATGGACTTCAGGTCCTATATCTCAAGGAGCATATTTGAGTGTCTGATAATAGGCAAAGTAGTGGGTGTCCAATGTCACCAAATAGAAATTTTATTTTTCAACCCAACAAATTTATACCACATTCCCTTATGCCAGAGACCAGCATACATCACAATTCATATAAAAAAGAAAAGTGGTTCCTTACCCCAAAGTCAACTGTGTCAAGTCTTGCAACCATTAGCAATCATATTCATCCATCCATCAATTAATTTAAAAAAAAAAAACACTCATTAAGTACCTACTATGTGCCAAGCACTGGGGACAAAACCAAAAAAAAAAAAAAAAAAAACCATTCAAAAGGCAAAACATAATTCCTGCCCCCAAGAATCTCCCAAAGATTCTGAAGTACTGTTTTAATATGCATTCCCTTCACATCATTACTTAAAAAGACAAATGACCTTGAGTTGAAGGTTGAAAAAAAAACCAAAAAAACAATATATGACAAGTCCAATTTTCCCCTTTAGACAGAACTTCATCTAAACTTTTCTGCTACTATTGGACTAGAGATTGGATTCTTACCCATTTTCCGAAAAGACTCAACTGCAACCACCCTAGGGTTCCATGAATTCCTTTGTTTAATAATATTTAAGTTAATGCTATTTCCAAAGAATGGTTAAAATGATAAACTTTAAGTATGGGGGTTAACTTTGAAACAAACAAAGATAGAAAAGATTCCTTTTTTTTCCTAATAAAAATCCAATAACCTGTAATATCTGAAGACTTCTTCCAGATTAAGAGCTACAACACCCCAAGCAAAGGTAGAGTAGGAAATTACAGTGATTTTTATTTATATAGATTTGCTTCCTATTACTGAGATCTCTTTGAGCTAAACTGTACAAACCCCTCACACTGAACGGGAGACTTGCCTTCTCAATGTTCCATACAACTGAAGCTCAATAAAGGCAATTTTTTATTCCCATGCCCACCTAGGGGCGTCATTTGAAATGTTATAGTCATACTATCCCACCTAGACCAAAAAACTCCCCAGATGAAGAAGAGCTCGGTAGTGGCCTGCCAATCACTCAATAACACCAGTCACAGTGCTAGCACTATGGAGATAGTTCTTGTTGAACTGGAGGATCATGATAACATTCCTACAACACTACTAAGAAGTCTATTCTTTCTGGAATCAAAATGGAAATAGAGATTATTGGTATGTTAGATTAAAAGATTATCTGTTGTTATTATAGGTCATGAAAATAGTCTGCTTTGATAATAGGCCCTCCTAATCTCTCTCTAGTTTTGGCTACATCTATCAATCACATCATGTTAGGAGTCCCTAACACGTCATGTTAGATGAGTCCCGACTGGGTTATCTTCTCTAACCACCTGCTTCTAGTCAGAATGGCACTAGCCCAAACACAAGGGGGTGATATTTTGCCCCTTTGGCTTGTTCTGCCCCTTGAATGGATGCTTTTCCCCATTCTTCTGTTCCCTATTTCTAGAATGCTCTCCCCTTCCTTCAACAGTGAATCTCTACCCAGCTCTAAGATCATTTGCTCCATAAACCCTTCTTTGATCTCCTTCCTACCCCGTAGCTGCTACCTTTTCTTTCCTCAAAACTTAGAGAGAACATTGGAGACTCTCCAATTCACTTATGCATTATTATGAATTATAGCTTTTAAAAATTGGATTGTAAGCTCTGAATGGGCAAGGAATTGTGTCTTCTCTCAACACAGTATCTCTTCCTGCACCTGGCACAAATACTTAATATATAGTGCTTAGAAAAACGTTTCAATGAATACATCTTAAATCCACAATTACCACCTCCCTTTTTTGGGGAAACCAGGTATCTTAAATAGGGATTAGTAGTGTGACAGACACAGATATACAAGAAGTCTACTTCTCCACCTTATTTCCAGTGCAGTCAGAAATTTCTGTGACCTAAAATCCCTATTTGTCCAACTGAAGACCCTCCCCCTGCCTATATTCACAAAACAAAGAATATCACCTCATCACTATCTAGATCTATCTAGGTTTTCTTTCATTTCTTCAAAGAACTACCTCTGGTTTCAAGTCCTCAAGGTAAAGTCACTACTATTCCTTCAAGCTATCTTTGCAAAACTTTTGGAACAATAAAACTGACAGCAACAGTCATGGTTTGATCATTTTGAGGGTCGATAAAAATCTAAGTTGATATAATTAAGCAAATTTAAATGCTTATATTTTAATATTCATTGGAATTTGAGAGTTAGCTTAAATGTTTGAAGCTAGAAAATATTACAAATTTAAACACACATCAGGAAAGAGACAAACTGAAAGTTATCACAACAATTCATCAAGATCAATGAGTATTAAAAGAGCATGGGTCAACACTTGAGAATCACTGGATTTGTTTCTATGGGCATAGGATGAAGGCATTCACATTTAGTTATCACTTCTCTATCGGGGATGGTTTAAGATACCTCATCCCTAACTTTGAGGGGCTCACATCATCATGGAAGATGGACAGAATGAGGGCAAGTCAGAAATCAAAGGTCCAGAGATAGAGGTGGAAGGAGAAAGGGGAAAGGACAGCTTTAAAAACTGGTCCAGTGAAATAACTTAAGTTTGAAAAAAAATGGAATCTCAAAAGGAGTGGTGCTTGCTTCTACATAACATGGTTTGCGGCATCCAACATACAGGAAGGACCAAAAGTTCTACATAAGATAAGACCAAAGAGAAGGGCACAGCAGGTAGTCCCTGGGTATACGGTATTCCGATTCAACATTCCTCCCTTTTCTAAAGTTATCTCCAATCTAAAAATGGCCATCAAGTCCCTTTCATCTTAGCTTCCAATTATTAGAGCTACAAATTTTTCTATAAGCCAGGCCTCATTTCTACAGTCAAAACTTTCAGAGTGATGAAAGCCCATTTACCAAGAGTTTAATCCAGGTTAGGTTAGCCTAATTTCCTTGTCCTATTAATTTGATCCAAGAAGTCACCCATCGATGTTTTAAGACTGAATTGTAGACTCATCCAGCATCATTCTTTTTGAGCAAAGAAATGGCAACTCAGTCCCAAATTCACTTCCGTGTATTCCGCACTCACCTCATCTTCTTTATTTTTTTTTGAGGGCTTGTTAATGAAAATTCTTGGGAAGCCCAAACGATGTTGACACAAATCTCAGCGGGCCTTGCCCCTCCGAGCCCTCCCTAGATGCAGTGCTGCTTCCTTCTTATGTAACACCTAACTACGATTTCCCATCATTCCCAGTAAGTGCTAAAAAAAGGTGAGAAAGATCACCAACATGGTGGAGGAGGCCTCAGAGAGCCAGAGACGGCAAAGGCAAGCACCCGAGAGTCCCAGAGCGCCCCAGACTCAGAACCGACACGGAGAGAGAAGGGAACGCCTCTACCTCGAATCAGTCAGTCAGCACTACTCAAATGTTTACTTGGTGAGTGAATGAGAGTAAATTAATGGATCCTTGTGTACCTATTTAAGGGATAAAAGGGGGAAGAGGAGGTGAAAAATACTTGGTGGAAACCTAAGGGACTAGGCTAGGGGCGCTCAGTTGTCGAGGGAAAATACAAATCCACGGGATCACCTCATCTCCCCCCTCTCCCAACCAACCCACCGAGTGAAAAATCAAAAGGGAGCCTCACCTAGAGCTGGGGTCGCCATTGCCGTCATGGGGCTGGTGGGATCCAGCTGAAACCCGCTCATCATGAACTGGGCCTCCGAGGCCGGGCTGTCCATCTTGAGGTTGGGCAGCGTCATGTTCTGGGCCAGGTAGTACTGGTAGAGCTCGGCCTCGGCCGGGGAGGGCAGGGCCCCGAGGCCCAGGTGCCGGTTGTGCTGCATCTGGGTCATGTTCTGCTGCAGAAGCATCATGTTGTGCATGTGCTTCTCGCTGGTCATGTGGATGCGGAGGTTCCTGGCCACGTTGGTCTCGTAGTCGCACACCTCGCACCGCCAGGTGGGCTTGGTTTTTGGTTTGGTGGGGGAGGGGGCCCCGCAGGTGCTGCCGATGTTGGCCGCGGCCGCCGCGGCCGCCGCAGCCGCCGCCGCGGCCCCGGCCGAGTGACTGAAGACTTGCTCGCCCCCCCCATTCTGCAGGTTCTGCATGTTGTTGAGATGCTTGTCGGACTGCATATGAATACTGAGGTTGCCTTTGGTAGTAGTCGAGTAGTTACAGACCTCACAGCGGAAAGGCTTGTAACCGCACGTGTAGCTCTCGCCCCGCGCCAGGCGCGGGTGAGGCTGCCCGCTCTTGCAGTAGACGCACGAGCCGCCGGGCTCGGGATGCTTCTCCTTCATGTGCGCCTCGAGCGTCTGCTGGTACTTGTAGTGCCAATTGCACTTGGGACACTTGAGCGTCTTGCACGAGTTCCGAGAATGCATCATGGTCATGTGCCCCCCCAGGGAGCGGGAAGAGCCCAGGACCGTGTCACACTTGGGGCACTCCACGCCGCTCCCCGAGGGGCACTCCCCCACCCCAAGCTCACAGAGGGCCCCAGCGTGCTGGTGATGGGAGAGGTAGCCCCCCTCGTCCCCCTCTGCGCTTTCATTTGGTTCTGGTGCTGTGGCATTGTCTTTATTGGCACTTTCATCCAGGAAGTCCAACCTCCTGCTGCCCTCTGCCACACTGGCCCTGACACCCTCACTGTTAAAGCTTAAACGATTCCTCCTGTTTGCACCATCAAAGACAGCAAAGGAAGAAGTAGAATTAGAACTAGTAGAAGCGGTGCTCCGCGACAGAGTCTGGAGCATGTTAGGCATTAAGGGAGAGTTAGAAATGCTTTGGTTTGAGAGAGCAAGGTCATTTTTGTTGCTGCCACCTGCCATGGCCCCAGACTCCTCATGGGGCCTGTCCTCCAACTCATCCTCCAACTCACTCGGAAAGAGTCCTTTGCAACCCTCATCTTCCTCCTCCTCCTCCTCCTCCTCCTCTTCCTCCTCCTCCTCCTCCTCCTCCTCTGCATCCTCCTCCTCCTCCTCTTCCTCCTCCTCCGCATCCTCAGCTGGCTCTGCCTTCTCTGAGAGGCTATCCTGGTCACCCACTTCTTGCTTCTCACCCTCTGCTACCCCAGGGTCCTTGCCCTCTGAGGATTTGGTAGGACTGGAAGCCAGGGGGCCCAGGGGGACTGAGGTAATTGGGGTCTTCAGAGCCGAGCTGGTCAGCCCGCCAAGGTTCAAGAGGGTCCCAGGCGTCAAGAGGCCTGACTGGGGCTGCTCGGCGGCAGCGGCCGAAGCGCCCGGGAGCGCCTCCTCCCCTTCCATCCGAATGCCGCTAAATTTACCGTAAAAGCTGTGTCCGGCCCCATGAGGTTAGCTGCGGAAACTAAAGGGTGCTGAAAGTTTTTGTTTTTTGGTTCCAGAAAACTTACAAGGGGTTCCTTGTCTTTGCCGATCCCTTGGATGATGGCGGAAATGTTCTTGTGACTAAGAATTTTCCGCTCCTCCTCGCTGAGGGTCATGCGGTGGTCGTGCACGGCGTGGGTCACGAACGAGCGGACGTAGCCGAAGGAGAGCTTGCACAAGAAACACATGAGGATGGGCTTCCTCTTCCCGTAGAGCACAAAGCCGTCAAACTTGGACAGGTCCACATTGTTGGGGACATCTTTGGATACGCAGGAGCTTTTGGCGGAACCATCGCTGTTCAGGTAATCCTTGTTGCTTTTGTGCCGCACATCAAAAACGCGGAAGCTGTGCAGGACGGGGCTGACGCCCGTCAGGGCTGAGGTATTCGGGAAGGCCTGCTCCGAGCCCTCGAACCATTTCCCGAAGGACGAGGCTATGTGGAACGTATTGATGATCTGGGGGTAGACCGGGGCGGCGGAAGAGGGCTCCCCCTGCTTACCCCCAGCGCTGGGCAGAGAGTTCAGAAAGAGCGCCGGGAGCGCCCCGCTGCCGCTGCCACAGGCCCCCCCACTCTGGACCAGCTGGCTGAGGCTCTCGACAATGTAGGCCGAGCCATCGGGCTGGTAGACTATCTCTCCAGCCAGGTTTTCCACGTCACTCTCCTCGTCCCCCTCCTCACTGGAGTCGCTCCCGCTCTCCTCCCTCAGGGGGAGCGGGGGGCGGGCGCTGGGGCAGTGGTGCTCCATGTAGGTCTGTAGGCTGGCGAAGGAGGCCGAGCACTCGTTGCAGCTGACCTCCTTGCCGGCGGGCTCAGCGGTGGGGCCGGCCGGGTGCGCGCTGTCCGGGCCGCGCTCATTGAAGGGGGCCCGCAGGCTGTCTAGGGGCCCGTGGCCGTCTGTGGCGGACTGCTCCATGCTACTGGGTTGGTCAGGGAGGTGGGTGCTGTTGAGTTCAGTCCATTGCTGGTGCTGAGGGATCCCACACCCATTGTCCTTCCCAGGGATGACAGGCGAGTCACAGCCTTCCATGGTAAGGCCTGCATGGAGCTTTCATTGCACCCAGTACGGTTCGGACCTGAAGAGAGCAGAGAGGGGGAGAGCAGAGAGAGGGGAGAGAGAGGGAAAGAGAGAGAGGAGGAAGAGAGAAAGGAAAGATGTTAGGAGGGCAAAGGCCAAGGTTCCACACAGAGCACTTTCAAGATGTTTCTAGCTATCCCCAATACAGACTCGGCCTACAGAGCAGTCGAGACCCTGACGAGCCCCCAAACCACGCAGACGCGCGCCTCCGGGAGGCGGTGATGGGAGGGGAGGTTCCTACAGGTGTCCGTGGTGGGGTAAGCTAGTCACGGGGAAAAGGAGAGAAACACAAGAAATGGCTTTTCTGCCCTGCGGCTTCCATCGCCCCCCGAAAATCCCCCCAACGGAATTTCGATTCTTCAGGGAGATACTGTTAGCGTAAAGAGCAAGAGATAACAAGTACAAGAGGGGGAGAAAGGGCCCAAATCAAAAGCTACTGAGAATAAAATCTCACTAAATTTCAAAAAAATTCAATCTAGGAAGTCAAGAATGTAATGTGTATGTATGCATGATCCTCAGAAATCCAAGTACTTTTAGCTAACTGATTTAATGTGATTTTTAGTAGCCACAATTCTATCCCGAAGTCTGAATGGGGGAACCTTACTTAGGCGCTCTTTGACTTAGCTCTGGATGGCAGCTACCGCCCCCAGTTCCAACTCAGTAGCTTTACGAGCCCTCATTCTCTCCAAAGCTCAGCAGACCACCGGCCCCACTGGCCAAATGGGAAACCGAGGCACCCGGGGTAACCGTTTGCTACATGACTCTGCCCTTTGAGAAACCCAGTTCCTCTGCCTCTCCCCACTGCCTCGGGCAGGCCGCATCTTCTCCCAAAAGGCGCCGAGCTCAAGCGTGAGAACACTGGCGGGCTTCGTCGGTGACGCCCCTTTCCTGCCTGCCAAGCCCCGCACTCTCAGGGATGGCCGCTTCGGCCTCCCCACATCATTCGGCTGCTTTTCTGCCGAGGGTCTGAGCCGACCCGAGACACCAGCTGTGCTCGGGAGCCATTCCCTCGCACACCTGCCTCTCGGTTATCATACAGTAACTAAGCAGCTGTCCTTCAACCCCGAGGCTTTTCCATTTCAGAGAGGAAAGTATCATTGAAGTGCATTTGCCCTTTGAGAGACACGCATCCCCAGGGAGAGCGGCGTCGGATTCCCCGCCATCACTCCATCTCTCCTCTAGCATCCGCATCACAGGGGCACTGATGCAGGAGCCACAGCGCTCCCGCAAGCCGGGCTCCCAGCCCAGCCCCGCTCTCCAACTGGGAGCTCCCAAGGCACCGCAGCCCCCTGCCCCTCACTCCCTGGGTACAAGCAACTGTGCACACGGCTTCATGTGGCTTCAGAAGGGATCGGTGCTGGCTCTAGGGGGCTTGTGTGTATGTATATGTGTGTGTTGTATGTATGTTGTGTATGTGTGTGTGGTGTGTACATGTGTGTTGTATGTACGTGTACAGGTGTTGTGTGCATTTATTGTGTGTGTTGTGTGTACTGTGTTGTATTACGTGTACATGTGTTGTGTGCATGTATTGTGTGTTGTGTGTACTGTGTTGTATGCACTGTACATGTGTTGTGTGTATGGTGTTGCATGTGTGTACATGTGTTGTATGTGTGTTGTGTGTACTTGTATGTACGTGTACACGTGTTGTGTGTACGGTGTTGCATTGTACATGCATTGTATTGTGTTGTGTGTACGTGTACATGTGTTGTATGTATGTGCACTGTGTTGTGTGCATGTGTATGTGTGTACTGTGTTGTGTGTATGTATACACGTGTTGTATGTGTGTGCACGTTTTTGTGTGCACGTGCACATGTTGTGTATGTGCGCATGTATGTGCGTGTGTTGTGTGCACGTACATATGTGTGTTGTGTATATGTGTGTGTATGTGTTGTGTATATGTGTGTGTGTTGTGTATATGTGTGTATGTATTGTGTTGTGTGTATGTGTACATGTGTTGTATGTATGTGTGTTGTGTGTACGTACATATGTGTGTTGTGTATATGTGTGTGTTGTGTATATGTGTGTATGTATTGTGTGTATGTATACATGTGTTGTGTGTATGCATGTGTGTGCGTGTGTTGTGTGTACGTACATATGTGTTGTGTGTATGTATGTGGTGTGTATATGTATGTGTGTGTTGTGTGTGTGTGTGTGTATTGTGTTGTGTGTATGTGTACATGTATGGTTTTTCTTCCCCCTTCCCTTTTCCTAGTCCTGATGCTAGCCTAGAGAATGAGCCGACAGCTCCCCCACGGGAAAGGACTGGGAACACAGCGTACGAGTCTCCAGGGAAAGAACTTTTTTGCAACCAAGCGGCAGGCTTTATTTATCTAAAGGCACATATGCTCAGAGCCGCCACGCCTACTTATTGGAGTTCTCGGAGCTCCATGACAACAAAAGATCATTGTCTCTTATAAAAAGACACCCCATCCTTCCCCGCTTCAGCCTAGGATACTCTGGGACCAAAAGAGAAATCCAAAGGAAGGACCGGCTCCTTCCTACCAGGCTCCGTCTGTGCGGAGCTGTGGGCGACTCCCCTTCAGCCCGGACGGGATTGGCCGAGAGGCCCTTGATTGACAGCTCGGGCCAAAAAGGTTGGTAGGGCCGACGGGGCGGGAGGGTTAACAGCCTGATTGTAAAATCAATGTCATAAATGCTTGGTAAGTTACAGGAACATGCGGGAAAGGGAGGCCGCGATTGATAAAGGAGCGCAGCTTTGATGCTGCACTGGGGACTTGTTTATTGACAGGAAAGCCAATCTCCTCTCCAGGCCAGGCCAGGCCAGAGAAACCTGCAAGCGTTTACCAATTAATTGGTGGGCTTTTCTTCCTCTGCTTCTCTCTTCCTCCCCCTCAACCAACTGTCCAGTTAAAGAGCTATGGCTTGAGAACCACCGCCCCAGCAGGAGAGCCTTCCTCCTCTCTGGGCCCGCCTGGCCTCTCCTCCCGAGGGGCGCCGCCTCCCTGGGGATGGGCCCCCCGGGGGAGGGGAGCGCCCCGCACCTAACAGGGCACCGACAGGCCGCAGACACCCCGGAGGGCCGGCCCCCCACCCGGACTCGCCCCGCGGTGGTCGCCGGCGCCCACTCGGCCTTCTCGCCTGTAACTTTTTCTTGGAGAAAACCTCGGCCACGCAGGTGGTTCCATGCTCTGTGTTCTCTGGGGGGGAGACTGTGAGAAGTACGGGGAGGGGGGCCGCGGAGAGGCCCAAACGATGAAGACATCTGTCTTCTGATCCCAGCCGTCCACAAACACCTCTGTGCTCCTGACACTTCCCCATCCTCTCCCTCATCCCACAGTCTCTCTTGGCTCCCTTGCTCTGTTTATCAGCCAGTCAATAAGAAAAAGGTAGTTCTTACTTAAGGAGGCAGGAGTCAACTCGTCAGGTCGATCAGCACTCTGTCTGTAAACACGGTTTCCCGTAAAATCAATGATCTTCAGTTACAGAGAGCAGTCTGAGAACCCTAAGAGTCCCTGGGCTTCCACGGGCTACACAGTCAGCTGGAGTGAACAGCCCCCTTTGTTCAATCTCTCCTCCAGCCTCTCAGCCCCTTTTCTCTCCTTTTATTACCTTTTCCTATCCCTCCCTCGGCCTCCTCCTACCCACATTTCCATTAAAGCCTCCTTTACTCCAGAACACTTGTCAAAACCCAAAAAGGCTCAAATGGGACAAGTTCGAGTCCTACAAAGTGCATCACATGAATAGGGCCATTGAGACCAGGCCCTCCTCTCCACAGACCCCCAAAGGCACTACCTTCAGAAATATACTCAGGAACAGCAAATGGGTCTGAGCTCCAGTTCCCCCCAAAGGAGCCTGACGCCTTCACCCAGAAGGAGCCTCCCTGTGGCCTCCCTACTTTTCCTGGAGGCTGCCTGCTTGCTCAATGCATTTTAGCAAATATCAGTCTTTACTTTTCACCTAGCTGATGCTTGGGACCACCAGCCAACATCTATCACCTTGTGTACTCCCCAATATATTCTATCAATACTGATAAAACCGATAGTTAGGAAGTCTTCCTTGCTCAGCAAATGACAAAACTCCAACAGTCAGGGGCTTTTCAAATGCAACCTTAAGCATTTCAGATCTTTCTTAAAAAAGAAAAAATAAAACCAACAACAACCAAAAAAACTCTTCAAATTACAGAAGCACAAGGAAACCGAGTATAGTGGAGGGAAGGGGGCTGGGAGTGGGGTGGGGTAGTTAGTCCTGCTGTTGCCCAGGCATCCTGAGAATTAAATATGAACAGTCGTAGTGTGTAATTTTAAATTGTTAATTAGCGCAGGGTTAATTAGGCGGTCCTTTCACAAGAGGCTGTTTGGCAGTAAACCAAGACTGGAAGCAATGGAAAGGAAGGAAAAACAAAGGGAAGAGAGACAGTGAGAAACGGTCCCCTCTGTTAATAACCCATGTGGCATCATGAAAAAAAAAAAAAAAAAAAAAAAAGAGCTAAACAGGCAGGAAAGAAATTTCTCAACTGTTTCTCAAGGAAAGAACCCCTGAGGTTCTAGCTATTAAAAATGCTCCTCTCGTGGGAAGCCTTCCTCCTAGCGTCAGCACTCTGGCATCCAAGTGCTCGTCCCAGAAGCCGAAAATGGGCTCACCAGCACCCAGTGGATACTTCTATACACTGCAAGGTTACACAGCATTGGCAATCTCTAACATCCACACGTGCAATCAAGTAGCCGGAAATGCCGAGTTCTGAAAAAGGGAAATGCTCCAGAATTCCCAACTCTGTATCCTAGAAGCAGGTTCTGAGCTTAGGGAGAAAGTGAAAGTGGGTGTGTGTGTATGGGAGAAGGGGGATGGGGAAGGCCACCCAAAATGCCCTCTGAGAAAGATGCCAAAGAAGCAGCCCAATTCTGTGACAAGAGGAAGGAGGAAGGGGGCATGCCCGGCTCTGTTCTCCTAGAGCAGTTTCCCATCCTTCGCCCTTCCCCACTGTTTCAGTGGCTGCTATGGCGACCAGAGAAATGTTCTAAAATCAAGATGAGCCGAGTTCAGGTCCCATCCCTGACACATGCTGTGCCATCCTGGCTCAATCACTTTACTCATCAATTGCCCTCAAGGCAACAGATTAAGGTTACAAGTTGCAGAGCAGAACTGCTTCCTTTACCAGTGAAATGGCAATAAACTGGTGATTAAAGGTGAGCTTATTCCACTGGGTAAGAATATGCCATCAAGGTGCTTATTTTCCTAAACAATGGAGAGATGTCAGATAGATGGAGCATTAAGCGTCTGGTATGGGCCAGGAGCTGTGCTAAATATTGGGGATACAAGCAAGTAATCCTTGCCCTTGAGAAGCTTACATTCAACTAGGGGAAGACAATATATGAAAGGGACTCTGAACAGTGGGAGTAACCCACAGGTGGTAGCCTGGGGAGACAGAGGGACAAGGAGATGATTGCATATAATAATATTAATACTAATATTAATATTATTATTAGCTGTGTATAGACCCTGAAGGATGACCCATGGAAAGACAGTGTTCTTTCCCCTTGGGACCTCCCCCTCCAAACCATGCAGAGTCAAGAAACCTAAAGGGAAAGTCCACAGGCAACTTGGTTGGCTTCTTGAAGGGGATTTATGGGAGGCTAATGACAAGAGTCACATGGATAAGAAGAGTTGGATGGGTACCATAGGAGGGAGAACCCAAACTGATAAAACTGTAGCTCCATCAGAGCACCCAAGGGTCAGAAGCAAGGTGGAGCAGAAAGAACACGGGACTTTAGAGAGGCGAGAGTCCCAGCTCTGCAGTTCACCAGCCCTGTGACTTTCAACAAATCACTTCATGTCTCTGAGGTCCAACTTCCTCCATATGAAAAGCTAAGTTGCAAACTTTGTCTCCCTCCCTCTAGGGCTGTTGTGATGACAAGGACTTGCTAACCTGAAAGTCCTCAATGGCCAAAGGCAGTCTAGCAGCTTACAGGTGGGTTTCTCCCCCTTTGGAATGGTTGAGTTAAATACCATACTAAAGTGGGCAGAATTCCAAGAAATTCAACAATGCTGACAGGCATTTCCCTGAGACACTATTATGCATCTGAATTTGAACAGCATATTTCATTAAATAAATGTGAACCAGCCCTTGTTCTAATAAGGAGGTACTCCCACTGATGATAACTACATGAAAGGGGGTCAGGTACCACCTTAGAAAGAATGAATTTCCTTGACTCTGCAAAGCACAAGTGAAATGAAATCCAGAATAATCAGTGCCTTGAGGAAAGGGAGAAGGCCACGACGTCTGCATTAGTTGGGCTGGCAAAACAGATTCTGAGAGCTTTAAGCTCACCCAAGGGGACAGGAATCAGTTTCATCCACCTTTCAATTTGGTGGGCACCCTGTGGAGGCATCAGGTCCATATCTGTGCCCCAAATGGAGAGGAGTAATAACACTTTTAAGGATTTCAAACTATTTTACATCATTTTATGTGATACCCCATTCTCCTGTGACACAGGTGCTATAAGGACTGTTGTCCCTATTTTTACAGGATGGGGCGAGGTTTGGAAAAGTTAATGTACCCTATGTCGTATGAGCCAGATCTGAGCCCCGCTCCACATCTAGCCCCCTACCCACTTCCCCATTCTGCTGAACTCCCGCTATCAGCACCACACAACCTGGAGGTAAAATGCAATCCCATTGGCCCAGATTTTCCAGCAAGTCTGCACTTGTATTACTTTAATGGGGGACGGCCAGAAAACGCACGCATGATTTAACAGCTTCTTCATGCTAAGGAAGAGTTGAAATGTCCAGGCCCACTCGCCTCCTGTTGGCTAATCATTTCATCTGTGCTATTTCCAGTACAAACATAAATCAGTCTGGAAGTGAAAACTGCTTGCTCAGTCTGTTTTGTGAGGAATCTGCAATAACCTCAACGTTGTGGTTACCACACTGTCATGGAGCAGAGGAGGAACAAGTGAGATCAAAAGCAGAAGCGGGCCAAGCAGACGGCTCCGGGTGCTGCAAGACGAGCCGGGCCTCCATCAGCACCCAGCCCAGACCGAGAAGTTCCACAACCAGCGCAAGCGGCGCTGTTACACTCTTCCTTATACAACCAACAAGGTGGCTCACGAAGCCATTCCCTACCTCCACTCCCCAAAGCCCCCAACTGTCCCCCCTGAAGCTCCCTCCTGACCCCACCAGGCCTCATCCTCATGTGGCTCCAATCTGGGCCCTCTGGCCCAACATCCTTCACCCTCGTCACAACTTCCCATCGCTCTCACTCCATCGAGCCCCTTTCCCACCCCTCCATCAAGACCCTGAATCACTCAGTCTTGCCCACTTCATCCACTGAATCGCCATCTCTGAATCCGAGTCAGAAGGCTCAATGAGCAAATCATCCAAAAAACGCTTAAAAAAATAATCCCCTCCTTCCCTCCAGACCTAGAGTCAGGAGTTCAAATCTGACTGCAGATACTTCCCCCTCACATAAGTCACATAAGCCTGCTTTGCCTTGGTTTCCTCATCTGTAAAATGAACTGAAGGAGGATATGGGCAACCACGCCAGTGTCTTTGCCAAGGAAACCCCACATGAGGTCATGAAGAGTTGAGGCAGACACAACTGAAAAACAGCTGAACAATAAAATTATCCAACAAGTCAGTCACCCAGTTTCTGCCTGAAGACCTCTAGTAAGTGCGAACCCTCCCCCCACAGATCCTCAGCCTTCTTATTCCAGATGTGGACAGCTCTAATTGGAAGACAGTTTTTCCTTACATCAAGTTCTATCAAGTTGGTAGGCATATATTAAGCACCCACTATGTGCCAGGCTCTCTACTAAGAGTTGTTCAAGGCTACCTTTGCTTCTTTGCACTGCCCACTCACTGCCCCTCCTCCCTCTGCCTCTCATGCCCATCAGAACAAAGCTAATTCCATTTCCCAATCGAAAGTCTTCAAATGTAGAAAGACCACTGTTTCCCACTGGCTAAACATGCACAGTTCCTTAAGCTGAGCTTCCTAGGGCTCTTGCCCCATTCTGGCTGCCTTCTTCTGGACATTCTTTTGCTTGTCAACATCCCACCTGAAATATGGCACAAACAGCTCAACGCAAGACTAGAGACGCAGGCAGACCAGGACAGAGAATCCCAGGACAATCCCCCATAATCTGCCCCTCTTACTGCAGCCTAAGAGATCTCATCGCCTTAGCGGAGGGTCCCAGCACAAGGTTGACTCACAGAACACTTGAAATTCTCTAAAGTTCCTTCTCCCACGGCCTCCCTCTTTCATTTGCCCAAATCCTGCAATATCCTGCACTGGATAGCTGGTTCTTTTGAACCCAAGTTTAAGACTTCACAACATACTGGCACAGGTTCCTCCATCTTTGCCTCCTCACCCCCAGAATAGCATGACAGACCTGATCAGACGTTTTGATAAAAATCTAGCCAAGTGTCAGCGACAACAATCCCCCGATCTACTGGGCTGGTAACCTTGCTTAAAAAGAAAAAAAATTAAAAATCTGGGATAACCAGCTCTTGTTGAAGCCACGCAGGCAGGCAGGCAGCTAGCTGTTTCCGAATCCACTCTTGAATGCTAAGTTCTAGGATTCTGTTGGGGGCAGAAAGGAAGGGCGCTGGGCCTGAGTTGGGATAACTCATCTTGCTGAGTTCAAATCTGACTTCAAACACTTGTTAGTTGTTTGATCTGGCCAAGTCACTTAATGCTATTTGCCTCAGTTTCCTCATCTGTAAATTAAGCCAGAGTAGGAAAAGGCAGACCACTCTGGTATCTCTGCCAAGAAAATCCCAAACAGGGTCATGAAGAGTCCAACAAAGGATTTTTCAGGATTTTTTTCATGAGTCCAAGTCAAGTTCACTGGCCTGCAGTTTGCAGGCTCCATTCTCCTGCCTTCTTTGAAAACCGGGGCTTTTGCCCTCCTCCAATCCTCTGGTATGTGTCCCTGATCTGTCAAATTATCGTCAAAAGGGGCCAGTGATCCTCTGCCATGTCCCTTCAGTCAGTGCCAGAGGAGGCTGGTAACTTGAATTCTTCAAAGGCAAGAATGTGCTTTCTTACTTATCTTAGGTTTTAACTTCCTATTAGTCATTTGTGGCGTGCCTTTCCTAGCCCCAAAATCATTCTGCTTATCAGAGAAAATGAAATCAAAATAAGGATTACGCAGCTTAGCCTTCTGCTGATTGTTTTTGTCCCATTCACCCTGAGCTGGGGGCTTTCAAGTCTTTAATATATCATGCTCAAATTTATTTTCTTTACGTCTCTGTCTCTCTCTGTCCCTGCCTTTTGTCTTTATTTTTTCCGTAATGCCCAACCCTCTTCTTATAAGACTTTGTAATTATTTTATTCATCCTATTACCTGCCTTCCTTTTCCTCTCAATACAACTCTTTAAAAAAAAATGTAAATTGTCTAATCCATTCCTATAGAACTCTTTAGACAACTTCCCTTTTTCCTATTTCTAGAAACTGTTTCTCTTTGTGACTACAATATGTCACTCACAAGAGCCATTCTTCCCTCCAGAGTTGGTTTTCCTGAAAGAATTTTAATTCATGGGACCCCAACTAGCCTTTCTTTGCAACCAGTGAAATCTACGCTCCTCCCACACAAGTCCATACCCTCCCCAGGGACTTTTTTGGTTCATATCAGATTATGCTCCTGTCATTAAAGAGATGGAGTCATTTTTTTTCTCCCATTAAGAGAGTCATCATGTCCAACCTGGCAACCAATTCCTTTCTGTTGGTGATAACTGGGGGAGGGGGGAGAGAAGGATCATCCTTTTTGATTTTCCCACTCTTTGAAGGATGAAATTGTCATTTGGAAAACACACACATTATTATATATTATTATAATTGATAAGCCATTTGATGACTTTTTTCCCTTTGGTTACTTCACTCAATCTGCTCCTACTTTTCACTCAATAAATACTTTTCACCTTCCACATCATGCAAAAGACTGGGATTACCTAGTTCTAATCCATTTTACCTTCTAGGTAGATGGAGGAAGGTAGAACCCACCTACCTTCCTCTTCTTCACTCAGGGGGATCACCGCCTCTATACATTTCTTTTGGTCCTTCTCTCTCATTACAAAACAAACACTTCCCTTCTATTTACAAAAACTAAAACTGCCAACTTTATTCTAGATGCTATCCCTTCCATCCTCTGGAACTTCATCTTCCTTCCCTTTTCTCCCTCACTAGAGACTTCCTTTAATCTCTCTCCCTCTTCTTTAAGACAGTGGTTTCACTATCTATCTTTCTTTTTTAAGTCATACATTCCTTTGTTTTGTTTTGTTTTGTTTTTAAAACAACTTTACATCTGGCTTCCACTCCCACTAGTCTTCTGATAGACTTTCTCCAAGGCCTTGGAGTCTCACTTTGCTCATTAGTATTCCTGCTAAGCAAATATGGTAACTTTCTCTCAGTCATCATTCTCCTCCATTTTTCTCCAATACTAGTAGCAATCTTCTTAGAACATAATCTTCTTATTATTATTTCCTGGTTTTTCCTCTATCTTTTTGAACCTTTCCTTTTCTGTCTCTTTCTCTTCCTGACATTTGAACTAAGGGTGTCCTCCAAAACTGTCCCTAATCTTTTGATTTGTTTCTCTCTCCACTTGGCTTAATGAGCTCATTATTAGTAGTATTATTAGTATGGTTTCAGCTCTTTCATTTATCTGAATGACTCCCATATCTTTATCTCTGCTCCTGACTTCATACCTCCTACCTAGTCTCTTATCACCAATCAATCCACAAGCATTTATTAAATGTCCACTATGTGCAAGGAACTCAATTACATACACAAAAATAGGGGTGGGGGCCAACATAGTCACAATTTGCAGATAAGGATATACAGAATATCCTTCCTCCCCAACCTTTTCCTCTTTGTTGATACTGTTTCTATCACAGTTTCCTTTTTGTGCCTTTCTCTTCTCTCAATTTATCATCTCCGATTTATCCTGTGTATAGCTTGTTTGTGCATAGCTATTTGCATGCTGTCTCTTCCCCATTTGAATGTGAGGCCCTTTAGAGCCAGGACTACTTTTTTTTTTGGAGGGGGGGGTGGACGGGGGGAGGTGGATGGTGTTTTTGTATCTCTAACATTTAGCAAAGTATGATGCAGAGATGAGGCACTTGATAGACGTCTAAAAATCATGTTACTTTTCCCTGATCCCTATTATATTTATGATTCTATTTCCACTGCCATTACAGCCCTCATCCAAGTCCTCACTGTCTCATCGCCAGGCCATTCTGACTGCTACTCAATCTCTCCCTATTCTCTAATTCATCATGTAGATAGAAAGATAAGGTATTTCCTAAGCCATGGTTCCATGTGCCAGCTTCTTATCTTCTAAAATACCCCTTTTATAAAAATCAGAGGCATTTGGTGGGTGACCAAATCTTTGCGTCTCACTTTGCTCATCAGTAAAATGGGAACTACAGCTATCATGTCTACCTCAAGGCTATTTGTAAAGGTCAAACAAGATAAAGCAGTTAGAACACTTAGAATAGATAATAGTTGATATTGGTAAAGAGTTTCGTAAATATGTGCTATGTAAATATCAGTCGTCATCATCATCATGAGACATATTAATCTTTAGGGGTTCTTAGAAGAAGTGTCGATACAACATTTGCTTGGTCAAAAGTAGGAAGATGAGTCAACTAGACTTCTAGGGTTCTGATTAGGCACTTCCAAATCAGCACAAAATCATCACTTGCATAATGCATGCAATTGCTGTTGATAAAAGGCCTCATCAACTAGAGAGAAAGTTGAATGTGGATTTCTTTCTTCAAGGAACTCTACTTGGGACACATTCAAGAGGGATCTTGGACAAGAGAGGAAGTAGACCACACCTTCACTTCTTCCATAATTATTGTGATGATGATGAATATTATCACCTATGGCAGATATTTACACAGCATTTAAATGATTATAAAAATTAATGGTCTCATTCTCTTCTCCTGTTTTTCATAGTTCAATATTCTCTGAAATGGTAATAAAGACCAGGATAACCACCATTCTATGCTCTGGGAGAGAGCTTGTGTGAGTTGTAATAAGATTAAAGATCCGTCATATTGTGTCTCTTCTGGTAACGAACTGGTCCTAACATAGAAAGGAATCCACTGCCAGCGCATCCCTGAAGTCTTTCCAACCAACCTGCTGCGCCCAGGCCGGAATGGCCCGGGCTCACTGGTGCATCAGCTTCGGGAGCTCAGGGTCGCCCTTCTGTCATGCCCGGCCTCAGCCTCTGTCTGCTTCCCATGTGGTCCTTAAATTCCTCTAACCAGAAGCCCATTTAATTTCTTTGAAGGCAATAAGTTCTAAGTGTAAGGATCATTGGACTGGGAGTCAAGTGAACTGAATTCTAGCTCAGATAATTATTTGTTCTTGTCAACTGAAGAACAGTCCTCTAGAGAAACAGTCTGCCATCGAACTAAAGAATTCTACGACCTTGGTCAAGCTTCCTTCTCCTCTCCTGTAAACTGAGGATACTTCCTGTTCACAGCCACTTCCGAGTTACAAGCAACGTATTTCATAAACAAAACACTAGGTCAATAAGAGTCGTTATTATCATTAGGGTTATTAACAGGACAAAATAGCCAGCAGAAGGCAAGGTGAAAGATGACTTTGGGTAAAGGAAGGGTTCACTTGGCAGGCCACTTCAAACTGACCCTCTCTGCAAAATCAGCAGGAAGAAAGCCCCACACAGGGCTTGCCATTGGCAGCTCGCTCTGGCACAGGGTTCCGGAATTGGCACAGTGACAATGCAAACATGGGTTGCCCCGTGAAGGCTCATTAATAGGGCAACACACACACACACACACACACACACACACACACACAAATCAGCACAGCAAGTTCTTCAGATCTTCATTAGCTTATTAGCATAAACAGCTTTTCAAGCTACCAGGAACAAAAGGACATGCTAAACAAAACAGGAGTAGAAGCCTGAGGCTGAGTCTTGGGCATGGAAATAGAGAGGGCCATCCCTAGAAAAGGCTCAACCACCCAGCGTCCAGAACAGACTTCCAAGGCTCTCTGGTCTTTCTGTCGCTGCTTCCAATTCCACTCCTGTTTCATCTCATTAGTCATTATGTCCTACTTGGAAGACTTCCTTGGAATACCTAGATCATCTAAACAATTTCCTTTCCCCATCCTCTGAATCCCTAAAAGATTTGGAAAAATCTCTGTTCAATTTCTGGAGCCAGAGTTAATTCCAGTTTCTGTTACTCTCTCTGCTACAATGTGAGAAAAAATAAAATCAAAGATTTTGAAGGTGGGTCTCAGGCCACTAGTTCCATTAAGACTCTTGAGTTCATATCTGAAATGCTTCCAGAAATCAAATTAAATTAAATACACTCCAATTATGATAACCAAGTTTGGCCCTGGAGAAGAAATGAGAAGATGAACCATCCCTCCTTTCTTCAGAGGTTGGGATGGGGAGGTAGGGGGATGGCACACTATAGCTATGAAACATTACATACACTGACAAGTTTGGTGGATAGGTTGATTCATTTTGCTGAACTGCTTCCTCTCTGTCCATTTTTCCATTTTTTTTTTTTAAACAAAGAATGGTTTACTAGGTAGAGAGAGAGATATATTTGGAAAAGGTAATTTTTTAAAAGTGACAATTAAAAAAACAACAACAAAAGCTTTCAGATCCCAGTACTGACCATACATTTCTTATGGTAATTAGGATACCCAATATTTGCACTGTTCCTTTCAATTAAGAAAAAATACTAGTGAGAAATGTTTAGCTTTGGGCCCCTGAAAAAGATTTGCTCAAGTAATTAAGCCATAGAACAAAATAAAAGTCCTTGAAGATCTAGAATAAGAAGAATTTAATATTTCCCTAATCTGGTGAAAAGTTCTTTAAAGATACCAAGATCCTCCATTTTAAAACATGCACACAAGACAGTTCTGATAAGATCTCTAATGACAATACATTTTGGTTCAATATCCCATATAGGCATTAAAGGATCTTTGCATTAATTATACTTTGAATTCACGCATTCAAATGCTATTTAGACCTAACAACTTAGTTTGAGAACTAGCATCCTTACATATTTTCCTTTAATGACTTCCTGCACACTCTGGTCCCAGGAGAAAAATTGCTGGTTCAAGTCATAAAATGTGATCAATTTCGATCAAGATCCTGTGGTGAACATCTAAAATGAGGAGGGGGTGAGAAAAGCTGGGCTCATAGGCTGATCAAACAGGGAGGGAAGGAGAGAGGAGAGAGGGAGAGACGGACAAACAGACAGACAGACATCTGGAAAAGAAATGCATTTCTCTATCTGGGCCCCTCCTTTTTTTCCACCTCCAGTTCCTAAACAATTCCAATCTCAGGTGGCTTAGAAATGGGACAAAGGCTTCGGCAATTATCCCCACAAGTTCTACAAGGATTTCAAAGTTAAGAAAGAACTCTGACCAGCAAACTAGGATAATTTCACTTTTATTTTTCAATATCCCTTTTTCTGCTGCTTATCCAAAAACTCCACTAGAATCAAAGCCAATAGAGCAACCCAAATTTCTTGAGGGAGATGGGAGAGAAGAGGGAAGGAGTTTTCAGTAGCTCTGGGGTAGGAATGAACCCTTAGGAACTAGTGTGAGAAACTCTATGACAAAGATGAACAAAAATTATTCCCTCAACACCTGTGACAAAGACCTGAATAAGCAATCTCTGCTCTGTCACAGACAGATCTTGCTTCTGATATAAAACCATTAGGATCAACATTAACAAAATGCCCCTCCCCTAATAAGACAGAAGTCGCTCTATAATTCAGTCTCCTCTGACAATCAACTCCAGGCGAACCAATCTAAGTTTGATACATCCTGTTGTTCCAAGGTTGACTTTTTTGTGATCTTTAAGCCCCGTCCATGTTGCCTCCAAAATGGCATTTTAATGCCTCTGTTCCTTTGCCATTTTGCCTCATTTTCCATTCTCAGCACCACCAGCCCTCACTGACTCTTGCCTAGATAACTAATAGGAGTCCCTTCTGTTTTCCTTGGCTTGTCAAATCTCCCCAATTCATACAGCCATCACAATCGCCCTCAGATTCCCTTTTGCAAGCATTTCTTGAGCATTAAACAATCAAAAAGTATTTATTAAGAACTTACTATATATGCCTGGCACCGCACAAGCCCAGAGATATAAATACAATGACTACAGCAAACCTTACATGCAAGGAGCTTATACTCTACTAGCAGAAATACATAGATAATTTTAATACAAAACACCAAGTAACTGGGAGGTGGTAAGAGATCATGTTAGCAACTAAACATTACAGATCGTGGATATTCAGCCAATATTATTCTCCTTTCAAAAACCTTTAGCGGCCATCAGCATCCTAAAGGAAATACACAGTACCAACTTTTTAGCATGACATTCAATGCTCTCCACACTATAAACTATTTTTCATTCCTCTCCAGCAAGTACCCCACCCTCCTGTCAGACTAGACCACCCAGCATTCTTCAAACATTCGAGTCATCACACATTTAAAGGTGTCTGCTGGTTTCTTGCTTCTCTGCCTTGGCTCATGCTTTCATCACAACTAGGAAGTTCTTAGGTTTTCCTCATCCTTCAAGGCCTAGGATTTGCAAGCTATGCAAGAGGATGGCAGTTCTCCCATTCAGTGTGAAGCATTTATTGAGCACCTATGTATTGTATACATGGTATATTTCAAACACTGTTGTCTTGTTGTGGCAACAGCATTTTATCCTGTATATTATTCTAAAGACTCTCATAGATACTAAATCCTAATTCACCAGGGGACCACAAAGACTCAGTAAATTAAAGATTAATGATATTTTGGACTAACCTTTGAGAAATACGGAAACTACCCCACTCTCTTTTGTGTTTCTATCAGACACAACAGTAGGCTGGAAGAGCTGAGCTAGTGTAACACTACCTTAGACCATGAGGTTCATGATGTTCATATTACTTTGCTGCTTTTGTTCAGTCGTGTCTGATTCTTCGTGACCTCATCTGGGGTTTTCTTGGTAGAGATACTGGGGCGGTTTGCCATTTCCTTCCATTTGACAGATGAGGAAACTGAGGCAAATAAGATTAAGTGGCTTGCCCAGGGTCACCCAGCGAGGAAGTATCTGAAGTTATTTAATCTCAGGTCAGCCACCGAGCTGTCCCTCATATTGGTTACCAATGGGTTCTGAGACCGGGATATTTGCGGGGTTTCTCACTTCTAGCTTACTCTGAAACTTCTTAAAATGTTTTCCTAACTTTGGCTTCTTGCATATCTCCCTCTCACAGTTGTTCTCTCAGGCCCGCAGAAACCCCCCCATGTAGAAAGAAGGCCCAGTCGGCCAGCCCATGTGGAGAGCCCCCGGCCTCCCCCTCAGGATCCCCGCTCTGCATCCCCTGGGACCAGCAGTCCTCGAGGTGTCCAGAGCTGCACATTCTCTCCTGCTTAATCTTCCCCCTACCACGTGTCAAGAGAAATCCAGGCCGAGAGCCCGCAGCCCGTTCTCACACACAGTGCCATCCCTCCAGAGGAAACCCACCACGAAGACGAGTTCCTAACCCCGAATGACACGGATCCTGCCACAGATGCTCCAAGAGATAGATGTTCACAAAATTTCAAGGGGAATAGAAGAGAGAAATGTGTCAGGGAGGGAAAGAGAGCAGAAAAAAGGGGACTGGGAGCTGATAAAAGGGGTCTCTCTCCTTCCTCAGGCATTCACTCACAAGCCCTCTTTGCCTCCAGGACGGAAAGTGTTACTCAACGGCCTGGCCTCTTGCTAATTGTGGGTTTTTATTTTTATTTCCTATTACCCTCTTGCACGCCTGATGAGATTATTTTACCGGAACTGACACAGCTGGAAGCAGCAGGCATACGTGGAGCCTCTGAGGAGGTGATGCAATTTCATTTTCATTGATCAGAAATCAGCAGGGCAGTAAGTGATGGGAAATTCCATTAGAAGAAAACTCAGAGGCCACGAGACCCAACTTCCTAGCCACACCCAGGGCCTCCCAAAGGCCTGGTCTTCCTCCGGACTCGGGCAGAGGCCTGCAAGGAGGGACGCAGCCAGAGCCACTGACTCCCGAAATGAGAACATCCACTGGCGGGGGCTCTGAAGCAGAGCCCCGCAGGCCGGGGCTCCCCAGCCAGAAGCTCCTGTCTGCCCCAGACAGCCCAAGGTCCAAGCTCGCGTGTGGGCAGAGCCTCAATCTTTCTAACTTTAACATGAAACCAGAAATCACAAAAATCACACAACCCCTTCCTTTTGTAAATGAGGAAACCCAGAGGGGTCAAATGACTGGTCACACAGCTCAGAAGCGCCCTGCCAGAATCACAGCTCTGACCGCACCATCGGCTCTGATTGTCCCAAGGCTGAAAAGGATGCAGTTGAATAACTGTTGGGGGATTTGGGGGGGAGAAGGGGAAGGCTGTACTTTAAAGTTCAAGTCAGCAAAACCTAGCCCCTCTTCATTCAAAAGTCAAATTTTATTAAGAGCCTAAAACAGGCAGAATATCATTAGGCAACAAAGATTCAAATACAAAATAGGACAGGGCCCGCGAGCCACCGATGAACTGGATGAGCAATGGTTTCCAGAAGAATTTCTCAAAGCCTTCTCACCATATAAAGTGGAGCGGGGCGGCTCGAGGGTGCAGTGAGTAGAGCACCAGCTCTGCAATCAGAAGGCCCCAGGTTCAACTTTGCCTCAGACACTTAACACTTGGGATGCCAGGCAAGTCACGTCACCCCAATTGCCTGGCCCCCCAAAATTAATAAATAGCTGATGATACCCACTTAGAAGATTAGGTTCAGGCAAGACCTACCTTCTCAAGAACAGCCAAGGAAGGTGGGAGCTCGATCAGATCCTTGGGTTGGAGAGGACATTCTATCTCATTATATGGGCCTCGGTTTCCCCAGGTTAATGATGACACTGACTAATATCCATCTTAAAGTTGCCTATAGGAGGTCTCAGATAGACTCGGCAGATCTAAAGCTGGTGAAATCCCCTTTTCATAGGAACAAATTTACTAGCTTACGCTGACCAGTTTAAAGCCAAGTTCTTAACTACTTGCTTAGCAGATATGAGTAGAACTCTCTCCCCAGTGCATATCTCAATTCACATTTGTATAGTGCTTTCTTAAAAATCCTGTAAGTATAATTATCCCCATTTTAAAGATAAGGAAGTTGAGACCCAGAAGGGTTTTAAATGATTGATTAGCCCCAAGTTAAAAAGTAGTAAGTATCAGACTAAGATTCGAACCCAGCGTTTCAAGTCTGTTGATCTTTCCGATAGAACAGACTGTCAAATCACAGGCATCTTATTAAGCACCTACTATATACCAGGTACTAAGCAAAACAGTAGGGCTATAAAATGGATAGAAATAAATACAAAGTTAAGTGTTTTGGGGGCAGGAAAAGAGCTAGCTGGGGGCCCAAGAAAAACCTCATTACGGATGGTGACCTGAGACAGAGATGAGGAAAGAATGTTTTCCAGGAATGGCAACCACCCAATGTAAAGGTATGGAGAGGAATAATGAATGTTATGTGTACAGAAGAATACCGAGACCAGTCTGGCTGGACTTTAGAGTGTGCGGAGGGAATGGGGTGAAAAAGACTGGAAAGGCAGGAAGGGGCCAGGGTGAGAAGAGTTTAAAATGTCAGGGAAGTCTAATTTGACCCTACAGGTAATGGGGGCCGCTGGAGTTTACTTGAGTGGGGAGAAGTCGGCTTGGCCCTGGCAGCCAAGTGTTCGAGAGGTGTCATGGGAGGAAACAAGGCAAGGAAAGTAAGGGAAGGACTCCTGTCCGGGTGAGAGGGGAGGGCCCTTGAGCCAGTGCAGGTAAGGGCAAAGGGGGAAAAGGAAAGGAGCTAGAAAAGCCAACTTCTGACAGTGGAGCCAACTCAGGGAGGACATGGACGCCGTACACCCACGAATGGCTGTAAAAATGGTGCTGCCTCCTACAGAAATGGGGAGCTCAAACGCGGGGGGTTTGGGCGGAAAGATGAGCTTTAGCTCCGTCTCGGACATTGTGAGTTTGAGGAGCCTTGGGGATATCCAGTTCAAAATGTCTAAGAGGCAGTTGGTGATGTGGAACGGGAGCTCCAAAATAGAACACTAAAGCTAAAGAGGGGAGACAATGAAAACCGATAGCCAAGGTCCTGCTCACCTACATCCTTGCCAGCCAGAAATGGCTAACTTGGCAAACATACACCTGGCAAGACGGAAACCACGTCAGGGTGAGGAAAGATGTCTCTGAGCAACCCATTAACACCGCTGGAAAGAAAAGCAAAGTTTGGGGCTGACTTAGAAATAAAGTGTCCTAGGGAGACGGCAAGGCACTCCCCGCTCCAGTCCAAGACATTCAGCAGGACCTTCATCCTGTCCAGTCCTGGGCACGGCCCATGCCCATGCCTGGTAAACGCTGTGGTCCGAACCCCCCGTCATTCCCACTATTCTAATGATTCTCATAAATATAGAATTGTAATTCATAAGTGAGCCAATACCGTCTCCCTACAATTAAAGGTAAACTAGTAATATTTAGAGTTGCCCACTCATACTCTCTTCTCAAAAAACAAATAACTAAGTCATTGAGAGGGAATCTACTACCTTGCCCTCCCTGTAAACATCTTTCATCTTTCTGTCTGAAATAACAGTAGGCTTGATGAAATTCAGCTGATTCAGTACAGCCTGTCTGCCAGGATGCTCTAATGTTGACAACAGCTTACATGAATTAGTTTCTACTGGCTCCTAAGAATAAGATGAACCTACAGATTTTTCACCACCTAATCTAAAAGGCTAAGCCTCATAGATAAATTCTCCTTAGAGTAGGTCTTTGGCATCTATCTCATTTTAAAATTTTCTCCTGACACTTGAGTTCCAAGTTTTTCCTGAGCAGTATTTTCTAAATACTTAAGTCTAAAATTATCGATGCAAATTGATCAAAACTTTGTTTTTTTAATGTCTAACTGTGGTAAGATGTTCAGGCATTGAAATTCATGAGTCAATTTGATAAAATTAGCAGAAATCAAGTTCCATATAAGGATCCCAGAAAAAAGCAGACAGACAAAACAGAAATGGGCAGCCTCCTACTTCCTTCTTCCCTCAAATGGCCTCTACACAGGTTAAGAACTTTACAAATAAAAAGGCCTCCTTTATATTTCAAGGATGTATGATTTTTGTCAGGACAGGTACTTCTCCATGCAGAATGAAATCCTTCCATGTCTTAAAAGATGGTCTTCTCTGGCCCCCCAAAAATCTAAAGTAGTGACTGACCTAACTGAGCTGAGCTGAGATGGTCCTCAGATGTACAGACCACCACTAAGTCAGTATTTATACTATAATGAAATAATCAGGTAATATTTCCTCCTCATCACTCTACACAGTTCATAAATTTAATTCCTTTTGGAAGTTTTAGCTTTAAATTACTTCACATTAAAAATCATATCAGAGAGACAGCTGTGAGTAAAGTAGATTATAGGTAGCCAAGGAGTCAGATTTTGTTGAGAGCACCACATACCACCTTGCCAGTGAAGGGCAGTTCCCCAAATATTGGCTGGTTCTGCTTTATTTTGCGGAACCCAAGTTATTTTCCACAGCTCTCAAAACTTGCTCACAGGCACTAGTGACCCTATGACTCTGCATCGAGTACATGATAGTAGTTGCTGTTATTGGTTTTTTTTTTAACTTAATGAAAATACTTTAAAGTTCCTCATTTCTTAAAATCTGAATCTAGCTTCTTTTAATTCAAGAGGAGAGCTTACTTGCCAATTGACAGGTAAAAGTCCCAGTTTCAAGTAGATTAAATGCTGAACTTCCAGGGCAGCTGTAGGGCAGAGTGGAAGGAGCGCCCAATCTAGATCTGAGTTCAAATTTGTCAGACCCTTCCTAGCCATGGGACCTGAGCAAGTCACTTCAATCAGTCTGCCTCAGTTTCCTCATTTATTAAATAAGCTAGAAAAGGAAATATCAAAGCACTCCAGAATCTCTGACAAAGTGTCAATGACTGAAATGATGGAATAACAAAAAATTCTGAACTCAGGACTTCAACTCCCTCTCACTAGGCTACTCCACGGTCTCTAGAAAGACTCAATAATAACTGTCTCGCACCCCAAGGTCTGTAGAGAAGAATTGAGAGATCATTCACAGCAACAGCAACAATGAACAAGCCGATAACCGGGCAGGCCTTAACTTTACGTATACATATATAGTTTTAGACCTTTTTCTAAAACATTTCACACGCATTCTCATTTTCCTTTCACATGCTTATCTACAGAAAAACAAAACCAAAAACTTGGAATGTGTGATATTAAGTGATTTTCCAAGGGTCACACAGGTCACTCACTTGTGGCCAGGCCAGGCCTACAGCTAGGTCTCCTGACTCCGCCACCTACTTCAAAGCTCTTTTCATTAGATCACATTACCATCCTTCAACGAGTCATGGAACCTCCCATAAGATGATAGCATATCAATACAATTATTATATTTTCAAAAGCTATTTTCTTCCTTCGAAACAGGAGGAAGGAAAGGGAGAGAGAGAATCCTGGACATGGTCAAGATAAAATAATCACACTAACCCGTCTAATATAAAGATGTTTGAATCAGTACAGCTGAACATTAAATTTCTAGTATATTGGAAAATAGCTAAACTGTAAGCTTGGTGTTAAAAGAAAAAGCTCAAAAATAATCTATGATAGAAAATGACCATTGCTGGAGAGGCTGCTGGAAGACAGGCACACTGATATATATGAATTATGTACATTATGGAGGAGCTCTAAATTGGCCCAATCATTCTGGGATACATTTTGGAACAATGCCCCCCCAGTCACCAAACCAGTGATTCAAAAACACCACTGCTACGCCTATAACCCTGCCTTACTCAAAAAGGAAAGGAACAAACATTTATTAAACACTTACCATATGCCTGGCACTGTGCTACCTACTTTACACATGTAACAAGGAAAAAAAAAAAGGAAGAGGAGGAAGAAGAGAAAGAGGAGGAAGAAAAGGAGAAGAAATCCAGAGGTACAAAAATATTTTAAAAGCTTTTTGTTGTAATAAAGAACTGGGAGGGGAAAGGCTGGGAAAGTCAGTGTCTATCAACAGAAAAAGCTTTAACAAAAGATGGTATATGAATGTTACAAAATATTATTGTTCCATAAGAAATGACAAATGGGACCATTTCAGGAAAAAAAATAGACATATGAATTGCTGCAGAGAAAAGTGAATATTGTATATAATATGTGTACATAGATATTATAATAATGTATTCATAGGAAATAATTTATAAATTAACATAAGGAAAAATAGCTGAAAGACTTTAAACTCTGACTGATTATACTGACCAACCACAGCTTCAGAGGACTGATGCAACTTACCTCTTACATAGTATATAGAATTCACCATGTTACTTATATTCAATTTCTTATATACTATTTAAGAGGTAAGTGTCACATCATAAAGATTTATAGTTTCATGTATGACCCTCATTCTTTTTCTTTTTTGGTGTTCATTAAATTTGTAAAGAAAAAACCCAACTAAATAAAACAAAATACAATGCAGCCCTGATCAAACAGAAACCCCGTGGCTGTGGGAGAGTTAGCATCCACAGGCCACGCTTAGGATGTGACTTTAAGTATTCAGAATAGACTGTTAGTTAACAGGATGACAATTGGTTTGGTGAGTACTCGGATCAGAACAAAGTTTGTAGCAGAAACCCAGCCTGCTGCAGCACCTAATGGCAATTCGTTTCTAACCTGGGCGACATGGCTTGGCCAGTCAACACGGAATACCGCAACAAGCTTTGCTATCATTAGACTGTAAGCTCCTCGAGGGCAGGGATCATCTTTTTCTTTTTTCTTTTTAGTTCCCAGTACTTAGCACATAGTAGATACTCAATAAATGTTTTTTGCAGTGAATTCCTCTTTACAGATGTTTAAAGGTCTATAAAGAAGAAGGATAGGTCCACCATGATCTCACCGTACATCTGCCCGCACTTTGGCACTCTTCAGGAAAGCTCCTTTCACCATCAAACCAATTAAGAGCCATATTAATTAAGGCCTTACCAACATGCAAGTTTTCCAAGTGCTAGGTACTACCTAGGTATTAAAGATGCAAAGACAGTTCAAATTATGTTCTATTTTAATATTTGGGAGATAAATACAAAGCACAGCTTTGCTAATTTGAAGAAAAAGAAAAGTAGAGAAAAGAAGGTTGCTTTATTGTAAGGGACACTCACAATGAGCCTTGAAGGAAGAAAAGGTTCCTGAAAAGTCAAATTGAGACCAGAGTATAGTCTGGGCAAAGGGGTGGGGTGGGGGGGGAACCGCACATACAAATGCATGGGGGCAAGAAATGAAAAGTCAAGTCTAAAAGTCAAGATAAGAGCCTAAAACTTTAGGCTGAGACAATTGTATTTTATCATAGCAGCAAAAACTAGGGCTAGCTGCTAAGGACTTTAGATCTGTGCCTTATGAGATTTTGGCCACTGTACAGAAGATGATTTATAGACAAGAGAAACTGGAAGCAGAGAAACCAGTTAGGAGGATATGATAACCATCATCATATCCTAGAAGAGAGGCAATAAGGGCCTGATCTAGGGTAGTGGCCACCATGGGCAGAAAGAAGGAAACAAAAGCAAGGGATGTGAAGACAGAGGCTACAAAACTTAGGAAAACATCTCTGATTCTACCCAAAAGACAAAGACTGACAAGCTGGACGGATGCAGAGTCTTTTTCCAATTTTTAAAGTTTTATGAATGTGTTGATTAAAAAGTTATTGGTCAATAGCCAAGCCTTCTCATATTAGCACTTCATTTTTTAAAAATAAAATTAAAGAAAAAAATTTGGAGTCATCCAGGTGTTCTGGAAATAAAAGGAATTTGAGGGCTAGGATCCAGTCAGAGAAAGTAAATTTCAGGCTTTTTAGGCTGGTTTAAGAGTGACTGTTTACTTTCCATAACAAGGATGTAGCAACTCCTTTGTAAGCTTGTAGTAGCCACAAGAAAGGGCTACTTAAGCTGTGACTACATGCAGACTGTGTGACCGTGGCCCCGGGGAAAATGGAGATTGGGAGAAAAATGAGAAGGCTTTTACAGTAGTCGATGCTACAGGCCATGCTACACTGAATGGACTGGCTGCCTCAGCTCACCCTCTGTCTTCCTCCTTTCTTCCTGTGAGATATCTCCATTTTGACCATCTATCTTCCCACAAGGCACTCCACTCTGTGCTGGTTGATGAGTTGTTTCATTGGACTTGCTCTCCCTAAACTTTAACAAATTGGCTAATGAAGTGCAGCGGTGTGTACTTCTGTCAACATTAAGTCACACTGGCATTAAATGTTTTTATTTGCTTAATAAAGCTCATGTTAGTAAGTAAGGTACTGGGGGGGGGGGGAGAGAAAACCCTGCTCTGTATAAGCTTCATTGCCTGTGAGCCAAAAGGAAAGGCTAAGGAAGGTATAGGGCTTCCTGGCAAATGTGCCATGCGAGTTGCTCTTCTGCAGGGAATTTCATGGTTGTGCAATGATTAAAGTATGGTGGCCATCAAGAGTCTAGAAAATCAAGATACAAGGCAGGAACATTCAGCCCCTCCACTGAGGGAAGACAGAGGGTCTAAGAGCTGGGTGACTCCCGAGTATTCAGAGATGGTTAGGTTTGCTCACCCAAGAATGTGGCCTCCAGTTCTGAAACGCTTACCCCCTAACATCCACCTGTGGGTCACCTTTTGAACAGGCTGGGCCCTGGATGGGGCCGACTTCCTGGCAGGATTTACATGTGAAGCTTCATTTCATCAGGGCAGACACACATAAGGATCACATATATGGCAGTGAAGGGGAATGCACCTACTCACTCATACACACAAATGAGGTAAGTCTACATGATTTTTATCTTATAGACAGTGCCCCCAATAGGGCCCCAGACTTGGAGTCAGGAAGGTCTAACTTCAAATCCCGCCTGTAACTAAATCTCCCTAGTGGTGTAGGAACCCATCCAGGCAATTTCTATAGTGGCTTTCAATCCAAAGTCATTTTTTTTAAACACCTACTTTGTGCCCCGTCAGGTGCTAGTTTCTGATGAAACAAAAGATGCATTTTGGCAATGAAATGGTACCTGCCCTCAAGAAGCTTAAATTCTGCCCATATGTAGATGCAAAATATGTATAAAGTAAATACAAAGTCAATTCAGAGAGGAGGAAGTGGCAGCTGACTATCAGGAAAGGCTTTGTGAAAGAGGTAAAACCTTGAGCAGGGCTTTGAAGATGGATGCGTAGGGATCCTAACAAGTGGAGGAAAGAAAGCAGGGTAAGGGGTAGGGAGGGCAGCCCGGGCAAAGGAAAGGAATAGGAGATGGAATGGAGTGTGGGAGCAGACTAGCTAACAGTTATACAGAGCTTTAAGAAAAGCACCATGTTCTAACTTTATAAATGTAGGCTAGAAAAGCCAGGATCCCAAAAGTGAGTAGAAGTTCCTGAAGCTTTGGGGGCAGGCAAAGACATGTCAGGTATAAGCTAATTTAGGAAGATCCCTTGGGTACATGGGTAGAGGATGAATTTGAGAATGGAGAGACTAAGGTAAGGGGCTCCTTTAAGTGACTGCTATAGTAACAGTAGTCCAAGAGAAGACAGACCAGGGTTTGAATTAGGGTGGTTGTGGTATTACACATGGAGAAGGGGCAGGGTGAGAGAGGTGTTGTAAAGGCAGAATACTACTTGAAAACTCATTAGATATGGAGGGTGAGGGAGAGTTAAGAATCCAGGCCAACTGTAAGGTTGCAAACCTGAGTGACAGGAAGGATGGTGGTTAACAGCAACAGCAATAGCATAGTTAGGAACAGAGGTTGGGAGGAAAGCTAAGTTCTGAGCTTTCCAAGTGGAAATGTCCTATAGGCAGGTGGTAATTCAGGACTCTAAGGAAGAGTCTGGATGTACAGTCATGAGAATCACTTGTATAGAGATGATCACTGAACTCACAGGGATTGACGAAATCACAAAAAGAATGAGAAAAAAGGGGGATATCATTCAATATTGTGAACCCCCTAAAATCACAGGACCTATAAGTTATCTTACTCACTTAAAAAAAAATTAATCTGGGGAAGTAAAATTCCACTTCAGCTAACCACTACCATATCTTTTATTTAACCAAGAAACATTCAGCAGATGTGGAAAAGCTGATGAGAAGGGGGCAATTTGACATTGTACAACTCAGCTTCTAGAATCTTGTAGCTTAAGAAGATCAATGACAATTTCAGAGACACTAGAATTAGGTTTTTCCTTAATCCTAAGACCAAAAGCCCCTTTCTCCCCAGAATTTAAGATGCAGTTCCCAAACCAAAAAAAAAAAAAAAAAAATCCCAGAGAAGCCTGTTGCATAAGAGCACAAAATCTCTAATGCTCCTTTGAAAATCCCAGTCAGTTTGTTTTAGAGTGGACAAGGATGGAGAAAGAGGATACAAGCAGAATAAAGGCTGGGAGAGAAGACATTTTAGCTTTTAAGCTCCAAACTCCTGAGTCACATTTCAATCTCCTTTGCCATAATTGTTTTAAACACTGCCTCCACCGAAAGATGCCTTTAAAAGTTGCATTAGCTTCCAGATTCCTTGTTTAAAACCCCTCTTTCTGCCGGGTGCCTTGGGATAAAAGCTGTGTTTGACTCACTGGCCTGGCCAGCTGTCAAATTCCCACACTTGCCTAAGCTGCAGCGAGAGCTTCTCCCTCTGCCAGTTGGAGGTACAGGCCCCACTGGCAGAGCAGGGGTTAATGGAAACTGACCGCAGCAGAGTTGTTAAGGTAATCAATACTACTGAGATACTAAAGCAGCATAAGCCACATTATTGATTGCCAAGCAGATGATAAAACTGTTTATTATGATAATTGCAGGGTCCCTGCAAGATGCTCCCAGCGCTTCCTAAAGCTGTTTACAAAACTAATAAAGATTTGCCAGCCCAAGATCTTCTATTTTAACCCTCTGCCCCCTTACCCACCCTCAAATGCACGGCCATACCCTCTTTCACCAGGTGACAACTACAGGAATCTGTCTGGCAGCGTACAACTTGGGAGTGATGTGTTTTATGAAACCCTCTTCCTGGACCCACTAAGGAACCATCCTTCAACACCCTGCTCCCGAGCCCGCTCCATAAGGAAGGAAGTAAAGCAGACAACACAGCTTTTACATTTCCTACTGAGAATGCACCATAGAATCGCTGGTGTTTTATTACTGGAAGCTCTTCTCAGGGCTACTTGCTCCAACTGACATCCATTTGTTACAACGCAAACCACATCACCTTGGTTTGTAATTAAAACTTCTCTTGAGAACTTGGTCCCGTGGATGGAGGGACGTAACACGTGAAAAAAGACAGGCCCGTAATCACAGACTCTGCTTCTCCAGTGGTTCTGCCAGGCCGTGTCCCCAGAACCTCCCCAGATGAGAGGAAGCAGGACCCAAATCCTGGATTTTTTTTTAAACCAAGTTTGGGTACAAGCCAAGCAGCCAACTTCATGACCGCCGCCATCTCCTAGAGTTACAGCACCATCCTACAGACTTTCAGAGCTCCAAGGTAGGCCCCAGTGGAAAGGCTCCGGGCTCTGAAGTCAAAGAGCCCCCATTTAAAACCCCAACTTTGCCACTTAGTATCTGTGATCTAGGACAAGATGCAAACTTTCTTGGGAGGGCCAAGGTTGGTCTAGATCTCTGACTGTTCAGCCTCAGATACCAGGACAGGAAAACTCCAAAACTAGGAGAGGAAGAGGAAGTGATTTTCCACAAGAATGGAGAGTGAATAACCAAACTCCGAGGGTGGCAAACCAGCCCATCTTTAAAAGAGGAAGAGGTCAGAAGTAAAAGGCCAAGTGGGATGGGAAGAGACCCTCTCCCTTTTTAGCACCAACTCACTCCAAAAGGAGAGAAAGGAGGAAAATAAAACAAATGAGCAAACAAACATATGGCTCAGCCCCTCAGATCCCAAACCTCCCTTTCAGCTTGACATGTCAGACCTACAAATTAGCCAGGCAGACGAGATGCATGTCTGTGTGTTCGCAAGCACGGTTCAATTTCTTGGGCTAGTAGAGACATGAGGTTCTTTTTGCAGACAACTAACTGGCTGTGCTCCTCCTCCTCCCAATCACATAGAAATCAAGAGACTGGAGCCAGTTTTACATAGAGATCAACCTGACTGCCAAAGACCTTGCTATGAACTCACAAATGCCAGAGCATGGCTGGAGGGGATGCACCCAGGGATTAGTTTTAACTCAGTTACCTGCTCTTGTAAGAGTTCCTTGGCAACCAAAAATGGCCCTAGTAAACCAGATGCTTCTCTACTTCTGTAAAAAAAATGTTTAGGTAAAGAATTAAAAAAAGTAAATGAAAAAAAAACTTTAAAATTCCTAAAAAAGAAAAAAAAAGGAAATTTTTCTTCCACAAAAAAAGCTGCTTTAATAGACTTGTCCTAGAGTCCATGATATAACTAGTTTAATGTTAAATGACTAGAATTCTGTAATTCCTGTCCCTTTAACTTCCTATTACATATCATATGTGCTTTGTTCTCTTAACCAGCTGTCTTTGTATCATGAGTACACGGAAATTCATGGTACACTCATGTGATAATCCACATTCAGAGATCTTCCCATAATGACCAGATGAACACAGTCCGAAGAACCATGTGGGAACATTCTAAGTCATGAAGACCATTAGCTCTGATTTGCATTAAATAGAACAAACCTGTGGCCTATTGGGAATTCATTTCACTAGTTCCAGAGCCAAGCAGGCTCTCCCAATCTGAATGCTAAGAGTTCACTGTTTTACTTTGCTCCTAAGTCATATATGTAACTTTACATTTGCAATATTATGTTGTGTATTTTTTAAGTGGTGGTGTTTTAATTAATTACAAACTGCCTTAAATGATTTCTCAGCATTTGGTTGGGGTCATCTGGTCATTCTATCTGCAAAGATCAAGTTCAACCTACATAAAGACAATTATTTTCCTGGGTTATCAGTCACTTTAAAATATTAATAAATATTTTTCCAGCAAAATTTGTGGTCAAAATTAAACATAAAATTACAAATTTAGGTCTGTCATTTTTCATTTTAAAACTTTATTAACATGAATGTTTGTTTTCCAGTTCTGGCAGCATTGGTTTAATGCAGAGGCAGAAGGGGAAGCAAACAAAAGAGGCGAAGATGCGGTCAAATTCCACTGGGACTCAACTCCAAAGAGCTAAAGAACATGGAAAGAGACTCAAGTTCAGAATGTTTAACTATTTTGTTGTATTTGTAATACTGATATATTAATCTTTAAAATATTTGAGCATTTTAACATTTCCAGAGGGGGAAAACATCATCTGAAAGGAAGGAACAAACAAACCATAAGGACCATGACAATTCCAAGTCAGGAGCAATCAAAAGGCACAGGCAATTTGAACTATGCAACACTGAGTGATCCTAATGCTACTTTGCACCAAGTTTTAGGTCAGTGATGACGGCTGGAGGGAGCAACATGTGTAAAAATTTAATCAGAGTGTTAAAATTATATCCCCCCTTTTCACAGACAAATTCTATCATTCAAAACTCCGTTTAAGCAGCAACTTCTACACAAGACTTTTTGCCTACTCCAGACAAGCTGAATTTAGATATTTTAACAAGAGTAACCCAGAAATCGGCACAGGAACTTTATGCTTCTGACCCTTATCAACAACTCAGGAAAGGCAATCTGGTCATAAACCCCTGCCATTTCTTGGATATTTCAGGGAGTAATTGGTTCTGACCATGATGTTCCCCACATTAGCAAACCACTGCTCATCTGTCCTTCCCTTAAACCCGCCAACATTCTGGATCCTTCCAGGGCAGAAACCCCTCTATCCAGGGAGCTAATTGTTCTTGATAAGAGAACACCAAAAAATCTGGAACTATCCTGCCACCACTCACCCCCCCCACCCCAAAATCCCTGTCTCAAATAACAAGTATTTTACAAAGCTCATACCTCTCCTTGCTTCTTCCTCTACCGCCTTAATCTATGAAGTCCAGATTTTGCCCTTGAGTGAATGATTCTACAATTGTAGGAGACTTTTCTCAGTCAGAAAGTTCATGTCTCTGCAGAACTAATGATGGGATAATGGATAATACAGGTGTTCAGCACTTTGTCCTCAGGCCACCAGCCCTGTGACCCACATATCTTTTTCTGTCTGCTCTTCACGATGCCCCAATGTGCTATAGTCCTAAATGCATTGGGTTTGGAGTCAGAAGCAATGAGTATATATTCTAGCTCTGCCATTTCCTAGTTCTATAACCTTGATCAAATCTTGACTTCTGTGAATCTTAGTTTCTCATATAAAATATGAATAGTACTTATAAATAAGCCAGTCAGGTGGGCAGTGAAAAGAGCAAATGAAATATTGTATAGAAACAGGGAGGGAGGGAGAGAGGGAGAGAAGGAAAGAGGGAGAGAGGAAGAGAGGGAGGGAGGGGGAGAGGGAAAGAGGAAGAGAGGGAGGGAGGGAGAGAGGGAGAGAGGGAGGGAGGAGGGAGGGAGGGAGGGAGAGGAAGGGGGGGAGGGAGGGAGGGGGGAAGGAGGGAGAGAGGGAGGGAAGGAGGGAGGGAGGGAGGGAGAGGAAGGGGGGGAGGGAGGGAGGGAGGAAGGGAGGGAGGGAGAGAGGAAGAGAGGAGGGAGGGAGGGAGGGAGAGAGGAAGAGAGGAGGGAGGGAGGAGGGAGGGGGGGGGAGGGGGGGAGGGAGGGAGGAAGGGAGAGAGGGAGGGAAGGGGGGATGGAGGGGGGGAGGGAGGGAGGGAGGGAGACAGGAAGAGAGGTAAAGAGGGAGGGAGGATGGAGAGAAAGCTGGCTTTGGAGTTTGAGGCCCTGAGTTCAAATCTTACTACTTTACTGTTTGAGGCTCAGAGAATTTAAGGGGTTGTTTCAAGACCCACTTCCTCATTTGTGATTTCTAACACTTTTTTTCCAGCTTCAACTCATATGATCTTCCAGAAATACAAACCCCCAACAACTAGACATTAGAAAGAAACTAGAACTGAAGTTTCCAAACAGACTAATGAAGAAATATACTAGAGGGATTAATTTGATGGGGAGAAATAGAGGGGAAGTCAAGGAATGGCTCACTCTGGATTCTTTTTTACAGATACAAGACAGGTGCATACACATTTATGTGTACGATATATACATGTGTAAATATATGTATGCACATACCTGTACAAACCTATATATGCATACCTATACACACATGAAACACGTATATACCCACAACTATAAAAAGTCCTACTGGAGACACTACACATGTCACTTCATCTGTCAAACAGGGATAATAACAGCACCTCTCTTTTGATTTTTGTGAGGATAGAATGAGATTAAAAACAAAGTACTTTGCAAAGCTTAAAGCACAACATAAAAAACTATTTAGACAACTAGCTAGGTATACATGTATGTGGGTGTGTATGTGTAATTTTGTATCTATAATATATATACAAACATATACACACATGTTTGTGGGTGAATGTGTATCTAATACCTGCATCTTCACACATACACACACATTTTTTACTTATATATATATATATATATATATTTCCCCCCTTAAACCAGCTCTCCTTAAAGACCAAGCGTTCCCCCTTCCTTCCATTTTTGAGCATTCCAGGCAGGGTTGTTGGGTTTTTAACACCAGAATGTTATCAGGTCCTGAAGTTAACTCATCTTACACCCTCCCATCCAAAGAAAGCTGCTTCCAGGAGAAGTTAGTGTTCCCCTGGCAGACCCCACAAGCTTTCCCCCCTTGGCATGTAAATTCCCCCAGGGGCCCGGCCGGGTCCCAAACCCGCACAGAGGCATCTGTTTGCATCCAGGTTAGCCTACCAAAGGAAGGGCTCCTTGCTGATGGATGCCAGCACTTTTTTAGATTTTAATTAAAATGGTACCCAAGGAGAAAGAGAGAGTTATGGAAGAGGAATAAGTCATCTTCAGGTGCCTCCGGGACATCCCATCTGCTATTCCCCCAGCACCCCAAACTCAGTCTAATAGTGGGCTTACCTTGCCTCAAATATGTGCTCCCCTTCATTTTGACTTCCCCATTTCTACATCTCCTTTTCTGGAAGCCTGTCTGCCCTCTCTTCTAACCAATTACCAAGTTGTGGTTCAAATTTCATATATTCTCAACTTCTTGCTCTCCAATCTCTCTCCATATTACCACCATTGGTCCTGTCATCCTCCCCTCCCCAGATCCTTCAGGGACACCACTTGAGAATTTTTCCCCCAAGTCTCTCGTCCTAACCCCATTACTTCTTTGCTGTCTTTATTCTTCCCTCCCCCCAATTCATCTTTCACACACATGCCAAATGAGTCTAAGATGCACAGAATTAGGTAGTATATTTTAAAGCACTTTGCAATTCTTAAAATGTCAATAGTCACATAAGTCATTTTTGTTATTGTTATTAATCTGGCCAGAGGATCATTGTTTTGAAATTGCGAGTGAATTTGGTCGGCATCTGGTCCAATCTCACCGCTATTTCTTTTCAAATGAAAGCGCTGGGCACTGGTGAGGATCAAGTAATTTGCCAAGGCCCCACAGGTGGCAAGGGGCAGATTATGGAGCTGCATCCTGGCCTGACTCCCAAGTCTAGCCTGTCACTTCTTGGCTCAAAATAATCCTTCAAAAGCTTCTTATTCCTCTTAGAAGCAAGTTAGGTAGATATTCCAAGACCTCCACAACATGGTATTCCTATGTCTCCTCTTCCTTCTATTTATAATAATCTATTTATAACTAAATGAGTCACAATTGTCCTTACTTTATCTTCTTCCCAGCTCCATGCCTTAACTGTTGGAGCTGGCTATCAAGTATGAAATCTGCTCAACTGCTGGATTCTTACTCATTTTTAGGATCAACCATATGAATAGGGGAAGTTTAGCACAGAGAAGGATGTAGCTAGATGAGGCGAAACAGCTTTCTTTAAATGTGTGAAGGGCCATCTTTGTGCAGGAGGGAATAAAATGGTCTCTGCAGTCCCAGGGGACAGAACCAGAAAGAATGGAGTCATTTAGGCTTGCATGGAGGAAAACTGGAGGGTCACGGGTGGCCTTGGAAAGTGGGGAGCTCTCCCTTCATTCCAGGTCTTCAGGCAGAATCTCTGGCTATATGTCAAGTGTGGAGTAGTGAAAACCCCTGGTAACGGTGCAATTATATCTGAGGTGGGATTTGAATTCATGTGTCTTCTAAATCCAATATTCATTCCTTCACATCAAGGTGTCAGAGAGAGAGAGAGCTCTTGTGAAGTGTACTCTTTGTACACTACTCATCTTTCTGAAGGTAAATATAGCTGTAGAAATTGTACTACTTTTGGCATTTTGTTCAAGAATCAAGAAATTAGTCCAATAAATCACAGCATCAGCTGCCTGAGATTACAATTCTAAGCAGTGAATTCTAAATCCTAATACTATAACCATATGTGGTTAATGAAATATTTATTCCCTCCTTCATGGTCTAATTCAGGTACCGCCTTCTCTATGAAGCCTTCCCTAATCCTCCCAAAAGCTGCCTTAAACATAGCAGGTGCTTAATAAACAGTTGTAAACAATTCAAAATAATTATTTTTTCTATTGGAAAACAATCTCTTATAAACCATTTCAAAATAGGCACCAGACTGCTGAATTAAATATTTTCTGCCAAATACCCTAATTTCCATTCACTCTTCTTTTTGTGACTTTTTTTTTTTGGTCAGTAATTCCTTTTCATATAACTCTCCTCTCCATTATCCTTCTCAGAACTCCTTCAGGTGATACTTTATTGGAAAAAAGAGCTAGAAGAAGTGAGGGCCACAGAGGGAGGAGTAAATGAAGTCTCCTTCCCATCTCAGAAGACACCTTGGGGATGACCTAGTCCAGCCCCACAACCCCAACCTCCTGACCCCCTGCGTCCCCTCATTGTACAATGGAGGAAACTAGGACCCCAAGAGAAGAGATGGTCTGACCAAATCACCGAGGGGATCAATGGGAGCAAGCCCGGACCCAAGGCCTCCTGTTCTAAGTCTGATACTCATCCCACTATCGACTCTGCATCTCTCTCAAGCCTCTGAATCATCCTGGCTGCTCACTGAGGCACCCTGGAGAGATCCTTCCCTGACGCCCAGGTCTCTTTCCTCAGAGAATTCGTTAAGTTCAGAAGACATCAGTAGATAGATGTGGGAATTCGGGAAACATTAGTCGACTTTGGATTATACTTTTACTTGAAATGAATTTCTTCTGCCTGGAAGGTTTAGAATCCTCTGGGGGTATTCCCAGCCACCTGCAACTTCCAAGGTGATCAGAGTCACAAACACCTAGGTGTCATTGGCAAACTGAGCCAATTCACCATCCACTTCCTCCTCTGAACAATTAATACATTTAATAACCATGACCTGAGACGGAATCCGAAGGCACCTTCTATTAACCTCTCCCCACTACCACCACCAGCAGCAGCGGGTCTATACAGGATCCTTCTGCCTCCTATCACTTAATTGTTTTTTTTAATCCACAACAAGGACTGCACTCCACCCTGTGGTTTTATTCCCTCTTAATCTTTTATGAGGGACCTTATCAAAAGCTTTTAGAAAATACAAGTAAATGGTGCCCACTAGGTCATCTTTATTATTTTAGAATTTTTTTCCCCAAAGAAATTACCTATTTTAACATTTTAATGAGTTTTTAAAAGACCCTTCTCAAGCTGCATCGAAGCTGCCACGCTAACTCACCCGTAGGAAAGTCTTGTTCAGTTTCCCTAGGAGAAAGGTCACAAGAACTCCTGGGATTCCCTAAGGTTCCGAGACCTTGACTCCACAGAGTGGATCCTGCTCAAACTTCCATCCAATGGGGCCAATTATGCTTTCTAGCCCCATCCCCCCCAATTTAAGATCCGTTCTAGCTCTCTGCACTCCGCCCCACCTGCCCCAGTTGTGGAATCCACCCTGGGAGCTCCTGGAGAAGAGGGGCTGCTGGGCGCTCAGCACAGGGCTCTGTACATGTACTTTGTTCATTCACTTTAGTTCATTAACCCCCCACACACGCACCTCCGCCAGTCAGGCAAGCTTTTTGAGGGGCCCATCATTAAACAAAACAAGTGCTCGAAGGCCATCTCATCCGACTTAACTTCATCATCTTCCCGTGGTTAGGGGGGCGAGGGGGGAATCTCCCAGCCTCACAGCTGCCCCCTATCTGCAAGGAGCTTGGCCCAGCTTGTTGATATTTGGACACCATTTATTTTCCCTGGTAACACCTGTTTCATTGCCGCTATTATTTTTAATTAGCACTTTGCAGCAGACTCAGCCCTGAGCTCTGGGGCAGGTTTTCCTCCTGATGGAACAATTAAAGATGCACAAGGGGGTGGGGGGGATCCTGGTCCTCCAAAATGATTTTCTTGGCAGGTTTAAAGGTAAATCATCTAGTTAAATGGATATTCCTTGAAGAGATGCCTTCGGGCAAGGTTCAAACACTTCACTGTCATTCTGGAATTCCTGTCTGATGTGATGGATTCAGGCCAAGATAGATGGTCAATATAATCCAAGCTACTAATCTGAGAATTGTCAACCTTCATTTCATTTGACAAGCATTTATCAAGCACCTACTATGGGCCAGGAACTGCTCATTATAGACCTACCTACTGGTTCCACTTGATGCAAGCACTTCAAATCACCCTCTCCCCTAAATATTTATGTAAGATTATCATTACTAATTCACTTGGGGAAACCATGCAAATCATTCCCCCAAATCATTAATATCATAGTAGTGACATTAACAAGTTCAAAGAAAAAAAATCAAAATGAAACTAGACTCCTGATTAGCCTTCTTCATCCTTGGGGTAATAATTTACCAGTATCAAGCCAAAAGAGCACATCCATTAAAAGCCTTGATAATTTGACCACAATGGCTCCTGGAAAAGGCAAAGTTATTCTTGATTCTGAGTCCCACTGCTCACATCTCAGGTATGAACTCCACTGGGAGACCGATGAAAACCGTAAGCCAAATCGCTCCATTCCAGGAAGGTAACATTTCAGATTTTAGAAAGTGGGGGTAGGGAAGGAGGTAAGTAAACAGGAAACTGGAAAAGCAATTTAGATCACTTGCAATTCAGAAAGAAAGGAAAACAAATGGCACCTATCTCTACGACATGCATACTCTCATTCTCCAAATCCACTTCACACTTACACATGGGTTATAATCTTCCTCTCCCCAAATTCTTTCCCAAATTTTTCTGGATCTTAGGTTTCTTGCAAATCAAAAAAAAAAAAAAAAAAAAAAAAAAAAAGCTGTCTACAGCCATTCTTCTTGACCTGTCTGCAGCATCTGACACTAATCCCACTGCATGATCTCAATTTTCCCATGACCTCTCTGGCTCCTTTTCATCTTCTCTAAATGTAACCGTTTCTGTAGTTTCTCCTTTTGGACTACTTCTATGGACTTTCTTCCTTTGTGATCTCATTCATTTCTACAATTTCAACTATAGTGGGTTTAGTTGGTAAAAGTGGTGGGACTTGGTTTCAATTGCCTTCCTTTTGGCTCTGACCTGTTGAATGTTGGGCAGATTAGGAAGACCTTCTGTTTCTCCATCTGAAAAATGAAAGATCCACTAAACATCTGCTAACAACCTATCTCTAAAACAATGTTCCCTTATATAGGCAACGTCCAAATTGATCTATCTCCCCAGTCCCTAAAACTTTCCCAAGTTGTAGCACTGCATCTCCAACTAATTATCTTTTAGGCATTTCCACTTGAATTTTCAGTTCCTCAGATTCTTAAAACTAAACTCAATCTTTCCTCCATTAACATACTCCTCTTCCAAACTCTATATTTTTTAAGAGAATTACTGCCTATCTCCTCAAATGGCAAGAAAGCTGGATCATCCCCAAGAGCCAGTCTCCGAGTTCTATCTACCTCAATGAATATGGCTTCACTGCTAGGGGTAGCCCTTTTAAAACAGTAACCTCAGCCCATCCATGCCTTCTCCTGTGCAAAGCTTGCCTGTATCTTCCTGGAAAGGATGTGCTGGGGATTTTGTACTTATTCATGTGACAAAATATTAGGTACCAAAGAAGCATAAGCTCACTCCTTCTACCACAACCTCCTTTTCTCTTCATACAAGTCTTTGATGACATCCTTTATACTGTTTCTGCTATACAATGCTTTTTCTCTGTTAATGTCAGCTATTTGTATCCACCATGTACTTCTCCGCTATTCTTTCAGTGACCCACAATTCTAATTCTTAAGAGAATGTATGCTTTCTGAAGCAGTCTTATGGCATCTCCTGAAGAGCACTGGTATTATAGCTTGTTGTTCCACAAAGAAACTACAGGGTTTTAGGAGTAGTACTGAGAAATACTTCAAATGCAAGCCGGCGCATTCTCCTCTGTAATTTTGGGCCCAGTTCATTTTCCATCTGCAGTCTTTCCAAGATCTATAAATTGTTGGATCAGCTCTAAAGGCTGTTCATCCAACTGTATTCATAGCCTGCATCTCCCCCCCCCCCAAAAAAAAAGGATCCTTCCACTTCCTTTTTCCTGTGTTGATAATACAGCCAAATTCTTGAGTGGTTATGGATGACATTTAGGAAGCTCTGCAATATTCCAGTGTCATCTGTAGAAGAGATCATCAGAACGTCTCTATTTCACAGGGAATCCCTCTTCCATTTGCATCTCGCACAAGACATCTACCAGGACAGTGGCAAACTCCTTTGGCAAGCACACCACTCCCATGTCAAATGCCTCCCTGGGCATTAATAAAGGGGCCAGACAAAGCGTGCTGTTGTGCCTTTCAAGGGATTTTGTATGGCTCCAACACATGCAAGGAAGATATCCGATGGGAAGAAAGTCTTCATGGATATTATTTACTAAGTCATGGGGTTTGGAGGGGTATTCTTCATTTAAATATTTAACAAACAACAAGAACAGTAAAATCTTGCATTTTCCACCTTCCCTACTTCTGCAGTCAGTGTCTCTCAAGTATGTCTCTTCATTTCCACTGTTCTTAGTCAGGCAGCCATCCCCCTTCTTGGACTATTGCAGTAGCTTAATTCGCCTCCTCCACTCCAACCCACTGCTTCCAGATTAGTCTTCCTAAAATCCAGCTCTGCTCATCTCACTCTCCTACTTAAAAACCCTCTGTGGTTTCCCACTATCTAGCAAATTAGGTCTGCAAGAATTCAAGATATGCCAAAATATGGCCAGCCTGCCTTCCAACAAGATCAAGTATAGAAAATGTTGTTCCAATTTTAAAGCCCTACAGAAATGTCAGCTATTAGAAATTACCTTTCAAGTCTCATCTCCCACCAGGCCTCCTACACATTCCTTTTGTGTAAACAACACTAGATTGCTCAACTTCTATTCTTCCAACATGTTCTGTGCTTTCTTCCATAACAAGTTCTCTGTCTAGAATGCTCTGCCCCTACCTGTCTATTGAAATCTCACCCATTCTAAAGATGGTATTCAAATGCTTCTTCCTCCTCATCTCTCCTTCCAACGGACATGACGCCTCATCCTCAATACTTATGATTAGTCCTCTCGCCCCATTTTGGCCTTTTGGGGTAACCAGCTGAATAACCCACCCCATAGCTGGTCAAGTCAAGAATCCCAAGAGCTCATTCACAGAGCTGCTAGACTGGTGCACTGAAAGAGCTGCTGATGGATACAGCCTCCCTTGCTCAAGAGTTACTGGCTCTCCCTCATCTCCTGGGCAAATGAATATTCCCCAGCAGGCTCTACTGTGTCCTCAAGTAACAACACTGATGTCGTGCACGTCAAGATTTGCAAAGTGTTTTATGAATGCCGTCTTATTATCACTTCCTTTTTATAGATGAAGAAATTAAAGCTGAAAGAACTTTCTTCTTCCAGGGTCACACAATTATGAGATGTCTGGAAGCAGCATCTGAAGCCGAGTCTCCCTAACCTGGCCTGATCCCAAGGCAAATATTCCATCCATGACACTATGGAGCTCAAGGGGCAAATGAGAAAGTCCTAGGTTACATTTAAGCTCCAGGTGAAAATGGTATGGACTGTCCCCTTGGTACAGTAGTGCTAACACTTTTTTTCTTAACTTTTCCTAGACCACTGAATGTCCCGTCCATTAAAATGGACTGAACTATCAGAATCTGGAGAATGCTCTCTCATCAAAACAAGATGACCACCAGGAAGAATAATCACTTATCTTCGGCACAGACAGGCAACCAAGAGAGGGAGGGAGGGAGAGAGAGAGCTTAAATCGGTTTCTTTTTTTGTTTTGTTTTGGTTTTGAGGCAATCGGGGTTAAGTGTCAAGTGTCTGAGGCCGGATTTGAACTCAGGTCCTCCTGACTTCAGGGCTGGTGCTCTATCTACTGTGTCGTTAGGTGCCCCAGGGGAGCGCGACTCTGGCCTTAGATACTTAGGAGCTGCATGATGTTGGACAAGGCACTTAAATCATCTGCCTCAGTTTCCTCATCTGTAAAATGGGGCTTATAATACCACCTCCCTCTCAGGGTTATGAGGTCCAAATGAGATAATATTTGTAAAGGGTTTTGCAAAACTCAAAGTTCTAAGTAAGTGCCAGTTGTTATTATTGTCATAATTATCAGCATTAAAGCCTTTATGAGCCAGATAATTAAGATGAAAACGTATGAAGTAAACAGTTAAAAATCTTTTAAAAGTATGTTGAAATTGGCATAAACTTTTTATGCATATGAAGTCTGAGCCCTCTGTAAAAAGCAAACCATGGTAATAGGTAAGGTGATACTTGTTAATCTGGTAAATCTAGGCTGCCACATGCTAAAGAGAGGTTCTGGCAATGGAGAGTTAAGTTTACTTTCTTGATAAGAATCAGCTAAATACAGACTGGTTTGACCAGTACCCTGAGTGCAGGATCAGAGCAAAGAAAAAAAGCGGAAAAAAAAAGGTGAAAGAATCTTAAGGTCAATCTGGTATGCTAACATTCTAGACATAGCCGATACTGCGACTAAACGCTCAGCTGGTAATGCGAGCAGGGAGGCTGGGCGTTTCTAATTGCCAAATCGAGGTTCCTCCAGCATTGGGGGGGACCTCTCGGGGCTGACCCAACATCTGGATCTTTGCTCAGAAAGAGGAACAAAAGAAATCCATTCCAAATCCAATCTGGAACAGAACAATTATGTCTGGCTATCTCCTAGGCAATCGTGTCACATAACTGTTCTTGCTCTGAAGGGTCAACTGTGGAATTGAAGATGTTACTTTGGTTCACCTCAGGGTGAGATAAAAAGCAGCCTTACTTAGCCCGACTGAAAGTTAAGATCTAGTGCTAGGTACTGACTATTACTTTCTGAAGATCCAAGAGTTTGTTTAAGCAATCGCTGGCTTCCCTCAAAGGCTCTCCAAATTGAGCAACACAGTTATTTTCCCCCCTTCAAGACTCCAGCTGTTGAGTAAGAGCTTTTTCCTCAGGGCTTCCTCTAATGAGATTTATGGTCATTCACCTAATCTCCCCGTACATACAACAAACACAACTATAAGGTAAGGAGACCGACTTCCAAGAACCATGCGAGAACCTGACTTCACGACTCTCGGGTAAGACCCCCTCCAGCAGAACTCCCTAGGGACCCACATGCCCAGCCACCCAACTCCATGGCTATTCCCGCTGCACATGAGAGTGTCTTTCATTTTTTAGCATCTGAGAGAAGATGAAACAAAAATGACTCTGGTATATGATCTAAATAAGAAAAAAATCAAGACTGGCCCCAAGAAAAACAAACACCGATCTCAGACACAGGAGCTTCATCTGGGGAGATACTCTTCTGGATGTTTTTCCCCTCCGATAGCCAAAACCAATATGGCTCTCATGCCAGGGAGCAGAAGTTCCCTGAGGACAGGGACTGTGTCCTTTCTGCCTTTGCATCCACTGCCTAATTCACTGCCTGGCACATACTAGGTACTGAACAAATGTTTATTGGGTGAATGCCCAGTCTTAAATGATTGCCTTCCTTATTTTCTTTTGGTTTTAATTCTGAGCAGGAACTATAACTAATTTGGCCTGAGTGGAGAAGAAACGAATTATTCCTGAGACTTTTTAAAACTCCCTTCTCAGAAAAAGCCTCCCCTCTGACATTTGAAATTACCTAAGTCATTGCTATGATCAATGGGTATTTCATTGACTAGGAGTGACATTTATAGATTTTTAAAGGAATCACCTGTTCAGTCAGGACTTCTCCCTTGAGATATGTCCTTTTATTATGTCCTCTTGATTTCTTTAAAATCCTTAAAAAAAAAAAAAAAACCTTCTTTTCTTAAGGGATGTCATGTAACTTGAAAATTCAAGGACTTTACAATGATGTCAATCAATGGTCTGGATATGTTTTCTTTGATGAGAAGCTACCGCTCTATTTAACCTCAAATATGATCATAGATTTAGAGCTGGAAGGGACTTTATGCTTAATCATTGCTGGACTAATAACTAATTACAAGATATAGATGACATTTACTTGCAAAGAGCATCAAATAAGGTTGCACCTCCAGGTGCACGGTGTGTCTGGGGGGAGACACAAAGGAGGGGGGCACACTGAGAGCACAACCACAAGAAAGTTTTTTAAGAAGCAGCTTTTGCAGAATGGAGAGAACCCGAGGGAGGAACCAAGTGGATAACTTTTTAGACTTACATCCCCCTACAGCTTCCCATAGGCTGCTAACTCATGACCATCACCCAAAGTTAACTCCTCCCCATGGGGTCAAACTTGCTCTCCACCCCAGCAGCCCCATCCTTCCGGACACCGACGAGCGCGCCTTCCTCCGTGGCAAAGGAACACTATGTGGTTCAGCTGCACGAGAACATGTAGCATTAGTTTCCCTTTAAAACGAACATTAGACCTAATGCCAGGGGCAGTGGGGAGTCGAAAGCAAACCCACCAGACGTATAAATCAAAGCAGCGGCTTCTGAATTAGCCCATCTCCCTCATGCAGTATTTAAATATTTACTTCATTCTCTCTTCCCTACACTTACATTGTCTCTATCCAGGAGAGTATCAGAATTAGCCTAGAAAGCAGCGCTGGGAAACTAAAGGATTTCACAGGCCAAATCAATCCAGATTCGACTCTTAACAGCGGTACCACCAGGGGGAAAGGGAAACACAGAAAACAGTTAATTCTTGGCTTGTTGTTTTGGCTTCAGGCAAGGGAAGGTGTACATGCTGCTTTGGAGGGAGAGCTTGGAACATGCTGAGGCTGGGCCCCGCTCCAAGAGCCCCAAGGGGGACAGTGCTGGCTCCTAAATCTGGAAACACAGAGGGCTCTTCTCCAACAGGTAGAAGAGTCCTGGGCAGGGGGAGAGAGAAGCGGAGTGGGGGTGTCTGGGGGATCCTTCCCCTTCCCCAGCGTCCGGCTGCCTGGGCCCAGGGGAGTGGGGCTGGGAGAAGAAGAGAGGGAGGGCACGGAGGAAAGGAGAAGGCCCTTCAGAAAGCTGATGGGTGTGAGGAATGAGTATTAATTAAAAAGTCATCCTGAAACAATGGTCTTTTCATATGTCGAGCCTGCCCGACACAAAGCTGAGCTTGTTCTAGTGGGAGGGTCCGGTTTTAACTTCTTTTTTCCCCCAATCATTTCCTAGTGTCGTGGCAACTTTCGGCTTCTTGGCCTATTCAGGGCCATAACCATAGACAGCCAGAGGATCCTCCCAACGTGTCTGTTCTACTTTGTAAGGAACGGGGCTCGGACACAAAGACCCAAGGGAAGCTTCTGAGACCCAAGGAAACCCGGGTGCTCCCGCGGAGAGCCCCCCCAACAGGGGGCCGTTCATCACACAGACATTTCCCTTTTAAGCCGTCCCAGAGCTGCCGGAGCCCTGCGAACAAGGCCGGCAGTCATGTGCCTAGAATAGATACTCTCACAAGGAACAGAAAAGCCCATTAAACCGAACAGAGCCAGACTGTACGAATCGCTCCTTTTGACTCGGGACAACGGAACCCAATACATCTTCTCTGTGGACAAAGCACTGTCCACCATGCATCGGGAAACTATCTTTTTAATGCCCTTCTCCCCAGATGTTTATACTCTACCGTACGGACACACACAAGTCTGCCATGAGGCAAAAGGGCGGCCGGGCTGGAGGGCCACGAGACATCTGAGGGGGGGAGGCTCTCCCCGAGAAGCCCAGAGGGAGGCTGTCCCGCCCGGACTCACAAGGGCGGGCCACAGGCAAAAACACGGGGAGCCCCACCAAGGGCCCGGGAGGGGGCCAGGCAGGAACGGAGGGAGCCCCGCCGAGGGCCAGGGGAGGGGGCCACGGGCAGGAACGGAGGGAGCCCCACCGAGGGCCAGGGGAATGAAAGCTAGGCCGCGGGCAGGAACAGAGGGAGCCCCGCCGAGGGCCAGGGGAATGAAAGCTAGGCCGCGGGCAGGAACGGAGGGAGCCCCGCCAAGGGCCGGGGAGGGGGCCACGGGCAGGAACGGAGGGAGCCCCGCCAAGGGCCGGGGAGGGGGCCAGGCAGGAACGGAGGGAGCCCCGCCGAGGGCCGGGGAGGGGGCCACGGGCAGGAATGGAGGGAGCCCCGCCAAGGGCTGGGGAGGGGGCCACGGGCAGGAACGGAGGGAGCCCCGCCGAGGGCCCGGGGAGGGGGCCAGGCAGGAACAGAGGGAGCCCCGCCAAGGGCCGGGGAGGGGGCCACGGGCAGGAACGGAGGGAGCCCCGCCAAGGGCCGGGGAGGGGGCCAGGCAGGAACAGAGGGAGCCCTGCCGAGGGCCGGGGAGGGGGCCACGGGCAGGAACGGAGGGAGCCCCGCCGAGGGCCTGGGGAGGGGGCCAGGCAGGAACAGAGGGCCTGCGCGTCGTTTGGCTGGGAGCAACAGGGGAAGGCTGGGGAGCCGAGTCCAGTCTAAGGGGGCCTGTGTGCTCACCGAGTCAGTGGAGAGAGAGGAGGGCGGGGAGGAAGCGGCATTCACTGAGCTTACTCCCTCGGTGGGAGGTGCTCGGAATGTCCCCACTGTACAGCCAAGGAAACCGAGGCAGGCAGTTGCGGGGTGACCAGCATTCTTTGAAGCAAAATTGGAACCCGGCCCTTTCTGACTACAGGCCCGGGGCTCTACCATGGGAAGACTGTGCTGGAAAGGTGAATCTGGCAGAGAGGGTCCCACTAAACCAAGGGCACTGCCCCTGAATGAGGAGATCGAGACTCTGAAGGGCTGGGCTCCCCTCCAGACCGGAACAGCATTCTGAGCTGCCAGCGGGCCATGCAGGCAGAGACATCCACCAAGTACCAGAAACAGAGAATTAGGGCCCTGTCCCCAACAGAAGCAATCGTGAGGCTCAGGTTAATAAGTTGGATTACCAGGGAGACAAAGGGGGAAAAAGTGGAGAATTAGGAGGAAAACCACAAAAAGCCCAGCCCTTGCATTTCCTGGAAGCCCAGAGAGGTTAAATGAGATGTTCGCTCCAACAGCAGAGAGCCCTGAAAAGTTTCGCCCGGGCACCACCTCCAGGAGGAGGGTCTTTCCTGCTCTCCACCGCCATCATCATTCCCTACGTCAAGCAATAATTTTTAATTACTTTAGACGGGCTTTATGTGCATTTATCTAAGCTTCTATGGTATCTTCCCAGTAAAATGGAAGTTCCTCGAGGTCTGGGATTATTTTATTTTGGTCTTTTGGCCCCAAATGCCTAGCACAGGGTCTGAGACACAGTATGCCTTTAATGAAAATTTACTTCATGTATACTTGTGGCAGTGAGTGACAGCGGCGCAAAGTTCAATCTATCAGCCTTCCTCTTGAACATCCAAAGCATTAAGGACTTCCTAGCTCTTTCCTCCTTCACTCTAGGTCCTTCTAAGACTCTGATGAATCACAGATAATTTTTAAAATTTCAATTCAAGCATCAACTATGCTCTCTTTTGCATTTCAGAATCATTCAACATATTTATTCTGAAATCTAGTGAAATTCTATAGGCCAAACACAAATTTCCATGAAGGAAGCTAAATTCTGCAAAGAACACAGAAATATCTACAGGAAGATTTCTACAAGCCCTATACATCACTGATTAAATTTCCATTATTTATTTTTTTCCCAAACATACATACCTTTGGCACTTACAGTAAATACCATACATAATTAAAACTAAGTAACCTAAGTATGTTTTGTGAAGTACTACCCTTGATTTTTTTTTTTTAAGTTGGGCTCTCAATAACTTGCAAGATTCAATAATCTACAAAAGGTTTCCTGACACCAGTATAAACAGTGGCATTCAATTGTGTGACTACCTTCCCTAAATTTTTTGATATCAAGTACTCTATGAATCTATGAAAGATAAACACATTCCCAGAGGAACAAAAAGTGATTCTTGTCAGGAACAAACACTCCTTTTACCACCAAATTTATTGTTCTTGGAGCAAACATGGTCTCATGATCAGGGGGCCTTCACCATGTTGGATTAGGTCATTACCAAAAAGTAATGCATAAAATAAAAAGTTATACATAAAATAAATACAGCTACTTTTCATCGACTTTCACTAAAAAAGTGACAGCTTATTTTTTTGAGGGAAAAATGGGGCTTCTTTCTATACACAAATACAGTGTTGGAGACAAATCAGTGGGTCACAAAAATAGTGAGGGATCTCTCCAGGAACTGCAAGTTAACAACAAAAGGGCTATTAAAAAAAAAAAAAAAAAAGCAACATTAAATGTGTTTCCACTATACCACAAGCAAAAACTCTGAAAACTAACATTTTAAGTGGCAGAAAATGTAGAAAAATATAGGTCTTAAGAGTCAAAACTTCCCCATTCCCTTTCTCTTTTCAACAGAAGGGAGCCTATTTTGGGAGGGGCACTTTTGTAAGAGCACAAGATTCAACTCCCAAGGTGCATTTCAATCTCCAAACAATGCTCCTTGTCCCAGAACATTCACTGTCAATTCTTCTGCCTCATGTAGAATCCTCCCTTCTACTTTATGAAGTACAATTAAAATTCCATATAAATCAAGTCTTCAGTCTGCACATGACCAACCTGTCCCTTTCTTTTTACCATCTACAACAGGAAATCCCATAAAAAACGGATACATGATGTGAAAAGAAACCTAAACTTCTTACGCAACAGACCGTACACAGCAGACATAGCCTATGAGAACAGAAAGAGACTATTGGGATTCTGGTAGGGGCTTGCCAAAGGTCAGCTAGCCAGTGGGTAGCGAAAGCGAGGCTCAGAAGCAGGCCTCTTCCCTCCTAAGCCCTGGGTGCCAGGCCACAGCCCAGCACTGCTAAGCCCTGCCAAAGCAGGGCGTCTCAGGGATGTTATTAATGACATGTTATTTAATGCCTGATCCATAAAAGTGCACATTGATCAAGCAGAGCATACTGTCCTGAATCTAGGTGAAATATCAAATGACAAATGAGGTAATGTATGTAAAGCACTTTGCAAACTATATAAATGTCAGCTATTATTACTTTGAAAAGTGTAACATTTCATACAAAATATCTATAGATAGCATCATCAATTCAGTTATACAGAACAAGTCTCAGAATTTACAGTGACTGGTTCATTTTTTACTTCTAGAAATTGACTGGCACCAAACTTGCACAATATGGCATGAGATAAAGAGCGCTGGCTCTAGAAGTCAGAGGTCCTTGGCTTTGAATCCAAGCTCTATCGTCCAGTCTCTATGAGTCCAATAGCAAATCAGTTCAGCTCTTGGGACCTCAGTTTCCTTAGCCGTGAAATGAAAGGATTGAAGTAGAGAGCCTCTGAGATCCTTTCCAGTTCTAAATTTATGATGATAAAATTATATTCGAGTGTCACCAGACAAGAAGATTTACTTACTTTTTATAGTTACAAACTGGCATTCCAGAGATATTCTTTTAAAATGTGAATGTAAAAGATATATCTATTTTTAAAAATATTCTTTTAAATTCTTTTAATCCCTACACAGCAGGGATTGTTAACCTTTTTTATGTGTCATGAATCTCTCTGAGAGTCTGGCAAAGCCTATGGACTCCTTATCAGAATAATGTCTGTTACCCACATTCCACATTGCTTTTGTCACTCTATTTTTATGTATGTAGCGATGCATTCTGACACAATATGGATGTCCTAAACACCATGAAAAATACATTTCCAGGCCCCAGCTGATATATGATCAAAGAATGCGAACTGACATTTCTCAGAGGAAGAAATATAAGTTATTGACGAATATGAGATGTTCCAAATCACTATTAATTGGAAAAATGCAAATTAAAGCAATTTCCAGGTTCTATTCTGTTCACTGGATTGTCAAAAAGGACCAAAGTCACCTGCTTCACTCCCTCCTCTGGAGCCATAAAAACCCAGACACAGATCAGGAGACGGTCCTGGATCCATCGAGAGAGACCTTGGTCTGATCAAGACTTAACAGGTCTCAGTCTCACTGAGGCAAATACTTTCTATTTACCAGGGGCCCAAATGGCATCCTCATCATTTTGACTAGATACAATTGTGTATTACTGTTCTCCTCTCATATGTCCTTTGAAGGGAAGGCAAAAGAGACCGTCAGGACCTCATGAAAGCCAAATTCTGATTCAGTGCAGGGAAAACTGTACCAAAAAGGTTAAACTTGTGGGGAAAAAACCCCTACAAACTGTCCCAACTAGACGAGACTGAACAGAGTTCAAGAACCAGGTTTTTGTAGTATTTCTAAAATTCCAGAAATTTTCAGGAACACAAGAAAAAGAAGGAAGAAAGGGAGGGAGGGAGGGAGAAAGGGAGGGAGAAAGGAAGGAAGGAAGGAAGGAAGGAAGGAAGGAAGGAAGGAAGGAAGGAAGGAAGGAAGGAAGGAAGGAAGGAAGGAAGGAAGGAAGGAAGGAAGGAGGGAGGAAGGAGGGAGGAAGGAGGGAGGAAGGAGGGAGGAAGGAGGGAGGGAGGAGGGAGGGAGGGAGGAAGGAGGAGGGAGGGAGGGAGGAAGGAAGGAGGGAAGGAGGGAAGAAGGAAGGAAGGAAGGAGGGAGGGAGGAAGGAAGGAGGGAGGAAGGGAGGGAAGAAAGAAGGAAGGAGGAAGGACGGAGGGAGGAAGGAAGGAAGGAGGGAAGTGAGGGAGGAAGGAAGGAAGGAGGGAGGAAGGGAGGGAGGGAGGGAAAAAGAGAGAAGGGGAGGAAGGAAGGAAGGAAGCAAGGAAGGAAGGATGGAAGGACGGACTGTACAATCTGTTCCCCGTCATTTGCACACTAGACAACAAAGCAAGCAGTTGGGTGGCATTAATTCTTTTTTGTTGCGGGCAGCAATTCATAATATAATCCAAAATGATGATAATTTGAGGTGCACTAACCCCAGGAGGCACCGTTATCAGGGGGAGCAGGCCCCAGGCTGGCCCTCATGACCGGCCGGCAGGGCCGGCTTCGGGCCCCCGGAGAGGAGGGATGTCTCCGGTCCCTGGCCGCCCGCTCCAGGGCGCTCGGACCCTCCGGGGCAGACCCCACGCACTGCTGAGCGGGGCTCCCACCTACCACTGGCTGATGGGTTTTCGGCGCCGTCTCCCAACAGGAAGCGAGCTGTGAGAGGAGCGAGGACTGGTACAGAGAAGCCCCCGGGGACCGGCCCTCACCAAGGACAGCAGAGGCTAACGTTAAGCACCCCCCCCCACAGAAGCCATTCTCGGGCCTGGCAGCGGGGGCCCGGGCAGCTCCGGGGATGCTCCTCCTCGAGGGCAGCGTGCGGACGAGCGTGGGCCCGAAAGCCGGAGGCCTGACCTTCCCGGGCTCGAGCCCAGCCCCGGGAGCACCCGTTGTGGGCGTCCCTGCCCTTCCATCCTCTGCACTGTGGCCACTTACGCCAACCGTGTCCTCAGCCATAAAACCTAAAGGAAGATCAGAGTCCAGCGTGACCCCGCGGAGAACCGGAGAGGGAACCTGAGAACATCCCACGCCGAGGGGAGCGAAAGGGCCGGCGCGGGCTCTTCTCCGTTCCCACGGGGGCCCAGGCCCCCAGGACCGGGCAGAGGTCGCTGGGGAGGAGAGTGGGGGCGACAAAGAGGGGGAGGAAGGCCGGGCCGAGAGTCCGGGAGAGGTCGCGGGGCCTGGACTGGGGGGCAACGTCCCGACAGCCCGACCATGTGGCCCACACCCAGGCAGGGCCGAGCCCCCCGAGGGCCGCAGAGTCAGTCTGAGGGTCAAAAGTATTTCCTCAGCCCAAACGACTCCCACACAATAAAACGCGCCGGCGAACTTACACCGCAGGACGAACGCCCGGCCAGCTTGGGGGGACGCGCGGGGAGAAGCCGCGGGCCAGCCTGGAGAACTCGGGCCGAGCCAGGCGGCTACAGCGGCTGTCACGGCTGAGCGGGTGCTCCTGGCAGAGACCCGGGACGATTCGCCCTCCCTTACTCGGCTCATTTTACAAGTGAGGAAACTGAGGCAGCGGGGGCGTGGCTTAGGGTCCCCCAGCCCACGAGGGCCGAGACAGGACTCGAACTCAGGAAGGGGAGCCGCCGACTCCAGGCCCAGCTCCGCGCCCCACGGCGCCCCCTAGCGGCCCACTGCCCGGGCCCTCCCGGGGCCACCTGTAGGTCTGTGGCTGATGTGAATGGAAGTGGTCACTGCCCCCGGCTATTTAACTGTCCCAGGGACAGCGGGATCTGGGTAACATCAGCAGGCCGAGGCAGGCCGCCACCATCAGTCCTTCAGCTGAACGTACATGTGTGTAAAAGGGAGGGAGGGAGGGAAAGGAAAGAAAGGAAAAAGGGGGGAGGGAGGGAAAGAAAGGAAAGAAAGGAAAGAAAGGAAAGAAGGAGGGAGGGAAGGAAAGAAGGGGGGAGGGAGGGAGGAAAGAAAAGAAGGGGGGAGGGAGGGAAAGAAAAGAAAAAGGGGGGAGGGAGGGAGGGAAAGGAAAGAAAGGAAAAAGGGGGGAGGGAGGGAGGAAAGAAAAGAAGGAGGGAGGGAAAGAAAGGAAAGAAAGGAAAAAGGGGGGAGGAGGGAGGAAAGGAAAGAAAGGAAAAAGGGGGGAGGGAAAGAAAAGAAAAGGGGGGAGGGAGGGAGGGAAAGGAAAGAAAAGAAAAAGGAGGGAGGGAAGAAAAGAAAAGAAAAGAAGGAGGGAGGGAGGGAAAGAAAGGAAAGAAAGGAAAGAAGGGGGGAGGGAGGGAGGGAAAGGAAAGAAAGGAAAAAGGGGGAGGGAAAGGAAAGAAAAGGGGGGAGGGAGGGAGGGAAAGAAAAGAAAGGAAAAAGGGGGGAGGGAAAGAAAAGAAAGGAAGAAGGGGGGAGGGAGGGAAAGAAAAGAAAGGAAAAAGGGGGGAGGGAAAGAAAAGAAAAGAAAAGAAGGGGGGAGGGAGGGAAAGAAAAGAAAGGAAAAAGGGGGGAGGGAAAGGAAAGAAAAGGGGGGAGGGAGGGAGGGAAAGAAAGGAAAGAAGGGGGAAGGAGGGAGGGAAAGGAAAGAAAGGGGGGGAGGGAGGAAGGGGAAGAGGAAAGGAAGGAGGGGGAGGAAAAGAGGAGGAAGGAAAAGGGAGAGGAAGGGAAGGAGAGAAAAGAAAGGAAAGAAGGAGGGAGGGAGGGAAAGAAAAGAAAAAGGAGGGAGGGAGGAAGGGGAAGAGGGAAGGAAGGAGGGGGAGGAAAAGAGGAGAAAGGAAAAGGGAGAGGAAGGGAAGGAGAGAAAAGAAAGGAAAGAAGGGGGAAGGGAGAGAGGACAAACTCCAGGCCTAGGAGTCTGGGCCCGGGAAGCCGCGCTGCCACTTTTGTATCCGTATACACATTGACAGGTGTGATGTCACACCTTTGCACACAACGTTAAATGACCCCCAAAGTGACAGGAGAATGGGCGTTTCCTCACGGAAATGTCCCTTTTCTCCTAAGATAGAAAACACTCATGATGCGTTCCCCAAATTCCCGCTTCCCTGGACCTCTCTGTCTCCCACTACAATGTTTTCTAGGGCAGATCTTCAAATCCTGGAGACTCAGGACTCTTCCAGCTGTGTGACCCTGGTCAAGTCACTCACCCCCGTTTGCCTCCACTTCCTCATCTACAAAATGAGCTGGAAAAGGAGGCAGCAAACCCCTTCGGCATCTTTGCCAAGAAACCCCAAGTGGGGTCACAGAGTCGGACGTGACTGAACAACAAAAGCAGAAGAACTTTTATAAATCGACAAGCTCTCGACGTCCTCCTTCCACAGCGCTTTGATTTCCCCTTTCATAGGGGCAGTTTTATCACTTTAATTAATTATTTTGTCAAGCCTAAGTCCTGAAAAACCAAAACAAAACCCCAAATCCGTGCATTTCCAGAAATGTGGCCCTATACGACACAATATTTGAGTATCAGAACTCATTTGGTTTCCCAGGGAACATTATTTATAGAAAAGTCTGGAGGACCTGAGCCAGCTCTACAAAGAAGCAAAGCCTGGCTCTTCGGCCCAGATTTGTTTACTAAGCTCCCTACCCCAGACCTATGTGGGGAGTTCCCTTGTTGCCCTAACAGAGTCGGGGTGTAAGGAAACGTAATTTCCCAATTTCAAAAAGAGCAACTACCTGGAGCCCCTAACAAGGATTCACCTGAACAGAAATTGGGAGAAAACCTTCTCGATGGTTGGGAGGGATGTCCGGCAGGTATCATCCTTCCAGAAAGAACAGGAAAAGCAGGAGACGGGCCAGAGGGAAAGCGCATCCAGGCTCCGTGCCTCCATTTTGTCTAGAAGGAACTCTGGACTCTGAATGGGAGAACCCCAGCCAGAAGCCAGGGCAGCTTTGTGGTGGGATGGACTGCAAGGGCCGGCTCCCGGAAACCCACGCCGCCGCCCTCGGGGCTGCGAGGAGACAAAGGGGCAGGGAGGGTCTGAAAGGCAGTGGCATCCTGCCCACCTCTGTGGCAGCCCCAGGCCATGAGTCTCTTCAAATCTCGGCAGCACCTGAGAATGGGTAATCCAGGCTGCCAACCACATCAGAAGCTGGCTGCCCGCCTGCTCCGCTTTCCTAACACCTTGGGAGCGCTCAGCTTTCCAGGACTGGATTTCCCGAACAGACCCCGCACGGCTGAGGGGGGCGAGGAAACGTGAGGCTGCTGCCCCGGGGACCCCCGCCGGGGCCCCTCCTCTCAGGAGGCTCTCACTCAGGGACTCCTCCCCTTCAGAGGGTCTCCGAAGCTGCTCTCCAAATAACATGAGGACAGCAATATCAGCAGATGTAGACACCTAAAAGGACTTTGGCGGGGAGGCCTTAAGTGACTTTTAAGAGTGAAAAGGGATCCCAAGAATTACCGGTCCCATTCCTCCCTGTACCTCTGAAAGATCAGTCTAGCTCCCCTGGGTTCCCTAGTTTTATGTCTCTCCCTGCCCACCCTGTCCCTCAGCTACTTGAATCTTCCATTATCCAACCTATTTTATACGGGTTACGTCTGAGTCATTTTTCAGTCCTGTCCGACTCCGCCACCCCATTGGGGGTTTTCTCGACGAAGACACCGGAGCGGTTTAGCATTTCCTTCCAGCCCATTTGGCAGATGAGGTAACTGAGGCAAGCAGCGGTGAGTGACTCGATCAGGGGCACACAGCTTGAGCCTAGGAAGACGAGTGTTCCTGGCTCTCTCCACAACCTATTCCCTAGGAAGAGGACAGAAAGTGTTGCGGACCCTCTCCGCCGCACGGGTCAGATCCGTCTTTCAGGAGTAGCGGGCTTCGAGCTCAACAAAAATACATCTTCAAGCACAAGAGCCAAAGAGAAGCGTCTGTGGGGAAGGAAAGACTTCCTCTGGGCTCTCGGTCACCCCCCGTTCCGAACTCGTTTTCCCAGGCTGGTCACTGTCCAACTGTTGCTTCTTCCTGGCTTCTATCAAGATGATTCAGTACCCAACTTGCTCCCCTTCATCCTTATCTCATGAGTAATTTATGTTTCCTCTTAAAGGCCTAAAACACAAGAAATACTAACAATTTCCCCTCTTTTACGTGAATTTCCACTTCTGTTCATTCTGCGACCCATATGTGACGTTCCTCTTACCTATCAGGAGTCTAAGAACATGCCTTAAAAGTGACAGGAAGATTGACCGTGGACGGAACAATCTGCACAGAAGAAGAACTGGGTTCCAATCTGGTCTCGGGAGTCCGCTGGCTGTGTGACCCTGACCCAACTCCTTAACCTCTCAGTGCCCCAGGGCCAGATCTACATTAGCAGAGGGAAATTACCCATCTAGGCGTTCCCTACACCAAGAACCGGCCAGAAAGGGGGACAGGGGAGGGAAAAGACTTAAGTCAAGATTATTCTAATACTTTTTTTTAAACTGACCACAGAAAGCAAGATGTAGTCTTTCCCATTGCCTTTTCTCCACTTACTACCAGATTCCCCACTGTCACCTTAAGAACCTTTCCTTCCTTTTCAGAGATTTCTCTAGCTTTATTTCCATTTCTTTAAAAAGGAAGATGGGGGAAAGGAGAAGGAAAGGGAAGAGAAGGGGGATCTTCTATTTGCCTTCTCCTGACATATCTGTATCCCAGGGAATCAAAATTGGCCCTCCCTTTAATAAAGGTTAACGTAAGACTCTTGATTTTAAATACAAATGAATGAAACCAGAACACTGCTCACCAGTACCCAGAGACTATTCAAAACGTCCTTCCTTGCACAGGCCCCGTAATTGCAAGCCTGTTCTCGAGGAACCAAGTGGAGAAGAACACAAAGCCCAGTTTCTGAAGCCCCAGAGTGCTGGCTCCAAGTTCCTACCTCCATCGGGGCTCTGGCCTGTCTGGCTTTCTAAGAACACGCTCCTTCCAAGAATACGAGCCCGAGCCCTTCCACAAATCTCTTTCCTCAGGTGCATCAATTCAAGAGTTCTTGTAGCTCTGATTGGCTGCCACGAGAGGGGAAGGAGAGCATCGTGTTTCTCCTAATCCTGCCTCGCGCAGGAGTCCTGCAGGAAAACTCTTGTGTGGCTTTAGAAAACCCCCTCGGCTAAGGATCTCGGGGTCCAGGAAGAGCCCCCCGCGCTGGCTCCGCTTGCTGCCTGAGGCACAGCCGAGTCCCGGGGGGCCTCCCCCATCTCCTTCCACACCCCCTCCGTCCCTCCCAAGGAGCACTTCCCGGGTACTCACCCCTGGCTACCAGCGGCTGCTGACCCCTCGGGGCTCCTCCCGCTCATGTCTGCGCAGAGGCAGCGGCTCTCCACCTGTCTGAACCTGACTGCTCCACTGTGCTCCCCAGTGTTTGCACTCACACCCTCAGATTAGCATTTCTCCCCGTGGAGACCTTCCTGCAGAGGACATGAACCTTAAGAGCGTGAGTCATCGTTCGACTCAGGAAATAACCTCTCAATCCAAAGGTTGAGCCAATTCCTAGAGAGATTTCTGTATTCTTCTCACCTCTTAAAGGCCTCAACACAAACCCCCTCCTCCCTTTGGCTTTTTAAGGTTTCCTCTCCTGACCACCCACGACTTGTGTTTGTTTAAGCCAGAGAAGAAAAAGCAGGGGGATCTCCGACACCTCTGGCAGAGCCGGGGGACACCGGTCCTTTTTACACTGACTCTGCCAGGGCACAGGCCCTTTAGCTGCACGCAGAGGAGCTACTCTGGCAAAGGCCCCTTCAAGGATCCCCCCAGTCCTGCTCCTGCCTCTGACCCTCCGTGGCCAGCAGCATCCTCCGAGTCCTGGCCACAAGTCCTGAGCATCCTCCAAAGGAAGGCGATAATGGCCACACGCCTAGTGCTGGCTGCTAAAAATACGGCTTACCCCGCACCGGTTGGAGGGGTGCATGTGCAGGGACCAAGAGAGGCACAATCTGCTCCCTTTGCACCTAATTCTCAAAGCCCCACCAGTTACAAATGCAAAATGGCAGCGTGCTCAACAGGAGCCTGCAGAACCCTCGGGGAACTTGGTAAGTGTCCGAAGGCCTCAGTTTCCTGATTTGTAAAAACGAGGGGGCTGGACTCAAGGACCTTCCCTGGAACTTGGAATCTATGGTCCTACATATAATCTTGTGTTGATGTAAAAAAGTGGCAAAGCCAAATGTAATATATTTTAACATAAGAAGTCTTCCCACTGAATTCCCAAAGTAAATTTCTCCCACAAGACAAAAAGGGAAAACTATAATAGTCTCCCCATATGGAACAGCTGTTGTCTTTAAATCTGAAACAAACAGTAACAGGACACGGGAGAAAGACGATTTAAAAACAAATATATGGCATCCTCCCCCCAAAGTTGCCCCAGTCAGATCCAACATATCGACTTTGGTAATTCTGGTTCTCCGTGTCATGCTGATGAAGTGACTGACAATGAATTCAAATGGGATTTATGAGTCACAGCCTCAGATATTAAGCTCAACTGAAAAATCCTAAAAACAATGTTGCGTCTCAAGGGTTCCTTGGCAAACCACTCAGATATCTATCTGCACACTACAGAGACTATGCAAAATAGAGATAACTTATTTCAAATCTAGGTAACTGGAGACTAGCACTTCAGTAGCACTGAACATAACTCAGCAAATGAAATATTTAGAAGCCAGGGAGGACTCTCCATGCAGCAGCCAACCACAAGTTGTAAAAAAAAAAAAAAAAAAAAAAAATTAAGGGGGTCAACTATGGAGTCCTCAAAGTGAGTGTCCAGCATGGCTCCTGTCCTCAATGGTCCAGGTAGGGGAGGCAAGACATACATAAAAGCTTGGAAATAGACTCACTTATCCCAGAGCAACAATGTTTGGAGAAAAAGGCTCATTTCTCTAACTTGCTCCAGGCTGGCTCTGAATCTCCCCCAGATACTTGGATTTTAAGCTTCAGACGCTCACAAGCGCAGGACAGGGAAGGCCCTTATCCCTCCCTCGCCAGTCCCACTTTTGATATATTCTATCTTCCCTTTTTAGCAAATCAGTGCCAGACTCTGGGAGGCAACCCATGTGATTATTTTTAAGTAAATTAAAAAAATGTTTAAAGCCTGATGAAAGAAAATAAATTAGTGTCCACTAAGGAGAAGTTTCCATGAAAGAAGACTCCAAAGGATGGGTAGATTATGGACTGGCGTGAAACACCAGCAAATGCAGAGAAGGAGAGGAACAGTCCTCATTTCCAGGTGTCCTGGAAAACAAGTTTGGGACGGAGCATCCAGGATGCCAGGCCCGAGTCCCAATATGAATAGGTGGATGATGAGGCCGTTGGATGAGAGGGCGAATGTGGAGAAAAGAAATACTGGCGCTCAGGAGCCTGATTAGGAAGCTACGTTTCATCATAAGGTTATGAAACGATCAAGACTAGGGGGTGATATGAAGAAAGATCAGGAAGGCACGAATGCAAGAAACACTGGGAAGGAAGCGAGGGGAAAAAGGAACACCAAGGCAACGTCCCAAATTTCACTTAAAACTAGATCGAGACTCTAGTCTCTCCATCTAGTTCTCTAGATCTCGATCGAAAACACTCTCCATCTAGTGGAGGTAGACCGGGGAGACTCACTATAAGACCAAAATAGCTCCAGGACACCCAGTAGACGTCTAGTCTGGTCCAAGTTCAATGCTAAGGTTTGGGTTGTCTATGGATTGAACTCTACCCAACCTTGGAGGCTTCTTTCCCTCGAACAAATTTAAGACTTCTGCACGGCCCAAAGATTCCACCTACATTCCCAGATGCATCAATGTCACCTAAGCCCATCCCAACCTTTTCCTCTAAGGACTGACCAGAAGCCAACCGATCCCCTTCCCAGAGAAGAGAATTATATAGAACGGCGGGTTTCACTTCAGTGCTGGATTTCCCTTAGAGACAGTCTGGGGTTCTCTGCTGACATGGAACGATGGAGAACAGGGGGTTAGTGTTTGTGCTGAAGTAGCCGTGGAATTTACAGAAGCTCTGATGCTGAAAAAAAGACCTTTCCTAGAACGTGTAACTCTGGTTTTACAGATGAAGAAGTCGGAGCTCGCGGGTTGTCGAGCCGAACCAAGAAGCCAGGATTTGCCACCAGAAGTCTGGCGATCTTGGTTTCTCAGCCTGTCTTACCATTCTACACCAGAAAGAAAGTGCCCACGGGCTTTGGGATATAAATCTAGAGGGGCTAGAAAATAAGACTTCGCTTAAAAAGATGGTAACCCAGTTACCCAAGGAAGGAAGCCGAGCAAGCCAATGTGTTCCACACTATAATGGGGGAGGAAGGAGGCTGAGAAGCCGTCTCCCGCTCTGCATCTATCTGCTGTAAAAGGGGGTGACTTCTGCTTCTCCATCCATAATTGGGAAGCACGATGGTCAATTCCCCCCAAAGCACCATCAGGGTCTTTAGGTACTTTTGGTTTTTTTTCCAGGGAAAACATTATCATAATTAAATATACTGGTCTCCAGTCAAAAGTCACCATGGAAGCCGTCAGGCATTTCAACCTTTGCTTTATATATTTGCTTTGTATCTTGACTCTGGGTCAAGGGCACTGGGGAAAAGGCAAGGCCTTGGAGCCACCACCAGGCTAATCGGACTCCCACACAGCTCTGCTTTCCCAAGATGAGGCAAGCCAGGCCCGGCAGGAGGAAAGAGAGGCGCTGGGAGGGAGCCCCAAGGAGAGCTGCGACTGTGGGGACAGTCCCCGGCAGGGAGGGCACACCGTGGGGCACGCCGCCTCACCTGCAAGCCAGGCCTCTCCCCCAGCTCCTCCCGAGCCCCGGCGGGGCTGGAGGCTGCCGCAGCTTTCCCAAGTCTCACTCCCCCCGGGCCCACGTCCAGTCGCCGCGGCGGGGGCCGGACCGGCTCCCACATCGGCCCCAACGCCCCGTCCAGCGGCTGCTCCTGGACAGCGCGAGCCCCCGGCCCGGACGCACTCCCCAGGAGCAGCCAAAGGCGCCCGGCCGGGAGTTCCGAGTCAGACGTTCCCCACAGCGGGCGTGTGAGGGCACATCCCCGGGCGGCAGGAAGGCACGGATGTGCTTCCGCCACGGGAGTGACAGGAGGGGACTTGTCGGCCCGGCCCCTCCCCCGCTCCCTCCTTGCCCCATCCCACGGACTCTCCTCTCCTGGGGGGGGGGGGGCTGTGTGTGAAGGCGCCCCTCTGGGGGATGAGGGAAGAACAGTCCCTAAAGCGCTGAAGGTGGAAGGGAGCCCATGGACCACTTGTGCATCGGAGGTGAGTGGAAGGAAGAAGAAGAGGGGGTGAAGGAGGAACAGGAAAAGGAGAAAGAAAAGGAAGACAAGGAGGTGGAGGAGGTGGAGGAAGAAAAGGAGGAGGAGAAGGAAAAGGAAGAGGAGGAAGTGAAAGAGGAAGATGTGGAGGAGGAGCAGGAAGAGGAAGAGGAGGAGAAGGAAGAGGAAGAAGAGGAAGTGAAAGAGGAAGATGTGGAGGAGGAAGAAGAAAAGGAGAAGGAGGAAAAGGAAAAAGAGAAGGAAGAAGACGAGGAAGGAGGAAGAGAAGGAAGAGGAAGAAGAAGAACAGGAAAAAGAGGAAGAAGAAGAAAGTTCTCCACTGGGAAAGTCAATGAGAACTTTCTCCCACAAACACACTCTGTAGCAGCACTCCTGACTGGGCGCCTCGTCGGGGGGCTCTGCTGCACCCTCAGAATGAAGGGGGCCTGGCAGAAAGAAGTCCACGGCGGTTCAGTAAGAGCTGCAACTCTGGGAATGGATTTGATGTCAAGTGTCAGCAAGTAAATTGCTATTGGCTTCTCAATAAGCAGCAGCAGTGAGCTAAGTGTTTCCCTGTATTGTGCAGGCTCTCACAGACTCAATACGGCAGTATTGACAGCACAATCACACAGTAATCCAGGCTCCACTAATACCTCCACTTCCTCAATGAAAATACACTTTCCACTTGGACATCAGCCCATTAGCTTGGGCTGGAAGCACTGGCTGAACCCCTCCCCCACCCCCGGGCTAGGTGACTGGCATCTCTCCCCCCAACATCCCAGCCAATGTGAACATCATCAGGGCAAAACCAAAAGATAAACAGCCAGGGACCTACAGGAAAAGCCTTCTCTCCCATCCATAAATCACTGGGAGGGATGGAATGAAAAGTGATCCAACTCCAGGAGTAAAAGTCTCCAGTCACTCAGAAAATGGAGCTTTCCTGGCTAAGGAGGAGATGTGCACGCAGGAAAGAAAACCAGCTCCAACTTCACTTATCCAGACTAAAAGTGGGCCGGTGGATTAATGCAACGCCCCCTCCCCAATCTCAAGAGTAAGACACTGAAAACCAAAATAAGGTGGGAGGAGGGTTGAAAATTCTTCTCTTTCTGGCGAGTGGGGTATTTACAAAAGCAAAATCCGCCAGTCCGGTAATAATAATGGCATAATGCATTTGCAAGGTGGTTCCCAAACTTCAATGTGATTTTCCAAAAAAAAAAAAAAAATCATCACCACAATTTCAGAGACTCTGAAACAGAGAGTTGACTGCCAAGGTCAAAGACACATAACTAGTTAGTTAGAGGGAGCTCTCTCAAATGAGAATCACACATTCCCTGTGCCCACCTCAGGTGTTTTGTCTCATGGCTCTCAAGCACAGGTCTTTAGTTATTTATGTAGGCTATAGCCCATTAGACAGTGAGTTACACTAGAGCAAGGGCCGAGTCCTGTCTAAAATTTAAATATCTGCTTATCTTCCTCCTTCCTAGCAGCTTAACACACAGTAGACAAAATATAAACTCTTGCTGAATCAAATGAATGGTAAATACCCAAAGATGCTCTCTGCCTGTGAGGGACGAGAGTTAACTATCCTGCATCTCTATTTTATCATAATTTATCAAGTTCAGAACACAAAAAGCTATCCCCCCAGGTGGCTGAAACTAATTCTCACCATTCTTACCACACCTGTTCAGAGTGATTCATGGCAAAAAAAAATTAAAAATAAAAAATAAATAAAATAAAAAGCAAAGTATCACAGAATTAGAGAGTTAGAATGGACTCAGGGGGCCACTACATGGTTCTTTTCATGGTTCATGAAGTCTTTTTTAGGCTATGAATTTTCAGTATCAAATTTACATCCAAAACCAAACCAAACCAAACTAATCTAAGACTTTTTTTTTCTTCCATAGGCTTGTATGTAGTACATCTCACAGCCGCCTCGGCTAAGCAAGCATTCTCTCACCGGTATGGACTCTTCCTTAAGCAGGAAGTGGAAATTTTGCTCAGCCATGTTCCACAAACAGAAATCTGGGCAGAAAAGGGTTAACTCCCCCTTCTAGTCTGTGATCTGATAAATGGCTCTGCAGAAAGCAGGTTCTCTCACTTTGAGATATGATGTCACTAACCTTTATTGATCCACAATCAGAGAACTTTGCTTATCTCTCTCCTGTGATATACTGCCCCTCCTGTACTCAACTAGTGTTTAATACACTGCTAGGGCCTTGTACTCTTCATCGCTCAACACTACAGCAAAAGCCTGCCACGGGGGAAATATTTTACAGGCCAGGCCTTGCCAGCACCAGGAAGAGACTCATTGGATGGATAGACTGACTCCCACACCCGGGTTTCTCCCCTTCTGGACTCCACGTGAAACTCTTGTGGCTGTTCTGGGTGTGTGATGCAATCAGGGTGAGAAACTCCCTCCCCCCAAGCTGTCAGCCAACTCACCTAGAATTCACAATTGTAAAAGAGATGCCCCCGGTCAGTGAAACGGCTTGGACCAGGCTAGGAGGAAGGGTCGGAACTTGGTCTTCCGAATGCCAAAGCCAGAGGCCTTTCATAAACATTCCCTAGCTTTAGAAATCTTTTTTTGAAAATGGCATTGGAGAAGAGAAAGGAAAGAAGTCACTCTTCCTGGCTTAGTCCTCGAGCTCTCACCTTACACCAATTTTACTCATAGTCCATTTATATATACATTGTGTGTGTGTGTGTGTGTGTGTGTGTGTGTGTAAAATCTTCTAGTGCCAATCAAGTCAGTCAAATACTGAAGAAAGAAGAGGAAGAAGAGGATAAAGGAAGAAGAAGAGGAGGGAGGAAAAAGGAAGAAGAGAAAGAAGGTAGAAGAGGAAGGAGGAGGAGGAGGGAGGAAAGAGAGGGAAAAAGAGGAAGGAGAGGAAGAAGGAGGAAAGAGAGGAGGAGGAAGGAAAGGAATTGGAGGAGGAGCAAGAGAAAATGCAGAAAAGAAATCCCTTATAAGAAAGCCCTTATTTTGGGCCTGGGAGGTGTCCAGAGTCTGGTTTTGATTCTAAAGGAGTGATCTGTTTCCCAAGTACCAAACTGGCATACCTTGGGGCACTGCTGCTGAAGCAACCACAAGCTGGGTTTTTCTCCACGCCTGGGGGCTAACTACACACACACACACACACACACACACACACACACACAGCCACACCCAAGGGTGGGGAAAGCCAACAGCACTGACACCCAGTTGACGACTACAGCTAGGACCAAGCACTAGAGGCTGTTTTTAGCCCAAGTTCCAGGCAGGGCTAAAGCTCTTTTTTAAATCCTTGGGTTCGGCTCTCAACGTCCGGAGCCCAGCCTCTGCCTGGCCGATGCCAGTGGGCCACTTGGGCCCTCGGGGCGGTGAGGTGAGGGCCACATGGAATGTGAGAGCTCCCTTCCACTGCTTCGGGGCACCCAGAATCTGCCTAATTGAACATTAACAAGTTGCTACAATAAAGTTCTTCTGTTTTTAGTGAGAACCCTTTTTCGGCAACAACAGAAGTCTTGTTACAAACTGCTTCCTCTGCCAGGCTTCAGTCCTGACAGGTGTGAACAAGATTGAAGCACCTCCTACAACATACAATGCAACCCAAACAAAGGAGAAAGTCAATCCCAGCCTCCTGGGGTTTCTTCTTGTTTAACATAAGTCTTCACTCACTCTTAGCCCAAGGAAACCAACCCGGAATCTAGAGCGAAGGGGACTACCTTCCCAACGCACTCAGGGAAGTTGCTCTTCCTCTCACCAACCGCACCACCAGTCCATCACTCCCCACTGCTGAACCCCAGAAGAGAGACATGGAACAAACCACAAGCGGCCACCCCAAGAACAGCCCACGATGCAGCGGCCGCGCCCCCCCCTTCAGTGAGGCAAGCTGCCATGGCCCAGAGAGGGCTCCTCAGCAGTAAGAGAGAAGCTGGAAGGGGACCACGGCTCCCCCCACTTTCAGTGGCCCTGGAAGACAAGACCCCTGCCTCCTCTTTCTCTGGCTGCAGACACTGTAAATGAGAGAGGGGGCCAGCACGGGCTTCAGGGTCTTTGATGGAAGCCCACCTGGGTGCTAGGGGGTGGGGTTCTTACTGGAAGCAGCACCTAGCTCTTCGTCCACAAAGGCAATCCCAAGTCCACCTTCTGAAGCTCTCCCTGGGGAGTCCAACCCCTTCCCATTTATTCTCTCGCCCACCGAGTCTATACCCGATGCCCTCTCAATCTTGGACTCCGGCATCCCACTTGGTGGAGCCCCGTCCAATTCTTCTACGGGGGAGGCAGTTACGCAGATGGAGAGAGGGGGACGGCAAAGCCTGTGCTTTCACCAGTGGGCAGGCGGCCGACGGGCAAGTGGCACCGGGTCTCTCCACCCAAGGCGCTTGTTTCCCCTGCCTCTGGGTCCTTCCAACACCGGAGGAGGCAGATCTGGGCTTCTAATAATTTTTAAGTGATGCTAGAGGTAGAGAAACACATGAAAGTCTGTGTAGGACAAGGGAAGGAATTATCCCTCCCATTGATTTTCGCTCTGGGGTATTAGAAAGAACACGGCATTTATCTGGAGATTTCTTCCCCAAAGCCGACCACATAAACGAGCCTTGAAAGAAGCTTATCGGACAAACGATCCGGCTCAAACCGTCACCGCCGAAAGTGGGAGCCCCAGCGGGGAGCTCCGGGATGCCATTGTTCCTCCTCGGACATCTTTAAGTAGTTGTTATTGTTACCCAACTTCAAACACGGAAGCTAAGGGGAGGGGGAGCGCCCAGACCCGAGAGACCCCGGCAAAAGTTACAATGGACAAAGAAAAGAATTCTCCTGCCCTCGAATGAGGGAAATGCAGGAAAAACTCCTTTTAGACGTAGGCACTTTTCAATTCCTAAATGCTCTTCACAGACACGCCCCCCCCTTCTCTGCTTCTGTCTCTTTCTTCTCTCTCTCTCTCTCTCTCTCTCTCTCTCTCTCTCTCTCTCTCTCTCTCTTCTCTCTCTCTCTCTCTGTGTGTGTGTGTGTGTGTGTGTGTGTGTGTGTGTCTCCTCTGTCTGTCTCTTGCCTGTCTCTCTGTGTATATCTGTCTCTCTCCCTGTCTCTATCTCTCCTTTTCTACCCCCCTTCTCTCTCTCTCTCTCTCTCTCTCTCTCTCTCTCTCTCTCTCTCTCTCTCTCTCTCTCACACACACACAAACACACACACACACACACACACACACACACTCTCCCTCCCCCACTCTGTCCTTCTCTCTGTCTCTTCCCCTTTCCCTCCCTTTCTCTGGATAATAGGAACCTCTTCCCGTTAGAACAATCCCACAAGAGTCTTAACGAAGCTGCTTGAGCTTCTCCTCTTTCCTCTCTGCAACTTTGATGGCCAACAACGAAAAATTAACTGGGAAACACTAAGCATGGATAGAGTCACTCAGTCCCAGATTTCTCACACCAGAATTTGAAGAACCTCCAAAATAACAGATCAGGTCAAAAGTGGCTCAGACTTAAAAAGTGAATGTCTATTAGAGCACTAGGTAAACGTAAAAAGATGTTAGGTGTAGTTCCCTCCCTCCCTCCTTCCCCTCTCCCTCCCCCCATCATTATTTAAAACTTCCCTAAAGGAATGCAAATTAAAGCAAAGGAGGAATTTAGCTACACTAAGCAGGGGGAAAAAAGTAACAAAATTCAATAGTGATGCTGCTGGGAAAGATCATTATACTCACTGCAGATTGCAAACAGTTCCGATCTGTTTGGGGATCAATTTGGCAACAGATACAATGTTCCAAGGACCTTTGACCTAAGAAACCCATCCACTGGGATCTAAACTTAGGATGCTATAAAAAGGGGTGGGAGAGAAGGGAACAATCTATAAAAAACTCTTGGTATCAGTCAAAGCAAAGATGTTTGCTTATTAACCACCTTCTGTGTACCGAAAATAAAAAGCTATACCATGACTAGGAAATCGTCAAAAGCAGAACCAGGAAAAAACATACCATGACTATATTAGAAACAAAGAGTAAGCATAAGGAAGGGAAATGGTTTGACACACATCAGAAATGAGCAAAAAGAAATAACAAGGAAGGTTTTTTTTTTTTAAAGCCTGTAAATAATCGACCTCTCTTAGTTTGCTTATTATGTGATTTAAAGATAAATTGAAATGTCTAATATCACCATTACGGACTTTATTTCTCCAGAATGTTTATGTAGGACCCCCCAAATGAAAATATTTTAAAAGTTTATTCAGATCCTTTTTTCTCTCCATTTTTCCTTTCGTCCACTAGTTAAAAAAAAAAAAAAAAAGTAATTGTCCCTCGACCCTTTGGAAGGAGACCAGCCTATTCTCAACAAAAAAGGTTCAAAAGCCTATGTCTCCCTTCCAGGTAGGTGGAAGGATGTAATTGGTGAGGCAGGAGATTAGAAATATCGGCAGCCTCTAAGTAAGACTTTAATTTACTGGCAGATCAATAGTGCCGGGGTTATATTGGCAAAGTGTCTACAACTCTATTGACTCACGCAATTCCTCTTATCAATTTATCAGAAATCTGGAAGTCAGAAGATATTGTTTGAAGGGAGAGAGAGAGAGACAGAGAGAGACAGAGACAGAGAGACAGAGAAAGAAACAGAGACAGGACCTGGATCAGTGAAAAAACATGGGATGCCCAATCAGAAACTCAGTGCTAAGTATTTTCCAGCTAACATTTCAATTGCAAAGGAGGCTAATGAGATAGGATTAAGAGCTAACGTGCTTCCCTGGATGCCACATCCAGCCTTTCTCAAATGACTCATAGAACCACCAGGACAGAGCTGGGCCCACCAGCCGGGGCAACTGTTCCCCTTAAGTTCGTCACGACAAGAGCATGGAAGACAGTTGAGGTTTGCTACCAGTAATCTCAGTCCCAGTTCCCCCGAAGCAGACATTCATCGTTTCAGTTTTCCTTTCACCAATCCATAAAAAAGATTCTTAAAAGTAAAAGGGGTATCTCTTCCAGCATCCCAACACCCCCAGGGGACCCTGAAGAATCTAGGAGGTTAGCATCACAACAGAGTCTGAAGGAAGAGGCTTTAAAATAACACACTGGAGCTCGGCCGACTTTTCCATTCCAAGATCTCAAAGTGTTTCCCAGATTCCCCTTTTTGAAAGGGCTTTGACATCCCCCAGGCACCTGGCCTGGGGAATTTTAACACTTCACTGAGCACCAGTATGTTTACAAATCAGTTCGAGAAGAATTCTGGGAAGGGCCTTAATAGCTTTTGAACCCAGTGGAGTTGGGGCAGGTAGGAGGGCGCAGGGCTGAGGCATTCTAGTTATCTGAGGAGGGCTAAAAGAAGAGCAAGTTTTCTTTATTTGGAAGAACCTCGATCTGCTTTTGATGATCTTTTTTTGGGCTCTGCCTCATACCAACAAATTTCTGCTTAATTGCTGTTTTGCATTTCGTTGAGACATCAAGTAAACAGTATTTAAGTGTTTCCAGACAAAAACAATAACTCACTAATGACTAAGGCACTGCTAATTAAAATGCCCCCGTGATGGCGTGACTGACCTCACAGACACCACAAGGCACCCAACTGCCCAGGGAGGCGCTGCTGGCCAGAGGGGCCACACCATGATGGCGGGCGGAGGGTGGAGAGAGGGGGACCACTTGGAACGCCAGGCCTCTCTCTGGTCTCTATCAAGAGCTGGCCAATGATCAGACCTTGCCCAGCTCAAGAATTGAGACCCGTTTCTGATGGAGAGAGGCTAAAACATTAAATAACTAACTATGTTCTCGGGCTTCAGAAAAGAAAAGTAGATTCTGGGGAATTCTTTGCACAGAGTATTAACTGAACCACTGAGAGGCCCAGCTTCTTAATCTGAGGTCCACGAATTTTAGGTTTTCAATTTGACAATTGCATTGCATTAGGGACGCTTTCCTTTGTGATCCTGTGTATTTTATGCATTTAAACACATTTATCCCAAGGGGGTCCATAAGCTTCACCAGACTGCTAAAAGGGATCCAATACATACATGTTCTAGAGCGCCTGGTTCTAGAAGGGGGAAAAACTATCCCTAGGAGAAAATAAATTTTTTAAAAGTTTGGAGCAAAGAAGCAAACTGAGTCCATGTTTACTGCTGAGCTTTAAGGGATTAAAAGTCAAATCAGAGACTCCTTGCCATTATTTTGGAAGGAAAACAAAAGTTTCATTAACTAGTTGCCAGGTAAATACAAAATGGTCCCGGAGGCCACTGCCAGGCCAATGTATAAAAAGGGGCCCTGGAGGCCATCCCTTGGCCCACGGACCCTGGAGAAGGAGCAGAGCAAAAGCCAACTTCCCTCCAATCCAAATAAAGGTAGCGGGCAGAATCCTCGCTCCCCTTGCCATTCCTCAGTCCTCGGGCTGTGGAACTGCAGCCACCTAATACACACAAATCACTCTCTAAAGCTCCCCAGCACAAACAAAAGGTGGGTGCCCCGCAGACTCCTTTCTGAAGGACTTTATCTTCCTCTTGGCAGGTTAAAGACCAGCTAGTTAGCAACCAGAGGGGGTGGAGAAAGTAATTGAAACCCCAGGGGCCTAATACCCATTTGTATTCACGCTCATACCCTTTAAGGGATATAAAATCAGAGAGGTTGAACTGTTTACATTCACCTAATGCCCCAGTAAACAAATCAAAGCTTACAGAGAGGTGTTGGAAGAACTCTGGGTGTTCTAGCAAGTTCTCCGCAGAGAGAAAGTGGGCAAACAGGGGAAGAAACGGAGGGGCCCTCCTCCCGCCCGCCCCTCCCCAGGTTCTACTCAAGAAAGGGAGAACACTGGTCGGTTTTCCCGGAGCCTCTCTCGGTTATGTCACATGTCAAAGCAGTTTAAGGAGAAAGACTGAGCCTCCTCCTTATTAGGATAGTCAAGGAGTAGCAAGAGGGGAGGGGGAGGCTGGGGGGAGAGAGGTCGAGGAGCTGCTCCTGAAGCCAGGAGGGGGAGGGGAAAGTGGGGGAAATAGGACGATCTGTCCGTGCGTCCGTCCGTCTGTCTTTTTTCATCCTTTTCCCTTTAAGACCCAGAAGCTTAGTTCATTTCAAACCATAGGCTCGAACAAAGTGGAGCCTCCCACTCCCATCAGGGGTAAAGAGGAGAGAAGGGCTGAATTTCCATCTCCATGGAGACGGGCCTTCTTGCCACACAAATGTTACTCCATCCCATGGCTGATTTGTGAATACTAGGGGCAATGAAGGATCCCCGCCCAGCTCCCCCAACGGTTTCCAGGCCGAGGGCGGCTGGCGTGCAAGGGAAGGGGAGAGTTCTTGGGTCGGACCGGGCCCCTGCAGCCGGCCCACACGGAGCCTCCCTCCCAGGCCTGTTTCCAGGCCTCCAGGCCTCCCTGCCGCATGTGCGGTTTCAAGTCCTGAAGCCTTTCCAGAGCAGGGACGCCTCCCGAGGCTGGGGCTCCGGCCCAGGGGAGAGGGTCCTGCGAAAAGCCGCATTTTGTCCTTTAAAACATTAACTGTTTCAACTTGACTGGAGAACAGGGTCCCGGCTCTCCTTTTAAATGCAGATTTGAACTTTTCACCCGGAGGTCAGCAGCTGCAACACTCCCATCCCCAGCAGAGACCAGGCGCCATGACCCACGCTGCTTTTTGTTTTTTGTTGTTTTTTTTTTTTTCCTTCCCTGCTTGGGAACGAGGCAGGCTCAGGAAAGACATTACAGCCCTCCCCCAATCCCTACCTTCTCTCTTTCCCTCTCTTCCACCCCGCCCCCTCTCTGTCGGTCTCTCTGTTTCTGTCCCTCTTCCTCTCTGTCTCTGTCTCTCTCCCTCTGTCTCTGTCTCTCTCCCTCTTTGTCTCTGTCTCTCTCCCTCTTTGTCTCTGTCTCTCTTCCTCTCTGTCTCTGTCTCTCTTCCTCTCTGTCTCTGTCTCTCTTCCTCTCTGTCTCTATCTCTCTTCCTCTCTATCTCTGTCTCTCTCCCTCTTTGTCTCTGTCTCTCTTCCTCTCTGTCTCTGTCTCTCTCCTCTCTGTCTCTATCTCTCTTCCTCTCTATCTCTGTCTCTCTTCCTCTCTATCTCTGTCTCTCTCCTCTCTCTGTCTCTCTCTGTCTCTCTCTGTCTCTCTCTGTCTCTGTCTCTCTTCTCTCTATCTCTGTCTCTCTCTGTCTCTGTCTCTCTCCTCTCTCTGTCTCTGTCTCTCTTCCTCTCTATCTCTGTCTCTCTCTTCCTCTCTCTGTCTCTCTTCCTCTCTATCTCTGTCTCTCTCTTCCTCTCTCTGTCTCTGTCTCTCTTCCTCTCTATCTCTGTCTCTCTCTTCCTCTCTCTGTCTCTGTCTCTCTTCCTCTCTCTGTCTCTGTCTCTCTCTTCCTCTCTCTGTCTCTCTCTGTCAATCAGCATGCAGAAAGGCAAATCACCTTGTACTTGTCACTCCCCCTCCCGACCCCACCAGTTTCTCCAGATGTCCCTCAGAGAAGAGAATCTAGATGGATAAGTTGGGAATGGCAACAGTTAAGGAAGCTTCTTCTTTCCACATTTTCCACATTAAAACAGTTAATGTTTTAAAGGACAAAATGCGGCTTTTCGCAGGACCCTCTCCCCTGGGCCGGAGCCCCAGCCTCGGGAGGCGTCCCTGCTCTGGAAAGGCTTCAGGACTTTCCACATTCCATGATTAGTGTCCAAATACTTAATCACACCTTTAAAGGGAAGAGCATCCCTCTATTGGACAACTAGAAAAAAATAGCTACTCCCAGAGAGTGACCTGGGCAAAACAGCGCCTGAGTGTACAATAATCGGCCATTTTTACTAATACTGTAATTGAAGGGATAGAATTCAGCATCAATAGGCTGTTTCTCTCTTTGGGTACAGCAAGTTACCTGACTTTGAAAAAAAGTCACTTAACAGACAACAAAATAGTAAGAGTTCCTTGTTGCTTTTTAAATCTTTGTTCTGACTTCCTTTCTCTTCTTATTTCTCATCTTGCTGCATCTCTGTCTCCCCCCCCCCCCCCCCCATGCTTCCGAGTACCAATTACTAATAGTTTGGACTCAGGGAGCAGAAATAAATACTGGTTCGGGGTGTTGCTTTTTTTACATCCTGACCAGGAATCAGTTATTCAAATAAACAATGCTGACCCACCAGAATGAGGCTCTTTAAATCAAGGCCCGCCATCTTCCTAAAGGGCAGCCTCTAGCACAAAGGAGAGGGCTCCTAGCTCCTCCACAAGACCGAGAACGCTCGGATGCTCGGGGCCGTTCCCTGTCCCCTTCCCCAGCCCACTCCCAAACATGGAGCTTCCAACGTCAGCTCTAGAAGAACTCTGGATGGGAAGGGAGAGCAGAGCCAGGGCCATTACTTACAGTGTGACACTGCCTCCGCCTCCCCATCCCTCCCTCCAGTAAACATTTACTAAACCCTTCAAAAGCCACTAAGCTAGGAATCATGGAAGTCAAAGTGAGCGCGGTCCTTGCCTTCAAAAAGCATCTTTACCAAAAAGAAACGAGAGCCACATTCACCAATAACTGCGTTAACGGACCCGGGCTTTTCCAGCTCCGGAGAGACCTGAGATGCCAGGAGAGGGGCCAGGGAGAGGAGGGCCCGTGGCACGGGCACCATCGGAACGGGCCGTGCAGGACAGGGGCCCCCTGGCACAGACAGGCGTGACTGGGTGCCAGCCGGGAAGTCAGCGGTCCCAGGAGGCTCTTCGGGGTGTGGAGGCCAAAGAGGCTTTCAACAACCCGGAAGCTTTTCTTTGGGCCTGGGGCCTCGGGGAACCGCGCCACCCAACTCGGCCAGCTGCATGGGTACCGTGATCACCGCGAGGGCAGTGGGGAAGGGAGAGGCGAGCGCCAAGGAACATGGCGGCCTCTCCTCGAAGGCCGAAGCCTGCGGCAGGAGGGAAGAGAAGAACAGGGAGTCAGCTCCCCCTTTTGTTCCTGCTGCTCCTGACGTAATGCCGGTGACACGGCTTCCGGGAGGAGGCAGGAAGGTGAGGAGCGGGGCCTTCCCGGAGTCCCCCGATGTTCCTGGGGGCTGCTGCACCTGGTGGGGGGCTCAACCATCCCGGCGACCTACATTCCCAGAGGCCCCCGAAGCGGGAGCCTCAGTCCGAGATGCTGCGAGATCCGGAGCAGACAACGGCAGGGGGGGAAAGGGAAGGCGAAAGCCAGGCCCTGGCGGAGGAGCGGGAAGATGGCTGGGGGCAGCCAGAGGGATGGGGCATCTCCTCCAGGAAGGAGAGGGTCTCCCACAAAGGCCTGGTCGGCAAAACCAAAAGGTCAAGGAGGACGCGACGCCGGAGAAAAGGCCCCGAGATGGGGGAGGAGATGGCTGGTGACCTCGGAGCTATTCCAGGGGAGGGGCAGGTGTGATGGTGGGCCCTGAAGGGGAGCCGGGGCCACAGAGAAGCCTCAAAATGAAAAGCAGAGAGCGCCCGTGGGGCAGCGGCTGGGGAGGAGGGCCCGAGACGGCCGAGGCTTCCCCTCCAGCTTCGCCCCGATGGCCACCATGAGGTGAAATGGCTCTGGGAGGCAAAGTCCGGCTCGGCCCGGTAGGAGTGCTGCCCCAGGGTGAGGGGCTCTCTCTGCCCTCCCAGAACCAGCCTCCCGGGGCACCCTGCCCCAGTGAACACGGGGGCCTCCGAAGCAAGTCAGGAGACCTGGAGGGAGGGACTGAAAAAACAAAAAGGAACCGACGTGTAAAGGTCCTCCTGGTCTTCCAAGCTCAGAGAGGAGGAGGAGGAAAGGATAAAAACTGAGACTAGGCCGCCGGGGTCACTGGGGTGTGGTAGGAACTCCCTTAGAGATGAGGGAGGGGATGGCCATCCCAGAGCCCGGTCTGAATGGCCCCAAATGGCCCTACATCGGAAACCCATAGCAGACCCAGCCAGGTGAGTTTCACAGACCCCCTAGCAGCTCCTCCAGGAAGAGACCAGGGATTCTGACCCACCCTGGGGCATTCGCCCGGCCGAGAACCGTCCTGGCCACAAATCCAGGCCGTCCCGGAAGAGGGGACCCGGACCTGGAAGTCCATCCCGGGAGAGGGGACCCAGACCTGGCAAGTCCGTCCCGGGAGAGGGGACCCGGACCTGGCAAGTCCGTCCCGGGAGAGGGGACCCGGACCTGGCAAGTCCCTGGGGACGTTCGGAACCAGGAGACGCGCGTTTGAGCCAATTACGAGGGAGGCGTTTCAGGTAACCGAGTGGCGACGGCATCGCCATGGCAAGTCTGCGAGCTCCCCGAGGTGCGCACTTTGAAGGGGTCGGGACTCTCTGGGACGCAGAAGTTTTTGTTTGTAGCTTTCTTCATCTCTTCTCTCAGAAGGCTAAATTACTGGCCACGTTCACACATCCAATTCCCCAATAGTTAGTTTCCACCGAGAAAACTGTCTCCAACTCTACCCCTGATCCCTTCTAATTGAAAGCCCCCGGTCACAAGGGATGGGTGGCTGGGCACAAATCCATCACCACGACTGAAACAACTAAAGGAGTTCATCATGGCCTCATCATCTTATACAAAGGACAAAGCACATCATTACTGTCAGGCTCACACGGGTCCCTCCAGCAACTTGTCTTCCAACACTGAATTTAGTAAGAGAAGAGAAGTTTTTGTATATGATTAAGACAGTTCTCTTGGTTCAGGTCTCTTATGCCCCTAACTTGGTAAAACTGCCTATGGTCATTATTTCAACTGCCTGCAGTTATTATTTCAAAATGTTCAGACTCCCATTCGACATTTCAACATCTTCACATCCAAATAGGAATCTTCACTCATGAACTGGTAATTTAGCAAAGTACGAGTACGTGTGATCTTGCTCTATACAATTTAGAAAGCTCAGTGAAACGGAGGAAACCTTTCTGGAGATACAGCTAATTACTTCTGTGGGACTAAGAGCTGGCTTAAAAAAAATTTTACGTGTATGTATTATGTGCATTTATAAATATTAACTTTCTAAATATATGTGTACATAGAAACGCTTTTAAATACAAAAAACAGTATCATTCATTCGTCATGTGAAGTTTGCTTCAAACCTCCACTTGATTTTTTTATAATCAGGAGTTTTGTTTGTTTCTTTTTAATTGCCCTTCCCATAAAGTGCCCCGAGCAGGAATATGGTCAAAACCCAAACCAAAAAACGTGCCTTTAAACTGTAATGGGAGAAAGAAGGGAGGGAAAGCCTAAGGGATCCTTGTTCTGTCGGAAACCCTTCGGCCTAGCAATAGGTATGGCATATGGGCGATTTCTGGAAGGGCAGAAGCACACGGCCTGTTTCTTTATGTAAATGACCTTTTTAGCCATCTCCCTGAAGAAGAAAAGCTGCCCAGATGTGGAAGGCCCATCCCGGGTCACACAATTACAGCCATCTGCATTCCTCCTGGAGCAGGATTAGCCCTGGAATGTGCTTTGCAGCTTTGTGGGGGGAAAGGAGTTAAAGAAGAAAAGAATGGCAAGGAGGGGGGAATGGGGGAGATTTCTCCTTGTGTCTCTCCATCCACCACTCTATGATACACTTCCACTTTCATGAGAATCGGAAAATGGAAATAACTCCTGCTCTAACTTTCTAAAGAGGGGAAGGTTGAAAGGAAGAAGGAGAGGGGGTGGGGAGGAGAAAAGAGAAGGGGATGGAGGAGGGGAAGGAGGAGGAGGAGGAGGAGGGGCCAGGACAGGGGAGAAAACCTAGTGCATTAGGGGAACTGCCTGTCCTGCTTTGATCCCTTCAGTCGCTATGAGAAACCAACTTTTCTCCTTGGGTTAATCAAAACCAAATTACTCAGGAATGTGGCAGGACAGGTCTGAGCTTCCAGGTCCTTTGTCTTTGAGAGATTGAAATAAAAAAAAAAAAAATGAAGAGGGGGGTGGGGTGTGTGCCTAGGTAAAGCAAAGGGTCAAGAAAGGTAGACCCGACTAATCCCCCCTCCCAATAAAAAAACACCAAACACACTAATATAAGACATGGAAGAGAGCAAAACATAACCTTTGAAAACTGTTGGGTCTAAAAGCAGAGAAAGTCCATCTTATCCTTCTTGCTGGATAATGACAAGGCCGGGACAAGTTATATTTTCACAGAAGGGGTGAAAACCAATACTTCAATATACAGAACAACCAAAAATCAAGACTTCTACAAAGTCTCCGCTTGCAAATGATGAGATAAATGATGAGCTGTCCTGCATCCAGCACTTAGTCCTCTCTTTCTAATCTAAAATTTTAATGCCGACCAAAAGTGCCTTAGTGTGGGACTCTGCCAAGTCCAAACTTGTGACTGCATTTTTAACTGCAACATCATCCCAATAGCACTTTTCAGGTGGGAGGGACAGAGCTGAAATGGCTTTATGAAAAAAAGCATCATCATTAGAGGCTGATTGAATTTTTTTTCAACTTGTAATCCTCCCTCCAAGTTCCACTAAATCAGACCACTGATACAGTCCTCCGTCCATGTCCAGAGTGACTTCAGGACCACAAAGTAGCTCCAGTGGTAGGCTGGCAACAGGTAAAGTAAAGCATCCGAAGATGAAAAGGATCTTGAAGTCTGCTATCCAAGGTAGAGGAAAATTAACATAAATACATAAGTCTAAGAGCCATTCCCCAATGGATAAAGTGTCAAAGAATTCAAAAAGTTCGCTAAAAAAGAAGAGCAATTATCACAGAAACAATGTTCCAAATGACTAGGAAAAGACGTGCAAATCAAAACAATCTTATAGTTTCACCTCATAGCCAGCAAATTGGGAAAGGCGACATCAAATGGAAATGCTCAATGCTGGAAAGATGGAAGAAAGACTGGCACACTGACGCAATGCTGGTAGAGGTGTGAGCTGGTTCCACCGTGCTGGGAAACAAGCTGCCATTGAGGAGAACCGAAATGTCCATACCCGTGGAGCTCCCGCTGCTAGGCAAATACCCCAAACTGATCAGAGACAGGCAGAAAATTCCTATCCACACTAAACTATTCCCGACAGCAGTTTGTGAGAGACAGCAAAAGGTGGGAGTACATGAATGAAATACAGTATCACTGAACCCTAAGAAATGAAGAAGAAAAAGAATTCAGAGAGACAGGGGAAGACTTATATGAACTGATGTAGACCAAAGTAAGCAGAACCAGGAAAACAACATATTGTAAATGACAACACAGGAAGGAAGGAAGGAAGGAAGGAAGGAAGGAAGGAAGGAAGGAAGGAAGGAAGGAAGGAAGGAAGGAAGGAAGGAAGGAAGGAAGGAAGGAAGGAGGAAGGAAGGAAGGAAGGAGGGAGGAATAAAAAAGAAAAGAATAACAACAACAAAGAGAAAGTGAACACAGGGTAATTGTAATGATAGAGTTTGGCCCCAGAGAAGTGTTCAGAAAAGGCAATTTCATCCTTTCTTTGCAGAAGAGAGGCTGAAGGTATTGAATGTAGCATATGCTGGTTGATGGGTTGGTTGATTCTGCTGAATTATTTTTTATTCTTTCTCCTAAAATCTTTTATCACACTTAACACAAGATTTTGGATCTGGAAAGGACCTCAGCACCATTGAGTGCATCCCCCCCAATTCTACAGATGAGAAACAGGTTTGGAAAAATCTGATGTTTAAGATCACATATATGAAGTTAAGAATATCAGAGAAAAGGTGATGTAAAAACAAAGAAACCAATAAAAAATAGAGTGTTAAAACTCCAAACACTTCTTAAGCACCTACTAGGTACGAAGCTTTGAGACGGGCTTCAGACCCCACAGCACAGTGCCAGAACGCAGGCCAGCCTTCCCCTTGCAAACTCCCAGCTGTCCTTCTGCCACCTCCCTGACCCGGAAGATCTAGTGAGTGCCAAGTTCTTACCGTGTCTAATTTGACTCTATTCTCCTGAGGGGCAACGGCTCTAGTTCAAACCTTCATCTCCTCTCACCTACTCTTTAAAAGGCTCCTCCAGCGGTTTTCCTAGCTCCAGATCTTCCCCTCTCTCCGAATCCCAGGTCACCCCTCTACTAAAATTACCTCAAGCCCCGGTATCCGGCCCTTTCACTCCTCACTTTACACTCAAATCTCATCCTCTCCTGGCCCCCTGGCCAGCCAAGACTCTGCTCTTGCAGGCCTTTCCCACCTCCATACCTTTGGTCACGATGAATCTCTGGCCCAGAATGGCCCATCTTTCTGTTCAAGTACACCTTTCCCTTCCAGGCCCAGTTTAGCTGCCATAACCTTGCAGAGAACCACAAACTTTGTGAGCCTGAAACTTTCCTTTAATCCACAATCCCACCCTCCCCTGAGGCTACGGAGGCTGTGCAGTAAAAGGATGATGATAATAAGATACACACACACACTCCTCTACCTGTTTGCCTTAATTTGTTATGGGCCCAATGTCTCCCCGGGAGCTGTTTTCAGGGCAACTTTTAAAATACTGTACACCTTATCTGCAGCCTGACTCAAACACACACACTCTCACCCACGTCAGTGCATCCAGATCTCTGACATTAGCATTCCTTTTAAACTTCTTAAAACAAGGTCATCCCAGCAGTCCCTTCCCCTCTTTCCGGTCACAGCTGTGGACTTTCACCCCCTTCTCCAACAAAAGGGACCTTGTACATAAAATTAACCTGAACTGTTGGTCTACTACAAACTTGTGTGTGGTGAGAGAGAGGACAGAGAGCCCTTGGAATATTTACTCTCCCCCTTTCTGGACAGGCCTAAGTGTGCAGGGGAGTTGGCTCCCTCCCACACAAAAGGCAGAGGGGTGGAAGCTGGAGAGATTAGAAGCTGTTCTGAGCTCAGTCTCTGCTCCAGGACTGCAGCTGTGCATTCAGGGCCCTACCTTCCAGAGAATAAAAACAAAGACTTAAGAAAGACAGAAAGAAAACTCTTCTCACTGACTGGGGAGAAAAAGGAAAAGGGCAGGAGGAGGGAGGAGCAAAAGGAAGTAAGCACTTTTTTTTAAAGTGAGAAATGGATCATCTCATGTGAAAGCATTTAGTTGTGAGGCCGGGAATCCTAAATTCTGTGCTGAAATTTGTACAAACCACAGAGAACGATCTGTCTTAGGAAAATACAAGACCTATCTTCCTTTCCCCAGCTCTCTCCTCCTTCTCCTTCACCAAATCCATCAACACAAAATACTGACATCATCAGATTGTTCTAACAAGCCATCTCATTTTTGCTTCTGGGGGGAGTGGGAAAAGGAGGGAGGTGGCGGTAGGAGGAGTCCCCCTCCTTTTATGGAAAGGGTCTGTGGGTAATTCAGGGGGAAGAATTCCCAGTTCCTGGGTAGCACATCCTATGAAGGCTGTTCAAAAAGGGAGCCCTGCCACAACCACAGGAAGTGATGACAGCAATTGTTCCAGCTGAGTCATCCATGGAAGGTTTCCCTTAGGTCACACTATGAAAAATCGCTCTTTGTAGCAATCAGGAATCGAGAGGTGGTCTGGTGCGATTGGTCTTGACATTAGAACTGGCTTTGTCTGCCCCGGCCTTCCTCAGGAGAGTCAGAGAGCTCTCTGCTCCCCTCCCGGCTGCCACGGACACGCAATCCCTTCACCTGGAGGGTTCGGGCCGTAGCCTGCATCCCCCCGGCCAGGTCCCTGCTGCCATCAGACCCTCCACCCCTGCCCCGCCAAGGCCTGAGGACCAGAGACAGAGGCCCAGCCACTTCAGCCAGCCATCCGTGGTCCTCCTCGCTACCTTCCTACCACCTTTATTAAGGATCCTCCCCATCAGACCAACTGAAGCAACTGCTTCTCCCCCTGTTCTCCAGCCAGTCATCTCCCACTCCTCAAATCCCAGGGATTCAGAACCAGTTTCCAGAGAAAACTAGAAAACAGTCATCATTTCCTCCTCCTTTCCCTTCTCCTTCCTCCCCCCGTCGGTCCCCGTTCTTCCCTTCCGCGCCACCTTCTGAAAGCACCTTCTCCGGGACAGTTTTATGTCCCTTCCTGCACACAGTGGGCTTGTCTTTCTCCCCACGGAGTCTTGCCTTGGTCAGCCCCTTCAGTGTCACTGCAATCCAAATCCCCCGGCCTTTCCGGTTCCTCCCTAGGGGCCATCGCTCACCAACTGTCTGCCATTAGCTAGCTTCTCTAAGCTTTGGTCTCCCTGCTTCCTCAAGGACTTCCACACCCGGCTTGTAGTCCTCCTCTGCCCAAACGCCATCCCTTAAGCTCAGGGACTCCTCCGCCACCCTGTTCTTCCAGATATTTATCCAGCTCTCCAATCTCCCCTCGTGACCTAATCTGTCCCTCAGTCGTCATCCTCAGAACTACAGCAGCTCCCTGACCTTGCAAACTTCCCTCTGCCGTCCTCTCCTCCTCCTGCCTCAGGTCTTTCTAGCCTTCACCCAGACCTCCAGGCCCTCCTCTGAGCAGATTTCCATCCTACCCAAGTCTTGACTGCACAGTTGCCCAACTCAACTGTGAATGGTTCTCCATGCTTGGCTCACTCCATTGTCCTTACAATATCTAGGCCTTGACACTCCTCAACCCTAGGTCACTACTGAATGCTTCCTGAGGATCATAAATTAAGTCTAGGAGGGGAGTTCCCATTTTATAAATGAGCAAACAGGACCAAAGATAAAGACAACTTGCTCCATGTTATAAGATATTGAGCAGCAAAGTCTGGGTTTGAACCTAGGTCTTTTTATTCCAAATCCAACATTCTCTCCATTTAACCTTCTTTGCATTTACTCCCACGCTACTGAATAAAACGAATATACACCAACTGGGTCCTCTACAGATTGATGGTTTCTAATGTCAACTGGGCTCTCACTGCTGCACAGCAATCTTTTTAGGTTTTCCTAATGGTCTACCATCCCCAAGGGGTCTCAGCTCTTTCTGATAGAAAAATCCCTTCTCTGACTCCTTACTTCTTCCCCCAACTTCTGCAACCCCCGCTTTCCCCCACAGTCCTTCTACATAGTTGTGGCTTGTCTTTGGATCTCTTGGCTTTTTAATCACCCCCCCCCCAGCCCCTTTCAACATCAATCTCTCCCTGAGGAATTCTTCCTTACCCACTTTCTATAAACATCTCAGGTCTCCCTTAGTCTTAAAAAAAAAATGCAATAATGTCTCATCAGACCATCATACAATAAGGGTTTTCTTTTTCACTGACAAGCTGCCAGTTGTCTTTGCTCAATGTCTCTACTTCCTCACTATGCACTCATTATTCAGTCACTGTTGCAAGAATCTGGCTCTCTAGTCTCCACTCTATGGACGCTGCTCTCTTAAAAGATTTCCAGCGGTCTTCTCTCAATCCTCAGACTCTCTGACCTCGGCCGCTTCCGACACTGGGGGCCTGTTCTCCCCTGCAAAACCTCCCCTTCCTTGCTTCTGAGGCACTCTTCTCCCCTGGTTCTCCTCCTATCCATCTATCTGATCATCCTCCACTGGATCAACAGTCATCACTTGCTCCCTACGTGAGGGAACCTCCAAAACTCTGTTCAAGGCCTTCTTTGTCTGCCCTGACTCAAGAAGCATAGATTTAGAACATCAGGTGGGTTATTAAATGACTTGAAAGCTGTTGTTATTCAGTTGTGTCCAATTCTTCGTGACTCTGGAGTCCAGCAGACTCATCTTTCCAAATTCAAACCTGGCCTCAGACACTTCCTAGCTGTGTGACCCTGTTTTCCTCAATTCCCTTGTCAGTAAAATGGGGGGAGGATGGCCTTCTAAGGTTCCTACCAGTCTCCTCGCCACTCATTCCAGACCCTTCTGGACCTCTGGGATCACCTGGCCTGTTTATTTTCTCCTTTCTCCAACCTGCCCTCCACAAAGTGGCTAAAATGACCAAAGCTACCAGTCCATACTGGCCGCAGTCCCCTGAAAGCTGCCAGCGACTCCTTCAGGTGAGCTCCAAGGCCCGGCTCGCACCTGGGCCAGTTCCCGTCATCCCCTTTCATAAGTCTCCGTTTCAATCCAACTGGCCGCTTCCCCAGCTTCCCGCTCTATCACCCCCCACAGATTCGGCCCCTGTGGGCCACATTCCCTCCTCCACATCCCTATTTCTCAGAATCCTCCTTTATCCAATAGCTCAGCTCAGACATCACTTCTTCTAGGAAGTCCTCCCTGACGCCCTGGGTTCTTCGTTTCATGCTCGCCCCCTTCTGAAACTGCCCTTCTGCTGACACATATTTGTGTAAATGTGGTATTCCCCTCAATTGACTATAAAATTCCTGAGGACAGAGGGGCTGTTTTTGTTTTTGCTTTTGTATCCAAGTATCTAGCAAAACGCCTCGACCATGGGAGGCCGTAACCAACCTGCTGAACCGAAAACGCAAAGGGCAATTCCTAACTGCACAGCTCTCAGAAAGTCGCCGCAGCTCCCTTAATGCTTCATTTCCTAATCTGTGGAATGGCCGCGTTGTCACCTGCCCTGCTCTCCTCGCCAAACTACAGAGAGAAAAGTGTTCTGCGGCCCTTCCAAAGCTTTGGAAGAAATTACTCCGTCCACAGCTAAGAATGAGTCTGTGAAGTACGCTTGTGGGTCACGGGCCTCGCATCCAGCTCCAAGGTGGGGAAACATCTGCGTGCTCCCATAATCCCACGGGGCCACATTTTTATCCTCATGTCAGGGATACGAGGTGGGTTCCGGTCCCTCCGGGGCAGGGGGGCTTCTGAACCTGGGAGAGACCAGAGAGACCCCCGTGCAGCCCTCACCTTTACAAAGGACTGAAATAAGGCCTTGAATGAGAGGCGATCACAGGCCTGACGTGGGATCAGGGGCCCCGGAAGCTTTGGGTTCCACCAAGGATCCCTGTAGCCAGGGCCCTGCTTTGGGCCCCGCCACTGCCGTGTGGGCCTTTCTGTCAGAGATTTTGCCGTAAATGTCACTGACAAAGCCACTAGGGATGTTCCCCGGTTACCATTAAGTCCTTGCCACCATTGGGCCGCCCCGTGGTACGGCCACCTCGCTACCCTGGGGGCTGCTGGGAGAATCCCGCGAGGATGTAGGGAAACTGTTCTTCCAAAGTGGTCATCATGATTAGCTCCCATTACCCCCATCCAGCCGGTGGGGCTTGTGGCCCACTGAAAAGGCTGCTGGGAAAGCGTGGGGGAACTGCGGGGCCGGGGATGAGAGGAGTAAGGGGGAGGAAAAGGCCTATGGATGCTACCGTTTCCAACCCTCCTTTAAAAGTCGTGGGGAATGCAGAGAAAGGGGAAAATCCCTCCCTTTTCTTCTCTCCCAGTGGAGGGCCGCCAAGCTTCAGCCAAAAGTGCATCTGCACAGCCATGTTTGAAAACCAGGGGACGGCCTTTCAAGGGCCGGCTGGGAGGGCCCAAGGGCAGCTCAGGTGCGGCAGGACGACCTGGCTCTGTAACCCGACTCCTCTCCTCAGGCACTCACACGGAAAGTCAGCTCCCCCAGCTGCTCTTTTCTATTTCCACGCCCAACCCACAGAGGAAGGCCCGGCTCGCTCCCCTCGCCCGCCATGCACCCTGGCACAGGCCAGGGGCCCCGGGGCGGGATCTGCCCCCGCCGCCTCACGGGCATCCCAGGGGGCGAAGGGCAGAGCCAAAGCAGAGGGACCCAGGCGGCAAGGGAGGCCGAGGCTGCTGGGGGGGCAGGGGGAGCACTAGATAATTAACTCGGCAAGTTGATAGTATTTGCATATAAATGCCGACACAAATCACTACAAACAAGCCAGGACAAGCCGGGCCCATTAGCATCCAAGAGGCAGCCTTCCGTGGCCCCTTCAGGTGGGTCAGGGAGAGGAGCTGCCCAGGGGAAGGCTGCCCACCAATGGCCTGTGGGGCCCGGGGCTGAGAGGAGGGGGGCAGAGAGGAAGAGGAGGAGAGACGATGGGGCACACGGAAATGGATCCGTTTCAAACCCTTTGGCCACCGAATCCAATGGCAGGCTCTCGCCAGGCTGGCTTTCTTCCCAGTTCACTGGGGAGAGCGGAACAACAGTTCAGATTTTCTTTTAAAGGTACAGAGGAAGATAAAAGGGCAGGGGACCACAAGTAGCAAGGGTGGAGGTAAGAGAGTCGAGGAGAAGTCCCCCTCAGCCACCCAAAGGAAAGGAGGAGGAGACAGGGCTGGTAGGGCCTCACACCGGACCCCCAAAGAGCTTCAACCAGCCCAAGTGTGCCCTGGCAGGGTCTAGCAGGTGAAAACTGCCTGGTGGATCATGGACATCAGACACTGCAAATCAAAGGCACCATCCCATTTAGCTTCCCACTGCCCGGGCCCTCCCACATGTACACATTCTGGGGCAACCCACAGGAGCTGCATGGCCAGGCTGGGATTCTCTCTCCCGCACTCCTATTCACCCTCCCACTCCCTAGTATCCCTGCACTAACACTCCTGTCCACCCTCCCACTCCTTAGTGCTCCTGCACTCTCTCTAGATTCTCTAACACTCTTGTTTATCCTCCCACTCCCTAGTGTTCCTGCACTAACACTCCTGTCCACCCCCCCACTCCCTAGTGTGCCTGCATTAACACTCCTGTCCATCCTCCCACTCCTTAGTGCTCCTGCACTCTCTCTAGATTTTCTAACACTCCTGTCCACCCTCCCACCCCCTAGTGCTCCTGCACTCTCCCTAGATTCTCTAACACTCTTGTTCATCCTCCCACTCCCTAGTGTTCCTGCACTAACACTCCTGTCCACCCCCCCACTCCCTAGTGTGCCTGCATTAACACTCCTGTCCACCCCCCCCACTCCCTAGTGTGCCTGCATTAACACTCCTGTCCACCCTCCCACTCCCTAGTGTTCCTGCACTAACATTCCTGTCCACCCTCCCACTCCCTAGTGTTCCTGCACTAACATTCCTGTCCACCCCCCCCCAGTGTTCCTGCACTAACACTCCTGTCCACCCTCCCACTCCCTAGTGTTCCTGCACTAACATTCCTGTCCACCCTCCCACTCCCTAGTGTTCCTGCACTAACACTCCTGTCCACCCCCCCTAGTGTTCCTGCACTAACACTCCTGTCCACCCCCCTCCTTGTGTTCCTGCACTAACAATCCTGTCCACCCTCCCATTCCCTAGTATTCCTGCACTAACACTCTGTCCACCCTCCCACTCCCTAGTGTTCCTGCACTAACACTCCTGTCCACCCCCCCCCTAGTGTTCCTGCACTAACACTCCTGTCCACCCTCCCACTCCCTAGTGTTCCTGCACTAACATTCCTGTCCACCCTCCCACTCCCTAGTGTTCCTGCACTAACACTCCTGTCCACCCCCCCTAGTGTTCCTGCACTAACACTCCTGTCCACCCCCCTCCTTGTGTTCCTGCACTAACAATCCTGTCCACCCTCCCATTCCCTAGTATTCCTGCACTAACACTCCTGTCCACCCTCCCACTCCCTAGTGTTCCTGCACTAACACTCCTGTCCACCCCCCTCCTTGTGTTCCTGCACTAACAATCCTGTCCACCCTCCCACTCCCTAGTGTTCCTGCACTAACACTCCTGTCCACCCTCCCACTCCCTAGTGTTCCTGCACTAACACTCCTGTCCACCCTCCCACTCCCTAGTGTTCCTGCACTAACACTCCTGTCCACCCTCCCACTCCCTAGTGTTCCTGCACTAACACTCCTGTCCACCCTCCCACTCCCTAGTGTTCCTGCACTAACACTCCTGTCCACCCTCCCACTCCCTAGTGTTCCTGCACTAACACTCCTGTCCACCCTCCCACTCCCTAGTGTTCCTGCACTAACACTCCTGTCCACCCTCCCACTCCCTAGTGTTCCTGCACTAACACTCCTGTCCACCCTCCCACTCCCTAGTGTTCCTGCACTAACACTCCTGTCCACCCTCCCACTCCCTAGTGTTCCTGCACTAACACTCCTGTCCACCCTCCCACTCCCTAGTGTTCCTGCACTAACACTCCTGTCCACCGTCCCACTCCCTAGTGTTCCTGCACTAACACTCCTGTCCACCCTCCCACTCCCTAGTGTTCCTGCACTAACACTCCTGTCCACCCTCCCACTCCCTAGTGTTCCTGCACTAACACTCCTGTCCACCCTCCCACTCCCTAGTGTTCCTGCACTAACACTCCTGTCCACCCTCCCACTCCCTAGTGTTCCTGCACTAACACTCCTGTCCACCCTCCCACTACCTATTGCTCTTGCACTCTCTAGCACTCCGGTCCATCTTCCCACTACCCAGTGTTCCTACATTCTCCCTAACACCTGCAGTATTCCTGCACTCTTTCTAGATTTTCTTCCTCAATCCTAATAGTGCTTTAGTCTGTCCTAGCAAAGGAACCCAGTAGTTCTTAATCTGGGATCTCTCTATGTCTAGATCCGCTCCTACCCCCATGCTCTACCTTTAAGATAATGAAATATTTCCCATGGGAATGAAAGCCTTATGCCCCCCCGACATGTTTTGCAGATAACTCAGGTACAGTTGGTGAAACACATCATTTAAAGGGCACTTGACAGAATTCACTTGTCCCTAGCTGCCAAATAATACCAGCTGAGAACCTCACAGAGACAAGGAGCCGGGATTTTAAAGCAGGCTTTATTTAAGTACTGACCTCTGATTGATAATACATTCACACACATACCCCAACCCCTTAATAGTGAGCGCATCCAAGTGTTGTCCTGCAGCCTAGATGATAATGCAGATGTTCTACAGAGCTACAGTCAAGCTGCTTCAAAGAAAAACCATCCCAGCATGCTGAGGGTACATTAAGAACCAAGGCCCTTAGCCAAAGAGCATTTTAAAAAGTAGAGCCCGAGACAGTGCAAAGAAAGAGAGTTGGAGTTTTTTTTTTTTCCCCTGGAAATAGTATTTGGAAATTTTTTTTTAAGCGGTTAAGGAAAATTGTTTTTTAAGATGTTGCTGAAAGCGTTCTTTGAGAAGCTTGTGCCGGACAAGGTATTGGGGAGAGTGAGATTCAGGACAGGTCATTTGGGGGTACATAAGGAGATTCTTTGGAAGCCAGTCTAGGTTTAAGAAGGCCCATGTGCTCTTGAGTATTTAGGACTTTCTATCAATAAAGAAATGAAGAAAAGCTTAAAAAGGACTCCTTTCCCAAAAGAGATCGAGTATGCACCCTCTCGGAGGACTTAAAACCAAACACCAAAGGCCTCTATCTTTTACTAAATGAGCCTTTCAATCCAGAACTTCCTACAGACCAAGGAGGGAAGCTATTCAGTTTGCCTCTGACTTCAATCTGATGTTATTAAAAATAAATGTTATTAAAATAAATGTAAGACAAATATAAAGAGATAAACACATATACAGGAGCACAAAATGGCACCTGGAAATCAAAGTCTTCATCAGAAATCTTGCTGGTTTACTGAGAGCCTCAGGATAAAGTATTTTCCTACTTTCAGGTTACCTGTTGATCTCCACTCCTACTCATTACAGTCCCCAAATACTGGAGGATGGGCAGACATTTGGCCCCCCTTTCCCATCAAATGTCTAAGTTGTCCTCCTAAACCTTCCATATTAGGGATCAAAGGTGGCCATTAATCTTTTCTACAGAAAATCAGAAGAAGAGGGGAAAATGAAGGGGAGGGGGAGATTTCACTATCAGAATTACCAGGTTTGTGGCAGAGAGAGAGTGTGAAATCAGCAGCAGATTTAAAATGCCATCTTCCAATATTTTAATGAGCCAATTTTCATAGTTCTAGTCATGTTTTCTTTGGGACAGAAGACGCCTCCCCAAACTGTAGCTCCCCCCCCATTTCCCTGTTTTCAAAGATACTTAAAAATTAAAGGCAAGATAATAGGTTAAGAAAGCCAGGAAGGCCACTATTTAAATAATTTCCTTCCCTAAATAAGAGGGAATAAAAGTAGGGAAGCATCATTGCCTTATACTAAGTTGGCCATAAGGGATTTTAGCCTGTTTCTGTCAGAACCCTAGGCATGGGAGAGGAAAAGGAGGCCAGGGGTACCCTACTACCATTGTTGTTGCCTTAATTCCCCTATAAGATGCGTGGGAACTGCACTGATTTAGAAATGGATAGAGGGGGCCAGCAAAGGTGGGACACACAGATCTTGGAGACAACCCACCTGTTAACACCCAGACCCAAAAAATGAGCAACCCCATAATCTCAGATACCCAAGAAACAAAAAGGATGGGTGGGTAAGCTCTCTGGAGAGGCTCACATCAAACTCTCCATTCATTAATCCCCCTGTTTATACTGTTCCATAATGACCATCCTTTGGGAAAGGAAAGGAGGTGTATATAATAGTCAGAAGCTCCTTAAGATTCACCTCTGATCAGTTGCACAGACTCAAGGACAAGCGGAGGGTATTTTGCTAAGGGATTCTCTCCATCCTTCCCCACCCCACTTCCTGAAGCTTAAACAAAACGTTAAGTTTCCTAAGGGGGACCTTGCAGCCTCCAGGCAAGGTCCCAGACCCCCTCCATCACACTCTCATATTTCCAAAAATATTCCTCATCTCTATTCCAAGCACAAGATTTCAAGGAGGTTGTTTTTAAGTGACAAGAGAGAGCAGAGATAACCAGGGAAGGTTTTTTAAAGTCTAGAAAAAATAGCCACCAAAAGATCATCACAACACCTAATTATCACAGAAACATTTCTAAGCCCAGGCAGGACCCAGAGTTGATTGCAAGTTTCGTGGAACTGACTAGTGTAGACTCATTGTAACATACCTCTTTCCCCCCACAGTCCCTATCCATAGGACGGTCACCAGCTAAACTGAAGGAAAAACTTAACCACAACTTAAGCACTTTAGGTTTCTTGTATTCCTCTCAGAGGGGGCTGGAAAGCTAATAACAAGCAATGCTGCTGAGGACTACGAGTGTCTGACATACATTGTCTCATTTGAGTCTCCACAAACCTGGGAGGCGGTTACAATAGTGGAACCTCTGTGAGATGTGGGGCCTGCCACTGTGTGTTTGGGAAAGTAACAATCTCACTGGGTTTCAGTTACAGTTGCCCATTGTAACCTCAGGGGGTTGGACTAGGTGACCTCAAGGATCTCTTCCAGCCCCTACAATCTAGGATCTACTCTAGGTTTCCAAATAATAAACCTGGATCTCTGTCCCCACACCTAGGACGACTACCCGAGGTTACTGATTGTTTAGCCATTTCCGTGGCCCAAGAAGATAAGTAAATCCTTTTCCACTGAAGGCACCCAAATAAAATATGTGATCCATCGAGTCTGGCTCCTGCAAGGCCTTTGATCCTCACGCCTGGATTGGCTGGAAAGAGACTAAGTGATCAGCCCTTTCCACCCAGGAAGCATTCAGTAAGTGCCTACTATGTGCTAGGCATTAAAAGACAAAGACAGAAAAAAAAAATCTGAAATGGGTCTTGCCCTTAAGGTGGGAAAAATACACAAAGATAAGAAAATATAATATAAAGTGTTTGGGGAGTGAAGTAAAGAATAAAGACCACAGCCCACTGGGAGGCCACCAGGGGGGAAAAAACTGATGTAGGAAGTAGCACTTAATTGGGCTTTATCCCTTAGGAGCTGAGGATATATACAGTCCCAGGTTATAAGGTAATATTGAAAATGTGATTGTTAACAATAACCATTCTCAAATGGTAGGCAGAATCATTATGATATGAGAAAGAAGCTACCTTTAAAACAAATTAATAATTGGTTTAAAGTACACGTGAGGGATGAGGGCCCATCTTCAAAATTAAAATAGAAGTCACAAGGTTTAATGGGAATTGGGCAAGTTTAAAGGTAAATAATACTAACATCTGCTAAGAAAAAATACAAATTTCTTGAGGCCATAGATGTTCAATTCAACTCAAACAAACATTTAATTTATTAAGCCCTGCCACATGCAAAACAGATAAGAAGATATGATACCTGCCCTAAAGAAATTTACAGTCTAAGGGGGAGGAGGTGTGTGGTACATACATAGATAACTATAACATAAAAGGAAGGCTTAAGTACACTAGAGAATTATAAAATGAAAGAGCTTTATGCTGGAGAGGAGGAGAGGAAAGGTGTTACTGGCTAGTGAGCAGCATCAGGAAAGATTTCATGGAGAGAAAACGGCAGGAACTCAGCAGGTGAAAAGGAGGAGGGAGGACACTCTGGACTTGGGAAAACACTGTGCTCAACAGCTTTGAGATAGGAAGGAGTCCAGGCCCAGATTGTGGACGATTCTGAATGTGGAACAGATAAGTTTCAATTTTATTTAGTAGATCAAGTTAGAGTCAACTAAGATTGTTTATGCCAGGTTATGACACAATCCAATCTGTACACAAGAAAGATGTCCAATAGCAAATACATATAATAACATTTACCAAGGAGATGTACTAGCTCAAATTTCTTCAAGCCAACCCCTCTGTCCAAGCCCAATTCTAAACCCGAAAAATTAACCCAAGACATTTGGCTCACTAACTAAAAAGGCAGTCCTCCCTGCCGAGAACGACTTAAGCAAATCCACAGGATTCTCCAAAATCTCACATGTTGACTTCGCTATTTTTCATTTTCATTTTCACTGAAATTCTGCAAGGAGTTTCTCAGGCAAGGAAATGCTTCAGTGTCAAGCGTACTTTCAGGTGTTTATAGGCCCCCAAAGCTGAGCAGACATCATTCTCTCCCTCTTCCCCATCCCCCCCACTACCACAACCAAAATAAAATATGAGCACCAAGATGAGACAAGGGGCCAGAACACCCTAAGAAAAAGCAGGAGCCAAGCTGAAATGGCAACACCAGAAGGGAACTTCCCGGCATTTTGCAGACACTTATTCTAATGAACTGGGAACTGAGAAGTCTTTGTTCCACCTTATGTGGTCCAGGCCTACTATTAGCATTCAAAATGGTCAAGATGAAAAGTGAAATTTCTAACTAGCTCCTGGCCACTGGATGTCCAAGGAAGGCTGTTCGATTGGTAGAGCGAACACCACATGTAATTAAGAGGCAATAGTGGGGAAAGAACTTCAAAGGATGTTTGGTAGGACTCTGTAAGTTCCTTGAGGCCAAGGTCTGGCTTATTCATCTTCCTGTCTCAAGGCTCAGCATCAAGCCCAACAGGGCCCTGCATACTCTCTCTCTCTCTGTTTAATCATAAAACAACTCAACTTCACCTAATCAAACAGATGATAGGTGAAACCTCTATTTTATTATTATATCTCCCTCCTGTGATACTTTAGCATTCATTTGAATTAACTAATGCAAGAGGGGGAGGAGGGAGAAGAAAATGAACTTCAGAGTCTTGTTTCTATGAAACTGCAAAAAATTTAGAAACTGGTGTGGACGTGGCAAATATTTTCTTAACCATTCTCAGTCAATAAAAATATTCTCAGGGTAATTCAGAAATAAATGGTGGCTTTCTCAGGTACAAGTTGTACCATTTAAAAAAAATGTTCCAGGAGTAAGTTATACTACCCCCGTATATTTATATATAACATTTTATATATTTATCTATAATCAAATTTATAATAAAAGCAGATTTCAAGGTGCTTTCAATTCCTCTTGATTCCAAAAGAGCTGATTAAGTTTAGAAATGCTTACCTCTTCCTTCGAAACCTACTGTTATACTTGAGGTGAGTTGTATAATTAGACAGAAGAACAAAGTGTGGACCTCGCTCATTTGAGGACTGATATTTTTATAAAGCAGGCTAAAGGAGGGAGACTGAATTATGTTTGTTTCTATCTCCCCCCAAACCAAGCACAATTCTTTGTATTAAAAAAGTACATTAAAAAAAGAGGAGGAAAAACAGTTGTTGGTTATAGGAATGAATGCAAAGACTATTTAGAGAGAAATAGCTTTTAAGAATTCCTAGCACATCATCGAAAAGTGTGCTGTGAGGGACTCACTCCTAACTAAAACAAGCACATATGTAGACTTTCATACATATCCAGCTTTTAAAAATCTGGGACACTTAAAAATAACAAGACCCATCTTGCACCTACCAATCCCAAGCTTTCACTGGAATAACAAAGTAACTTCTCTCTCTGAGATCATCACTGTGTTCCAACAACAAAGAATTCCACATCTCCGCAGAGGTCTATGTCCAAATTCTTTAGAAGGCCACATTTTCCTATCAGATCGAGTCTTTTGCTGCTGCTGTAAATGGTTCCATCATCTCCAAGCGAAACTATTGGAACTCTTGCCTTGTAGGGTTTCCCTTGAAACTTATCCAGAAACCACAGCAGTTAAAAGAACATGAGAGTTTGACACCTTCTGAATTCAAGAATGAAGGGACCCCAGAGACCAACTCCACAACTTGCACCTGCTGCCTGATGGCAAAGAAATAGTTTTTTTATGTCTTGGTAAGCTGAAAGTAGACAGCATTTGCATAATCACTGGCATCCAAGGTTCTCAAAACACTCTGGAAAAAATGAGGACCCAGAACCTGGGGGGGGGGGGTCCTACCTGCCCAATTCAGAAGCCCTTCCTTGGTGAAGTCAGCACAGGTAGGCCTAAATGGGACGCCCAGGTGTGGCCTTTCCTCCCTATGGTCCTTTTGGACCTTCTTAATGAGTATTCGAGGACAACTAAAGGAAACAAGTAGAGGCTTTCCTCCATTTTTGGATCTGTCTTCTCAGTGGTTTAGGACAAAAGGCTCTATTTTCAGAAGAGAACTTTCTTCGATTACAGCATGCAATGCCCATTTTCTCTGATACCGTTTTAGGAAGTTTGTGGGGGTGTGGGGGAGTCTGTTTGGGGCTGCTGTTTGTTGATGAGACCTTTGGTTTCATGAGCGTAGTGAACTCCCAGTGCAGAGATTTCCTCCACCCTCTGGAAGCCTCTATAACTCCTAGACTTAGAACAGTTAGGGCCGGAGAAAAGCTAACCCACTTGCCCATGGCTCCCACCAACAGTGACTATCAGAGACTGGACTGGAACCAAACCCTCCTGTCTCTAAGACTGGCCCCCATGCCACGCTGTGGTTTTTACCAAATAACAAAGTCCTTCTGGCTCCTCCAGAGTTTGAAGAGTTCCCTATACGGAAACACGCCTCAACCTAGCGTGGGGTTAGCCGGTGACATCGGTGCCTTTGTGTTAAGGCACCAGAACCCAAAAGTCCAAACACCCCCACGGCCGTGACATCAGGAACACTCAGGACCCATCTCCCAAGCCCGCAGGTCTCCGGCTCCCTTGGCCCAACTGAGCCCCAAACACCAACCCCAGGTGTGTCCAACTGGGATCTAGTGGAGCCTCTCAAGACATCCTGCTCTTCCCCACCCTACCAAGGGGAAGGGAGCACCTGCCTGCAGCTCGCTGAACTAAGTCTGGGGGTCCAAAGAAAAAGCTTCCATGAGGGGAAGGGTTAACTCACCTGGAGCCCAAGGCCTGCACACACCTCAGGAAGGAGGAGATGCCACGGATGACAGATCCATTGACTGCCCTCTGGCCAGCCTGGGAAATCTCGTCACTAAGCCCCCCCCCCCCCTTGCCAGCCCCAGGAGGCATCCTCTCTCTCCCCTTCCCCTGGGCCCCCAGCGCCTGCCCTGGGCTGGGGGCCGGGGGGCAGGGCTTTCATGCTGAGGGGTGGGGGGCCGGGCAGCCATCCCTGCGCTGCCCCATCCCTCCCACCCTGCTCAGGAAGGCACAGTCCCTGGAGGGAGCTGCTGGGCTTTACCCATCAGCCGGCACCAGGCGTGCACTCCCCTCCCCCCGGGAGGCCAGGGGCCTGAATGCAGCCTGCCTGCTGACCAGATTCCTGTAATAGCTTTATGTAAATGAAGCCCAACTCTCACAATTTGCCAGTGTACACTGCACTAGCTGGGGGGAAGGGGAGGGGGCTGGAAATCCACATTACACATCAACAAAGCGGAAGGTTAATTTGAAACTCACAGCCCCGCTGCTTGCCTCTGCCTGGCTCGCCTCCTCTCTGTGCAAAGCCTGACATCTACAGTTCTGTCTGGCACAGTCAGGGGCTGCTCATCGCGAGCGTGAGGACGCCGGCTCCGGCGGGCAGGAGCTCTCGCGGGCCTTCCGCGGCCGGACAAAGCAGGCCGCCGCCGGGGGTGCCAGGCCGTGCCACGGCCGGCCGTTAGCCGGCTCTTCCCCGGCTGCCTTCTGCACCCATTGTGGAAAGGTCAAAGGAGAACAAAAGCGGGGCTCCCCTGGAGGGCGCTGACCCCCCTTCGCCAGAAGCCCCAGAGGCCCGGCTAGGATCTGCTGGAGTCTTCAAGAAAGCAGAGCCGGCCTTCTTTTCTTTTCCTTTTTCCTTTCTTTCTTTCTCTCTTTCTTTCTTTCTTTTTTTTTAAAGAGCCTGTCCCTTCAGAATCTTATCCATTAGTCTCCCAGGCCCGGCCACGTCAGAGCCAAACTACTTGCATGGGTGCGTTAGCCAATGTGGACAGGAATTTCTTTTAAACACACACCCATCCTATTAACTGCTTTACAGAACACTTCTGTTTTTCAGCTGCAGAAACTTATAAAAACATCCCCTTCTCCGGGTCCCAACGCTCAAGTTTCTATCACTGCAAGGCAGAAATGGAGCAGGAGGCTGCGCTGGGCCTGCCCTTTCCTCAGCAGCACTGGTAACAGCCACAGCATGGGTGAAATGCATATACATATATGTGTGTTTGTCTCTATATTCCTATATGTCCACCCCCCGCCCCACATATATATTTCACAGAGAGATTCTCCCAGCAGAGTCAAATCGAATGCTCCTGCTCACCGACTCATGATTAGCATAGCATTACTAGTCAACTTTACATATCCGAAATTTAACCTTTATCATCCTTGTATAAATATCAAAAAGCCAGAAAAAAAGATCTCGGGGGGAGGGGAAGGAACAGGGGCATCCCTGCAGGAGGTCCACAAAGTCACTCATTTTCCCCTGAAAGAGGTACCTGCTTTTTCCTTCAATACGATCCCTCCACCATCTTGAATTATAGTCTCCTTTGAGTAAAAAAAAAAAAAAAATGTATCAGGAAACCATTTGCATCGCAGAAATAAACAAAGCAAAGAACTGTATGGAGAGAGGAATATTCTCTTCTTGGGTGAGAGGGAGCAATGTCGCATTTACAAAGACTATTTTGCCCTATTCACAGGAAATCTGGGGTTTTCAAAGCATCCAGGGACCTAGCCTATTGGCAGGAGGCTAGTAATCAAGGAAATGCCTGGATTGTCTAACAAAAAAAGATTGAAAGGCTAAGCTAATACCTTAGGAAGCAAGGCCGCTCCTAGAGAACAAGGCCCTAGGAAAGCCAGAAGACAGCCAGCCCAGGCTCTCCATTCCAATGCGAGATAACCTGGGAAGAGGGAAAACAGAGAGGGCAGAAGGGAAAAAAAAAATAAAAAATAAAGGTGGTGAATGATTTTTGAAACCAGAGTATTATTTTTATTTAAAGTTCTCTGGCTTCTGGAAACACTGACTTCAGGTCAGATATAAGAGGAGTTTTTACATTACAATGCTAGCTAACCACACTGTGATCCTTAACGGGTTAGGAAAACCTTAAAGAAAATCATTAAATAATTCAATTGTAAAAGTGACTATGAATCCTACATGGTGATGATGAGGAAGATAAAAATAGCAGTGGGACTGAAATACCGAGCCCACTTCAGAGCTAATACGAGGCACAGAAGTCCCTTCAGGAAAATAAAGTGAGGACTCCAGGTCTGCACTCTACCTACAAGGAACACACAAGCTGTCACATTAATTAGAGACAAAAAGAAAATGTTTGGACTCTCAGGCAAATCTAATTTTGCTGCTTGGCTTCCACTTTTTATTAATAAGAGGTATCCTTGCAATATGATGCCAGGAGGGAGACGGAGCAATAGCTAAAAATCTCAAATAAAATAAACGAAGACAGCCAAAGAGCAGCCCAGGAGGCTCCATAGGGTGCTCTGGAGGCGGCCCCCAGGGGGTGGTGGGAGCAGGGCCCCAAGAGGCCGAGGGGAGGGGTCCCCTCGCTGGGGACCACCGAGGCCCTGTGCAGAAATCAAACAGGTCCTCCCTGCCATGGCCACTGTCCCAGCAGTGGTGCTCCATCTGTCCCGATGGCGCCCACCTGGAGGTGACTCGAACCTCCGGCCCTCCCGTGAAGAATGACCACTTTCGGTGAAATGCCCCCTCCCTGGCTCCGTCCACATTCGGCTCTCCTGAGACCAGGTGCTCCGAGGAGCGCGCAGCCCATCCAGCCCTGACAGACTGACATTCTCCCACAAACTCTCCTAAAACTGACAAAAATTTTCAGCTGGAAAAGACAAGTCCTCCTTCCCTGGCTCTCTAGAGCTAGTCTGGCCTCATCTGGAACTCATAATAGACAAAAGCCAGGAATATAAATATTTAAAAATAAATAAGGGAGCTTTCCCCATCTCCCCCCCCTTTCTTCTCAACCTTCCCCACTCCTCCCCGCTTTTAATTCCCCAACCCAAAGGAAGGCCTCAGAAGCTTAGGTGGTTGTTAAATTACACTGATCCCAACTGTAACACCAGACCTGCCTCCCTCCACATACATATGCATGTGCCGTGTGAGTGTATACATCCAGACACACACATACACACACGGGCACACATGTACACCTCTCCATAGGCTTTCCCTTTAACAAAGGCGAGGGTGATTTCTAAACGACACAGTTGTCTGCTTTCTGACATGTGAACCTTGTATTTTCAATACAACTGGGTTTCTACATATTTATTCTTGCAAATCCTCTCTTTCCTCGAATTATACGTGCACACTGATTTTAAACAAGTGCTTAAATAGCACGGGGATTGTAATAAAGTCAGAAACAGGCAAAAAAAAAAAAGAAAAAAAAAAGCAGCCTATCCCCCGAACCCTTAATGCTCAGATTCACTCCTTGCCCTTAACTCACCCCATTATGCCCAGGCAGTTATATTTAGGGACCTGGTATGGTCTACATCCCGGAGTCCCTTTAGGCATTCTACAGAAGGCAGATTTTCCACACAGCAGACCACAACAGCTCCTTCAGAACCATTAGGGGCTGGTGTGCCAAGGCCCACATACAGATGTTTTGATTCACATTCCCCTGACACAACAAACTTCAATGTCTCCATCTATTGTGGCCATGTTAATTCCATGGGTTAATTTTCCCCCCCCATCCAAATTGTAGATGATTTTAGGTGTTGAAAACCATAATTCACTATAAAGGAACACTGTCATCTGGTTTATTTACCCACACTGACCCCCCTCAACCTATCTTCAAAACAAAGACAAGACCCCCAGAAAGAAGAAGAGGTTATTCGATCTTGAAGTGTTTTCAGAACAATTTTTTTTTTGAATAATGGGGCCCAAGAATTAGGAAAGTACAAAGAAATTGGTCTTAAAAGATTTAAGAAGTGAAAAAAAAAGCACACACACACACATATATACATACTATATATACATGTGTGTACATCCATGTGCATGCATGTATACATGCATTATGTATATTAAATGATTTTTTTTTTGAGATGGCAGAGGGCAAACAAAATTATTCAGGCCAGATTTCAGAGCCCTAATTTTTTACCCATTGGGGCATTTTTACATTTATGCTACAAAACCTTCAAATTAGGAATTTATACCGACAAAGCATTAAGACTCTTCAACGCAGCATCCCACCGGGCACTTCTTTATGGCAGGAGTAGTTTGGGGAAAGGGGAATCCGACTTGGGCTTTTGCTTTGTTCATAGCCCATCTCCCCCTGCCTGACATCTATTTACACTTGGCCTGATGCAAGCCACTGACTAGGTGGAGAGAAGGAAGCTTGCAGGGAGTGTAAAGGGGAAATGCAGCACAAAAGTGGGAGGGAGTTATTAACTCTTTAAATATATCCTATTTAAAAATCAAAACACGAGATCAGAAATTTTACCTCTTTTCTAATGTGTACCAACCATCCTGCCTTACATGAAACATGGGTTAACACATTCATAATTAAATACCAGAAGCACGATTCATATGAACAGTAAAATCAGGAATTTGATTTAAGCTCTTGTTGCCTAGTAATTCTTTGCTGCCAAACAGCCAAGACCAGGATTGGGGGGAGTGGGAAAGAGATGATACAAAAAGGTACATCTCCTCCTCCTCCTCCACCCCTCCCCAGCCCCACTCCCTCCCAAACCAGACCAGCCCATTGCTACCTTTTTTCAATACGCATGTATGTTTCACTTTTTCCAAGAGCAGACTTGAAAGCACCGAGCTAAAATTTAAAGTCAATAATTTGGGATTTCGATTTCTGTTGTGAGCCAGGCCTCCGGTAAATGTTTCAGTGCAGTTTTGCTCGTCTCTTTGTAGACAAACAGGAACTGTGAAATTTAAAGAATGGCTTGAAAACCCCCTCTAAAAACAAAGGGGTTAAAAAAAAAAAAAAAAAAAAAAGGCCAGGACAAATGTTTTTGCTTTTGTGTCTCCCTGAAGCAATTGTTTGGGAGAGTCTGCCTTGACAATAACTATGAGAAGGCCATCCAAAGGGGATGAGCACACGGGGGGGACTTCTTTCGAGATGCCTTTGGTCTGAGCAAAAAAGCACCTTAGCTCAGTTCTCCAGGAACAAAAGGCCAGTGGCACGGAAGGGGGGGGAGAGGTCACTCTGGGTTTTCACATCAAGCTAAGTGTCAACGCTGCTTCATTTTTCACCCCGTCTTGGTTGGGGAGAAGCTAGCTAAGTGAACTTCCTAATTATTGCTATTCCCTTTCTCCTTATTACGAGCTGATCCCCGAGAAGAAGGGGGAAAAAAAGTCCCCCTTTTAAGCTAAAACCTCCAGGCCTCCAAATCCACTTTTTCTTTGACCCTTGTTTTCTCACTGAATTTTCTGTTTTGGTTTCCAGTTGCAAATTACATGAGAACAAGAGGAGGGTGACTCTGTGTGTGAGTGTGGTGGGGGGGCAGGCTGGGCATTTTGCAGTCATTTTTAGTAACATCAGAATTGGCTCTATAGCTACGAGGGAGAGTCAATTGACCCAAGGATAGGAAAAACATTTAGAAAAATGTTCAAGTGGAGATGCAGCCCAGGAATAGGAGGGGGGGGGGAGGGGGCTGCCTTGAAATATTTTCTTCTTTTCACAGCATGCAGTCCACTAATGCCAGCTTCAGATTTGCAAGTGAATCGAAGTGGTCATTAGAAGTTGGGGGGGGGGGGAGAGATGGACAACAGGGGAAATATTAGAGGCACCACAAAAAAAAAAAAAAAAAAAAAAAAAAGATGATAGAGGGTAGTGGGGGGAGGGAGGAGAGAAGAAGAAGAAGAAGAAGAAAAAAAAACCTTAGATGAATCACTGCCTGCCAATGCAGTTCCATGGCCAGGCCACGGAAAGTTGCTGTCTGAGGGTTTCAGCGGATCCTAAGACGGGGAGCCCCCTTCCTACGGGGAGGAAGAATAGGCGCGGGACCCCCGAGTCTGTGAACCTCGGACTTAACTCTCCCCTCCCCCAAGGGGCCACGGGCTCCGGCTGAAAACCAAAGTGGGGGTAGGGGTCAGGAGGAATAAGTGATGAGGCACCATAAGCAACTCAAATATGAACGGAAATGACATCAGCGCAGCAAAGGACCTGTTTAAGACAGATCAAAACAAAACAAACTCCTAACCCTTTGTGTATACAAGATAACTCTATAAACAGCCTTCCTAAAATGTCATTGAAAAGTCGACACATCAGAATCACAACAAGAAAACAGATGACAGTTGGGGGGGAGGGGGAAGGGACCTAGAGAGAGGCCAAAAGCTCAGCTGACATTTCTCCCCTTTGCTGATACTTAATATTTATTGGTGTTTATAACCTAAAAGCCATGCTCTGGGTTTCACTTAATACCGGACCAGACAGCGCTCCCTAATGAGGCAGCATTACAATCAGCTTGTAATACTGAATTTTTAATGCTGCCAAGGATTCTGTTACATAATAATATGAAAAACAGAAGCTGAAAAGTGGTCTAGTGGACAGAGCGCACTGGGTTGCTGCCGGCAAGGACCCCAAATCTGTCCCCTTCTCTCCCCGACGCTGCCCCCCCTTCTTATTTGCAAATCACTGCTGAATCCCAGTACATGAGGTCAGTCTGTAAACCAGAGAGAAACTGATTTTTTTTTTTTAAGTGAGTGTGGGATTGTTACAGTATTTGATTCCAAATTCTATTTCAACAGTTTGAAGTTCAACTGGGGTTAGAGTCGACCAATTTAGTGTCTCAATCTCCCCCCCCCCAAACCATACACACTCTAACGGGTGGGGGTGGGAAGAGAGGGGGAAGAGAGCATTAGGTTTGGAATGAAGCTGGCTGGAAAGGGGAAAAAAAAATATATGAAATTAACTTTCTTTACTTTAAGCAGTCAAAAGAAAGACAAATTATCCAGGGGAGAGAGAGCTGGAACATACAAAGGGGAAAATGAAATCTGTTGACCATATTCACAGCTGCTGCACTCAGTTTACATTGGTGTAATTTAAAAGTATATATAGAGAGAGAGAGAGATATAGCCGCCGTTGCTCTTCTCTGTAATACCCCAAGACTGTAAATCTATAACCACTGCAATGATTTAGTGATTAAAAACATGATAACACATTGTGTAACTGCAAACCACAGAATCCCTGCCAACTCTCTTCCAAGATAAAGGAAAAAAATACAGAAAATGTGTTGCTTGCAGCGATCTTGCAAAGTCCAAAGATTTTCATTTTAAAAAATATGCTGGCCCAATCTGAAAAGGGTTGGTGAAGTCTAAGAGGAGCAGAGGAAAAAGGCAGCTTTATGGGGTATCCTTTTTCTTGTACTAACAAATTACCATCTAAACATGCCTTTTCTTTTCTTTTTTTTAATAGTTTGTTGTAACTGGAATAACTGGTCTTGTGTGATGTCTTGCATATTCAAAGCTGCTTTGTAATAGGATATGGAGACCCAGCCTTATTTGCCTGAACTCAGTAGGGGGTTTTCACCCCCTCCTCCTCTGTTGTTTTGGATATTGTATTGTGTGTGTGTGTGTGTGTGTGTGTGTGTGTGTGTGTGTGTGTGTGAGGGGTGATGTTAGGAGAAAATTGTGGGTGCCAGGGTACGGGTGCTTTAAACTACACAGCAAACACCTGAGAGGGGAGGCTGCAATTTGTAACATGGCTGGGGGAGCCAAAAATAAACACAAAAAAATAAAATGAAAGCAGCTGTAGGGGTTTTGGCCTCTAAGCAGCTGACTTGACCCCATTCTCTATTCTTTTATTTCCCCATTGCAGGATTCCTGTATGTTCAGCCAGATTCGAACTCAATGTGACCCTAAGGAGGGAGTCACCAAGTCCCAGAAAAACTGCTCCATATTAAACAAGGGTGAGAGGAAGAAATAGAATTGCATATGCATACAGACACACTACATATATACACGCCGTGCATGTGTGGACATACACACACATATCCATAAGAGCTGCTTTAATCATAGCACTAAAGAAATACCCTTTTCTGGCCCTAGGAAGGAGAAGTCACAGATAATGAAGATTCTCTTCACAATCACCCCCCCCCCAAAAAAAAAAAAAAAACTGTAACTCTCTATGCACACATATAAACACAAATGCACACAAGAATATTACTCAGTGGATTTTATATGTTTAAAAAGTTCATGAATTGTCTACTGTCTGAAGTAGGGCAGAACAGTTTATTCAGAGGAATCAATAGGAAAGAGCATTTGCAAATATTTAGATAAGCACTGTGCATTTTAGTATTAAGTAATTAAAATCTAAAACTGGGGGTGGAGAGAATCTGGTAAGGGAGGGACACAGACACAGAAGGAAGGGTTACTGGCCTGCCTACAGAAGAATTTTTTTTTTTAATCCACACCTCACCCATCCCCCAAAAACTGAAATCCTTTCAAAACTGACGGAGTGCACACTTTTAACGAAATATAGCTGCTACTCCATTTGCTACTCTATTTCAAAATCCATCTCCGAATAGGAAATCACCTATCCACCAAGATCTCAGGACTGACTACAGCAATGTCTGCATCATAACACATACACACACACACTGGGTTGGGGGGGGGGGAGCCTAGCAAGAAAGGAGGGGAGAGTGGGAGACTATCTTCTTCGTTATAAGGCTTTTTAGTCTCTTGTGTATTAACCTCTCTCCTATACCATCTCTAAGTTAGTTCCTCACATCGGCCAAAAAAAAAATCTAGCCTTACCTTATAGGAAGGCCCATAAAGTGTAATTAATTGAACATACAAGCAACTCTCTTTTCGATAAATGACCCTCCCCACACTGTCCTCTTCTTGTCTATAAAGTTCTGGGGCGTTTTGATGTTAAATACCTAAAAAACCTACAGACACTAATATACTAACTCACATACAGAGTTAACCTAACAGTAAAATAAAGTAATTTTAAAAATGAGACAATATAGTCTACTTCCTCTCTAACAGTTCCAAGGGTTGGGCAGTAAATGCTAGAGTTTCTATATTGCAATTAAATCCACACTGGGGAGAGAGAAGCAGCCACTTGAGCACCCACCCTGCAGATATTGTAGAAATTTACAGTAAATGTAGGTACACGATTTCAGCACATTGCCCTATTGATTATGCAGATTCTGATCAATCTTTTCCCCTTTTCCATCTGCAAGGCTCTGTTTTTAAGATGCTCAGAAAACAAGTTAGCCTGCTACTGGCCACTTCTCAAAAAGATGAAGGGAGGGGGGGAAAATGAAAGACTTAAAAAAAAAAAACTGCAATAAACCTCAAAATCTTTCTACTCAAAAGGTTTGAGACTTACAATTTTCCAAAGTGAATTAAGATTTGTCGAATTGGCACCACAGCTATAAGCGCCTTATTTTGTGTCACTTTCTTAAAATGTTCTGTCTTGTTAAAGACCCTTTTTAAAAGTCTCTAAAACTGCAAAGAAAAAACAATCCCACTCTTTCCTTCACATATTACTCAGACCAAGTCCCAATAATCGAGACCAATAAAAATTGTCCTATTTGCCCTAACTTAAAGGGGGAGGGGGGAGCAGCGTCAAGACTTTTTGTGGTCTTGAAAACCCTTATAAAGCTCTTTTAAAGCAATTTCTACAATAGGTGGAATTACACCACTTTACACAACTCAGACCAGAGGCATCAGATTTCATTTTGTAGACAGAGATTTTAAAAATATTTTTAAAATCCAGTATCTCCATAGAATAACATCTACGTATAAGACGTAGCAGTAAGGTGTCAATACACAATTTAAATACACCTGTAAACATTATACATTTATAGCTGCCCTCAAATATAGTATGCAAAAGAGGACACATTAAAATGCAGAGTCTAAAAATCACGGAATAGAATCTTGCGTTCAAAGCATATAATACAGGTAAAGAGCAGAGGGGAGAAAGTAGAAAGAACAGGAACAATCTCCTATTCGCAGGAGAGGGAAACAAGAGGGCTCCTCCGATGTCTATCAGCTCGGCGAGCCCTGGCGTAGGAGGGAGTGTCTGCCCCTGGCCGGAGAGCGCAGCCCCCGGAGCCCCCGGTGTCCAGGGAAGGGCCCCCCTCTGGGGGCTGGGAGCCCTGCCTGCCCACGGGGCAGCGCATAGAGAGCAGCAGCAGCAGCAGCGGGAGCAGCAGGAGCAGCAGCGGCTGCGGCGGCGGCAGCGGGAGCACGAGCGGCGGCAGCAGCGGCTGCAGCTGCAGGTAGAGAAGTCCGACCGGCCGTGCCCAGGGCCGCTGCTCGCTGCGCCGCTGCTCCCGGCTCCGCTCGGCTCCGGAGCTCCCGGCTCGCGGCTCCGGGGCGGTCCCGTCCTCGCGAGTCAGCCCCCGCGCGTGGGGGGAGGGAGGGGAGCGGCCGGGCACAGCGTCCCCCGAGCTCGTCCCGGGGCCCTGGGGGGAGGGGGCGGGGGCCCCGGACTCCCCTGCCGGCCGCCGGGGCCTTTGTCTGGGCGCCCGGCGGGCCGGCCCGTGTCCGGAGCGCCCTGCCCAGCCCAGCCCCGGCCGGCCCTGCCCCGCCGGCCGTGCCCTCCCTGCGGGCCCCCGAGCCCGAGCCCGAGCCCGAGCCCGGCCGAGGCGCCGTGGGGCCGGCTACGTCCACAGCGGCCGCCTCGGCTCGGGCTCGACTCGGGCTGGGCTCCGCTGCGCGGGCTCCGCTCGGCCCGGGGCGGCCCGGGGGTCGCAGGGGGGAGGGGAGGGAGCGGGAGCGGCAGAAGGAGGAAGAAGAAGAGAAAGAGAAAGTTTGCAGGGCGGGTTGGGTGGGGGGTGGGGGGAAGACGGCAGAGGGAGAGAGCAGAGCGGAGGGGAGCAGGCGGAGCGGGGCGGCCGGCCGGCCCAACCGCAGCCCGGCCCCGGCGGCAGCCCGAGCGAGGAGCGCCCGGCGAGCCGGGCCGGGGAGGAGCGCGGGGCGGGCGCGGGAGCGGGGCGGGCGCGGGGGGCGGGTGCCGAGCGGAGCGGAGCGGGCGCGGGACGAGCAGCGGCGGCGGCGGCGGCAGCAGCGGCGGAGCGGGAGCTCACGGGAGCTCGCGGGAGCTGGCGGGCGGGCGGCCGGGGCTCCGGCACGAGGACACGGGAAAAGTTGGCACTTACGCGGCTGGTTGTCCGGCGGCGGCGGCGGCGGCTGCAGCGCGGGCGGCGGCGGCGGCGGGAGCTGGGGGCGCTCGGAATCCCGACCAGAGGCGCTCGGGCTGCAGATCCCATCAAGGCAGCAGCGGCAGCGGCAGCGGCTGGCGGGGGGCGGCGGCGGCGGAGGCGGACGAGGCAGAGGCGGCGGCGGCGGCGGCGGCGGCGGGGGAGCGCGCTCGGCGGAGCCCGGGGCGGGAGGCAGCCTCAGCCTGGGAGCCCGAGCCGCCGCCGCCGCTGCCGCCGAGCAGCATGGTCGGTGGGGAGTTGGCAGCCCCCCGAGCGGGCAGGGGCCGCCGACGAGGAGCGGCGGCGGCTCTAGGCGGTAATTGGGATGCAAAGCAGGCGGCGGCGGCGGCGGCGGCGGCTGCCGGGAGGAGGAGGCGGCGGCGGCGGTGGCGGCGGTGGCGGCGGTGGCTGCAGCGGTCGGAGGGGACGCGCTGGAAGTGGGAGCTGATGAGTGAAAAGAAAAAAAAGTCTTTGGATCTTTATTCTGCTAATTAGTTTCCTGCAAAAAATGGCTGTGATTAATTCAGTGCGCATGTGCTTCATTACCCAGGCACGACGGGAAGGGCTAATTAGCCACCTTCTGGATCAATAAGATTCAGCAAAAAAGAAAAGGGGGAGGTGGAGGGAGGCAGAGGGGAGGAAGGGAAAAAAAAAAAAAAAAAACCAGGGGAAAGTGATGAGCAGGGCAAGGAGAGCAGGAAGAGAGGATGGGAGAAGAGACCAGGAAGAGGGAGAGAGGCACCAAAAGTTTATGCATGTATTAAAAACACACACACACACAGACACACACACACACAGACACACACACACACACAGAGGACTGAGATGCACAGAAGCAACAATGGAGCCAGCCTGGGATTTTTTTATAACAAGATTTTTTTTGTTTTTTTTTTTTTCTTTCTTTTCCCCTTTTCTTTCTTTTTTTCCCTCTTTCCTTTTTTTTCTTTTTCTTTCCTTTTCTTCACCCCCTGCCCCGAAATGCAGCTGCGGGTGTTTAAATTAAATAGGAAAAAAGTAACAGAAGACAAGAGTAAGAGGGGGGAGAAAAAATGGAGGGGGGGACAGTTAAATGCCTAGGTTTAAATGAAAGCATAGAGACGTATCAGAGACATAGATGGAGACACTTTAAATTGCAAATCTCCGAGATTTTCTCTTAAGAAAAGTGTGAGGAAAATTTCGCCCCCCCACCCCACCCTCAGAAGAGAATGTCTTTTTTTTTTTTTTTATGGAGTAATTTTTAACATATTCCGTAGATTAAACAAACAAACAACAACAACAAAAAAGATGTTAAGCTTGCCTTCAAAAATAAGATGAAATCTCCAATTCTTTGGAAAGAGAGGAAGGGGATTAGTGATGATTAGAAGAAATAAAAAGAGAGAAGTGAATAAGAACTAAATGGAGTTAGTGGGCAAAGGGGGTGAGTAAAGAGGGAGGAAGTAGAAAAAGGGGGAGAAGAAGAGGAAAAGTTGCAGCTGGAAACAAACACAACTTTTTTTTTTTTTTTTAACCTTTCTGGACTTAGGAGAAAAGTAAAATCAATTTTCGAGTGTAAAGCCTGGAAAGCAGATGTTTTCAGAGCACAGGGCTATTTTGCCATCAAAAGCAGGGATGTAGTGAAGGCAGTGAAAAATGATTTTAGACTAAATTTTTAAGAAAGAAAAGCCAATGTATTTAAGTAGTGAGGAAAGATCTGTAGTGTAGAAAGGGGGGGGCATAACATCCCTCTCCTCTAATCTCTTTGCCCTCCCCTTCATCCCACCCCACTCCACCAAAAAAAAAAAAAAAAAAAAAAAAAAAAAAGTCTTACAGCTACCTCCAAGAGTTTGGAGCAGTCTGGAAGCCAAAGGGCTTGAAATGAAGGGATAGATTTCAGATAAAGACTAGGAGCTGCACATCCCAACAGAGCCCAAAGGAGATCTCTGAAATCAAAGGCAGCAGCCAGGGATACTGCTACTGTACCTGCTCCCAGCACATCAAAGCCATCACTTAGGCTGGTGTACAGTACCTCCAAAAAAGCAAGCAAACAAACGGAGAACAAGAAACTCCTCTCTCTCTCTCTCTCTCTCTCTCTCTCTCTCTCTCTCTCTCTCTCTCTCTCTCTCTCTCTCCCTAGTTTCAGCGTCACTGCTGCTGCAATAGATTTTTGATGACAAGTATGTATTTATGTAAGTTCTAAATATGAATTAATAACATTGAGATTACAATGTCTGGAATAAAATAAAATGCAATTTGCACTTTAAGTGTACTGCAAACAAACATAAAAACAAAATTTGTTCTACTAAAGGCTTTATTAGTAAACCATGTAACATTGGTTAGGAAAAGAAAGCTTTACAACTAACTTTTTCTTGGTATTTTTTTCTGCCATAGTTTAATTTTATTGCTAACTTATTTTATAATGAATTGGGAGTTTTATAATGGAAATGGTGAAACCTGTTTGATTAGAATCTGATGCTTAATTTTATGAGATTTCCTAGTGATCTTAAGAGCATGAAGCCTCTCATTAAAATCCAGGGAGTGGGGGTTGGGGGAAGAAGGTTTAGGAGTTTTTAGGGTTACCTTATCTAGCTCCTCTGAACTCATTCTGGGAATAACGCTGTATTTATTTTGGGAAAAATACATTTAGAGAAATTGAGGGTTTCCTCTCTGAGCCAAATCTGAGTTGCCATTCAAACTTTCCTAGCTGCTTTTCCATGCGGGACAGCTGATCAATAAAGCCAAGTCCAGCCTGTCTTGCCACAGGTTTCACCAGTCATTGCTTGCAAAACCTTTGTCATTTTCTAAAAATAAAAAAGCTAAAAGTTATTGTAGAAGAAGGGGCTTTTTTTGTCCCCTGTACAATGTGCCTTTTGTGAGGTTAATGCCATTCTGGGACTCTCTATAGCCCTGGACAATGGGGATCTCCAGGAGGCTGCCAAGCCTCTGCCTTTTTTCTTTTCTTGGCTTTTTTTTTTTTTTTTTTTTTTAAGGGAAGGATGAAACATTCCTCCAGTCCAAACACAACCTCCACTTTGATTAAATAAATATTTATCTTTATTGTAACCATTGTATATTTTACCTTTAGTTTACCGGGTTTCTGATTATTATTTAAAATTTTCATTTGCAACAGCTAATCGTTTTTTTCTTTCAGCCCAAAGTGCAGGTCAGTGTAAATGTAGCTGAATGAAGGGAGCCTGGTGTGTCTGAATTTTTTCGTAATACAGCAGGTAAGGAAAACTGTTCAGAACCTCAGGAATATGTATATTACAAATATTTTTGTTTCATATTTATCTGTCTTCAGGAAGCTGCATAAATCTGCTAGGCTTTTTTTTTTTTTTAAGGATGTAGCAGAATTAAATTTCTGTTTTTAGAGCTTGAACATCTCTTAAATAGCTTTTATTTATTTTCGATTTAAAATGTAAATAATATCTACCAAGAAAGCAATGCTAACTAGGACTGAACTTGTATTTTGTTTTCTTATACAAAAGGAACCAGAGAGAGCTAATGTCTGCGTTGGTTAGTTTGAGAAATCTGGACATAAATGTATGTCATGTTGCAATATAGGAAAATGCCAGCTTAATCTGGTAAATACTTATGCTAATTTTACAGAGTGAATTTGTTATATGGAGGAGAGGTACCAAGCTTATAGGATTGAATACTGCTTAGGTGATTATACAGCGTGTGTAAAGATTAATTTATTTTTAAAAATAAAAAAAACAAGGAATTCAGAATTTCAATCTTGCATTTATCTGGCAAGTAGGAAGGGTATTTTAGGCAAATCAGTTTTTAAAATGTTCACAGAATGTAGAAAATGTGGTATGTATGTTAAATATTACATTCATTTGTATATTTTCAACTATTTCTCAAATGAACGTATAGACAAGCATGAAAAGAGATATACGCCAAAAAATATATAAATATACATATGTATGTCTTTAGATAGGAATGTAAACTGTATGTGTGTATACATATATGCAAACATTCTACCCGTACAAGGTATGTATAAATAAAGGTATGGTACCTGGTTACATGTACCGTCCATGTGTGACTATTTGTATTTATAGATGTGTTTGTAGCTTCCATTCCTTGAAAGTATAAAATAGAAATGTTTGGTTTAATAATGAAGATTCGAATAATGGCTGCTACTGAATAATAATCTGCTCCCCTGTAATCTTCAGGGTATGGACTGCAATAGGGAGAAAGGAGATCATTGGGTCCAAAGGCTGAAGATGCCATGGGTCAGTCTGAAAAGGGGGAAAGAGAAGGAAGGGGGAGGTCGAAGGGAAGAAAGACCCTATCTCTTGGGCCCTGAGCTTTCTTCCGCAGGGGGCAGGAAAAACACACACACATGTGGAAGCAGGAAGGGGTGGAAAGTCCCTTTGCTTTCCAACCAGATAGACATACAGAGCCAGATCTCAGAATGGCTACATGTGGAACAATACCTTGTCCCCTTTTGAATTTGCATTGTTATCCTAAATCTCCTGTTTGTGCGTATGTGTGTATGTGTGTATTTGTGGCTGTTCTTTTTCCCCAAGACAACATATGGATTCCATAAATGCAAACATGCCGAAGTGCATCTGTCTGGGTAGTTAACACAAACCAAACATCCCTCATTTCGGCAACTCCCTGTTATTCCTCTGGCTCTGGGAGCTCTCCCGTCCGATGTCACCCGCTCCTCGCTCTCCCATTCTTGTCCTTTTGTGGGCTCTTAAAGTGATCCAAGGAGCCGGGGCGTGGAGGGGGGCTGCTTGCACGGCTGGGGTCAGAGACACCACTGCTCTTGCCCTTTGCTGCGAGGAGTCTAAAGGGTTAAGCTGCAAAGCAAGAGGAAGGGGCAGCACTCTTCCCAGAGCTAGGTCCAGCCGCAGGCAGCTGATTTAGGGGTCAAGTCCTTCGACACCTTTCTCCCGCTTCTGGAAATGGCAGAAGATGGGGTAGAGAAGCATAGGAGACAGACAGAGAAATCCAATCAGGCGAGGCACTTGCGATCCGCCTGCCCCCTTCGCCTCCAGAATGGAGAAGTAACATCCGAACAAATCGAACAGTTCCCCTTTCCCATCGGGGTGCAGCTAGTCTGAGCGCTGAAAAAATGTTAACTTGCTGCCTCTGTCCTACAGTTATTTATACTGGGCTCGCACGCCGAAAATCAACAAGGAATTCGCTCCCAACTTGCCAGATCGTATAGATCTGGAGCTGTGTCTGTGTATTTACGCATAAAGAAAACAGGTGTGTGTGTGTGTGTGTGTGTGTGTGTGTGTGTGTGTGTGTGTGTGTGTGTGTGTGTGTGTGTTCGATAAAGTTGGGGAAGTGTGTGCTTGCATGAGGATGCTTAGACACAGATCTGGAAACTCAGGCAGAGAGCCTGGGCTCCTGGGTGGAAGGTACGGAGGCTTAGAGAATGCGTTTCGCTCTCATTTTGTTTCTATCTTGTCAATCCACTTCCTGATAAAGAGCTTTCCCCCAAACTCCATAGCCTGGAGAAGACTTTATCAAAGGTACTTTCCCCAGTCGGACCAATGAAAAGCAAAGAGGTAACTGTTTCTCCCGCTTTGGGCTGGGAAGGGCCGTCCGCCGTGCGTCCGTCCTGCCCCCGGGGTTGTGCAGGACACACTGGGGTGGGCGGGTGTCCGCGTCCACCCGGCGCGCCCAGATGCAACTATTTACAGGCTGCAGGGCGATATGTGGAGTGGAATTCCGAGCGACAGTCACAAATACACACTGAGGGACTGAACGGGCAGCACAGTGTCTCCCTCGGAAAGTTGCTTCAAGAAAAAGGAGTTTTCTGGAGAAAGCTGCCTCGAAATAACCGAACTCCCGAGAGAGGGGCCACTGCAGACAGAACCCTTGGGGAAAAGAGGCGGAGCTGGCAGGGAGAAGGGAGGAAGATGGACTGGGGGAGCTCCCCGCTATCCTAGCTTGTGCTTCCCGGGTTTGGGGCGGGGGGAGAGGGAGGATGTCCCATGGGAGTGTTTTCCTTGTTCTTCAGTTGTTTAGGGTGAGGGAGATTCCCACTGATTACAGTCTCTGACGCTGGGGCAGAAAGAAACACTGATCAGCTGGCCCCTTAGAAGGCAGAGAACAGTTTTCCTAGGAGAGCCTCCCCTAATCCAGGGAGACTCTCCAAACCACTGAAATCAAACCAAATTGGCCGCTTGAATCCGGGGAGGTTCTATCCCTGGGGCAAAAGAGGGAGGGGACAAGCTTCCTCTCCTCCCCCCCCCCCCAACCTCCATCCCTTTCTTTGAACTACTAATTCAAAAGAGACCACGACCTATTGCACCGGGTCACTCCATCAACGTAGCCTGGAAATATGTAGATATACACGTGTGTATCCCCATCTAGATAGAGATATAGATGTTACATGTTAGACATGTATATAGACACACGTACATACATGTGCTTGTATACATCCTAATTCTTAGAAGCACAAACCTAAAGAATTAACACAAAACTTGGCTCGCCAAGGTCCTTGAAATAGTTCCAAATGATCAAGTCATCCATTCATTTTTAATACAGTGCATATTGTGAAAATCGGGTCAAAACAGTCAATTCTGCGGCATTTGCCAGCTTCTCAGTTTTCTTCTCTTTTTGCCTTGGAAATCCACAATGAAACCTTGGGAGCCGGAGCAGGTGAGAGGCTGTAGGGTGCCCCAGTGTTTATTACCGCCCCGGTCACTAAGCCCTTAGCTCTTGTTTTCGATAGAGTAACTTTTCTCTTTGCACTAAATCTGAAAGCAGAGGCAGGGGAAGTAAAGGGGAAAAAATAACATCTTTCCCGAACGAAGTTAACAACTGGAGTGCGGTATATTCGTAGCTTGGGGATTTCAAAGGGTGCAACTTGGAGAAATGATCAAGGAGAGTGTGTCTGTGTGTCAGAGAGAGGTAAGGGAAGCAAGCCTCCAAGTCTCGGGAAGCGGACTTGGCAGCAGGTGGATGAGATGGAGCTTGGGGTGTGGGGCAACCTGATAGCTTGTGCCCATTTACACATGGACGTCTAGCGAAGGACTTTGGAAGAGAGATGCCAAGGGTGGCACATTCATTGCTGAGAGGCAGAAAGGCAGCAGAGCTGATAATGGAGAGATGCGCTGCTGAGCAATTCCACCCAGATGTCTGCATTTCTTGTAGGCATGTATTGTTTAATGGACAGGGAATTGAATACCTTTATTGCTGAGAAATGTAAAAAGAGATCTATCCTTGTACATATTCTTGGGAGACATGTGTGTTTCTTCTGGAGAAATAACTGGAGCCAACAGATTTTTTTTTTCTTAAAGAAAAAAAAAAAAAAAAGGAACTCCAGAGAGAGGGAAATCGGTGAGGTCTTTTTCCCCTTTTCCCAGTATATATGCGCGCCCGTGTGCCTCTTCCCAATTCAATGGGATTTTTTAAAAATAAAAATAAAAATTCTGTTTCTGATCCTTTCCTGCCCATTTCCTTCTCTGTAACCCAAGAAAACAGCCGAGATAAATCTACACGCACCTCTTAGGAAGGCTTTTTAAAAGAGAAACAATGTTTTAGAGACAACCATCAACTTTTCCCCCCCCTTTTCTAAATGAAGCTTAAAAATATGTATCAAAGAACAACTTAGAGCAACGAACGACATCGAAGAGATTATTTTCCCAGACAATAATCTTCCGATTCGTTTATTTTCTGCCCTCAGAAATAGGAAAAGGGAACATCCGATCTTCCTTGGTGCGGATCCCGAGAAATTCGGAAGGCGCGGTTAGTTGGGGGGAAAAAAAAAGAAAGAAAGAAAGAAAGAACGTGTGTGGAGGGCAGCTGGTGGGGTCAGTGCGCACACGGGGAACTTCCAGGACACAGTCCCCTCTGACTACGGGGAATTCGGAGACTCGAGGAGCAGCGCCGCCCACATCCCATTCATCTAGAAAGCAGTCAGCTAGGAGCCCACTGATCCCCTTCAATCGGGTTAGACTTAGGGTTACGTTTGGGGGCCAACTCATCCCTCCCACAAAGGGAGTCCCTGTTGTCTCCGGCCTCCCTCAGGTGAGCTGGCCACAGGACCTCGGTCACTTTTTTTTGGCCCACTTGACCCATCTTTCCAACTTCTGCCCGGTAGCCTTCCTCCCCTTCTCCCCTCCTCCCACCCCAGCTCCCAGATACTTCCAGGAGCCAGGAGGGGCAGCTACAGGTTGTTTCGTTCTGGCCTTTTCCCGATCCGAAATACGGAAGAATCCCCTTTTCACTTTTCTTAGGCTCCAGGATTTTCCTGCTGCTCTGACTAGTCTCCTAACGCACACATCCCGAAAGGAGATTAGTTGAAGGATTTTGTTTTTAAGTTCCTTTAATCAACACATCAAATACAAACTCTTCAACTTCATGGCAAAAATTTACCCTATTTAAAAACAGATATATATTTTCTGACGTTTTCTTTATGTCACTCCCCACCCTCCACCCCCAAAGGGCAGCGTTGGGGGTGACATTCAGCCAGCGATTCAGGGGTGATTCTACTGGGGACCGACGCCTTGATACTCCACGCAGAGACGGGTGCTGAACCCCAGCCAAGACAGCCAAGGTTACTTTGGTTCCAGCACCCTGGACCCGAGGGTTCTGGGGAGCGAAGAGATTTCCTACTTTCCTTCCCCCTCCTCAGTAACTATGCTGAAACTCACTCTCTCCGAGGGCCCAGTTTCCTTCCTAAGCGGAGAGGAAGGAAAATAACTAGAGTTCTCCCACTCAGTTTAAACACTCCTTCTGTCATTCAAAGACTGGTTTGAAGAAGTCTGCCGCTTTCCTCTCTGGTTGCCCCCACACCGTAACTGAGGTGAGAGACATTTTCCCCCAGGCTCGCAGTGGCTGAGCATTCATTCATTCATTCGTTCGTTGGTTCAGTCATTCATTCTTCCATTCTTTCTTGCACTCATTCAACAAATATCCAGTCCCTTCTATCACTGCCCGAGGCTCTCTAAGCGGCAGAAATTCACCAGCTGCCACTTCTGCCCTGGGGCATCAGGGTCCCGATCCAGAGGGCGCGGATGAAGAAGATGAGGATCATCTAACTGACTCCCAGACTGCCATGGGAAATGCTCCCCTCCGCGACCACTCTCAGCTCCTGCATCCCAATTCCCGGCCACTCCACAAGTAGCCCGGCCTTCCTACTTGACCTGAGTTCCCTAAGGGAGGGAGGGAGTGGGGAGCTAACAAAACCTGGCCCAGGGAGAGGCTCAGCTTTGGGGGTTGTAGTATGGACAGGGATGGTCGGCTTGCCCGCTGGGTTTCTCAGTCGTTCATTAGCAGGCAATTCTGACATGAATGTTTAGAGAGCCAGGATTAGAAGCAGGAGAGATCACTGTGGTCCCCCTGTCCACAGACTTACAGAGCAACAGACAACATCACAAAAGATGCTGTTTAGTATCTAGGATTGGACGGGGGCTTCCAGAGTGAGAATGTCTGTCTCTGTCTCTGTCTCTGTCTCTCTCTCTTTCTCTCTCTCATATTCTCTCCCTCACACATTCTTTCTCTCTTTCATATTCTCTGTCTCTGTTTCTGTCTCTCTCTCCTTCCCTCCTTCCTCCCTCCCTCAATCCCTCCTTCTCCTTCCTCTCTTTCTCTCTCTTCCCCTTTTCCCCTTGCTTCCTCCCCCTCTCTCCTTCCTCCTTTATTCTCCTTACCCTCCCCCCAATTCTATTAGAGAAGAAAAGGAAAACTGGTGGATCTGTTCAGTACTCTCTTCCAGAAGTCAGGGGAAGCTGCAGCAGCAAAGTATTGCTCATAACGACACTTAAGCCCAGACACTTGAATGCTAAAGGTTAAACTTACATTCTTCAAGAAAGGGCTCTCTGCCAACTTGAACTGTGTTGTATGCTCACCATGGGCCTCTCTTCATTTTTGCTCTCTCCTACCCCATCTACAATCCACATCCTCCTCCTTTTTGTCTCCCCAAGACTTCTAGTTCTTAGCATTTGTCACAATAAATGAGGGGTGTTCTTGGGTGTTGAAATGCTTTTTTCCCCCACTGACTGTCACAGAGCTCATGCTGCTTCAGCCTCCCTATTCACTTTTACCTCCATTTGCCTTTGTGATCAACTGTCTGTTCCAAATGGTTATCAGAAAGTCTGCTTTTACCTCTAAACTCACCTTTTCCTCCCAGTAAGGCTACACTAATCAACATTTATATGAGGAAAATCAGGGATACTCCTGCCCCATATCTGCCCATAGCCTACTGCTACAGACATCTTCCACTATTACTCAAAAAGATCAGCCAGTTCGTTAACATTTAAAAAAAAAAAAAAAGAATTAAGATGCTCAGTGTGTGAACGATATGCAGAGCACCATTATAAAATATTTCCATTCATTAAAAAAAGCTACTTAAAGTGAAAAGTTCTGAGCCCTGCAAGGAAACAATGCTAAGGGTCCCCACTTCCTCTGATGTTTCATCTCCAAATAGAAAACAGAAAAATGATAGCACCTTCAATTTGGTGTCCATCAAAAAGGCACCATAGAAAAGTATTACAGATGTATCCAGTCATAGGGGAAAGGAAGTATGTGTGTAGGAAGAGATGAGAGATGCGGGAGTAAGTCATCTCTTAGGAGTAAAAAGTTAATAGCATGGGGGAGGGAGGAGCCTTCTCATCAAAGGTTCTGTGGTATAAAGAGGAAAGTTAGTGGATTTTGAGTCAGAGGATATGAATTTGAATCTTGGCTGTGCTACATATTATCTATAAACAGGGGCAAGACATTTCCCTCCCGTGAGCCTCTATATCCTAATTGTAAAGTGAAGGGCATAGACTAGATAGTTTCTTCCAGTTCTAGTTCCTATGGAGTCCTCTTTCCCATTAAAAAAGTGACCAGATAAGGAGAAATAGAAAGGAGGCAGAAATGGGTAGAACACAAAGAATAAATGGGGGATGGGGAGGGAGGAAATGGGTAGAAAGGGCCAGTGGAATGTAGGTGAAGACTGAAAGATTAAGGGAAGGAAGAATTTTCTACTTTTGATCTGGATTTAGTGATAAGACATTAGCAAAGCAAATAGAGGTCTCTGATGAAAAGAAAAGAAAAGAAAGAAATAAAAAGAAAGAAAGAAAGAAAATAGGAAAGAAAGAAAGAAAGAAAGAAAAAAGAAAGAAAGAAAGAAAGAAGGAAGGAAAATAGGAAGAAAATAGGAAAGAAAGAAAGGGAAAGAGATGGCAGTTACGCAGCATTATTCCCCTGAAACAATTACCCAAGATTACTATATTTGCAGGCCCAGTGTTCAGCTACACCCTCTAGTACCAGGGAAAAGTCATACTGTGTTTTTGCAATTTTCTTACAATTCCTGATGCTGGTGGGCCAGTTACTTCCCTACTCATCTGAGTCAGCAAGCTAACAGGAAGGGATGACTAGCTGGCTAACTATACTCAAGAGAATAGAAAATCCTCTGAATAAGAGACAGAAGGAAAGAGAGTGGCTAAGCAACAAAATGCCGCAGCCTCTTGCTGTCCAGAATTTGAGAAAGGAGCTTTCCCTGGGTGCTTCATTTTGAAGCTATTCACCTCCAAGAAAGAAGTCAGACTGGGTGAGGGGGGGGTGCGGGGACTTACGTGAAGGCCCCCTCCCCTTTTAGCTCGGCTACCTTGGGCCTGTTTCTGGTTTTTAGCAGTATTCAAATCCTCAATAAACATCGACTGAACATTCAGAATCAGGCACGGAACCATTAAAAATATAATAAGGGGGTAGGATTGTCAGTTCAGAGATGTGATCTCATCTCTCTTTACTGTATTTGGTTGAGAGTTTACTCTAGACTGAGCCTGCGTGAATAAGAGTGTGTATGTAGCAAGAAAGGATTGGCTGTAGCTGCCATAGAGGGTTTGCTGAAAGGCTTGTTAAGGAAGCACTACTGACCATACAATCCAATTACATAATGCTTCAAAAAATAACTCTACTAGGAGCGGGGAGTCATGTCAGGGTGATGTATTTCCTTAACAGAGGGAGGTATCAAATATGCATTTTTAAATCCAAAGTCTGATAGCACATTTGTGCTACAGATCTGAAGCCTCCCCCTCCCTGAAATAGGTAAAGTGCTGCTGCCATTTCTTCCCTTTCTTTTCCAGGTGGTGTTGCATCCCACTGTTTAACTTGGGTGGGTGTTTTTTTTTTTCCTCTCTCATGGGAAGAAATACCTCAAATCATTCATGTAACCTTCTCTGTGATGATCTGGATTAAGGGAAGGGACAGGGGGTGTGAGGAGAAAGAAAAAAGGAAGCAGGGAGGGAGGGAGAGGGAAAGGAAGAAGGAAGCAGGGAGGGAGGGAGGAGAAGAGAGAAAGGGAGAGGAGGAAGAGGAAGGAAGGGAAGGAGGGAGAGAGGGTGTGTGGGGAGGGGAGGGAAAGAGAGAGCACTTATTGGGTTTTGTTCTGTTTTGTTGTGGGCATTTTAGTGGGAGGAGAGGGGAGGGAACCTTACTATCCTGACAATGACTTCACCTTCCATATTATCCATATACCACAAAGCTGGTCAATTTTTCAACTTTGGGAAAGTAGACAGTTGAGGCCATAATTAGAGTAGATTCTTCCTCTCTGCCCTAACCCCCTAACCTTGAATTACCCAGAGAATGGCCTTCATTATACATGCAATATCTTTGCATAATAGATGCAGATATCACACTTAAGGGGGAAGGCCCTGTGGTGAAGCAGAAAGATAAAAAGGTTTTGTTTTAAAGTCAGTTAACTTGTAGCCACTTTTACCTTTATTTGCCTCAGTTTCCTCATCCATAAAATGGAGTTAGTAAGACCTATCTCATGGGGATGTACTGGGATAATGCATATAAAACACTTTGTAAATGTAAATTAATATTAAAATATATGCTAATATTATGATTGTATTTAAGTGTTTGAGGAAAACGACTCTGTTATTTCCTCCCTAGCCTTCTCCCAAGGAATCAATAACTTTTCAGCCTGGAGGAATTACTGATGAATTCACTGCACTTTATCAAAATGGTCAGGACCCCCTCCCCCTTTTGCCATTTCAACTCCTGCCATATTTTACTTCAAGGACCCTTTGAACCACCCCCCTTTTTTTTACTCTGTCTGAGAGTCATATTAACTTGTCTCTCCCCATGTAATCTGTTCCCTAGGGTTTTAATTCCTCCTTGTGGCACCAAGATCTCTTGCTGAACTATATCAAACCCTATTAGTATATTCTCATTGAGTCCCTGAACAGTTTCTCTTTCCTAATGTGGATAATCACAGCATTTGATTCTTTCATCCTAAAATGCAGATTTTCAATCCATTCTTAATCTAGACCAATCTAACCTCCTTCACAAAGAGACAAATGAAGGGGAAAAAACTAGTATTTGACCTTAGATGTCTATTTTTCTCTGTCCTTCCTCCCTATTCCTCCCTCTCCCTCCCCCAATTCTAAATGACTCAAAAAAACCCAAAACAAACCCAACCTCCTACTTAAGCTGATTTTTATTTGAAATTATTTTCCTTCCCGTGGCATATTTCTTATTTACTTGGAATTTTTTTTTTTGGCTTTTTAAAAAATTAGTTATCCTAGGTTCAGGCTGTCTTGCCTGGAATGTAGTATCTTGCTTGTTTAAGATATAGCAGAAAGGAAAGGGTAAAAAAAAAAAAAAAAAAAGCATGAACTACTCTCACCCTCCCTTACCCAGCAGGCTCAGCCTTTATGGAGTCTATTTCCAGTCTGTTTACCTGGCAAGTACCACATGACCAATCCAGAAGGAGATGCTGACATCACTGTCTCTCGTTCACATGTGCATTGCTCCCTCACTGGCTGCAGGCTGAGTCCTCATGCATTCCTGCATTTTTCTCCCCTCTTTTTTCCAGTCCTACATTCCCGATTCTCTCACACATTTCTACATGCTTTCTCTTGGCTCACACTTTCCTTTGTTTTCTCTCTCTGCTTCATATATTCTTATCTCTCTCCTTTCTTTCCACATATCCCTCGATTCATTTCTGTATGTATTTTTTGATGAATTATTCTTGGTTTTTCAGGCTCTTCCAAGTGTATTATCATTTACTCTTTTTTTAGTTTTTAAAATGTTCTTTTTCCTCTCCCATAAGTCCAGGATTTCTGAATAAAATGGACCTACTCACATGCCTTGCTAAGGATAGGGACAGAGGAAAGAAAGTATAACGGGAATTTATAACTCCATTTCCTGCTCCTGTGTGCCTCAGATGTTTTGGTCAAAAATTATTCTCATTCTCTCTCTCTCTCTCTGTTTCTCTCTCTCTCTCTCTCTCTCTCTCTCTCTCTCTCTCTCTCTCTGTTTCTCTCTCTCTCTCTCTCTCTGTTTCTGTCTCTCTCTCTGTCTCTCTCTCTCTCTGTTTCTGTCTCTCTCTGTTTCTGTCTCTCTCTCTCTCTCTGTTTCTGTCTCTCTCTCTCTCTCTCTCTCTCTCTCTCTCTCTTCTCTCTCTCTCTCTCTCTCTCTTCTCTCTCTCTCTCTCTCTCTCTCTCTCTCTCTGTTTCTGTCTGTCTGTCTGTCTGTCTCTCTCTCTCTCTCTCTCTCTCTCTCTCTCTCTCTCTCTCCCCTTCTGTCTCTGTCTCTCCCCTTGTCTCTGTCTCTGTCTGTCTCCCTCCTCCCTCTCTGAACCTTCCATCTTCAGTGTCACTGCCATCCCCATGCAGATGGAGCCATTGTAGATTGGTATTTTAGCCCAGATCCACCCTTTCTCCATCGCCCAAACTCTAGGTTCAGGAGCCTTTTGCATTTGGAGAAGGATTCATAGAATCGCCTTCTGTGCAAAGGGACGGCCATGTTTTCCTTCTTCCTCAAATGCATCTGTGCTCGGAGGTGAGGGACCAGGCAGGTTTCAGGAACAACCTTGCTGCTTGGGACCTCCTGAGCTGAGAACGCCCCTGGAGGCAAAGAGGAGGCCGCCAGCAGCACAGGTGCCTCCGGCCTCTTCCGAGCATAATTTATGTTAGGAACCATGTGGCAGGGCTCTGGGGTTCTGCTATTCTGTAGAAGCTTTCTTGGTGCACTTGGGCACGAAGCCAAAGTATGCAGTTTAGAGGAAATGTTTAATAAAGACACAGGAGCCTCAAACTGTTTATTTATCCTCACAGAAAGGTGGAGATACCATATCCCTGGAAACTCAGCAAGTCCTCGAGGCCAGAGGGTGAAAAAACTCAGGGAATCAAAGAGGCTGCTTGTTGCCTAAGGCCTAGGCCACGGGACAAAGCTCAGCTTCTAACCTGTCCCTTCCCCCTTCCCGTCCCAAGCCTCCTAAACTATTGAGGAATAGGGAGGAAGGAGAGAGAGAGAGAGAGACAGAGAGAGACAGAGAGAGAGAGAGAGAGAGTGAAACAGAGAGAGAGACAGAAACAGAGAGAGAGAGAGAGAGAGAAGAGAGAGAGAGAGAGAGAGAGAGAGAGAGAGAGAGAGAGAGAAGAGAAGAGACAGAGAAAGAGACAGAGAGAGTGGGGCGAGGGAGAGAGAGAGAGAGAAAGAAAGAAAGAGACAGACAAAGAGAGAAAGAAAGACAGAGAGAGAGACAGAGAGAGAGGGAGAGACAGAGAAGCAGAGAGAGGGGGAAGGGAGAAAGAGAGGGGGGGGAAGGGAGTTAGGTGAACTATTATGGAGTCTATTAAGTAGCAGTCAGTTAGGTGTGAACTCATTACCTTAATACTCTTGGAGGTGGGATTCCTCCAGGAGGACATTAGCACATTTACCACTTTTTACCATGTTTTTACTAGTCACATTTACCATTTTGCTGGTTATGAAGAGAACAGGGAACCAATCATTCTGTTTAAAAAAAAAAAAAAAGAGCCAGACAAGATTTGCTGAAAGAGTTCTAGTTGAAAAAATAAAATTAAAAAAAGTTAGCCACGAATACCTATTATTTCATTCAGCTCTTAAACTAATAGTGATTGGTGGTGTTTAAGGCCTATCCCTGTTTTTAAAAAAAAATCCTCAACTCAGAGCTGGATTGGGCATAGAACTTGGGAAAGTTTCACACTGGAAGTGTGATTCTGAAGGAACTAGGAGAAGCAGTAAGAAGCAAGGGGAAGTGAGTGAAATCAGCACTCCATAAAAAGGAAGGGGGGCCCTTTAACACCTGCACATTCTTTTTAAGCAATCCAAAAAGTCAAGGGTTTCTACCATTCTTTAAAGATGTGATAAGAGTTAGTTTTTTTTTTTTTTCCTTTGCACTAATTTTTTTTTTCTTCCAAAAATTGTCTTCATTAGTGGAAAAGAATTCTGCTGGTCAACAATGAGTGATGGCTGAATTGGAAATGTATTGTCATCCTCCTCCTCTTCCTCCTGATTCATCACCCTTAATATTTATTAAGCATCCAATGAATCAAGTATATTATAGTCTAAGATATCATGGGGGTTCAAAACTTCTATCTGGGGACTTTAAGGGTTTCTATCATATTATCTAAAATTCTCACTGCAATCTCTTATTGGATCAAGTGGGAAAATAAGAAATTACAATCATTTCCAACCTGGCCTCTTTGGAACTTGGTGGGCAGTGTATCGAGAAAGAGAAAAGAGTTGACAATAAATGCTTAGCCCTCTGCCCCCCTATTTGTTTATTTTGTATTTATTCTTTATTTACTGTAGAATTTAAGGTCCTTGAGGTCAGAGACTTTCTTACTTTTATCCAAGCATCCCCAACACTGTAGGGGCTTAAATGCTTGTCGATTGATTGATTAAAGGGTGATCACAGTAGAATGTATCGGCTCACAAAATGTAAAGCGGAACAACACTGTGGAGACCTGAAAAGTACAACCTCCACCTTTGTCCAATAGACATGGTCAATATTCAGAGCTTACAGTTTTTTTTCCCCCTCATCTCTGAACCTTACTCTTGCTCTGACCATACTCAGGTTTAGCTTCCTCCAAGAAGTGTTGTCCTCTAACTAATTTGTAAACATACAGAAACTACAATAAACACAACCTGATCAGTGTGTATTCCTGCTAATAAAGAGCTATGCTAATTCTATTTATGCAGAAATATTTATGCTGACTAGAAAATTACCTTATCTCCTCTTTATGTTTTATTTTAGTTTATTTGCAAGGCCATTGGGGTTAAGTGACTTGTCCAGAGTCACACAGTTAGTACGTGTTAAGTGTCTGAGATCAGATTTGAACTCAGGTCCTCCTGACTCCAGTGCCAGAAACTAGATATCTAGCTGACCCCCTCCTTTATATTTTAAAGCTCCAATAGCTGACTTTTTTTTAGCTGATAAATAAATGAGAGATCTCTTGGTCATTATCCGTTATTTATCACTCTCTATCCACAATCCAGTCAGCCTGACCTTCTCTTTATTTCTCATCTCCCATTCCCAAGCAATTTGCAACTTGGTCAGACAAGCATTTGCAATTGTCCACCTTCTGCACCAGAAATGCATTTCGACTTTACCCCCGGCTCACAGAATCCCTCACTCCCTCTGACAAAAACTCAAGCCTTGCTTTTGACACAAAGTCTTTTCCTAATTCTTTCAAGTTCTAGTCCTCTCTTTCCCTACCTACCTTGTCTTTATCCTACATATTCAATAAATCACATAAAACAGTATCTGTAAAATGCTTAGCCTGGTGCTGGTCGTAGGTGCTTAATAAATTTTTAATCTCCTTTCCTTTTCTCCATATACTAGGTGTCCCAAAAATCTCGGTGCAGTTCATAGCTTCAATCTGTACCAAGACATTAACACCCTGTATTTGTAAATATTGCCTTTTTTGATTGAATGTGAGCCATTTGAGAGTGGGGGTTGTTTCATTTTTGTCTCTGTAAACAAAAGACAACAATCATTTAATAATTGTCAATAAATTGGTCACTGAATGATTCTGTGTTGTAATTACCTGTATGTATGTGGCTCCCCTTCCCTTTAGTTTGTAAGTTTTATGAATGAGATAATGTTTTATCTTTTTAAGCTTTTAACCCTCTCCCCATTTTGTTATGCTTTATGGTTTCTTATCAAGTTGGAACCCTATACTGTCCATACAACCTATACTGCTGTGAAGTATTTAATAAAATAGAAATTGACATATTCCCAGTGCTCAATACAATGTCTGGCACATAATAGGTGCTTAATAAATGTTCATTGGTTGGTTGGCTATTGATACAGGACAATTGGCATAACATGATGCCCGTGCCAACTTTTAAAACAAAGAAAAATGGTCCACAGTCCTTCCTTCTACTTCTGCAGTGTCGGAGGATTAAAACGAAGGGCAGAAAGTGCTAAGGATTACAGAGTTTTTAGACAGTTTGTAAATATTAACTGAGTCCTTGGTGCTTTAAATGATCTGACTCCTTGTCCAATAACCACTGAGTCAGCACACTTCTGGAAGAACTCTTGTGTCTCTCAGTATAAATAAGACCCGAAGTCAGAAGGAAGGTAATGTACTCTGTGAGCAGGAACTGTCTTTTGCCATTCTTTGTGTGCCCGGTACTAAGCCTAGTGCCTGACACATAGACACAGTAGGTGCTTAATAAATGTTTGTTTACTGACTTATTATACTATCCAACCTCTCAATCAGTTTGGTAGATTTCCAATTTTTATAAAAACAAAAGACAAGCAAACAATGTCTGTCTACTGCTCTGGAAGGGTTGAATTTAGAACCCTAGTCTTGAAATCATCCAAAGTACGAGGTTTTAATGGGCACATGATGGTTCTGATATGAGCCACAAGAAAAAGTCTAATGGGAACAGATCATATGACCAACGTGGTCAAACAAGCGTCTACGGATCCACCATTCTGAAAAAGTCTGCCTGATGGCAATTTACCCTATCTTGTTAAAATGAAAATGAAAATGTATTATTCAAATTTATGTTACAATGAACATACAGAAAATTTAACTAACATCTCAAATAATATCTTTTTATAAATCCACAACAAAACTTGTAGAGTTTATTAAAGTTTAAAACTGCACTAAAACTTTTGGACTCCCATATATGTGTGTCTTAAAACTTGTGAATGCAGTTCAATTTGTTAAACATTTATTAAGTACCTACTATATACCAAGCTCATACAGACACACACAGACACATGATATGGGTAACTTTTGCATAGATAACACAAACAGATATCTCATTGTGCTATATGAGCTACTTAAACACTCATGTCGTGAAGGAAAACAGTTGTCGGAACTATTTAACCCATCTCATACACTGACCATTAAGCGACCTCTCTAACCATTCACCCATGTTATAAAATGTGTTAAAAGAAAGAGGAAGCAAGATTTTCTGGCCAGTGCTGGGGCAGACCGGTGGTAGTCTAATAGACAAAAGAGACAGAGACAAAAACAGAGACAAAAACAGAGAGAGAAACACACATAGGAAGAGAACGGGTGCGAGACAGAGAATCAGAGAGAGAGACACAGAGAGAGACCAAAGTGCGAATCATATTCCACTGTAAATATACACAAGAAAAGAAAAGAAAAAGGAAAGCCTTCTTCAAGTTCTGAAAAGTAACAAGGGCTTTCCTCTAAAATGAGAAGAATCACGTAATGTATTTTTGAGATATTGCATCAGAATTAATTGCACTGTGAAAAGGAGACAATGGGTATAAATTATTAGCTTGGACAAACTTTCCCTGTACACAGACACCCAATGTGTTGACTGTGGGAACATTTGTGTACCTAATTCTAACAATAAAGTTCTGAAATATGAGGACTCCAAGAGCCCACTAGCCTCCCTCACTTGGGGTTGTAAGGCTTAATGGTTTAAAATTACCTAGTAAGTTATGAAAGTGCTTTGAACTCTCTGGAGTAGGGGAGATAAGTCTGAGGAATAATGGTAAAAGCAATAATATCCTCACCAACTCCAATCCTTTCCCATTCTAGAATGGAATTTCCAAAAGGATGTTCCCTATTTCTAATCATGGGGTTTGACAGATTTACTTTAATACTTTTCACTTCTTTTCAGAATTATTATTTTCCTTATTTTTTTTCTTATGATTGAGGAGTCGGAGAACAGATTTTGTCAGGAAGTTCTGGTGGATATTTTAGAAGGATATTCAGGCTCTGGGTAGGAGAGAGTGTGAGTACATGGTATTTATTTTATTTTATGAAAAAATATTCATGAATGGCCTTCAGAGCACATGTGAAAAATTGAAACTATGGATGATACAGTAGATATTTACTCATCAAAAACCAATGTGTTTTTCCATGGAAAGCACCATTCCTTTTCCAGAAAGATGGGGCAAATTTTCACAAATGTTGGACTGAGAAGGTAGAATGTCTTACACTCTGCAAAGAACAAAAGGTTATTCCACAAGTCATTGGATAAGTGTTTGACTGCCTCTTGGGACCCTCTAACTACGAGTGTGGGTCCATCTCAAATTTTCTCAACTTATTGACAAGGATGTCATGTGAAATAGAATCAGAGAAGCTTGCTAAATATGAGATTAATCTACCTGTCACTTCCCTTCATTCTACTAAAATCCTGTCAGTCTTTCATAGGAGATGCAATCAATCTGAAGGGACGTGTTCTAGCTGGTGGTCATATGTATTCCAGAGACTCAATTTAGTTAAAGTAATTTTAAATTCAATTAACTAATTAAGTTCAGCACTTATTATGCACCAATTGTGTCAGATATATGCTGAGTGTTTGAAAAAGAAAAAATAATAAAAATAATAAAAAAGGAAGATAATCCCTAAAGTCTCAAGCTTGAAGGAACTCAAAAATCTCAAGGAACTTGTGATCTTACTGGAAAAAAACAATCCAAAAAAGAAGCTGAAAAGCTAAGGAGTGTGTAATAAACTTAGGAAGAAGAGGATATGGTCGTAGTGCAGCAGATTCCTAGCAGTGAAGCAGGTAGAAAATGGATGGCTTGAGGGCTCTCATTAAATGGAGGATTTTTGGAGGAATTCTTCGTCTCATCCTCCAGCCATCCAATCAGAGGGACAGAGCTACTAAGGTTTTCAAAAAGCTTTGAATCCAAAGCTGTTGCTGCCTCTGGGATAATGATTGTTGATTTCCCTCCTACCCCCACTCTCCACTGCCACTTTAGGCAAAGCTAGTTTTGGAAGTAGAGAGACCTGGATTCAAGTTCTCTCTTTGACACATTTGTGAACCCAGGACATATGAAACCCAGCAGGTAGGTGGTACAATGAAGAGAGCTCTGAACCTGGAGTCAAGAAAACTCATTTTCCTGAGTTCAAATCTGACTTCAGACACTTACTAGCTCTGTAACCCTGGGCAAGCCAGTTAATGCTGTTTTCCTCTTTTGTAAAATGAACTGGATAAAGAAATGGCAGACCACTTCAGTAGCTTTGCCAAGGAAAAACCCAAATGGGATCATGAAGAGCTGGACCCACCAGAACAACAACAATGGTTAAGTGACTCTGGGCAGATTACTTAATAGCTGAGTGCCCTAGGCAATTCTTTTAGACTTGAAATTTCTGAGGTCACCATTTGTCTTTACACCAGTGGCTCTCAAATTCTTTGGTCCCCACATTCTCTTATGTTTTAAAAATGATTGAGCAACTCTCCCCCGTCCCCCCAGGAACTTTTGTTTGGTTGGGCTATATCTATTGATATTTACAATATTAAAAATTAAAACGTTTTCATTTACAAAATAGTTCTGATCTCAGAACCCCTTGAAAGGATCTCAGGGTCCTGGTTGGGTCCCTGGACCACACTTTGAGAAGTACTAGTCTATTCTTCACCAATGAAAACTTAAATATGTCTTTAAAGACAAAGGCTAGAGGTCAATAATATTCAAGATTTGATTCTTTTTGTAAAGATGAAATGAAATTAAAGAAAACAAAGTAAAAGATTTGACATCAATCCCAATTTTCCAAAAGTTGTTAAAAGTTAAAAAAAAAAAAAAAAGCTAGTAACTCATTGATGATTTCGGCCAGTATGGATGATGTACTAGAGTCTTTACTAAGTAAAATTCTTAAGAACAAAATACACCTCAATTAGTTTTTTCCCCTAAGGCAACTGGGGTTAATTGACTTGCCCAGGGCCACACAGGCAGGAAGTATTAAGTGTCTGAGGTCACATTTGAATTCTGGTCCTCCTGACTTCAGGGCTGATGTTCTATCTACTACCCCAACTAGCTGCCCAACACCTTGCCCAAAAGCTCTTAAGCAAAGTTGAAGGCTCTCTTTTTAAAAAACAGTCTCCCACTGCCACACTATTTTCAAGGTAGCTATTACCTGAGATGTTCCTCAACTGAGCTTTCTTATCAAGATGAAAAATAGATAAGGTAGATTTTTCAGATGGGAAGAATGCAGACAACAGAAAGCTTCTGTAAATCAGAATCAATGCTTGACTCTAAATATACTGAAAAGCAGGGTTACAAATAAGCGAACAACTTAGAGGATAAGGGTGAGACTCATGACGTAAAAGTCAAATTATTAGTATTTTTCTTGATATCTTTGCTTTTACATAAAACACATCAAGCCAGAAGAACATACTATAAGGAGCCAGTCAAAAAGATCTCAGCAAAAAGGAAGGCGATCTGTGCCCCAAGGCAGAAGGTGAAAGCTTTGGATGATCTCTAGGATCTAGGGGGTTGGGTGGGAAAGGAAAGATTTCTGGGACTAAAAATAAATAAACAAATGGCACATTTCATCATAAAGGGTGATCAAAAGGCTCAGAAAGCAAAAGCAAAAAGATCATAGGTCCATATTTGTTCCCTGCTATGAGTATACTCTATTTAGATCCTCATAGTTACAGAAGTTTCCCCTTCTTCATAGGAGGATCATAGCTTTAGAATTGGATGGGACTACAGCGGTCATTTAGTTCAATTCCCTATTTTACAAATGAGGAAACTGTGGTTAAGAAAGATCAAGTGATTTACCCAAAATCCTAAAAGTAGTGACAGGCAACATTTGAATTCAGGTTCTTTGACTCAAATCTAGTGCGATTTTCAGTATATCTTGCTGCTTTCCCGACGTATCTGCCCATTAAAATTTTACCATGTTTCAAGGTGTATTTTAAATACTCCTTTCTCCAGGATCTAACCATATCGGTCTACTTACCATTCCTCCAACAAGAAGTTCCATTTCTTGTCTGTGACTCCCCTCTCCAGTCTCTGACTCTTATCATCCCTAGTTCCCTTTAGGAAAGCTACAGGGGGCACCTTTTCCTGAAGCTTTTTACCAGTCCCCATCCACCTTCCTCAACTGCTAATGTCATTCCTTCTTGTCTGTTCTAGTGATCTTGTGATTTCTATACGCGGTCTCCATTATTGAAATATAAGCACCTTGAGGGCAGGAACTATTATTCCTTTATCGTGTCCCTTCCCCCCCCCCCCAACATAGTAGTAAGTATTGATACCTAATAAGTACTTAATATATTCTGTCGATTGTTTTGCCATTGAAGAGGGACGCTCTGGATCCTAGTGCCCTGGACTCATGGAAAGCTCTGAGCTGACGTGGGCCATAACATTGACAGACCTTTATAGATCTGACAAAACCTGGCACTACAAATATCTGCCACGAAACCCCATCTGGTCCCCACAGGCATTGGAAAATGCTCAAGAAGGAGCCAAAGTTTTCAGGATAATGGATGGTTGTGGGAGTGTCTGAGTCCTTCACAGGGGAAGCTGGAAGGGATGATCACAACCCCAAATAGTTCCTTGGACTACCCATCTTTCAAGGTGTTATGTGAATGAATACATATATATATATGTATTCATATATATATATATTTATATATATATTCAAAGTAGAATGATGGTGCTTTGTTAATAGGAAACAGTGATAACTAAAAATCATCAACTCTCTAATTTTATGGGGTAGTGATTAACTTCTAGCTAAAACACCTGAAAGAATGCCTGAGGGGAAAAAAGGGCCCTATCAAGATGTCATCAGGGTCAATATGGCAGATGTAGAAAGGTTATCCCAAGGTTTCCAGTTTTCCCCAAAGGTCCTTCAGTAGACTACTATGGACATGGAACTGCTGAAAGATCTCCAAACCAATCTCCTGATTTACAAGTGAGTAAATTGAAATTCATGCATTTATTTAGCAACTAAGTAGCATAGTGGAGAGAATACTGGCATTGGAGTTGGGAAGACCTGTGTATGAATCCTGCCTCAGGACGGTGGGCCAATCACTTAACTTCCCTGGGACTCAGTTCCCTCATTTGTAAAATGAGAGGATTGAATGATAAAGTCAAAAGCCAAATTGCAAAGGGTTTAGAAGAGAAAAAGAAAAGGCATTAAAAGTGTGTGGGAGGGAAAAAAATTTAAAAATAAAAAAATGTGTAGATGATGGGGAATAAGCATTTTTATGGGACCTACTATAGGCGGCAGGTATTGTGCTCGACAAATGTTCTCTCACGTGATCCCTACAACCACCCTGAGAGGTAGGTGCTGTTATTATCCTCATTTTACAGTGCAGGAAACTAAGGCAAGGAGAACTGACTTTCCCAGGGGTCACTCAGCTAGTTAATGTCTGAATTTAGATCTTTTAGGCTCCAGGCTCCAGACTCTGCACAATAGGGTGCCCTCTAGCTCAGGTCCCTTCCAGTTCAAATGGCCTTTCCCCAAGCTCTTGCTATATGCCAGGCACTGTGCCAAGTGCTCTGGCTACATATTAAAAGCAGAACCAGTCCTTGTTTTATGTTCTAAAACGGGGAGGCACATATATACACAGGTATATCCAAGATACAAAGAAAGATGATACAAAATAACCTTCGAAGGGATGGCTTTAGTAGCTGGAGGGAGGAGGAGGAAGAGAAAAAAGGAGGAGAAGGAAAAAGGGGAAGAGGAGAAGAAAAAGGAGAAAGAGGAGGAGGAAGAAGAGGGAAGAAGAGGAGGAAGAGGTGGAGGAGGAAAAAAGGAAAGAAGGAGGAGTAAAATGAGAAAAAGGAGGAGAAAGGGGAAAAGAGATGAGGAGGAGGAGAAGAAGAAAGAGGGAAGAGGAGGTGGAGTAAAAGGAGAAACAAAAGGAGGAGAAGGAGAAGAAAAAGGAAAGGAGGAGGAGTAAAATGAGAAAAGGGATGAGAAAGAGAAGGAGGGAGATGAGGAGGAGGAGGAGGAGAAAAGGAGGAGAAAGAAGGGAAGGAGAAGATCAAAAGGGAGGGGAGGAGGAAGAGAAGGAGAAAGAGAAGAAAGGAGGAGGAAAGGGAAAAGGAGGAGGAGGAAGTGGAGAAAGAGGAGGAGGAGGTACATAAGTACAAAGCAGCAGTCAGAATTATTACTAGCTTTAGTCTTCCTACTAACAGCTGCATTTATATAGAGTTATATTGCTTTACAGATATTATCTCCTTTTATCTCCACAAGCCTGGAAGGTAGGTATTACAGTTATCCCCATTTTATAGATAAGGAAACTGAGGTAGTCAGAAGTTAAGTGCCTTGTCTCAGGTCACACATCTAGGAATGCCTGAGGCCGGGTTTGACTCTACCCCTGCCCCAGCGGGTCAGTGGGAATCTTTCAAAAATCCCAGCCTGCCGATCTCCAAGGATACAAGTTTCTACATGTATTGAGAAGATTTAGCTGTCGACACATTCTGACCTCAGACCTCTAGGACTGGGACCAAGCCACCATCAACCAGCCCAGAAAACCCACCCTGAATCCCGGAGAGCCCCTTTCCTGCCTTCTCAGGGCTCACAAACATGGAGTTTTCTGATGGCGACGAACCTAGAGCTCGCATTGGCCAAGTGACCCCCTCCCCCTGCCCCTGCAGCCCCTCAGCCAGTGAGAGCCGGGGCCTAGCTCCCTCTCCCACCCCGAGGCCTGCAGAAAAGGTGCGAGCCCCCAGATTTCCCAAGGCTGCCCCTTTCTCCAGGGCCAGAAAGGAGTGGGCAGTGGCCGAGGTTCTGTACAGGGCCCGCGGGCCTGGAATAACGCCCGGATGGCCAGTCAGCGCTGAGTCTTTTAAATAACTTCTCGGATGCAGGGCTAGAAAGCACCTTGTTGTCGTTATTTTTAGATGAGGGGAAGACATCCTCGGCCGACTTTCCAGAACGTTTCGGTTGGGAGTCTGGCAGGGAGATGGATTGCTGGGCCCTGGCACTGGCAGAGTGCTTGTCTGGGCCCAGAACGAAGCAGAGTTGTAGCTCCATCATTACTGCACGGGGGCATCTGCAAGATTCCCTTCTCTTGTGCGATCAAAGAATACATGCAAAGCTGTCGCTGCAGAGAAAGCCAGGAGGGGTGCATCCTGGCCCCGCCAGGACTTGGGGAATCTCGTGTGAGTTTGGGGCACAAGAATAGGGTTTAAGGGGGGCTTTGCCCACTTATTACTCTAAGCTGCAATCTGTGCAGCATCGAACAAGAGCCAGTCTACTTTGAAGGGAGTCCAAGACGTTAAGTTCAAATGGTACCTCTTTCTCTCTCTCTCTCTCTGTTTGTCTCTCTGTCTCTTTCTTTCTCTGTCTCTCTGTCTGTCTGTCTCTCTCTTTCTTTCTCTGTCTCTGTTTCTCTCTGTCTCTCTCTCTCTCTCTGTCTCTCTCTCTCTCTCTGTCTCTCTGTCTCTTTCTCTGTCTCTCTGTCTGTCTGTCTGTCTGTCTCTTTCTTTCTCTGTCTCTGTCTCTTTCTGTCTCTGTCTTTGTCTCTCTCTCTCTCTGTCTCTGTCTCTCTGTCTCTTTCTCTGTCTCTCTGTCTGTCTGTCTCTTTCTTTCTCTGTTTCTGTCTCTTTCTGTCTCTGTCTTTGTTTCTCTCTCTCTCTCTCTCTCTCTCTCTCTCTCTCTCTCTATATATATATATATATATATATATGTATGTATGTATGTGTATATATTGTTTTTAATGGCCACTGAGGTCCCTTCCGACTCTAAATGGGATCTTATGATCTCCTTCTGTGATCATTGTCAACTTTTACTCAATAGAGATCATACAGGAAAGAGTCACTGACATTATTTAGCAAGTACTCAGCGACACAGGAGACATCATGAACTTCAGCTGTGATTAAATTGTGGCCCCTAATGACCTAATTATCTAATGAAGGTGACCTCACATTGGCTGACAATCAACCCCTCTGTCCTGTGTCTGGGATGAGATAAATACTAAAGCAGAATTCCCTCTGTTTGGACCTGAGGTCCTTAAGGCTGACCAAACCCCGAAAGAGGAACGGATATATTTCGCTAATGACTCTGAGGGACTATACTCTGGACGCTCATCATCCACTCCCAAAGTTGAAGAATTTGTGATTGTTTGCAGGAGAAACGGGGTAGGAAAACTGAATCTGCGAAGTGATTCTGTAGCCACTGTGATTTTGCCAGAGCCGTACACAATAAGTAGTTGAGGTGGCTGCTGAGTTAAGGATCTGAGCACTGACCTTACAATCTGTAGCTTTCTAATCACCCTGGGAAAGACCACCCTATTGGGGGGTTCAGAGAATACTCTTGGCAATTTTCCAAGGAGTCTGTGGGAGCTGCCAATGGTAAGCAGAACTTCTCGGTTAGAACCCTCAGGGAATCTCTCTGACAGATTAAGCTGGCTAATCGCTTATCTTGCCTGAAAGCCAGAACTGATCTCCATCAGGCCATTGGCAAAGTTAATATTCTCACACAGGTCTACTTTGGCCCATTTGACTTTAGCACTGCCCGCTCTGGAGAAGCTTGTATTTTTGTTACTGCTCCCATTTTATGTGTTTTGGGGGACACTCACAGTATGACATGGGGCTGTTTGATGAGTTTTTGGTTCAGTCGGTTTCAGTCATGTCTGATTTTCATGACCACGTTTGGGGGATTTCTTGACAAAGAGACTGAAGCAGTTTGCCATTTCCTTCTCCAGCTCATTTTATACACGAGGAAACTGAGGCAAACAGACTAAGTGACTTGCCCAGGATCACACACAGGTAAGTGTCTGAAGTGAGATTTGAACTCAGGGAGAGGAGTCCGAGCCCAGCGACTACCTCATCTGGCTGCCCTGTTTGATGAGTGACTGAAAGGCTACATTCCAAGAAATGGTCTGTGGGTAACTGGCCATCCTCACCAGGTGAAAGACATCAAGGGGCTTACATTTCCTTATTAATGACCTCGATTCTCCCCGGCCTAAAGAATCCCTGGGAGTTAGCTGATGTGGCCTAATGGCAGCCTTGAGACTTGATGTCCTATCCCTGGGTACACGTGGACTTTCACACTACGAAAATCATGTCATCCCTTTTCCAGGAAGCATAGTCGGGTGGGAATGGACAGATTTAGTCAGAAGACCCAGATTCGAATCTGTTTCTATCACACAGTCCTTGTGTGAACGGTGGGAAAGTCATTTATCATTTATCCTCTTTGCCCTTCAGCTTCTTCTTCTGTAAAAATGACAGGATTGGACTAGATGGCCTTCTAAGGTCCTTCCCAGCTCTAGATTTATGTTCTTAAGACCCTGTGATTTATGGTCCCGTGAAGGGATAGGTTTGTGGAGCCATCCACTGTAAGGGGGATTTGATTTCACCCAGTGCAGCATCTGGAGGGATCTTAATAGAGGCTCAACTTGCCACTCATGTGAGCTTGTGCCGGCGACTGCATTTGTGTGAGTGAGCTTGTGTAAGTTTGAGAGCTTCGGAGCAGGAGAGTGGAAATAGAATAAGATTTGGAGTCAAGCGGGACCCAGATTCAAATTCTTGTTCTACTTCCCAAGTACGTTAACCCGAAAAAGGCAAGGAACTTCGGTTTCCTTATTTATAAAATGGGGGTGGGTGGCTTTATATGAATAACAGAGGCGGTGGTCTAGCTTTGGAGTTAGGAACTGCCACCTGACGTGTATGTTGATTGTGTGGCCCTGGGCACTTCAACATTCAAGGCAACCCATTAAGATGACAAGGTGCAAACAGGGTGCTGACCTGCCCTGGGAGTGGATAAGGACCCTAGCCCACTCCCCAAAGGATAATGGCATGTACAGTCCTGACCATACTGAGCTGTACAAAATTGGGCCCTCAGAGACCCTCCAACCAGCTCCTTCCTTTAACAGATGAGGAAAGTGGTTTATGGAGATTAAACAGCTTGCCCAAGGTTGCACGGTTAACAGTCCTCAAAAGCGGGATTTGAATTCAGGTTCTCCAGAAAGAACAATGTTCTTTCCACTGCTCCACCATATTGTGAGAATCTAATGAAATAAAGTGTGTAAAGGGCTTAAAACCTTAAAAAAGTAGAACATCATGGAGAAGTAACTTTGGTCAGTTGATGACTTTATGAGTGTGGGTTATATTTGACGTTTTGTACTTAAAGGAAAAAATCTTGCTTTTGAGGAATTATTTGAAGAAGAGTGCAATCCTTTCCCAGATAAAAATCCTTTAAAAATTTCACGTAGCTGGCCAAGAATGGGAGAAGGGAACTCCCACGAAGCCCCAGTGGCCCCTAGAGAGCAGAGGGTTTAGAGAGACAAACCCTGAATGGGGAAAAATCTGTGTGTGTGTGTGTGTGTGTGTGTGTGTGTGTGTGTGTGTGTAAGACAGCCCTTTAAGGCCTCCTTTGAAAATGAGCAGAGAAGAGAAATGTCTTATTTTCTCCAAGATGTCGAAAAGGAAAAAGAAATCTTTTCTGGACCAGGTTCGGCGCACTAGCATGAAATATTAAATAAATTCCAGTGGGTAGGAGGTTTTTCAAAGCAAAGCCCAACTCCAGCCTAAGATTTACAAGCCCAGGAACCTAAGGCACCCAGGCCTGAACACACGTGAGCACTTGTGGACACACTCTTCCCACCCTGGGAGAGCCCTTCCACGGCCTCCGCGGGGCTGAGGAATAAACAGTTTGCTTTCACCCTCCTATTTATAGGCTGCTCATGGGCATCTGCTTCTCTGGCTGCCCTTACCTGAACACAAGACAAGCCCAGCCCTCAGCTCAAGTCCGGACTACCGAAAATCTGACCGGCGGCGAGCCCTAGAATGTCAGTGTCCCGGCCATGGGCTCTCACCCCACTCAGGAGGACTGATGTGCACATGGACCGGCTCCCTCTGCCCTCCCTTCCTCCTTTCCCAAACTCTCCTTCTCCTTCTTCCTGTGGGCCGGCTATTTAAGGGATTGCTCTCCATCTCCCTGTGGCCGGCTCTTGGCCCCCCTAGGATTGATTGTCCAGGACTAAAGCAAACAGACCCCAAACCCCGTGCAAATTCGACGACCACTGGATCCTGCTGCAAGTCTCGGGGACCCTGGACAAAGGCAGACTGAGGGGGAGAAAGGAGATGGTTAGGCCCTACCTGATGCTGACTTTCAGGTTCACTTAAATGACTTGTACTTCCCCTTCTGTGTTTTGATTTCCAAGGAAGCACAATGCCGTTTGAAGGCCAGAAGGGAGTGTGGGCCAAGAGCTCTGTTAAAGCTGGAGAAGCCAAAGAAGCTGGGAAAATGAAGAGTCCAATGGATCCAGAGCCACAGTTTGTTACTTTGGTGAATTTCTTTGGACTTTTTTTTTAAACTTGGTTCCTTTGGTATTTTCAATTATCTTAATTCCGAGGAGTTCTACAGACAGAAATGTGGGAACCCCTCCGGCGTCTTTTCCACTTGCATCTTGTCAGAAGGCAGCAGGACGCAGGACCCCTCTCAGGCCTCTCTCCATCGGGGGCTAAAGTGTCCCATCCTAAAAGATGCACAAAAGAGAGAAGGATGAGCTCCATCAGCCCCTCACTCCTGAACATGGCTCGCTGCTCCAGCGCCGATTAAATGCGGGACATTATCTCATCATAATGCCCTCCTGGCTGCATTCCCAGGAAAATTCAAACTAATCATAAAAATAGAAAGAAAAATGCAACCTAAATTCCATTCCTCTCCTTAAATGAGTGATGTGTTCGCTTTTATTTATTTTTCTGGAAGCAAAGTGGGAAAAGAAAATGTATTTCAGGGGTTAGGAAAATAAGCTACCAATAGGACTATCTAGAGCCATGACCGTGTGCAGACTGCACAGATGTGACGAGGAGCGTGTGGACGTGGCCAGCCATCCTCCTCCAGACTTTTCATATTCTTGAACCTGGCAGTGTGGTCCAGGGGCTGGGTGGGGAAAGAGTGCTCATTGTGGTCATCACACACACACACACACACACACACACACAGTCTCTCTGTCTGTGTGTCTGTCTCTCTTGCTGTCTCTCCATCTCCTTGTCTGTCTGCCTCTGTGTGTCTCTCTGTGTACCTCTGTCTCTGTCTCTCACTATCTTTGTTTCTTTCTTCTCTCCCCATCCATCCTCACTTTACCTTTCTGTGTCTCCATCTCTCTCTCTCTCTCTCTCTCTCTCTCTCTCTCTCTCTCTCTCTCTCTCTTTGTCTCTCTCTCTCTCTCTCTCTTTGTCTCTCTCTTTCTCTCTCTCTCTCTCTCTTTCTCTTTGTCTCTCTCTCTCTCTCTCTCTGTCTTTCGCTCCTCTCTTTTTCTCTCTCCATCTCTCTTTATTACTGTCTCTGTCTCTATCTCTCTCTCTTACTGTCTCTGTCTCTGTTTGTCATTCTTACTCTGTCTTTCTTTGTCTCTTTCTCTCTCTCTCCGTCTCTGTTTCTTTCGTTTCCCCATCCATCTCCCCTTTACTTTTCTGTGTCTCCATATCTCTCTGTCTCTGTCTCTGTCTCTGTCTCTCTCTCTCTCTCTTTCTCTCTTCCTCTCTTGTCTCACCATCCATCCCCTCTCTCTCCCTCTCTTTCATTTCCTTTCCTTTTTCCTCCTCCTTCTCTCTCTCCTCCTTGTCTGCTCCAACTTTGTCTCTCTATCTCTGCATTTCTCATTCTGGAAGGTAGGTACTAATTTAAATATTCTCTATAATCTTTGCTAGAACACCTGGATCAGGGTACGCCTTTATTTTTCCAGAGGACAATGACCTTCCCTATGACTGACACTCTCACTTAGGATGTGACAACAGAATTTAGCTAAGGCAAGGACCTGATGATAAGTAATCATTTTACTTTGGTTCCAAATCATGGCACAACTATGTTAACTCATGTAATACCATGTGCTCGGACATACTATTCCCCAGTATTTTTCAAGATTCTTAAAGTAGAAACTACCTCTGTGCTTGGACCCTAGAATATAGCTTCCATGTTTTTATATTATAGCATAACTTCTATGATGTCCCAAGCCCTGAAAACCAACACCTAGAAACAAAATAGGTTTCTCCTAATGTTAGGCTGGATTAAAACATAGTGGATCCACCCCTCATTCTATTGACCTCCTCCTACCCACCACCCCACTTTGGGCATTAGGATCTCAACACTGCCATTCCCCATCACCACACTGGAATAATGGGCAATGCTAGTTGATGGCAAAGTTCTAGCTGGGCTAATTAAGCATACTGAGCTAATAACCTTCCATTTTGGGACTGGTATTATTCATAATTTAATGTATTGCTGCTGAAACATTAACCTTTCGACAACTGGCATCTTGCCCACAGCAGCCTTAGTGCTGACCATCTTTCAGTAAAATGAGTATTATTGTTAAAACAGGTATAAATCATTCATGGCTGCAGCTTTTGTGTCAAACCATACGTGAAAATAAGCAGTAAGCTGGGTAATTTATTTACCTTTTGGTGATTATTTTTTATGATTTTATGATCATATTCAATGATTCATAAACCTTGGCCCAATGCCATTGTGTAATGATTTTACCTTTTAAATACTTCTGAGGCTGTTCTGCTTTTCATCTTTAAAATTTCAGGATTGATACTGGACAACTTAATCCAGACACAAATACAATTTCACTTGAAGAAAGGAGGTGGGGGGGGATTTCCAACTCCTTCATTTGAACATAAACACAACAAATTCTCCATAGAGCCATTGGGGGCTCCCACTTGTCACTGAATGGCACTTGCTCTGGAAAAATTGTCTTTGAAGTTTAACCCACAAAGGGCCCTGAATTGAGAAGAAAAGTGAGGGAAAACAGTAACAAGCTTCTGGTTGGAAAGATGATGGGAAAAGGCCAAAGGGGCAGGGAAGGCTTGGAAAACCTTGGCCTTGTTCCAAGAGCATTGGAAAATGGCAAATTCTCTTCTTACCACCTGGTTGCTGGGATTCTATTACAGTCTCCAAGAAGTAAGCCCACGGACTTGGGGCAATCTCTGCTGCTCCCGGGCCTGGCCTGGGGCTTCCAAAGAGAGCCCTGAGAATTGTCCCTTCTAATTCAGAAAGCTAGGAGTCAAAGGGCGGAAGGGCAACCAGCGGCAGCAGGGATGGTACCAGAGGCCTCCTTCTGCAGCCAAGACTCTCCAAGCTACCAGTTACACGTACAACAAAGCCTTTAAAGTTACAATAACCCTTGAAGTGTTGGCAAGGGGGAGGCCAGACTGTGGAAAAGTAAGGGTAAGAAACGGACCGTCATCGTTCAGATTCGCCTACAAGCTTGGAGTGAGCCCCGGAGAAGGCGGGTGAAGGGGCAGCACTAGCAAGCTCTCACTCGGGGCTTTCTCTTGTATTTTACCTGCACCAGCAACCGGGATGGAAGCCCACTCAATGGGCGTGGGCCCGGGGGCACTAACATCTGAGCTGCCAGCGATCTGGAAACCCGGACCAACGTCCAAGAGAAGAGAGAAATCTCTGCGAGGTTTTTTCAGGTGCCTGATATTGCTTCGCTTGAAGTTAGAGGAATGGCATCGAAATCTCCTGAGGCGGTTTCCTTCATTATTCCTTTGTTATTGTTGTTCATATTATCAAATTTGACTTTTTTTTTTTTGCTTACCTGAGTTTATCATTAATGTTGTTAAGTTCAAATGAGAAACCATTTATTTATTGAGATATATTAATTGTAAAATTTCTTTGTAAACTATCATGTTCTATACAAAATGCATGGCATTATTGTTGTAATTACACTTGTAATCAACACTGCATTTATCTTGTTTGTTTGTACAGAGTTGTTTACATGTTGTCTCTCCCCATCAGATTGAACTCTTTGAAAGCAGGAACTGCTTCTTTCCTTCCTCCTTTCTTTTTCTTCCCCCCTCTTTCCTCCTCTTCCTTCCTTCCTTCCTTCTTTCCTTCCTTCCTTCCTTCCCTCCCTCCCTTTCTTTCTTTCTTCCCCCTCTCTCTTCTTTATTTCCTTCTTTCCTTATTTTCTTCCATTTTTTCCTTTCTTCCTTCTTTCTTTCTTTCTTTCTTTCTTTCTTTCTTTCTTTCTTTCTTTCTTTCTTTCTTTCTTTCTTTCTTTCTTTCCTTCCTTCCTTCCTCTTTCTTTTTTTATTTCTTCCTTCCTCTCCTTCATTTCCTTCTTTCCTTATTTTCTTCCTTCCTTCCATTTTTCTTTTTTTGTCTTTCATTTTTTCCTCCTTCCTTCCTTCTTTCCTTCCTCCTTCCTTCTTTCCTTCCTCCTTCCTCCTTCTTTCCTTCCTTCCTTCCTTCCTTCCTTCCTTCCTTCCTTCCTTCCTTCCTTCCTCCTCCCTCCCTCCCTTCCTTCCTTCCTTTCTTCCTTATTTCCTTCCTTCTTTCTTTTTCTTCCTTCCCTCTTTCCCTCCTTCCTTTGTTTCTTCCCTTTTTTCCCCCTTAACAAAGTGGTTAGTATGTTTTTGTTGACTGACACCACATAACATAGTGGAAAGAGCCAAGTTACAGTTAGAAGCCTGGGGGATTCACATGCTGGCCCTGTCTGTTCCTTGCTATCTGTGTATCTTATACCAATCCCTCTGGGCTTCTGCTTCCTCCACCTTGTAAGATGAGGATGGCCAGACTAGCTGGGCTTCAGGGTCCCTTCCAGAACCAAATGCACTGATAGCTGGGCAGTATTGGCTTTAGGCACATGTAGCTAGGAGATCTGTACCAGTTTTTTTTTTTTTTTTTTTGATCACCCTGTGAATATATCCTCCCACATTCTCAGAGTTCATCCTCTATCTGAATCTCCTCCAATATGTCCTCTGGCAAACCAGAAGCTGGGTCTGATGGAAAATTCTACATAATAATCTAGGAACCCCATCGATGTGGGCATGGGGCTAGAACCTGGGAGGAAAAAAATCCCACCAACAATTGTAGCCTGTACCTCCAGGGCATCAGGGAGAGATTATGGATTCTCTGTTTTCTTGGGTAAGCTAAAGAACAAATTAAGAAGCAAAATCACCCAGAAGAGGTAAAAATTTCCCTTCAATTATGTCAGCCAGAGCAGATGTTGTCATGGAACTTGATGTTATGGATTCATTTCCTAATAGAAAGTCTAGAAGGAAAAAACAGTGTAAGAGCTGAAACGCGAATTGGACACATCGATAGAGTGTGAATTGGATCCAAGACAAAATATTGTGAATGGTTAATAGGGTCAGCCTAAGTATACTTCCTGAAATATACTCTCTTGGATATGCAAATATTCAGAGAGCTGCACTGTCAAATATCTATTGTATCTTCTTATCTGCATGTTCACAGAACTGCTCCAATTTATAACAAATGAAAAATGTGAATTAAAAAGTACTGTCACCTTAAAATAATACTTTTCTTTGAATAGTAATTTTTGTTGTAGGGGTTTGTTATTTTTGTCACACAGCAGATAACCAGGTTCTTAACACTACATTATTATGGAAAACAGTAAGAATGAGGACAAGCTTTTTTGCTTCTGACTCTTGGAAGGAACAAACCTGGAGGAGCGTGTGTGTGTGTGTGTGTGTGTGTGTGTGTGTGTAGGTGGTAGAACATACAAGGTAACATACTTAATCTCAATCCAGGGTAATAGAAGAAATAATCTGCTGCATGAGAATGAGGAGGAAATAGGGGAAAGCCTGTTTGATTTAGAAGCAAATTGAGTTCAAATGTGGAGTCTATTATCTGCTCTCTGTGTTACTTTGACCAAGAGACTTAATCTCCCCAGGCCTCAGTTTCCTGTTATGAAAAATCAAGAGATTAGAGTTGATCAGTAATTCTCAAAGTAGGTAATGGGAACCCTGGATGTCCCTAAGACTTTTGGGGGAGCTTTGTGAGATCAAAAATCTTTTCATAATAATACTTCGGTATTTTAATTTCTGATGTAGCAAGCATTGTATATAAAGCCCACATCAGTAAAAGCTCTTTGGGGCTGCTCAATAATTCTTAAGAGTGCAAAGGAGTGCGGAGACCAAAAAGTTAAAGAATTGCTGGGCCGGATCATCTCCCTGTTTGCTCTCCTCGGAAATTTTTCAGTTCATCACCGGCAGCAGAGATAACTTTGATATCTTCCCATTTGCTTTTTTATTTCTAGGGATCTATGACCCGCTCTATGGAATTTCCTCCTCAAGGGCCCTCATTTCCAGGGCTCATTATGTTACTTACTTCAGGTCAATTCACAACTATCGTTGTCATCATCCAGTTCTACATGGTACTAGAGGGGGAGGATAACAGAGATAAAGGAAATCTATAGTGATTCTTTAAATCCCATTTTAGTCAATCATTTCAACTTCCACTACTGAACCTCTCACCAAAGTACTTAATAAGTAGCAAATCGGACTGACATGAGTTTCGGCTTCTTTCCTTCCCCCTTTTCAACCTTGGAGAGAGGCGCTAATGAGCACTGAGATGGTCAAAAGGTGAGCAGTGAGCGAAAAAGAAATAAAGAGAAGGGCCTGGATGACCCGCAAATCAGTCAACATTATCAAAAAGTTGATTGTCTCTTTAGAATGGATGCTCCTCCTCCTCATGATCTTGCTGACCATTTCATAGGTGGTCTTGAATTAATATACTTAATTTAATCACATCCATTTTTTGGAGGAGGATGGGAACTTGTGGTTTACTTTTTTCCCCCTCATCTCTAGCACATCCCTCTTTAGCCTTTGTCCTCTTTCCCCCCAGATGCCCAAGGATCTGCAGTAATTTACCTGCACACTCCTTCACATTTCAATCTCTTTTTGTCACTTCCACTTTCACCTCATCAAAATGTAGCTGTTTTGTGTCTTCAAGAGCTCTGCTTTGATGAGCCAAGGCGCAGTGACACATGGAGGGGTACTTATAAGGGCTATTAATCCAGCCCCTCCCTTGTACTAGGCAATATCTGGGCATGTTAGCAGTAGCTTGCACGAGGGGATGTTTCTGAGCATGTGTCGTCTCATCTAGAGTGGTTCCCTCAGCTGAGAGGGAAGGATGATGTCTTAACTAGCTAGTGAGATGGGCAAGGCTTAAGGTACTCCTCAACTTACACGACACAGGTAGCTGTTTATTCTACCTGAAAGCTTGTGGCCGTGGCCTCCTGACAGGGGTCAGTGGCTCTCCTCTCATGTCTGCTCACCTTATGGAAATGATACTGGACATCCATTCATTCATTTCACAAGTATCTCTTGGGTACTGTGTACCGGACATCATGCTAGGTGCTGCAGACTGAACTCTTTTCCAAATGGGGAACACCCATTAATTTGGAAGTTGTGCTGAGAGACTTCACTGAGTCTGGGGTCCCCTGCACGCCCCTTATGTGACATTGCATCTTGTGTGATGCTTATTGGTACTCTTCCATCGATCGTCCACCTGACATTCAGGAGGTCTTTCTTCTTGTGCATTTACATTTCATGAGGAGTTCATTTGAACTGTCATCTGTTATATCACACTCTCACCTCAAGATGACTTCACTTCCTTCCAAGATCTTTTGTTTCCCAAGTCATAGCCTTTCTGCTACTTCTTGAAAATAGACCCTAGTAGGGTATCCCGAAACCTAGGTATGTTCACCATGGGTCTCTCCACTGCCCTTTGGGTTATCTAAAATTCTGATTCCTTAGAGCTTGTGGTATTCAAAGACACATATCCATATTCTTACTACCCTCAGCTGGCTCTCTAAAACTATAAGCTACAGATGATCATATCATGGATACAGATCTATATCCAAGGAAGAAATTTCCATATTGCCCAAATGATGAAATCACAGGACCAGAATCCATATCTCAAAGACATCAAAGAAAGAGGAAAAGGTTATATATATATACATATACATATATATATATATATATATATATATATATATATATATATATATATATATATATATATATGTAGAGAGAGAGAGAGAGAGAGAGAGAGAGAGAGAGAGAGAGAGAGAGAGAGCAAGAGCCCTATATAGATATATATACACACAAAACCTCTGATAGAAGTTATTTTTCCATGGCAAAGGACTGGAAAAACTAACTAAGAAGATACACATGGATTGGGGAATGGCTGCCCAAATTAGGGCATGTGTACATTAATGAAATAGTAAGGTACTGCTAGGGAAACAAAACAAAGGGGTGGTTACAGAGAAACCAAGAAAGACTTGTATGAACTGATGCAGAAGGAAGGGAGCAAATTTAGGGAGGAGAACAATTTATTTTATTTTGAGTCTCTAACAACCTTGAATGTTTTTTTGCTTACAAGAACTCTCAACTCTATATAGAATTATAAGTCTAGAGAAGTTTGTAGGTTTTTGATGGGGAAGAAGCCACTCATCCAAGAGAAAAGAGAAAAAAATCATTTATGTGCATAGATATGAGACTTTTTATTTTCTGTTGGGTGAAATCTGATATTATGTTAACCTGAGTGCTTACATGAGAGCTGAGGACCAATTTTTTTGTTGTTGTTGTTGAGACCAAAGGTATGAACCAGAGGATAATGACATTTCTAGTGGAATATCTGGATAGAGAAAAGAGTTAAAAATGGCTATTTGTGGAATACCCCCAAATTTAATCCTTTTCTATGTAAATCCAAAATTTTTTTAAAGTTCTGATTGACCTCCAACTTCTCAAATAGAATGGATAGCATTCCAAACTATCTCAGCTTCTCTTCTGAAATGAATCTAGGAAGTCTTCTGATGCAGGTCCATCCAGACTCCCCAAGTAGCCAACATTCCCTTCTAATTCCCTAATTCCTGATCTCAACATTTCCCCACCCCTCCAACCCAATTCTTTTCTAACAAGGAGAAACATTGTATTGGCCAGGAGTGGAAGTGGGCAAGAGCTCACAGAGCTGTGGTTCTAACAGAGTTAAAGTTGAGGTTTCTAATTGCTCTCTCGAGGCCTTATTAGTTGTTGATTAGCTCCTTTTGGGAACCGCATCAAATCTACAACAATAATAAACACTCACTTCACTGGAAACTTGGGACCAGACCTACCTGCCCTGCAGCCCAATGCCTTGACAGTGGCCAAGCTGGGTGGAATTGGAAATGGAAACATGTTTATTTTAGACTCATTTCCCCCATTTTGGAAGTCTCCTTTCCCCTCTAGATTATATGGTTCAAGGCCTGTGGAATATTTAGAAAGCTGATTCAAGATTGCCTGAGATTCCTTGTTAGTGAAAAGAGCCTCCATCTCTCTATTTTAGTCCTCTAGTTTAGACCTCTATTCTGGTGATAGATTTCTTGGTTCTGAGGAGTTAGAGAGCATCAAAATGTGATGTTCAAACTGGGCATATTTTCTATTTCTCTGGTGTTTGCTAACAAACAAGTTCCAGAGATTTGGCTCAGTCGATTGTGACCTTCAGATAAGTAATAGACAGTTTCACTCCCCCAAAACTGTCAGAAGTCCAAGGAATAGAACAAAGAATTGTTTCCAGGTGAATAGGTAATTTTCTAAGATCAATTCCTAGGTTAGACCATTGGCAAACTAGATGGATTGATGTATGTTTCCCAAGACTAGCCCTATACATGGGCAGGGTAAGTGGCTTTCTCTGTAGTGTGATTTAAAATTTTTTTAAATTTAATTTTCCTAGTTTAGTTTAGGTTTTAGTTAAACTAATTGTTTAGTTTTAGTTAGTCCCATAGTGTGATCTGATAAACACAGAACTTACTATATCTAACTCTTGGCTAGACAATAAAGATAGATCATCTTCTCCGGAAAGCCTCTACCACCAACACCATTACGACTACCAATAACATCAGCATAATCCCCCCAAAAAACTGTATAGTGATCTAAAATTAACAAAGAGATTTTTATAAATATACACATTACACATAAATACATATACAAGTCTATACACACATAATATCTCACTTTAGTATCTCAACAGCCTTACATGATGGTAGGTACTGTAGAATAACCATAAATATTTTTTCTTTTACAATTAAGGAAACTGAAGTTCCCACAGCTATTATCAATGTAAGGATATGAACCCAGGCTTTTTTGAATTCAAGATCAGCACTCTGCCTATTCTATCATACTGAAATCATTCTTTTTGACCTGAGAAAGGTAAGAGCTCAAGATAGTGGTAGGAATATAGAGAAGAAGCAGTAATCCCTTCTAATTTTTCTTCAGTAGGAAATAATGATTTATCAGTTCATTGTTAACTTTCAAAGAGAGTGTTTTTAAGTCTTTAGAGAATTAAGTACAGCATATCCATTTTTAAAAAGATATGGGGCCAACTACTACCAAGCAATGTCTAGAATGGCTGAAGGGTATATCAAAACATGTAGCATGATAGAATGGAGAAAACATTGAGCTCTGATTCAGAATATCTGAATTTATCTCTTTGAGATTCAGTTACTTACTCTGTGAATATGTAGTAGTAGCATTTGTATAATTATCTAACAGATGGGGGGTATTAAGAGGACCAAAAGAGATAATGTTTCTGCTAGTGCTCTGTAATCCCAAAGTTCTATGTAAATGTAAAGTATTTTTCATCAATAAATTTTTCAATAAACCATCACCACCATCATCATGGTCATCACTATCATCATGATCATGATCATCACCATCATGATCATCACCATCATCCTACTACCACCACCACCACCACTATCATCAGCCCTAGGGAAATTCATTAAAGGAAACCCATTGGAGAAATGATTCCCAGTGAAACTGGCACAAGAATGGACATAGACTAAAGAGAGACATGGCCACTGCCCTACATTCTTATGATCCAAAAAAGCATGACAGAACGATGTGGAAACAACCCTATACCATAACTCTTTGGTCCTCAGCTTTGCAGTGCTGCTTAGCTTTTCTTTAGCCTTTATCTTTTGCTTCTTGGGGAATGAGAAGAGAGTAAAAGGTAAGGGGGGTTGGAGATGCTTTGGAGACACAGAAGATTTGGATCAGAACTGATGACTAATATATGGAATTGATTTTTTATTATTATTTCTTCTATTTATTTGTTTTTAAAGTTTTAACAGTATAGATACTTCCCAACAAAATATCCAGTTAGGTTCTTTCATACACAATCATAATATTTTAAGGTATCTAATGTAGTCTATATTTTCTTATTTGATTCTTACAACAATACTGGGAGGTAGATGCTGTAATCATCCCCATTTTACAGATTCAATGGAACTGAGAAAAGTTAAGTGAGTCACATCTTAATAGGTATTGGAGCTGAGGGTTGAATCCCAGCCTTCCTTGCTCCAATTTTGGTCATATCAAGGATATGAAATTCAAGGAACAGAGGCTGCTAAACCATAAATAAGGATCCCTGTGAGTGCATTTTGATTTAAGAAACCACATATCAACATTATCTAAGTAGTATTGTATTTTTATTTATTTGCTTAAATATTGAGCAGTCACAATTCAATCTGGCTCAAACCATGCTTGAAGTGTTGTGGACTTCATGGAGCCCTAGGTCTCTGTTGGACACTTTCACACTACAACATTTTCCCCTATACAGGTACATTCCCCAAAAAGCAATCAAATCCAATCAAGTAGTTATGACATAGTATATTATTACTTCTGTAATTTACTGATCATTACAGAGAAGGAAGTCATGTACTTTAAATATTTTTTTCCTTTCATTTCTAAGGGGAATCTCAGAAGCACCCTCTGTTAAAAGATTCTGGCCAGATATGACCTGCTCTTCTTCGTGGCTTCCAAGGTTACCTTCTCTCCTCAAACTTGAGAGAGAGAAAATTGATCTGAGCATCTGAGGAAAAAACTAAGGAGGAAAGCATATAGAATTAGAAGCAAAGAGGGAATGGAAAGAAAAGAGGAAGAATAAGATAAAAAGGGAGGAGCAAGATAGATTTAAGTAAAATGAATTATTTGGCCAGTTTGTTTTTGATAAACTAAAAATAGTGGAGAAAGGGCAGGTATTTTTCGTAATATGTCTAATGGAGAACTGGCCAATAGGATCCAGCCTTTGGAATGTGTTTGGATTTGCCCTTCTGGATGGTTTACATTGAGCATGAGTATATATTCCCTATCCAGTTCCAATCCAATACATGACTTGAGGGGTGGTTACTTGAAATGATGAAAAGTCTCCTAATTGGCTATTGGGATGGATGACTCAAGTTGCTGAGCTAAACCTGAGAGTGTATACTGGGCTAGACCTAAGTGTATCTGCTGAGCTAGACTTGAGCATGTATATTGGGCTAAACCTAAGCATGTATACTGAGCTAGACCTGAGTGTGTATACTGAGCTAGACCTGAGCGTGTATACTGAGCTAGACCTAAGCATGTATACTGAGCTAGACCTGAGTGTGTATACTGAGCTAGACCTAAGCATGTATACTGAGCTAGACCTGAGCGTGTATACTGAGCTAGACCTAAGCATGTATACTGAGCTAGACCTGAGTGTGTATACTGAGCTAGACCTAAGCATGTATACTGAGCTAGACCTGAGTGTGTATACTGAGCTAGACCTAAGCATGTATACTGAGCTAGACCTAAGCATGTATACTGAGCTATATCTGAGCGTGTATACTGGGTTAGACCTAAGCATGTATACTGAACTAGACCTGAGCTTGTCTGCTGAGTTAGACCTGAATGTGTATACTTCTCCTGCCTGGTGGTGAACGAAGCCTAATTGTGGAATTATTAGGTGGAAAAGGAGTAGCAAATTCATTCTCCTGTTCAGTTGTCTTTGTTTCTTTTGTATGTATTCTTTCCAGAGGCTATTGTTGTTGTTGGTTGAAAAGGACTATGACGTCAGGGAGGTGAATCCATGACAAATTCAGGTAAACTGGATTTAAGTAAAGGTGCACTTTCTCCTCTGATCATCGGGAGGTCAATGAGTATTCTAAGAGGCAAGGCTCCAGGTGACCGGAGATCTAGCCGAGCCATCCTGGATTCCAATGGCAACTGGGTTTAGTAGCTGGATCTGCCAGAGTGATAGTGGTCCATGGTTCAGGGATTGTGACCCACTAGTGACAGAGAGAAATGCTCATTCTACTCTTGGGAAAGGCACTGATTCTTGGAGTCCAGAGGAAAGGTACTCTTAAAGGAACTTCATGGGGATTCTATGGAGGGAGCAAAGGACTTCCAGGGCTGAGAATCTTGAGGTATACACTGGTCCCACATATGCTCAGCAGACATGCTTGAACACTTTTGTGCTTAAAGTTTGAGGTCACTTTCCCCAGAGTTCTTGTATACAGAAGGGGAGAGTAAACCTCTTTTCTAAAAGCTAATGAACCACAACTGATTCTGATGGATTATGGGTTGATATTGGGTTGGGATCACATGAACAACTGTACTAGAAACTCCGAAGCATTAAGGATACTCGAGGCAATAGTCATCACCCTCAGGGACTAACCTTTAAGTTCTAGAAGAGCTTGTTATATGTTATATGGAAATGCTATAGATGAATAATCACAAAGGAGGGGTTGAGGCAATCTTATGGAAGACTTCCTTATTTCACCATTTGGCTTAAGTCCTATAATCCAATTTCAATGTCACTTAGCTCTACAGTGGAGTAAGCTATTTGAAGCTCCAGATCATGATTGCAGGGAAGAAGGTATGTTTTCCATTGACTTCTGGGTATCCAGAATCATTAAACATATTGGCAAGGCTTGATATTCTCCAGATCTAGTCTATTGCAGCAGCTACTGTGATGTGTCCATCACTGTCTGATTTTTCACAGTTTGTCCTAAACATGAACACATTTAGGCACATACTTGAAATAGAATAACAGCAACAATTACAATGATAAGGGAAGTTACTATAAACTATGAAAAATTGTAACTCACAAAGGAAAAATGAGAAATATGAAACAAGTTAGGAGAAAAAATAAAAGAGTGGGGAAATAGGAAGAGAGGAAGAGGAAGGAAAAGAAGGGGGAAGAAGGAAGGAAAAAGCAAGGAAGGGAGTAGGAGAAAGGAAGAGAGGAAACATTTCTACATTTAAAGGGAAACACAATGCTATACAAATAAGCTTTTTATCATGTCCTGAAGGTTAATGCACTGGCAAGAAAATTGAGTGAGCTGTAGTTGAAGGTTAGTAAAAGGCCTGAGGAAGAACAAATATGCTTGCTGGCTGCCATAAAATCGCTGCCTCCTAGAAATTAAAAATTGCATGCCATGGTCCACATGGTCCACATCTATCCACACCCATGTCCATATTACAGCCCGGAGAATGAAGCATTATCAAAGGTGTTGCTCTAATGAGCGTAATTATAATTAAGCAAGAACACGCCACAGGGTATAATCATGCCCGCCTACAGTATGAACTGTTTGGAAGAGACAAACAGGAGAGGGTCATAAATGCACAGGGGTGCTACTGAGGAGAGACTATGAAGTGGAATCAGCTGCTGATGAGAGCTGCTGATCACTGCCACAGTTGGGCCATGTCACATCAAGATTCTGAAGGGCAGAAAAACTCAAATCTAGCGGCAGTCTGTATAATAGATTTTATTCTCCAAAGATTGTGTGTGAGTGTGAGTATGTGGATATGTTTCTAGTCTTTTTTGACAGTACTGTTAAAAATGGTCGTGTGATTGTCTGATAGTAATGGTCATTTATACACATATATGTATATATTTACATATATATATATATATATATATTAGATTGACATATTATATTGCTATTCAGTTACCATTCCAATCCAATCCAGTTCTATTCAAGAACACTTATTAAGAGCTTGCATTCAAGGCATCTTTTAGAAATAGCAAAGATAAAAATAAAACACTTCCTGACCCCAAGGAACTTCATTCTACTGCAGAGGAGCTATATAATATATACTATATAATATATAAGCAGGAACGTATTCAGCTGTTGATTAAAGGTGTAGAGAATACCAACAATTGGGGGGATGAGATACTAAGTAGTCCTCGAGCTGACTTTTGAAGGAAGCCAAGGATTCTAGAAGGCAGAGATGAGGAGGGAAAACATTTCAGGAGGTGAAATAAGCTAAAATTAAATCACATTTCTTCCCCCACAAATTCATCCATTTCTCCCTCCATCCCCAGTAGTCCCATCACATGGCGAGGACAAAGGACACCGGAGAGCCACAGTGTTCCCTTGTCACTCCGGAAAGAGCAGGAGAAATTGTGTAAAGTCTCCGGCACTTTGGATGGACCCACTGAGATGAATTAAAGTGAGAGCATGAGCAAAACCTGCACAGGACAGGAAGGGGATGCAGTTTGTATCGCTGGAGAGAATTTCCAAATCCATGATTCGACACAGCTCCATTTGGGTTTCGATGAGCTCTAAATATCTAACAACTGGACGGTCCCATCTTGTTCCTCTATTCAATACAATATGGTAGATTCCTCCAGAAGACTACTTAGCATGGAACAAAACGACTTTGGAGCATCCCAAGGTGAGAGCTGGAAGAAACCTTAGGGTTTCTGTTGTCTTATTTTACAGATGAGGAAGGCAAGGCGAAGGGAAGTGACTTCTCCACAGCTACAGTAATGCAGAATGAGGATGCTAATCACCACTCCTCCCCAAAGCGAACATTTTATAGGGCTTATGATGGGCCAGACACTGTGCTGAGCACTTTACAATTACTGTCTCATTTGATCCTAATGGCACCATAGCTGCTCTTATTACCCCCTTTTTTACAGATGAAGAAACTGAGGTAGACAGAACTTCAATGACTTTTCAAAGCTAGGGAACGGTGGATAATAGGGCCAAGTATCTAAGCTAGCCCTTCTGACTCTAGAGACCGTGTCTTATCTTGGGAAGGCAAGAAGCTTGAGTCTGGATGGAACCAGAAAGTGGGAAAGCGGGTTTTGTTTTGTTTTTTTTTTTTTTTAAGCACCAAGGATGTGTTTTGCCTACTTTGATATTTTGTCTAAGCCCTGCCCACCCCGCCCCAGCTGCTTGCTCCTTTGGTCTCCACACAGGGTTGCCAAGAGTGAGTGGTTGTAAGGGAGGATGGAGCCTAATTATGGTTCTGTGGGGGCACACCCAGCCAGCTATTGGTCAGAGAGTTGCCTTTTATGCTCATTCCAACATCACGCCACCAGCCCATGTGGTACATTAGACATCCTGGACCAAAATGGTGAATTTTATGACAAGTACACATGTACAAGCCAACCAAGACACATCCCTGACCCACAGCGTGGGACAGATTCATGGGGCAAGAGAAGCGATCTCAGAAGTTCAGCCTGAATGTGGGACTTGGGGCGGGGGGGTAGGATTCAGATTCGCTCTCCAATACTTAACTAGTTTGCAAACACAAGCAAGTCCCTTACTCTTTTAGAGCCTCAGTTTCCTTAACTTAAAATGGATATAATCCCTGTCATAACTATCATGAAGAGCAAATGAACTAACAGAAGAAAAGCGTTAGCAAACTTTAGTTATACTAAATATAAACGTCAGCTCTTGAGAAATAATCTGTTACTGTTTTACTCTCAGAAAAATTGCTTGTGCATGCTGTACCTCAGTTTCCCTATTAGTAAAAGGGAGATAACAGTTCTTTTTACCACTTTTTGACTACTAGGTAGGAGCTAACAGGATATCAGATCCTAAAAACATTGTTAATGAACATTGTTAAGGAATTGTAAAGCTGAACTTTAACTGGATTAGAGGGAAAGAGGGCTCTTTATCTTCCTTGGCCTCTTTCCTTATTTCTCCGTGTTCCTTACCACCTTCCTGCTCCCCAATCCATTAGCCCCCTATTTTAACACAAGTACCTAGGAAGTTCCCTCAAGATCTTTGGATAGAAGGTCTGCGAAAGGCTGGCTACATCATATTAAAAAATAACTTTACACATAATTACTTTATAATTGAGCATTTTTCCCCAGAGTTTACTGAAAACTCCTTATACTGCCCAAGTCTCCAAGGCAAATTGCCTCTGCTCTTCTTAAATCATACTACCTTGGAAGCAATGAGTAGGTTCAGAGGAGGTGTTCACTTATAGAGTATAAGAAAAATTCTAGTGGGAGCCAAGAAAGATGAAGGAAGAAACAAAGAAGAAGATGGCTTATCTTTGCTTCCTGAAGCATGAGCCAAGCTCCTCTGCTAAAAAGTTGAGGTATGATTTGCAAGGGCAGAGGAATAGGATGGGGAGTTAGGAAAGGGAAGTGGGGTTAATAATTAGCTTCTGAGGAGGATTAAAAATTCTCTTGGAGAAGCAATTTTAAAAAAAGGAATATCCTTCTTTAAAAATTCAGCTGAACCCTTATAAAAACACTCCACCACCCATCCAAACTTAAAAGACTTTCCATTCGGAATGATTTTTCTCTCTAGTGGTCACTGGCAGGATGAATGGCAGATGTTCACTAAGCTAAAAAGAGGATGCCCACAAATAAAATGGAGTATACAGTCTATCCATATAACATATTCTAGTTTCTTCGCTGACTCAAGTTACAAAGATAGAAGATTCATTCATTTGACAAAAGCCAAGAACCTACTATGGGTAGAGGTGTTCTGCTGTGTTGTGAAGGATTCAAAGATGTCGACGATACAGTTCTTGTCTTCAAGGATCCTATAATTCAGTAGGGGAAATATATTTACACAAATATATAGCAAGCAAGGAAGCATAAAAGTATTATATGAGGAGCCCAAAGTAAAGACAAAAGGAATTTAGAGATAGAGCGGAAGGGAGGACTCAATGGCCCCTGAAATGGATGACTGGAATAGTATCAAAATGGTGGGTATTGTAGGATACTCCTCTCTTCCTTGTAATGATAAAGGATGGATAGGATTTCCAGAGGTGGCACCTGGGCCCACCATGAGCAAAAACACAAAAGTGTTCTTGGAAAGAAGCAAATAATCCACAGCATCTGTATTATGGGCTTCCCATTGGGTTGCTGTAGAAGACTAGGAAGGAAAGGTTGATTGATGTCAGATTGTAAGAGTCTTGACTACCTAGTTAAGAAGTTCAGAATTTATTCATGAGACAATGGGAATCCACTGGAAGTTTTTGAAGAAGGGGAGAATTCATGGTAATAGCGGTATATTACTCTAGTTGTTTAAAACAACTCATGATTTACCTTATACCTGTCTTATTAGCAAAACTGACAAAAATGGAAAATGATGAATGTTGGAAGACCTATGGGGAAACAGGTACATTTATGTCTTGGTGGTAGAGCTATAGATTGGTCCAGCTATTCAGGAGGGCAATTTGGAATTATGCCCCCAAAGCACTGACTTTGATCTATTAATGCTTACTAAATCCATAATCCGAAGTGATCAGAGAAAGAGGAAAAATATACATATACACATATGTATAAAATATTTATAATAATTCTTTTTATAGTATCATAGAACTGGAAACTAAGGGGTATGCTCATCAATTGGGGAGTGTCTAAACAAATTATTTTACATGAATATAATGGGATATTACTGTACCCTATGAAATGCTGAAAGGGGTTAGTTTCAGTGAAATCTGAGAAAACCTCCATCAACCGATGCGGACTGAAGTGAGCAGAATCAGGAGAACAATTTATACTATAGCAACATTGTAAAAGCAAGCAACTTTGAAAGATTTAAGATGGTCTGATGACCATCAATGATCCCAAAATATTAGGGATGAAAGATCCTACCCCTTTCCCGACAGAAAGAATATGTACTCAGAGTGAAGATTGAGATAGACATTTTTGGGATATGGACAATGTAGGATTTTTTTTCTCTGCCTAACTTTGCATATTTGTTATAAAAATTTGCTTTTCAGTTGTTTCCCTAGCAGTGGTATGAAAGATGGAAAGGAGAACAAAAAACAAATTTTGTCCATTGAAAAATATAAACAAAATTTAAAAATAAAACAGATTAATCTGGTAGATAGCACAGGTTCAAGTAAGGGAGAGGTAGGAGGGATGAAGTAATAAAGGCCCTAAATTAGGGTGGTAATAGTAAAAATGGAAAGCAAGAAAGGGATGTTAGTGGCACAGAAGAACTAATAGGCATCAGTGACTGACCAATAATGGGAGAAGGGAAAAGAGAAGTTTATGTAGCTCACGGGTTCTGATCCCCAGTGACTGGAGATCCTGCCAGTGGTGCAGTGGATTAAAAATGCTGAATTCATAGTCTGAGGAAGATTACATCTTGTCTCAGATGCTTACCAGTTGTGGGATCCTGGGAAGATACTTTAAACTTCTTTTAGTCTCAAACTCCCTATTTGTAAAATGGGATAATAATAGCACCTATTTCACAGGGCAGTTAGTGATGCTCAAATAGGATAACACATGAATAATGATTTCCAAACCTTCAAGCCCCATATAAATGTTTTTTATTATTGTTGTTATTAACACTGTACAAATCCTTGAAGAATAACTATTCTGTGGCCAGGCTTGGATTTGTGGATATCGAGTATGTTTATAGTCATATCTATAAGAAATCATAGTTAATTGTAAATATATCTTCATTTTATTATTTTAGCTCTGGGAAGATTGAATGTTGGGGTCAAGAATATTGACTTAAATGGAGGAGTAAAAATAGGAAGGCTGTGGATTTGAAGACTTCTGGAGAGGTAAAACATCAGTGGCTGCAGCCTCCTGTCAGGGAGAAGTTAGGAGAAGGAGAAAAGACTATTGGAGAAGAGCCCTGTCTAATTTCTCCCCGTTCCTTTCTTTTTCCATGGTTCCATCATCTCATTAAAACAAAAGGAAAATAATGGACATGATTTTTGAAGCCATTTTTGGTGATGGCTAAGCATTTATTTGCAAGTGGTACTTGGCAAATTCAGGGAAAGAGCAGACGTTGCTCTTGCGACCAATCTCTTAGAGACGGGGCAAGGCCTCCTTGAAATCCGCCTGTAAGAAATTAGCCTGAAGTAAAAGTAGGTGTTTATCTCAAGTCATTGCCTCAGATAGCCGGCTACCTGTTGGAAGAAGGATGTGATCGATGCCAGCTGAAGCAGCCATGCGTGAGCCGTTACACAGCGGTTAGTATTGATCACAGCTAAAGGCTGCCGATAGCAATGTGAAGGGAACTGACAGGCAGAGAAGAGGGAAGGAGGAAACAGCCATCGCTGGTGGCAGCCGTACAGAGGAAAGCCGATAAAAAGTCAATTCCACTTAACTGAATGGCTGCTAACTAAATATTTGGGGGGCCGGAGCCTTCCCAGAGAGCAGCGGAAGTGTCTCTGTTGCGGAACTGAGACATCAAGCCTATGCTTGCTTCAACAGGTAGGACAAAAGAGATGCTGGGGATTGGGGGGGGGGGTCAGGAAGCTCCTGCAGTGCGTGAGGGGTGAGTGTCGTTTGCTGAGCGATGGTGACGGATAGTCAGTGACCAAAGAGGCGCAGACTGGAGGAGCAAGAGAAGGACCAGGAGGGAATCTAGGAGAGCTGAATTAATTTTAATTACAGGCCCTGTCCTTAAGTCTTCCGGAAGGCAAATCCCAAACTAATGGTCTTTTGGAAAGTTGTACTGTCTATGCAGGAGAGAAACGCCTCGAATCTGGGAATCTTGGCAACAGCCACTCATGTGCTGCCCCAGACCCACAGGGAGCCACGCTGGACACCTAGCAGGAGAGCCGGTGGCCTTCACCTCCACTCCCCATGTGAGTCTCAGGAGACATTCTCTGAAGAACTCTCTTATCTTTTCCATCCCCATGCACTTATCCGAATTCTGAATTCTTCAAGTTTGTTGTTGTTTGGCCATTTCAGTGAAGTCTGACTCTTCATGAGACACTGGAGCGGTTTTACCATTTCCTTCCCCAGCTTATTTTGTAGATGAGGAAACTTAACTCTGTTTAAGGGTCCAGAGTCACACAGTTAGGGAGTCTCTGAGGGCAGATTAGAACTCAGGTCCTCCTGACTCCAGGGCTGGCGCTCTCTCCATTGCACCACCGGCTGCCTGAACTCTTCAAGGTTCAACTCCAATCCCATCTGCTTTAGGCCGGGCAAATAGTGAGCTCTCTGCTACAGGGAGTAATGTGGCAGCAGGAATACTTCTTAGGGGAAGAACTCAGATTATAAGATCTTTAATGTTCCTTTCCATCTCTAAAATTTGATGACTGTAAGCAGGGCAATCTTTCTTTCCTCTGAACCCCTACATATGATGCCTCCTCAGATGATCTGTAGCACTCATTTGACAATTAAATACGCACTTGCTATCTTGCATGGTGCTACTGAATACTTATTTACTTCTTGTATTGTTATAGAACCAATCTTTCCATTGATAAGCATTTATAATTAATATTTAATTTTTTATCATTTAACTATCTCTCCTTAGGGCAGATGCTGGTAATAAGGGAGCAGGGGGCGGCCCTGTCCCTTTCCCACCTAAGTTTCTTCCCTCATGCAGGAGCCCCAGCAGCTCTCTCCCTCCTATTCCCTTTTGGAGATCCTTCTTGGAGACCTGGGGTAGTTTGAATAACTTGGCCCAGATTCCCTGGACAAACATGAATGAGCCATTAATGAAGAGAGAAGAGAGCGTTGAAATCAGTGGGAGGCATTTACCCTGGACTGTGTGTCGTGGAAGGAATAAATGAGACCAACTTTTCATGTATTGTGGGAGTTTTTTGAAGGTAGGATTATGGGACTCAGATAATAATGACAATGTTGTTTTTGTCCTTGGTTTTCAAAAAAAGACTGGTGACATCATGGAATGACATATTTACTAGTGAGTGATTTAGATTTAAGTGAAGCCGAGTTGCACAAAGTGGACGGCCTCCAATCATTAAAGTCCAATGGTAACACAAAAATCAAGATGTACCACAATGGCCCAGGATGCTTGACCAAGCTCTAAGCACTCCACAGAGCCTGCTTTTGCATCTGTTCCCATCTGCCTTTTCTGCTGAGGTGGGTAGGAAGGTGGGAAGGAGTCTTCACGTGTTTGGAGCAGACATGCTTTAATTCATCAACGGGTTTGACATTGGTTGGTTATCATCATTCTGGTTTGGCCTTCTGCTGAGAATGTTTTACCTAAGTGTGGTGAGAGTTGGGTGACCTTTTGAATTCCCCCAAAAAGTAGATGAACAGCCCTGAAAAGGGTTCAATAAGCTCCCCCAACCAGTGGTGCTAGTCACCCGTTATCACCTCATGAGTTAATAATAATAAAAATCACATTTTAATTAATTATAACATTAATAATAATGTTAATAATTAATAACAAATATAATAATAATAATGATTAGAATTTCTATAATGCTTTAAGATTTGCAAGGTACTTGATATAGGTTATCTCATTTGATCCTTGCAACAACACTCAGGTAAGAGATATTATCATTCCCATTTTATAGATGAAGAAATTGGGGCGGCAAGGATAGCTTAACTTGCTTAATGACAACCCGGGGTCACACAGCTAGTATGTATCTGAGGCTAGATTTGAACTAAGAGCTTCCTGACTTGACCCTAAAGCTCTAGTTATTGTTATACTACCCAGTGATTCTGGGTAAAAGGCACCGTTTTTGTCTTTTCAGCCCCTTGAGGGGAGACTGGAGATTTAGTGTAGCCTCTCCAGGTGGACTAGCTGTTAGATGGAGGGTCCCTTATGGAAGGTAGACAGTTACCTGCTGGAAAGTTTCAGAACTTCAGAAATCCCAACAGGAGGCAAGCTACTGGATGCAGAAATATTAGAAACCAGCAAGCTGGGTCTGTGAGGAGGGAAGCAAGGGGAGGCAGATCAGGAGCAAATCCTGGACTCTCCCTTGGCTAAGGCCACACCTTGGGAAGGGCTGTTAGTCACAGAGACTGTTGGAGCATGAATTCTAAGTGGGCTTTGACATGAAACGAGACTTTGTTCTAGAGAATCGCTGTTATGGCGGCACCGGGATTAGTGTGAAGTTCTCCTGGTGTTGGAGAAGGTTGGGTTCCATTGTATAAGCTGGACTTGGTATGATTGACAAGATAAGGAGCACAATAATAAGCCCAATAGGTGGGGTTTTTCCACCTTAATTTTTTTTTACTTCATATATTTTTAGAACTATTTTAAAATGACCATTTTTGCCTCAGTGCTACTGAGTGGGAAAAGGTGACTATTCTGCCACTGATAAAGGTGCTCAAGGCTGAAAACCGAATCTTTATATATATATGTGTGTGTGTGTGTGTGTGTGGGTGTGGGTGTGTGGGTGTGTGTGAATATATATGTACATATATATATGTATGTAAACACACCCATATACAATCACACTTTTCTTTTTAGTGAAATCTAATGAAACTACATTTTGTTCAAATAACAAAGAAATGACTTAAAATTTTTTAAAGACGTGTTACCCTCTTTATTAAAATATATTATGATGATCTATAATAATAACATATTAAAATGTAGGTTTGGAACAAGCAAATTATTGCTAGTACAGTATAAATGGAGAGGGAAGGAAAGGAAAAAGCGTTTTTAAAGGGCCTACTATATGCTATATGCTCAGCACTTCAGTAGCAGGGTCCGGGAGACAGCAGAGGAGGTTCCTATTCTGCTATTTTCTCTCCTGGGACCTTGTACAGAACACTTAGGAGGGCTCTAACCAGCAATTTCGGCCCCCCGAACAAGCAGAACACCCCAAACACCCTCCAATTAAGTTTGTAACTCACAAAGTGAAAATAATACAGGGAGCAACTAAGGAAAATTCAAAGGAGCTAGAGAGCGAATTAATTACTACAGTGGGTCACGGATGGGTGTTATTAACAGTGCCCTCCTTGTTGTCCCCTTTTAACTAATTACGCTAACTAGCTGCTGAGCTCAGTTCTTGTTGAAAGAGGGTCCGCGTTGAATTCTCGTCCTCTAAAATTCTGGGGCTCTGGGGCACCTTCGCTCGGGTTCCTTAACCACCAGGACAGAACTCGGTTTTTTTTTTTTTTTTTTTCCTAAGGCATCTCTTCCGTGATTAGACCACTTTGCCTGAACAAGGAAGTCAAAGGGCACAGAGCTAAGTGTGGGCTTGTACTGAAAGCATCGGCCTTGAGCCACTGAGCAAAATAAAATAATATTATCTGAATTAAAGGTGCTTCTGCAAGCTCTGGTCTCTCTCAGAAGGTGAGAGGGCTGGTCAGCCTTCGACAGTTTTTTACTGGGAGGAAGAGGAAGGGTGGGACGGCTTCCAGGGCATTGACAAGTGAGAGAAAAAAACTAGAGAAATTATTCTGCAAGAACCCAAACCATGAATCCCTCGTGCAACAGTTATCTTATGGTACGTTAGTCCCTCAGTCCCTTCCACATGTCTATGTGGTCACTGCAACAAAACAGGGGTCCTTCATTCCCTCTTGAAGCCCATCTGTGATTATATTTGTGCTCTAAAGCAGATGGAGCAGATTTTTTTGGGGTAACTGGATTTTAAATAGTAATTTAGAGAGAGGAATGTGGATATGGAACATTAATAGGATATGGAAATCTTAACTTTGATAGGATATGGAAATATCATCATGTTTCCTCACCTGTAAAATGGGAATAATAAACATTTTTTCTCACAGGGTTGTTCTGAGGATGGAAGAAGATAAAGTTTGTAGGGCTTATAAGTCAGCTATTATCATCATTAATTATTATGTCTGTTGATGACACTCTCTTTGTTCCTGTTTCTGTCTCTGTTACTGTCTCTCTGTCTGTCTCGTTGTCCCCTTCTCTCTCTTTTTCTGTCTTTGTCTCTGTCACTGTGTCTCTCTCTGCCTGTCTGTCTCTGTCTCTTTGTCTGTCTGTCTCTGTCTGCCTGTCTATCTCTGTCTCTGTTACTGTCTCTCTGTCTGTCTCGGTGTCCCCTTCTCTCTCTTTCTCTGTCTTTGTCTCTGTCACTGTGTCTCTGTCTGCCTGTCTGTCTCTGTCTCTGTCTGTCTGTCTATCTCTGTCTGCCTTTCTCTGTCTGCCTGTCTGTCTCTGTCTCTGTCTGCCTGTCTGTCTCTGTCTCTGTCTGCCTGTCTGTCTCTGTCTCTGTCTGTCTGTCTGTCTCTGTCTGCCTTTCTCTGTCTGCCTGTCTGTCTCTGTCTCTGTCTGTCTGTCTGTCTCTGTCTGCCTTTCTCTGTCTGCCTGTCTGTCTCTGTCTCTGTCTGCCTGTCTGTCTCTGTCTGTCTTTGTCTCTGTCTCTATCTCCTTCCACATCTCTGCACATCTCTGTCTGTTTTGATGATAACTAACCCTGCTACTTCAAACTCAAAATGACAAAAATGGAGCTTCCCATCCTCGAGGTAAGGTGAGGTAGTCTAGAGAGCCTGGGCTTTGGAATCACAGAACCTGGAGTCACACGTTGGTTCTGCTTCCTGTTCTTTGTGTGACCGTGGGCACTTGACTTCATCTCTGCATCCCTTAGTTTCCTCATTTGTAGAATGATGATAGCGGACTCGATGACCTCCAAGGACCCCTCTAGCTTTCAAATGACGGTCCCGTGACACTGCCCCCAAATCTTCTTCTAACTTTTCTTGTGTTGATTCACTGTCATCAGCCCAACCAGCCAGGATCAAGACCAAGCTCCTCCTTCCCACTCTCCCACTCCACTCTCTTGTACAGCATTCACATCCAATCAGTTGTTTACTTTTATCTATTTTTCCCTTCATTCCCAGAGTATATATAGAATCTTCCTATCTCGTCTCTCTTTCTCCAGTTGCTCTCTTGTCCAACCCATCCTTTACATTGTGGTCAAAGTCATCTTCCTAACCCACAGACATGATCACATAGTTTTGACCAAGAGCCTGTTGTGGCTCACGATTTTTTCTCAACATCATTTTATTTTTTTCCAATTGTATATATAGTTTTCAGTATTCATTTTGGTATGATTTTGAGTTTCAAATTTTCTCTTTTCTCCCCGCACCCCAAGAGAGCGAGCAATCTGATACAGGTAATACATGTGCAATCATGTTAACCATTTTTCAATATAAGTAATGTTGCAAAAGGAGAATCAGGACAAAAAGGAAACACCACAAGAAAGACAAATTTTAAAAATGTGAAAATAGCCCGCTTCAATCTGAATTCAGTTTTCATAGTTCTTTCTTGGGATGTGGATGGCATTTTCCATCTCAAGTCTCTCGGAATTATCTTTGATCATCATATTGCTGAGCAGAGCTAAGTCTATCACGGTCTATCACTGCACCCTGTCACTGTTAGTTTATACAGTGTTCTCCTGCTCACTTTCCTCAGCATCACTTCCTGTAATTCTTTTCATGTTTTTCTGAAATCAGCCTGCTCATCATTTCTTACAGGACAAAAATATTCCATAACGTTCATATACCGTAACTTGCTCAGTTGTTCCCCAATTAATGGGCATCCCCTCCATTTCTAATTCTCACTATTGTCCATTGAATTAAATCCAAATTCCTTAGCCTGGTGTTCAAGGCTTTCTACCACATGGCTCCAAGCCATCTTTCTGGCCTTATTTCAGCATCCTCTCTTTAATAACCCCAAGCCAATTGGGTTACTTTTTGTTCCCCAATTAGACCTGACCCTACCTTGCATAAGGACCTATAGAATCTCCTGTATCAGGTCATAGTTAAGGTCCCTTCTGACTCAGAATTTCTATGGCCTAGAACCAGAATCCAAAAAAAATCTTTTCCTCCCATCTTTCTTTACTGAAATCTCCTCTTCCTTCAAGGTCAGGTACCACCTCCTCCATGATACTTTCATTGATCCTTGAATGGAAGACTCTCTTCCCATCTTAAAAAAGAAACATTTATTAAAACCTACTAGGTGCCAGGTTATGTGTTTTACAAATATTATCATTATCATCTCAATTGACCTATACAACAACACTTGGAGGGTACTGTTATCATGCCTATTTTACAAATCAGGAAAATGAAGCAAACAGAGGTAAGTGACTTGCCTAGTGTCACATGGCTAATGAGTGTGTGAGGTAACATTGGAACTCAATTCTTCCTGACTCCAGGTCCAGGGTTCTATCTACGACACCATCTAGCTGCCTCTGTAGTCTCTCTGACTCTCTCATGTCAATCCATTTGACCTCTCACAGTGTCTGGCATTGTACTTAATACATTTTTATTGACTATTTAAAATATATTATAATTATGGTTTGATACGTTTATTATCCCTACTGCACAGTTCTCTCTTTAAGGGCAGGGATAGTGTAATTTCATCTTCAAATACAGTGCTTTTGTTCAATCAACTAAACTGGAAAATCCCCCACTACAATTCTGCAAGAAAATGCATACAAATACAGATATGTCAGTCACACCTTTGTATAAATTTGTCGATATTTTACCTCACTTTGGAAGAGTAAGAAAAGGGACAATAAGGACAGAGAGAATGGTACAGAAATTACAGATGAGAAGGAATCAAGCAACATTTTGCCTATTCCACAGTTTTTCCAGTTACAACAAAAAGAGCACTGGTCTTGGAGAAAACCTGGCTTTGAGTGTTGGATCCAACACTAACTAGCCAAGTGATCATATCATAGTCCCTTAACTGCAGCTCAATTAACCTGTCTCAGTCTTCATTCCCCCAGCTGTTAAAATGGGGATAACATCGACACTATTTATTTTATAGGCTTATTATGAGTAAAATCAACTTTAAAGCACTGTATAGATGTGTGCTTGCATTATTATTTTTCCTAGCCTAGAACACGTAGAAAATCACAGAATAAACTTGGGAGAGATCTCATGGATCTACATATAGTCCAATGTACCCAGAAAGGAAGGTCCACTCTAACAAATTCGTTCAGAGGTTGGGAACAAAGGCTCCATAAATTGGAATAAAGAGGGGACAATTTTGGTGATTTTTGTTTTATAGATCCAAGGGAAAAGACGGGCTTAAAGGGTGAGTGTTTTTGGTGGCAGGGTTTCCACAGATGACAAGCATTATTGGAACTGTGCTGCCTGTAATAAGTTCAAGAATAAGTAAAAGGTCTGGGAACCTTGTAGATGAAAGGGGTGATGGAAAGGTACATTATTATTATTATCTAACCGGAGTGATAGCAGGGTTGGGAAGAATACCAATAATAAACTCTCTCTGTTTTCGTTGCTTCTGCCCTGAGCAAATCAGGTCAAGGCAGCTCCTGGTTGCCTTCCTCTCTGAATTGCTGGGATTAGTTCTACTTTATGGTCTGTTATGTTGCATGGCTACATATTGTGAGAAGACACAAAACAAGTGAATGGAGCCCAGGCAGTTCTCCTGCATCCAATACCCAGCATCAAGGTTGTAGTTCAGGCCAACTTTTAGTGGTCTGGATCAATGCTCGGAGGTCGTAATGTAAAATGATTCTCCAAGGGTTTGATTCATGGTGTCACAGTCACAGCTCCGGTTCGGGCTCAACCTTTTAAAAGTTTGATTATTTTATAAAATAATAAGTCAGGATGGGAGGAACCATGAACACCGGGCTTTGTCTGCTCAACCCTTCCAGGTTCTTTGTAGGCCGTGTGATCTGCTCACACCAAGGCAGAGAAACGGCAGCTAAAGGGATTGTCCAGCTAATTTGTTGCAAGTCAGAAGGATCGGGAAGGGAAGGAAGGCCTAAGGAAGGCCTAAGTAGGGGAGGGAGGAGTAGAGAGGTAGCCCTGTCAGAGCTAAACCTGGTTCAAACTGCTGAGTGAGCAAGATTCTGAGCAGGAAGGTTCCTTGAACATGATCCAGCCCAGGGTTTCTTAACTGGGGTCCACATCCCACAGGGGATTTGTGGATAGATTTCAGGGCAGAGTGTGGGTGGGGAAAATGCATCTTCTTTTTCACTAACCTTTAAGTGGAATTTTGCATTTCCTTCAATCTTGAATAAAGGCAACAAACCCATTATCTGGGGAAGGGACCCACAGGGGTCTGTCAGTAGAAAGGGGTGCCAAAGATCAGAAAAAGGTTAAGAATCCCCCGAGCTAGTCCAACCCTTTCTATTTAGAGATGAGGTAAATAAGCCTAAGTGACTTGGCAAAATTTGGAGAGAGAAATGGCGTGAAAGGCCATCTCCTCCACACTTTTACAAATCACAATCATTGAAGAGCAGAGATGGGATTTGAATTCAGATCCTCTGACTTCAAATCATTGTTTCCATTGTAAAAGGATGTTGATCGAGGATCATTTTTATTGACTCTATAAGGAAAGAACCTTTGTTTGCATCCTGTGATCTTTTCTATCTTTCTCTTATCTTTGGTGCCCTCTGATTTTCACTTTCAATGTCTGACTCTATTTAATTCCCTCTCCTCTGTCCTAGTGGACTTTCTTTCCTCTTGGGAGTTTATCCTATGTTCTACAGCTAAATGTTTGTTCCTATTCAGTTCAGAATTTCCCAAATTGTAGTGCAGTGCTCCACTGAGGTTGCATGAGACCCTCCTTGGGACACTTATGAAAGAACCACCAAAATTACAGGCTATATTTTTAGCTAGTTCCTGAATAAATACACCTGCTCCCTTTTTCCCCTCAATGAAAACAACGTCCAAATCAAAGGCAACAAAAGTCAGACAATTTTGTTTCAACTGCTGGTGGATGTATTGAGGTAATTATTTAATATGGCAGGCTTAAAGGGGGCCAGATTGGGTTGGCTGACCATCATCACCATCAGTCAGTCATACATTAGCAAGTGAATTGTGTCATCACCGCTGCTTGCTGAGTTTGAATGTGAAGTTGCAAAGTCCAAGTTAAGCAATTTTTGTGTGAAAGTTTAAAAAAAAAAAGGGGCGGGGCAGCTGGCGCGCATTTAGGGTTAGTGGATAGAACATCAGCTCTGAAGTCAGGAGGACCTAAGTTCAAATCTGATCTCAGACACTTAACACTTCCTTGCTGTGTGACCCTGGGCAAGTCACTTAACTCCAATTGCCTCAGCAATAAAAAAAAAAAGTTTAAAAAGTATATAGCATCTATTCTATTTCTCCACATTCAGTTTGTCAAATACATAATAATATGTTAAATATTAAATTAAATAAGAAATATGTTAAATATGTTAAAAATCTAATAAATTGGTTTCCAACAAACTATAATATTACAAGTTTAAAAAGTTGAAATAATGTAGAAATGGGTATAGAAAATCTTTTAAAATTATCAACAACTAAATTTAAATTTAGTGGTCTTACTTTTTATTGTTTCCAGTTTTAAAAAGGTGAATTAATATCTTCTCTTGTTTCATAGAGAAATAAAGATTCCAAAAGTGCATTCAGACAATGATTTATTTAGCAATGCATGCAATTCCCAAACCAGATTGGGTCCAATGAATGAAAATTCAGCACAATGAAGGTTAATATACAGTGAAATGGAGTGAAAAAAACAAATCAGGGTGTAGGGAGTAAATTACCTTGGTTCTTATTGATAGAGAGTATTAGGAGACACTAAGGTAAGTGGGAGTGGGGAAGTAATCTTGTGTCTTTCTTGTGATCAAGAAACTTATAAGAATTTGGAACTTAGCTTCACAAAATGGTGGATAAAGACAAAAATGGAGTTGCTAATGCAATTTCAATGTAATACTAATGGATGGAAACAAGACCAGCTTTAACAAAAAGTCTATTAGAGAAGTTGGAACTAGTATAAGCAAAAGCAATAAAGATAGTTTAAAGAATAGAAATACAGAAAAATAAAGTATAAATGAAGACTATGTTGACAAGATGAAAATTTTCCAGAGAAAACTAGATGATTTTAATAAACAAAAGCAAACTTTTAAAAACACTATGTTTGTAACATCAAAAAGATTTTTTGCACAGTACTCAGCTGCTTACAGAATTTCTCAGTGGAGAGGCCTTGTTACATAGGAGAAATGTCAGTGTTACCTACTTCTGATATGTTCAAAGCAATGCTAGCTGAATCATATGCAAAAAAGAATTAAGTGTTTCCATTTGTAGATAATGCAGCAAGGAGAAAAGCTTTCATGTCTGAAGACTTTAGGGGACAATTAATCAAGCAACTAAAATCTTTCTATTTTTCACTGCAGGTACACAAAGCAATGGATGTAATGCTCCTGTGCATGTGTGTCATACATTGGTTTTTATTTTGTTTTGTTTTGTTTTTTGGTGAGGTAATCAGAGTTAAGTGACTTGCCCAGAATCACACATCCAATAAGTGTCAAGTGTCTTGAGTCCAGATTTGAACTGTTTCTCCTGACTTCAGGATTTGTGCTCTAATCACTGTACAACCTCGCTGCACCTCGTGCAATAGTTGAAGCAGATGTTAGAAAAGATTTATTAATTAATTTGTTAACTGGCAAATCTTTTGATGGAAACATGATATCTAGAGAAATGTTCGATAAAATGAACACATTTTAAAAAATGAAAACAATATAATATTTCATAAAAATGGAAACAATATGATGGGCGAGAATGACTTTGGATTCTGCATTGACATAGCTCAATGGACATTTTGTGAAATGCAGGTTTATTAACATTAGTTAAAAAGGTGGCCCTTCATGTAATCTGGACAATTACTTGATAAGAATAAAGAGGGTTTTTTTTTCTTTTTTTCCCATGTGAAAGATGTTTCCCTATTAACAATTGCAAAAACAAACAAAACCAATACAAAGCAAGAAACATAAAGTTAAAAAAGTATTCTTCTAACTGCACTCTGAGTTTATCAAGTCTCTTTCTAGGAATAGATAGCATTTTTCATTCTGGCTGTTTTGGAATTGCCTTGGATCATAGTACTGATCAGAGCAGCTAAGTCTTTCATAATTGATTGTTGTTACAATATTACTGTTATTGTGTATAATATTCTTCTGGTTCTGTTAATTTAACTTAGCATCAGTTTATATAAATCTTAGTTTTTTTCTGAAACCATCCTGCTCAGCTTTTCTTACAGCACAATATTGTATTCCATCACAATCATATATCACAACTTGTTCAGCCATTCCAGTTTCCAATTCTTTGCCACCATAAAAAAAGCTGTTATAAATATTTTTGAACATCTAGGTCCTTTTCTCTTTTATTTGATCTCTTTGGGATACAGATCTAATAGTGGCATTGCTGGGTCAAAGGTAATGTACTACATGTAGGTTTTTTTTTAAGGTTTTACAAGAGTAATCAAAACTTTACCAAAAAAAATCATCAAAGGGATGGATCTTTGTTAAAATTATGTGATGACATGGGGCAAAGCACAGGGTACCTTCTATGTTATTGTGAAACCAACTGAATTTTTTGTGTGAAAATACTTCAAAAAGTGTTTGATTTGAAAGAAAAAAATGTATCTTTGTGATAATAAAGTTAAAACAAGTTTATTTTATAACAAGATTTTTCCTCTGAAACTTGTGTATTAGAGTTAAATTCTATAAATCAGTACTCTGATCCCAAAAGCTAAAGTCACTATATTTATGAAAAAAAAGTTAGAGCTATGGATAAAAAAATTATAAAATAATATTTTGACCAATTTAAAATATTCCTCCCTGTGAGTGAAATAGAAGAAAGTATTTGCTTATTAATTGATCTAAAAACAATTCTCATTTTAAAAACCAAGCTATTTTTAAATATGAATGAATAAAAAAATCATTTGCCCTGGACAAATAAGATATATTTTTATGAGTTAATCCATCTGAGCAAGATTGATTCGTCTTGTGATTGTATGTTGACACAAGTACTTGAATCTGAACATTTATTCTTTCAGCTAAGGAAGAAGAAAGAGTTCTCTGATTTATTAAACAAAATGATACAAATCATGGTATTATTTGTAACATTTTTGTGGAACCAGGTATTTGGTTGTTATAAAGATTAAATATTGATTTTGATTAGTGGTTGAAAAAGAATTATGAGTAGGGATATTAATGACATCATGTTTTGAGAAACTTGGAACCAAATCACAAGCCCACTATTATACTAACATTATAGCTGTTGATTTTATAAAATTAGACTTGAAAATTGTAAAGGAGATTTTAACAATATCTATTACACTAATTTTTGTATATTTAAGATTTGTTTCTGTGTGGTTAATAAGAATTATAATTAATTCTTAACTTTGAATAAAATAAGAGCCAAGGTTATTATTTTCATAGGTTGTTTTATAACAAGTATGTATGAACACGACTAATATGGAATTATGATCTCCATATATAACGAGTATCATATTGTTTGCCTTTCTCAACGGGTGGGGAGGGGTGAGAGGAAGAGAGAGAATTTGGCACTCAAAATAATACATAAATAAAAACATTTGTAAAAGGAGGGGGAAGAGAAGTGTGTGAGTGCCACTAAAGAATGTTTGGAAGCCAGTGTCAATCTAATCTCCAGCAGATTTCTACATGGAAAAGTAATCTTCCCCTTTCTCTGCCACTGGTCCCAAGGGCAACTGCATTTTATAGGGAGTTCTTAAAGATGGAGAAGCCTTTAAGACCCAAAGGAATGAAGTTGTAACATTGGAACTTCAGTCATTTTAACTGGTGGTAGAGAAAATATTTTTGGCCAAAAGGACTTCGGGTATCCCTCAATTCTTAACAGAGCAGTGGGCATCTCGGTAATTTGCCAGAGTCCCCACAGCCTCTGATGGTAGGGATCTTGAGACTTCTGTCTTTGGATTGAGGGGTGGCAAGAAAGGGTGTTCTAAGGACTATGAGGTTGCTGCCCTTGAGCACCATATTTGATCACATTATCACTTGGGTACAGATGTACTGGTTTATGAGACAGAAACCTACCCACAGACCTTTAGGGACATAGTACAACTCTCCTGAAGGCAGGGCAATCAGGAGCTTAAATACAGTACTTTGTGTAGTACAGTCATCCCAACCAATCCCACCTAATTTATCCCTTATTCTTTTTTTCACATACAAACATTTTTCACCAATACTGAGTTTCCAAATAACACTAGCTTTAGTTCAAATTATATGCATTGACCCTAAGAAACCTTTTTTCCCTTTCTCCCTCTATCTCTCTCTCTATCCCTCCCTCTTCCCCTCCCTCTCTCCCTTCCTTCCTTCCTTCCTTCCTTCCTTCCTTCCTTCCTTCCTTCCTTCCTTCCTTCTTTTCCTTCCTTCCTTCCTTCCTTCCTTCCTTCCTTCCTTCCTTCCTTCCTTCTTTTCCTTCCTTCCTTCCTTCCTTTTTTTCCTTCCTTCCTTCCTTCCTTCCTTCCTTCCTTCCTTCCTTCCTTCCTTCCTTCCTTCCTTCCTTCCTTCCTTCTTTTCTTCCTTCCTTCCTTCCTTCCTTCCTTCCTTCCTTCCTTCCTTCCTTCCTTCCTTCCTTTCCTTCCTTCTTTTCCTTCCTTCCTTCCTTCTTTTCCTTCCTTCCTTCCTTCCTTCCTTCCTTCCTTCCTTTCCTTCCTTCCTTCCTTTCCTTCCTCCTTTTCACCTTCTCTTCCTCCCTTTCTTCCCTCCTTCCCTCCTTACTTCTCTCCTTTCCTCCCTCCCTCCTGCCTGGGTTTGGAAAATTGCTTCTGTTTTTTCCCCTTCCTTTTTCTGTCTCTGTATGACTATTTCAGCATCATTCACATCTCTATCTTATCTCTTTCTCTTTCCCCCTCTATTTTTAATCTTCCCCCCACACTCTTTTGTGAGGCAATTGGAATTAAATGCCTCTTCCAAGATCACACAACTAGGAAGTTATTCAGTGTCTAAGGTCAAATATGAACTCAGGTCCTCCTGAGTCCAGGTGCTCTACCCACTCCACTATCTATCTAGCTGCCCCTTTCCTCCTTTGTTTTTAAAAACATTAAAAAAATATTCCTTTTAGAGCTCAATACTTCTTACTATCTCGAGGTTTATTTCTCTCAACTTTGTATCTTAATCTTTTTCTGGGTCTTTCTCTTATTTTAACTGTTTCAATATTTCATGGGTTTTCACTGTTTTGTGTGTCTTGGACCCCTTTGGCAGAGTAGTGAAGCCTAGAGACTCTTCAGAATAATGTTTTTAAATGCATAAAATCAAAATACATCCTATCACTAAGAAACAGATCATATTGAATTGTAGTTATGAAATTCCGCATTTACAGAACCTCTGAAATACATCCTGGATCCAGAGGGGTCCGTGGACCAAGGCTTAAGGATCCCTGCTCTAGATCTACTAACCCTGTTCTGTGGTTTTCCAGAGGGAGTCATTGTAAACAGACAATTCCAGTGGTGGAGAACAAGTGCTTCTCCTTTGAGAAGCCCTGACTATACTTTTGCTTAATTATTTCTACTGTATTTACTGATTTGCCTAACAGTGTAGTCAGAAGGTCTTGGAGCCATGTGCTCCTCCTGCCCACCCATTTCCACCCCTCGATAATGCCGATGTTTAACAAACCATAACAACTCTGATTGCATGGGGTAATATGTGACTGTAAATGGGTTTGAAAATGTAGATTATTTTCTTGCTTTCTTTTATGGAAACTCAGAAAATGATGAAGCTGCAAGGACCTGCTTCTCAAAGACAACAATTACATAACAGAATTTGTCATTCTAGCCGGTTACATTTTTGAATACAGGAGCTGGTGTCCATTGCTAACCCCTCCATGTTCTTTTAGGAAAAAACTGACCCACTGTGAGCATTCAGAGCAGGGAACAGCATCCGGGTTCATCTTGGAATCAACATTTACATCACTTACATTTATATAATACTCTAAGGGCTACAAAATGCTCCCCACATGGCAAACTTGCCAGGCAGGTCATGTTATTATCCTATTTTATAGACTCAGAAACTAGATTTGAAGAGAATAAGTGACTCGTCCAGGGTGATACATCTCGCAATGATGAGAGCAAAGGTTTTATTTTGGGTCCCTCTTCTCTCAAGGGCAGTGATCTTTCTATGCTGTCTTCTCAAACATTTGGCTATTTCTCTTCAAACTGGGCCCTGGACTGATTCTAAATGGCTGTGTGTAAAGCAAGGCACAGTTCCTGTAAACATGAAATGATGGTCAGGTTAAGTCATGTTGCAAAAGGCTGGCCTTTGGAAATGATGGCAACCTTCCTAAATTAGGCAGCTAAGCAAAGGTAACAAATTTGGCATTTCCTGATGCCATCAGGAGGCCTTCTTATGCCAAAGTTTAGTTTAGTAAAACTAAATCTACCTAGCTGCCCCCCATCTTCTATAGTTTAACTTTATTTTTAATTGGCAAGTCTTTTCCCCCTTTCCACATTTCCCCCTTCCTCCCCCCAGTGCTGTTGCCTTTTTAAGGAGAGTCAGGAAAGGCTTTTTTTCTTTTTAGTTTTAGTTTTACTTTACTTGAAAGTTTTTTTTTTTTTTAATGATGTTTCAGTTGAAAGACTTTTGGGAATTCCATATAAACATGTTGCCTTTTAAAACTGCAGGTTGTTTTCATTTATTTCAGTTAAGGTACCCAATGACCTCTGGAAACTCTAAATTTCAATTAAAATAATGATTTTGGACATAGGATAATAAGACATTGAACTCTGCAAAGACCACATTAGGCTATCTAGAAAATCTTTTTGGAGGAAATAGTAATGAACATAAAAGAGGAAAATTCTCTAGAGGGACAAGGTCTGAAAAAATGCCTCCTTTTCCAGCAAGGCCTGTTAGGATCCAAAGTTGGGACCAGGCTACCTGACACTAGTGGCTTGGGACTATTTATTGATTAACAAATTATTGATTTATTGATTTGCTATTGATTCTTTGATCTGCTCCTGAGTTGGATAGTGATGCTGTGTTTGTCACTACTGAATCCTTATAAGTGGTAAAGTAGAAAACTCTGGCCTTGATATTGAGGGGCAAAATTCCATGGCTTTTAGAACAAAAGAGGCTGAAAATTCACCAAACCTACAAGAGATCGGCAATGAAAGCAGCAGAAGCTGACAAATTTTGTTCTCCAAAAGTATAAATCCTCCAAGTGGCTCCTAGTCCCTCTAAGACACACATGCATTCCTCCATCTGTCATTTTAGCTCATCTTCTTCTCCCAACTGTTCCTAAATTAAATGAATACTCCTAATGGGAGATTTTCTCATGAAAGCTTATGAGAATTTGTCCAAAGACAAATTAAAACATTGCAATGTAATCATACATCTGAACCCGCTAACAGCTTGCCTGGCTTTTTATCCAAAGAAGGAAATCAACCACTGGGGCCAAATGGACAGAAAAAAACCCCATCAATGATTAAAAAAGAAAATCAAACTAAGGGAAAATGGGACACTTTCTGGCTAAGGTTGAGCTACTTAGTTTAACGGCCGAGTATATTACACAAGTTTCCATTATAACAAAGGCAAGGAGAGGAAGCTTGGCTGAGAGGTTAAAGGGCTGGCCTAGGAGAGGGAAACAGAGACAGAGAGATAGAGACACAGAAAGACCCAGAGAGACACAGAGACAGAGAAATGAGAACGACAGAAATAGAGACACAGAGAGACACCCACGGAGAGACAGAGACAGAAAGAGAGGCAGAGAGAAATGAGAGAGAGACAGAGACAGAGAAATGAGAACGACAGACAGAAACAGAGACACAGAGAGACAGAGACAAAAAGAGAGACAGAGAGAAATGAGAGAGAGACACAGAGAGACACAGAGAGAGACAGAGACAGAGAAATGAGAACGACAGAAATAGAGACACAGAGAGATACCCACAGAGAGACAGAGACAGAAAGAGAGACAGAGAGAAATGAGAGACAGAGACAGAGAAATGAGAACGACAGACAGAAATAGAGACACAGAGAGACACCCACAGAGAGACAGAGACAAAAAGAGAGACAGAGAGAAATGAGAGAGAGACACAGAGAGACAGAGCTGAGTTCCATTTCTGAAAACGCAGCCTCTGAGACCCACTGGCCTTGTGGTTCTGGGCAGGTCACTCGGCCTTTCACCCATCCCGGGGCAATCTTCTGAGACTGCATTGTGGATTAAGCACCAACCTCTGTGGGTAGAAGGGACTTCCTCATGCGGAATTTCCTTATACTGAAGAACTCACAAGCCCAGTCCTGAGCAGATTCCTCCCAAAGGCAAAATACACAGATCAGGAACATGTGAGTCTATTGTTAATATTTTCTATTGTGTGTAAAGTGTTCTCAGAGCCAAGACTCACTTATCCATTCAACAAGCTCATGGAGGGCAGTGGGTTGAAACAGTCCCTACCCTCAAGAAGTTTACATTGCAGCCAGGGAGAAACAACATGCATCTGTCAGCCCCGGGGATGGGCCATCAGCGGGGAGGGGGGGTGATTCAGGAAGTCTGAAGGATACTCAGCACCCTGAGAGACAGAAGTAAGGAGAGAGGGCCTTCCAAGCCGGGGGTAGTCGGGACAAAGGCAAGGAGGTGGGGAGGGAACTGCTGAAGGTGAAGAAAAGTACCCGCCTGGACCTTGGGGGGTGTGAAGAGGGATGTGTGTGTGTGTGTGTGTGTGTGTGTGTGTGTGTGTGTGTGAAAGAGAGAAACAGAGACAGAGAAACAGAGACAGAGATAGAGACACAGAGAGACAGAGAGAGACAGAGACAGAGAAATGAGAATGAGAGACAGAGATAGAGATACAGAGAGACATAAAGAGACAGAGAGATAAAGACAGAGGCAGAGAAACAGAGACAGAGAGATAGAGACAGAGAGATAGAGACACAGAAAGACAGAGAGAGACAGAGACAGAGAAATGAGAATGAGAGACAGAGATAGAGACACAGAGAGACAGAGAGAGACAGAGACAGAGAAATGAGAATGAGAGACAGAGATAGAGACACAGAGAGACAGAGGCAGAGAGACAAAGACAGAGACAGAAACAGAGACAGAGAGAAATGAGAGAGAAACAGAGAGACAGAGAGACAAAGACAGAGACAGAGAAACAGAGACAGAGAGAAATGAGAGAGAGAAACAGAGACAGACAGACAGACAGACACACATACACACAGAGATTCTCTTATGTAATAAGCCTGGAAACAAAAGTTGGAAGCAGATTTGACAGAACTGAATTGCCAAATGGAATTTGCATTTGATCCCAAAGGCAACAGGAAGATGTAGGAATCTGTTGAACAGAGATGTGACAAGATTAGATCTGGGCTATTAGGAATGTTTGATGGCTGAGAGCAGGAGGGGTTGCGGGGGGAAGACTCTTGATCCTGGGAGACTGTTAGGAGGCTGCTGGTGGAGTTCAGGACAGAGGCGATGAGGGCCTGAACTAGGGTGAGGGCCACACGGATGGAGAGAAGAGGCATGAACACAAAACGGTGTAATTTGGTGTATCTTTATTGGGTATGTAGGATGGGGGAAGAGTTGGTGATGAGGTTGATCACCATGACTAGAAGGACGATGATGCCTTTGGAAGAAAAAGGGAAGTTTGGAGTAGGGCTATTTCCATTGTAATGGTCAGTCTTGTGCTAGTATTGTAATGGTCAAGTCCTAAACGAGGCATTCTGTCTATATTCTCCCTTCCCCTGATGGCAGAGAGGGCCAGTGCTCATAGAGCTTCTTCCTCTTCCTGGTGGGGTCTTGCTGCTGCTGCTCAGCCATTTTCAGTCAAGTCTGACTTTTTGTGACTTTATTTGGTTTTCTTTTTCTTTTCTTTTTTTTTTTTTTGACAAAGATACTAGAATAGTTTGCCCTTTCTTCAGCTCATTTTACAGATGAGGAAACAGAGGAAAACATGGTTAAACCACTTGTTCAGAGTCACATTGCCATTAAGTATCTGAGGCCAAATTTAAACTCCTGAATATGGGCCTTCCTGACTCCAGGCCTGGTGTTCTATCACTGAGCCACCCAGCCTCTACCTCCCAGTGGGAATGGGCCCTCTCCGTCTGGATCTTTGGTGGTGAGGGAGGATAAAGGCATTTTCTTCGTAATACAGTTTAGGCTGGGTACTGCCTACACCAAGCTGAGAAGGGCAGCTGATGAGGAAGCTTCCAGTATTAGTCCTAAGAGGAGCCAGAATCAGGGTTTCTACCTTCCCGGCCCAAAAAGTGACCAAAGAGAGAGAGGGATGTCAGTGTAGGAACATGTGTGTCAGGAAAGCTTCTGTTCTCTTTAGTTATGGTAGCCCCAGCCCACTTGGGCCATGTGAATTAGAATTCTAATAACAGGTGCCATTTACAGGAATTCAGGCAGCAAAGAGTCCTAGAAATCACCTACTTTACTTTTTTTTATGGATGAGGAAAATAAGACTGAGAAGTTACACAATTTACTTCAGATTACTTAAGTAGTAAATTGCAAGTCAGGATTAAAATCTAGATCTTCTGCTCTTACACTATTTTTCCTTTCATTAATTTATATATTTTTTGTCCAATGTCTTTACCTCCAAACTCCCTTCCTCTTCACATCCAGAAAGAAAGGAAACAAAACCAGTCACAAACATCCCTTTGGCTACATCTAAATCAAACCAATCAAACCCATCCCTAAACAAAGCCCCAAAGAAAAGCTTAACTCTGTACTCTGAATCCTTCATCTCCTTCTCCTTCTCTTTCTCTCTCTATTCCTCCTTCTCATTCTCCCCTTTCCTCTCTCTCTTCCTCCTTCCCTCCCTTTCTCCCTCCTCTCTTCTTCTCCTCTCTCTCTCTCTCTCTCTCTCTCTCTCTCTCTCTCTCTCTCTCTCTCTCTCTCTCTCTCTCTCTCTCTCTCTCTCTCTCTCTCTCTCTTTCTAGAAATAGATAGCAAGTTTCATTCTAAGACCTCTAAAATCCTGGTTAGCCATTGTGTTGATTAGAGTCTGACTCTAAATTTCCACTGTGTCAAGCTGCTACTGATTTAAACAAGATTAATCAACAAGTTAAAGGTGAACATGACAATGGAGCATAGATTTCTTTGTTATTTCTCAATACTTTATAAACTGCTGCCAGATTTGATAAACATTTATACTATAGTATTACATAATATCTTGCTTACTAAATTTAATTTAACAAACATTTATTAATTGCCTATTATGTGCAAAGCATTGTATGTACTAGGTAGTGAAGATCTAAAGATTACAAAAAGGCATAATCATTGTCCTCAATAAGCTCAAACTTCCTAAACACTCAAAAGTGCCATAATCTAGCTATGAATCTGGTTCATTTTCAGTACATTTCTGTAAGGCAGGCAGGGATATTCATTTATTCTTCTTGAAGGGCTGGACACAGAAAGAAATTAAGGCATTCTAGAGCACGCTGCAGAGCTGAGAGCCAGGGATCCAAAGCACCCTTACACAATCTTTTTGAGGACGTCAGTGTGGATGGTCATGAGCCTGAATGCCATTACAAAGAGACAGTGATGTGCAGTGGAAGTGACACTATTTGAAGGCATGGAAACCTCAGGTAAATCACTTGAACTCTGTGCCTTATCTTCCTCGACTGTATAATAAAGGAATCGGTCTAGATGATCTCAAAGGGCCCATGTATGTCAAAGTCTGTCATTCTATGATTTTGCTTTCATTGAAATTTAGTTTTGATGCTAATGATTCCCGAAAAAGAAAAGTCTCAAGGCCTCCAATAACTATCAATGAACCAATACAATAACCAATAACCAACCAAGAGGATTTTTTTTCCTTTTATTAAATACAGTTTTATACTAATCAGTTGATTCATCATCAGTCAATGGACATTTTTTACTATGTTCCAAGCACTGTGTTAATCAATGGATATTGAAAGAAAAATGTGAATTAGTCCGTGCCCTCGAGGAGCTTGCTTTCTAAAAGAGGAGCCACATGTGTGAAAAAGAATATATAGAAATGGAGCTTGCTACCCATAGCAGAGGCAGGTTCCTCTGAGTCACAATTTAGATTCCTCCAAAAAGTTGGAAATAAAAAAAGACAAATAAAAAAAAAACACCAAAAAGAATATATAGAATAGCTACAAAATGAAGGCATGTAGTTTTGGGAGGGAGAGAACCAGAAGTTGGTTTATGTAGAAAGTAGGGTTTCCAAGACACCCAGGTGAAGAGAAATTTGGCTTCTTGTCCCAGATGTGCTGGGTGGGTCTTGGCAATCCACTTAATTTCCTTGGGTCTCCTTTGCTCCTTTTAAGTGGTGATGATAAGCTCTTCCCTCTGTGACTCATACTCACAGGGTTGTTGGAGGATCAAGTGAATGACTGCGAAGCAATATGCTTTGAAAAGGGAAAAGGGAATATGAAGTCCTCCTCCCAAGGAAAAAAGGTGGTCTCTAGCATGACTTATGGCAACCACTTTCATTCCCCAATAGTCACATTGATTGTATTGGCTTACGAAACAGCACAGTGGGAAGAGGGCCTGAGGCGTACCTCCAGCTCTGTCTTTAGCTAGCTATATGTTCTTCAATCCCAGTCACTTTTCACCTATAAAGTGATGGATTAGGCCTGATGGTGGGGAAGGCAAGGGGATGAGCATTTATACAGCACCTACTATGTGCCGGGAACTATGCTAAATCCTTTACAATATTGTCTTATTTGATCTCAACCACCTTGTGAATAGGTGCTGTTGTGGAAAAAATGGAGGTCATTCTTAATGAGCTCCCTTTCTGGTCCTTTTCTCACCTCCTCCATTACTCTCTTCACCCATCTCCCATGATGAAATGGCTTTATTTCTTACCAAGACTGATCACTCTACTAATTTATGTGATCCTTTTCTATCCTCTCTTTCAATAGATTGCCCCCTCTGTCCATCTCACACTCTCACTTATTCTCAATCTCTCTACTGGCTCCTTCCCTACGACTACAAACAAGTCCACGTCCTCCTCTCCTGCAAAAGCCCTCATTTGATCCTTCCATCCCTGCTATCATCCTATCTCTCTTCTGCCCTTTGTAGCTAAACTTATCAAAAGGACTGTCTACAAAAACACTTTCTCTCCTCATTCTCTTCTTAACCCCTTATGCCCTTACAATCTGGCTCCTGACTTTATCATTCCATCAAAACTATTTTCTCTAAAGTTACCATTGATCTCTTAGCTGCCAGATCCAACGGCCTTTTCTCAATCCTTATTTGTCTTTATCTCTGCAGCCTTTGACACTATTGATCACACTTTGTTGATACTCTCTTCCCCCTAGGTTTGCAGGACACCCTCCTCTTTCCTGGATCTTTCTGTCTGTCCATGCTTTTTCAGTCCACAGGCTGGACCCTCAGCTAGATCATACCTTCTGACCAAAGGTATCTGTCAAGATTCTTTCCTGCACCCTCTTTTTTCCTCCCTTTTCTTCTCTTGGTGATCCAAGGGTCTAATTAGATCTTTGGCTTTCAAGGATTTAATGATTTCAACATGCTGATTGTGAAACATTCCTCTCCTGATCGATGTCTCTCCTGACCTGTCAATCTCACAACTCTAACTAGATGTCCAGTAGACATCTTAAACTCAACCCATCCTAAACAGAGCTCATCGTCTTTCCCCCTCACTCCTGCCTGCCCCGCCTCTGCCTTTCCTACTCCCAGTCCCTCAGACTCACAATCTAAGGGTCACTCTGGATTCCTCACTATCTCTCACTCCCCGGGATCCAAGCTGTTGCCAAGGTCTATTGATCTCTCCTTGTAACATCTCTTGAATATGTGCCCTTCTCTCCTCTGGCATTGCCTCCCCCTCCTTATTGCTATGTACCCTCATCCCCTCATGCTTGCATTGTTGCAATAGCTGTAGGTGGAGGTGAGGTCTGCTTGCTTCCAGTACCTCTCCCTTCCAGTCCGTCTCCCATTCAGCCACCAAGATTTTCCTAAATCACAGATCTGACCATGTTAACCTCAACTCTCGTTTTCCCACTCAGTAAATTCCAGTGGCTCCTGATTAAATACAAAATGCTCTGTTTGGCATTCAAAGCTTTTCATAACCTAGTTCCTTTCTACCTTCCCGGTCTTCTTACACTTTATTCCCTGACATGACCCTGGCCTTCTGGCTCTTCCAAGAACAAGGCGCTGCATTTTTCAGCTCTGGGCATTTTCTCTGTCTGGTTCATGCCTGGAATGGTCTCTCTCTCCCTGATCCAAATACTGCCCTGGCATACATACACACACTTGCTTTGTGTATCTTTATGTTGTTTCCCCTCCCCTATTAGATTGTAGAGATTATCATTTGCTTCTTTTTATATCCCTAGTTCTTAGCACAGTGTCTGGCACATAGTAGGTACTTAATAAGTGCTTATTGATTTATATCCCCCTTTCACAGTTGGGAAAACTGAGGTAACCAAAAGTTAAGTGACTTGCCCAGGACTGATGGCTAGTAAGTTAATGAGGTCAGATTTGAATTCATTCAGGTCAGCTTTCCAGGTACTCTTCCACCCAAGAGCTTACTGATCTCTAATGTTTTTTCCTACCATTAAGATACTAGGATTCTATTATGGCGACAAGGCTTAGGGTTTGGAGGGAGGAGTCGAGTTGTCTAATAGTAACTTTCTTCTCTTCAGCAGTGAGATTTTTCCCTAGTGTCAGCCTCCCCGGGATTGTGTTTGTCCATCAAGGTCCAGCAAAGCCGTGACCACACCTGCACGGTGACATCTTCCCTCTGGGCCATGGTTATCTGAAGGTCTTTGGCTCAAACACGGCCCTTCCTATTGAACACTATAGGTTCCTAACCATTTTTTCTTCCTCCTCTCAGTCTTATTCTTAACCAGGATGAGTGACAGAAATTCAATGCTGACCACTTCATTATCCAATGACCTTGTCCCTCTGGCCTTCTGCCCCACTGGCTCTCCTGGGCAGTCTGCCCTACGTCACAAGTCCTTGTTAAAGGTCAGGACCTTCAAGCCATCAGTGCTGGGCATGTTGTTTTAATATATCGCCAGAGAAATCATGCCTGTCAGACCTTATTAAGCCCCTATTTATGGATTGTTCAACAATACCTAGAATGGAGACAAGCTGCTACCTTCGAAAAACAATCATTACTAGAATTAACTTAGTACAGAGTGAAGATTATATTCCACTAGTGAGTCCCTTTTAATATGTCTCTACACTCCCCACTAGGGCAGTTTTTGTCACTGAATTGAAGAAGTCCCCTTAAACAACAGTCACGTGAAGGAAGGAGGCTATGAAAGTGATATATCCCCTCTTGGAATCAGGCACAGAAATTAATGCCTTAATTTTTTGGGCTATATACTGGGCCAGTGCCATGGGTGCTCACAGTAAGTGAACTCAGTGCCCCCTTCTTGAAGGTATGGGTTCTGTTTATTCAAGATGGCCAAGAAGATTAAGCATATGTCTCTAGGGCTGTCCCCTTATCATCAACATTATCAGCACACAGGAAAGTCTGGGGACCTTTTGAGAAGCTGGGAAGCATCATGCCCCCTTTTATGCCCCACCTGAAATCCATCCCCAGAGGAGAAACTACAGAGATTTCTAGGCAATTGGGCTAGAGAATATATTACTGTGAAGTTGTGGCTGCAATGTTGCTGGTACAATGTTGTTCAGCTGGTACACGAGAGAGATAAGATGTCACCAAATTTCTCAGGGGTTTAATTGACAAGTATTTATTAAGCATCTTACTATGTGTCAGCACTGTGATGATCTCTGGGGAATTCAAATATGAGCCAAAAAAATAGAAAAGAAAAATGAAAGAAAAAAAGTCCTTGCCTTAAAAGGGCCTACATTCTTTCCCCTCCCCTCCAAGTTACATGTATCAATAATTTTTTTTTGATGTACATGCACATTCATTTAAAAAATATATTTCCTTTTGAATCATGTTGAGAGAGAAAAATCACAACAAAAGGGAAAAATCATGAGAGAGAGAGAAAAAAAAAGAAGAAAAAAAGTGAATGTAGCATGTGTTAATTTATATTCAGTCTTCCCAGTTCTTGCTCTATTTGCAGATGGCATTTTCCATCCAAAGTTTATTGGAATTGCTTTGGGTCACTGAACCACTGAAAAGAACTAAGTTTGTCATAGCTGATCATTGCACAAGCTTGCTGTTACTGTGTACAATGTATTCCTGGTTCTTCTTGTTTCTCTCAGCATCAGTTCATGTAAATCTTTACCTTAGGACTTTCTAAAATCAGCCTGTTCACATGTTTTAATAGAACGATAATATTCCATTGCATTTATACACCATAACTTATTCAGCCATTCCTCAGCTGATGGCAATCCACTCAGCTTCCAATTCTTTGCCACCACAAAAAGAGTTGCAAAAATGCAACTATATGCAAATACAAGTATCACTTTGGATGCACAGATCCTAATGTGTAACATGAAGGTATCTAAGTTTCCAGTTTTCAGCTGGTTCTTTAATCTGCACCAAGTCCAATTTACCTATGCAAATGTTTTCTTTTACTAAGAAATGAAAAAGTAAAGAACTCACCTTTCTGGTTCCCATAAAACTAGAGCCCGTCCAATTGTGCTGGAGCAGACTCCAGCTGGAGTAGACTATTGGATAATGTAAATTAGGCCTTCAAACCCTAAGGAAGAAGAGGAAAAAAATACCATTAGTAAGCAGGCACAGCGGAGTTTTGGCCAAGTGGCCAATAATTCATCGCTCCCTTCTCCTCCTTAGTCACTTTGCTAAAAGTCATTTTGGGAGAAGATCATTATGGAGGGTGAAGGGATGTTAAATTGCCTTCAGGTAGGCTAAAGTTATCAGCAACTAACATGGAGACCCATATGATTCTGAAATTTTGATACTGAGCTTTTCTAATCAACAGAAGTCTCTCTATGACAGAGACTTAACAGAAATGTTTTAAAAATGAAACTCAGTGCTGAGACAGACTTTAACCTTAGAAATTATATAATCTTTAGAAATTATAGCATTTTTTGAGTTGTCACTAATGGTTAGAAAAATGAAAACTAAAACAATTCTGAAGTACCACTTCCCACCTACCAGATTGGTTAATATGAAAGAAGAGGAAAATTAGAGATGTGGAAAAATAGGGGCACTAATGCATTGTTGGTGGAGTTGTGAACTAATCCAATCATTTAAAAGAGCAATTTGGAAGGGCTATAAAGTTGTGCATATATACTCTTTGACCCCGAAATACCACTACTAAGTCTATACTCAAAAGAGAGCAAAGAAAAAGGAGAAGGACCTAGATGTAAAAAATGATTTATAACAGCTCTTGGAAAAGAATTAGAAATTGAGGGGATGCCCATCAATTGGGGAATAGTGGAATAAGTTGTGGTATATAACTGTGATGGAATATTGTGCAATAAGAAATGATGAGTAGGGCGATTTCAGAAAAAAACTTAGAAAGACCAATATATGACCTGATACAGAGTGAAATGAGCAAAACCATTGTATCCAGTGATAGCAATATTGGACGATGATCAACTGCATATGATTTAACTAATCTCAGAAATACAATGACCCAAGGTAATTTTAAAGGACCTAGAGTGACAAATGCTATCTGCCTCCAGAGAAAGAATTTAAATAATCCGAATGTAGATTGAGCTATACTTTATTTTTACTTTTTTACTTTATTATTTCTGGTCTGCATTTTCTTTTTGCAACATGGCCAATATGGGAATGTTTTGCATGACTGCCTATATATAATCTATATTAAAGTGCTTGCCTTCTCAAGGAAGGGGGAGGGAAGGGAGAGAAAGACTCTGGAACTCAAAATTTAAAAAGAATTATTTCTATGTAATTGAGGAGAAAAAAAGAAATTACTGGGCTGAATTCTTAACAGCCAAAGTGCTGGTAGGCTGAGAATGTACCAAACTCAAAGTCAACAAGTTAATTTTCCTGCTGATTAAAGCCGGTAAAGTATATTTTACCCCCCTAGGCAATGGTATTTTTTTTTTTTTACCTGTCCATCCTACGAAAAAGAATTCAAACAGTGTTAACTACTGAACACTTCTCCCGCTCTCTTTCTCTTTCCCTCGGTAGCTGTGGTGAATTTGCTGCCTTGTTGCAGCCCTGAACCTATCCATCAAGTCTAAAGGAAGAGAGAGTTAGAAAGGCAAACATTATCTGTGATCAATATCTTTACAAATCCAAAGGAAACCCCAGCTCCCGAAGGGTTAAGCCTGGGAAGGAAAAGCCATCAGACTGTTTAGTGAGCTAATGTTTTTATTGATGGGGGAAGGCCTTTAAGTCCTCAACAGGAAAAGTGGGGAAAGTAGCAGATTGGCTGGAGAGAAGGAAGGGAAGAAGAAAAGCGGAGAATTTGTGATTTTGCAAGAAACTGATTTTCTTGACCGATTCTCTCTGTCCCACCGTCCGCCTGCCATTTTAACTCCTTGTATCATTAATCTAGCGAAAGTATGAGGGCATCCAGAACTTAAAATAATTCCAGACAGTCCTGGTCCTTTCTCTCCCCATCCTCCCCCGCCCTCCCCCCGATGTAATTCACATCTTCCTCTAACAACCTGGCTATAATGCACATCTCCAGCTAATGCCCACAGTGAAGTGCACATCTTAATTTAACAACTATGGGATAAAGCACATCTCCAGCTAATATCCCTAGTATAATACATATTTCAGCCTAACTACCCTGACATAACACTTCAATCTAATTCCCCCCGCTATAAAGTACATTGCAATCTAACACCCTCATATAATGCACATTTCAGACTATTATTTTGTATTTTGGAGGCTGTATTTTGATATGTGTTTTCCATTAAGGAGCAGAGATGTCTGGGGACCGCCGCCATCCCCCGTGGTAAAAGCTCCGACCCAAAGTCGGCTCCTGCCCAGACCTCGGCTGCCCCGGCCCCGATGGATGGGCCCCCAAACCGTCCCTTCTCAAGGCCTGGGTCCCACTGGGATTTGTTTCTGAGCCCCAGGCCTTAAGCCTCCTGGTGGGAGCGGGGCCGGCCCCCGGCCCGGCTCTGTCACTCAGCAGGACGAGCGGTCCTGCTGGACCTTCTCTGGGACCACCGGACGTCACCGGACCGCCTTCAACGGTCAGGGGGTCTGTCTGAGGTCAATGCCAGGGTCAGGGGTCAGGGTGTAGCTGCTCGCTAATAGAGTGAGCTAACATTGTCGCCAAATTGCTGGCATAAAAAGACAATGCCCACCTCCTGCTGTCGGCCTTACCCTGGGGGAGGGGGTATTGGCTTTATTGGAAACCTGCCACTCTCAGAGGTGATGGAAGGAGCTGATAGCAGCGAAAGGCCATTTGATGGCTGCTGGGGAGCCGGGGCAGTGCTTGGTGACCATCGGAAAGGCCGGGCCTTCCCCGAGCCGGCGGCAGCTTCTGTTGATGGCCGGCTTTTCCTCACTTGATGAATCTCTCTCGAGCTTTGGGGGCAGCTGGGACATTGTTCAGTCCTAGTCATGGGCCTCTGGCTTGACAGCCTGCTGGCTCCTGGACAGCGCTTCCCTTTGGCCCAGACATTACAGGAGTCGCTCTCACTGACTTGGAGAATGCTTCCATCTCTTATCTGCTGGATACCTGTGTCCCGCTGGCAGTGGAGAGGAGGGTGGGAAAATGAGCTGAAAGGAGGCGTGAGGGGATGAATGGTCTTCCTTGGTGACCCTTTGGTTTTGGCGTCCAAGACCAAGGAGCAGAGCCTAGGTTTGAATAGGGTCCAAGAACTAGAGTTTTTCTTTTCCTTCCTTCCTTCTATCCTTCCTTCCTTCCTTCCTTCCTTCCTTCCTTCCTTCCTTCCTTCCTTCCTTCCTTCCTTCCTTCCTTCCTTCCTTCTTTCCTTCCTTCCTTTCTTCTTTCCTTCCTTCTTTCCTTCCTTCCTTTGTCTTTCTGTTTTTTTCCCTGAAAAACTCCTTTTATCAATACAGGGAGCTCCCTGGCAAGGAACTTCCTTCAGTGCTGAATGATACCTTCTTTGCAAGTTATCCCTTAGCTAGAATAATCAGGAGGCGCTAAGAAGAGAACTGACCTGTCCAGGGTCACACAGCCTGGATGTAGCTGGGCTAGAACCTGGGTTTTCCCTGTTCTGAGATCAGCTCTCTCTCCACTGATGTCTCTCTTCTACTCATACTTGTAAGTGACCTCACGACTGTGCATAAGGAATCAAGAGCAAAATGGAGCTCAGCATAGAGATGCAGGCAGGGAAGGGAACTTAGAAGAAATAAAAATACTATAGAAAAACAAGATGGAGATTGACTGAAGGGGTGAGGGAGAGAGAGAAAGACTTAGGGTCTTGGAGGATCACCAGCTCAAACTGAGTCCAAATATGCCATTGTTAGAAATGGGGTATTAGAACAGTCGAGTGGGAGAATAACCTGTGGATGCTACAAGTTAATGCTTTCTTTGTGTTCATTGTGCTCTAAGAGATTCTTACAGGAAGAGGAGGGTTTGGTCCTGGGGTTTCCAACTCGATGTAAAGAACGTGGAGAGGATTTAGAGGGAAAGGAGCGAGAAGTATAAAACGCACGAGAATTATTTCACCTGGGAAGAGAATGAAGGGCAGCTTAATAAAGACCTTCAAGTGGATGAAGAGGCTATACACAGTGACAGGCCGAGTGGAGTAGGCTGATCGCAGGGACTCTCCGAAGATGAGGATCATTAAATATGGGCTGTGAGCGTGAGAAGGTGAGCGCTTTTAATTTTCTATAAGAACAAATCAAACAACTCTTTGTTTGGAACAATTGAGGCAAAAATTCCCAGACAACAACAACTCTTGGGTCAGAGGGGTGGACTAGATAACCCTTCAAATTTTACGTGCTTAAATATAAAGACACCCCTTAAGAGCGCAGAGAAGACTGTATGGTTCAGATTTTGTGGCTCTCCGTACATTCTCTCCACGTTGTTAACTTGGGTCCTGATCACGGGGGATTTCTGTGGATGTCACTATGGCTAAGGAGATCAGTACAATCACTGAAGGTTCCTCCTTCCCCACCAGCTTCATACCCAGTCTGTTCTTCAAGTGATGCTATCTCTGCAGTGTTTTTGGTTATGGTGTTTCCCTTGAGTCAGCAGAGTTCTGCTCAAAATAGTTTACTTCATCTTTTTCTCTTTCACAATGAATTTTTCAGCTTTTAGTATGTTCATGTGGCAAGAGTGAGGGGCAGCCGGGAACCAGTCTGGGCATCCCTGAGACGTGGAGCCAGTGAGAAGGCCACCAGATGTTGGGAAGACCCTCCCGTAGTGAACTTATGGTTACAAATGTATGCTAATTGCACAGGATGGGCAAACGGACTTAAATATGCCCAATTAATAAGATCATAGACCTGTTGGCATATGTAAATATGGCTTCAGTATGACAGGGTAATTATAGTTAGTCTTACTCCCCCATTTGTTTTTAATCAGAGAAGTTATCTTATTGGCAAACGTAAAAGAAACAATCTTTGATAACAACATGATGTGTAGGGAGTTTTCTCATTTATTGCTAATACCTACTTTCTGCTCGTTATTTTATTTATTCTGTATGTAGCATGTTTGTACAGAGTTGTTTGCGTGTGGTCTCCCTCATTAGACTATTTAAAAAAACCAACTTTTCATTGTTTCTCTTGTGTTTAGGAGAGTGCATTGATGAGATCTTTCCCATAGCTGAAGATGACAATAATCATAAGTTCAAGTCTCATTATCATATACAAGTTGGACACATCCAATGACTTTAAGTCCTAATATAGTGTTCCAAAGTCATAGTGTAGTTTTAAACACAGTGACTTTTGGGACATCTCACATATTTGGTGATAATAAAATAGTTTAGTTTAAATGTGAAATAGTTCATATTTATAGAGCACTTCATGGTTCACAAAGTATTTCTTGACAACTCTGCAAGGAATATGTATAAGGAATATTCTCATTTTCTTGAGCTTCAGAGAAACTATAATTCTTTTTCACAGTCATATGCATTGAAAATGACAAAGATGACTCAGATCCAGCGCTGCTGACCCTAAATCCAAAACTCTTTTGATTCTACTACATCACCTTTTCAACTGACCTATTTTGCCAAATGGCCCTTTTGTTTTCCTGACAGTTTCATAATTTCTTATTCTTAAGAATATCATTTTAGAATTTTCTTCCAAAGCAGTAGAAGCCAGACTAGCTTCTACTGCTTTGGAAGCAAATTCTAAAATGATATTCTCAAGAATAATAATTCTCAAGACCAATAATGGGGTCTAATAATTCCCTGTACTAACTAGAATTCCTTAGGTTTGTGAATTATCATCAGGAAATAGGAGAATGGGAAAAGCCACAAACGTTTTAGGCAGATGCTTGGGCCAATACTTCTTCATACATTCACCTCCAATGATGAGTTCAGGTCACATCAGACTTAGAGGCAGAGGCCAGACTAATTAATAATAATTATAACTGGCAACTAGATGGCAAAGTGGAGGCATCTAGGTGGCACAGGGGATAGAACACTGGACCTGGAATAGGGAAGACCCGAGTTAAAATTCTGCCTCAGACGATCTACTGTGGCCCTTGGCAAGAAGTCACTTAACCTCTCTTTGCCTCAGTTTCCCAAACTGCAAAATAGGACTAAAGGTCCTCACAGGGTTTTTGTGAGGATCAAATGAGATAATATCTGTAAAGCACTAAGCACAGTGTCTAGCACATAGTAGGTACTTAATGAATGCTTATCCCTTTCCTCTTCCCTTCTAAGATACCATGAGGGTCAATATAAAAGAGGGCTGAGGTAGTACAGTGGAAATTGTGCTGATTTTGGATTTGGGGACTTGGATTCAAATCTTGCCTCTGATACTAATTATCTATATGACTTTGGGTAAAGTAACTTGGCTTTCCTGAGCAAGCCTCAGTTTCCTTATCTAAAAAATGATTTGGGGCTGTTAGACTGTTGAGGTTCCTTCTAGTTTTAGAGTGATAATCCTATGATCCAAAAGAGGCAATATTGATAAAATCCTCAACACAGTGCCTGATATAGAGCAGGCATTTAATAGATGCTTATTCTCTTTTGCCCATTGAACATTGATCCTTATATTTTCTTGAATATAACTAGTATATATAACAGATATAAGAATCTAACAACTATAGGCTCTGCACATGAAGAATTTATAATTAAGCTTAGTGCAGATATGTAGAAACAGAAAAAGTTTTAAGAAAATTTATACATTCATTTATAAATGACTAAATTTTTTTTTTGCATCTGTCTTTCTATCTCATCTAGACTATGAAGCATCACAGTCATGCACAGGCTGATCCCACTACTGACTTGTTCCATTTCTGATCTGGATCAGTTTTCTCTTCGCTTCAGCAGCTTGATGGTCCCCCTGCTCTAGAGGTCCATCATATTCGTATTGGACTTAGTGTGAATATCCAGTCATCCTTAGCAGTAAATGATCCATTAACCTCAGTCTTCCCAGAAGTAGGTATAATAGTTGTGCACCTTGCTTAGCTTATAAATAAGTATTAATTAAATCAGTATGATGCAGAGTATATTGTGTTGATGGTCACAGAATAAAGGATAATTAGAATGGGGTTGATTAAGGAAAGCTTAGAGTTGGAAAGTTTAATTCAGGTTTTGTGGCAAGGAAATGGTGACTGAAATTAAAAGAAGAAGACATTCCGGGGGAAACAGAAAAGCAAAAATATTATTTGTGGGGATTGGTGAACAAACTTATTTAACCTTGAAGAGAGTTTGATATTCAACTTTTATATTGAATATATGTAATTCTTTAAAACATATTTCCATATTTGTCATGTTGTGCAAGAAAAATCAGACCAAAAAGGGGAAAAAACTGTGAGAAAAAAACAAACAAATAAACAAAAATGTGAAGAAATGATGCTTCGATCTGTATGTATTCAGTCTCCATAGTTGTCTTTCTGGCTATAGATGGCATTCTCCATCCCAAGTCTAAAGGAATTTCTTTGAATCATCGCTTTGTTGAGAAGAGTCAAGTTGTTAACATTTAATATCGACCTTAAAAGATGTCTAGGATATACAGAGAACTAGGATTGTAAAGAAACTTTGTTAGGCTCTGGAGAAGATACAGATGAAATAAGTTTCTTGTTCTCGTGGCACCCACAATCTAGTAGATGGACATCCAATAGTCTAGTATAAAACCACACCCAGGTAAATAAAAAAGGAGAAAGGCAAGCGTGATAGCCCATATGAAAGAGGAAGAATCATTACTGACTGGGAGTGGAGGAAGATGGATGGGAGAAAGCAACATAGAGGAGATAACAGTTGACCTGGACCTTAAAGCACAGATAGGATTTCAACAGGCAGAGAGAAGGGAGAGTATATGTGCAGGTTAAGTGTAGGTGAGGACTTGGAGATAGGATGATACCAGATAGAAGAGAAGCATTAAAAAGACAAGTACAGAAAATGGAAACAAGTTGTGTGTAAGGCAAGGGGGAGATCAAGGAAGGGATAGGATTGCTATTTGGGATAGACGGAATGAAGATAATGGATGATGGAGAAAAAGATAGAACTATTCAACTCTCACATTGCTTCTCTTTTCTCAAAAGAAGAAAAAAAGAAGAAAAGAAGAAAGAAGAGGAATCTTAAGAGTGAGGAAGGATCCCAAGAAACTATTTTAATGACCTAGAAAAAATAACAAAAAAATTTATCTGGAAGAGTGGAGAAGGAGAGAATAAAAATGCTTAGTAGGAGGTTGAAATTCAAGAAGTGCAAAGATAATAATAGAGCATATAGGTGATTCAATTCATTCACCTTACCTGCCCCAGGTAAACTACATTCTAGAAAGTTGAAAGAATTGATATACAAGATTGATGAATTGCTTTTGCTATGCTTTAAAAAATTTTGAAGATAAGTGGACATGACTTTGATTTCTGATACAATTTTAAATGTATTTATTAAATCATGATAAATGAGCCTTTAAAAGGAAGTGATTGTTAAAAGCCAGTATGGCTACTTTAAAGCACACATCATACCAATCTCCTTTCCAATGTTTTTGTCCGGCTTATTGAATTGGTGAAACAAGGAAATGCTCTAGACTAAGTATCCTTGGGTTTCAGTAAGGCATTTGGCTCGGGGACAAGATGGAGAGTTGAGGGCTAGGTGATGGGGCCGTCTGACATAGTGAGAACTGGCTGAATGGCTGGTTCTCCTAAAGAGCAATGGAATGTGAACCTGGGGAGGAATCTCCGGTTGAGTGCTGTGGGGAACAATTGTTGACTTAATTCTGTTCCATCTTTGTATTAAATGCTTTGATGAAGTTATATATGGCTTGATAATAAAATTTATAAGTGATACAAAGCTGGTAGGGATGGCTAATATGCTAGACAAGAGAGTCGAGATCCAGACAGACTCAATAAGCTAGGAACAATTGGCTGAATCAAACATACTAACGTCTAATAGGGAGACAAATGTAAAGCCTTGGATTTAGGTTAAAACACATTCTTGCAAGAGTGAGGGATTAGAACAGCATGGCTAGATAACAGTTGGTGTGAGAAAGCTCTAAGAGTGTTAATAGGCCTCAAGCTTAAGAAGAATCAGTGGGCAGATATGGCAGCCAATAAAGGCAATGGGATCTTCGGCTCTAAGAATCAAGAGGCAAAGTGTCAAGAACGTGGGCCAGTGTTGCCTCCTCTGCTCGGGGTCCCGTGGGCAGTTCTTGCTGTGTTCCCCTTTCGGAGGCACTGGGAAACAAGTGTGTCTGCAGGAGAGGGAGCAAGAGGGTGAGAAAGCAGAAAACCACCCGACAGAAAAGTAAGTGTCTGTGGAAGCAAGTGGAGGTATTTCTTTGGGAAAAGACCCAGGTAGGGACTTGTACTCGAGGACTTTACATGGAAGAGGGATAGTTTTTTCAATTCCATTCTAGGCGGCGAACTTAAGAGCAATGGGTAGAAATTAGGTAGATTTCAGTTCTACGTACAGAAAAAATTCCAAATACAGACCATGTCCCCCAGTAGTGGGCCGCCTGTTACTAGAGGTCTGTAAGGAGAACATGTCCCTGTTTACTGGGGTTAGTGGGGAGGAACAACTAGCCAAAGACCTCTGAAGCCTTCTCAGTTTCTAGGATTCAATGGTTCTTTAGATTATCATCTTTAATATGAAGGATCAAGAAAGGCAAGGGAAATTCTAGGTGTGATTCAAAGGCCCCGGTGTGTAAGGTCAGTGCTAAGGATCCGGCCAATTGTGGAAAACCCAGAATCGCATGAACCTTACTCTACAAAGTGATCCCGAAAACCGTTCACTCTCCTAGGGTTTCTCTAAATGAGGCAGGCCCTGGGGTAGAACCACAAGGAGCCATTTACTGGGATGCACCGATCTTCCTGCAGGCCTAGGAGGAAATGTAGACCCACTCTCAAGTATCATCAACTCTGCTTCTAGACCAGCTCCACCTTCATTACTGGGGGAAAAGACATGACCTGGTGATTGAGTGACAGCCCCTGTCTCCTCAGCTGCCACAGCACTGAACACTAGGAAAAGGATGTTCTCACCAGCAAAATTCTTAGCTCTTTCAAAAAGGTTCAGTGTCAGAAAGTTGTGGTTTTATCAGGGGAAATGACAGTAAAGAAGATACATTACCATCTACACCATGCATGGGACCTTTTCATCTGACTTGTAGCTGAAACTTCTGTGTATTGCCTCTTTTTCTTCCTCCTTTCCTCCTTTCCTCCCTCTCTCCCTCTCTCTCTCCTTTCCTCCCTCCCTCCCTCCTTTCCTTCCTTCCTTCCTCTCTCCCTCCTTTCTTCCTTCCTTCCTCTCTCCCTCCTTTCCTTCCTTCCTTCTTCTCTTCCTCCTTCCTTCCTTCCTTTCCTTTCCTTTCCTTTCCTTTCCTTTCCTTTCCTTTCCTTTCCTTTCCTTTCCTTTCCTTTCCTTTCCTTTCCTTTCCTTTCCTTTCCTTTCCTTTCCTTTCCTTTCCTTTCCTTTCCTTTCCTTTCCTTTCCTTTCCTTTCCTTCCTTCCTTCCTTCCTTCTTTCCTTTCCTTTCCTTTCCTTTCCTTTCCTTCCTTCCTTCCCTCCTTTCCTTCCTTCCCTCCTTCTTTCCTTCCCTCCTTCCTCTTTCTCTTCCTCCTTCTCTTCCTTCCTTCTTTCCTTCCTTCCTTCCTTCCTTCCTTCCTTCCTTCCTTCCTTCCTTCCTTCCTTCCTTCCTTCCTTCCTTCCTTCCTTCCTTCCTTCCTTCCTTTCCCTCCCTCTCTCCTTCTGCTCTCTGAGATAAATGACACACAAGTTGTCTGCGTTCTTCATTGCATTCTGTCTGTTACTGAGAAGATCATGCTTCTTACTAAGGATGCTAGCTTAAAGAAATGTGTGGAGTGATACATGCTGGACAGAAAGCCGTCCCTCCCTCCAAATGAAGTTTTCTCTTGCATTTACCAGGGAGAGAATTAAGCAATTGTCAACATCTCTCAAGTAAACGATGACTTCCTCTGTCATACCTCAAGACCCCGGGTTTCATGCAGCGCTAGTCAGTTCTAACAACTGAGTCTAACACAAAGCTATCCGCCATCTTGGCCTTCCTCTCCCGTCCCTCCCCATCACCCCATTGCAAATTTTGCATATTCAAGTATCTTCTCCTATTTCTAACTGTCAGAGATGGTGACAGTTCTAGGATTTTTCTTGCATTATCAAGAGAGATTATTTTTAACCCAAATTATTTTGCATTGTAAATGTTTAAATCCACATTAAGACCAGATTAATTCAGGAAGCTGCCCAAAGGATATTTGCTGGGAGAAAATAATAACAAATGACATGATCACATCCCATCTCAAAGTATATTTAAAAAATGGAAAGTGGAGGGTTAAGCAATTCTGGAAGGACGGCTTCTCCCCAGGTAAATTCCCTCTCCTGAACGCAACATTTGTGTCCAAACAAGACCCCGGTGCTTCCTCACCCCCCACCCCACTCCTACCCCCACCCCCTGGAATTAATAATGCAGATAAGTCTGAAATAAAGCAGGATTAGTGTTAACGGAATCTTGGGGTTTAGTATGCTATAAGAAAATGAAAAGAGAAAAACAAATCTGTTGCTTTAACAGCCTGGGCTAATGGGTGAGGGGAGATGCCGGGGTGGGGGGAGAGGGGGGTGCAGTATTATAAAGAACTGAGGGCCAGCTGAGCTGGGTAATCAAAGAGCTTCTAATCACCGCAGCTCTGGGGCTGTGTTCAAAGGGGCTTGCCTGACCACAGGCTGTGCAAGGTCACAAGTGAAATGCAGATGCGGAGGAGGGGGAGGGGTGTCGGAGATTTTTGGACAGCTTGGCTCTCAGGCTTTGTTAGGGGGAGCCTGGGCCCGGCGCGAGGTTTTTGCATCTAATCAAGGGTTAGAGTCGGAGGGATTTAGGGTTAGGGTCAGAGCCGGCACCCGCTCAGTTCCCCAGACACCCACCGATGGGAGCCGGCCGCCTCCGGCCGCGCTCTCTGGATTTGGGCATCCCCAGTTTACAACCCAATCTGGATTATTGGATGTTCCCCACTCCGTGTCATTGAGGGTGGCCCCCATTATTCTCACCTGACTCTCCTAAGTTACAGATAAAGATCGCAAATGATGGGAAGCAGTTTTTAAAAAAAAATAGTCTTCTCTTTTTTAGAGTGATTTTGATTCAATTTCTCTTTATTCTTTGCCTTCTCTCAAGAAAGCATTAATTTTACTAGGGGAAATCAATTAATCAATCAACAAGTATTTATTAAATGCCTAACATGTGTCACTGAGATCTTAGTCTCTGGGGATACAAAGGCAAAAATAAAACAATCCTGCCCGTGAGGAACTCATGTGTACTTTTTGAATGAGTGAAAAAATGAGTCTTACTCTGTGTCAGGCACTGAGCTAAGCTTTGAAAATACAAAAAAAAAAAAAAAAAGCAAGACAGATTCTACTCTCAAACTTACCTTATTCTTCCCTCATGTTTTAAATTTTATTTTTTTATTCTGAATTGAGCAGCAAAAAGAACATTTATATATATTTACATGTATCTGTAAAAAAACAAACAGAAAAAAGATTTCATATGAAAATGTGAATGTCTATTATGGATTTTTTTTAAGCTTGAATTTAATTCCAAATGTTACTTTCAAGGCTGTCCACTGTATTTCCTTTTGAAATTGATTTAATTCTCTTCAGTATATTTTAAAACATGCTTCAGTGATTCTTTTTTCTTTCATTTCTTCTTCCTTTTTTGGCCAACCTCCCCTCTAACTTTCCTCTCCCACCAATAAAAAGATAGTCATAATCCTTGTAATAACAAACTCATCCATATACTTGCCATACCCCAAATGTATGCTCAATACTGTTCTTGAGTCTATCACTTTTCTGTCAGAAATTGGATAGTATGCTTTTTTTTCTTTTAATGAATTCTAATCAGGTTGATCACTGTATTCATTAGAGCTCTTGAATCTTTCCAATATTTTCTTTATATCAATATTTCTATGTATATATTTCTCCTAAGTCCTTATTACTTCACTCTAAATAAATTCATGTGGGTCCTCCCAGGTTTCTCTGAAACCATTTCTTTTTAAATTTCTTACAATAAAATGCAATTTCTTTTACATTCATATGTCATAATTTGTTTAAAAATCCCCAAATAGATGGGCATCTCTTTTGTTTCTAGTTCCTTGTATGATATAATCTTTTATATTCAAGTCATATTTCCATTTGGAACTATGAATATTTTTGTACAAGTAGATCTCTCTTCTTCCACTTTCTTTGATTTATTTTTGGTATGTTGGTCCAGGAATGGTATTGCAAAGGCTAAGGATATATACAGTTTAGTGACTGTTTGGGTATAGTTACAAATTACTTTCCAAAATAATTTTTACCAATTCATAGCTTCACACAAGGCACTTTTCTTTCCTTTATAATATTTGCTGAGATAGAACCCGAGCTTTGCTTTATTGTGTATTTCTCTAATCATTTCTGACTTGAAATTTTTTTTTCTGTTGATTATTTGCATTTTTTCCTTTGAAAACTATTTCTTCACACTGTTTGACCTTTTGGTTTTTGGGGTATAGCTTTCATTCTTACATATTTGAATTTAATTTTATATATAGCTTGGATATTAAACTTTTATCATAGAAGTTTGCTGCACAGATTTATTCTGAGTTGTTTATTGTCTTTATTATGTTAACTGTGTTTGATTGTGCAAAAACTTCAATTTTATAGAATTAAAATTTTCACTTATTTCTTATGATCTTCTATAACCCTTGTCTATTCATGAACTTTTGCTCTATCCATAGTTTTGAAAAGTATTTCTTTTTTTGCTACTTGAATTTGTTCTTTTATTTTTAGGTTATGTATCCATTTGGCATTTATTTGGGAATATGATGTGATATTTTGGTCTATTTTTAAAATTGTGCTAGATTGCTTTCCCGTTTTCCACTGGTTTTTTATTTGAATAATGAATTCTTACTTCTATGTTTGTGATTATTAGTTTTGTCATTATGTAGCTATGTTCATTTTCTTTCTCTTTTATTTGTGATCTGTTCCAATGATTAATTTTTCTATTTTTTTCTTTTAGTAAGCGCCAAGTAGTTTTGATGTTCTTCATTATAGTTTAAGATCTGGTCCCTGTTCTTCCCATTCCCCCCCGCCCATTATTTCCCTTGAGAATCTTTTTTTTCCTCCAGATGGATTTTGTTATTGTTTTTTTTCAGCTCTACAAAGAAATCTTTTAATAGTTTTCTTGGGATGATACTGAGTAAATAATTTCACTTAGGTAGTATTTTAATTTTTGTTTTACTAGCATGACCCAATTCTGAGCAATTAATAGCTTTTCACTTATTCAGGTCTGATTTTCTTCTGTGCAGTATTTAAAAACTTTTTTATTCAGGAAGTTTTTTTATATGTATCTTGATAGGTGAACTTCTATATATTTCATACATCCTATAATTATCCTGAATGACATTTCTCTTTATCTTCCTGTTGAATTTTGTTGGCAATATAGTGAAAGGATGACAATTTATATGTTTTTTAAATTTAACATCCTATTATGTAGCTGAGGTTATTATTTGTTGTTTAAAAATATTTCTTATTTTTAATATTCTAAAATTTTTTAAAATTTCAAATTATATCTCCCATTCCTCTTTTACTCACTGAGAAGGTAAATAATATACAAATTGTACATTTGAAAGCATGTCAAACATTTCCATATTAGTCATGTCACAAAACAAAAGGCAAAAATAAAGTAAGGATAATATACTTCAATTTCCACTCAGAATTCATCAGTTCTCTCTCTGGAGGAGGTTAGCATTTTTTAACAAATCTTTTGGAATTGTCCCAGATCATTGTATTGAACATAGAAGCTAAGGATTTCACAATTGTTCATCATTGCAATATGCTGATACTATGTACAATGATCTCTTGATTCTGTTCACTTCATTTAGCATTTAGATCTTAGGTTTTCCTGAAACTATTCTTCCCCTCCCCATCATTTCTTATAGAATGATAGTACTCAATCACTATCATATGTCACAACTTGTTCAGTTATTCCCCAAATGATGGACAAATCCTCAATTTCTGATTCTTTGCTACCACAAAAAGAACTGACAAATACTTTTGTGCACTTTAGTCATTTTCCTTTTCCTTTTATTTCTTTAGGGTATCTGATTTTATAACTCTTTAGGAATAGTTCCAAATTGCTCCCTAGAATGGTTAGATCAGTTTATAACTTCATCAACAATTCATTATTGTGTCTATTTTCACTCATCCCTTCCAGTATTTGTTATTTCTGATATATGTGAGGTGGTACTTCTGGGTTGTTGTAATTTGCATTTCTCTAATCAATAGTCATTGAGAGCGTTTTTTAATATGGCTATAGATAGCATCAATTTCTTCTTCTGAAGGCTTCCTGTTTATATTCCTTGATAATTTGTCAGTTGTGGAATGGCTCTTATTTTTTTTTAATTTTTATAAATTTAACTCAGTTCCCTATAGAAGTATCAAAGAAACTTGCTTTACAATTTTTTTATATTATTTCATTGTCTATGGAACCTTATATTAAAATGTAGTTTTCCTGGTTATCTCTTTTAATAAGGTTTATTTTTGTCTGAGATTATATCTGCCTTTTTTTTTTTACTTCCACTGAAATATAATAGATTCTGCTCTATCTCCTTATTTAAACTCCGTACATTTCTTTCTGTTTCAAGTGTGTCTCTTGTAAACCACCTACTGTCTCATTCAGGTTTCTAATCCAATTTGCTATTTGCTTTTGTTTTAGGGTGAGCTTACTGCATTTATATTTACAGTTATGATTGCTTTATATTCCTCCATCCTATTTTTAAAATTCATTCTACTTTCTTTTTTATCCTGCCCCTCCTCAAACTTTTACATCTGACCACTCTCTTGTTTAATTTGTCCTTCCTTTCATCATCATCATTTTTCTCTTATCCTTTCCCCCACCTATTTCTCTGTTTGGTAAGTTAAATTTCTATATCCAAATGTGTGTGTGTGTGTATATACATATATACACATGCATACATGTGTGTATGTATATATACATATGTATATATCTCTCTTTGAACTAATTCTGATGCAATTATTGCCCTCGTCCATGTCCTCTCTATTGTAAAAGCTCTTTTGTTTGCACCTGTTTTATGTCAGATAATTTTCCCTATTATATCTCTACCTTTCCTCTTCTCCCAGTGAATTCCTCTTTCTCACCTCTTCATTTTTAAAAATCTTAACATAATTGAATAAAACTCATGCATTCTTTTTGTAGTCTGCTCCTAACTGCCCTAATGATAAAGTTCTTAGGAATTACATGGATCATATTACCATTTAGATTTCAGTTTAACTCTATTGAATTCTTAAGGATTACTCTTTCATGTTTACTTTTTTAGGCTTCTCTAGTCAAATTTGTCTCAAAAATAGTCTCTGTCAAATTTTCTCTTCAGTTCTGACCTTTTCATCAGGAATGCTTGGAAGTCCTCTATTTTATTAAATTTTTCCCCCCTAAAGGATTATACTCAGTTTTGCTGGATTTGTGACTTTTGGTTGTAATTGTAGCTCCTTTGTCTTCTGGAATATCATATTCCACACCCTCTGCTTCTTTAACAAAGAAGCTGCTAAATCTTGTGAGATCCTGACTGGGGTTCTATGATATTTGAATGGTTTCTTTCAAGTTGCTTGAAATATTTTCTCTTTGACACAGGAGCTCTGGAATTTGGCTATAATATTCTTGGGAATTTTCATTTGGGATATCTTTTAGGAGACATTAAATAGATTGTTTTAATTTCTATTTTACCCTCTGCTTCTAGGACATCAGCGTAGTTTTTCTTGACAATTTCTTGAAATATGATACTTTCTTTTGATCATGACTGAGGAGTTCAGAAGTTCTTAAATTATCTTTTATTGATTTATTTTCCAGGTCAGTTGTTTTTCCAATGGGATAGTACACATTTTCATCTAATTTTTTTTTTCATGATTTTGACTTTTTTTGTCTTATTGCTTCTTGATGTCTCATGGAGTTATTTGCTTCCAAGTGCCCAATTCTAATTTTTAAAGGAATTATTTTCTTCAGTGAACTTTTGTACCTATTTTTTCATTTGGTCAATTATGCTTTTCAAGGAGTTCTTCAGTCAGTTGTTATGCTTCTATTACCATAAGATCAATTCAGTTTTTTAAGGTGTTATTTTCTCCAGTATTTTTTGGTATCTAATTCTTTTTTTCCATAATTGTCTTGTATCACTCTTCTTTCTTTCCCCAATTTTTTCCTTTACCACTCTTAGCACCTTTTAAACTTTCCCAGGAATTATTGTTGGGGTTATATTTAATTAGTATTTTTCTTAAAGACTTTGCTTATAACTGTTTTCATATTGTTGTCTTCTTCTGGGTTTGTGTTTTGGTTTTCCCTGCTACTGTATTATCTTTTTATGAGTCATGTTTTTTTTTCCTTCTTTTCTTTGCTCATTTTTTCCAACCTATTTCTTGACTTGGAACTTGATATCAAAAATTGAACTCTGCTCACTTGGGTATATGGGACTGTCTCAAACTTCAGGCTTTTTCATGCTGCTGTTTGCAGAATTAGTTCTGGGGAGCTACAGGTTTTTGACATATGCAAAGTGGTATGATCTGGGGAGGGCTATGGTTACTACTTTGCTGATCTGAGTTCTGGTATTTATTCAGGAAGGGTCCCAGCTCCTATAGACCCCAAAACTGTTACCCGGAGACCCTGCTCCCTTGTTACTGAATACAAGTGCTCCTCTTCCCAGTGGAATTGCCACCCAGAGCTGTGTAGATGGGAAGCAGAGTTGCCAGTTAGTGCCAGCTATCCCTTACGCTAGCAAAAGGTCTCCTGTAATCTCTTTCTTTGACCCCTTTGTTGTCTCCAAACTGAGAGCTCCTGAAACTTGTGCTGTTGCTGTCAAAGGTGCCTACAAGACCTGCTGCTGGTATGTTCTCCAAATATATTCTGGCTGGTCTCCTACAGACTTAAGTTGTTATTGGGCTGGAAAAATGCCTCACTCCCAACCTTTTGTTGGTTTGGCTGTTCTAAAATTTCAACAGGAGGCACTATTCTCAAGTTGTTTAGAAGGGAATATTGAAAGAGTTCAGCTGGGTTCCTGTTTTGACCATCTTGGCTCAATCTCCTTATGATTTATTTCAATTAATTTTTAGTCGACCTTCTTGGGGGCCTCTGTGTGGATCGTCATATCATCTGGACAAAGTGATAGTTTTGGTTCTTCCTTATGTTTGTTCAATAAATTTCTTTTTCCTTGTCTTTTTGTTATACCTAACATCTCTAATGCTATATTAAATAAATAATGATAATGGATAATTTTGCTTTACACTTGCTGATTTTTGGTTTTAGATAGATGCTGTTTATCACATTAGGAAAAGCTCCATTTATTCCTATACTTTTTTGATTGTTTTATAAAAGAAATGGATGTTGCATTTTTTAAAACCAATTTATATATATATATTTTTTTTTCTTATTGATTTGTTCTAATATGTTTATAGTTTTCCTAATATTTAGACAATCACATATGCCTGGTATTAATCCTGTAAGATTGTGTAACACAATGCACAATCTTTTTGATGTATTAATGTAGCCTCTTTGTTAATATTTTATTTATTTTCTTTCAAGATTCATTAGGGTTACTGGTATGATTTTCTTTCTCTGGTTTTTCTCTCCCAAGTTTTTAATAATGTACTGTGTCATAGAAGGAATTTGATAAGACCACTTTTTCCTGTTTTCAATTCATCTACATTTGAAAAGGGCTTCACTCAGTTTCTCCACAATTAAGATTTTTCTTCTCAGTTATTGGGTAAATGATTTTTATCATATGCTATTCAGTGCCTATATATTAAGTATCAAGATTGTCTACAATATCCTTAAGCATAATAAAATTTTCCTGTTTATCTCTTTTAATTCAGCCTGTTTTTATTTGGACTCTTGATTGGTCTCACTACTTTTTTGAATTTACTTGATGCATAATAGATTCTGTTTCAACCCTTTATTTTAACTCTGTGTGAAGCTTTGTGTTTCAAGTATGCTCTTTGTCAGTAACATATTCTTGGATTCTTTTTTCTAATCCATTCTACTACCATCCTCTATTTTCCAGTTGAGTTTTTCTAATTCACATTTTCAATTAATCTTGTGTGTCTCTCTCCATTTGATCTTTTATAATTTTCCTCTTTTTGACTCCTGTCTTTCTCTTTAGAAAGAAGAGGGTTTTGAAAGCTAAGGAAGGTTCTCAATACTAGTTATCCATATTTGATACAATCTGCTACTACCCACTACTCATGTCTTTTCCTTTCACAGTTCTCAGTCGTAGATTCTTATTGTTTAAGTGTATGTGTTAGAGAGAGAGAGAGAGAGAGAGAGAGAGAGAGAGAGAGAGAGAGAGAGAGAGAGAGAGAGAGAAGGTGTATTCAACTCTTTTTTGTCCAATTTAAATGAAAATGTGGTTCTTGGAATATCTGCCCCTTCCTATTTACATAGTTTTCTTCTCAAAGAATTTATATTCTAACAATATTCATGTGTGTGTGCATATATATATACATATACAGACACACATGCATACATACATACACATGTATTACAAAGCAGATACAAAGTAAACTTGGAAGATCTGGCTCTAGCTTTTTAGACAGTGGGGGAGGGAGGAAAAAATTAGGAAAGTTCTTTTGCAGAAGAAATTCAGAGGGGCAGAGGGGAACAGAGGACTGGAAAGGAAGGAAAGGTTTAAAACCTGACCAAAGGATTTTAAATTCCATCCTGGAGATAATAGGGAGCCACTGGAGTTTCTACAGTTGGGGAAGGGGGAGTAGAGCAATTTTGGGAAAATTGCTTTGATGGCTGTGTGGAAAAGTAGAGGGGCAGAGATCTAAGTCATGGAGACCAACCCAAAGGATACTGCAATAGTGAAGAGGTGCTGAGGGTTTCCTCTGGAGCACTGGCTAGGTGACTAGACAAAAAGGATGTATGTGGCAAATGTTGTGTACCTACAAGATTGGGCAAATTATTGGATGTGTGAAGCGAGACAGAGTAAGGATACCAGGATCAATCAATCAATCAGCAAGCATTTATTAAGCACCTGCCATGTACAACACTGCAGATATTGGAGACAGAAATTATGTCTTCTTTGAGACTGTGAACCTAGGTACCTGGAAGGATAGGGGGCCCTCAAGAATAATAGACAAGTACAATTCCAGTTCATAGGGGAATATCAGACAATTGCTGAGTTCCTCATTATTCTAGGCTGAATTACTGGCGCTAATGGAAAGCAGAAGGTTGAAGCAATTATCTGGGAAATTTAAGCCTTTTCAGGGGCCTAAATTGTCTGAATAATTGTCCTGTTTTCTAACTTCCCTTTAGTACTTGGTTGGAGTTTTGGTGTTCATTTGGGATGAACATCTCATTTTCTCTTTCTTGAGTCCTTGGGTAAGTGCACAAATCTAGGGGCATTAAGGACAAGCATTAATCTTCAGGCGACCAGGCTAGTCTGAGGTTTTTCACAAGTTTTGGAGTTTTAAAAGATCATCTCTCCCATCTGTTTCCTGTTCTGTTTTTCAGCATTTCCTTCTCCTGCTCTTATATTACTAAGCTGGGCACACACAAGGCAGGGGGAGTCATTTCCAGGTTGGTAAATAACTAAGAGACTGTGTAGTGAAAATTACTATTGTTCTTTCCAATTTTCTACTTAAAACCAAGTAAGAAACAGCAGAATGAAAGAAATGAGTGATTTGGAGGCATATGGCTTACTCAGCATTCTAACGATGTACCTATTTTCCTGAAATAATTTATGTAGATATTGTAGTGTATACCTTGATATTTGTGGAGTCTCCATGGTAACTAAATATATAGCAACACACACATATGTATATATGTGTATATACATACATGTGTTTGTGTGTGTGTATATAAATACATATATATGTATATATACATATACATATATATATATATATGTATATATATATACACACACTCAGACCTAAAAGATTTCTGTTGGATCTGAGTAATTATTCTGGTGATTTAAAAATAGTAATAATAATATCTAGATTTCAGTCACTGTGTTAAGAGCTTTATAATTTTTATTTCATTTGATCCCATTAACTCTGGAGGATGGATGCTATTATCATCTCCATTTTACAGATGAGGAAATTAAGAGAGACAGAGGTTAAGTGATATGTCCAGTAAGTGCCCAAGTCATATTTGAACTCAGGTCTTTCTTATTCCAAATCCTACGTTCTATCCATTGGGCCACTTGGCTGCATTGTGAATTTAGTTAGATACAAAAAGGCTGACAATGGAAAGAGTGACCCTCCGTGAAAACCTGCCCCAATGTCCCTGTGACTTTGCTAGTGACCCTGCCACCAAAGGGTACAATCCTGACAACACACATAGTCTGGGTAAGTACAGAAAGTTTCAACCCCAGTAACTTGGTGAGCAATTTTTTAGTCATGAAACCCACGGAGCCAGGAAAAACACAAAATGGCCTTCAATCCTGTGTGACTTCTTTTCTCTTCAGCAGCGACAATGGCGGTGGCTAAAATTTGTAGAGTTTTAAAACTATCCATCAACATTAACTTAACTGCTTATTCCCTGAATGTCAGATCAATGTATGATACATCAAGTTGATGTAAAGTTTTACAGAAAGAACAAAAATTAGGACAAAATTAGGACAATCTTCAAACAATTTTATATAGTACAGAGTAGGGCGGTATGTTCAAGGAAGGGAGCAGATAAGTTACTCCAAACTTGTGCCCCTCTCCATAAAACAAAATGCCAATTCATGAATCCTCAGCAATGGCTCATTATTTCTGATCCTGTGAAATTAAAAATCAGCAAGTTATCCCTAAACTTTGAGCAGTAGAAATTATATCTAAATGCTTTAATAAATAATAATTAAAAAAAAGGAATGAGATTTGATCCTGTTTTCTGGAATGCTTAAATTTTGGAAAAATCCCATGTCACGTTGCTTGGAAAGTGAGCCTAGTCATTAGCATTCCTATGGTATTATTTTGTTAGTTGGATTTTTTTTTTTTAAACAGCATGAGGCCTGTCGTGGGACTGAGAGAGATGCCGTCAGTCTCATCAAGGGGAGATGGAGCAACGAAGTTTGGGAGCCACCGCGGCAGCCAGATCAGTCCCCAGGAACAGGCAGCCCTGGGGTATGCTTTGGAGCCCGACTCATAGGGCTAGCGGGAACTGAGACAAGTCAAGGAAAATGAACAGAAATAGCTATTTTTGTAAGACCAATGGAAACCGCGTCTAAATCCAGGAAAAGAAAAATGAGACAGGAAAGGGAGGGCCACATTTTTGAAGGAAATCATGTGGTATTTTGGTTACTCTTTGTTGATGCAAAAAAAAAAAATTAACAGTGGCATTAATTATGCCCGAAGAAGAGTGTGTCAGTCATCCACTTGTGCACCCTGGTGGAAGCCGGGCAAACGGATAGAACGTTTACCACTTGGATTAATGGAAATTTATGGTTCTGTTCTCTGAAAGCCCTCCAGGACTCAAACTGCTGAGCAACTCTGCAATGGCAGAAATCTGATCTGTACGGGTTTCAGGAGATAGGAAGGATATTTTACAAGACAAGTAATGACAACTAAATAGTCGAGGATGTTTATAAGACTTGTAGGGCTGAGTTCTGCCAATGTAAAATGCAGAAATTGGATCTGCCAAGAAGGCGTTTTTTACTTTACATCACTTAGATGTATTTACGATCTACCTATTGGGACAAGCCAAATCACTCACATTCCGACACACGCGGCCTCGCTCTCGCGGAGACTGATCTCCTTACCAGGCTCCCTAAATCCTCACCCAGAAGGAGACTGGTAATTGCCATTTCCGTCAACATTCCTGAGAGGGGTATGCTATTTTAGACACATTACCCAACTTGTTATTTTCCTTCTTTATGCTTTGCAACCACTGATGGCTTCCCCGGCTAGAATGCATCCCCACCACGCTGGTTGTGGGGGGACTCTGAATATGAACGGCTAGATGACATGTTTCCCTCGCTGACTTCGAGCCCTTCCTCTGGAAATGTCCCCGAGTGTCCCAGACGTTGTCATTTCTAAAGTTGCTTCCTAATATGGCAGTGACACTTTTTTTTTGGGGGGGGTGAAAATAGTGTTTTTTAATTGAGGAATCAGAGGAGCTTCCTGGAGACAAGAACCACAAATTCCTGACATGGGTTTGGTGGTGACAGCATAGCTCAGCCTCTTGGCACTAACCCCTTCATGCCACAATCACCTTCTCTCCTTCTCTCTCTCTCTCTCTCTCTCTCTCTCTCTCTCTCTTTCTCTCTCTCTCCTTTGTGTCTTCTTTTTCCTTCCTTCCTTCCTTCCTCCCTTTCTCTTTCTCTCCTTCCTCCCTTTCTCCTCTCCTTCCTTCTTTATTCTTTTTTCTTTTCTCTTTTGCTTTTTACTACTTTCTTTCCTTCCTTCTTTTATTTTTTTCTTTCTCTGTTTCTCTCTCTTTCTTTTCTTTCTTTCTTTCTTCCTTCCTTCCTCCTTCTCTTTCTTCTCTCCCTGTCTCTTTCTTTGTGTCTTTGTTTGCCTGACTTTCACCATGTCTGAGTCCTGGTCAGAATTTCCCCTTTATGTTTCTGCCCTTTCTTGGCACTACTAATCCTTTGCTCCTTGCCAACCTCAATTAACTTATGCCATCTTTTGGATAAAACAAAGGAAAGATATTACTATTATTCTATATTTTGAAATACCATAGAAACTGAGCCATTTTGTGTTTATTATCACAACAGTACTTATCAATATTCTTATTAGTGAGGAGAGGTAACATGAGCCTTTGATTCCTAAAAAGCTGCAATTGCATTTTAAATGGCCTCCTGGTTTCTAAGCCTTTCCCCCTCTAATTCATTTTACACAGACCTGTCATATTCCATTTCCAATTTTCATTAAAGTACTTCTTTCATCATTGGGCTGCATGATGGAGCAGAAAGAACAAGAACTGGATTCCAGTCCCTGCTCTGCCATTAATCACTCGTGTGACTGTAGATAAGTGATTTTAGCTTCTGAACCTCAGTTTCCTCATTGGGTATTAAATGAGAAGATCGCTGAGGGCTCTTTCAACTCTAACATTTTAAGATCCAGTGAGTGATTCAGTACTAATCCTCTGTTCAGAAATCAGTGTTGTCCAATGGAAAGAGCCCTGTTGAAGGTATACGACACGTGCATTACCTGTGTGGTCTTGGGTGAGTCACTTAACTCCCATGGGTCACTGCAGAATGAAGGGGCTTGGTCCAGAGGTCCTTGGCTCCGCTCCCACCTCTAGATTTAAGATTCTGTGAGCTTCCTTGAGAACCAATGACTGTGAGATAAAAGCCAAACTCATTCACCCCACACTCAAGGTCTACACAATCTTTCTTGAGCTCCTACTATATACCTCAGCACTGTGTTAGACACCATAGGTTATGGAAGAGATATCCTATGAGAATGTCAAAGGTCATCTGAGACTCCTTACAAGAGAAACAATGGAGGAAACTTTGATAAACTATAGATCTAAATGTCAATAGGTACAGGGGCTATATATTAACCCCCACTTGTAACACCTGAGGATGGGAATTTTTTGATGGATGGTGGGAGTAAGCAGCAATAGATGTTGCCTCTTTTTCCTCCATTCCCTCTTCTATCTCTGGAGATGTAATCAACTGCATCTGCTAGAGCAATCAATTTATTTTAAAACCTACGATCCATCTAATATCTTCCCAGGTCCATGTGGCTTCCCTCCTCTACTGTTTAAAATTAAAAGTTAGTAAGGCTAACACTCAGAGCCCTTGATTTGGAAAATTCTTAACATTTAGTCAGAAATTTAGCTCTTTGTCTTAATTTACATTTATATTTTTATCTTGGCAACCCTTGACCTTTTTGTGACTGAAAAATTAAGGTTACCAAGAAATAATTGGATAAAGAGTCAAGCAGAGTATGTTGCAGTGATTATCAATAAATAGGTAGTGAGAGGGGGAATTTGGGAAAAGAGCACATCTTTTCTCAGAACTTCTCTCAGTACTGGAGGAAGTAGATGTTATTGGTGACTACAATCCATGTCTTTCACTCTTAGATGCCCACAGACCCAATGGCTTTCTTCGATTTCTACTTTCTCTGCCATGGCTCAGTGCTACTTTTTTATTTTTCCCCTTTGTCTTTCGACTCTTTCTTGGCACTACTAGCCCTTTGCTCCTTGCCAACCTCTCAATTAAGTCATGTCATTTTTGGTTAAAACAAAGGAAAGACATTACTATTATTTCATAATAGGAACTGAGTCATTTTGTTACTCCTTTTTTTTTCTGACTCAGCTCTTGAGGTCTACACTCCTTCCTCTCTCCTTTGAGTGCCTTAAATCTCTGGGCTCTGAACTGGTTTGCTATTTTATTTACAATCCATAGCTTACGGCAGAATCTCCTCAGCCAATGCCAGTGCTTCTTGTGTGGCATTATTTCACCCAATGGCTTTTAAGAACTTCAAAATTAATCAAGCCAGTGTAAAGACTATTGATTCAATAGGGGTGTTAAGGCCTTTTTCAAACCAAGTTCATACTTCTGGTTGACTGACTCAGAAAGTCTGGGTGGCCCATAAATACTGAAGTAGGAATATGAGATACCTCTCTCACATTAATATTCATGGAGGAATAAAGGAAGAAGATGTATGTTTGCTAGAGATATTTGCTACTGTTATAGTGGGTATTCAGTGCAGAGTCCAAATGAAAGTGAGAGCTCGCCTGGAAGAAGATATCTTCCAGGAGCTTCTGTTTGTGGATGACATTGTTCTGATTCACCCAACTCTGAAATGTTTTTTTTTCCTCCAACTCTGAAATGTTAAAGAGACTCCTAAGTAATATCTGTAATCACTTGAGATTTTGGCTTAACTATTCAGACAGGAAAAACTAAGTGGATGAAGAATGTCTATTATCCAACTATAATATTCAGTTGGTGGACAGCTCAAGGAATTGATCTATTATTATGTTTATCTTAGATTAAAGATAATAACCTGGATCCAGAACTGAAGGAAGAATAACCTTTGGGAAATTACAATGAATTTTTTTCCTTCATGATCCCAATCTTCTTTCTGAAATAAATCCATTTTTTAAAACATCAGTATTCTTTTAGGGATATTGAATGACTGAATTTAATAGGTCACCAAAGTCTCTGAGCAGTTATGGTTGAGAGCTACCCAAAGGACAATGTAGGTATTGACGGTAGGTGAAAGTAGACAGTATCATTATTACCATGGAAGAATCATACTAGAGAAGTGATGTGAAAAGTGTCACCAGAGAAATGGAAAACTGCCCATAGCGGGTCAGTGAAATGGCCTGAGTGAATAGCCTGTGTGCACTATTGAAATCTAAACGATATCAAGAGATCTAGAAGGATATATTGGAAAGAAAACATGAACATGAGTCACACAATTTTAAAGAGAGTAACGGATGGTAATTTGTAATACTGGAGATCTGTACACATAAGAGAGGGTGTAGAAGTACTACACCTGTGGTCTCATGCCCAGCATACACCTAGTATGTTTCTTTGCCCTCTTTCCTATGTTCCTGACAATATATTTTTCTGCCTCTTCTTACAGACATCACTTTTGGCAACATGATTCTGTCCATCTTATAGTTTCTCTGCTTCTTTTCATAGTTTTTCAAGTTATTTGTAATTATGATTCTTCTACTATCAAAGCATTATAATATCACTAGGGGAATATTCTTATTAAAGTTCAGCAACAGCAAGAAATTTGTGATCAATGAAAGCACATGAGATTCTCAATTGAAATTCAACCCAGTGTCTTCCCACCACTCAGTTCCCTGTGATTTTATATTATTTCATCACACCTCCCCTTAACTGTGGTTTTTCCAATCTGTAGATGTCTCTGGGTCTGACACATTGCCTGGTCCCTGGAGACTGGTTCGAGGTCAGAATTCTGTGCTCCCAGTCTCAATATATTGTGTAAAGATAGACTGAGTAAGATGATGTTTACAAAGAAGGAAGAGTCTTACAATATCAAGGTGTCAAAGAATTTTTAGAGATGGCAAGACACTCCTCCAATCTTACATCTCTGAAAGTCACCTCAAAGGCACTTGCCTGACTGCTCTCCCGGGCGGTCCCACTGTGCAAATAGACCTTAGGACTGGTTTTAATTACAAGTCTGGATGTCCACATAACAGCTACCAACTTTAAAAGCAATGTTTGTGACAGGTCCCTCTCCCTTGAAAAATCTACATAATTCACTTATTGTACAATGTCCCTGCAAATGATTGCAACCTCCCAATTCATTGCAACTCCTATAAATTCAATTCAGAAAGCATTTGTTAAGCTACATGCCAGCTGAGGCGACATGATGTTCCAGATAGAAATATGCCTTTGGATTCAGGAAGATGTGGATTCGAGGGCTGCCTTTGACACATGTTAGCTGTGTGACTCCGGACAAGTCATTCACATCTGAGTATTCTAGGCAACTCTCTTAAGACCAAGTTGAAAAAAATCCCCACCTGCTTGGATAATCATGGGTCTAGCTCCTACTCCCTTTGTTCCCGATACTGAGCTAGCTGCCAGGGATATAAGTCAAAACCCAAACCATCTAAAATTGCCATAAATTCTATAGTTCCAAGTAATCACTTGCAATCAACTCTGTGTTTCTTTCTTATTGAAGCATACTTGTATATGACAAAGAGTGGATTCCTTCAATCCTGTGGTGATTCTTAAACCAGAGAAACTTCTGCCAGATTGTCTGGAGACTTAATTAATACAGAGCCCAGCTAATGAAGCCCCAAGTTTTGTACCATCATTATTTTGAAATGTCTGCTTTCTTTGAATCTATTGATTAATGTTTCCAGCAACGAGGTGATGCTGAGGCTAGAAAGTGGGATTTGGAATGAGAAAAAAAATGAGTTCAATTCCAGCTTCAGACACTTACTAGCCAGGTTGTATGGGCAAGTCATCTAACTTCTGTCTCCCTCAATTTTTCTCATCTTTAAATGGGGTTAAAACAGTCCCCTAACTCCTTAGAGTTGTTATGAAGATAAAATGACTAATATTGTAATATAGCACTGCAGACCACAGAGTGCCTAAATGTCAACTCTTATTATTGTTAGGAATAATGAAATTTCATTCTAATTCTGAGATGCCTCAAACTTTCTCTATGGAGAATTTCTTTTAATCTCAATAATACCATAGAGTTACTTGTATAGACCATTGATGATATCCTGACATTTTTGAACCCCATCTTTAGAGAAGAGAAATTAGGATTATATTCTTGCCATTATATGACATTATTTATGTATGGTACTACATTCATTCTTTAGGTGTTTTCCCTACCTCTCCCTGTAGAGTTTTACATTGATTTATAAACATATTTTCTGAACACTCACAGCTTTTCCTTTTTGCTAGAGAAGATACCTGACCACTTATTATCCTGAAATGATCATAGATTCTTTACCATTTCACTGTTTGAATTCTTTATGGATTTAATTAAACTAATGTTTTCTTTTTTCTTTTTTTTTTTTTTTTTGCTAGAATTGCCTATGTGTAACTATCTGTTCACAATGATCATTCTGTTTTCTCATGAGATAATTAAATTCAATGAGCAGGTTAAAAATATCTGTTTTGGATCCAGTGCTGGGCTGCTCAGCTTTAACTATGGTTTACCACTCCATATAGGGTCTTGTAACAGAATTTGGAGGTCATGAGATTATGACTGATTTTCAGTAAATGTTTGCTTTGTATACCTATTTTATATCCCTATATTCCCAAGGTCACATAAAAATTTCTTGGGTGAAAAGGAGTTGCGAGTAGAAAAAGTTTAAGAAGCCCTACCATACTGGATGTTGGAGACGAGGATACAAAATAAGTTCAAGATATGGCTCCTTCACTTGGGGAAATTTATAGATTACTGGGAAGAAGGCTAAGTAACAAAACCTGGCAGCATATGATTAAGTACCAAAATGACTGGTGTGGACAGTGAATGATGTAAGAGTTCAGAGAACAAAAAAAGTTCACGGACTGAAGGAGCTCAGCTTGATTTCAGAGAGCAGACGAATCCTGAGGGCAAGTAGAGTTGGCAAAGAGCACTGGGAAAGACAACCAATGAGTATGGAACCATTTTAAATATGGAAAATTCTATTTTTATTTTTCATATGTAACCGGTACATGAGATTAGGTGTATTGAGAGGTGGTTTAGTACAATGGATAAAGTAGATAGAGTTGGGAAAGCATGGATTCAATATTCCAGTGATATCGATTACTTTTTAAGGTGAGAAATTGAAGATACGTAGTATAGTGGATAGAGCTCTGGACTCAGACTTGGGGAGAACTGAGTTCAAATCCAACCTCAGATACTTATTATCAATCCCACTCTGAGCAAGTCATTTAACCTTTGTCTACTTCAGTTTCCTCATCTGTAAAATGGGGATAATGGCAGCACTTTCTTTCTAGGGTTGTTGTGAGGATCAAATGAAATAATATGGATAAAGCTCTGCAAATCTTAAAATGTTAAGTAAATGTGATTATTATTATTATTATTAGCTAATCTGCACTTGTACTAGGAATTTCTTCTACTCACAAAATTATAAACAGATTTAAAAGTCTGTTCTTGTACAATTTTTACAAAAAAGTTGTTTCACCAGCAACATTGTGTGATGATTAACTATGACTGGCTTTGCTCTTCTCAGCAATATATGATCCAAGACAATTCTAAAAGACTCATGATGGAAAATACTATTCACATCTAGAGAAAGAACTCTGGAGTCTGGGTGCATATTGAAGCACACTATTTTCACTTTTTTTTTTGTTTATTGTGGCTTTTCTCTTTTGCTCCATTTCTTCTTTCACAATATGTCTACTGTGGAAATATATTTACATGATTGCACATGTATAACCTTTATCACATTGTTTGCCATCTTGGGGAAGGAATTGGGAAGAAAGGAGGGAGAAAAATTTTTAAATTCAAAATCTTATAAAAATGAATGTTTACTATCATTAATTGTATTTGGAAAAATAAAAAGCTATTATAAAAGTAAAAATAGACAAAAATAAAACAAAAAAATCACAAAAAAAAGAATGTTGAAAGAAAGCAGTGGAGTGCTTTCACTAAAGCTGCTGTATGTATGTATGTATGTATTACTGATTTGACTTTAGGATTTCATTTGTGCTGCAAAGTCTGATAGAAATAGAGCATTCTGACGATAACTCAGTCCTATCATGTATATTTTCTTATTAGATAATTAAACTTTTCGAGTGGAATATTCAGCTACCCATCCCATTTCTAGAGCCTAGATATATGTAGAGGAAGGTTAAGGTAATGAACATATACTGTAAAATGTCAGGAAAATCTTTTACAATTAGGGATTGTTCGTGAATGTGTGTTTATTTTAAAAAATAAAATCAGTATTTTAATTAAAAAAGACTTCAAAAAGTTGTTTCATGTGTTATTTTATTCATCATAATAACTCTTTGATTTGGTTAGAACAGATTAATACCTATATTCAAAGATGTCCTTTCCAATAATTTGTGGAAAAATTCAGATGAGGAAACTGAGGCTCAAAGAAATTAGATGGCTTGTTCAGGCACATGACTATTTGTTATTTGGAAGAACTGGGGAACAGAGTTTGTGTTCTCACTGTCCCACTATTGGATTCTGGTAAAGTTCTGGAGGCAGCCAGGTGGTCCTTGAATCCAACCTCAGAGATATACTGTGTGACAATGGGCAAAAATCTCTTCATCTCTTTCAGCCCCCTCCCCATTTTCTTGTATTTAAAAGGGGGAGAGGACAATAGTACCCATCTCCCAGAGTTGTGAGGATCAAAATGAGATAATAATTGTAAAGTTCTTACCATGGTGCCTGGCACATAATAAGAGCTATATAAATGTTAATCATTGTTGCTGTTAACATATGTAGAGTGCTTCGCAAACTTTAAAATGTTATATAAATTCTATTATTATTATTTATGTTGAAATGCTTAAGTTAAATAATGGCATAAACTATGCTACTTTTCCTCTTTCCAAAATTTAGATATTCATTATAAAAGTAGGTCTGGGACTGTTGTGCCATTTCTTGACAGCTATTTTTCCTTTGATGTTGTGATTCTGCTAAATAAACAGAATTGCAATGTCGGGGCTCAGCATTAAAAGTCCTAAGCCTGGAGAGGCCAGTTCTAGTAAAAATTTCAAAGATGCCCTTTCGAATACTTTGTGGAGAAGTTCAAATTGAAGACAGGCCTTAAAAAGAACAGGGTCCCCTGTGAATCCATGCTCCGGCTTATGCAGGTCTGGCCTGAAGGGCACTTTGTATAAAATTCAGCGATGATTGCTACCAGCTTCCTCACTGTCGTGTTGGATTTCAAAAAATGAAGCCTGTATAATAAAATGGCCCAACAGGTTCTCAGCTCGATTAGCTCTTCAGAAAGACAAACCCTAGTGTTAGTGAAAAATTGCGTACACTGGAAACTCAGGCCGGCCTGTGAGCAAACATTCGCTACACCAAGATTAGAGAAGAAAAATGGAAAGAAGTTGGCAAGAGGATCTCAGCTTACATTTATGTGTGCTTGATCAGCTCTCCAATAGGGAAAGGCAAACTTACAAAGTCATCAATGGTAATTTTTCAAAAACTTGCTCTATAATCTCTTTGATCTGGAGGATCCTGTATTTAGTTGTGTATGTATGTCATTATGGACACACACTTTCAGGTTACCTTTTTATGTATAAAACTCCATTTTTTTCAATCCTAATATTCTTCTGATGATTCTAGATGGCTGTGAATTATGGGACAGCACCATCTCTGAAAGGTTTAAATGGCAAGAATGGCAATGGAAGTGAATGGCTTGTTATCAGGGATGATTTTGGTACAAACAGTGATGTAAAGGATATGGTGAGAAAAGGAAGTGGATCAGTTATTTGTCAAGAGCAAAGAATAAGAGGTGGGCAGTCCAAGTACTGTTTGAATATCCAGATAATTTTAAATGAATTGGAAGAAGGCTCCCACATGTTGAGTGAAGCACTATGGGGGATTTCCAGGAACACGTAGAATTATACAATATGAGAAAATGTTGGAGTAGGAAGTTATTACACATATTGAATAAAATGCTGGAAGATCCGAATCCACATTCTTCTTTAGACACTTATGATCCTGAGCAAGTTAATTGACCTTCCTATAAATTTCCTCATCTGTAAAATGGGGATAAAAGTACCTAATTACAAAGCTCTGTGTCTTTAGAGGTATCAAGGGAAGAGAACTCCAAGATAGCTAGCAAGCCCCAGTGAAATAGGAGAGCAGGTGCAGTAGGTAGCAACCAATATAGTGATGGAGTGCTCAAATCCAAACTCTGTCTAGAGATTACCAGAGAGACCCTTGAAGATCCAGAGATCTGCACATCAGTGTTAACTCCTGAGGTAGAGGTTAGTACAGGAATCCTGGGGGATCTGAGGTGGCACAAAAACATAGCAAAGGGGGCAGAGTCTGGTTCTGGAGCAAAGCAACGGTTAAAGGAATAACTCTGTAGAGATGAATAAATCAAAGAAACCACCAATCAGTATCAAAATTTTTTGCAAATCCCAATAGGAATGAATAGCTCTGTAACAACTGTAAGCTAAGACTCAATGGAAAAAAGATTTTCCATAAGGACTACATGAATATGTAGAAGAAATGAAATAAGAGATAAAATAAAATTAAAACTTTAAAAAAAAGAATTTGAAGAATAACAAATAACTTATGACAGAAAATAACAAATATCCAAAAAATTGAATACTAAAATCTAGAATACATCAAAGAAAAATCCATGGATCAACAAGAAATATTTGAATAAAATAAAAAAATTGAAAAAATAGAATATCTGAAACATTTGTTATAAACACAATTTGAATGCAATATTTTAAAAGACAAAACTAACAGCTTACCTCCAAGAATAACTTACTCTGGAAAATTGAGTATAATCCTGCAGGGGGTGGGGTGGGGGAGAGAAAGAACCTTTATAATGGAATAAAGAATTTTCAAGTTTTTTTTCCCTGATGAAAAGACCAGAATTGAGTAGAAACTTTGAAATAGAAACATGAGAACGTGGAGAAATATAGAAAGAAAAAAATTATTGAGCAATGGAAAGGATTTAAATGATGATGTGGTGCTAATATTTTAACAGGGAGAGAAGAAAGAAATGTCTCTTTAGAACTTCAAAGTTTGTTAAGGGAATCTAATTTAAGATGAAAGAAAGTCCTGAGGTTGCTAGATTCTGTTTGGAGGAGGAAAAAAAGTGAAGGAAAGGTAAAAAGAATACACCAGAACAGAAAAGAGAAATAAGACAGTGTGGAACTTGCCATTTCTAATATTTGGAGCACGTAAGAAGAAGATGACACAAGTACAAAGGGATTAAAGGTGTGGTCAGCTCATGAACCTCATTCTTATTTAAAATGTACAGAGGATATTTGTACACACACACACTGATACACACATCGACACACACACAGATATATGGTTTGATGTATAAATACATCAAACCCAAACAGGAAACAAACAATGGGGAAGAAAGAAAAATATTAGAGAGAAAATAATCACCAGCAAAATAAATGCTCCAAATGACTAAATTCTAAGGGGGATTGAAAGGATAAAACCAAAAAAACTATAATCCAAGGGGTACCTTATATTGTCTGTAGATAATTGAGAAATGAGTAAACACATTGAAGTATATGAATTTAATAGAATATTATTGTGTGTCAGAAATGATGAATTACATGTGTGTGCATTCATATAAATCATTCGCAGCTTGAATCATTCAAACATCTATGAATACTTATAAGAAAACGATATATTGATTTAGGAGTGAAAAAATGTGTTAAAAAGTCCCAGGAGTATAAAGGATAATGTCATCAATTCAGTAATTAGCTGATTTTTAAAAAGAAATATTACTTTTAGAAAGAGAAAATGGTATTGGGTTTGTAAATTTGGGTCAGAGAACTCAGTTGGATATATCTCAACATCAGCTCAAGGATTTGGGGAAGGAATATGCCTTCAAGGAAACTAGAAGCAATCAGGATGTGGCATAACAAGTCCAAAAAATTATAGTTAAGACCAAAAAAATTTAGCTTAGGGTGACCGTGTCCAGGGCAAAGGAGTTTCTTTTTATTCACATTGTCAATTAGTAAACTGAGGAGTATTTTTAAGTACTTACTATTTGCTAGATACTGTTAGGAACTGTTAATACAAGGAAAAGTGAAATAGTCCCTGCCCTCAAAGACTTTACATCCTATTAGAGGAGATAGCACGTATACACACATGTATATATAAATGTAGTAACACAATTTTGAACTATATCAATTCAATAATTCCTGAGCAAGCTGACTGAAAAATCCGTAACGTTTGCATTTTATTTGTAGATGATCCCAAGGCCTTTGACTCAATTCTGAATTCATGGCTCAATCATGTACTTCAAAAGTGCAAAACAGACCCAAATATGACAAAAATAATACAATATTAGGTATCATGTGAAAAATTTTTAAAATTAGTACATACTATTAACACAGTAATGTTAATATCAATTGTGGACTATTTTAGGGAGATAGTTTACAATCTTTTTGGTTCTTCCTAGTATGAAAATCCATTAGGAGTAAGTGTAACTTTCAAACTAAAGAGAGAGTAGAATCAAAATATTTTATTATTATATATACAATATCAAACTGTATGATGCCGATGGAAAAAACACATTAAAAAGTACCTTCATTTTATGAAATCCTTCTTCAATGATTAAAAGCAACAAAATTTGGACCTGATAAATAAAATTCTTAAGGTACACCAAGGAAAGATAAGAGATTGAAAGCTTTGATCCTGAATTCACAAAACACTGTGAACTAATTGATCATGGTTCCTCCTTTAGGTACCTTGATTTCCTTTAGGCATGACACATTAAGCATAAAAATAACAAGGATGAGGCTGTGGATAAACATGTTAAACATGGTTGAATTTGAATGACTTACTGCTATCCTAAAATAAAAAGTGACTGAGAAGTGCATGCTAAATACAACCCACAGTACACATTTTAACATAAACTTTTGACTTATATTATATATTTGGAAAATATTCTCTCAAAAATCTATACAATATAAACAAAATTATCCAAGGGAAGCTATAGAAAAAGGAACATTTTCTTGATAAAACTTATTTTTAGCACATGTGAGGATCAAAAATCTACAAGTACTTTGACACATGATTTCAATGAATGATAAAGAGTAAAGGCTGATAAGAGATACACAATAGATTTGTTGATTATAACCAAAAGTTTTCTTTTTTATGAGCCAATGAAATGGATCAGATTCCAAAAAAGGGAATCAAAAGGACTGTTATAAGTGACATCTCAATGAAATCAACCAGCAACACATCAACAAGAAGCATCATGCAAATGGACAATTTATACACATTTATTTTCGGAAATTAAGGCTTAAAAGCATTATGTCTTTACCATTGGCAACTGCAGTAGGGTTATCCTTAAGGAGACTGAACTTAGAATATGCAAGGAAATGTTAGAAACCATGGAACTTATCACTGTAGGAATAGAGAATTAGCACCCAATGAATTTCTCTTAAGATATTATCGGTGGCTAGAATTATTTATTATTATTTACCAGATGCTGATTGTCATTATTAGACTGACAAGTGATTAATCCCCACAATGGACCAGATAATTCAACCAGTAAACTATAATGGGACTGGACCATTATCACAGCCTGAGAGGTTGCCCTGGATTGCCTGGATATAAGATTAATATATTAAAAATTTAAAAGCAACATTTTATTAAAATACATTTTATTGACTTTTTTTGTATCTTAGGGGATCATAATTTCCCTCAGCACCCTTCATTTCCTCAAAGGAGTATTAGATATAAGAAATAGGATTTTTAAAGTAAAAAAGAGGAAGAAGAGAAATGTCAGCAAAACTGCTCCATACATAGAAAAAAAGTCTGAAGATTTAAGCAATGTGTCATATCTGTCATTTTGCAAAAGAGTATGGTGGGGATATCTTCCCATTGCTTTACTTTGGAATCATGCTTGTTATTTATAATTTTGTAACATCAACTTTTGATTGTTTTGTGATGATACTTTCGATTTACATTGTTGTAGTCATTGTAGATGTTGTTTTTCTGCTCTTATTTTACTTTGTATCAGATTTTGTAAATCTTTCCATTCTTCTCTGTATTTGTCGTATTTGTCCTTTCTTATAGTAGAGCAATATTCCATTACATTCATGTAACATAAGTTATTAAGCCATTCCCTAATCCATAGGCATCAATTTTGTTTTCAATTTTCTATTGCAACAAAAAGCATTGCTAAAAATATTTTAGTCCATATATGGACTGTCTTCTTATTAATGACTTCCTTGGGCTATAAGCCTAGTAGTTGTATCTCTGGGACAGAATGATCCAAAGTGACATTTTAGTCATTTTACCTGTATAAGTCCAAATGATTTTCTGAAATTGCTGTCCTGAGTCACAGTCCTACCATTGGTGTACCTATGGTTCTACCATTCATTTAACACTGATTATCTCAATCTTTTGTTATCTTTGCCACATTGCTGGGTCTGAGGTATTAAAAAATACACTTTAAGCAAATGTCATCATTTAAAAAAAATAATCATAATATCCAGGATACATAGAAGGAAAAGCTTAAAATATAAATAAAAATAAGGATATAAAGCAGAGATGAAAATCATGTGGGAACAAGGATGAGGTACAGATCATTCCTGTCATCTTGTCTGCTACAAGAGCTGCTCTAAAGATGTTTTCAGAGAGCCTTCTAAGATGTTTCCATCCTAATACGTTTTATTCCCCTAAAAAGAAGTTATTTTATCTGTCTAAGAATAGTCTACATAACATTAAATATTACTTCTCCCAAGACTGCTTCAATTCTGAAAGATATCCCAAAAAGCTGAGAATGAGATGATAAAATAACAGTTAACTCTTCTATGGCACTTTAAAGATTGTAAATTGCTTCACATACATTATTTCATTTGATCCTCACAACAATCCTATGAGGTTGATGTTTTTCTTGTCCCAACTTTTAGAGATAAGGTAACCAAAATTTACAGAGATTCCTCTCTATCACATAGCTAGAAAGAGTCAGAAATGGAACTCAAACCCAAATTCACTTTCTTTCCACTATACCAAACTACAAAAACCACATAGACAGATAAGCATGTATTAAATGTGTATTATATATTAGACACTAATAACTGATAAGGCAAGTCAGCTATATTGCACAGAGTTGGAGTGCTTTACTGGTATGCCCTCAAATTAAAAGAATCCAAAGGACAGCTTCAAGCACATTGGGGAAATCCTTAGTGGGAGATCACCAGAAAGGCATGGGCAAATATGGCCAGATGAGAAGGTAAGGATGGGTTTCAATTTATATTGAGAGGAAAGAAGTCCTGTCCCAAGAATACACATTCAAGTGTATTACTGTGGGCCAGAGCATTGTATCAGGATGAGTACTGAGGGGGTGAACGGGTCATTTGACCTTTATTAGATCATGAGGGTAAGAAGGATTATGAGCATAGAAATGCTTAAAGCATAGAAATGCTTATGAGCATAGAAAAGCTTTAAGCTAAATGCTTAAAAGAACCTAAGAGAAGGAGATGGATTAGGAAAGAGACTGTGATTAGTTATTGCTAAGCCTGCAGCAAGACTGCATTCTCTGGTCTTTCACATTTAAGACCACATAAGCTAGCAATACTCAGGTTCTCCCCATCCCGCTCCAATCACAAGAGACCTTTGCTGTGGCAAAGTCCACACTCCTCAAACCCTTAGTATGACGTTGAACTGAATCAGCTGAGAGGATTATTGATTTGACTAAAATGGCCAACTTGAGGGCCTTAGAAAGGAGTAGTGGCCATAGTTAGAGAAGGAGAGTTGGTCAGCTTCCTACAAAGTAGACTTGGGGATATTCTCACGTCTTCAGCTTATTTGGCAGATGGGAGGGGTGCTGAAGCTTTTACTCCTGCTAAAGCCACTGGAAACCATGATCACTTGGTCACTGGGCCTTTTATGACTATTAGAGAATCTGGTGTGATTTTGGAGTAAAAAGGGAAATAACCAGGATTTCCAAGTGAGGGCAATTAAAAGCAGTTCCAGAAGGGCAAGGAACCCTAGTGAACTGGCCACAGAGGCCAGTAGACACTGCTGTAATTGCATTTGATGACAAATTGGGGGCTGATGTGGGGAAGGCTAGTACAGTTCAGAAGACCTGGACTAGATTAGGACTGTGGGCTATGTAACAAGCTCATGTAATTGAATGAACAGAAATATCAGGTATGAAACCGGAAAGATAAACCAAGAAACAAGAACATACCTTGAGGGCTCAGGATCAGCATTTGAGAGATGTGGTAGATAAACCCCAACTTTCAGCCTAATAAAAGAAACAATTATCAAAATTATGGGGATGATGGGCAGTAGAATTGAGTTTAAGTCAATTATCCCCTCATAGAGGGGATTTCCAAGGCTTTCTCTGAATACTGTATACGGTTTGAGTCACCTAGTATGAAATGAAAGTAGTCAGAAGCTCTGTACCAACAGCCAGATTTGTGGGAGCCAAAACTCAGAGAAATATGGTCTGTGGTCTTGCAGTGGGAAAAGATGCAGAGTGAAATTCATAGCAAGAGAGACGATTCAGAAGGGAGTTGAACGGAGAGATATCAGGATTTTTTTTTCCTTCCCATAATGACAATTAAACACAGAAGACATCATTCTAGAAAGGGCAGGGCCTGGCAGGAATCTAGGTAATATTTCATGGGGCCTGAAGGAAGTTAGCAGAGGGAAGAAGCCAATCGAGGAACTGGCCGGATTAGGTAAAGTGGTTTTAAAAGGAAATTCGGAGTTCAGATTGGGCAAGTGCTGCTGGATGTAAAAGGGGAGAGGTACAAGTGATCACTCCCTAACATTCTTTTCAAGTTTTTCTTCCTATGTGTGCTGATGGAGAAGAATTTATTTGACTCTCGGTAGACTGCAGGATCAAATAGAAAATGCTCTCTTTGGCCCCTGCCTACCTTATACACGTTCTTCTATCTCCTAGCTCTACGACTTTTCACTGGCTGGCTGTTTTTAGCGCTTGGAATACTCTATCTCATCCCTTCCACCCCCTGGCTTTCTTGTCTTCCTTCAAAGCTTGGCTCAAATCCCACCTTCTGCAGGAGGTCCTCCTCATCTCTCTTTTTCTCAACTTCTAGAGCTTTCTCTCTGAGATTACTTTTCACTTATATTGTCTATCTCTTATGTGTATATAATTTTTTGCATGTTGTCTCCTTCATTAGAATGTGAATTTCTTGGGGGCAGAGACCCTGATTTTGCCTTTCCTCGTGTCCTGGCACTGAGGAAAGTACCCAGCATGTGATAGGTTTATAATGTTTTAGGATTGACTAAGAAAGGTGCTTTCTCTCAAACATTTGAAAAAAAAGTGATTTCTCATTGTTTTTCAGAAGGGAAAAGAGAAAGAATCCTTTATGGAAACCACAAGAAATTGTCAAGAACGATGGCCCTAAATGGAAAGCACATTTATTAGTGTGCTACTTAGATGATTAGGGGCCCTTTCAAAGTCACCTGAGGACCCTTCATTTGGAAATCTTGGAGTGAATAAAAGCCCCATCAGAGAGAAATGGATGATCTGATGCATAAGTTAATGTAATTACCAAAGCTGTAAAATGCACAGCATCCTCCTTATGGTTCCAACCTTTAAAAGATTCCCATGAATTAGGTCAGTTTGACAAATTAGCTCCAAACGAATTCTCACAATCATCTTTTGCCCATCAACAGATGCTCTAATAGCTGTATGACATGCTAAACACACGCTTCCCATCCTCCCCACCCCCAATGGAAAGTATGAATCTCTGAGCATTTTTTATGGTTAATTTGTTGTAGATGCTGCTGTTGTTTAATCAGTGGCGGGAAAAGGGTTTGGAACCCTGAGCCCAGAAACTTTCCTGATAAACAACCAACTGACTAATGAGACTGGAAACTCTTCTTCTGATCTGTAAAATACTGTGCCCATGATTTGGTTCCATGGTTACAGTCTCTGTATGGGAAGAAGAGAAAGCAGAAGGAAACCTTCTACTCCCTTTCCTCCCCCCCATCCCTGCCCCTCCCCCAACCACATATTTAATCCATGTGCTTATGTCAAATTTAATTATAGGACTTTGGGCATAAAATAACAATCCACATCCTCTGAGAGAAGAACTTAAGTAGTTAATATGAGCGATTGAGTGAAATTGGTTTGCTGAATGCTTATGAGAAACCTAAGACCAGTGAAATGTGCTGATATTTTAACCATTTAAGGGCTGGTAGTATAGAGGGATGAAGACTGGACTTGGGTGACAGAAGGCTTCAATTAGATCTATTCTTCCACATTTGCTAACTGTGAGACTTTGGACCAGTGATGGAAGCTCTTGGAACCTCAGTTTTCTCATCTGAAAAATGGGATGACAGTATTTCTACTAACTACTTCCCAGAGCTGTTGTGGGGAAATGATTCTATAAAACCTTACATCCATCATAATGTCAGAAGAGGTGAAAGTTTGACTTGTAAAGGTGGAAGAAAAGAAGGATCACACTGAGCACCAGCTTGCATAAATTCATGGTAGGTTTTCCTCTCATGATTTGTGATAGTTCACTCTTGGTTTTAGTGATACATAGCAAGATCACAGTAATGTCAATACATTACTATAATAATTATACAGCCAAAAACCAGTATCCTTGGGTATAATACAAGATAGGACTTTTAATTTTTTTTAGAATTTTGTTGTTAAAGCCAGTGCTTTATGCTATATAGAGCTCTGTGTTCTATAATACCTGCGTGACTTTTTGGTCCTCAGTTTCCTCATCTGGAGCCGGACTAGATGCCCTATAAAGTGCCTTCTTATTCTAAATCCTATGTTTCAACAAAATGGCTGAGCCAGGATTGGAAGCCAAGTCTCTTGGGTCTTGCCTTCAAGTGCATTGCTCTTTTATTGCCTCTCAAGAGCAAATAAATTAGTCCTGATTTGCTCCTGCTTACTCCATCCTTTTTTTTTTTTCTCTTCAGGCTAACAGTACCTGGTAAAAGATGCCCATGACATCATTCTAAGGAAGTTATGGAGATAAATTTTCAGTCTTTTCAGTTGTGTCCAAGTCTTTGTGATTCTATTTGGGGTTTTCTTGGCAAAGACACTGGAATGATTTGCCATTTCCTTCTCCGGTTCATTTTACAGATGAGGAAACTGAGACAAAGAGGGTGAAGTGACTTGCCCAGGGTCACACAACTGGTAAATATCTAAGGCTGGATTTAAAGTCAGGTCCTCTTGATTCCAGGCCCAGAGCTCTATCCACTGCATCACCTGGCTTCCCTAGACAGATGACACCAACATAATTATGTAAATGGTCAGATTGCACTGAACTTTGGGGATTCAACAGAGTAATTATGGAAAAACCTCCCATATGGCATGAGCTTTTACAAGTCTTTCTTTTGGGTCTTCTGCTCTTACTTATTTACCTTATCCTTTTTGATATTTTGCTCTCTCTCTTTCTCTTAATTCTATGTTAAATTAAAGCAAATGACACTTTCTGAAATTGCCACAACTTTCTACGTCTCTTTTTTTGTATGGTTCTTCTGTCTCCACTCTAGCTGCCAGACTTCAGCATGGAAACTCAGACTTTCATTTTAACTTCCTTTACCTAAATAGTTCAGACAGAATTTTTTTTTTTAATTTTAAAGGAGAGGAACCTCCTAAAATACAAATGCATCTCCTCTATTTCCTTCCTCATCGCAGATATCCCATGTCCTTCCATTGTCAGGCATTTTTGTGTTGCCCATTAACTCGAACTTTATTCATTTCCTACATTATTTGTTTTGGAAAATTTTCTCTACGAATACCCCTTCCCCCACATTATTTTGCAAATGTCAGTGTCTTTACTTCACCTTTTATGAAACTCTTTGTTTGGCTCAAATCTATCCTGTACCAGAATTCCCTCCTGTACACCCCTCCCACGTGAATTCTAGTTCATCCAACCTGAGGGTGTGGCTGCTGAGCCTTGCTATAAATATTAAGACATTCAATTAATATCATTTCCATCCTCAAACAATCTTGCTGATTTGCTACATCTTCCAAGATTTTATTAATGCCACTCAAACTTGGTGCGGTTTCCCTTACAACTCTTCTTTCTTCTCATTTTCTTTCTATTTCTCATAGGGATTACCCTTTCTAGCATTTTTTTTCTTTCCCTGCAAAGTACTTAAGTTCCACTATTGACATGAAGGTGCTGACCTGCATTGAAAGAGGGAGCTTACTCATTGGGGAATTTTCTATAATAATGAAATTGTAGGTCCATATTCTTTCTCTCTCAGCCTCTCTGTCTCTCTCCCTCTTCTGTCTCCCTACCTCCCTCCTTTCTTCTCTCTCCCTACCTCCCTCCTTTCTTCTCTCTCCCTACCTCCCTCCTTTCTTCTTTCTTTCTTTCTTTCTTTCTTTCTTTCTTTTCTTCCTTCCTTCCTTCCTTCCTTCCTTCCTTCCTTCCTTCCTTCCTTCCTTCCTTCCTTCCTCTCTCTCTCTCTCCTCTCTCTCTCTCTCTCTCTCTCTCTGTGTTTCTGCTTCTCTGTCTCTGTCTCTGATTTTGTCTCTGTCTTTTCCCCCTTCTTTGTTTTTTGTCACTCCTCTCTTCTCTTTTTCTGCTCTCACTTCTTAATTCTTCTTCTCCTCTTCCTTTTCTCTCTCCTTCCTCATCCTTCTCTATCTCTCTTTGTTTCAGTTTCTGTCTGTCTGTCTGTCTCTCCTTTACTGGGCTGGGCATGAGAGTTGGGGATTTTTGGTTAAGATGAGTCAATCCAGATCTTCACAGAGTGTGATGACCCCTTTGTGGTGAGAGTATATTTGAGAGTGTTTGTGTGTGTGTGTATGTATGTTGGGCTGCGTATGCTGAGGGCCTGACTAACAAAAGGCTCGAAATATATCACTTAGAATGTGGTTGGTTCTGGCTTTGCCAGAGCTGTAACACTTTACTGAGGAGATTTATAGTGGGGAAGCTCATGACAGTAGGAGACCCAGAGGAAGAGGGAGGTGGCAGTGTCAGCAGCAAGCGGATTGAGTCATAAAACCTCCATGGTCTTGGCAAAGTAAAAGATCTGGGGTGGGGGGAGACAGAGAAACACACAGAGAAAAAGAGAGACAGATGGACAGACAGAGACAGAGAGATAAAGAGACAGGGAAATAGAGATAGAGAGGAAGAGAAAAGAAGAGAAGAGGAATGGAAGAGAGAGCCACACAGAAAAAAAAGAGACAGATGGAGAGACAGAGACAGAGAGATAAAGAGACAGGGAAATCGAGACAGAGGAAGGAAGAGAAAAGAAGAGAAGAGGAGTGGAAGAGAGAGCCACACAGAAAAAAAAGAGACAGATGGAGAGACAGAGACAGAGAGATAAAGAGACAGGGAAATAGAGACAGAGGAAGGAAGAGAAGAGGAGTGAGAGACAGAGACAGAGAAAACAGAGAGACAGACAGAAATGCAGAGAGACAGAGAAAGAAAGAGCTATGATGAGTCAACAGTGGAGTCAATGGAGTCAGTGGTGGTAGGGTGATGGAGAAGTTCATGGATGAGATAGACTTTGATTTCACTTGAGATCTCTGATATTGGTGGCTAGGAGCAAATGAGGACCTTGCACTTCAGCAGTCCCATGAATCACGTCACTTGGGCAGTTCCAGGAAAAGCCATTCGGCTCTCTCTAGTTCCTTCCCTATTGGGGCTGGAGGACTTGCTTCTCCATCTCTGTCTGCGATGGCAATTAGGTCATGGAGAGGTGACAGTTACCAGAGCAGCTCTGAGTTTTTCACTCTTTGGGGAGGACTTCAACTTCAAGTTAGCACTATTATTTAGGGGTTTAGGCGGAGCTGGAAGAACATGAGGCTTGCCAGAAAGGAAAGGTTTTTAGATTTTTAAGGCATGGGGTACATTCCCCCCTGCTTTTTGTTGTATCTATTAAATTTGTTGTGTGTTCCATGCATTGTTAGCTTAGTGCTTGGGTGGGACCCTGTGATGAGTGTTAGCAATGAATCAAATTCTGATGTTTCTAAGGTTTGGGCGCTATCAAAATAAGCCAAAGAAAAGGTCAATCACTGAGGAGTATTCAGGACCATGGGAAGGACTTGAAGATAGGAATGATAGGAGTTCCCAACTTCCAGGCTGTGCGACTCTGGGCACATCATTTAAACTCTTTCAGCCTCAGTTCCTCATTTGCAAAATGGGGGTAATGATAGGATTTTATGTATTATTTTATAACACATAAATATTTTGTAACTTTTAAAGCACTACATGAGTTCTAGCTATTAAAGATCACACACACACATACATACATACATATATGTATAGATTATGCATATCTAGCTATCCATCTATCGATCTTCCTGGTATATGTACCTCAGAGATATAGTTACACAGCAACTAATACATTACAAATATAAAATGATAACAAAATGTTATTCAATCTTGACTTTGTAATGTATTGCACAATTTTGGAATCATTTTTTAAGTGTCTTTGATAACTTTTAAAAAATTTAAATCCTCTTCCAAAATCTTGGTTTGATGATGCTTTATGGAGCAAAGGTGATTTTGGTTTTCAAAATCTGTGCCAACAGAACACAATTTTAGGCAGGTTCAACCAAGCTGGATTTAAGCCTGAAACTAATAGGGACTATGTGCCCATCACTTACTAAGCATTTATTAAATATTTACCATTTGATTGTTGTTATTGAGGACCACATGTAGCTATGTTTGGGGAGGTTCATCACTGAATCATGAAGTTTTCAATCATAGCAATTCAAGAATTATGTATATTAAGGCACTGAAAGGTAGCAACTTGTATTAATGAAGGGAGTGCCCCACACCAATGAGTGCATGAATTCTCAAGACATTATATTAAATTAGGTCAGAATGCTGTTCTTTTTTCCTAAGTAAAGATGGACTTCTGAGATAACATGTCTGTAAAGCAATTGTAACCTTAAGTGTCTTTTAAGCCAAGGGATGTTTGGATTGGGGTATATGTGTATGAGAAAGAGAGATGAGGGGAGAGAGGGAGGGAGGAGAAAGGAAGACAGAGAGAGACAAAGACAGAGAGAGGGGGGGAGAGAGACAGAGATGGACACAGAGAGACAGAGACAGAGACACACACACCCGGGGAGGGGGGAAGAGAGAGAGAGACAGAGACAGAGATAGACAGAGAGAGACACACAAAGACAGAGACAGAGAGAGAGAGAAAGAGAGAGACACACAGAGAGACAGAGACAGAAACAGAGACAGAGAGAAACAGACACACAGAGTGAGAGATGACAACCAGAAAAGGCATGGGACAGGTATGGAGCTGGTAAGAAGCACATGCTTTGCCAGTTGGGGAATATGAAGGGTCACATGCTTTGCCAACAGGAAATTGAGGAGTAGCTGTGCCATAGAGCTGCTTTCTCCCCCAGTCCTTCCTCCTTCCCTACAGAGAGCCACTCTGGGATTTTCAGGAGAGGTGCGTAGGGAGGATCACCTAGCCCACCTCTTATCCCAAGACCCCTGTGCTCAGTGGTAATGGGAAGATAGTTTTAGAAGCTCAGGTTTGCCATGCAAAGTCCACCAAATGAAGCTACTTTTTTGTATCTTTGGAACCACGAGAAGCCACCTAATACAGTTTATTCCATTTTTATAGAGGCTACAAGATAAAAAGGGATCTTTCTCTAGACTTTGCTATTGATTGCCAACAAATTGTCCTCTTATCAGCCAGAGTCATTTCCTTGGTAACCCCCTCAAGATGCATCCAAGTCTCCAAGAGCCAGATCTAGTCTGAGTGCACATAAATGTGGGATGTTATTATTTATTTTAAAAACATTAAAAATAAAGAGGAGTAGACATATAACATCCATTCACGGTCGGGTCATTGGGTTTCCTTTCTGAATATAAAGTAGCTGGGACCCAGTAGAGATAGAAAAGGCAGAATACGGCTGGCGGTTCTGGGTAATTTCACAGATGTCAGTTGGCAGGAGAAAATGAGTGGGTTAGTATATACGAATACGATAAGGGCATGTATACAGTACGTACATGTATGTCTATAAATGTGCACACTCATTATGGAATGTTAGTGCTTTATTGAGATTTACCAGGAAACCCTGGGAAAGAATGTCAAGGCATTTTTAACTTGGACAAGTGCACCCCGTGCCCACTTTGGTATGTACGTTCTGTGGCTTTTCCCATGCACATCCATTTAGTTAATCAGACAATTGGATTTCCATCCGACTTTCAGATCCTGACCCAAGAGCTGGGATCCAGGCGGCCCATTTGGCCTAATTTACGGCCCAAACTGTGAATCCCAACCTGTTTGGTCCGCGGCAGGGCAGAGCATCATCCCGGGGCCTGCCCGGATACGCCATTTGGTGCTCTTTCCCACCCCTCCTCCACTCCCCTCACTGCTCCTGGAGGAAGAGCGGAGAAATCCGCTGACCCCTGAGGAGCCAAAGGGCCCGGCGGCCTTTTTGAGGTGACAGAACTCGGAGGGACACCCGAGGCCCCGCCTCCGACAGCCGGGGCGAGTCCTGCCGGGCCGGCGTCTCCCGTTCCCATTTGAATCTACCCTGGAATCTGCCAGATTCGATGCCCTCTCCCTCCCGTGGGCCGCGGGCTCCGTTCCTCTTCCCATGTCTGAGGGGGAGATCTGTCTCCTCTGACAGACTCAAGATTTCAGGCCGAACTTTCCCATGCCATCGTCCCTCAAAATAGCCGAGTTCCACAGTATTTATAGCAGTGTGAGACTCTAATGGGCCAATTTGTTTGAATTTCCACTGCCTTTGTGCTGCACTTACCCCTCGCCCGTGGGCAGCCTCTTCGGGCCTTTATTGATGGGGTGTGCTAGGGTGGAGGGGACGGGATTCAAGATGGTAGCTGTATAGAGCTCGGGCCGCTTTGCATATTTACTGTTCTTTAAAGCTGTTTTCTGAGGGAGAGAGAAAGAGACAGAGAAAGAGGTTTCTGTAAGTAGCTGGGACAATGAGAACAAGGCAGGCTGTATGCCAAGGGCGGGATGGCTGCCAAAACACATATCATTAGCTTGGACCAGCTCGAAGCAAGGAAATGAGAAACATATGTTGGAGAGCAAGGTTAGGAGTGAGGGACTATGGGTCAGTGACAGTCGTCCCAAAACTTTTCCCTTGTTCTTCAGCTGTGGCCTGGGGGTGTCAAATGTCATTCTGACTGCCTTGATTTCTCATGGTGGTACGGCTTGTTTGCTTTAGTTTGCCTTTTTTTTTTTTTTCTCTTCCTTTTTTTTTTTTCTTTCAGTTTCCTGATGAGAGGTTTTTGGGGAGGGGAAAGAACAGACAGGGAAGGGTTTGTGATTTCTCTCTCTCTCTCTCTCTCTCTCTCTCTCTCTCTCTCTCTCTCTCTCTCTCTCTCTTCCAGTTATGGGAAAATAACAACCTTGTTTTCCGTGATGCACTCTAAATTCCTCACCCTTCCCTGAAATAACGGTGTCTCTCAGCCCTGGATCCTTACTGGTCTGGGAGAGAATAAAGGGGAGGACTCTGTAGTCCTGAGAGTTCTCGCTGCTCTTTCTTAAATATAATTAGATGCGCCTCATTACCTCACACTGAAGGCCTTTTGTACTTTTTAAAGCTGTATTTCCTAAGGTCCGTGATGTGCCACGGCTTGGAGCACCCACTCTCATTTGGTTATATTAACAGTTTATTTTTAACATGTTTTGTCCTTTCTCCTTCCTACATCCAATGGAGTTGGGGATGATTTCACTCCACTCCAAGGCCACACCCAGCTAATCCATTAGTCACTGACACTTAATGAAGTGTCTCGATTCCCTCAATCCTTCCCATTTCCCTTTCCTCCACACCATTCCTTTTCCCAAAGAGTTTTCCCTGGACAATTCCTAACAAGACTCTGCTCTTTCCCGCCCCCAAGGTCGAGACCCCTGTTCTCTATAAACCCCAGATGAAGAGCAGTATCACATGAAACCCAGATGATATCCCAGGAGATCAGCATGTGGCTACTGTTCTGAACCAGACAGCAACTTCAGACGGCCAGCACGGCCCGGAAAACTCATCACACAAGTGTTGGGGAGGCATGTTTGGCCAGAGTCGCAAAATGGCCACAGATCTATACGCTGACATTTCCCATTAAGAAAATGTAGTGCTTGTAAGCATCAGGCAGCGGCTAGGTCCAGAATCCAAGCAACAAATCCTTTCAAGGCTCTGCCCCTTTAACATAATTAGATACACCTGATTTAAAAGCCGGAGCTGGGCAGAATGTCACAGGGTCTTGGACTCTGAGTTGGAGAGGACTCCGGAGGTCATCTGGTTTAACCCCCTCATTTTACAGATGAGAAAACCGGGACTTGCAGAGATTGTGATTAGCGCCATTATTTTTAAATACTTAAAACTTTTGGTATCTATTATTTTTGCTCTTTTTATTTCTTCTGCAGGCATTGGGTTTTTTTTTTTTTTTAAATCAATTCCTCTCTTAGGTCCTATTGTTCCCAAATGAAAAACAGCTCTTCTTCATGTTCCAAACACCGGCAGAGGGGAATGTTCAGCCATGAAGGTTGGTCTGTGGATGTTCCCCACAGTCCAGCCTTTTTTTTTTTTTTTTCCTGCTCATTTTTGCCTTCCCGCCATCTGGTCTTTCTTCTATTGGTCAAGATCATCTTGTTTCCCTTGTCCGAAATAATACCGAAGGAAGCCGCAGCTTCTTTGGGAAGATTCTTCTCCTGTCCCCTTCCCGGCCCCCCAAAGTGCCAATGAGACCCAACAGATCTGTGGGAATGCATTTGTGAGTGTTTAATATGAAAGCATGTGAAAAACAAGGCAGCCAACGCAAGATGAGCAGGTATTTAAGTCTCCTATTGATGGTGGTCACGTCCCAGTTAGGTTTTTGAAACTTTTCCAGTTTCAGGGAGAATATTTCTTAAGTCCCATTCTTCCATCAGTCCCTGGTATTTTCTCCTTTGGGGAGCACGGATGGTCACCATGAATCTAAAAAAAAATTTTTTTCTGCTTCTTCTGAGTTTGGCTCTTTCTCAGATCCCTGGTCAATTTAACCACCTTATGTTTCTGTTTCAGTTACTGATGCCATTCTCAACCAGCTCTTCCTCATACTGTGATTAATGCTTCTCTTCAGGGTCTTTCGCTTCTGCTCAGACCATCCCCAATTGACTTTTCAAGTCCCTTCAGTGATGTCCAATCTTCAAATCCTTCATGGGAAGTCCAGTTCCTGATCTTCCTCCTCACCTCGGTCACAGTCTTCTCTTCTTTGCCAGCTAAATTCCCCTTTCTGAAGGCTCACTCTCTTCCACACTTTCATTTATATGTAAATGATAAATAATAGAATATGTAATGCCTATGGTGAGTGCAAGGAGTAATAACTTCTCTTCTGCTGTTAAGTTAGAAGGGTTTGGGAATGAATTAAACTCATCTTCCACCATTAAAAGATCAATGTCTCTGCAATTAGTCTGGCAAACTCTGAGATCGGGTATCTGCCACCTTACCTGAGTGCATGAAGCAAGGGCAGGAAACCAGGTAGAGGCAAAATTATGGTTTCCAGTTTTGATCCCTATCACATCCCATTATGTATCTACATTGTATTATGGCAGAAGCTGGGTAACATGAGCTAAATAAGGGGTAACTTGATCTATTCCCATGAAGCTTTCTTCCTCAGACAGTCATGAAAACCAAGGTGGAGAATGTCCTCAAGTGATTTTAAAAATCATTTATTGATTGATAACCTACTTTTTTTTTCTTTAAAGAGCTTCAATGTACTTTGCTAATTATTTTTTAGAATCTACTTCTCTCCCTTTCCTTCTTTCTTTTCTTCCTGCCTCTTTCCTTCCCTTCCTCCCTCCCTCTCTCTCTTTCCCTCCCTCCCTCTCTCCCTTCTTCCTTCCCTCCCTCTCTCCCTTCCTTCCTTCCTTCCTTCCTTTCTTCTTCCTTCCTCCCTCCCTTCCTTCCTTCCCTCCTCTCTTCCTTCCTCCCTCCTCCCTCCCTTTCTTCCTCCCTCCCTTCCTTCCTCCCTTCCTTCCTTCCTCCCTCCCTCCCTTCCTTTCTTTCTTCTCCCCCTCCCTCCCTTCCTTCTCTCCCTCCCTCCCTTCCTTCTCTCCCTCCTTCCCTCTTCCTTCCTCCTTTCCTTCCTTCCTTCCCTCCTCTCTTCCTCCCTTCCTTCTCTCCCTTCCTCCCTTCCTCCTCTCTTCCTCCCTTCCTTCTCTTCCTCCCTCCTTCCTTCTCTCCCTTCCTCCCTCTTCCTCCCTCCCTCCCTCCTTCCCTCCTTTCTCCCTCTCTTCCTTTCTTCCTTCTCTCCCTCCCTCCTTTCCTTCTCTCCCTCCCTCCCTCTTCCTTCCTTCCTTCCTTCCTTCCTCCCTCCCTTCCTCCCTCTTTTCCTTTCTTCCTTCTCTCCCTCCCTCCCTTCCTTCTCTTCCTCCCTCCCTTCCTTCTCTCCCTCCCTCCCTTCCTTCTCTCCCTCCCTCCCTCTTCCTTCCTTCCTTCCTTCCTTCCTTCCTTCCTTCCTTCCTTCCTTCCTTCCTTCCTTCCTTTCCACAAAACGCAACACCTCTTGGATGGAATTTGGCAGAAGGATAGAATATAAGTTGAACAAGAACTGTTAAATTTCTTTCTTTCTTTCTTTCTTTCTTTCTTTCTTTCTTTCTTTCTTTCTTTCTTTCTTTCTTTTGGTGCATCTGTTTTTTATTTTTATTTAATTTTAATTTATTTATTTTTAATTATAACTTTTTATTGACAGAACCCATGCCTGGGTAATTTTTTTTTACAACATTATCCCCTTGCACTCACTTCTGAAGAACAGTTAAATTTCAAGAGAGGCTTTACAATCAAATTCTATTTCAATGAAATTCTGCTGCTTATTGCAATCAGCTAGAGATAATATAATATTAATGAAAAAGATATATGGCCAGTTTCAGAAAGTCTTTCTTTCATGCAAAGGATAAGTATATCTCATGCATCATTTGTTGTTGTACCTTATGCCTCACCAAGATTTAGGACATCAATATAACTAAAACATGTAAGCATTTCTGTCTTATTAGTGCCTGAAGACAATAAAAGTTCTCAATTCAAAACACTAAACTTATCTGAAAGTACTCAAAAGCTATCAAAGAGAGAGAAAAAGTGTTCAGCTATACAAAAATATTCATAGCAGTTCTTTTTGTGGTGGTGAAGAACTGGAAACAATTGGGGAAGACATAAAGAAATTATGGTATATGAGTACAATTATTGCATTTCATGAAATGAGAAGAGATATTATTTCAAAGAAATCTAGATGATTTATATGAACTGATTCAGACAAAGGGAGCAGAACCAAAATAACTATGTACATAATAACATTTAAAAATGACCAACTCTGAAAGACTAAAGAACTTTATTCAGTTCAGTGACCATCCATGATTGTAGAGGACCAATGATAAGGAATGCTACTTTCTGGAACCCATCTGTCTGGAAGACAGATGATGGGTTCAGTATGAAGAATGAGAATCCAATTTTAGATATGGCTCTGAGAGGAACTTGGTTTATGTGACTATAAATATTTGATATATGGGTTTTCCTTTTCTTTTTCTGGCAGGGAGGGCAAAAACATGAAAGAATAGAAAAAAATTGTCAATTGAGGAAAAAGAAATAAAGTACATCTAAATATTTCATTGATAAAATAAATATCATCTAAATTGTCCAAATTGAAATTTAACAATATGAGATTTGTTAAGATACCCACTCACTATTCCTGTTCTCAGCAACATTACAGTTTATTAGGAAATGGGAAATATTCAATGTTATATCAGTCATATCTATTTTCAATTCCTTTTGGAATATGAAAATTAAAGTGCCAATCTTATTTTATTATTTTTACTATGTTTGGCATCACGTCATATGCATACTTCTATGCTCCCTTCAAAAGTGGTATTTTAGAGACAACATACTACTTCTATGTATATCCAAACCAACAAAAATCTAAAAAGATTTTCTTTTACCCCCAAATGAGTTTTCTGGGACTACATAGCAGTGGTTTAGAACAAAAAGATGTAAAAAAAGAGACTACTATTGTGGAAGAAGAAGAGGAAAAATATACTTGCATAAGTATATGTTTGTTTATATGTGTGTGCATGTATGTGGGTGTGTGCACATGTGTATAAATAATATAGGTATATCAGAAGGAGAGATCTACATTTTCTATGAAGTCCCAGACCTCAGGGATAAACATGAAATTTTTGGAACCGAAGTTCTCATGAATCTGTGTGTCTATGACTCAGGATAATTGCATCAAGAAGTGACAGGGACAGGTAGGAAAAAGTAGAAACTAAGCCACATATCAGCAATGGCAATGGGTCCTTCGTTATGAATTTGACTAGGAATAGAGCCTCCGATATGAGAGAATCATGGAATTTGAGAGTTGAAAGGAGAATGAGAATCTATCTCATTCAACCTATACACAACAGCATGCCCATTACAACATAGCTAATGAGTCATCTCCGATCTCTGTTTCAAGAACTCTAAGGCTGGAGAACCTTTCAAAGCAATCTATTCAACTTTGGGCCAGTTATAATTATTAGAAAAAATTTCTGAAATCCAAGAATAAATTTGTTCCTTTGCAACTTTCGCTCAGTTTCTCCCAGTTTTGTTCTCTGGAGACAAAGAGGACAAATCCAATCCCTCTTTTCATCACAACCCTTTAAATATTTGAAGACAATTATCATGGTCCATTCTTCTCTTCTTTCTCCAAGCTAACTTAAAGGTCACCATCCTAATTCTTCTTCTCTGGACACCATCCAGATCAAAACTGAACACAATGCTTCAGATGGAATCTGACTAGGTCAGAGGGCAGTGAAATTATCACTGCCCTATTCCTGGACTTGAGTTCCTCCTAATGAAGCTCAAGATTGCATTAGATTTTTGGGCTGTCATATCACACTGTCTGCCCATATTGAATGTACATTCCAATAAAATGGAAAACACTCTTTCCCCCCAGAATAACTGCTCTCTATCCAAGTCTCCTATCCTCCTCCTTCCATACTTCAACATATGTGGATGGAATAGATTTTTTTTGGTACCCAAGTGTAAGATTTTATATTTATCCCTATTGAATTTCATTTAATTAGATTCATTCATATGCTTGAGTCTAATAAGACTCTAACTGCTTTTCACTGTGTTAGCTATCCAATGGTTTAACAATCTGAAGAAAAAAAGATGAACATATCTTATGCTTTTAAGTTTAATTTTCAATATCAACATTTTCTCTATTACTTTCTTAAATCTAGATAATCAAACAATAAATCAAGCCCTGATTTGCAACTTTTCTGATTTTCAAGGTATAAATGGTCACATTGAAAATTTAATCATTGGTTCTCTTTAACCAGTATGAACTAACTTTACTATCTTGTGATTATCTGTCTCAATTTTGTGTCATCTGATGATCTCATTTGATGAGCTTATAATCTTTGTCCATTATCCAAGCCACTTATAAAAATGTCAAACAGCATAGGGTCAGGTAGAGAGATCCTTGGAGGTGCTCCACTGGAGATCTCCTGCCATGTTTATAGTGAATCATTAAACAACTACTTTTTGAGTCTGGCCATCTAACCAATTCTGAATAAATCTGATTGCATTATCATCCTCACCCCATCTCTCCATCTTCACAAGTTTAGTATTACATGATTTTTCAAAAACTCTGCTTTAAATCAGCATCTTCCTCCCCTCATATCTTAGTTTAGTAATTCTATCAAAAAAGGATAGCTGGTTTGGCATACCAACTCTTGATGAAGCCATGTTAACTTTTCAGAATCACTCTTTCCAGCTACATTCTAATTATCCCTTTAACAACATTTCATTCATTTATTTTTTTTCTTAGGTTCTTGTTTTCTTTCTTATTTTAAAGAATTTTCTCAGAAATCAAAATCAGGTTCACTGTCTTTGGTATGGATATGTTTTTTCTTCTTCTTTTGGAAAATGGGGATTATATCTGGTCTTTTTCCAGTTTTCCTCCCATTTTCCATAATCTTTCATATATTGTTGACAGTGATTCTTTACTCACATCTATCAGTTCTTTCAAGACCTGAGGATGTAGTTTACCTGGTCTTTTGACCAGATGAGTACATGACCTGCCAAGATAATGAAGGCATTAGTGAACTCTGTTGCAAAAGCTGCCAGGGTATACTAACACCCTGTAGAAGCTAGGAAGCCGAGGGGAAGAAAGATGGGATAGAGCAATAGAATGTAACGAAGATCCAATGGGAGCAAATGATCAGCCAGAACCTGATTCAGGATGAGGGCATTTGGGATCTGTGTAGGATTCCTGTAACTTTGGAGACATTGTCTTGCTTTTTTTTTCCTTTTTGAAATTTTTTTCAATGAATATGGATATATTTTTTCTTCTTTTTAATGTTGGTGCTTTCCCTTTGAGATTATGTCTAATTTATCCTCTATCTCCATATCTATCTAGTCTACGCATAGTTGCTTACATGCTATTTTCCCCATTGGATTGTGAGCTACTTGAGGGACTATTTTTGCCTTTCTTTGTATCCCAGGGCCTGACAGATAGTAGTAGATACTTAACAAATATTCTTTGACTTATTTCTCTCCCCCACTGATGAAGAAAAAAACAACAACAAATTTCTTTGTAACAAATATGTAGAGTCAAGCAAAAGAAATCCCCTTATTGGTCATGTCCAAAAACATGTGCCTCATTTCACATCATGGGTCCAACAAATTTTCATACTTTTATCTCTGTTCAGATAAAAAAGCTTCCTTCTTGATCTCAGTTGGGGAAAATCTGAGAGAGTATTTTGTTGAGTAATGGATGCTAAGACCATTTCCATTTTCCTATGTTCCCATTTCTGTTCCATTTAAATACTTTGAGAATTCTGGTTCTATTCTGCTATTTGCTTGGGTTTCTATTAGCATGATAATAACTGAATATTTAGATCTGAGTTGATTTCAAAAGTGGAGGATTTCTGTGTAGATGAAAGTACAGTGCACCGAGGAAGAAGATTACTCATGTTATCATTCTTGACACCCCAGCCCCTTCACACACACACACACACACATCTCCTATTCTCTTTCCATGATCCCAAGCCTATGGGGCCTGGTTTCATCTGATAAATAAATGACACTGTGGGTATTCATATGGGATAAACTATGGATCTAAAACAGAAATTTGCTTAAACCTGAGTAGCCTTGAGCTACTCAAGCTATTGTGACAACAATGATTTTGTAAATAGTTGTGTGTGTGTGTGTGTGTGTGTGTGTGTGTGTGAGAGAGAGAGAGAGAGAGAGAGAGAGAGAGAGAGAGAGAGAGAGAGAGAGCAGACAGACACACACACACAGACACTAAGCTATATTGAGATTTGGGGCTTGGGCTTCAGTTTTTTTTTTTTTAAATAAATTTTGTTGTGGGTCCAGCTAATAGTTGAGCACTATTTTATTTACTAAATACCTTGCTAACAACCCAGGAAAGTGAGTTTTTTGCATAATTGTGCTACAGTGGCAGTGGGTAATTGGCACTGGTATGGCACTAGATTCTTATATATGGGGTGAGTAGTCATCCCAAATACTCAATTATTGGGGAAATTATCTCCTGTGATGGGATTATGCCTTTAGCAATGACAGGAGAGGCACTTGGCAAATTTCAGTTGATTAACTTATGGAGTGGGATGAATCCAGTATTTTTTTAAAAATTAATATGCATTTATTTTCTCTCCCTCCACTGATCCTGTTGAAAGAAAAAGCAAGAAAAGAGAATCCTTTTTTTTTTAAACAAATATGAACAATTAAGAAAAATAAATTCCCACATTGGCCATGTCCAAAAATGTGTCTCAGATGAATTCAGTATTGAAATCACATTGCATGACAATGTTATATCTCTTTGAGGCTGTATGAGATAGTAAATAAGGAATACAGGTAGAAAGACGATGAAGTGAGTATAATATAGGACTTTTGTTGCTATGCTGAACCATTTCAGTCTTATCCAACTCTTCATGACATCTTTTGGGAGTCTGTTGGCAAAGACATTGGGGTGGTTTGCTATTTTCTTCTCCAGCTCATCTGATAGATGAGAAAACGGAGTCAAATAGACTTGCCCAGAGTCACACAGCTAGGAAGTGTCCGAGATCAGATTTGACCTCAGTTTTTTCTAACTCTAGGGTTAGTGCTCTATGTATTAAGTCACCTAGCTGATATCTAGAGATCTATTTCTCTGTGTATGTGTGTGTATATATAATATATATCATATACTATATATATATATATATATATATATATATATATAATATTTATCATGTACTATCTATATATCTCTATGTATACACATACATGTCACAAATATACATATGTATGAGTGTATATGTGTCTATTTACATACATACTTTTACATAATGACATAGGTTCTTAAATTTTCACCCTAAAACTTTTTTTTTCAAAACCTATAATTTGGTTTATTTTTTAATCTTATATATTTTCTTATATGCATATAAGCACATGACTGAGAGGATCTATAGGCTTCACCAGAATACTTAAAGGGGTCAGAATATACACAAAAAGGGTAAGAAACCACGATGTAGGAACTTCTAAGAATCACTGGGATGGACCTGGATAAATGACATTTTACTGTGGGGCATTAGTTGCTGAACAAGTTTAAATTCTTCTCTGGGAGATCACTGAGGACAATGTAAAGGGGGAGAAGGAAAGATGGGGGAGAGAGGTAGAAGCCCTCTCTTCTGGAGCTTATGATTTAATGCTGGAAGCCAGAGCAGCGTTTGACCCGTTCAGTTAGATCCAGTTCACGGGTTTCTGGACAACACGCCCTGAGTGTCTTCTTGTCAGGAAAACGGAGTCTCAGAGAGGATGTGCGAGTATATATGAAGGTAACAAGGAGCTACAAGTAGAGAACAGTGTTCTCTCTACATATGTATTTTTGATTGAAAAATACTTTTTGATTGAACAAACTGGAGAAGTCAAGAGGCTCCCGGGGAACCTTAAAGGCCCCGCTTTTGATTTTGTGAAAATGCATCGCCCCTGAATGTCCATTGGATAGGGCTGGGGTATGGGATGCTACTTGTTACCAGTGGGACCCAGATCCCGGGTCGTCATGCTTGCATGTATAGTCTGGTTCAGCAGAGGGAACAGCCTCTTAGCTACTGCTAGTTAATAGGAGCAATCAAAGAGAGAGACAGAAAGAAAACTGGGAAATATTTCATGTTGGTCCCGGAAACCTCATCAAGAAAGGGGAACTATGATGAAGAGGGTGGTTGGCCGAAATCAGTGAGTGCAGGTTAAGCACAGAGAGCCACTTCTGGAGGGGAAGGACCTCTGATCCCAGAGGTCAGGGATCAAAACTAGAAAGTTTGGGGACTCATAGAGAGGATATAGCTATGGGGACCAGTTGCTGTGCTTTTTGCTGTTGTTTTTTCCTTCCTTCTCAAAGAGGACTAAGACAATGGGGAGTGATGCTATAATGTGCAAGTGAATTGTATTTAAGTGAGGGAGGGCCATGCAAGGTCACTGCCTCATTTCCCCCTCCAGAACCATCTGGGTCCAGTGGCCAGAGAGAGATCAGGGTGCCTGGAGATAGCCCTGGATGCAGTGGGAGACCCTGGGTTTTTGAAGCTAAGGTCTTTACTCAATGAGTGACTGAGGCTAGGCAATAATTGAGGCAAAAAACTTCTCTTTTACAAAGACTCACTTAACTTCCTTGGATGTTGTCATCTCTTTAAAAAAAGAAAAAAAAAGATATTGGAACCGAGCATCTCTGAGGCTCTTTCCATCTATATTCCCTCTGTGCTCTGGTGGTCTGTGAGAGAGAAATCAGAACTGTTTTATCACACCTGAATGTGATGATGACTGTGAGGAGATGGAGTATCGGCTGGATTGGAAGAATCCTCTAGAGCCAAAGACTTGGTGGCTGTGATTGGGAATTTGTGAGAAAGAAGCCTCTTAATGACATAAGCCATGGTTGAAAAGAACCCAAAGCAGAAGATCAAAAAAAAGGCGATCTGATCTGAACTTTCTGGTCCCACTCAGACTTTCTTGGGATAAAAGCATGTCGTGAAGAGCTTAATCGGGTACATCATCTATGCACAAGTGCTGACATTTTCAGGTACAACACAACTCAAGGTGACGCAGCCTAGAGGCAGCTGGCCCAAGGGCAGCAGCCCCCAGAAGCCTCCTGTACTTCCAGACTCACCTATTTACTATCAAACTTTTCATTTTATCCACAACTTGAGGTTCTTGAATTTGGAGTGAGCTGTCACCGACATTTTCTGAGACCACACGTATGGAGGGAGAACAATCTCCTGACATGTATTTTGAGAAGAACCCAGTTGAAGGGCTATTAGCAAGCGATGAGTGCTAGAGATGGGCTGAGCATGTATGACCAGGCAGGAAAGGTGATAGGGTAGAGTCTGCTTTGTCTGGATCCAGGGTAACACTGAGAGAGGGGGTGGATGCAGGACTGTCACGTCCCCCATTATAAAGGAATCTAGGGTACACAAGGCCAAGTTCACGTGAGAGCTTGGAGCTGAGCACAGGGAGGGGGCCATCCCCGGGGAACATTACGGCATCACTCTATTCCCTCGGCCCGTAGATGACTGCGGTGAGCCGGCTGCTGGGCGAGTGTCTATGAGAAATGACACATCGAGGATTTACACCGAGCTTCCTCTGCTCTTGAGTGAGGGGCAGAAATCGGACCCTAACCATAGGTATTGGGTCAGATGGCGGTGGCAGGACAGAAATCCCCCGGATCCAGGGCTGAGGCAGCAGGGACTCTGGACATCTGGGACAGGAGAAAGTTCTGTGGCTCGTGCAGAAGCGTTTCCTCGGCCCTGAATCGAGCCAGATTTATGGGAAAAGCGAGCCCTGTGCGTGATATGTGGAGCAGAAGGTGTGATCCCTGCCCAGAGAGGAAAGAACCAGTTATCTCTGCCTGGAGTCCGTTGTGAAATCTGGACCAGGAAAATCCAAGAGCGGCCCTTCCTGACAAGCAGCTGACCTACTGGGTGACAGGGCAGTTTTCAACTGGATCCAGAGCCGAGAAAACAGAAGCCCACAGCAGCGTTATCACATTCCATACACGGTGCCGGTGCAAGGATAATGCATTGTAACCACTTGCTTGCTGCCCATAGGAAATGCAGTTGGACCCCAGTGAAGAGGAGAGCAGGAGTGTTTGGGAGTGGAAGAATGGGCCTAATAAAGGGCCCAGCCCCCAGTCATACACGGTATCAGGTATGGGTTAATATTTCAGTGATCCGAAGGAAATGAATACTTCCACCTGCTTGGGAGCTGGGGAAGCCTTCTGGGTCCAGGCTAGGGGGCCTCAGGGCTGAGTTCTAGCTGGACAGTCCTAAGGGAACTGAAACCACCTACAGGCTCTGCTCCGTTGGGGACAGAAGTGGTACTAGTCCACCCAGGCCATCCACAAGCCCAGAAACGGGGCTGCAGCTGCAGATGGGAGGGTTCCCTGGAGGCAGAAGCTCCAGGACTGTCTGACCAAGGACCACACTGACATAGGGCGCTCATAAGGTAATGGGGAAAATTTATCCAGAAACGCCAATGGAAAAAGTATATGGCAGGGATACTTTGTGAATGACTCCGATATGTGATGACAAAATCTTCATAAGGGAGCTGTATATTTGGATCATGGGGGGCCAACTCAGGTATTGGATGCCATGTATTATGTGCTTTTTTGACTGCTGCATTGATGTATTGTAGACCTTGAACATTTACTTCATTATAATTTAAAAATTTATTTTTAAAAAATTAATTAATTCATTAATAGACTAATTTAATTTAATAATTTGAAGGGACTGCATTTTTTAAAAACTGGGGATGGGGAAGATATGAGAAGGAAAATCTGAGTGGAAGGACTCAATTAGAGGGAAACGACAGAGCCACAAAACCAAGATGGTGGTTGGTCCTGTACCATGGAGATAACCAAGAGCAGAGATGGACAGGCTGTGGACTGAGCCGCAGGGAGGGGACCCAGAAGAAATGTAAACACGTGCACAGGTTTGCCACGTAAGGAGCCACGGGCAGGGAACAAAGCAACGACCAAGATCTATGAGCAAAGACCAAGAGCCAGCAGGAACAGGGAGCAGCCAGACCCTGGGCCTGCAACTGGGCCCTCGCAGGCCACTTCTACTGAGAGATTTTGTCCCACTTCCCCTGGTCTGTAGGAGGAACCTGGAGGAAGGAAGCTTCCTTCTTGGACTGGGGGACTGGGAATGGGAAAGTCCTCTTTGAGGAGCAGGTGCTGGGAATGTTGTTTATTGTTTCATATTCTAGTTTCTATTCCAATTAAATGCTTTTTGTTTAGAAAAAATAATTCCATGCTCTTATTTATCTTGATTTCCATTGGCACGGTAATAACTGAATATTACATCTGAGCTGCCATTAGCAATTCCCAGTATCATGGGGGGCACAGTGAGCTGACCCAGGTGACTTTGAGAGAAATACTTCTTCCACTAATATGAACCCAGATTCATGAGAGACTGGAACTGTCTGGCATATGAGGCTATTCGTGTGACACATGATGATTGTACTGCTTCGAGATTATTTCTTTACGAAAGCCTAAGACAATTTAACATACATTTGTATACTCACTTTCCTAATGATAAATGGAAAAAGGCATGAATTAGTTCTGTTTTAAAGAAGAGGTATATGGAAGTGATTCTCCCACAAATAACCAAAGAAGGGGGTAGTATTTGGAATTAAACTCTCGAAGGATGGTGAGATAGACATTTCAAGCCAGCAATGGCACATATAAGAAGAGAGCATTTGAATGAATGAAAACATGGTCCAAAATGAAATAATTTTCGCCTTCAGGGAACTTATATTCTAGCAAGAAGAGACAACCACATAAAGAAGAATGGTGACCAGGGAGACATGGAAGGAGGGAAATGATTGTGGGAATATACAGTTAGTGCCGAGGTGGAATGGCAAGAAGATGGCTATGAAAAGAGACACATGGCTAGAGATAGTGGGTCATTTAGCTACGTGGACATGTGGCCACCGACTCACCAGTAAGGACAGTATAGGGTCCAGAGGGGAAAAGTGGGTTAAGTAACCCAGAAGATGATCCAGAGGATAGGTCCCGAGCTGGGTGGTAATGAGTCGAATGTGGGTGAGAGAGAAATGTCAAAAGCATAGACTGTATAAGTGAATAGAGAGAGGGATATGTAGGAACCTGGTCTAGTGCTGTGTGGTTTCTAATCATTCTGCTCTTTTTTTTTTAAAATTTAATAATAACTTTGTATTGACAGAATCCATGCCAGGATAATTTTACACAGCATTATCCCTTGCAATCACTTATGTTTCGTTTTTTCCCCTCCCTCCTTCCTCCCCCCCCCCCCAAGATGGCAAGCAGTCCTATATATGTTAAATATGTTGCAGTATATCCTAGATACAATACATATTTGCAGAACCGAACAGTTCTCCCACTGCACAGGGAGAGTTGAATTCAGAAGGTAAAAATAACTCGGGAAGAAAATCAAAAATGCAAATAGTTCACATTCATTTCCCAGTATTCCTTCTTTGGGTGTAGCTGTTTCTGTCCATCCTTTATCCAATGAAACTCAGTTAAGTCTCTTTGTCAGAGAAATCCACTTCCATCAGAACACATCCTCATACAATATCATGTCGAAGTGTATAATGATCTCCTGGTTCTGCTCATCTCACTTAGCATCAGTCCATGTAGGTCTCTCCAAGCCTCTCTGTATTCATCCTGCTGGTCATTCCTTACAGAGCAATAATATTCCATAACATTCATATACCACAGTTTACCCAGCCATTCTCCAATTGATGGGCATCCATTCATTTTCCAGTTTCTAGCCACTACAAACAGGGCTGCTACAAACATTTTGGCACATACAGGTCCCTTTCCCTTTTTTAGTATCTCTTTGGGGTATAAGCCCAATAGAAACACTGCTGGATCAAAGGGTATGCACAGTTTGATAACTTTTTGGGCATAATTCCAAATTGCTCTCCAGAATGGTTGGATTTGTTCACAACTCCACCAACAATGCATCAGTGTCCCGTTTTCCCGCATCCCCTCCAACATTCATCATTATTTTTTCCTGTCATCTTAGCCAATCTGACAGGTGTGTAGTGATATCTCAGAGTTGTCTTAATTTGCATTTCTCTGATCAATAGTGATTTGGAACACTCTTTCATGTGAGTGGTAATAGTTTCAATTTCTTCATCTGAAAATTGTCTGTTCATATCCTTTGACCATTTATCAATTGGAGAATGGCATGATTTTTTATAAATTTGAGTCAGTTTTCTATATATTTTGGAAATGAGGCCTTTATCAGAACCTTTAATTGTAAAGATGTTTTCCCAGTTTGTTGCTTCCCTACTAATCTTGTTTGCATTCGTTCTGTTTGTACAAAGGCTTTTTAATTTGATGTAATCAAAATTTTCTATTTTGTGATCGGTAATGGTCTCTAGTTCATCTTTGGTCACAAATTTCTTTCTCCTCCACAAGTCTGAGAGATAAACTATCCTATGTTCCTCTAATTTATTTATAATCTCATTCTTTATGCCTAGATCATGGACCCATTTTGATCTTATCTTGGTATGTGGTGGGTGTTAAGTGTGGGTCCTTGCCTAATTTCTGCCATACTAATTTCCAGTTATCCCAGCAGTTTTTATCAAATAATGAAATCTTATCCCAAAATTTAGAATCTTTGGGTTTGTCAAACACTAGATTGCTATAGTTGACTATTCTGTCTTGTGAACCTAACCTTTTCCACTGATCAACTAATCTATTTCTAAGCCAATACCAAATGGTTTTGGTGACTGCTGCTTTATAATATAATTTTAGATCAGGTACAGCTAGACCACCTTCGTTTGATTTTTTTTTTCATTAATTCCTTGAGATTCTCGACTTTTTATTGTTCCATATGAATTTTGTTGTTATTTTTTCTAAATCATTAAAATATTTTCTTGGAAGTCTGATTGGTATAGCACTAAATAAATAGATTAGTTTAGGGAGTATTGTCATCTTTATTATATTCGCTCGGCCTATCCAAGAGCACTTAATATTTTTCCAATTATTTAAGTCTGACTTTATTTGTGTGAAAACTTTTTTGTAATTTTGCTCATATAATTCCTGACTTTCCTTTGGTAGGTAGATTCCCAAATATTTTATGCTATCAACAGTTATTTTGAATGGAATTTCTCTTTGTATCTCTTGCTCTTGGATTTTGTTGGTGGTGTATAAGAATGCTGAGGATTTATGGGGATTTATTTTGTATCCTGCTACTTTGCTAAAATTATGAATTATTTCTAATAGCTTTTTAGTAGAATCTCTGGGGTTTTCTAGGTATACCATCATATCATCTGCAAAGAGTGATAGTTTGGTTTCCTCATTGCCTACTCTAATTCCATCATTCTGCTCTTAGTTTGCCATTTGACAATAGGAGCCAATCTCATGTCTCTTTTACTTTCCCTCTCCCTTCTCTCTCAACCTTCCCTCCTCTTGGCAAATGTCATAATAACAATATGAAGTTGATAGAGACCTTTGAGGTTCTTGGGAAAATTCATGACAAATAACATGTCATTGCAAATTGTTATTCATTTATCTATATAATTAGAATCACTGAACTATTTCCCATACAGGATCCATGGTGTGGGAAGTTATTCCATAAAGTTTACTCTTTATTTAGTGATTTAAAGTTGTTTGACTTTTCATGTTAATTTTTCTTACCTTAATTGAATTTCCCAACACCCTGGTATTATGGATATTAATGATTTTCTTTTTTGCAGATAGGAAAACTGAGTCTCAGAGCTGAAGAAACTTGCTTAGAGACACATTGCAAGTAAATATTGGAGAAGAGATTTGAACTCAGATCTCATTATTATTACTATTTTTAATATTCACTTCTTGAGCAGTCATATGAAATAAGATGAGGAGAAATAAGCAATAGGATGTTAGGATTTAAATGTATTTCTCCAATTTTTTCAAAATTAACACACAACATGGCAACACGGTATAGTAGCCTTTGAAGAGTGACATTGTGGTCAAATCATATATGTTTTTACTCTGACAATTAAATTTTTTAAATGAGATGAAATGAGAGTTTTTCCCCCTTTCAATCTTGAGAAAAATAAAACCGTTTGATCACTTTAAGTGTAATAAAAAGGAAATATATTTAATCCATAGAACTTTGATATCTTCCAACATTCACCTAGCTCAGTGGTATTCAGATCAAATGGAAATAAGGACCATTAAATCATACATATAAGGATCCCTTCCAGCACATATTGACTTAGAAAAAAAATGACATATTAACATGATCTATACTCTACTGTGTTTTTATTTATTTTCTTAAATGTTTCCCAATTATATTTGCTCTGGTTCTGTTGGAGTTCTCTGAGTTAGCTGACTACTTCAGAAGGCATATGATACCAACTAAGAATCAAAATTGAAATGACATGATATCTCCAGTTCTCTACTATCGGAATCCTTGACCTGTCCTACATTCCCCATTTCTAGCAGTTTTTTTTTTCCACAAGGGTTTTAAATGACTGATCCACATCAGGTCAATAAAACTTTTAAATTTGGAGGAATTTTTCAATATTGATGATTTTCTAATTGTGTTTAGGAATTTATTCTATAAAGCCCAGCTTCTTAAACTGTGGGTCACAACTTCATATGAATGTAGCAATGTAGAGATTGCGAAATTACGGTTGTTTTTCAGTAAATGTTTGATTTGTATATGTATTTTATATACCTATATAACTGGGGTCTTATAAAAATTTATCTGGTAAAAGGGGTCCCAAGTAGAAAAATATCAAGGAGTCCTGCTCTGGAGGACAGATGACTAGAGAGATAAAGGGGATTCCTTCCAAATCATTGGAGTCTGCTTCAGTAAGACCAAAGACTTCTGGAGTTGGAAGGGACCTTCAGCACGCTCTTTTCCAATCTCCCATCTGATGAAGGAATCCCTCTACAACTACTTCCTGAGCAACAGCCATCCATATAAATGATCTAAAGTACTGGATAGACAAGAATACTTGCTTGAATACTTCTGGTGACGTGGAGTTCACTATATCTCTAGCTAGGCTGTCCATTTTTGATCCTTTTTGAGCAATTTGAATATTTCAAACCTCGTTCCTTAAGTTAAGCTGAGGTACATCATCTTCCACAAAGTGATCAGAAGCCTTCCTTGTGAAGGAATAGCACAGAATAAGTCTCATTTTTCTTTCTGATGATAGTTCCTCAAATACTTGAAAACAACTGTCTCCCTTAAGCCTTCTCTTTTCTAGTCTTTCTTTATTTTTATTTTTTGAGGCATTTGGGGATAAATGATCCCAAAGTCACCTTACTAGTACATGCCTGAGGCCATATTTGAACACAGACTCTCTGTGCCCTCTGGGGAGGGCCTGTGCCCTCTTTTCTAGTCTTAGCATCCCCAGGTCATGCAAATGTTCCTCCCGTGACATGGTTTCCATGTCATCTGCCTGATGCTCTCCAGTTTGCCCACGTCCTTACAATAGGAGGCCCTGGATTGTGCATGGTGTTCTGGATGCAAACTAATCGCCGCAGAGTATGTATATGGAACAAGACTCTTACATCTCTTGAGCAGGAGACTGAAGATGATGATTATTGCAGGCTGAGATTGAGTTTGCTTTTTAATTGCCATTTCATACTCTTGGCTCCTGTTGAGTTTGTGGTCAACTAAAATGATGAGGTCATTTTCACATAAAATATTCTCAAGCCAGTTCTTGTCTATCCAAGTACCTTTAAGATCATTTATATTAAAAAGGTGCATAATTTATATTTTTTCCTATAAGTTTCTTCTTTTTATATTTAGTTTATGGTTTTAGATTGTGGGATCTCTTTGATTCAATGAAATGGTACAATGGACAGAGTGCTGGGCCCAGAGAGAGTTCACATCCTACCTAAGCCAGTGTTGAGCCTAAGCAAGTCATTTAATTTTGGTTTGCCTCAGTTTCCTGATCTGAAAAAGGGGACAATTTACCCTCCAGAGCTGTTTGAGGAGCAAACCAGATAATAATTGTAAAGTCCTCAGCCCTGTGCCTGGCACCCAGTAGGTATTTGTTCTGTGCTGCCGCCTTTCTGAGACCTAATTCTGTTAGGCAGCTCATGACATCTCTTTCACTTTTGTGTCATTTGAAAACTGAATAAACACGATCTCTATATCTCTGTCAACAAAAATAAGATTCTGGTTAAGGATTGAGCTCCGAGGCCCGTTGGATCCATTAGTGAGCACTCCACAGAGGCCATTGTCCAACCAGTTATGAACACATGGAGATATTCTATCTTCACGGGGCCTCTCTTCATCTTGTCAAAAAGAGTATTGCCATTCCTTTTCCAGCTCATTTTGCAGATGAGGAAACTGAGGCAGACAAGGTTAACCGTCTTGTCCAGAGTCATGTAGCTAGTAAGTGTCCGAGCTTGATGTGAGTTCAGGTCCTCCTGATCCCAGGCTCAGGCTCTGGCCACTGACCTCCCTAAAGTCATGGGCTCCTAGAACTGGATTCTAGAATGGAAAAGCATCCCACAGACCCTCTGTTTTACAGGTGAGGAAAGGGAGCTCAGGGAGATTAAAGGTCATACAGGTAAGATCAGAGATGTTCTCTTTCTACAAATTCAGTCCACTTTCCATTGTGCTAAGGGGCTTTACTTAAAAATTAATATGACTTAAAAGAAAGAAAGACCCACAAAAGGCTTTTTGACTTGGGCTTGGGCTCTCGTGCTCCCCATTCTCTCCTCCTCAACCTCCCACTCCATCGCAGTGGGTTTCTCTAAGGCTCTGGGCAGGAGGGTTTCTCCCTGCTTTGCTCAGAAATCCTAAATCTGTGGATTAAGTCTCTGAACTATTTTTGAGGCCGGGGAGAATAACTGCGCCCTTCATAAGTATCTTGGTTTTTGCTGGCTTTTTTTTTTTTAAGTGAAATCTACTGGGTCCCATCAGTCTGGTTTGTCTGCTCTGGTTTTAGTAAACTCAGGATGGGGTTGGTTAGAACATTCCACCCTTCGGAAGGTGGAGTCTGCTGACCTTTGCCCCGACTGTGTTCCACAGATAGTGTCAGAAACAGCCCCAGACCAGAGTCCCCGGGAAATCAAAGCCGGCAGAGGCCGGGAGGGGGGTGGGCAGCGGCGGTGGGGGGGGGGGGAGCAGGCCCACCGAGCAGCCCCTTGTACCGCCTGAATCACCACTGTGTCAATAGGTGATAAATCAAGAGTCATATTTACTGATTAAAATTACAGACTCCTACGGGAAACTGTATAAACAGCTTTCAGAACAAAGTGTGTGAAGGCTGAGCCGAGCCGAGTCCTTCTGCGTTCAGCCAACTCGGTGACCCGCGGGTCAGCCAGAGAGCAAGTTGCTCCACTCCAGCAGACTTCCTACACACAGATCCAAATATTTATAGGGAAGACTTGAAAGGGACGACGGGAGGAGAAGCGGCGCTACAATTCGGATCTGTTCACAGGACATCCCCGGCTTCCTTCTGGAGTTCAGTCCCCGGCTGTGAAAATGACATATTAACATGATCTATACTCTACTGTGTTTTTATTTATTTTCTTAAATGTTTCCCAATTATATTTGCTCTGGTTCTGTTGGAGTTCTCTGAGTTAGCTGACTACTTCAGAAGGCATATGATACCAACTAAGAATCAAAATTGAAATGACATGATATCTCCAGTTCTCTACTATCGGAATCCTTGACCTGTCCTACATTCCCCATTTCTAGCAGTTTTTTTTTTCCACAAGGGTTTTAAATGACTGATCCATATCAGGTCAATAAAACTTTTAAATTTGGAGGAATTTTTCAATATTGATGATTTTCTAATTGTGTTTAGGAATTTATCCTATAAAGCCCAGCTTCTTAAACTGTAGGTCACAACTTCATATGAATGTAGCAATGTGGAGGTTGCGAAATTACAGTTGTTTTTCAGTAAATGTTTGATTTGTATATGTATTTTATATACCTATATAACTGGGGTCTTATAAAAATTTATCTGGTAAAAGGGGTCCCAAGTAGAAAAATATCAAGGAGTCCTGCTCTGGAGGACAGATGACTAGAGAGATGAAGGGGATTCCTTCCAAATCATTGGAGTCTGCTTCAGTAAGACCAAAGACTTCTGGAGTTGGAAGGGACCTTCAGCACGCTCTTTTCCAATCTCCCATCTGATGAAGGAATCCCTCTACAACTACTTCCTGAGCAACAGCCATCCATATAAATGATCTAAAGTACTGGATAGACAAGAATACTTGCTTGAATACTTCTGGTGACGTGGAGTTCACTATATCTCTAGCTAGGCTGTCCATTTTTGATCCTTTTTGAGCAATTTGAATATTTCAAACCTCGTTCCTTAAGTTAAGCTGAGGTACATCATCTTCCACAAAGTGATCAGAAGCCTTCCTTGTGAAGGAATAGCACAGAATAAGTCTCATTTTTCTTTCTGATGATAGTTCTTCAAATACTTGAAAACAACTGTCTCCCTTAAGCCTTCTCTTTTCTAGTCTTTCTTAATTTTTATTTTTTGAGGCATTTGGGGATAAATGATCCCAAAGTCACCTTACTAGTACATGCCTGAGGCCATATTTGAACACAGGTCCTTCTGACTCTGGGGCCTGTGCCCTCTTTTCTAGTCTTAGCATCCCCAGGTCATGCAAATGTTCCTCCCGTGACATGGTTTCCATGTCATCTGCCTGATGCTCTCCAGTTTGCCCACGTCCTTACAATAGGAGGCCCTGGATTGTGCATGGTGTTCTGGATGCAAACTAATCGCCGCAGAGCATGTATATGGAACAAGACTCTTACATCTCTTGGGCAGGAGACTGAAGATGATGATTATTGCAGGCTGAGATTGAGTTTGCTTTTTAATTGCCATTTCATACTCTTGGCTCCTGTTGAGTTTGTGGTCAACTAAAATGATGAGGTCATTTTCACATAAAATATTCTCAAGCCAGTTCTTGTCTATCCAAGTATCTTTAAGATCATTTATATTAAAAAGGTGCATAATTTATATTTTTTCCTATAAGTTTCTTCTTTTTATATTTAGTTTATGGTTTTAGATTGTGGGATCTCTTTGATTCAATGAAATGGTACAATGGACAGAGTGCTGGGCCCAGAGAGAGTTCACATCCTACCTAAGCCAGTGTTGAGCCTAAGCAAGTCATTTAATTTTGGTTTGCCTCAGTTTCCTGATCTGAAAAAGGGGACAATTTACCCTCCAGAGCTGTTTGAGGAGCAAACCAGATAATAATTGTAAAGTCCTCAGCCCTGTGCCTGGCACCCAGTAGGTATTTGTTCTGTGCTGCCGCCTTTCTGAGACCTAATTCTGTTAGGCAGCTCATGACATCTCTTTCACTTTTGTGTCATTTGAAAACTGAATAAACACGATCTCTATATCTCTGTCAACAAAAATAAGATTCTGGTTAAGGAGTGAGCTCCGAGGCCCGTTGGATCCATTAGTGAGCACTCCACAGAGGCCATTGTCCAACCAGTTATGAACACATGGAGATATTCTATCTTCACGGGGCCTCTCTTCATCTTGTCAAAAAGAGTATTGCCATTCCTTTTCCAGCTCATTTTGCAGATGAGGAAACTGAGGCAGACAAGGTTAACCGTCTTGTCCAGAGTCATGTAGCTAGTAAGTGTCCGAGCTTGATGTGAGTTCAGGTCCTCCTGATCCCAGGCTCAGGCTCTGGCCACTGACCTCCCTAAAGTCATGGGCTCCTAGAACTGGATTCTAGAATGGAAAAGCATCCCACAGACCCTCTGTTTTACAGGTGAGGAAAGGGAGCTCAGGGAGATTAAAGGTCATACAGGTAAGATCAGAGATGTTCTCTTTCTACAAATTCAGTCCACTTTCCATTGTGCTAAGGGGCTTTACTTAAAAATTAATATGACTTAAAAGAAAGAAAGACCCACAAAAGGCTTTTTGACTTGGGCTTGGGCTCTCGTGCTCCCCATTCTCTCCTCCTCAACCTCCCACTCCATCGCAGTGGGTTTCTCTAAGGCTCTGGGCAGGAGGGTTTCTCCCTGCTTTGCTCAGAAATCCTAAATCTGTGGATTAAGTCTCTGAACTATTTTTGAGGCCGGGGAGAATAACTGCGCCCTTCATAAGTATCTTGGTTTTTGCTGGCTTTTTTTTTTTTAAGTGAAATCTACTGGGTCCCATCAGTCTGGTTTGTCTGCTCTGGTTTTAGTAAACTCAGGATGGGGTTGGTTAGAACATTCCACCCTTCGGAAGGTGGAGTCTGCTGACCTTTGCCCCGACTGTGTTCCACAGATAGTGTCAGAAACAGCCCCAGACCAGAGTCCCCGGGAAATCAAAGCCGGCAGAGGCCGGGAGGGGGGTGGGCAGCGGCGGTGGGGGGGGGGGGAGCAGGCCCACCGAGCAGCCCCTTGTACCGCCTGAATCACCACTGTGTCAATAGGTGATAAATCAAGAGTCATATTTACTGATTAAAATTACAGACTCCTACGGGAAACTGTATAAACAGCTTTCAGAACAAAGTGTGTGAAGGCTGAGCCGAGCCGAGTCCTTCTGCGTTCAGCCAACTCGGTGACCCGCGGGTCAGCCAGAGAGCAAGTTGCTCCACTCCAGCAGACTTCCTACACACAGATCCAAATATTTATAGGGAAGACTTGAAAGGGACGACGGGAGGAGAAGCGGCGCTACAATTCGGATCTGTTCACAGGACATCCCCGGCTTCCTTCTGGAGTTCAGTCCCCGGCTGTGGAAGAGTGGGGCCGAGAACGGGGCCCGGGACGCCCCGAGGAGGGGCCGGGGGCCCGAGGGGGCCCAGGCCCATCCAGAGCTTTAGCCTGGCCCAAGCTAACTTAGTTCTCTAAGGGAACCCTGCTCTCTCCAAGCCCGTTTGTCCAATTTCTCCCTGCCTGCCCCCCGGCAGATTCTCCGGGAAACACGGTGGCTTCTTCCCCCCGCGGTCCCAGAAGGCCGTGGCTTTGAGTCACTTTTATCCGTATTAGCCGTTTGTTGCTTCTTCTGCAGATATTTCAGACGGCAGTTTTGTGTCCCTGCAGTCTGAGAGTCTCCGTCTCTGGCTTAGGCCCCACACCCAGAATTCTGCCGGTTTTGCCCTCGGCTTCCGTCTATCACGGCCCCAGCTTCCACGCAGGCCTCCAGGCCAATAGAATAGCTGAGATCCTGGCTCATCGACTCTCAGAGAAAACACAACAGCCTCACCTTCAAGCCAGCCCACCCGCAAGTCAGCTCCCCATTCACTTCTGGTGGGTCTCGGCTTTTCCCGGGACTTCTGTACTTGTGGGACTCCTGGCATTACCCTAGATGGGCCCCCCTGCAAGAAGAAAGATCCCCGAGCTGCTGAAGAGTTAAAAAATCCCTCGGGGACTTGGTTTCTCCTCCTGGCTCTGTGCCCGGGGGCTTCTTGGTTTGAGCCCTGTAGTTTCCAGTTTGAAAATGGCCCCTACTTGGCCCAGAACTTCTGGCAGTTCCATTGTGGCCTCAGTCTGTGGCCTTTTCTGGGTCACATAGCCCCCTGGAGGGGGTAGGGAGATTTTGAACGATTAGAAACAACCCAGGCAATATGATCATCCCAACCCTATATCTACCTCTCTTATGACTTCTTTTTTATCTCTATGAAATTTATTTCATATATACATATATTTATTATTTTTATATTATTATATATGCTGTATAAATGACATTTATATATTATATATTCATATTTATAAAAATAAACTATATACATATTGAAGGTATCCTTGATGAAAATAAAAGAGCAATTTTCTTCAGTTGACTATAATAATTTTGTAGTAATACAGTTGACTGTGAAAGGACCGTAAGATCCTCTGGTACAGATTTTAAAAAAATTAACTAGATAAAGGTTTTGATTTAGTAATGCAAAATACCATCTTAAAGGCGCATGTCCTGTTCCCCTTCATGCTAGTGCCTCCCCTGGGTTGAGATCTCCCATTTATCCTGTTTCTATCTTGTTTGTACACGTTTGTTTGCGTGCGACCTCCTCTGCTAGAGCATGCGCTTCTTGAGAGCAGGGTCTGTATTTTGCCACATTTAGCACATCACCTGACCCATAAAAATCACTTAATAAATGCTTGTTGACCATTCAATGAAATCCATAACCAATCAAAGTTTGGCCTAATAAACAGAAAATAACTACTGTCTAGGATACGATATATGGTTGGAAGGTCAGCTTATTGAGTCAATTTATGGGTATTGTACATCAAGGAGACAAGATCAGCCATTGCTTAAAGACTTTAATTTGGGCTATTCATTGCAAGGTTAAATTCTGGAGATGAAGTTGAAATAATTTGGCCATATGATGAGAAGATAGTAGTTGTTGGAAAAGACTCTGATGTCAGGAAAGATTGAAGGCAAAAAGGGAAGAGGACAATGGAGGAGGGGATGGATAGATAGTGTCATGGAAACAACAGATATAGACTGAGATATAGTGGCCACTATAGTCCATGGAGGACAGAGTGGCCCTATGGTCCACGGGGGTCACAGAGAGTTAAACATGACCAAGGGACTGAATATAACAACAGCATGCACATCGTGGACAGACACTAAAGTCGGATAACAAGTTAATCCCAGAATTGGAAAAAGAAGAAAAGATTGTACTGACTATAGTACATTGAATAGCATTTTAAATAATTCCCAGCTACTTCCTATCATGATGGTCCATAATACAGCTATTCTTTTGGTGACGTTTACTATGAATCATGCAAAGCCACAATTTCCAAAGTATAATAACCACAAACAGTACAAGGGATAATGGAGAGATATATGGTGTGTATGGTAATTTGGAGCACATTATCAATGATGATTTATTTACATGCGAGAATGGCATAAAATGTTGTCAAGGAAATATATGCTAAGAAAGGGGGTGGCCAGTTAAATAGAGGGAGGAGGGAATAGACAGATGGCTAGAGGGCTGCAATGGCTCTCATAAAACTAAGGAGCTACCCATGGAGATTTCTGGGAAGTGATGGACAAAATTTGAATAGAATGAGAATGCATAAGCACTATTTTGTCACTACCACTAATGTGTTGATTTGCTTTGTTTTTACTTGATTCTAAGAGGAAGGTTTTATTGGGATGAGGGGGATAATCATTGGGAAGTGCCAGAAATAGTTTTTTTTTTTTTTAATTTTAGTAAAAGCTTTTGGTTTTTAAAGAGATCATGGATGGGTTGAAATATATACTGGTAATAATAACATTACTAATGTGGCACTTTAATGGTTTCAAAGTGCTTTACGAGTATTTTTTCAATTGATCCTTACTACAATCCTATGGGTAGGTCCTGTTATTATCTCATTTTGCATATGAAGAAAACAAGAATGAGGGAGGCTAATTGATTTGATTAGTTACTACTAGTAAGCATTTGAGGAAGGGTTAGAATTGAGATCTTCCGGGCTCTGGATGCGATCCACAAATGGGTAGAGGAGCATTCACATCTATAAGATGATAGGTCAGCTGACATAGTTACTTTCCCAATGTGAGAATTTGCCATGACTTTTTCATACCCACTTCCTAATTCTCACTCACGGCTGTCCATATATGGCGACCGCTGATTTCAAAGTGATTTGAGTTTAAAGACAAAATAAAATTCAAAGATGAGTTTAAAAAAAAAAGTAGAGGCTATCTCTATGTAGCACCAACAAATATGAAGTTATGTTTTGAAATCTGATTTCCTTGACCTTTTCCTGGATGTTAGGATGAAGAGGAAATGAAGAAAATACCAAATGGAGCATTTAAAAGTTCATTCTTTGGCTTTTAAAAGGCAGTGGTGTATAATCAAATGCCTGTATAATTATCTGGATGCTCTCTGTGTTCTTTCGGATCGAGGTTTCTGTAAACCGAGGTGAGTGTTCCTTCAGTTTTTCCTTTCTGGACAAATTCATCAGGGCTTTATCCCTGTCAGAGAGAATTCCTTGGCCAGACTGTCAGAGTGTCCATCTCACTCCATTGGCCTCCAGAGGCTGTTGATGTTAGAGTTTAGACGTCACACGCTGTCCTTAGGCTCTGGAAAGCACTAAGATGTCTTTTTTTTTTTCTTTTTTTTAAAAGGAAGTTTTGTTTATAACCCGTGCACTTCTGAGCTTCCTCAGCACAGTTTCCAACATATCTTTGGATGAAAGCACATCTTTAGGACATGGAGAAATTAATGACAGTTTCACAACATGGGAAATTAGTCGTGTGAGAGGAGGGGGGGCCTTCTGCTCTCCCTCAAGTGGCCCCAAAGTCTCCATTTGCCCTGTCATGTCTTAGCCTTAAGTCTCTCAACGGAAAACAGTTTTAAAACAGGCGATGGCTCAGAAATTATGCCATTACAGGAAGCCACGGAGATGGGCAGTCAGAGGGACTCGGGGCGTGAGTCTGAGAAAGAAGCTGGCTCATTTCCTTGGTCCCTTAACTGCAAGTTTCAGGCTTACCATTCTATCCCCCTGCTTAAGGTTCTTTCTTGGTCTTCCTATGGATGTTGTGCCTTTGAAACAATTTCTTTCACTTTTCATTAATATTTTCCTAATTAAGCTGGCACCTTATCTGCCATTCAGTTTTTCTCTCTGTTCTTTCCCCCAAGCACCCCAGTTCTCCCAGAGAGTCTCTCACATGCAATGGGGGGTCTTCCCATCTCCATTACAATGACCAGCTCCATGATGGACATCTAAGAGGATCTGGTCTCTTCAAGTAATTAGCATTTTGGTTATGGTACCTTTGAGAACAACTTTCCTCAAGAGCCAAATAAACAAAACTGAATGTTATTAAATAAAGTTATTTTTAGAGTCCCTTCCTCTAAGAGCAGGTACCAGAAATACAGTAATAAAGTTGTGTCTGGGCTAATGATATTACTCATAAAGCTTCTTTAGTCTGGCTTTTATAGTCCCTGCAATTTCTAAACTAAAGGGCACTGGGTCCCTTCACAAAGTCCATCGACATTTATTAAATAAACTTTTGCTGTTTCAGTCAGGGTGCTAAATTCTGAGAATACAGAGAATGGGAGAAATGCAGCCCCTGCCTTCAAGGAGCTTTTGATGCAAAAAGCTATATATTCACGGGTAAGTGGAAGGTCATCTCTGGGGCAATGAAGGAGGAAGAGGTACAGTGATTTCCACCATGGTTGGTAAGAAGTTGTGGTCTGGAACTTTTTTCAGATGAAAACCTGAAAGTTTCTCTCTTAAATCAGAAGCCCCGGGTGCTTTTGGTAACCCAGACTTTGTCTTCTTGGTAATCATCTTTTTACTTTGTAATTAAAGCCCTCCTAGATGGGGACAAAGCTGGACAACATGGCAATATGGCTTCATTTCCTCTTGAAGGGCCATGATGGAAGGGATCTAAGGGGTCCTGTAGTCCAATCCCTTAGTTTTACAGATAAAGAAACTGAAGGTCAGAGAACAGAAGTCACAAATCCAATACAAATAAGTGGCAGAGTCAGAATTTGAATCAGATTTCTTGAAATCATGTCCAAGTGTGATTTCCCAAACCACCCTGCTACCTCTTTCTAAATATGGGAAACTCATCTAAAATTGTTCACCGAGCAGGTCCGCAACAATCAAGCAAAGTGGAGGAAAGAAGCAGTTATCTGCAGAAGTGAAGAAAAAATTCTACCTCTTCCTCAATTGGCCTATTAAGTTAATTTAATAGTTATACAATACAGTCTATAAGCTAATAATGGCCATTGTTTCAACTTCCCTTTTTAAACTTGAACTTCGACATGAGAGGAAATAGGTTTGTCAGCACGGACGTGCCATTGACAATAAGGAAATACTAACGGACAAATCTTTGGGTGAGCAGCATCTAAAAACTCTGCCTCCCCTCTGCAAGTATAACAGAATAATTACCAAATGCTCTTTCCTGACTGAAAATCCTCTCCTATTCATTTCTACAAATAGCCACACAAAATAAATATTTCAAAATAAATCTCCTCTGCTTGTTCTGAGGATCTGAAGTGACTCACTTTTTTCCCCCCCTTCTCTGTGCGGTTTCCCTCTGTCTGAATTTATATCCCTTGTGTTTTTCTACCTCAATCCTTCCCCCAGACTACTTTCCATCCCCCCTCTATCTTGATTGCTTCCAAATGAAAATGTTTCCCTTGTCTCCCAACCCCAGAGAACACTCCCTCCTCAGCCTCGTGGAGTCCCTAGCTTGCTTTAGAAATCTAATTTAGTTGTCACTTCCTATGGGAAGTCTACTGTGATCCCCAGTGTGAGCACTGAGTGTTCTTCCTTCACCACAAATTTTTGTAAACGCAATTTTCCCCCTTTAATAAAATGTCAGCTCCATGAGGGCAGGAACTGGGTTGTTGTTGTTTTGTCTGTAACTCCCATTATCAAGCACAGAGCCTGGCAAATGGTAGGCGCTTCATAAAGATTTATTGAGTGAAGGAATGGATTTTAAATGTAATTTTTTGGTATATGCAAATTTCCCCCTTTAATAAGTTGTAAGCTCCAGGAGGGCAGGAACTGGGTTGTTGTTGTTTTGATTCTGTCATTCCAGTACCAAGCACAGAGCCTGGCAAATAGTGGATGCTTTATAAAGATTTTTATTTTATAAATAAATAATAATAGATCATTAACATATAATAATATTAATAAATAAATAAAGAATGGTCACAGATCTGAATTCACCCCTTGGGTCTTGCTTTTAAAGCAAATTTGACATGTAAAGTATTAAGCATAAATGAAGTCAGAGGATTTGGGTATGAATCCTGACTATGACTTTTATCACTTCTGGGGTAAACTTGAGCAAGCCACTTTGACTCTTGAGGACCCAAGTTTCTTCATCTGTAAAGTGAGAAAGTTGTTCTAGGTCACCTTATGGCTTTAAATGCTATGATCTAATAAAGAAGACTAACATTTTTAGGAAACCGAGATGCAAACAATACCCAGTAAGAGAAACCTAATCAGATAATTCCCTAAATCTTGAAGCACTTAGGTGATATCAGTAGATAGAGTGCTTGCTAGTCTCAGAGTTAGGAAGAACTGAGTTCAAATTCTGTCTTAGACATTTATTAGCTGTGTGATCCTGGCCAAATCATTTAGTTTGTTTGTCTCAGTTTCCTCATTTATAAAATGGGAATCATAATAGCACTTCCCTCCTGGAATTGTGGTGAGGATCAATGAGACATTTGTGAAGCATATAATACATATATACATATATATGTGTCTGTGTATACACAGATCTACCTACTGACACATTTTACATACATATATATATATATATATATATATATATATATATATATGTATATATGTATATGGTGTGTGGGTGTATATATATATAGATATAGATATATATATAGATATATAGATATGTCTATCTATCTGTTATTATCCTGGGAAAAGTCCATTCATTTTCTTGTGAAAGGACATTTAACTCTTCGTATTTTTATTTGCCAAAGGACTCAGCATTGTTCTTATGAAAAGTATATCTTTAGTGGGATAGGAAGCTACTTCTCACTTTTTCATGTGGCTTATATTTATAAATACCATCTATTTCCTCTAATATTAAAGTTGCCATATAAGTATAAAAGTAAGGAAACAGAAACAATGTCCATTACTATCTTAAAGCCTCTATTATGGAAGTATTAAATCTGAACTTTGAGGTCACCATATTGGGAAAGTATTTCCATGTGCCGGGTTCCATTCTGTTTGTTAAATTAAGTCTGAGAATTCAAATTTTCTCTCCAACTCCCCAAATGTGTATAGATGCGTCTGAGAATGGAAACTATTCCAAAGCTTAGAAGTTATTTTGTGGGAGTGACTGTATTCACAGCTTCCAGGCCAGGAGGAATGACCCTTCCAGAAATTCTAAAGGTTGTGGAAAGACCATAAAAATCAAATCAAATCAAATTAAAATGGACAGAGCTTTCTGGCAATATGAGTGCTGGAGAGGAGCCAGAGGATGGAGTTGTCCGTGAAACATACACGTCCTCGGAGTTGGAGATGTATTTGTCCCCCAAAATTAAATTAAAAACTTCTTAGAGTGACAGTACTTCTTTCTTTCTCATTTCTAGCTCATTCTTATCAGAATTCTGTCAGCTCCCAAACTGACATTTTCCTGTTCTGATCTTTTCTCAGATAGAGAAGAAGGAATTTTTTTTTTTATTGGGTTAATGCAAACAGCAGATCAGCCTACAGAGAAACGTCAAGGACAGTTTGGAGTCCTAATCCCTGACCTGCCTGCCCTCCCCTAACTAGCTATTGACATTGAACTTAAAAAGCTGCTATGCTGAAATGAGATAATGTGTGTGTGTGTGTGTGTGTGTGTGTGTGTGTGTGTGTGTGTGTGAGAGAGAGAGAGAGAGAGAGAGAGAGAGAGAGAGAGAGAGAGAGAAAGAGAGAGAGAGAGGGGGGGGGGGGAAGGAGAGAGACAGACAGATAGGGTGGGGGAGAAGGAGAGAGAAAAACAGGGAGAAACAGATAGAGGCAGAGAGATAAAGGCAAAAAGTTTGTTTATCTAAAGTATTTTAGTAAACAAAATAATCCTGGTTCCCTCTTGGTGAGAAAGGGAGTCATTGGTAGGTAGGAAAAAGACATGTTTTCACCATATCCTGCAATGTAAAGGACATTATTTTCAAAATCTAGAGAATAAATGCTTTCTATACAGGCATGGTATTTTTTTTTAAACAGAGGAATTTCCTAGATTTTGAAAATGGCACTGCAGAAAGTGCCTCAAAAAGGCTTTTAGGCCTTAGCATTCTAATTTCAGTGAAAATGTTTAATGAGACTCTCACCAGTTTTCAAGTCAGAAAAGTATAAAGAAATCTTTTTTGTGTTTTGTTTTGATTCTTTTGTCCTCCACTTTTGTTAGTTTTAGCTTGTGTTTATCCCGGTCTGATGAATTTCCCACCCACACCTGAAACTGTGAATTTGACTTGCTTTCTCTCTAGCTGGGAGCAGTGATGAAAATAGAAATTATTTTCTCAGAGAACTTTCACCATGTTCCACTGTGAAATTACTTGCAATGAGAAGTGATTTATGGGGCCATTGGGTTCGGGAAGTCCCAAGTCGCAGACCTTAGGGCCTGTGAATTTCTCCCACATTCACTAAAGATTGTGATCATGGGTTTTTGCTGATTGACTAATCAACATTAAAAGAGATAAAATTTAACACCTCAGAGTAAGATTTTGTTTTGTTTAGCTTACTGATGCAACTCTGGTAGGCTTGGCTCCCTTCCTCTCACTTATGGGGCTATGAAGCTATATATTTACTTAGTGGCTAATGGCAAGATGCTTTTACAAACTGCATCAGATTATATTGATTAACATAAAGAAGTAAAGATGCCCTCTCTTGCTTCCAACTCTAGAAGCTGCTGATTTTCACTGAATCAAGCTCTTGAGAATCCAGCACTTTCAAGGAATGGCAAAGGCACGCCATTATCACAGTCCATTCTGATCATTCTCCTTCCTCTTCCTCCTCCTCCTCAGGAGCCATGGTTCTACAGCATGCTGAGGATTGCAAAGTGCTTTTCAATGACTCTATAATACTTTTTATTGAGGTGGGCAGTCTTGATCTTCCTTCCTTGCTTTGCCTTCACTTGCTTGAGCTCCGTAGACCGAGGCTTGACAGAACACAAACAAATGTACTCTGGAGACCAATTCAGCAACAGACCCCAGAGGATGATGGAGAAGACTTAATACTCATTTTCACCTTGAAGTCCCATGATTCTGAACTATCTTAGCTTCTTATAAAAGAACAGATTTGTTGATTTTGAAATACGCGATGGAGAAAGCTTCCCCGCCTTCAGGTTACTTCTTGACTCAGAGACACTTGGGCATCCCTTATAGCTTCTGCTCTCCTCTCATGCTCCTCATTGGATGGTCAAATGGATGTGTTTGATGAGCTTGCTAACAAGAAGATATCCTCCCCATAGGGCAGGGGCCAAGGGTCGTGGATGAACTAGAGACAGAAGCCATCTTCTGGCAGGTCATGCTCAGTTGGAGGCAGCTCTGTGCTAAAAATTTGGTGTTTCTCTCACTTTGGAGAGGGAGCTGGTGGATTGAGGGGCTAGCCTCGACACCAAGGAGACCCGAGTTCAAGTTCTTCTGACACAGATTGGTAGTATGACTCTGAGAAAGCCATCCTACTTCCTAATCCTTTAGGTATCTCTCAAAGACTGAGTTTTGGAGAAATCATCAATTGCACTGGCAGAAATTTAAGTCTCTTCCCCCTGAGAGTTCCCCATGTCAATGAAATCACAGGTCTACTCTCTATTCCTATCCCTTCTCTTTATCCCTATACTCAATTTCAAGTGTATCCTACTCTTTGTGACCCAATTTGGGATTTTCTTGGCAGGAATACCGGAGGGGTTTGCCATTTCTTTCTCCAGCTCATTTTACAGATGAGGAAACTGAGGCACACAGGGTCACACAGCCATATTTGAAAGGGAGATGAGTCTTTCCAACTCCAGGTTCAGTACCCTTTCCACTAAGGTGCTCCCCAGCTGCCCCAGGTGGAGGTCCTGGGTCAGTCTCACACATCTCTTGTGAGAGATGACTCCATGTGAGATATCGACTAAGAAAGCATTTTTTAAAACAAGGAAGTCATTTGTAGGAACTCTACCAATGCATAACGGTACGAATACATCCTCTAGGCTGATCAATACTTTTCTCATTGAGCTTTGTGGTAAGACTTGCTTTTCTCCCCCATGATTGTTCCCAGCCGTCACCCCTTTCCTGCGCCTCAGAACAATAATTACATAAACACGTAAGTAGATGCCATCAAGTTTAGAGAAAGGAAGGGACCCGTGAATTTCCAAGTTTCCTTTGGATTCTCATGTGGACAATTTAACCTCCTGGACAAGCCCCCTTTCTCTGACCTCTCTCCCTCAGCTTTCCCTTCCAGAAAACAGAGATCTTAATTATTATCTGCATCGCATGGGAATGTTATGAGGACTAACTAGCTAACATTTTACAATGCTCTGAAGACAAACAGTACAATCTAAGTGCAAAAGATCTTTCATTATGGTTAAAGATATATCTAAGTAGGGAATTCAATTATTTGCTCACTTTGCACTCTCAGTTTCAAGGGCGAAATATACAGCTACAAAGGCTACTTGTAGCTGATGAAATGTCAGGACAAAAATCATGAATTTTATCCAGTTTTACAGACCTAGCTCCCAATTAAAATCGGGTTTCAAGGTCACACTTTGCATCAACATTCTAGGTGGGGAGGATATGAGGGAAGGGAGGTGTTAGGGTGCAGAGGGGAAAGGAAGAGAAGCAAGAGGTGGAAAAGGCTGAGAAGCCATCACTAGATTAGGTTTTTTCCTGGCAAATTTTCTGACGTTAAAATGTCACCTTTCAGCATAGTATGATGTGTCAACATGTCTTTTGTATATTCTCTCCTAATAAAGGGACCAAGAGGGAAAGAGGGAGGAAAAGGATGAGAGAGAGTGTTACCGAGAGAGACAGACAGACAGAAAGAGACAGACAGTGAGAAAGAGGTAGAAAGAGATGGGAAAAGGAGGGGGGAAAGGCAGAGAGACAGAGACACACACAGAGACAGAGACAGAAATACACATAGAGAGACAGAGACAGAGGAAGACAAACATAGGGACAGAGACACACACATACAGAGGTAGAGAGAGATGGGGGAAAGAAGGGAGGAGAGAGGCAGAGACACAGACACACAGAGAGACAGAAACACACACAGACAGAAACAGAGGAAGACAGAGGGGCAGAGACACGCAGAGATAGAGAAATACACATAGAGAGATAGAGAGAGGAAGACAAACAGAGGGAGAGAGACACACACAAAGAGAGGTAGAGAGAGACTCAGTGAGAAGGAGGTAGAGAGAGAAGGGGAAAGAAGGGAGACAGAGAGGGAGACAGGGAGAGAAGAAGGGAGAGAGAGAGAGACAGACAGACAGACAGACAGACACTCAGTGAGGAAGAAGGAGAGAAAGAAGAGGGAAGAGACAGAGACAGACGGGGAGAGTCCGGGGACCTGAGTCTATCTCCTGTTCAGTGTTCCTGCAAGCCCAACCTGCTAAGCATAATTTATCACTGGGGGTGGGGAGTGGGCTGGGGTGGAAGAGACCCTTCCCGCTGTAGATATTTCACCAGGAGCCGTTCGCTTCATGTGTAACCTCTCTTAAAACCCAGAAAATGAAACAAGACATATTTCTGGGGTTGTCAGCAGGTAGATCCATTGGTTTTGTGGTAAGTAATCTCTCTGGGAGGGAGTCTTTGCTCTGATGTCTGTGTTGAACGTTCTGTGGCTCCCCCCGGCCCCACCGGTGCAGGTCTATTAGCTGGGAGAGTAGGCGGTGATGATATTGCTTCTAACAACCAGACTGAAGTGTAGCCTCGGGCTATCTTGCAAAGCCCCCTCCAAACAGCCTCTAATTAATTTTTATCCTGCCACTCCAATGAGTCCCGCGAGGGCAGCTACCAAAACAACAAAAAACCCTCATCAAGTCATTCTGCAAAAGCTTTGACGCGGTGCTCCCAGATTTCTGATCTGTGAAGGAGAAGCCGGGCCGTGGCTTTCAGCTTCCGCTGGCCCCCTCTCCCCTTTTCCTGGGGGCCACAGGCTGGCTCTGAGGGCTCTGAGCCGGACCGTGGCTCGGGTCTCTCTCCGGGGCCTCCTTCTGAGAAAGCCACCAGAGGAGCAGCCCTGGGGAGCCTGGGGTCGGGACTCTCCCCCTCGGCCCAAAGAACCCTTCCGAGGGAAGGAAGGAGAAGGCTCTTGGCAGGCCTGGCTCGCGGCCCTCTCAGGGGGACGGGCCGCAGCCTTTGCAGGAGGGATAATGGTGGCAGCAGAGGGAGGCCCCTTCTGGAGGAACGTTGTCCCCTGAGCGCTTCGGAGCTCGGGCCTGGCAGCCATCACCCCTTGGCAGCGATGTGGGCAGCAGGGGGGAGATGCAAAGCCCAGGAAGCCTTTCCGATTCCAAAGGGAACGACAAAGGCGCCGACCTCTTCCTGCCTGGCACCAGGACAATTTTCACTTGTTGCGCTCCGGGCCAGGCCTTCCAAAGCCTCCTCTTGGGGCTCAGATCTCTGTCGATCTATCCCCCAACACTGTCTCTCTTTCAAAGCCCCCCCAACCCCCATTGTCTCCTGTTCCCCGCCTTTCTATCAGGAACTCCGAATTCATTCCGTGGAGGAAGAGCCAGCCCGGCCCTTTGAAAAAGCCAGGGGGAGATGCTGAAACCCAAGCCCACGGCCTCCCGGGCTTCCTCGCTTTTCAGGACAGAAAGGTTGAGGGCCTGTTCCCTTCCTGAGGTCTCAGCGATGGCCGTGATAGACCGCCAGCCTCTCTGGTGTCCATTTCACATCACCCGGAGCCAGAGACACTTCCTTGGGACTTGCCCGATAGGATATTCCCTCAGAAAGGGACCATTGTCTCTACCGCACTTGGGCAGCCCAGTTAATTGTACGGAGTTGATCAGACAATCATAAGCAAGAATTGAAAAGGGCTAGCTAGACAAACTCTCTCTTTCCCAAACCACATTAATAAGAAACCATCCTATTTTTAAATACTCCCCCCTTGCCTCTTCCTCCCCCCCTTCCCCAGTTGGGCTCAAGAATGTCGCTGGGTTCCCTCATTCCCATTTCTGACAACCCTCACCATCCTCTTGGTGCTTTACCCATTTCCTTTTGCTTTGTCCTCAGAAAAGATGAAGAACAACTGGTCATTATCCAAATGACTACTTTCATTTCCTCCTCCTCTCTTATTTTCTCCCACTTCAGTGGTGAGCCTGCTGCCAGGCCAAGTCCAGCCCTCAGTTTTTAAAGGTGCCCTCACCATCTCGCAGCCCAACCTGCTTTGTTTCAATTTTCTCTTCCAAGGATTATTTTTCCTTTACGCTCATCAGATCTTGAACAGAAAACTAGCACAGAGTCGAAGGAATATGACCCAGAAGTCAAGAGATCCGAGTTCTAAAAGTTACCAACTGCTCTGACACAACATCCTCATTTTCGAAGCAGAGATTTGAATGACTATCTTATCGGTCAATCAATAAATATTTATTAAGCACCTATTGGTTCCAGGCACACATACTGATAGAAATATCAGACAACCTCTTCATTTTCAGTTGTCTTCTCAAAGTGAATAATAACATTTGGAGTTTCTAATTTTCTCCAATCAAATAACTGTGAGCGATATTTCTGAAAAATCCAAATTTTACAAAAAAGTCCATTAAAAATCTTCTATATGATAATGTTTACTTCCCTATTTACAGAGTCATTGAGATTATATGAGTTATATATATATTATATATACATATATGATAATTATATCTCTCTAGACTTAATAAGCACAGAAAATCTGACTCCAAAAGTTTGTTCTGATTGTGACATAGATGGAAATTAGTAAGAAAGAGTATAGTATCTTTTTATCTGAACTTTTAATTTTCCAGTCTTTTTCTCTACAACTACTCCATTTCTTGGTGTTTTCTTCCATGTAAAACCTGAATTATATCTCTGAAGGGGTTATTGATCACCCTCGGATATCTGGGGCCATGTTTACCCTTTGATAACTGCAACCAGCCAAGATCCACTTAACTTAACCAAGGAGTTGTTGTAACCAAGTAACCAAGGGTTACTAAGCAGGGAGAAGTCACTATATTCCTTAAAGTCTCAGTTTCCACATCTCTAGAGGGAGGGGTGGGACTAGGTGAGATTTATGGCCTCTTACGGCTCTAAATGCTATGATGTTATAAATGACTGTTAAACCTTCCTAAATCTGAACAAATGGACTTTTGTTGCTACCAAGAGAGCACAATAGCTGACTTGTCATCCCTGATTCCTCATCGTCTCACCCTCCAAATCCTCTCTGTTTCCAGGGCCTGTTGAGGTTGCTTTTGCCACACATCTTGTTTACGGCCCCTTCTCTCTTCCGATTCTGGTGGAGGCCCTTATCACCTCCCATCCTTACTACTACAACAACATACGGAGGCTCTCTGCCCCCCAGTCTTCCCCCCACTGTCAAATTGATCTTCCTAAAGCACAAATTTGACTATGTCAACCCATCTCTCCCTCACACTCATCTCTAATACAATCAACTCCACTGCCTCCCTGCTACGTCCAGGATCAAATATAAATTCTCAGTTTGGCATTTAAAATGCCCTGTAACTTGCCTCTTTCCTCACTCTTCCCAGTCTCTTTACATCTCTTGTAATCTCTCCCCCTTCCCCACCATTTACTCTATGATCCAGTGACATCGGCCTCCTTGCCATTCCTTTCAATAAGATAACAGGCCTTTTCCCTGGCCATTTTCAGTGGCTGGAATGCTCTCCCTCCTCATCTCCATCTACTGGCTCAGCTAAAATCCCACTTTCTGCAAGACTCCCCCTGATTAACTTCCAACATCTTTTCTCTCTTGCTTAGCTCCAATTTATCCTCTATTAGCTTGTTTGAATTGTATGTGGGTTCTCCATTCAATTGTGAGCTCCTTGACCACAAGAACTGCCTTTGCCTTCTTTGTGTCCTACTCAACAAGTATTTATGAAGTGATTCTAAAGCTTGTTGAAGGATTCACCAACTTTCATTTCATTCATTCCTTCACAAAAATGCATTAGTTAGAATAACTATGCTGGGAGACAAATACAAAAATGAAACATTCTCTACTCTAAAGAAACCTGTACTCAATGATGAGAAACCAATACATACACAGAAAAAGAAATATAAAATATGTACAACACAAAAATACATATAGATACATGGATAGATGTAAAATACTATCAATAAAGTATTTCTCCGAGGAGTAGGGAGGAAGAGAATAGTAGCTATGGAAGCTAGGATGAACTTTCTATAGGAGATGGCACATGAACTGAGATTTGGAAGAAAATAGCAATTCTAGGAGATAGAGTTGATAAGCTATTGGTAGAGATCCTGTGTAAAGATAAGGAAACAAAAGATAGAATGGACATAAAAGCAGCAACAAGTCAATTACTTGGCTCAAAAGAAGAACATGTGAAGTAAACAGGCAAGGGTGACTGGAGCCAAAAAGAGGAGTTTGTTCTTTATCTTGGAAGTAATAGGGAGCTACTGGAGCTCCTTGAGCAAGGGAGTGACATAGTCAGTTCTGAAATAAATGTGACAGATATCTCAGGTGTAATGTGTTTGGGGTAGGATATGAAAGAAATTAGATCAGGAAACTAAAAATGGTAAATATACAGTTAGCTATGACAATATTTATCGCGATTTCCTTCTTTTGGACTAGAACACAATAGTAATTTAAGATCAGATCCACCAGATTTTATTTTCAAATTAGACAAAAGTACATTTCAAAGCTCCAGAAATAACTATTTAACAATTCTGATTCTTCAACATGTTCTTGATTTGTTTCTTTGCTGTGGTATTATAGACTTTTCTGAATTGATATACCATGTAAAAATATACCCAATAGCCTTCCCCCCAAAACTTTGTAATGGAGAAAGAATGACAAACCTTGTTTCTATCAAGGGGGAAAAATCATTTGAAGGCCCCATACAAAAAACTCCCAACTTAATTTTGGTGCTTTCGTTAGAAAATATTAAACTTATCTGCTTTTTTAAATATCAAGAACAAGGAAGACAAAACTCCTAAAGTATAACAAATATCATCTAGTATACTTAATTTCTAATATTAAGATTTGCAATGCTTTCATTTCACAGATGAGGAAACTGAAGTTGAGAGAGTATATGACCTTTCAAGCCAGTGCTTTTCCTACCAAACCAGGATTATGACCAGTTAAACAGGAGGAAGAAAGAGAAAAGGATAGGAAGAAAATCAAAGACAAGAGAGGGGATGAGAATTTTGGTAGGGAGAGTCAAGATAAATAGTCCTGGGAAGGAGAGACCCAAGCAAAGAGCTAGGGAAAGCAGAGGAGACAGAAAAAAACCATTTGATTTTAAGTTCTTTGAAGGTAAGAATTGTGTCTTTACCTTTTTGAATCCCCCAAAATGCTTGGTCTTGGAGCTTAAACACTGTAGGTGCTCAGATAAGCCTTTGCTGTGCGATGGGGCAAAACTAGGGAAAGAAACGGAATACGTTTGGAAGTATTAGGGGTATATACCTTCACTTCAAGGTGTCCTCAGCTGTTATCTATTTCCACTTGAAAGGTTGATTAGCTGATTAACCATCGTCCATAGCTCTTTAACGGTTCTAACCCTAGCCTTTAGAAATTCTGCCCTTACTCGAATACCTTGTAGTTCATTAAGGAGACAATTATTCTCTAGGTTTCAATGACCAGAACAATATTTGCCCAAGGGATGGATGAAATTAAAGTCAGGGTCAGGTTTGACTACTAGATCATTCAGGTAAAAGTTGGCTTCTTAGATCGAAAGCTATAAATCAGAGGGTGAAAATATGTAGGTTTGACACATAAGAGGAAAAAGAGGGAGCAAGCTAATATTAAATTATTAGCCACTATTCAACAGACAGTCCAACCTCCGTGAGTGAGAAATTGGCAGCAATAAATTTTGCCTTAGTCTTTGGGAGAACTAATCCGAACTGGAATACTGTGAAGCTTTGCCATTAAAACATTTCTATCCAGTGGAACTGGCCCGAACATACTTTGGAATTACTTCTAGTCCAAAATAATTGATCGATAGTAATACTGACGTTCAGAAGGCACTTAAAAAAATCCCTTGCCAAAAAGTGTTTTAGAGAGCACTCTCCTCCATATCTTTAGGGCTTGAAATAACTATGAATGTCCACATAGTACAAGTGATGAGCATTGGTCAACATCCCTTCAAGAAACTTGGGCTGAATGGAGCCAAGGTCTCCGGGCTGGTCCCTTTTCTGGAGGGGAACGGAGCCAAGACACTGATATTAATGTGGTGACCTCTAGTGTTTCACAGCAATATCACTACTTGGAGTTTTCCTGGCCCATGGGGTTAAGTTTCTTTCTCCCTAATTTTTTCATTGAGCAAGCGTCTGCCCACCACCCGCCTTAAGTCTTACACACCATCACATTAGAGCCATGTTGAAACACAAGGCCTTTCTGTGCTACATTTTCTTCCAATCTCTCTTGAATAACATCGAGGCTCAATGTAGTTTCTTTTTTTCATGGGCAACCATCTACCTAAACTCACTAATGTGCTTGGAGGTCATTGTGTAGAAATTCATGCCAGTTGCAATGGCATCGGTGATAGATTGTCATCAATGAAAGAATTATTAGAGCAGGCAGGGGAGAGACTTGCCTGTATGTAGTCATCAGAGAATTTGTTACTAGAAATGGACTGAAGAGAATAAGAAAGTCAGATGGCCTACTTGGTCATTTGACAATTGCTGGTGTCCTTGTGTTGGGTTCATGGTCAACTAAGTTGTGTGACCTTGAGCAAGGTCGCTTTTCACTCTCTGACCCCTAGTTTTTCATATGTAAAGTAAGAATAATATTATTTTTACTCTTTATCTCTGAGGGTTGTTGGAGGGATCACGTGAGATCGTATATAAGTTCTCTATAAATCTGAATAATTATTCTCATCCAATCTTTGAACACTTGCCCAGGTTTTTAAGTATATGATGGTAGCAAAATGGAGTGACAATTAAAGTACTGATTCAGATATTTCATGCCCCTCCATCATTTCCCCCTTAATGATATTTCAGGTGAAAGGACTTTATGATATCTGAACCAGAGTCCTGATAATGGTCTTTATTTTCTATTTCTCTTAGGGTGGGCAAAAGTGGTCCAGGAGCCCCAAATCACTCAGGCCATCAACTTGTTGGGAACACGTGACAGCGTGTCGTGCTCTTCCTTAGCAATGGCTGGCATTTGTATCAGACTCTAATCCCAGAGCTCTTCACTTTATTGTCACTGCCTTGTTTCATCTCCTACGAAGCAGTCTCCTTAGGCACTACCCAGGCTTCTCAATTTGTGTTTCTAAAGGGACAAGAAGATTAGAAGAATTTTTTTACTTGTCATCAGAAGGCTCAACTCACAACATCTTCAAATCTATTCACTTTGCTACCTGTCCTGAATGCTTCAAATGTGAAAAAATATAGACTTAGTTCGTTTCCTTTCTTCCTTTCCTTAATAACTTCCTACTCTCAGCTTCAACAGCCATGGCTGGGGAATGACACTTAGATCTGAAGAGAGCATAGGGACATTCTTCAGTGTTTACCAGCCTATTGAGAGATGAAGAAAGAGCCAGAGGCTATGTAGATTCAGGAAAAAACCAAACCAAAACAAATGGAGTCTCCTCATTTCAATCCATTCTCTGCTGACATCTTTATGGTTCTTTGAATCTTGATGTAGACCTGAAGATTCCACTGGCAGTCACCCATCCCTAACTGACAGTGTCCCTTAGAAGTGAAACAGATTCAAAGGAAAAGGCTGATCATGATAGGAAGGGTTGGAGAAGACCTTCCTGAGAAAGTAGGAGAGCAGGCTCCCCTTGGCAAGGCTGCTTAGGTTTGATCACGATGGGCAATGGTTGAGGAGGATAGAAAACCCTGGTTAGAGTCTGCAGGACAGCAGATTCCCCTTGGCAAGGCTGCCTAGGTTTGGTTTCTTTTTTTTTTTCCTTTGCTGACTTGTTTGCCCTGTTCAAATATTTCACTGTCTCTCACTAATCCTACAATCTCCAAACAGATCGTCAAAATGAAGACCATGTTACATGGTGTTCCTTCCAGTAGCACCTCCCCTTAACCACTCTAGCAGCTTTAAATCCTGAATTCCAAAAAGACTGATTCAGCACGAGCACTTTAAACTTTACTCAATTTTCTTTGGAAACAAACAAGTTTCAGTTAGTGGATCTATTTGCGATGCTTTCAACTTTAGAATTATCTATGGATTAAAGCAGGATCTAGATAGAAGCATCTAGGATCAAAGTGTCCTGGGTGAGTCAACAAAAAATCATTAAATAAACACCTATTATGTGTAAGGCACCACATTAGGCCCTAGAAATAATGCACCAACTTTTTGTAAGCTTTTTGATTCTGCCTTTCTCTGTATCTGCAGCATTGTAATTGTAAGCGCTGATTGTCTTCTGGCTTCCTCCATGTCCCCAAAACTAAGCAGAGTTGCTGTCACATAGTAGGAACTTAATAAGTGATCATTGCCTGATTGACATTTTTAGCTTATGTCAAGGCACAGCAGAATGAAGACTACATCTAAAAGCAACCCATCTGATTACTTTTAGAGGAGAAATTTGGGTTTTCTTTGGTGCCCAAGGTATCTGAGAATATTCAGATCCAGAAAGCCAAAAGAGGATGAAGGAAATGTCTTTATAATTGATTCATGAGATCAGAACAAATTCTTGTTGGGAACAACTGTAGAGTGCATTCATAATATTCTTGTGGAACTACAGAGCGGGAAAAACTAGCCCATTGTGAATCTGCTAAATTTTCATCTCTAAAGGGGGCCCCATCAATAACAATCCCCAACATCTTCATTTCTACTTTGACCGATTGAAAGAGAGTCCCTGGGATTTTCCCACCCATTCCTCTAGTTCACTGCAGTACCATTTCATTACTTATTGATTTTTCCACATGCTTTCTGCATGGCTATAATTTATTCAAGTCCTTATAGCCCTTAGCAATTTTAAACACTTCAATGTGAGATCCTCAGGTTCACCGGTGATGGCAGAAGCCACTATCTTTTCTGGAAAGATGAAAAATTGGTGAACTCGGTAGCCAAATGAATATATTTTGGAGGCCAGTAGAAGAGAATGAATAACCATTTATTTAGCACTTATGTGCCAGAAAAATAGTATTTTATAATCTCAATATCACTAGGCTTGCCATAGAATGATTTTTTTTTTAAAAAAAGGACCATCATCTTCATTGTCCCAGAATAGTTGAGGGCCTTTGTTATTCTCTGAGGTATCAAGTGGGAAAACCAAGTGAAACATAAACCTCTGAAGGGAAGGAGACATTTATTTTCTAGAAAGAATTTATTTTGAGGGGAAAAATCCAAAAGCAACAAACATCTACCTCACAGTTCCATTTTTTAAAGTTTCTTTTTCCCATCAGAGAGGGAAAAAAAGGCTTCACTTATAAGACTGACTATGATATGATATGGTCAGACCTTTGGCAGCTAGCTATGTGGAAGATGGGTAGGAGAGGTGAGAGATGTTTGGCAGTTAAGAGGGATATTGCAATGGTTCCGATGGGATCTCATGAACATGGGTGGTAGCTATGTGAGTGGAGAAAATGGGACAGATTCAAGAGAAGTCATCAAGGAATAAACAAGGTTTGCCAAGTGATTGGGTATGTGCAATAAGTAAAAGTAAGGCGTTAAGGGTTTTGAAATTGGACAACTTAATCTTTTCCAGGTTACCCACCAAACTTTCCCTACCATGGCTCAGAAATCTCCTTGTCTTGGAAGCACACTGCAGCCCCAGAATTCCCACATGAGGAGGTCCCCCCACGCCTGCAACCTCTGTCTTTGGTTGGATGGCTCCTTCTGGGGCCCTCACGGGAGAAAGGGAGCCAAGTCAGGGGGGTCTTTGCTTTATAGATCTCACTTTCGTGCTTTCCCTAAAACTCCACCTTTTTCAGTGTCCTTTTACGCGTTGTCTTCCCTCTCTGGGAGGTAAGCCCCTTGAGGGCAGGAAACATCTTCGGTTTGTATTTGCATCTCACCTGCTCAGCAGTTTGTCTGGTCCATACTAAATGAATCCTTGATGACTGACTGACTGCCCACTATGGGGTGCCCTCAGGAGTGAGAGGAACCTCGTTAAGGGGATAGATTTGGAGGGAAAGATGATAACAATAAGAATTACAGGGCAGAGGAGACATTGTAGGTGATTGAGTCTATCCTTCTTAAAAGGGAAAAAGTCATGTATGTGTGCGTGGGTGCATGTTACCAGCCACCAGCCTGCAGAGAAGCACCAGGCAGTTGGAGCTGGAGCCAGTGGAGCTGTGCTGGGAGGCAGGGTACGGATGTGCTGGAGGTTACACCGTTTTCCCCAGTGTTATTTATTCACTACAGTTCTGGTGTCTGGTTTGAGATGAAGTTAGAATAGCCCTGAGGGCTCCGTATGAGGGCAGAAGGGAACGAGATGGGAGACTTTACATGGCTCCAGGAAGGGAGAGAACGAGATTGTGTTGAGATCAGGGACTGTGTCATTCTTTGGAGACAACCTCTATGATTAGTTGTCGTGAGGAGTATGGGATGTGACCCATATTTCTAATCTCAGATTGGTTGATGGCAAACCCCTTGAGGTCACATAACCCCCCAAAATACCCTCCCCCACAACAATAACAATCGTGGGTTTAGGCGACTTATCCTTTTCCCATTTCTGAAAGTAAGGATAACATTTGTGCATTCCTACAGAATTTCTTTCTCAAAAATTTTCAAACAAAGGCTTAGTGATCACACCTATTGCTTCTCTCAGTAACTTGCTATATAACTTAAACTCACTGAGGATAGTTACTTGTTTCTCTACAATTTCTTCACTTATCTTACATTTCAACTCTCTAGTGACTGAATCCACTTGATGTTCTTCAGTTCAATAGTTATTCTTCTTAATAGAGACAACAGAAGCAGACGAAGGGCTGAGCTGTCCTGACTTCTCTCCATTGTCTTTTGTTTATAGCATCCTTTCATCCGCCATAAGCAGTGGCTTCCTCCCTTTTTGCAAATCCTTCTTTTTGCTCTTAACATGGCTAAAAAGGAGACCTTTTGGCCATATTATCCCCAGTTTTAACTTGTTTTGAGTTTTAGAACTTCTGACGTTATTTTTTAATAGGACTTTGCAATCCCTTCTGATTTATTCTTAGCTATCTGCTCTTTCAAAAAAAAATTATTGATTAATGAGTTCCTTTTTCACCTATCGTCTCCTTACATAGCTCCCCATTTGCTTTATCATTTGAATGTTTGTGCTGTCAGAATTTCATTCTGGACAGTGATCCATCCCTCTTGGGCTGCTTTTCTTTGTAGAATTTCTGGTTACAAGTTCCAATTTTAAACTATGAGTTCTAACTTATCCTCTTTGTGACCTCTTTTAAATCAACTCACCCTGAATCAAGGTTGTATATTGAACTATGCATTCTTTGCTACTGTGAAGTCTAAGATGGAATGGCTATTTTCTCCTAAAGATTCTATCATTTATGTTTTGACAACCAATTCTTCCTTATTGGTTAGACTTAGGTTTGGAATAACAGATTGTCATTAAAGCTTCCTTTACTTTTTGAAAAATGTCATACTTTTAAGAAAATTAAATTAGCTATTTGGCACAGAGAAAATTCCACAATGAAATTCCTTATCACTATTATATTATGTCTGCGTGCCTGGTTTGTGATTTGTTTCCACTCATCATTCATATCCTCCCTGAGATTTGGTGGAATATAGTATACTTTCACTATGATGTTGCTCTTTTTTCTTCCTCCAGTGATGCTTGATCTACCATGTGGTATCCATCTTGTTCATTCATTTGCTCTTTAAATATTTAATGATTCTGGTTTGTACTGGTTCCCCTTTTATATAAATTATCCATCTAGAAAAAATAAGTATGCCGTATTACAATCAATCATTGCACCAAATTCTGATGATACTTATAATGTAAAACTTGCCTTTCAATAAAATCTCCAACTCATTATTTAGTCCTCAAACTCTCTACAGGTATACACAGATATCAAAGCTCATGGATTTTATAACATGTCTTCTCCTTATGTGTTATCACTTGTGAATTATTAATCCATTCCAATGCCATATATATTTCTTGTGATATCTGGTTTAGGGGATACATGTGGGAAATTTCCTTCTTCCATCCTGCCTTTCCAATCAGATTTGTGAATCTCTTCATAAATATATTTTTATCAGCCTTCATGAGATATTCTCCATTCCTGACCAGCCCATCATTCCTATGTCTTAAACTATACTGCAGAAATCCAGGTCCCATTCTCACACACCATCTTCTTAGCTAGAGGCTTTCCAAATCCACTTTTCTCCTCTGAAAGTCCTACTTTTAATTGGAAACACTAATGAAAAGAACATCTAGGTCCCTAATCTTCAGATAGATCGCTCTATAGCCTTTCAACATATCTAAAATCAATTTCCTGTTACGCCTTTTTTTTTTCAAAAATTATATTAAGTAAAAGTTCCTCTGAAAATTCATATTTTTAAATTATGTTATGAGGAAGCAATGACCTTAAAAGATCTAGAAAATATAAATATTTTCACTTTGATACTTGCAAAGATCTGATTTTATTGGTGTTGCTAGATATGACTCTTCAGTACCTTTTCAAATGATATTTGGCTTTGGATTGTTGTTGTTTTTGTTTTTCAGGGCTCTGTCTTGAACCATCTTCTTTTCTCCCTCGCTTTATTTGGTAATCTTATTGGCTCCCATGGATTTAATGATAATTTCTATGATTCTGACTCTTCAGTGGACTGATCCTGCCCCAAATATTCTGCAAATTTCCAATTTCATATCACTAACTACTTTTTTATAGCAATTGTTTAGTAGACATCTTAAACTCACATATCCAAAACAGAAGTCATTATCTCTCCACTCCCCCTCTTCCTCTCTTCCCTATTATTCCTCCTAGGCTTCTAGACTCACATCATCTGTGTTATCCTGGATTCTCTATCCCTACCCCATTCCAGTCCTATATCCAGTCCTATATCTTGCCAAGGACTGCCAATTTCATTTTCAAACATGCCCTCTTCTTTCTCCCTTGACACTGTCCCTATTGTGGTGCAGGTGCTTATCACTTTATTTCTGGACACTGTAATAGTCTACGGGGAGATCTGTCTGCCTCTACCACAGATCCTTCCCTTCCATACACACAATAAACTCCAGTGGCTTCCTACCACCTTCAAGATCATATTCAAACTACTCCGTTTGGCATTTAAAGCCGAATTTATAATCTAGCTTCCTCCTATCTTTCCAGTTTTCTTACATCTTATTCTTCATCAAATACATTTCCATCTAATGACACTGACCTTCTGACTGTTCCACAAACAAGACACTCCATCTCCTGGTTAGGCACATTTTTTGACTGTTTACCTGTCTGGAATACTCTCCCTTCTCTCTTCCTTCTATTGAACACTTTGGCTTCCTTTAAGTCCCAACCAAAATCGCCTTTTATTGGAAGTCTTCTTTATTCCCCTCTTTAATCCAGTGCCTTCCCTCTGTCAGTTTCTTATTTATCCTTTATATGACTTGCTTTGGATATATTTGTGTTGTCTCTGCCATTGGATTATAAGTTTCTTGAGGGCAAAAATTGTATTTTGCCATTTTATGTATCCCCAGTGCTTATCACAATACCTGGCACAAGAAGGTATTTAATATGTGTTTATTAATTGATTGAATAAACGGTAATCCTAAAGTAACTAATTATCAGAGCCATTCTAGGCAATTGATTACTCAACTTGGTCAGTTCATTCTATTCAATCATTCTATGAACGATTGAATTTCATAATGACCTTATAGTCATTGAGTTCAGCCATAATTTAACCATTTGGAATGCAGCGATATTAAAAAAAGAAAAAATTAATGAAAAGATTATTTTCTATCTTATAATAATAAACACAAACTTTATAGTTTTGGGCTTAAAAATGTTAAAATGAGTGTATCCAACCGATATCTACACATGCATATGCATACATGCATATAACACACAGAGACACATAAACATAGCTCTTTATATTCTTGAGATTCTCTCAATATTTGGTTTTATTCATTTCCATCTATCATTTTGCACCAGGATATTTAAACTTTAGCAGGCTTGGATATTTCAAATACATAGTATTTCCTCCAGAACTGGATGAAGCCTAGAAATGTTATATCCTATCAATGAGCCTACTTTGTTTAAAAGGATCTGGAAGTTCTTTTCAAATACCTATTTGAGACACAAAATATTACTGTGTTATGGTAACCCGTTTCAAATGGATTTGGTTCTATTGTCATATTAACAGCAGAGATGTGAACAAAAAGAAAGAAATCATGCATTTAGACTATTATGTTAGTGTTTATCTCCTTGACAATTCCTAGCAGAGCGCTAAACACCCAGTAGGTACTTATTTGCTTTGCTTTGATAGAAAAAAAAAAAAAAAGGGGACTCCTAATCTATCAGAAACAGTATAAGACACACAAAAGCAACATCACAATTTTATTGAGATATTTAAAACTGTCCTCTGAGGTTTGATTAAATTTTCAGAAAACACTCAAGAAGATAATCTTTTTTTTTTTTTCATAATGATGGGGCCACGGACTTAGAACTGGTCATCTAGTCCAGTGCAATCATTTTAAAAATAAGGAAACTGAGACTTTGAAAGAAGTAACTTGACCATTGTCTTCTAAGTAGTGAGAAGCCGAGGGAAAGAGGAGGAGGGGAACTTAAAACCAGGTCTTCAGGCTCTAATATCATGATGCAGGAAATCAGGCAATCATTCTCAAAAACGTTGTCAAGTATAAAGGTGAAAGCAAACATTATTATTTGGTATAACCCACATGTTGTTTTAATGTAACAAGTAAAAAATGTAAATCGTAGTAGATACAGCCAAATTCTGGACTTGGCTTACTATTTCTGAGCCCGTATCATCATTTTGAATTAACTCAGTTTGGATTTTAAAATGACCAGCTTGGACACACCATTTATTTATAGATATACAGATACATTTAATAAATCTAAATACAGATATCTCTAAATCTTGATTGTACACTGGTAGTTTAATTCAGTTAGTCAATAAATATTTATTAAGCACCTACTAGATGCCAGCCACTGTACTAAGAACCAGGAAAATAAGGAAAGGCAAAAGGAATCTACAATCTCATAGTGGAGACCACATGTAAATAACTACATACAAACAAGGAAGAGGCCAAATAAATTGGCAGTTATTAGGAGGGAAGGCAATGGAACTGGAGGGATCTGGAAAGGTTTCTTGCAGAAGGTGAGATTTTATCTAGGAAGTCAGGATGTGAAGAGTTCCAGACATAGGGAAAGGCCAGAGAAAATGACCAGAGCTGGGGAATGGACTGTTTTGTTTGAGGAACAGCAAAGATGCTTGTGTCACTGCATCAAAGACCAGTAACCATGGGGGAGTGTGTGATGTAAAACAACTAGAAAAATGATTGTGGTGTGGAGGCTATGAACAGTTTTGATTCTATTCTCGTTAAAAGGCAAAACAGAGATTTGAAGCCTATGAAGAACCATTCTCATTATCAATGAGCAAAATGATGCTGGAAGCTAATTCAGCCCCACCGTCAAAGTTTAAGCCATAGTAAACCTGGTGCCATAAGAAACTGTGTCAAAATGAGTCTGTAATTTTGAAGAGAAGAATATAGCCAACATAGGTAGTAATGGGAAAACCTGATAAGGAAGAATCCAGTTAGGCTTAGATAAGAATTCTATAGCATCATTAGGCCAGAAAGATAAAAAGCCATTTCAAAAATCTAGAGACAGTCTAGAAGCATTTCTTTAATCTCAGATAATATAAAAGTCTGAGCCATCAAATTTAAGTAAAATAGAAGTTTTATAGTACCCTTGTGATCATGTCTCTCATTCAAATACATGAAAATTGTATATTTTTAATTCAAGGGGGAATGGGATCTGGTTTTTTATATTATGTAGATAAAAAAAGCGGATTTGTTCTGAGAGTCATGAGCTTCATCAGTTGCTCTGTTCAAACTGGATTATTTAAAATTTAAATTATTTGAGGTGTTAATATTTTTTAAAATCTGAATGGGTGTTGAAATTGCTTTCCCAAGAATTTGGAAACATTTTCAGTATGTGAAATATAATTTTAAGGAGGAAAAAACAACATTTGAGGCAGCCATGTTGGGTGGATAGACCACAGTCTATTGAATTCTAATTTAAGTGCTTTATGACAGTGGAGTGTTTATTTCATCCCTTTTTTGTCTCAGTTTCTTTATGTGGGGGATAATTAAATAATATTTTATTATAAGTCTGTTACTGTGATAACAAAGGACATTACTCGATTACTAATCATAGGAAAATCAAGGAATCAGTCTCAGAGTTGGACAGAACCTCAGAGGTTTCCTGCTTTAACTTTCCTGAGTAAGAAAATGAACTTGATGTGTGACCATCCAGCCTCTCCTTGAGGAACTCTACTGATGAGAAACAAGCCATACCTCAGTGCAGCTCCCTCGACTTTTAGACAGTTCTGCCTTTTGTACCTTTCTTCCTAGCAACAAGCCAAAAAATTTTGAAATTTCAATATAGTAATCTTGCTTTTACTCTCTGGAACTAAGCAAAATAAATCAAATTCTTCTTCTCTATATTAACCTTTCAAATGCTCAAATACTATGTCTACTTCTAAATTTTTTAACTTTCCTGTCTGACCATCATCAGTTTTTCATCTGGTATAAATAAGCTCAGCCTCTTTCATCCTGCTTGTTCAATGCTAGCAGATCTCCAACTTATTCATATGCCTCCTAAAATGTGGTGCAAAAGTCTGAACGTAATATTGCAGGTGTTGTCTGAATAAGGAAGAGTGCAGTGATTTAGTCAACAAGAATTTATTTAGTGCCTACTCTGTGTCCTGGACTGTGCTAAGTGCTAGATGATACAGCAATTATTTCCCTTTCTCTTTCTGGACACTAAACCTCTCATGCTACATAAGATTGAACTAGTTTTTTTTTTTTTTTTTTTTTTTAACATCATACCATACTGTGACCTAATATTGAGCTTTCAGACTTGTAATAATATAAAATCTTTTCCCAACTTTCTTATCTTGTACTTTTGAAATGAATGTTTTTGAACACAGAGATTAAGATTTTGCTTTTGTTCCTTTACTAGATTCAGCCCAATATTTAATCTAGTCTTTTGAACTGTTTGTGGATCCTAATTCTATTATTTAACATGTTAATTATTTCCCCTAGTTTTGTATGATCTTCAAATCTAATAAACTATATTTTTATTTAAATAACTGATAAAATTGTTAAGTAGAGCTGGAACAGGCACAGATCCCTTTGCAGAAGGCCACTAGATAATGCCTTTCAAGATGACAGAGTTGTTCACTGATAGTCTTTGGGTTCAGTCATTTGAATTCCATATAACTGTGTTATTGCTTAGTCCGCATCTACCCATTTCCCCCCCTGAGACAATTAGGGTTAAGTGACTTGCCCAGGATCACATAACCAGGATGTGTCTGAGGTCAGATTTGAACTCAGGTCCTCTTGATTTTAGGGCTGATGCTCTGTCTACTGCACCACCTAGCTGCCCCATCTACCCATCTTTTAAGCAAGGATAGCTTGAGACATGTCAAATATCTTACTAAGACCCAGATAAATTATATTTAAGATAGTCTTTTTTTTATCAGTCTAAAAATCCTGTCATTAAAGGAGTGAAGTTATTCTGATATGATCTGTTCCTGAAGAAGCTACCCCGACTCTATTTGATCAATGCTTCCTTTTCCAGATACCTATTAACCATCTCTTTAGTATATTCTATAATTTTGCTAAGTATCAGAATCAATCTTATTGATCTACTGTTTTGATTTCCTTCACCTAGATCATTCCCCTGCTTTCAGGAATGAATAATCTCTAAGGAATTAAAGAAATGTTGAAATAGATCATATTCTTCAATACCTCGAGAGAAAGGGAGTTGATGACTCTTTACAAACTCATAGAGGTATTGCTAAGAATAACTAATTTTTTTAAAAAGGACATAAAATGTCTAAATGCTTGAAATAATGGCAGACAATTACTTGTTTGAGTTTTGTAGAAATTCATGATGGCCCTACAGAACCTTGATTACATTTATTTAATTTTTCCATTTTAATAGAAGTGGGAGGATCAAGAGCTGGGGAAAAATGTTCTATAGGTTGGCAAATTATCTGCAAGATCAAAATAAATACTAAATCATCAAACAGTGAACAAATGTTAATCAATGCACAAAATCACAGAATTCAAACCAAGCTCTAACTGCTGTCCATACTGCTTGAGCTGAATGCCACACTGAATCCATTTGTTACTGTTTTGGCTGCGATTACACATTTAAAAGAGGCAGACATGTAAGATGGTGCTCATATTGGCACTCAACTCAAGATTGTGAAAGCAGTAAAGATAATGCATGAGGGGTAGTAATTTTAGTGTTTATCATTTTAAAAGAGAACATTTGGCAGAAATTAGAAAGACAACATCAACCATGCAATAAATTACTCTGAGTACCCCAAGAATTGAAACCTGGCTGCTATTGTTCTCTCTTCTCATAAATGACCTGCCTAGATTATACCATCACTCCAACATGATTATGTATGCAAATGATTCCAACAGTTATACAATTTGGCTGGAATTGTTCAGGGGACTAGGAAATGGACTTTGACAAATTGCAATTGGGGGTTTGAAAATGAACTTTTATCATATAGCAAGAAAACAACTGGTACTCTGCTCCAGCTATGCAAATTCTAGTAGCAGACCATAGAGACAAGGGATACACGTATATTAAAGTATATTCTGTAATTTGGTATGGTGAGGGAATGAATTAATCAAATATTGCTCTGCTTAATCAAATATTCAGTTCATGGAGTTACCATATATACCACACATGGATGACCAGTTTTCAATGAATTACAATGCAATAAAATTCATTTAATCTGATCTTTCCTTGATGATTCAGAAGGTACTTCTGAGTCTTCCATTGCCTCCAGATCATCATTATGAGCACCAATTATCAGTATTGTTGAAGCATGAAAAGAGGCAGTTAATTGAGACTTCTGGTTTAGAGAATGCTGGATAACAGAGATTTTGACCCTATGTAGATTTTTATAATGGGACTGTCCCCTTTGAGTTTTGGTCTTTTTACCTTTCTAAGAAATCTTACTGTTTCCAGTTGATACCAAAGACTAGAAAAATATGGAAATGACCTATCTCATCTAGATATTTGAAGACTGCTTGAAAAAATTGTTATATATTTATGTAGTAAAATTGTATAGTGATGGAAAAAACTGGCAAATAGAAAGACCCATATGAACCATGAAAAGCAGTATCAGAAGGACTAGGACTGGATACATAATGGCTACAAACATCTCTACTTTCATCTCTATCTCTCATCTACTTCTATATTTCATATATATCTATGTACAAATATGTAATTATTATATAGTTTAATTTTAAATAAAAATAAAGGTACAGGAACTTCATATAGACTTGGAAATGGACACAGAATGAATTCTTTTTTTATTATTTTCCATTGGTTAATTTGTCTGGTTTCATTTTGTGGCATTTATAAAAGATTATACTCTGACAATCTGAAACAAACACACACAGGGAGTTGTAAACAGGATGGGAAGACAACAAAAAAAGTGACATCCATGCAGGAATAAACTACTTACAGGCACAAAGATCTATTAGAAATGGGAGGCATCTTTCCCACAATGCTCTCTTCTTGTCTCCTTATGATAGCCTCATTTTTTGTGATAGAAATCTCTGCTAGAAATATGTGATGCAATTTAATCTAGACACAAAAATGTATTCTTTTCTTAATTTTGTAAACAAGTTAAATAGTCCTCAAATGTACATACACATGTGTATACATGCATATACATATGTCATAAAATACAAATTGCAACATTTGTTGCATTGAATACTAACAGAATGGAGGGATGCATCTTATCACTCTGATGGCATGTTACCAACATTGATCGATATAATTGATCATAGTTTTGTGGCTCATTTTAACTTACACATTGTTATAGTTAGTATCGTGCTACTTTGGTCCTGCTTTCAAGTCTGGTATTAGTCTGCCTCATTTCATTATGCATGTTTCCCAGGTCACCCTGACATTTTCATGTTCTGCAATACTCATTGTAGAGTAATAATTACATATAGTCATATACAATATTTTGTTCAGCTATTTCTCTATCATGGGCTACATTTTTGTTTCCAGACTTTACACATTCCTGAAATCAATGCCATCTCTAAATCTCTTCTTCTTCCAGTTAATTAACACTAGTTTTTTTTCCTCTGAACCCTAATTTCTTTTCTTTAATCTTAAATTATAGAGCATAGAATTAAATAACCCTGTTCTAGAATGGTGTTAAATGGGGCAGTGCATATGATATATCCTTAAAGTATCTCTTTTTTTGAAAAATTTATTCTGAACTTAAATACCCTCAAATAAGCATTTTCATATATGCAGCAGAGCATAAAAAAGATTGTATCTAAACTTGTAAGTCTCCATTTCATGACTTGCTTTTTTGGACAAGGATGAAAGGCAATTGGGCTTAAACGGTGACTTGTGTAAGATCATACAGTAAGTGTCTGAGATCAGATTTGAATTCAGGTTCTCCAGGCTTCAAGGGTGTTGCTGTAGCTACTGTGCCATGCAGCTGCCTCATATGACTTGCTTCTTTTTTTTGATAAAAAAATACACCTTAATTTTAGAATTGTCCTGTTTGCCTATTTGTCTTAAACTTACATTTACTAAAAATAAACAATGAAAAAAAATAAAAATGGCCCTCTATTTTCATAGCATCATAATTGCTGACTGTTCCATCCTTGAAATTGCCCAATTAAAAGCTGGGAAAGAAAAAAAAACTTGTAACAAATAAGCATAGTCAGTCAAAAATGATCCTACACAATGGCCATGTACAAAAATGCATGTCTCTCCCTCTATTAGCAGATGGTAGGGTGCTTCATCATTACAGGTCTTCTGGAAACATGGTTGGTCAGTGCATTGATCAAACTTTTAAAAGTTTTTCAAAACTGGTTTCCTCTACAAAGTTGCTGTCCCTATATAAATTATTTTGCTTTTTCAGTTCACTTTGTGGTCCATTGGCTCACGGTTTCTTTCTTTCTTTCTTTCTTCTTTCCTCTCTTTTTTTCTTTCTTTCTTTCTTTTTCTCTCTCTTTTTCTTTCTTTCTCTCTTTTTTCTCTCTTTCTCTCTCTTTTTTCTCTCTTTCTTTCTTTCTTTCTTTTTCTCTTTCTTTCTTTCTTTCTCTCTTTCTTTCTTTTTCTCTTTCTTTTCTCTCTCTCTCTCTTTCTCTCTCTCTCTTTCTTTTCTTTTTCTTTTTCTTTCTTTCTTTTGCCTCTGACCTGCTCGAGCCACCTTTAGGGTCACTGCCAGAACAAGATGTTCTGGTCTTCCCATTCCACAGTGGGGGAGTCTTCGTCCTGATGATACTGGCAGGTTTAGATCTGTCGGCTTGCCCTCAACCTGACTGCCTCTCTGCTGAGACAATTGGCTGGAGTATGGCCACTGGAGTCTGGGACAGTTGAGTATCAAAGTGGAATAGCAGCTAGGAGAAGGAGTGATGGAGTGCTGCTCTGGAGTCCGGAGGATTCAACCCTAAGTTCCAATCCAGCCTCAGACACTTCCTGGCTGTGTGACTCTCAGTAGGTCACTGAGGGCCTCAGTTTCCTCATCTGAAAAATGAGCCGGAGAAGGAAATGGCAAACCCAACCCATGTCTTTTCCAAGAAAGCGGAGCACAAAGAGTTATCATTCTCTCTATCCAGGATTCTCAGGAATGATCTCTTTTATAATTTCTTATGGTACAATAAGCACAAATTTACTCTAATTTGCTCATTTATTCCCTAAATGGATGGGCATTCCTTTTTTTTCCTTGTTTCCCTCCTTCAGGATCAAGTAGGGCTTGTTATTTTGCTTGTAACTGTCCCCTTTCTCTGAATCCCCACCCCTCGATCTGCTTGTTTTTCTGTTGAGTTTGGTCATTTCTACACCACGATTGTTGCTGGTTCTGTGGTAGTGTGTGTGTGCGCGTGCACATGTGTCTGAGACCAGAGAGGTTCACCCTTTTCCCCTCCTTTCCCCCACATTTGGACACCTTTCTCACAACACCCACTTGTTTCTTCCTCATTTTATCCACTCCTCTTCCCCTCCCTCGGTAAAAGCTCAGAATAGAGTGGGTACCCCCAGGACCTCTTTTTTTTTTCCTTTTTCTTTTTTCTCCTTAAAGACTTTAGAGTTCTGAAGGGATACTTGCTCCTCCCCCCTCCCCCCATTAAAAATGTTGGCATTTCTACTTCCTTTCAGTTCCTCAAAATGAATGTATCTTTCTAGTTTTCTCTGCTTGTATTTCATAGTTTTGACTGGTCTGGTCTCACCACTAGAAATACCTAAAAGTGCTCTATTCCATTAAAAATCCATTTTCTCCCCCTCTAGAATTATACCTAGCTTTGCTGGATAATTTTTCTTAGTTACAAAACTATCTCCTCTGCATCTTGAAGTATTTTATCTTATCTCACCCACAGAAGCTGTCAGGCTCTGTGTGATTCTGTCTGTAGTTTCTTGAACTCCTTTAGATACTTGGAGTAATTTTTCTTTATTGTGGGAGCTTTGAATTTTGGCTATGACTTGGGACTTTTTCTTTGGGGGTTTTGTTCAGGCGATGATTGGTAGATTATTTCTATCTTCTCTTTGCCCTCTTATTCTAATAGGTATGAAAAGTTCTTATTTTAGACTTCTTGAAATATAGCAAAGTATTTTTAATCTTTTGATTGTATTCCAATATTTCTTGATGTCTCAAGGAATTACTGATTTCTATTCTAATCTATTTAAGATTTCTGGGAGTTTATTACTTGGATAAGCAATTACTTTGTGTTCTAAGCTATTTATTCTTCCAATTCCTTGTGTCTAAATTTTTTTATTTCATTTAAAAATATAATTTTATTTCTTATATTTCTTATGGAAAAAATTTTTTTCCCATTGAGTCTCGGCTAATAGTTGCAATGGAGTTAATTTCTTCTTCTAGACTTGTTTTTTGTGCCTCTTTAAATCTACAATTAAAAAAAAAAAATTCTGGCCAGTGAGTCTTCTTTGTTTTATTCAATCTCCACTTTTAGTTCCTTAATTTGCACTTTTTTTTTTTTTTTTTTTTTTTTGTGAGGACCAGGTTCCATCATTTATTGAAATTCAGCGTGAGTGGTTTTCACTGCTTGGGCTTACTTGGAGTCACCTGGGTTCCTGTGGTGACATTCACCTCTCAAGGTTAAGTTCCCTTCATTTCCCAACCTTCTGGATCTTTGAGATTTAGAATACAGAACCTTTAGGGCATTTTATGACCTTATGCGACAGTGTGTTAAGGCAGTCAGGATCCTTGAACCAAAGCTGATTCCTGTCATGGGACTCTCATTGCTGATGATGTCGTTTCAATGTTCCAGCTCCTAGATTTTCTGGCTTTCTGCTCTCCATCTTCTGGAGACTTTCTGATGGGAGCCCTCTATTCTCATGGTCTCTGGACCCAGAGCTTTGTAGTCTAATCATGTCTCTGGCTTGTCTCTAGTCATATTGGGGAGACTGCCAGCTTCTCTATCTCTTGGTATTATTTTTTTCTACTGGCTTTTCCTATTGTCTTTTGAGTTTCTTGCTGACTTTTTGTAGGTTTTCTTGGATTTCTTGATCATTATTTGCTCCACTGAGAATTTTAAGTTTGTTGTTGTTGTTTTTTGAGTAGACATGTGGGAGCTTGACAGTCTGCTTCCATTAAGGCAGCTACTTTGGTTTCAATATTTGCATTTCTATCTAGAAACATTGATAACTATAAGTACCAATTTCATTTTGCTAAAGCATAATACTATTGAATATGATTTGACCCTCATATGGACTAATGACTTTATATTTTTCCCTGAAACAAAATGAATAGTCAATTTTGACCCTAAACTAGATCAGTCATCTCAAAAAATAATGCAAAATAACCCATATAATTATTCAGAAGGGTGAATTTAAAGGAATATGAGTGAAACAGTGAAAATCTATAACTACTTTTGGAAAATCATACAATTTAAAGAACATTGTATTAAGCTGAAAATCAGAAGATCTAGGTTAAAATTATGTTTCAGACATTTATAAACTGTGTGTTCATTACTGGAATGTTACAATTTCTCAGATTCTTGGTTTCATTATCTGTGAATTGGAGGCAATAATATATGTATTATCTACCTTATGGTGTTGGTGTAAGAAAAGAAATTTATAAACATTAAGGAGTTTTGTAAATGTGAACTTTTGTTACTAATTCGAAGTGTGTTTTACTAATGGGTAGTTAGAACATCTTCTATCTTGAAGAACCATTTAAAGGACTGTATATTCAAATGAAACAATGGTTTATTGATCACTTTTGTCTTTGCAGCCTAGGGAAGTGAAATTTGAGAATTCTTGTGAATTTGCATTGGTTTTTGTCATTAGTTATATGAAACATATTTTCAAATGTTCATTAATAATTTATAAAAGCTCTCTTAAAAACTGGTCCTTTCCTTTGGCCATTTATCTTGGAGGGACTAGCTCTTGGAGTCATTCATTTGTGTCAATGTCCTATATATATATATGTGTGTATGTGTGTGTGTATGTATATATATGTGTGTATATATATACACGCATATATATATATTTAGATAACAGATTTTTATTTTCCTACTCTTCTCTTCCTCTTCATTCTGTTCACTGATTTGATTAATACCAGTTCTAAAAAATGATGTAGTTAGAATTGTATTTTTAAACTTAATGACCTCTTTTATCTATTCCATGTTTGGTTAAATATTTCTCCCAGATGTTGTTGTGAAAGGTACCTAAATTTCATTTTCTTCTAATTAAAAAATAGATTTAAGTCAGTATATATTTCAAGATTATTGTTGCAAGTGGTATAAGGTGTTGGTCAAAACCCAATTTCTGCCAAACTGATTTCAGCAGCGGTTCTTGTTAAAAAGAATTCTCTTGTCGTGTACATAGATTTATGCAATATCAAACTACTTTTAAGGAAAAAATGCTTTCTGATTCTCTTTAATTATTCTATTCAACTGAACTACTTTTCTGTTTTTAACTAGTACAAACTAATTTTTATGACTAATGCTTTATTAATGTTAGGTCTGGTAGTGCTATCTTCTCTTCATTTGTACTTTTCCCCTAATTATGTCCCTTGAGATTCTATACTTTTTCTTTACCAAATGAATTGTATTATTATTTTGTCTGGCTATAAAATGTATGATCTGTTTTGTATAGCACTAAATCTGTAATTTAATTAATTTAGGTAGTGCTGTCATTTTTATTATATTATCTTAACCCACAAGGAGCAGTGAATATCTCTTCAAATATTTAAATTCATCTTTATTTTAATAAAGGGTGTTTTGTAATTGTATATATATATATATATATCTTCTATGTGTCATGATAGATTAATTTTCAGATATTTTACATATTTTGTGTTAATTTTGAATGGATTTCTCTAATCATTTCTTCTTAATTTTTCTTAGTAGAGCATTTAAATTCTTTTTTTTTTTTTGGCTTGATATTACATCTCTTTCCTGGAAGTTCATTCTAATCTTTTTTAGTCTGGAATAGGATGGCAGTTTTCTTTGCCATACTTATCCAGTAGCAATGCTTTCTTCCCTTGAATTTGAACATATCTTTATTCCTTCCTAATATATTGTCCTTCACATAAACTTATGACAATCACTGATTTACTATTTGGAATTTTAATCTTCTCTTCCACAATCCTATGCATCAATTCTCAAAGCTTAGGGTTATCAAAAAATCAAACAACCAAACACAACTCAGATATATAGGACATTTGCTCAAAGACATAAGTTATTACTCAACTGTCCTATTAAGAAGATGCAAAAAAATTTATACATGTGAGTTTGGAGAAATTATTCAAATTTTATCCATCAAATACTCTCATATACTTGAATGAGAATTCTTATAGGCACAATGTTATGATTAAAATTTGATATTTGTTATTGCTGATAGGAATATGCAAAAAGTAATTAGACTTAAATAAACATTAAGGGGTAATTTATTGACATAAAAATAGCATGATCTTTTTTACTATAACAAAGGAAGCAGTATGGAAAAGATTAGCCATAAGGCTACCCAAGCATAAAATTCTCTTTTTTAGTGCCAGTGAAAGTAACATATCACAGGTTTCTGAACCATCCTTAGACTTTGCTCTCCTAAAGGATATGTGATTAATGTAAGATACTAATTTGTATCTTATTAATTAAATAAATTTTTAATAATAAGTAAATAAATTTTAAAATAATAAAAAAATAAATAAATACTAATTTGTGTTAATGCTTCAATGGGATGGACCTGAAATCTCATCAATGAGGGGTTGCTATTAGTAATGCAGGTCACACCAATGGCTTCTCCTCCTGTGGGATTCTTCTCTTTGGGTTTTTGTAGCTACCCTGGAGCAAAATCATCCAATATTCTGGGGCGTGGTCTAGGGGGAAGGGTTTCTTCTAGATCTCTTGACATGCATGAATACCACGCCTCTTGGTCAGCTTTCATTCTTGCAACACAACTGGCCCACCTTCTTTTCCAGTTAAACTCTCCTCTGATGACATCATTTACTGTTTCCCTTGTGCAATCCTCCTTTGGCAAGACATTTCAGCCTGTTCAGACCCACTTTGTATGTACTTCTCCATTACCCTCTGGGTGACCTAAAGCTTGCTTTCTATATTATTTCTTGACTTGTCGCTAGAAGAGATTGTTACCTATATGGACAAGTAAATTTATAGCATTTTTTAATAATAGTCTCAAATTGGAAACTAAGGGGTTTCCCACTCATTGGTGAATGGCTAAATGAATTATGATATATGCATATCAAATGATATGTGTAAATGTAATATGGAGAAAGAGAACATCATTAAGCCGTAAGAAATGATGAAATGGACTATTTCAAAGAAAACTAAAAAAGACTTCTGTGATCTGATGCTGAGCAAAGAGCAGAACTAGAAGAACAATTTATGCAAGGACAACATTATAGAGAAAAAACTTCAAAAAACTTTAGAACTCTGATCAATGGAAGATAAACCACAGGTCCTGGAGGACTGAAGATGAAACATGCTACTTACATGCTGCTGTGGGATGATTTTGGGATATGGCCAATGCAGATTCTTTATCCTAGATTATGCATATTTCTTTTTTGGGGTCTTTTTCTCTTTTAATTATCTAATTAGGAATACAGTGGGAGGAAGCACCCACCTTGCTGCTGTCATGGGCTTCCTCGTTGTTGCCTACAGGAGCACATCAGCTCTGAAGCTTATGCCTTCTTAGTACTTCCTGCCCCTGTGTGCCCCCAGCTCCTTTTATTGGAGAGTGGATCGGAGAGCTCCTGATAGAGCTTCTCCCAGATTCTCTATTTGAGGGGCCCAAGGCAGCCATGGAATAATTTTCTACTAGGGCTCAAGACTTCATCATATCTTCCTTCCTCTTCACCCTTTCCCCCATTTCACATTTTGGTCTTTTTTTTTTTTTTTTTTTTGGCTACTTGTTGCCTTCTCCCACTACACTATGAATTCCATGGGGATCAGGGGTTATCTTTTGCTTCTCCTTGTATGCTCAGTGATTAGCATAGTTCCTGCCATGGATAAGGCTTAATACATGTATATCAATTGACTAAAAATTATAAAAATCATTAAAAATTTTTTTAAAAAAGCACAGATCTCTGCATATTTTTCATTAAGTATAGCTACTCTTCTTAAATTTGTTTTCCTTAGGAGTATTTCCAATTTCTCATATAGCAACCTGGCAAGGATTAAGAATCCAAATGTGGTAGCTCCATCATCAGAGATACTGAAATTATATTGCCATGAAGAATCTTTACAGATCGTTTCCATTTTTATCTCTTTGCTGTCTCCCTTTCCAATTTCATTCTTAACTAGGATGATTTTTAGTTAGTTGGATCTCTTGCCAAGTTTTCTCTAAACTTATTTTTGCTTCCTTTGCTTTTCTCTATTTTATGAGGTGATAATACCCATAATCTTACACCAATCTTCTCTTTAAATTTTTTTATAAACAAATTTGGATTATAAACTGATGTTGCCTTTGGCTGCCATTTCTTTCTTCTTGGCAAGGAGATCAAATATTTGCTGGCTGAGGAAATTTCTAGTCTCTTTGGGTCTTTTTATTGCACTAATAGATTTATATCAGTTAAACTTCATTAGAAAACGGCAATTGTGTCAATGTCTGTTCTTTTATCCATTTTCCACTTTTCCTCATCAACATTTGGTTTAAAAGGTAGGGTTAGAGTTGCCTTAATTGTACAATATTTCTTCTTTTCATTTATATTTTTTTTAAGTTTGATATTGTTAATTGCTATTTATTTTAGTAAGTAAGGACCCAAATGTACACAGGTGCCTGATTCAGAAGCATGTCCTACTCTGTAGGGCTAGTCATTTTTTGACTGTTAAAACAGAATTAATTCCATTTTGTGCAGTTTTTTTGGGCGTGCTCACCACATCCAGCATTTAGTGACTTCTTTCTCAGTGAACTGGCAAAATGGATAAAGTCATGGATCTAAAATCAGGAAGAACTGATTTCAAATCAAACCTCATATTCTTTATATTCTTATTGCTCTTGGGCAAGTCATTTAACCTCTGCTTCAATTTCCTCTTCTGTAAAGTGGGTATAATAATAGAACCTACACCTCCCATAATGAGGATCAAGTGATAATATTTGTGAAGTATTTAGCACAGTGCCAGGTACAAGCAGTGCCTAATAAATCTTGATTCTCTCATCCCTTTCTCTTTCCATACACACATGTGGGTATGTGTATATGTTTATATACATGTACATACATAGATGCCTGCATGTATATAACATATCTCTGTATGTGGCACATATTTGTGTGTTTCAATATTCTAGAGAGGTTACAAGTTTTTTACTTTCTTTTGTCTTGTACTCCTATAGAATTTTTTTTCTCCATTCTCTCCTATGTCTATCTTTAGTAAACTTGGAATATAAATTATTTTTATTGTAATTGGGAAAATCTGTGGTTTATCTCTTGATCTTATCATATCAAAAAGATAGTTCCCATTTTATATAGACCACAAGACCATATGACTTGCGCCCTAGGAAAGAATCAGGTTTAAAGTCAGTCTAAAATCAAAGGTGAAGGTGATAGGCACTGAACACGAGATAATTCATTTCTATGTACTTAGCTCAGATCTGAAATGATGATTTAAAATGAGAAATGTAGGCATGAGGGTAAATTCAGGATGTTAGATGATCACAAATCTTTTCTTTGAGGGCAAAAGATGACAAAAGGACCTAAAACACAATCTTCATAAATGGAATGAAAAAAAGCAGACCTTGGAGTATAAACAGTATAAACTTTTGAGAAAAAATTTCAACTGAAGTAGATTTTTGAACAAATTGAAGAATAAGGCATTTTAAAGATAAAATATTGGTTAATGAATAAATAGCTACTCAGCACCTATAATGTTCAAGGCATTGTGCTAGGCACTCTGGGAGCACTGAGGGAAATAAAGCTCTGATGACTATCCTCATAGAGCATAGAGTCTTCTTGGACAGCTGAGATATTTATGTACATAAAAGTTCAACATAAGGCAGTATATGATGAATAAATGATAAGCTAAGATGCTAGAGATGGCAATAAATGGGAAGAGGAGGAGATTGAGTTTATTTTAGATATAAGGAACATCAACAGCAGAGATTACATAATAATCACTTTTGTTCAATCATTTCTGTAGTGTCAGTCTCTATGACCTTATTTGGAGTTTTCTTGGTATATAAGATACTGGAGTGATTTGATATTTCCTTCGTTGGCTCATTTTATAGCTGAAGAGACTGAAGTAAATGGGGTTAAGTGACTTGACCAGGATCACATAGCTAATAAGTGACTGACTCCAGCACTCTATCCACTATATTACCTAGTCATATAAAAATTACTATTAAAAACAAAAGAGTCAATCCTAACAAAGATGGACTTTTCTGATAAAGTAGGAAAAGACTAAAAGCTCCTAGAGAGTAGAATTATCTTGATGTACTTGCATTTTGTGGTGCCCAGCTCAGAAGAATAATCACATAGATCCTTAAGAAAGAATATTTGATAAGGGTGAGTAAAACTTCATTGAAAATAATCACTGAAATTCACCAAGGGATAGAAGGAAATCATGCTAAGAGTGAAATGAAATGTTCCACAAATCTGGTTCAACTTTGCTCCAACACTGAATCAGCAAAAATTTTCCCCCCTCTACAAACAAAACAAAACAAAACAAAAAGCTTCATTTTCCAGGGATTCCAAATACTCACCTTTTCCAAGGACTAAAATAAATTGCAATTCAAAGACATCTTAGAAAAAAATTACATATATATATATATATATATATAGTAGAAATCCTTTAAATTTTTTTGATTGCATCGAATTGCTTATCAAGGGTGTGTGAATAATGCCAGGAAAGGATACTTTCCCCAAAATCAATACACTGAAAGTGCTGTTTTCAGGATGCAATAGTTGTTGGTTGTGTTTCTGAGTTATTCCTATTGACCTGAGTTCAAAAACAAGGTATTGATTTATAAAGTACCTTCAGTAAATAAATGCACATTCTTGCAGCTAACCCTAATAACCTGTAGCACACAGAAGAGGGTTTCAACTCAGCTTAGTACAGCAGAGCCCATAGTGTCAAGAATAATCCTTTCTAAAAGCCATTAGGTTACCCTTATGTGGAGAAGAACTACAGTGGCACTGGCAAAGAAAATCACGAAGCTGAGGTGGAGAGAAAAGGAGCTAGAAGAAGCTTTTCAAACGTTTTTTTTGGTTTCCTGACTACTTGCGAGTCATAGGTAACTTGCTAGCTATTGGATGATGACTCACTAACATACTTAATGGATTGCATCCCCACTTGGAATTGAATAATAAATAGCAAGGGTAAGATGGCTGACTGGAATGATGATGAGAAAATTGAACCAATGGCTTACCCCAGCTATATATTTAAATCCACAAAGAGGCAGGATTTCTCAGTTGCAAGATATTAATTTGTCATTGTCAACTATTGATGATTATATCCTATTAAAATATGAAAATAAGGAATTGATGATTACTTTGTGGGCCACTTTTCTCTAGCATCATGCCCTGGTAACTGGTAAAGATTGTGAATTATAAGTCAAATTTCTGGTGTCAGATTCTCAAGGGACTACTGGGAAAGCAAGTCTTTTTCTCTCTCTTCAGTTCTTTTTTCTCTTGGCTTCAAGTCACTGTAACTTAAAAGATGGGTAGTGGTAGTATCTGTTGTTCTTAACCTGTATATACCATATGTTTAGTTAGAAAATATGATATCTTGGTTTTTTCTTATGGCAAATGAAATAGCATGGGACACTAGAAATCAACAATGGAAAATGAGAATTGAAAGCAGAGAAAAATCACTTGTGGCAATGAGAAGATTATGATGTAACAAATTAAGTATTTTACTATATGGATTAAGTGGTCTAGCTGTTTATGTTCAATTTTCACTGGGTATCAATATGACATAAATGTCTCCAGTTCATAGAGGAACTCTCATTTTTCTTTCCTTTTGCTTAGCTGTCAGATACCATTTAAGAAGTACTTTTTCCCACTAGGTTGGTAGAGGGAATTTCTCTATAGGAGTTCTCTATGTCCATATATCCAGTTCAAAAAACGTTTTTCTTCAAAACATCTTTTCTAAATGTTTTCTCAGTAGTATTATAGGACTACATTTAGATTGAAAGGATCTACAATCTTGACTAAGATAATGTTTTTGTCCAGTGGAAATTTTGTTCTTTAATTTTGAGGCTGTGTTCCATCACATACAGATGTTCCATTGGATACTTTTTATGACATGGACATTATTGCTTTGGTTATTTGAAGGTGATACCAATGGGACTGGAGGTCTGGGAGGTCCCAATAAGCCAAGAAAGACTAGGCTTTCAGGGCCAAGGACAGTTGCTGCATATATGATGATCAAGGAAGCTCAGCACTAGAAGGCCATACATCAGCAAATACTCAAATGCCTTTCCAAGAAGAGGCAGGACAGCTAATGATCTAGAGTACAAGCTCATTTGCAAAAAGTGAAAATTGTGAAGGAGGATAATGGAAGAATATAAGCAGCAAGAATAACAACCAAAAATAGTTGAGAAGATAAGTTTTGAAAAAGTTTGTTATGAGATGCAACTAATCTAAATTATTAACAGAATGGTTGTTGGAGAAACTGGAATGAAGGAAATAAATTATTATTCAAAGTAATGTGTCTGATGACTTTTTAAAATAGTTGTTTGTACAAAGATAATAGATTGACTCATAACAACTCTGCACTAGAAAGGAAGTTATAATGGCAATAGAGGAGATAGTTGAGAAGAAGAGGTATATCAAGCATTTGCAGAAAAAATTAAAATATTGAATCTTTGTATAACATTTTTTCACATACATTAGGTTATCTGGTCCTTACAATAGTCCTGAGAGAAGAGAGTTTATCATCTGCTTAAAAGATGAGGAAACTGAGACTAAAGAGAGGCTAAGTGATTTGTGTAAGGTCACATAATTATTAAGTTGCATGATTGGGATTGGAACCCAGGTTTTCTGGCTTGAAGTCAGTATTTCCCTCATTATATTACAGCTTTCTTAAGGAGAAATCTGTTCTAGGAGTGCTATAAGTACAAAAGAAACAAGCAAACAAAAAGTCACAATCAATTTTTAGAGATCAATCTTAACATATCTCAAAAAAGGGAAGATTCCAAAAGGGAAAGACCATGAAAGTTCTTTTGCTCAAAATTACAGGCAAATGAAAAGAGCAAATGATTACCTCTACCAAGCAATATGCCTAACTTTGGATCTTTCTAAAATCTTTATGGGAATGGATGTTGCTGTAGGCCCTTCTTTTTCAAAGAGGACCAATGACATCACCGGTGTGATGATCTGTGTGTGAATTGGATTTAAAGTAAGGCTGATTCAATCCCGAAGAGATCTTAAAGGAGGGAAAGGGACCTACGTATGCAAAAAATGTTTGTGGCAGCCCTTTTTGAAACTGAGTGAATGCCCTTCAGTTGGAGAATGGCTGAATAGTTATGGTATATGAATGTTATGGAATATTATTGTTCTGTAAGAAATGATCAGGGGGATGATTTCAGAGAGGCCTGGAGAGACTTACATAAACTGATGCTGAGTGAAGTGAGAAGAACCAGGAGATCATTGTACACGGCAACAACAAGATTATACGATGATCAATTCTGATGGACGTGGCCCTCCTCAACAATGAGATGACTCATGTCAGTTCCAATGGTCTTGTGATGAAGAGAGCCCTCTACACCCAGAGAAAGAACTATGGGAACCGAGTGTGGATCACAACATAACATTTTCACTCTTTTTGTTGTGATTTGCTTGAATTTTATTTTATTTCTCATTGTTTTCCTTTTTAATCTGATTTTTCTTGTACAGAAAGATAATTGTGTAAATATGTGTGTCTGTTTAACATATATTGGATTCTATGCCATCTAGGGGAGGGGATAGAAGAAAAGGGAGGGGAAAATTGGAACACAAGGTTCTTCAAGGGTCAGTGTTGAAAAAATTATCCTTGAAATATGTTTTGAAAATAAAAACTTCAATAAAATTTTTTTAAAAGCAAGGCAGAGTTGCTTAAATTCATTAGCCTCACTTTGTTTTCCAGAGCTCTTGAAGTCCAACGGCAAGACAAAAGTCAGGGTGACTGATGATAGTCTGGAATGCAATGGATGACCTATGGACTATGGATGAATTGGAGGCATTCTGAGAGGGAAATAGGGCAATTGTATATGGTGGATCATGCATTTAGTCATATGGCTGGCCAAGGAGCATTCGGTATTTATTAGTTGAATTTGACTTAGTGTAATTAAGAGGAGTTTTGAAGATTTTCCTCAAGAAAAGATTCCATTCACACATTTTTAATGTAATTTTATGATTGATAACATTTCAATGGGGACTTTGTCCGATGATCTAACTAAGCATTTATATCAAGGAAGGTGTTGAACAGAGACACAGGTATTTGTCAAAAGTGGCTACAAGTGTCATGAAAGATCCCTTGTGAGCAAAAGGATGATGTCCTGCTGATGGGGAGATTCTTTTTGCGTCATTTCTTACGGTCTTCTATGAAGATGATTTACTCCCGTGGCATGCAGGTCTAGAACCCTACAAAGCCTCCTTAGTGAAATCTACACCAACAAGCGCTCATGGAGAAGACACTCCATGTCTCTGGAAAGGCAGCCATTCAGATAGCCCGTTGTTGTGTGTAACGTGCATAAATTGGTGGCGGTTCGTACCTGTAATAAAGCTGCAACAGGAGACTAGGACTAGATTGCATTTAGAAAATGGCACAATGTTTTCAGCAACCCCAAACTTGGCAGTGCAAAAACCCATCTCTTTGACACAAATATTCTCTTGGGGATGTCATGTGGCCACAAATCCTGTAATATTCCAATCACTGAAGTAATAAATGATAAACAACAGATGATCATCAATTAATTAGGCGTGCAGGGGGAGAAGCATAATCAAAGTTGACATAGGATAAGAAAGAGGAGCAGAATTGTGAGTTCCATTAGTGGAGGGAATGTTCAAACTGAGGGAACACAAATACTTTGAACAAACAGTGCATCGGTTATATTAGCTTTTCACAGACTAAGGCTGTAGCTAGCAAGCTTGTCTTGTCTTCCACCCAAGCCTACTCTAGGGTAAGCTGCTATTACCAAAACAAACAAAAGAAGAAGTCTGAGCAGCAGGAAGGAGATATGGGAGTAAAAGAGGCGATTTCTGATTCTGGAAATTAAAATGCTGCCTCTATAATCTTGATGTCTGCATCTGGCTAGATGCCAATGGACTTTGAGTTCATGTCTGAATTCAGACAAGGACATCCTCCTCGGGTAACTGCACCCCTTTTTTCAACCCTAAGGACTAATTATTAGTTAGAGTCAAGCTTAGCTAGACTCTCTACACGAGGAAGGAGATCAGCTTACAACAGCAGTTTGCTGATGTAACTCTAATAATGTATTGCAATACAATATCATAATTACCACGTTTATAGGGGGGAAAAACCAAGTTACTAATCCTCCACTTATATATCATGTGGCTCTTTTGTTTTTCACTCTTTAACTGGTACCTGCAATTATGGAATACTCAAGATGTGAAGATGCAATAACAATGTTCTTGTGTTCTGAAAAACTGAATGTAAAGATGGCATCCCTTTATTAATGACTTTTTGTGATCAGCCTCTTCTTTGGGCTTTTAAGTGATATTTTTCTTAACCTTTCCTTTCTAAAAGTTCTTTAGAGTCTATTCATTTTTTGGCTCAGATCCCATTTCTGCTCCAAATGAGGGCAGATATTTGTATCAAATTCTGGCTGAAGCTCTGCCATCTTCTTTGTTTTCAGAAGATAGCTCTTATTCCTTCTATTAGTTTCCTCATTCTTTGTTCCTCTCCCCAATCTGTAGGACATCTGCACCCTTTATTATTAAGAACATGTTTGCTGAGATTCCACAATTATTTAATAGATATGTATCTGATTACATGTTTGTTACACTTCATTAAACATGTGATTCGATTGGTATGTATTTAACCTACTGTAAATATTGAGACCCTCTTGGCCTAGAAGATGAGGAGGCTCCCATCTAAGCATTAATCCTCTTTGGCCCCCATGGCAGCTGCTTTTTCTACAGTCTGAGGCTGCCTCTTTAACCCTTTCATCCTCCAACTTAAATGGACTTGGGGAAGGGAACCCAGTGGCCATGAGCTTGGAGGCAATCATATGCTAGCATCAAGAGCTGCCGGGGACTCCCAGTGTGGTGGGATCCTTTCTCTCCTGAAACCGTTCACTAAACACCATCACAAAAATACTATTGGATTGAAGATCTATGGATCAGCTCCACTTGTAACTGGCAGCATCCATCAGTGCAATTCAATCCAAAGGAAAATAATTCTGAAGATCCTCCCCCTACCCTCCATCCCAGCTGCTCTAACCCCAGACGGATTTGTTACAAAGGAAAAACTGTACTTTCAATGTACTGAATTCATTTCAACTTTCCCTTGCCCAATTTTATAGGTCTATTTGTTAGCCTTCTCCTTACATATTCCATATACATGTATGTGTATAAACGCACACATATGCATGCATATATGTGTATATTAATAGATTTGTATATGCATCCACATATATGTATATATATGTATAAATGTGTATATAAGTGTGTTCGTATATTTGTTTATGTATGCACACACATGTATGCATACACGCATAAATGTGCAAGCACATTCATATATTTGCACACTTATTCACACAGGTTATATGTGTATAAATCAATATATCAGTATAGGTATTTACATACATGTATGTATATATGAATGTGTGTAGATATTTGTGTATGTATTTACGCATATAAATGTGTATGCATGCCCATGTGATATACATACTGCTATTGCTTGGTAGGGTGCAGCTCAAGGACAGAAAAAGAAACAAATGCGGAATTCCCGCCAAATCCTACTTGGGTTTTTCCGGCCATGGGTTTCTGCGTTTGTCAGCTTCACTTTCTATAATGGCCGGGCTTTAGGGAGATAGCACCCAGCTTAACACCTGGAAGCTTGGTGCAGAGTTTCCAGGACTCCAGAATCAGGAAATACTGAGCAGCCGCTGAAGCAACTCATCCCCGGGCAAAGCACAGGGCGCTTTTCCCTCAAGAAAGCCACAAGCTCCAGCCAAACAACTGATTGCAAACTGGAGAAGCAAAATGCTTTCTATGAGGGTCAGAAGGCAATTTAGCTCTTTGCCATAAATAACGGATTAAAAAGCTTAGCTGATGCTATAAATTAAAAATGTGAAACTAATTATACCACCCTTGTAAAAAGCGAAACAATCAAATCATAACCCAAGTATGTGATGTGACAGCGCCCACAGGGTGTGACGGCCCGCGGAGGGAGGGGAGAGCCCTGCCGTGGAGCCAGAACCCTTTCCCTCGCCCAGAACCACAGGCCCATTTCCATGCTGCGAAGCACAAACAGTAGGAGTCCTGTTGTTCTCCTCTTGGTTCTTCATGACAAGAGTCTCGTCCTTCCTTCCCTTTCTCCACCCCTTCCATGCAAGCACATTACTCAGAAGCCCCACCCATATCCACAGCCACAGCTGCGCCGAACGCTGTTCAGACAATTCAAACCAGATGGGTCTGGCAGGCAGCTGCTGCCAGGGCCATCATTCAACCAGGACTCCTTGAGTGTTGGGACCAACTGCCTCCCGAGGCTCTGAGCCGCGCCGCGTTCCCGCTCTGGGCTCCTGGGCCCCCACAGGTGGCACCTCCCGCCGCCCGACCGGTCCCCGCCACGGTTCGGAACCGCAGAGACAACTGGGTTTGACATTTGGGTTCCCATGGCTTGTCCGCCTGATTTCCAAACCAAAGAAGCTCTTGGACCCGGCGGAGGCCTCCGAAGCTTTCGGACACCATTCCCGCTCTCCGGTTCACGGGCGTGGGGGATCAGAGTTTACACAGTGATCAGGGTGATAGTGGGAGTAAGCAGCAGTCTAATTATTACTGAAGGTCAAGTAGAGAGGTTCCCAAAGGCAGGCCCTCGGCTCAGCGGGCCCTTCCCTTGGGTTTCCAGGCTGATCTTTGACTTAATGTTGACCCAATGGCCACTTCCCAAATGAGGGAAGCGGAGGACGCTCCGGAGCCACATTTTCCCTGTTGATTTGGTAGCAGTTTTGCTGGGAATCACACGGCTGTTTTCCTTGGGCTGTGACTGTTGCTGGCAGAGTCAGCTGCGTGGGCCCTGCAGCCCAGAGATGGATCGATCTTATTGATCCTCAAGGCTCCGTGTCATTTCCAGGGGATTTGCTAAAGAAGCTACTTATGTCCCCTTTTCATTTTCACCAACTCATTACCAGCTGCCGCTGCCTCGGCGCGCCGGAGCAACACCTGGAGGAGCGGAACCTGGCGGCCTCGGTCAGGATTCGGGCCCAGACGCCTTCCTCCCAAATTAAAAAGAAGACCACAGGAACCAGCCAATCAGAGGCAAAGGCCCGAGTCAGGCTGCCCCAGCACCCGGCCCGGGGGTCTGGGCTTGTGTGGATGGGTTGTTTTGTTTTAAAAAGGGCAGCCCGGCCCTAGACTAAGCAATTGATCCCCCGGCTTAACTTTTAAATTAAGACCATTGTAAATTTGGGAACTTGAGAAGAGATAGAGAGGACACCCATAATCCTTTGCAAATGTCAAGTACCTCTCAATATTGGTTACTTTCAAAGGTAGCTAGGTTACAATGTACCGTGGTAATGAAAAAAAAGCCCCGTCAGGCCCACTCCATAGGGTTTCAGTCAATATACATAATATTATTGGGCTTTGCAAGGATTAAAGGTTGTTTCTCTCACAGCCTCACAATAAGGCGATTTCTCCTGCTGCAGGCACAAAAGGAGCCTTCTTGTTTACAGAGGAATCCAGGGCATTTTTGGACAAAAAGGGGGTTCAAACAACCCTTTAAGGTACCTCCACCTGCTGGTGGATTTGTAGTTAGCCCCATCGGGGTCTCGATGGCTTCAACCACTCAGATTTCCTCTAAAAAAGCTTACTGATTGGTGATTTATGTCACTTATAAAACCGTTCTGAGGGATTGAGGAAACTCAAGTTTCTAACCCCGAGAGATAACATCAGTGGCAAAATAAAAACATTTTCTAATCGGGTCCCAAAGATATAAAAAAGGTAAGAGATTCTGTGCTCAAATTGAAGTGATTTCTGCTTTATCATCAAGAAAGGCAACTTAGCCCTAAGATCTCATTAATAGGTATAGGAAGTGTGTCCAGTGAAGCATTAGGAAACATAGACTACATGGTAACTGATAATTAATTGTAATGATCTTGATGATGATGACCCTCGGGTATTGGGAAATCATTGAGTTTTCTCCAGAATTACCAAAAAAAGACATAGTTTGGATGTCAAATGCAATTTATTTATTGATATCATTCATGATTATCTGTGACACTTTCCATTTGTATGATTTTTAAAGTGTTTAAAATATCATTTTAAATTAAATGAACTGACTGACATATAACTTTTGATCCTCCAGTAGCCCTATGAATGAAGCATGTCAGTTATTATTATCTCTTTTTAATAGAGAAGGCAACTGAGTCACAGAGAGGTGAAGTGATTTCCCTGGTACACATAGATGGATAGCTGATCTAAGACTCTAAATCATGTTTTTTGATTCTTAGGTCCATGCTCTTTCCACTAGATGTTTATCAGTTCCAGGGCATGGTGAAATTTTTTGAAGATTGTTAATCCAAGATAAGGCTTCCCGAAGCAGAGTATTTGATTAGTCAGGACATCCCATTCCCCAGCCAAAGCCAAGCTGAATGAGAGAATTTACTGGACAAACTTGTTCTCAGAGCAACAACTTTATAGTTGGAAAACGTAGATCATTAATGCCCCCTTAAATAACAGGTCAAATTGTTACCACCACCATACTAAACCAGTATAATGTCCCTCATTATATGGGGCCTTGAAGGTAGCTTCCAGTTCAAAGTCTATGATCTTATGACTTTATGAACTCTTAAGTCAGGAGACATGGGTTTAAACCCCAACTTTATCATTTCTTACCCATGAGATCTGGTCAAATCACTTTACTTACCTGGTTGTCAGTTTCCCTATATGTAAAATGGGGGAGTTAGGAGGGATGAGCACTAAAGTCTCTTCTAGCCCCAAACTCTATGAACCACAGTATTCTTTGGTGTTGCTGATTTTCCACCAAATGATTAAGAGCCTTATATAATATGCTTACCAGTTCTATTGGTAGCACTTAGCACAATGCCTGGAACTTAGGAGGCACTTAATAAATGTTGACTGGCTGACTTCCTTTCTTAATTCAGTGAGTTAAGTGCATGCTTTTAATGTTCAATCCCTTAGTTTTTCTCTTAATATTAGAACCATAATGAAAGTGAGGAAAAACATTTCTGGAAGTGAATATGGACAAGGACAAAAAAAAGATTGGCCACAGTTATTAGACTTAAAATCTAGCTTTGCAGCTAAAAATCACCTTAGAATTCACCAAGTTTGAGCCTTTCATTTTACAGATGAGGAACTTTATGCTAGTGGGGTTAACATACTTGTCCAAGGTAACATAGGGAGTATGGGAGAGACGTAGGAGTGAAACCAAGCCATTTGGTTATGGATTCAATGTCTTTTTGTTATACAGCAGTGTCTCCTCCTTCACTGAAATTCCAGGTTTCTGGTTATGGAACCTTGCAACAATAGGATCTTTGAAATTGAAAAGTGTCCATTCTATCAAGCCAGATTAAGTCATCAGCAAGTATTGGTCTACCATTTCTCTACTACTGGATTATATATTATGAGAGAAAAGGAACTTTGTGATAGGAACTCTTTTCTTTAAAAAAAAAAAAAGTCCACAGAACCAGGCAAATATCATTTATATCTAAACCCAAACCTCTCAGTTCATTCTAGTTCAAGCTCTCTCACTGATAGCTTTTAATTTTTTTAGGCAAAATCCATAAAACCTGGGGTTTCTGACTCTGAACCCAGAGGTCATTCCACAACATCTTGACTTGCCATATTTTAGAAAGGAACTTCATAACCAGGAGTGAGTCTTGAGAAGGGTAAGAAGATGGTGATGCTATTGTACTATATCAAATTTGACTGAAGGGTGGGGTACATGTCCTTAACATGGAGAAGAGAAATCTTAATTGGGACATGATAGCCACATTCAAATATTTAAATTACTGTCAGGTAAAAGAGGGATTAGACTTGTTATGTTTGGCTCCCAATTGACTTAATTGTTCAAAAGTGTATTGACCTGCCTTTGCAAGGAGTGAATTCTCATTAATTGGAAGTCTTCAAGCAGAAACAGGACAGTCACTTGTAAAGGATATTATAGGAGAAATTTCCTATTCAAGGATGGGATTGTCCTAGATCAGGTTTCCCAGTTCATGAAATTGTTTTAAAAAATATTTTGATAAATCAGTGTCAATGTGGTTAGTTTTCTTTGTCATTATGTGTATGTAATTTTATGCATTCAAAAACATTATTCTGAAAAGGGTTCCCTGTGTTTCACTAGATTGCTAAAAGGTTCTCCCCCCAAAAAGTTAGCAATCCCTTAGACTCAGTGGTCTCTGAAGATACTTCCAACTTTGAGATTAAATGATTGCATGATTGGTGTTTAAATAGCAGACATTTTCTGTCTCATTCTGTATTATTCCCCTCAACATCTCTCCTTCCTACACCCCCATAACTTTTAAAGAAGACAGTGGGCTTAAGACAAAGAGATTTTTAAAAAAAAATCTGTGTTCATTCTGTTGTGATTGGTTGATATAGATGAAGTAGAGGAGGGGATTTCTGGTAGTTTCCATGTGATTGAGATATGGCTCATCCAATAAAATTCTTCATCTCATAGCAGTACAAGGGACACTGCTCAATGGTTAAGTCGTTCATCACATATATTTAAAGTTGAATTTACCGATATTTTATGGTATTGGATATTATTTCTATTAACATTTTATGCTGAAATTACAGAATGATTCGTGAGTACTGAATTTTTGATTGCTTTTACACTTGCTGGGACACTATTAAAGTTGATTTACGTTAATAGCACTGTAAGAAGATATTAACAATGAAATTTCCAAAAGCACTTAGCATCCCATAATTGGAGTTAAATGACAAAAAAAATGGGGATAATAAAGTAAAGGGAGAAAGATAGAAAAAGGAGACAGAAAGTTTTGACAATATTCTCTTTAACCTGTGATTCTTAGTACTATTTTTTTTTGCAGGATTGTTTTATTAAAGAATGAAATACCCAATCAGGAGAGGGGACAATGGATCATGAGTACAATCCTAGAATGCTAGATGGAGAACCAGGTCGAGGGAAAGACCACAGGATCTTTAACCAAAAACCCTCTGAGTTCTGTTTCTGACAGCTAGATGGCCAGCTAACTTCCTTTCACCCTGCATCAGTTGTTTGCCTTGAATAAAAGGAGTGGATTTCAATCATGGAAGCCAGATCTCAGAGGAATAAAGAGTAGAAGTCAAAAAAATAAAAAATAAAAATAAATGTTTTGTCCTCTTTTGAGACAGCCAAATCCTAACAAATGTAGTCACTTTGAAAGGTGACTCAACAGTTCAGGCCAATGGTGCCCAAACACCAACCCACTGATGTTTGAGATCTGTCAATCCATATATATTCTAACCATCTCAAGAACTGACAGTATATAACATACAAGCAAATAAGCCTCTGTTGATGGAATAGATATCTCCTATACATATATATATATATATATATATATATATATATATATATATATAGGAGATATCTAGAGATATATCTATATATACATATATATGTATATATATATATACCTATATATGTGGGAGATATCTATTCCATATATAACATATATATATATATATATATATATGTATGTATGTTTATATATACATATATATATATGTTAGTTTTGAAATGAACATAGGTACCACTGGGATTAATAAAATACAAATTTGTTTATCAAAGCATTACCAAATTTATAATAGCTTTTTGTTACTGGGTATCTTCTCAAATGATTGATGCTGGTATTAATTTTTCAAATGATTTTAAATAATCCTTCATTATAATGTTAATTATGTTCAAGAGACTTGGAATGACTGATTCGAGGCTCCTCCTCTTGGACTGATTTTAAATTCCACCAGATAAAGACAGCAATGACATTTCAGTCAACAAACTTTCATAAATCTCTTACTATGAACCAGGTGCTACACTAAACAGGGATGCAAAGAAAGGCAAAAATAATTCTTCTCCTCAAGAGTTTTGCATCCTAATGGGGGAGATAATAAATAAATAAATAAATATATGCAGGTTGTATCCAATGTAGATATAATGTTATCTTAGAAGACAAAAAAAAATCATAGTTGGGGTGACTGGGAAAAGAGAGGTAATATAAAAGGAAAGAAGGAAGGAAACAAGTATTTACTAAGCCATGGTGCTATGTTAACAATGTTTGATGGTTCAACAAGTCAACAGCAGCCTCAGGATGTTCCCTCCTTTCCACAAATTTCATACAAGCCAAAATCCTGGGTAGAAGCCAAAGATGCAGAACGTCTGATGCTATCTTCGAAGTGCCAGCCTCTCAAGGAAGCTAGGTAGTGTTTCCCTTGGAGCCTCACATATGAGAGGAGTGAGGTTTCCAGTTGGGCCCTGGGTATCCCAGCCACCCATTCTCCAAAACCATTTCTGCCTTTTGACTCTGACAGGTATTGGCTATTGAGTTCAACCCAGGTATTCTCTTCAGTCCATTGCAAATGTAAAGATTCATTGTTCTTTTATCCCCTTGGTTCTCATCTGGGAGTTCTGGAGTGATGACTGATCTTAGGGTCAGGAAGATCGGATTCAAAAACTTACTAATTATATGACTATGGACCTAAGCACTCTGAGCCTCAGTTTACTCATTGGTAAAATGGAAAGATATCACCTATTATACCTGCTTCAGAGGAGTGATTGTTAAAGAGCTGGCAAACCTCTAAATTCTCTACAAAATCTGTTTTTAGGATTTTCAGAAAAGGGCTTTGGAGTAGGAATAATTCTAATGTGAAACTCTACCAAGTCACCCACCCAGCCACCCACCCCTGATTGTTCTGGGTTAGGAAGATGAGCGCAGGGGATAGTGCATTGGGCATCCCACTATGGATTTAGGAAGATCTGGGTTTGTAATGCCATGCACTGTGCTAAGTGCTCTACAAATATTATCTCATTGGAGCATCACAAAAACCCTGCAAGGTAAGTGCCCTTGCTATCTCCTGATTTCACATAGAAAAGGACTGAGGCAGACAAAGGTAAAGTGACTTGCCTAGGAGCATATAGATAGGTAGTAAGTGTCTGAAAATTCCTGCTTCCAGGGGCAGCACTCTATCTACTGGGCCATTTAGTGTCCTTTGGTTTTCTTCCTTGTGAATTTAGTCCTCTGGCTCTGGTTCTCCACACACAGCAGCAGAACTATAGTGAATGGCTCATCATGGCACATAGAGGTTTTACCTAATCAGTCAGACAGTGGGGGACAGATGTTGAATTAAAACCCTCCAAATCCGATGCCGTTCTAATAACATTACCAGCAAAATAAAAGCACACTAGAGAGAAAAGCAATATGTACGCACTGTTATAATCAGTAGCATTGGATTCTTGATCGGCATTTTGAGCTGATATAATTGGTTAATGACCAAGTCTCTCGAGTTGCGCAGAAAATCCAGCTAAGCACCCCAGCCTTTTCACTGATGAAACAATGTAGTTACTGTCCAATGCAAAATTTTTGCTCATTTATCAACTTCTTTAATAAAAAAAAGAAATAGTAGACATCATCAGTTTCTCTTCCAAACCCAGGTCTGGTTGTGTTATTCATTTTCTTTGGAACCAAGTATTTGAAATAAAAAAAACTTTGTAAGGGCTAGGATGGAGAAGGTGAAGATTACTTTTGCTTCCAAATTTTAATTGGTTTCACAAATAGTTCTCAGATCCATCTATTCAGCACATCCAAACAAGAGTACTGTCTTCATTTTTATGTTTTAAAAAGGAACAGAATTTGAAAAACCTTGATTGAGATGATTCAGAGTTTCCTAGTTTTATTCAATATAGTAAGTTTGACATAATGGAAAGAAGGTTGAACTTGAGGACAGGAAGATCTGGATTCAAATTCTGTTTCAGACTCTGGGCAAATCATTTAACCCCTTTCTATAAAAATGAAGGGGGGTGGATTTCATGGTCTCTAAAATCTTTTCTGGGATGAAAGTTGTGAGCCCACGACCCTAAGCTTCTACTCTTTGCCAATGGGCTACTCCGGTGGAAACAGAGACAAAAAGCTCTTCCTTGAGGGAGTTTATATTTTTAAAAATTGCAAATTAAGCTACTTTTGCAGCAATATTACTCACTGCTTCTTTCCACACATAGCAAGGACCAGACAAATAGGCCTTTTTGCCTTTCCTCACCACTTCCTACTTCTATGCTTTTTTAATGGTTGACTTGTGTACCTGGAATACATTCTCTCCTCATTTCCATCTGTCAGAAGCCAAGGATCAGTTCAATTTCTGCCTTGCTTCTGAAACCTTTCCTGAACCTCCTCTTAATACTCCCCCTCCCCCAGATACTAGGGCTTTTCTCAAATAACCCTGTTCCAATTTCAAATATATAGATGGAATCAATTTATAACCATTTATTAAGTAGATACTATGATAGGTGCTGTCGATAGAGACAAAAATGAAATAGGCTTGCCCTCAAGGACTTTGCATTTTATCATAAGATCGAATAGGTGTACATATAATCTCCCCTGCTTAATATGTAAGCTTAATGATGGCAGGAACTATTAAATATGTTTCTTAAATGATTTGTTGACTATAGTAGGTATTAATCATAAGAAAATATAAATGTGATTTGTATGCAAAAATGTAAAATTTTCTCCATTTGAAAATTATTATAGTTTTTGGAAATGTAAAATCATTCCCTGGACAATTAAAATCCTTTAGGAATCCATAACTCCAGGGAGTCATGTTGGTTGAATTTTAGCTAAATTAAAAAAAAAAAACTCAGTTAAATATGTGTCCATTTATACAGGCTTTTATTGTTATGATGCAATGCTTTTAAGGTATTTAAACCTGGCATTACAATTTAACAGAATACAAATATCAGGTTTTATTTTTCCAATTGGTTATTATTTAAGGATCTTTGGACAATATAGATTTGGGGGGCAATGAATATGAACATAGTTAATGGAAGTCAAAAAAGAAAATGGGATAGAGATTGGTAACTGATAAATAAAGCATAGATGATTGGAAGGATACACGGATGAATTAATGAAGAGATAGATAGGTAATATAGATGGATGAATTAATATGTACACAAATGGATAGATAAGTGGGTGACAGATAATAGGGAGATATTCATAGAACAATAGATGTTTAGGAAAATGGATAGATAGATGCATATGGATGAATAGATGCATGGGAAGTAGAATAAATAGTTGATTCATAAATGAATATAACTTGAAAAATAAATAAGAAGATTGGATTGGAGATTGATGTATGTGTGGACAGATTCAGGGTGAGTGGGTAGATAGACAAGAGTACAACAATTCCAATCCTGGATCCAAATGGAATGGAATACTGATGGAGATGGGTAATCTTTATCTATGAAACTATTTAAATAATATTGAGGTAATGATGTCTTTAGCTGGTAAAAGCATTTGCCTGTTAGAGAAAGGAGACTCTCCAGAGTTCTGTTAGGCACTTCATGAGTAGGCCATGTGGTAGCTGCCCCTAAAACCTATTACCTTTAAAATGCTCAATTCTAACTCACTCCACTGACGGGATCGACACTCCCAGGAGCCCGTGTAGCTGCTTTCATGGAAGATGACAGAGGTTCACTGAACTCATCCTTCATGGGGTACAAAACTCATTCCTTTTTGTCTCTTCTTTAATTCTAATATTCATATACACCTTCACTGGTAGCCCTAGTCTTGAAGGCTTGGTGGTGTAATTAATCCATGTCACAGGAAGATGTAGTATCGGCAGAATTTATGAGTGGGTTTGAGCTACTGTGATGAGTAGGGGCACCTCAGCCCCTTGTGATATAAATGCCTCTGCTAATTGGATTGCTGGAGCTAATCAGAAGCCAGAAAGAGAATGAAAAATCAGCATCCCTCCTGCTGGTATTGGCTGATAAAGCGGACAGCTCCTTTTAGGAAAGGAGACATTGCAATTGAATCCTCACAAGGAGGTCTCATTCTAGATTGCTATCTCAAAGGTTACTCATACTTCTCTCACAGGGCCAGCAGTATGGCACATATTGAGGAAAGAGAGTAATGAGAGAAAGGATAGAATCATCTGAAGGAGATTTTTCTACCAAATAACACACGGTGGGGGGGGGGGAGAGGGAGAGTATGAAAGGGTAGGGAGTTCATAAAGGAAGAAACTGGAAGGACAATCGTAAACCTGTGAACCGATGGCAGCTATGGGTTTTCTATGGTTCACTGTGCCATGTTTTGGGTATAGCATCTCTTTGGATTAGAAATCCATGTACATGAAGGAGATGGCAGTGGTCCCTTTCACTTCTTGACTTTGTCACGCCACTTCCCCAGTAAAGACATTTGTAATGTAAATACCTCAGCTAAGAGGGTCAACGGAAGAATTCTGATTCTAGACAAATGTTGAGATTACGTTGAGCAGAGTTGTAATTGTGCAATTCTAAAAAAATTAACACCTGGCCCAAGATGGCAGAGACAACCATTGGGGTGAGTGGTAGATGAGTAAGGCTCTCATGGGAGAGCATCACTATCCCACCCAGAATAAACAGTTCTCTCTAGCTAAAAGAGACCATAGTGGGCTTGTACAGGCTGGATCTGGGTGGGTCATCACAGATGGCACCCAGGGCTTCTCTACAGAGGAAACGGCATCTGTAATGTCTGGTTCCACCAAGTGGAGGCCCCCTGCAGTCATGGTCCTGTTTTTTCCTTGACCGTGTATTCTTTTCTGTGACTTTTTCTTCTTTGCCCATTTTTTCCTTCTGGAGTCCTTGAGTCTCACACTCTAAAGAACTCCCTCAGCGCTAAACCTTCAGCCATGATGAGTATGCTGCAAACTCCCTTTGCACACAGTGATGATTTTAAAAAAATCTTTTGGACGACAGGATAAAAAATAACCCAGTATTTATGCAAATTGCAAAGTAGTGTGTGATAATGAAAACAAAACAGCGTTGGCCTGCAGCCAAGACATGGCACTGATGGGGACTCTCGACCATTTGGCTCCTGATTCTTTAGGGAGAGCAGCTGTAGAGAGGGAAAATAGAGAGCAGCCCCCCACGTGCACCCCCCCTCCCCACTTCTCTGCACACATTCCGGTACCCGTCACCTCGGAGCCAGCACGACTTGGGATCCAAATGGGTTCTGCCTCTAGCCGCTGCTAGAATCATGCTGTCGTCCCCCACGAGCCTCCCTGCCCCCCATTCTTGATTCCCTTTCAGGAATTTACAAACATTTTCCACAGATCAATATCTGTATTGATTATTCATTGTGAGTGAGTCGTGTGTCTTTGGCGATCCAGCTTGGCAGAGGAAGCAGCCAAAGGCTGCTGCAGTAAAAAAAAAAAATAACAGAAGGAGAGCGGGACCTATCTCTTGCTGGGTGTGCTGCTGTCGGCAAGGCAGAGATGGAAGAAGAAAGGATGAGAAGGAGCCAGAACCATAAAGAGAAGGAAGCGACAAGAGAGAGAAGAGAAAGAGGGAGCAATAGCAAGAAAGACAAAGTCATGGCTGGGAAAGGGGTTCCAGGACATGTTGGCAGCTTGGAGAAAAGCCCAGTCTTGGGCGTGCTGTTCCATGCACACACACAACGGTGGACTTACTGCTTTGGGAGTGAAAAGTGACTCACAGTTTTGGTATCTGCTACGTAAGAGCTTTGGGGGGGATTCCTTGGCTTGCTGACAGGAAAGGAAAGCATCAGCAGTGAGGTAAAAACACGATTCCTTCCAACTGCCTGGCTGAGGATATGCAGTCGCCTGGACTGGCTTGAACAGCTTGCTGCTCTCCTATGGCATGCAGAGGGAGAATAATTAAAAGGGCCAGCATCACTTACAAAGTGAGTAAACAGAAAGCCTTTCAAAACGTGCTCTCCAGCTAATGAGAAGCTGTAATTTCTTAGACTTCAAGGCAAAAGAAGACGATGATGGGACTCCGTGAAGTGTGTGTGTGCATGGATATGTTTGGGGTGGGGGGTGGGGGAAAACGCTTAATTGTTGGCGATGTTTAAAAAAGGGATTACGGGAATAGACAGTGAAATGATGACAGAAAAACATCTTGGACCAGAGCCAAAAAAAAAAAAAAAATCAAGGAAAAGCAAGTCTGCAGCTCGGAGGAATCGCCGGTCATTCCTGTCGGAGTCTTGGATGGAACTGCCCAGTGCTCCTGGGCTGCGCATGGAATACATCCCTGGCACAAGAAGACACAGCCAAGGGGCTACCGGTGTGCCCAGCAGAGGCGAGGATGGAGTACAAACTTGCCCAGCTCTGCCGTTCCTTGAGCTGAAAAAGACACGCTCTTTCCTTTTAATGGGAGCATCATGCTTGTTCAGAACTGCTTCCTTCTATTAAAAACAGCACCTCCCCTCCCAATCTGTCTTTGGAGAGCAGGAGCGGCTGATCCTGTTTGTCTCTTGGGAGCTGCTGCGACATTGCAGAACCATACTGAAAAGGGAGGTTCGGGAAATGGAGTTTGCCATTGGTTGGGGAGCTGGTAAATGTGCCAAGGGATCGTCTCTACCATGGACCTAGATGTGGGGATTGGCTCTGGATTCTGCTACCAGCTGGGACTTGGGGAGAGCCACATTCCCGCTAAGGATAGGACTTCCAACACAGGTGTTCCCAACACATAAGAAAAAGCGCCAACCCAAATGGGATCAAATGAGCTGGATTTTCCTTCTTTCCGGGTGTACAGATAATTGCTATAATTGGTCCGAACGGCTATTTTGGTTCTTTTTTCTTTTTTTTTTTTTTTACTTGGGTGAAAGCCACCAAATTATGCAAAAGTCTTTTGTCACAGTGCAATGTCATATTAAATGTAAATTATTTATTGTTATAATTAACACGATGCCATCACTGATAATGGTGGTGGTGTGGAGGGAGTGCTGCTGCTGGTGGTTGGTGGCGGTGGTGGGGATGGTGGGGACGAGGCTGAGGCTGAAGGGCTTGGGACTTTGTCCCGATCCCTTGGGTGAGAGGTCAACAGAGAAGATGCCTTTTGTTTGCCTGTGATTCTGTCCTTCATATCACTTCTTTGTTTGGACTTTTGGCCCATTATACTTTGAATGTCCTAAGCAGAAGGAATATATTGTCTGCAGAAGTGAGCCTTGGGGAATACAGAAGAGAAGGAATTAGCCAACCCCGTGTGACTTTTCCTCCTTCCATTTCTTTAGCAGCTTGCATGGTATCTGTGGGGACTTGGGTGCTTGCATGTGAATATGTGTTTCTGTTTGTGTATGCCCCTTGTTGGGCGGCCATGAAGGAAGGGAGAGGGAGAATCAGGCAGAGGCTTGGGGTATTTGTGTCATCCATGCAGAGAATTCTCAGTGCTGTAAGGCAGACACCCATCCCTCCGCTCTAGAGCTCTGGAGAGCCTGGGCAAACCTGATCTGAATGTTAAATGCAGGAGGCTGAATTAGCATACTAACCAAGTCATGTCAACCCCTAGCAATCAGTAAATGGCCGTCTTCTCTCTCTAAAGCTGGGGCAGCCGTGTATGCCAGCCACTTAACCATGTCCTCTGTCAGAACCCTTTTTGTGTTTGTTTTTTGTTTTTGTTTTTTGATGAAAGACTGGAAATTCATTAATGAGTAGGGAAGGAAGGGCTTCAAGGAGTTGTAATGAAAACAAATGACCCTCTTTAAACCTCATGAAGGCCAAATGGAGGGGGTTTACTGCTCTGGGGCCAGGGGAATAGAAAATTCTACAGCCTACAGAACATTTGACTAGAGCTAAAGCCAAATTGCTTAGAAATATCTGTTCTCCATAGTTTTCAGAACAGCCAGTGACTAGGGGACCCGTGCTAATCAAAATTGTGAGGCGGCATTATCTTTCTAGAACAAAAATAGAAGAAGGGGTGGTACCCACTAGCCAGATGAGTGCCTTCCAATTGTTCCTGGTCATTTGGTCTCTAATTATCCAAGTTTTGACCCCGTGGAAGTAGGAAGAGCTGCCTTAGATCCTCTGGCCAGTTTTCCTGAACTTTTGAAGTAACACGCATTCTATTTGTTGGCTAAGCATTCAGGGCATTCCCCTGAAGGAAGGAACTGTTTTTATTTTGATCTCTACCACACGAGAAAATGCACCAAGTAAAAGACTCAATTTCCATCTCCGTGTGCTCCCTGACTGGAGCCAAGGCACACTGCCTACCAGCTGAGACTCTGCCTGCTATTGGAGTGCCAGAATTTTGACCAGAAAAATTATTGTTTTCTTACTTTTTTGTTTAAACCATTGGAAACCCTCCCCCCAAAAGATCCAGAAAAATAAAGTTGTCCTCCTCAATGATAGGGCTTTCAATGGAAAACTCAAATACAGTTATGTTTTTCACTGAGAGAAAAAAAAAGATTCAATAGATATAGTTTACTTTTTTTTTGAATGATCAAAATTCAAGTATGGGGAGGAGAGAGACTGAATTTTGATCAGGAAGAAAGAATCATTCAAAGCAAATCTCTTCACTTCACAAATTAAGCTGTTTTTGCTATTTAACCTATGCATTTGATTGCCAATTTATATTCATTCTTGTCAAGACTAGTCTTTCTGTGTAGATCAGTTAGTCTCCTGAAATAGTCAATATTTTTCACTAAGATTTTCCTAAGGATATAGGAAGGAATGTCACCAGTGGTTTTGCATATAATTTATCTATATCTCAATTCAGAAATGATGGAAAGCTCTCAAAAATGAAATTCTGAACCCAGAAAGGGAAATGATTCTGATGAAGAATAAAAGAGACAGTGGTCCAAAGCAGTGCAGTCAAATTCGGATGGAAATGGGGCCCACTGAAATGTACATATTCTGATGTATGTTTTATTGTATTTTTACAGCTACATTTTAATCTGGGTCAGGACAGTCAGAAGTGTTGCAGGCAGCATGTGATCCATGGGCTATGTGGTTGACACCTCTGGTCTATTGGATGCACAAGGAACTCAAATGATGACCTTATATCGAAAAGGAAAATGATGATTAGGAATAGTATTGGTTAGAAAGAGCTGATATTGGCCAGGAAAACTCAGGATTGCATGACTTTCAAAAAAGCTCCATTCTTTAAAGGGGAAGGGGCTATGGGCAGATGCTAGGAATGATCACCCATAACGGGGAAAAAGCTGAGCTGTTCAACTCATTTTGCTTGAAAATTGCTATTGGGGAGTCAAAAGCCAAGATAAATATAGTGATAATAAGATGGCAGCTAGTTGCCCTTGGTGAATTCAGCTTACAAACCCAGAAGAATTATAACTGTGGATACTGAAGGAATTTGTAGACTTGATTACTGAATTATCGTCAGTAATCTTAGAAGCAGCCCAGAATTGGAGTAGGGCAAATGTCCTGATTCTCAGGAAGGAGGAAAGTATGGGGTCTGCAAACTATAGATCTGTGAACTTGACTTGGGTTCCTGGAAAAATTTTGGAATGATTCATAAAGGTAATGTTTAGGGTACTATAGAAAAGGAAGTGGTGATCACAGAGAGCCAACATGGTTCTGTCAACAGGTAATGTCAGTTTAACTTCATTGCCAAATTTGCTAGACTTTTTCTTCTTGACAGCAGACTGGAGAATGAGAAATAAGGGGTAGAAATGTTCCTAGCAATTAGAGCTCTGTAGGAGTGTAATGAACTACCTTAGAAGGTAATGGGTTCCATTTTACTGAAGGTCTTCTATAGCAGGTGAGATGAACTAACATGTTTGGGATTTTGCAGAGGGATTCTTGCTTTGCTACTGGTTTGTCTGGTTGACCCCTGCTTTCTTTCTAACCAGAAATTCAGTGATTGCAAAGATGTGATAGTATGTGCCTCATCATTTGGGGACATTATTTTCTTCTTATCACTTAAAAATCCTTCCTGTTCATTTGCTTATCCTTGCTTCAGAGCCCCTCTCAGTTTTGAGTCAGAAAGTTAACCTATCCCATTTACTCCTATCCACATGGTCAGTGATGCAATGACACTGACCTCCTTGCTGTTCCCTCACACATGACCCTCTGTCTCCTAAGTCTGGGCGCTTTCACTGCCTGGAAATGCATGCCCGTATTTCCATGAAGCACCCTTTCTCCTCTTCTCTGATTCCTGCCCTCCCTGGCTTCCTCCTAGTCCCAGCTAAAACCTCATCTTCTGCAGGAAGCCTTTCCCCCTCCCATTCTCAGTGGCTTCCTGCTAAGATGATCTCCACTTTATCCTGTGTATAACTTGATCGTGCATGATTGTTTGCAAGTTGTGTCTCTCATTAGAGTATGGGCTCTTTATAACCTTTTTAGCCTTTTCTTTGTGTTCCAGCTCTGAGGAGTTTTGGGCACATAGTAGGTGCTTAATAATTGCTTATTGACTTGAGGGCATAGAAAACTGGGGGAAGGAGCAAAAGGTATGAAAAGGGACACCAGGAATCTTTACCGGTCATTAAACTAGGCTTTGACCACAGTTTGAAAGAATGCTCTTATGTAGAATCTAAAATACATGGGCAATGCACTCTGCTTTAGCAAGAAAATTTACTTAAATAAATGTTCAGGGATAGAAAAAAATCACATAATTTTCTGTTACATTTAACCTCTATCATAATATCCCTTTTAGAACTCTACATCCAAAGTATCCTCTTCTTCTTCCAAATGGTAATGGGAGCAGCATGGATAAAGGGTAACATTATTGTTCTTATTCCAAGTGTTTTTAATATTTTATCAACTGCAAGACCTGAGGCATGAAATTTCAGGCCAAAGAGAAAAAAATCAAGCTGGGGAAAAACAGCATTATCTGTGCAAGCATCCCCCACAGTGAAAAAAACATTTCTTAAAGTACATTTCCCATTTTTTGTGACTTCTATCAAGCAAAAGACAAAAGCCAAAAAAACAAAAACCCTACACTGGTGAGAGCCCAAGGGGATGCATTGATGTGGTAGAAACTTTGGGTTTAATTAAATACTGTGAGCACAGACTAACTTCCTTTGTAGCATGCTGGTGTTTGTGAGAACAAATATTCAATTAATAGTCCAAAGCTGCTGTTGGAAAAAAATATCTTATTCTTAGAAAACCATACCAACTTTCTCCTCTTACTCTCCTGATATCTATGGCTTTTTCTATTTTTCATTTTCACTACTATTTAGAAAATGGGCACATAATGAGGATAGTTGCTACTTATGGAGGGCTTTAACAGATCCAAAGCACTCTCCTTGCAAAATTATTTTGAGCCACAAAACAATCTTATGATGTATGCACAATAGTCTTGCCTTCCCTCTTTCACTGATGAAGGCTAAAACTCAGAGAGATATTAAATAATCTCACTGTAGCTATGCAGTAGAATTCAAATCCAGATCAAGAAATCTGTGCTTCCCAAGAAAGCTGTAAGTTGTCTGTTGGCAGGAACCATCTCATATGATATTTTTTTCACTCCTTATAACAGCACAGAGCTGAGTACTTAATAGGTACTCAGGGAGCATTTGTTGAATAGACTATAGAGAAAGTCTATTTGCTTTTTATTTAAAAAAAAACAGAAGAAAACACTAACATTATGTTATATGACCAAATGCCTTTCTTAGGTCATACATACAGCCTTGTACCAAAAACATTGGGGGAGAATTATCATCTTTGGGGCTAAAATTGCAGTCATTGACCACGGTGCTCATTTTATCCTATTGGGAATCTCTTTTACTGCTACAAATATTATTTTCTTAATTCTTACACATTTCCTTAAAGGAGTGACAGCTTTTGAGCAATGCAATGAACTTGACCACACTAGAGATAATCTCTTACAGGAGCCAAACAGAACTGAAATCCAAATACCACAAGAGGAAATTTTGCCCCTCAGGGACAAATTTGGGTGAGTCAGGGTTAAATTTACTGTCACTCTCTAGCATGGTTGAGTTAGATGAGATATAGCTCATGGAAGCTGAAGAGGTTGAAGAGGCAAGATAATTGAAGGAGCTAAGGGGTTGGGGCAGAGACGTCTGTGTTCCAGAGGTGACAGAAACTAGGATTTGAAGAAGATGGAGTGACTCCTAAAGAAGTAAGGCTGAGTACTAATTGTCTAGGGAGGATTTAAAAGAGTTTGGTGAAGAGGAAAGGGTCTGCCAATTCTTCCTCCTATCCCTGGGCATCAGGACTGAGAGAGAAGTCTTTGTCCCAAAGAGATGTTTCTTGGAGGGAAAGTCATATTTTAGTAGGCACCAGGAAATGAACGAATGTGAAAGAAGGAGATCCTGAATGAGGAGAGATTGATAAAAATGGAGAAGGATTTCAGAAACCAGTGTAGAAAGACAGGACCTGGAATTAGGGAAACTGGGAAGACTAGGGCTGGGGTGAATGGGAACAAAAGAGTATGAAGAGACAGTGGAGGGAAGGGTTTTTCTCTTGGCAGAAAGAAGTTCTTATTCATGGTAGTTAGGAATTTTCTAAGGGCATGGTGAGTACCAAATGCAGAAAAAAACCTAAATTGCTCCCGATGCTCTAATTAGAATTTTGGAAGAGCCCCTGGCAATAATAATCTTTCACTTGATTACAGAGTGGGTGTGTGTGTGTGTGTGTGTGTGTGTGTGTGTGTGCACGCATGTGCATGGAGGAGACAGGATAGAAAAGGTGGTCTTTCCCAAGGAGAACTCTCTCTTAACAAATATTTATTGAAGAAAATTCTTAATAAACAATTTAGAAAAGGAAAAAAAGGAGTAAGTTATTTAAAGATACCCTGTGGCTCTAGAGGATACTCAATAACGGAATTCAATCTAAATATAAAATATACATAGAATATAATAGCAATTAGATAATAGCATAACAAATTAGATATAATATATGTCATAATAATACCAGTCATTTATTCTTGAGTACTTTATCCAATTCAGTCTTAGATTACATGTATTTTTTTGACTTGTTGCTATATCACACTGTCCTCATGTCAAGGTAAAATGCCAAATTTTCCTTCCCTCTCTTCCTTCCTTCCTTCTTTCTTCCCTCCCTCCTTCCTTCCTTCTTTCCTTTTTTCCCTCCTTCCTTTCTTCCTTCTGTCTTTCTATTTTTTTCCTGAAAACATGCTGCTTGGCTATTTCATACTTTTGATTTTGAGTTTTTGAGCCTAAGTAAGAGACTTATTACCTCCTCTTATATTTCATTTTTATAAATTTGGGCTAATATTCTAGCCAGTCAGCATGTTAGTTATCACACCTGATTGTTATGTCATCTGAAAATCGGCTCTGCCTGCCATTGATGCTTCCATTCAAGTCATTAATCAAAGGTTCTAGATAGCACAGAATTGAGCCCACGTCCTATGGACCCCACACAAGTCCTCTCCTAAGTTCTAATTCTAATCAGACCATTAATGCTTTTGGTCTAGCACAACACTCTTTGATTCTGTCTAAACGGTCAGTTTTGAATCTTCCCAACTATACTATTATCCCCATGCATGATTTCATTTTGTTACCACAAGAACAGCCTGAGAGACTTTGTCAAATGTTTTGATAATATTAAGGTAAGTTGCATATAATTTAGAAATAAAGAAAATAAATGAACTTATTCCAGAATGACTTTTGATTAGTGAAGTCAGGCAAGCTCTTTTGTAATGCAGTCTAGAATTTTTTTTTTCATAAGTTAAATTAAAGCTCAAAGGTCTATTGATTTGGAGATTCCAATCTGTTCTATCTACTTCTTCTCTTAAGGCATTGGGACTCCTGTTCCTATCCAGTCCTGTAGTACTTCTTCCATCCTCCAAGATCCATCTGCTATGATCTTTTGAAGATCAATGTCAATGAGTGAACAATTCTATTTTTTTTTGGAATCTGAGGATGTAATTCTACCTGAGCCCAATAATTTGATTCCTTATGACAACTCAGATCTCTACTAGTATGTCTTCATTATTTTGGTTATCAATTCATTATTTGCCATCTAAATTTTGTCCATTTCATTCCAAAGATCATCATCCTTGAAAGAGAAAAAATGTGGGCAGCTCTGAATATTTTTTTTTTTACTTTAGATTCCAATCATCCCATTCTCCTGAAACAATGGACCTGTATTTTTTTTAATCTTCATTTCCCCACAATAAAGCAAAACCAAAAGAAAAGAAAGTCTTTTTGCTGTCCTTAGATTTCTAAGTGAACCTCAGTTCATTCTGAACATAAGCACTCCTCATGGCCTAAGAAGGCCACATCATTTAAAAAATAATTCATCCCCCATTACCTTCCCTTGCTTCCATCCATCATTTGTATGCATACACAAACACATAATTTATATGTACATATATAATACAATATACACATCACATATTTCTATATACAGAAACTTAGCAACTGACAGAATTAATTCTAAATTATATTTCATGTATTATTTTAATTTAATATTATATATTGAATACTGCCAGGTTCCAATTAATGCGAAAAACAATTTCCCCTGAAGTAATCACACTATTCAAATTTATATCCACTGGATTGGAACAGATGACCATATTTCACGTAATTTGCAATTAGTGTGAATTTGAATATATAAGATCACTTCAGGGAATTCATTATTTACACTAATCAGTATTTAGCAGTATAAAAGCTATATGATGTTATAGATTATATAACACATTATATATTTTATTATCCAAATTATACTTAGCATAAAATAATAATCTATCTATCTATCTATCTATCTAGAGACTTCCTATATACACTTCTGTGTATATCTGTATGGTCTCATTAATAACTGCTCCTCTTTTCCTCATCAAAATTATTTTTCTTTGTTCATTCAAAATTTAAATTCACCAAATGTTAGTTAAGCACCTATCATGTTCAAGGCATTGTGTTGTGTTCTGGGAATGGAGAAACAAAGCCAGATACTGTTCTCATGAAATTAAATTCTTTTTGGGATATGTCATGTAAACAAAGAAATAAACATAAAGGACCATAATATCAGGTGTACTAGAATACCCTAACAGCCAGGGGCACTTAACAAAGGGAGTTACTCTTAGGAATTGGGACCTGGATGTCAGAGGAAGCTAATGAATCTTAGGGTGAAGGGGAGAAGGGAATGTTCTCTAGTCATGGGATAGTCTGTTTAAAGGACATAACTCGCCACATTTGGGGAACAGCCAGAAAGTCTGTTCTTTGAATTTTCCTCTTCATTTCAGGCTTATTTTTCCCTATAATTTTAATCTGTAGGATTGTTTCATTTTTCTGAAATTTTGAAATCTCTTCTCACAAACCCTATGACTCATGTCATATTCCTGGCTTTCTTCTACTCTACCATAATCTTTAGATGAGATGGTTAGCTTTCCCCAAATCCCCATCATTTCCACTTCAGTAATCAGTTGCTCTTTTTCATGGAGAATCATATCTGGAATAGATCTTGCCCTTTCTGGTTTCTCTATCTCTTGAGGGATAAAAAATGATTAAGGTAATCAAGAAATTATTAGTTGCTCTGGTTGTGGTGGTTGTTGGTGGTGGGAGGAGTATGTGTGTGTGTGTGTGTGTGTATGAGAGACAGAGAGAAAGGGAAAGAGATAGTTCTAAAATATATCTTGATCATCGAACTGCCCATCCCTACCATTGTGATGTTAGCCATATTCCACATCTATTCTGCTCTCTCTCTCTGTGGTCTGTAGTATTTTAAAGAGATATATAACTTCAAAGATGGACAGAAGCAGCTACACCCAGAGAAAGAACACTGGAAATGAATATAAACTGCTTGCATTTTTGTTTTTCTTCCTGGGTTATTTCTACCTTCTGAATTCAATTCTCCCTGTGCAACAAGAAAACTGTTTGGTTCTGCACACATATATTGTATCTAGGATATACTGTAACCCATTCAACATGTAAAGGACTCTTGCCATTTGGGGGAAGGGGTGGAGGGAGGGAGGGGAAAATCGGAACAGAAATGAATGCAAGGGATAATGCTGTAAAAAATTACCCTGGCATGCGTTCTATCAATAAAAAATTATTAAAAAAAGAGAGAGATATAACTTCTTTTTTGCCTCCATTGATCTTTTTCCCAAATTCTCTTTGCTCTGCTCTCCTCCTGCTGGTTCCCAGATTTCCTCACTAAAAATGACACACGGGAGTCATTTCTTCTTAACATATAATATTCCTCCCACTTCCTTTACCTGTCCTCTTCCTTTTGAATAAATATCCTTCCCCAATCAGGATCCAGTCTCATAGTTCATCCCACCAACCTTGTTGTTATCTATGAAGTCGTTTGCCTCTTGGTGTTGAGCTCTCCATTTGAGGCTATGTCTTTTACTACTGATTCCCTATTTGGAAAGAAAGTGAGTTTTCCCTCCTTTCTTTGTCTGGTTGAGAAGCACTAGGGGAGCTTAAACCAAGGTGATAGCAGGGTCAGTGAAGAGGAGACAAAATCTTTGCCAAATTTGAAGAAGGTACCAGAATTTAAACTTGTACTATGGGAGCAGTAATTCTTCATTTCTTTCTGTTTTAAGATATTAGCTTCTCTCCCCTCCTAATGTAGATTTTCTGTCTAATGCACTTCTGATAGAGATTATTTTGACTTGTTTTCACCTTTGGCTCAAATCTCTCAGTTTGCCTTTACATTTAAAAATGCTTCTTCTATTCTTACCAGAAACTATCTGTTTTTATAAGTAATCATTTTTAAGGTACAAAATGAAAATTTCTTAGTTCCTTTTAGGTCACATGTACTGTACATGTGACTCTTGACACAATGATATAGAGGAGATCCTAATTGTAATTGACAACTGCTCTTGGGGGCAACCATCAGAATGGGGACTTGAGCTGTTAATGTTATAAATATACTCCCCTTTCCCTCAGGGGTAACCTAGAATTCTGAAGGGGCAAGATTCAGCCTTTCCCAGGGGGGACTCTTCTTATCATTGAGTGTAGGAGTCAAGCTAGGGATTTCCAGATTCCTGCCAAAAGATGAAACCAAAAACCCACCCTCCTATCCCTCCAGTCTATGTACTCATTGAACTCTTTCATCATCCAAAATTTTTCAAAGAAATGTTATGTATTTCAGGACATCTCCAGTAGCATGGAATGAAGTTTTTTAGTATTTGGCTTTAAGCATGGTGAAGATATTAGTCATTTGTGCAAAGATTCTGACATTAATTCTCTTCTATAAGGAGCATTTGGACCCATATTCTTAGTATCAATCTGAACTGAAACTATTCTAAATTTATTCATATTGTGATATTGGGCAAGTCACATTACTCTTTAATCTCAATTTCTCCTTTTAAATGAAAGGGTTGTACTAGATAATTGATGTGCCCCACCCCAGTTCCATTTTGAAATCCTAAATCCTAGTTAATAAGCAGATTTCCTAGTCTACAGTTTCCCACTAATATCTGTTTTCATAAAAAAAAAAAAAAACCTTGTTTCTTAAATGTGCTTTTACTCTTATGGGAACTAAATGTTCTTTGAGTAATGCATTACTTTTTAAAAAAATAAGTAACAGATTGAGGGACACTTTCTCACTGTTTAAACTTGCTTCTCATTCTTTGCCTCTTAGAGAACTGAGTCCTTAGACTAATTCCTCATTCTCTTGGAAGCCAATGATGTCACCTATAAAAGCTTTCCTTATACAGCTTTGAAATATTCTGGGAATGACTGCTCCAGACACATTCTCTGATTCTTAGGAACATTTGGCCATTTGTTAATCTGAAATGTAAGTATGCATGTGTTTACAATATATCCAACACATATTTGTATAGGTTTATTATATACAATATATTATGTCTTATTCTATCAATCACAGCTTATTACTATTATATTGTGCCAGGTATGATAAGGTGTTATGTGATAACATAGGACAGGATAGGATATGAACAGGATGGCCCCAAAATTCTAGTGAACTTTTAAATTATTAAAGCTTATTATTAAAGGTTATTAAATCTTAAGCTATTAAAGCTTAAAATGGCGCTAAGATTTTTTTGGGATGCCCAGTATTACATCTGTTTCCATTGGTAGTTTACTAATTGCTAAGCACACAGAAATCAGAATCCATTTTTTTTGGTACCATCATGAAAACAAAATTGTTGTACTCATTCTTTATGCCTAAATCCTCATATTTTCAAAAAGGCATAGTGTTTATTCCTAAAATTTGAACAAAATGATATATTTTTTAAAAATCCAGGTAGTTAAATTCAGGACACTGAGAAAGGTCCAGTTTGAGTATATTCTCTGGCTCAGTGCCCATCACATTTTCATTAGACTGTGAATTAAGTACATTTTCATTCACTTGAAGCTTTTGCATCTCGGTAGGTTGTTCTGCCCAGACAAGCCATGCAGTGTTGATAGCCACGTCAGCTTTCATAATGCCATATTCTTTACTTAAATGATCTATTTCCGTTGTTTTATTGCTAGTTAAAGATGGCCTTGTACTTGCTAACATATTTTTGGTGAATGTACAAGGAATGTTGATATTTCCTCTATGTGGTTTTGTTTCTAAAATCACAAACCTGGCCATGAAAAAAATAATCCCTATCCCTCTCTTTTTCCTTAGAAACATTCAAACAAAAGAAACTTTCTTAAGAACTCAGATCTTTCTTGTTATCTCTTAAGGATGATTTTTAAAGTTTGGTTTTGCTTTGGGTGTTTGGGGCTTAACTCAGGTTATCTGAATCTTTAGAGACTGGTATTCCTTTCTTCCCTCCTTTCGTGTCCACTCTGGCTTTTGCTTTGAGACATTCCAGTTTTGCCCGACTCTTTGTGATCCCAATTGGGAGTTTCTTGACAAAGGTACTGGAGCTGTTTGTCATTTCCTCCTCCAGTTTATTTTACAGATGAGGAACCTGAAGCACACTGCGTGAAGTGATTTTCCCAGAGTCACACACCTAGTGAGTTGTCTGAGGCCAGATTTGAATTCATGAGGATGAATCATCCCAACTCCAGGCCCGTGTTCTGTCCACTGTTCTGCCTTCTGCTCTAGTGAGTCCCTGTGATTTTCTTGCCCCAAACCAATTCATTTGACAACATATATTATACGTCTATTCTGTTTGAGACAACATACCTACCAAGGGCTGCAGAAGACAGAGCAACAATATGGTAGAATGGGATGGAACACTGGACCTGGGGTCAGCAAGACCAAGGTTTGAACCCCCACCACAACTACAGCCAAATAAATTGTGAACTTCCTGAGGGCAGACAGGGCGTATTTGCCTTTCTTCATATTTCTAGTGCTTATCCCAGTGCCTGGCATTATATTAAACACTTAATAAATGCTCATTAAATTATTGATGATGTCACCCTGAGCAAATCAGTTAATCTTTATGGGTCTCAGTTTCTTTATGTGTAAAATGAGGTTAGACTCAAGGGTCTCTAGATGATTTTATAATAATGCATGATCTCTTCCTTCAAAAAATTCATTTTATATTGGGAAAGAGAAGGAATTAGTTGGAATAGTTGAAATATGGGGCAATATATATTAAATGTGTTCAAGTTGTACAAAGGACTCTGAGGGTACAGGTTATGCTGAGTGACGCGGGACTCTCCATTTTTTAGTAAAAAAACAAAACCAAAAAAAAAAAAAACCCAACATGATGAATTACATAAGAGCATAAATCAACAAATTTCTTTACTTTCATTTCTTACCTCTTCACTCCAGCTGCTATTGTTTCATTGATTTTCTTTCTCATCTCAAATGTGTTGCTGGACCCTCAACTGCAAGACCCTCAACCTATAGGATCCTTCATCTGGGAGTGTTGAAATGTTAAACAATGTAGGACTGCTAAGCACGGAACCCTACCTAGATCATTTTCCATAAAAAAATCTTTCTCTATCCACCATAATGCTGAATACTTCTCTCTGTGAATAGTCAGAGCTATTCACTATGCTACACACAGTAAAAACCACAGGATTTATGGGGAAAATAGTGTGAGGGGCACAATGATCAAAAACTTGGTCACTGGCATGTAAAAATAGAAAGGAACCTAATTAAAAAAAAGTAGCATAGTTTTGTACATGTTAAATGGTTAAAAAAATATACAAACATTACAATAAATAGTGGCCTTGACCATGGCTTCAGGAGGCTGCACAGTCTGCTACAACCCCACTCCCCCAGCTAGTAAAATATCTCCACAGTTGGGCAGGCCATAGCTGCTATTGAACCAGAACACACACCACAAATGCGGCCCTTTGCCTTGATGAAGACCTGAGGTTTGCTTGTGGAAGTGCAAAAGGGAAGGATTGCAAATGGTGAATTATAGTAAAGTTGTATGGTTTTCTGCTTTTTCGCTCTTTCTTAAGGAGGAAATCACGCATCGGCAAATTTGAAATTCTTGTTATGCTCAAATTGCACCCTAATCTACCCATCATGTCTGAATAAATTTGAATTTTCTAAACAATCATCATAGCAGAACTATTTCCAATTTATTATGTATGTAGATATGTATACATATTTATGCTACATATGTATGGTTTGTCCATAGCTGTTTACATGTTGACTCCTGCATTAGATTGTGAACTCTTTGAGAGTGAAGAGTATCCTTTATCCCCAGTGCTTAGCAAGAAATAACATATGCAATTGTTTAATAAATGCTTGTTGATCCGACTTGGCTTGAGTCATAAACCAGACATAACCTGGTTTGATGAAGCTATGTTGGATCTCTCTAATCATAGCTTCTGTTTCTAAATGTTCACTGTCTCTTCTATAACATGCTAAGAATACAATGAAGCTCATTAGTCTATGGTCTACAAGATTACAATCTTCCAGCATTTCAATTTTTCCCCCCAAATCAGGACCTTTGCCTTCATTGGTGAAACTTCTCTCATTTCCTATAATATTTCAAAATAAACAACTCTAGCGTGGCAATTACATCCGCCCAGTTTCTACTTTGTATGACCCATACAAAAGAAAGCTATTTTATTGTTTATGAAGAATGCTGGACTTTAAGAAACCAGTAGTTTTTTTCTTCTTCCCTCCCTTTTTTCCTCCTTCCTTTCCTCCTTCTTCCTTCTTTCCTTTCTTCCTCCCTCCCTTCCTTCATTTCTTCTTCCCTCCCTCCCTCTCTCCCTCCCTTCCTTCCTTCCTCCCTCCCTTCCTTCCTCCCTTCTTCCCTCCCTCATTGAATAAGTGAAACTGGTTTGAAGAGATCAGAGGCTCTTAAATAAACTGAGAGTCCCTTTTTTTCTGATTGTCAAATAACAATTCTATTTAGATATGATTCTTCTTTTTAATATTCATCAAATTGTTTAGGTCCATTCTTAAGAGAAGGGAAGAGTCATCATAAGAACACATAGCATAAAAGAGATAACTTAATATAAATATAAAGTTGTCGTTATAAAATGCAAATACTAGATTGAGAAAGACAACCCTCCCTTCCTTCCTTCCCTCCCTCCTTCCTTTCTTCTTTTCTTCCTTCCTTCTTTCTTTTTCTTGTTTTATTTCTTTTAAAAAGAAAGTAGACAGTATTATGTCTACATACAGGACAAATGAGTGTATATATTTTCATATGATCTATTCATGAAGTAGAACACTTAAAAACATATTAACATAAAGATTTCTAATTTTCTAGTCTTCCACATATTTAGGCATATGATGTTACAAGTGTACAATATTTCTGTTTATCAGTATAAATTCCTTCATATAATATATCAATATTGCATCAACAGAAATGTAATGTTTCATTATTAATTCATTTTAGCAAAATGCTGTATATCCTGATATAAAGTACCTAGAGTCTTGTACAAAGTAGTCAATAAATGTTAGATGATCTGTTATATTGTACGTGATATAGGGCCTAATTGAAATAAATTGTTATATATTCTCTTTCTAATTTGATCCTTCCATTCTGGTCACTTTTTTTCCTCTTCATCTATTTCTCACTTTTTGGATTTAAGATTTCTTTACTTTTTTCCTCACCCTTACACCTTCGTTTTCCCATTTCTTGTCTTTTCTTGTCTGTGTCAGCTCTTTCAGTTTCATTTAATGTTTAAGGATCTGGGTCATGTTTGTTATCTCATGTTTGGGGGACTAGGGATTTCTTTGTCAATATCCCTCATTCAACTCTTTCTACTTCGCTTACGGGAGAAGGGTAGTAGTGGCTACTACATTAAATTATAGGATATAATGGCTCAGAAAATTTTCAGTGTTACTAGAAATAATATGGACATCTGGCTTCAAAAGCCTCTGGGACATTACTAGTACTAAGATGAGAATTTTTTTTTTTTTGTTCTTTATAGAAAATCCAAGGTTGTCATTGCATTCTAGAAAGAGCAGCAGTTGATGTTTCTCTATGGAGACAGAAGTTCAAGGTGCTATTAGAAAATAATTAATGTGTAAGAGAATTCAATGGAATGAAATTATCATGTACTAGTTAGTGTATGAGATAGGAGAACCAATTGAGGTTAATGATGAAACAAAGGAATCATCAATTACATCAGATTACTTGTAATAATATAGATGTCTAGTTTTAAAATATTGTGGAACACTGTAGGATTTTTTAAAAGGAGTTCTTTGACTTTCATAAAAAGTATTAAAAATTACTGGTTCTCTCTCCTGGGGGAGACATCATTTTTATCCACTTGTCCAGTTCTTTAGTCTGAGGAAATAAATGAGTAGCTAGTTTGCTGGTTGTTGTAATTAGATGTCCACAGGCTTCCTTGCCCCTTTCAGGATAGACCCAGAAAGTAGTTCTACATTCACAAAACTTCCATAGTGGATGACCATTTCCCAGGTGAAAACACTCAGAATCTAATCCACAGACAGTACATGAGGAAATTAACTGATGGTACCACGGAACGAGAAGCACTTTAAAATTGAACCAGTCAGCATCTCTCAGGCTTCTTCTTTTAAATAAATGTATCGTTAGCTAAATGGGGAGGATAATTTTCAGTTTTTCAAGGGCTGATCCTGGATGCAGGGTGTTTTGTTGCTTATCAAAGATGTTTGCCACCATCATGGAGAATGTAGAACGGGACCAAAATGGAAATGGTGGCAACTAAACCAGGCATAGGGCAGTTGGGTGAACTCAGGGCTCGGAATCAGGAGATCTGAGCTCAAATATGGCCTCAGCCACCTACTAGTTGGGTAATCTCAAGGAAGCCATTTAATCCTGTTTGCCTCAGTTTCCTTCTCTGTAAAAGGATCTGGAGAAGCAAATGACCAATCACTGCAGTATTTCTGCCAAGAAAACCCCAGCAAAGGGTGAGGAAGATTTTTCAGTCACACACAACCGAAAACAACTAAACAACAACAAATCATATGGTGACTTGGAAAAACCATATATTAACATGATCTGTATTTAATGTATTTTGTTAAATATTTCCCAATTACATTTCCATCTGGTTTGGCTCTTGGGAGTGCTGTAGGCAACGATGCAGTTGTGTGTTTTACACCTCTGAGATAAAGAAGAGATTCTAAAACAAAGATTCCCTACAACTGGAGACTATCCTTATATTGATTGCCTCAAACCTTAGAACATTAGAAAACTTACTAGATGAGAGCTATTATCATTCAAAAGAGTTTGCCCTAACTATCCCACGCAGGAAAAATGAATTGGATGGAGAAGATCTATTTTCCAAATAGTAATCTGCAGTTGGATGGACAATTCTCATAGCTGTTCCACTAAAACATACATCTTGAATGAACGCTTTGAATTAACAACGAATAGGGTCTGTAATTGAATAAGAAGAATAAAATAGGTTGGATCGCACGTACGAAAATGCTTAGCACTTTAAATGACCCCAAGATTCTCCTTGAAACAAAGGTTAATATTTTAACATCATTTTTTTTTACAAAGTTGTAGAGTGTGAGTGATAAAATGTCATAGTCTCTGAAGAATTAAAGTTGCAACTGACTTTGCAATTAAAGTAACAGACAGGGATGGGAGATGTGTGTAGTAGGCAAGACTCGGGCATATTATATTCCCAGTGAAGAGCTACCAAGGAGAAGTATCACCAAGGGTATTACCAGTGGTATGTATGACTGGAAAAGGAATGGGGCTGGCCATATAATGAGAATGAGGGATTCCAGATGGAAAAGTCGCCTGGTAACTGCTCAGGTTATCTTGAAGAAGGCCCCCAGCATGTTGGGGGATTCCCTGTGGAAGATTTATGCGAAGACATGGATGAGATTTACACATGTTGAGAAGGTAAGATAGTTTGCTTTTGGTATTGCTGGAGAGATTTCCTGTGTGGCAATCCATAAAGCCTCTGTTTTGCCTTGGGATGTCTGAGATCTCAAAGAATCATTTGTATTGGGCTATCTTTACTCCAGACATGCCTTTTCCTTGACTTCCAACCTTATCTTTGTCTGGGGTATTCCATGCCTGGGACCTTCCATGGTCTACACTGCCCAGAAAAAGTCTTTCTATTTATAGTCTCTTCCTGAAGCATTCACAAGTAGTTTGGTGAACCTGAGTGAGAACCTTTGCCTTTTTTAAAGCCAGGTGGGGAGTGTTGGTGGTCCTTGCACATGGGCAATCCTAGTATATGGAACTGTCCTACAACGATATCTCAATGACCTGACTGTGGAGAGGCCTGTGGCTGCCTTATTTGTATCTTTCCCTTGTTCTCACCTCTGCATTTTTAAAAGTCATCTAAAAAAATTAAAATGACTCAAAATAAAATCAGAATCACAGAATCATGGAACCGTTATCTTTTAACAAGGACCACAGCTTGTCTTCATTCTCATTTTGTTCTATTGTTACTTTGTTTTGGAAATGTTTTTGTTGGTTTTCCTTTAAAACAACAATTTTATTCTATTTTTATTTTGAATTTAACCAATACAAAAAAGAGAACATTTCTATGTGCAAATTAGAATCACAAAAAGAGGATTATATTTGAAATTTCATGTTTCTTTAAGTCTTAAGCTTTTCCTTATGTGAGTTAAAAGTCACTTATACTAAGTACCTATTGCTTTTAGCATCTCTGATGAGTCTGCTTCTTTTGTAAAAGCTCAAAGTGTTCAAACAACTTCAATAAAATGGGACAAACTATATTGTTGAGATCATCATCGAACCACTGAAGCATCCATCAAAAGAATGAACCTGTGGATCATGGACATGAGAGGATTTGGAAGTAGAACAGACCTCAGAGATCACCTAATGCAACCTCCTCATGTTACAGGTAAGGAAATTAAAGCCTGTGAAGCTTGTCACTTATTCCATATGACCAAAAAGTCTTAAGTAGTAAACTTAGATTTTTAAATTCCAAATCCAGACTTTTTTTTTCCCTCCCCTGTTACCGCATAGCTCTGAGGAGAAGCCAGTAGAGAGAGATATAGATAAGAATTAATCTTAGACTATACTTTTTATCATTAACTGCTTTATTCTTTTTCCCCCAACCTCCTTATATTTTCATCTCCATTTTTAAATTTTGAAAATTTCTATCTCCTTTTTTTCCACTGAGGCAATTGGAGTTAAGAGACTTGCCCAGAGTCACACAGCCAGGAAGTGTTAAGTGCCTGAGGCCAGATTTGAATGCAGGTCCTCCTGACATCAGAGCTGGTGCTCTATCCACTGCCCCTTCTCTCTCTCTTTTCCAAGCCTCTATCACTTTTCTTTTCCACTGATTTTTCATTGCTTACCATCTGTGCCAGCCCTCTCAGGCTCATTCCATGGAGGACCTAGCTTACCCCATGAGGCTTTTTTGGTTAATTTGGTGTACGAGGTGTGTCATTGTTTATTTTAAAACCTTGTTTTGCATGAGGCATGGATATAAAGTAAGGAAATACATTTCTATTTCTGTCACCCCCATACTTCCCGTCTCCTAGGATTACAGCTTTGGCATTAGGTTTGACTCCCAATGCTCCCTTAACTCACATGGCCAAGCTGTCACCAATGTGGCCATTTCTATCTCAGTGACATTGCTCCCATCTGACCCCTTCTTTCTATTCCTACAGTCCCTACTTTATGCTGTGAGTCACAGGTCAAAGACCCACCAAAAGCCAGGCTTTCTGACTCTTTCCCTGGAAGATACAATCTCTGGTGGTCCTGGTTCTTTTATCTAGGTGCTGACACTGAGGAACTCCCAACAGTTATTCGGGTCTGTGTGAAGGCCGTCATTTCTAGGTCATCTCAGCCAGTACCACAGAAATTCTGACCTTATGCTCGATGGTCAGGATTACACCTTTTTTTCAGTCGCTGTAAAGTGTCAAGCATATTACTCTCTACTTCTTAAATGCTAAATAATAACAAGACTGTGAACCTAGAAATATTGGAATGAGTCCTTGAAACATTAAAGCTGAGGCACACTGTTCTGGAAACCTAGCAGACAAATAAATCAACACAAAATCAAATAAACTCAATATCCAACCTAGACCAGCAGTGGGTGTTGTTGGGGGATGCTCTTTATGGGAGACTGGTTGACTCTTTAAAGGGCACTTGTTAGTATTATACCTGGCTGATCACATGTGATGACTGTTCCATTATTTTGTAGGAGAATTTTATATCTAACCTACAACACACACTAGTGAATATATATTCTTAAGGCTCCAATTCCCTTTATTTGAAGCCAGAAAATAATATCTAGAGAAACAAGAGGGGAAGAACAACAGTAATCCTTACTGGGCAATTAGAATAATCCTGTCAGGGAGTCTCCACAGGAGTACTAAGGTATCCTTCTTGTATTTCAAAGTCAAGAGTTTAATCTTCAATTAAGAATCTTCAATTAAGAACTCCCTTCAATGATCCCTATGTCTCCTTGAGGGCCTAGGCACAACACTGAAATGGCCAAGGAATGTCATAGGGTGGTACATTGCCTGCTGATTCACAGCTCCTGAAGCATCCTGGTTGCTTTTCCTATGATTATGACTCTGATTGACACTTTCCTCCCCTCAGGAGGCCATCTTGGTTAGGTACAGAAAAATTAAGATATTTCTGAAGTGTCTTTTCCAAACTCAGGTTGTGTCCCCCAAAAAATGTCCTAGGGAGCAAAATCTGTTTTTTTTCCCAAAGTGGAGAATTTAATAACAGGGTCCCAGCCACTTTTCAACATAGAAGCCTATTGTCAGATAGTAACAACTAGCCAAGACCCTCAGAACATGCTCAGTCTCTGAGACCTTTATGTCCTCCAGATAGAACTAGAAGGAAAGTCTGTCTTTCAGTGATCTTGTCTGAAAGACTTTTAGTCTTATGTTACTCTCAAGACCAGAATCATATTTAATAGAGATAGGTACAGGTAGCTTAGTTGTCAAAAGGTTGATTTTGTTTTATAGGTCAAAGACTACAAAGACAAGACAATCAACAGATGCTGACTTTGTTCAGTACTTTATAAATACAACAGACTTGAAAGAGAAACTAAGAACCAAATGGCAATGCTTGCTGCTTGCTCTTGGAAGCCATAATCATCTATATATCCTTGGTATACAGATATTAGAATTGCAGATTTTTTTTTCTTTTTTAGAGATTGAAGTCATCTGGCTCAACCCACATTTTTTGTATCTCAAGAAACAGGTCTAAAGAGATCAGACCATTGTTCAAGGTCATGCAACTGATTATTGGCACCAAGTTAGTATAAAAATTCCACTCTGCTGCACATTGTACTCATTATTCTGCCTTTTTTCTTTTGCATCTCTTCTTTATTATTAATACTGTCTATCCTGTTTCATTAAGATTGAGTTTAGATTTTGATCATTTTTACATTCCTTGATAAAATTAGAGATCATGGTGGATGGGATTGGAGCAGTTATTAGAGAAGGAAACAAATAAGACAAATAAGAAAAAAAATGTACTTACCGTGCTGAAAAGCATCACAAGCAAAGATGGAACTCAAGGTCTTCTTCAATAGGGACAAGTATAGCATCTCAGCATCTCCAAAACAAAAATCTAAGAGAAAATAAAAGACAAATATTTGCAAGAAATCTGAGGTGTTAAGGACAAGGCAATAATAGGATGGCCCAACTTTTTCTAAAACAAATAAAAAAAGATTCAACTCCTTTTAGAAATTATGCCCAATTTAAGGGAAGTTTAAATCCTGCTTCCTGTGACATTCTTCAGTTTTAGCTCAAATTATGATTTTATGGAGAGTTGAAGCTCCTTGAAGACAGGTTTCTTTTTTGGTCTCTATCACTGGAATTTATCCTATCTTGTAAACATTCAATAGATATTTGAATTAAATTGAATATCTTGGTAACAATCACTTAAGGTCATAGTTATCTTGTTTTATAAAGTCATTGTTTCACTCGAGAGGACTATCTAAAATATTCTATTCCATTTCATTGGGTTCCATCCTATTCCATTCCACCAACATTTATTGGTGTTTTTAGTACAAGGTACTATCCTTGAGTTGTAGATATACAGACAAAGCCAAGATTAGTTCCTGCCCTCAAGGAGCTTACTGTCTACTATTATCTCCTAATATTTTTAAATTTTGTATTTTGATATGGATCTTAATTTCTTTGAAAAATGAAAGTGAAAAGGGAGCAGGATAGAATTCAATGTGGACGGGCCATCAGAATTAAGTACATGGCTACTTTTTATTTCTGTGATGATAAATTATAATATGGTCTTACTCTTCATAGAAACACGATGCTTCTGACTCACTGGCAGAAGCTTGGGCTTGTGTGCTCTTCTGTTGTTTGTGTAGGAGACATCAAAACCTTGAGACCAGCTAGAACCATAGGAGGACAGTCCATCTCACTTTTAACCTTTAGAGACAGTGGAACATTTCCTAGCACCACCTAGTGGTCACAAAGATGGATTTAGTGAGTGGTAAATTGTGATAAAACTGGGTATGTACATTTTGGGGATTGATAAAGAAGAGAGAAAAAAAAATTCTTAAAGAAAATGTAACACCCTCCAAACAATCGATCCACCCCTTGGCTTTGGAAAGTTTTATGATTTTACATTGTTTGTTTCAAAGACCACATGAAGTAACAATTTCATGGACATTGGGCTAGGAGTGAGATTAATTCTAATCCTGATTTGGTCATGGATTCCTTGAGTCAATTTAAGCACTTGACTTTTGTATGCTTTAACTTCTCCATCTGTAAAGCAGACATAATAACATCTGTCACCAATCTACTTTCCAAAGCTTAACCGAGAGGAATCAGTAATAATTCTAAGAGACTGCATGTATAATGCTCTATGTTAATGTAGACTAATGATATTAATGACCCAGTGTTGAGCCTGACCTTTGGGAGGTGCTTTAAAAAACAGAATGCATAGGAAAACTATTACCTATATTGCTTAGTCATGAAATCATTGAAGGTAAGATGGAGATATGCTTAATTGTTGCTGTTTAATAAATATCATGGTTGGCGACTATCCATTCAAAAGTCAAAGAATGATAAAAAAAAAAAAAAGGGACCTTGAAGAGAGTCTAATCTAATATTTTCATTTTTATAGATGAGGAAACTGAGGACTTGGAAAGTGGAACAACATGGATGTTTAATCATTCATTCTACACTACAAATATGCTTAACCTCCACTGTGTTTTTATTTTAAATCAACAAAAAAGACCCTTATCTTTTTCCTATTTTTCTATTACTCTTCTCTTCCCTTCATTGAAAAAGTCCTGGAAAAAGGAGTCTATATTCCTAATTTTCACTTTCTCACCAACAACTCACTCTTCATTGCTTTGAAGTCTAGTCTCTGCCTCTACCATTTACAAAGAACCGTCTTCATCCTGATGCTATCCTGATCACTAAACCCAGTGGCCTTTTGTCTGGCCCTTGTGTGTGGTTCTCTACATTGGGAACCATCTTATTCTTTGTAGCTTCTTCTCCTTTATTTTTCATGATTTATTTCTATGACTCTTATACTTCTGTGATCCCTCTTTCTACTGCCTCTTTTCTTGGCGCTCCTCCTCATGGAAGGCATCTATCCATGGAACTCTTCTACACAATCTTCTCTTCCCTTTTTTACATGATTTTTATGGGCAATATTATTGACTTCTTTTATTTTGATCTCCATTCAAGTGACCCCCAAATCTTTTTCTCCATCAGGAAAGCGAGGTAGCAGAGTAATAAATTGCTGGGCTTGGAGCTAAGAAAATTTGATTTCAAATCTGGTCTCAGATACTTTACCAGCTTTGTGACCCTGGGGCAAATCACTCAAAAGCTGTTTGTTTCTGTTTTATCATTTGTGAAATGGAGATAATAGCAACTGCCTCCTAGGGTTGTTGTGAGGAGCAAATGGGATAATATTTGTAAAGCATGCTATACAAAGGTGCTATACAAATATTAGCTACTAATATAAATAATATGTTAATTATATATAATTAATAAAATATAAATATTCCCATCTGTAGAAATTCAAGTGATTATTCATATCCATTTGGATATTCCGTTAATGCTTAAAACTCAAAACAGTCATAGCAAACCAAGTGCCAGACTTGGAATAAGGAAGATCTCATTTCAAATCTTACTTTGGATATATCCTAGTTAGGTCACCCTGGGAAAATCACTTAATCTTCCAGCCTCAACTTTCTCATCTGGGATAAGGGTATATAGCACTCACCTTGTATGATGCTGTAGGTCAAATGAGATATGTAAAGCACTTAAAATTCCTATCTCTGTCATTTTTCTCCCATTCAACCATTCCTTTCTATTACCAGGGCAACCATCTTAGTTTAGACTCCTCCCCTCACACACCAATTTTCTTACTTTTAGTCTTATAGTCTTTTACATTATATTGTTATATAATATAGTATGGAGATCTTCATTATTCACTGAATTGTTGCTTTTTTGGGGGGGGATAGGAGATAGGCTATTTTCCTCATCTTCCATCTATAATTTCCATAATACATCCTCCACACTTCTCTTACCTAATGAGCTCCTCTCCTGAAGGGCCTATGGTTTCATATTACTGACTATATAAAGTATAAGCCCCCAATCCTGGCATTCAGTACTGCAGAAACTTTCCTTCTCTAATGGCATTCTCTTTCCTACGTGTATGTTCTTGCTATAGAAAAGAAGTAAATCAAGTTCTTTCCCAAGTGTGAGTAGTATTCAGCAAGTTGGAAGCATTCTCTCCTGCTAAGAGACTTCCTCATCTATTCCAATGAACTTGGCTTGGCAAGTCCTATGTAGATGCTCATGAAAGGCTGTTGCTGTCTCAAAATGCTTTTTCTTTTTGAAAGACAGGGAGGGTGAATTGGTTTCCAGAGGCCATTGACTTCTAGATAGGAGGCTTCAGGTGAAGAAACTTAATGACTTTCACTAGCACCATACTTTCCAAAATCAATACTCGTGCCCCTCACCTTCCATCTTGTCCTTTAACTGGAATTCCTAGGATAGGTAGATGGTACACTGCATAGAATGCTTGACCTGGGTCCAGCAAGAGTCATCTTTCTGAGAGTGAATCTGGCCTCAGACACTTACTAATTGGGTAATCCTTGTCAAATCACTTACCCCTGTTTGCCTCAGTTTTTGCATCTGTAAAATGAGCTGAAGGAGGATTTACCAAATCACTCTAGTATTTTTGCCAAGAAAACCCTAAGTAGGGTCATGAAGAGTTGGACACAACTGAAAAATGACTCAACAACAACAACAGCAACAACACATGGAATTCAACAATAATCACTTTCCTATCTTGTCATGAGGGATGTATCTATTCATATAGTTAACTTAACATGTTAGATATGGGAATTCAAAGGAAATAAGTTCCTTTATTGTTTTCTTTTTTTAAATTTTTTTTCTTTTACCGATGGGTTTTTTTTTTTTTTTTGGTGTAGGCAGTTAAAAAGACTTTTTAACTAAAAAAAAAAAACTAGGAGATCTTCATTATTGACTAGAAATATTTTTGGGATAGCTCTAGCAGAGGATAGGTTGATGGGGATGGATGCTGTATGTTTCATCCTGTTTGATACAAGAATAATGGACTAGTTTAGTGATACAGCATGGACAGATTGGGCCCTTCCTTCCACAGGTGTGGAGATGAATGGGAAATCAACAGACATAGCAAGAGAAATCTATGAATCCATGAGTATGGGACCCAATGCCAAAAGAATTATTCTATGTGTTTATGCTTAACTCATGACTGGAGTGTATAAAAGGGTCCTGAGGTCTTCTTACCCTAGATCAGTGCACAGAAAAAAAAAAAAAAAGGCTTCAGCTTCCTCCGCCTTCCTGAATATAAAAACAGGACTACTTCAAACTACTGTAGCCAAGTGGAACCTAGCTTTCAATTCTGGGCAGAGAAGTTTTTTTCTGGCTGTTTTGCTACTTAGAGAACAGAATGGACAATTCAGAATTGTCCACAAAGCTGATTAGCACATTTATCTTTGTAGTCTTCATGTACGTGCATACAACCAGAGTTTTGAGAATTAATAACTTCCATATAGTTATGGTGACTGAGACAATGTTCCCTTTTCTGGAAACCTGGTATAGACTAACTCATAGAAGCATTTGGACATTCCAAAATTCTCCTTTAGTTCAAGGAACCATGATATCAATGGTGTGGATAACTCTTCCATGATTTAGTAAACAGCTAAATTCCATGAGTTAACTATGTCCTCCCTCCTCCAAGTTCATCACCCAGTGGTCATTATGGGGTTGAAACTCTTCAAACTTAGACTGGTCATTAGACAGAAGAGTAGGTCCTTACTCAAAATCTTTCCAGCTGAGAGGACCTGTCAGAACTTACAATAGTATCCTTACAGAATCTAGGATCCACTTCATTGAGGCATCCAAGTAAGAGTCCAGTGGAAGAGAATATATAATTAGAAGGCAGGTGGTGGGGGTGGAGGGATCTGTCTGGCCAAACAGCCTATTGCATTTGGGGAATAAGATGAGAGAGAAGAAAGAGACAAAGAAAAAAGAGGCCCATAAATATCTATATCATGCAAATAATTTTTACAAGTGATATTTTTACCTCTTGAGCACTGTTGATAAAATTACTTTTTTGGTTACTCTAAATGAATTTTTCATTGAAGTCAATATTTTGCCTAAACTCTAGAGACCTGGAAGTGAGGACTAAGCTGGAATAGGTTTGTAAGCACTCAAGATAGTGCCTGATCATCTCTGAACTGTCTTCCGTGGGCTATCTAATCTAGACAAGAAATGTGTAAGGGAGTGTCCCTAACCGGGACATAATAGTTTAGGCTGGTGTATAAGGAACACATTTGGACTGAAAAGGAAGGATTGTATGTTAACAGTAGTCAAAGATGGTATCCAACCAGGCTCATCTATGTAAGCATTTTGTATCTCAAAGTTTGGAATTGGAAAAAAGACAACTGAAATGTGGAATATTCTTATATATGTGAGACATTTCTGTAGATACAGAATATTTGGCAACCCTGAACCAGAGCCACCTCCCTGCTAAAAGCTGCCTTTTTTCTCTTCAATTCTAACCAACTGTCATAGAATCTTCCTGTCTAAACATTCTATCTGCCCGTTAGTGCCCCAGAACAGCATTTTCATAGGCTGGATCTAGCCTGGGGTAGTGGTGAGTGCCAACCCTAAGGCAGTCAGAAGGTCATGGTCACAGCCACAGGACCCCAATCTATTTATATAACTATGGCATTACAAAAGAACACAGTCATAGTCATTCCCCCTCCTCCCCCGATGGGGACTTAAATAAAACCACCAATGTAATAAAACGAGATTTGATTTAGGACTACATTTTTAAAAATTTCATTTGTCTTTTCCAGAATGTATTTTTATTGAAGGAAACACGATTAAGAACAAGAAGAATCTTTATTTGTTTTTTTTTTTTTAAGGTCTATAGAAATGCCTTTATTATAATCTCTGGGTGTAGATATAGATAAAAATTAAAATGTTTAATATTGTTACAAGAAAGTCAGTCTCATCAATGTTATGATGAAAATAAATTCACATTATGGCATTTTTTAAGAGGTCAGAGATTTTGGAATAAAATGACCCATTAGGATAAAGCTATCCCTGAATAATATTATCAAAAATGGGAAATTTTAGCCACAATGCATCAAATAGATGTTTTTTTTTCAATGCTAGAATTTCAGAGATATACAGAAAGAGTAAAAACTATTATTGCATTTATTTAGGCAAAAATCACTCCTTTATGGCTGTAGACCTTTTACGTACAGAAAATGGAGCTAAGGCAATTCAGATGCTTTAAAATCGGGCACATTATTTTAAGGCTTTGCTTTATCTAAGCTTTTGAAAGAACAGTCCTCCAAAATACATAGTAAGCGTGTGTGGTAGCAAAGGAGGCAAGGATGTGTGGTTGCCCAGATACCCAGCTAGAATCACGGAAGATCCCTAGGGCTCCCCCAGAACGCTACCCACAGGAGACTGACATTTAGACAAACCAGTCCTCAGTCACCCTGAGCTGCACATGGCGGAGGGCACTGCTTTGAAAAGCTCTGGCATCTGTTTTGTCTTGCCTCATGCCCACATACTGAGGCTGCTTGTTTTCATCTGATCGCAATTAGCTCCGTGGTAAATTCCTGGTGCCCTGCGCTAATTCAGAGGAATAAGCGTGTTGCGCCCTGCCAAGAATTACAGCTAATCATAGAGGGCTCTGAACACACCTGCCCTTTCATTACTCATTTGTTTTAAAAGGCAGGACCGGGGGAACTTTGAAATCCACATTCTCCTCTGGGTTCGTGATAACCATGGAGACACAGACTCCGACCCTGGGCGTGGAGACATGCGGACGGATAACCAGCCTCCTGGAGGGCTGCCCATCTATGGACGCTGGAGATGAGCTGGCTGCACGCAGATGGGGACGGATGACAGCTGGATGCACACCCAAGCAGCTGCTCCTTGTGGGGGTGACTGCAGTCAGGGAGGTCTCAGAAAGGGGGCCCAGGGAGAGCACCATCTCCAGGGGCGCAGAACAGCTGGAAGCCACGCCAAGGCACTGCTCTGGGATGAAGAGCTAGGGCCATTTTCTGAACTATCATTGGTTGGTCCATTCTCTTAATGAAATCAACTCTGAAATCTGTTCCTACGCCCAGGAAGGCATTCTGCCTTTTTTCTTGTGACCTTTAGAATTCAACTCAACAACACTTTAGTAATGACTGATAGTGAGCACCATGAATTGAAAAAAAAATCAGACTGAAGGGAAGCTGGTGGTTGATTGAAGAAAGGGATGGATTAGGATCCCGAGAATCTGGCTTGGAATCTGGGCCCACATAGCTTACTGCCTGTGTCATTTTGAGAAAGTCACTTACCCTCTCAGTGTAAATAGTAATAGCCAACATTTATATTGTTGTTTGTCCTTCCTTCCGGGACATCAGGGAGGTGATGCTATGACATGCAAGTGAGTTGGATTTAAGTGAGGGAGGGCTGTGCAAGGTCACCTGACTTACTTTCCCATCTGAGTCCAGGGGCCAGATCTAGATCAGGATGACTGGAGATGGTCTTGGATATAGGGGGAGACCTTGGTCTTTTTAAGCTAAGGTCTTCAACATGTCTCAGTTTGACTGAGGCCATATCCATTCATAGTTTCTATTTTACAGTTGAAAAAACTGAGGCTGAGAAGTAAAGTAACTTAGTAAGAATCACAGCAAAATGCATCTGACAATGCATTAAATGCACTGAATCTGCATGATTTAAATTTAGATCTTCTTGAATATGGCCTTCATGGCCTCTGCATACCTTCCAGCTCAAGTGGAGACTAGATGATCATTTGTTAAGGGTGTTGTAGTAAGGATCCTGTTTGGGAGCAGCTTGGGTTATTAAATGCCTGCTAGGATCCTTTTCAACTTCAAGATTCTGTGATTCTAGTTGGAGGTAGATGAGTAATGCAGTGATTAGAAAACTGAGCCTCAAGTCAGGAAGTCCAGAAGACAAATCCTGTTTCAGATACTTAATAGCTGTGTGACTCTAGCAAGTAACTTGATCTCTCTGGGTCTCAGTTTTCTCATCTATAAAATGGGAATAATGATAGCATCTACCTCATGGGTATATTATGACAATCAAATAATTTAACACATTAAATGCTTTGCAAACCTCATAATCCTATATAAAGGATGATTTCTGCAAAGCAGATGAATTTGAATCTTTATCTTTGGTCAGATTTTCAATTAGGTTCATTGTATACTCACTTTGATGTCTGCTCTCTATTTTCTGTCTCCTCTTCTGCCTCTCTTCTGCGAGGTATCTATATATAAGCAGAATCCTGGTTTTTTTTGTCAATCATTTTAGATAGCTCTCATTGTCTAATAAAATCAATCCTGATTTGCAATAGGGATCAATTTAGTAATTTGGTAATATTTGTAATAGGGATCCATTAACTCTTAGTAATCCTGATGATAACAAAAGTTTCAAAACTGTGACAAGTTTGGTGAATTTGGGGATTTTCTTAGGATTCCCATGCTATACTTTGCTAGAACACAGGGTGGTGGACCTTTATCCAACAATACTATGGAAAAGGCAAAGGTTTAGGTTGAAATGTGCATTTCCTAGCTTTGATTGTTAAATGATGCCATGAATAAAACACTGGGCAGGGATTCAAAGAAAACTGAGTTCAAATCTGAACTTAGACATTTACTGACTGCAAGTCACTGAATCTTGTTTTCCTCAGTTTCCCTATCTGTAAAAGCTGGAGAAGGAAATAGCAAACCATCCCAGTATCTTTGCCAAGAAAATTCCAAATGGCATCCCAAAGAGTTAGACACAATTGGAAGAGAGCAAAAACCATCATTTAATGTGAATACAGGCTTTTGTAGAAGTCTCTTGAAAATGCAGAAGACACAGCTAAATGGAGATGAGAAATCCCCGGTATCGGAATTGAAGCTGATGGCCCTTCTTAAGTCTATGAAAGGTGGTTTTTAGACGTCTGAAAAGTTATCACTTGGTAGATTTGTTGTTGTTGGTCTTTCTTTCTTGAAAAGGACCAATGACATCAGTAAGGTGAATATCTAAATTTTCTAATCATCCACAAGGACAGAGATACTTGCAAATGAATTGGATGTAAGTGAAGGAGGACTGTGCAAAGTCACCAGCCTCATTTTGTCCTCTACAGCCATCTGCGTTCAGTGTCCAGATGCAGATCAGGAAGACTCCATAGGTTCAGGAGTGTCATGGTTGAAGGTCTTCAGCATTGACAAAACCATGATGGGTGGGGTAGATAACGTTTATTTCTTTCATTTGAGAAGAGTAGTTTGCTTTCTCTATGGAATCCATCTCAGTGGTGAATTCACTGAATAAGACATCAAGATTTCCTTTATGAAATCTCAATTCCAACCCAGAAGTAATATAATAAGGCCTCTTTTTTTGCATCAAACTCTGTACCCTGAAGCCATCTTGTCAGGAAGAGCAAAGGTAGAATGGGTGCTGGTGGTACGTTAGTGTTTGGACTTTAGGTCCAGTATGATCATATTTCTCAAATGAAGGCTACACAGGATGATTTCAGAAAGGTCTGGAGAGACTTACATGAACTGATGCTGAGTGAAATGAGCAGGACCAGGAGATCATTATATACTTCAACAACAATACTGTATGATGATCAATTCTGATGGACATGGCCATCTCCATTAATGAGATGAACCAAATCAGTTCCAATAGAGCAGTAATGAATTGAACCAACTACACCCAGTGAAAGAACTCTGGGAGATGACTATGAACCACTACATAGAATTCCCAATCCCTCTATTTTTGTCCGCCTGCATTTTTGATTTCCTTCACAGGCTAATAGTACACTATTTCAAAGTCCGATTCTTTTTGTACAGCAAAATAACTGTTAGGACATGTATACTTATATTGTATTTAATTTATACTTTAACTGACACATATTGGTCAACCTGCCATCGCGGGGAGGGAATGGGAGGGAGAGGGGAAAAATTGGAACAAAAGATTTGGCAATTGTCAATGCTGTAAAATTACCCATGCATATAACTTATAAATAAAAAGCTATAATAATAAAAAAAAACAAAAGAAGGCTACAGAATTTAATTCTGTAACAGCAACAGTTATTTCTTAACTTCTGTTTTCTATCCCAGCAGATTGTATGATTTGTATTTCTTGTCCTAGCGGGTAGGTTGGTTCTGCTATATGATTTAGAAAACTGGGTATTTGATCTGTAATTGTTTTTCAATGACTGTATCTCTTTCAGTATTATTGCTTTACATGGTGTAGGTTGTATGCTATTGAAAATCAATAAAATGGAAGGAAAACATTTTTTTCTTAAAAGTAAACTGATCTTGTGTTTCTGATATAGTTTTTTTTAAGTTTTCCCTTTTCAATAGTGAAGGTTTTTTTTTTTTTTTCATCTTTCCCCCAGGATATCCCACTCTAGGCATGGATAATCCCAGATATATCAATGTTGATGAACACATACACAATCAATCTTATGCTCATATTAGAATGTGAGCTTCTTGAAGGAAAGGAGTATTTTTAGCCTTTCTTTGTATCCCTAGAACTTTACACATTGCATCACAGATAGTAGGTGCTTAATCAGTGTTCATTGGTTGGTTAATTACATGCCAAACAATCATTCTTTAAAAAAAAATAACAGAACACCTAAAATTGATACTTTCCACCATCTTTACCCACTGTTCAGGATAGACAACCATTCTCTAAATAGGTCAGGTTTATTTAGTGAATTAAAATTCTGAAAGGGAAGGCCCTGGAGAAATTAGACATGCGTCTATTTGGTCTTAATACATAATTATGCAATAAGGAACCCTAAGGATCTATAATTTTTATAAGAGTCTCAAGGCTAGGAAGTACAAAACAACACTCCATATCTGTTGGCTTGTTTTAGAGAATGCAGTCTAAGCAATTTCAACAGTTATACATAACTTTTATATATCAACATTATATATACATGTATATACATGTACACATAAATAAAACACTGTACTACAAAGGTCCTTGAATACCTAATGAAAATATTTAATTTTCAGAATGAATTTAACGTTACCCTATGTCTATGTAATGACAGTCTTGCACAAAATTTTCAAATCATCCACAAGGACAGAGATTCAGTGATATGATATCAGCTTTTTGAGAGCTAGGATTTCTGCCCTACTTGTCATGCTCATTTTAGTGATAGTGATAGGGATGCTCATTTAGCATAGGGATGCTCTATTCCCAACAGAAAATGGACACACCACATGAATTGATTGTCCCAGTGTTGATGATAACTTTATTATATATTTAACAAGATAGCAAATTGCAATTTCATGTGCAATCTTTTTTTATACCATGTCATAGAAAGCTTATTTTATTCTATAAATTAAAAATAGATAAATAAAATAATGGTAACCAATATTTATGTAGAACTTACTACATTCCAGATATTGTGCTAAGTGCTTTACAATCATTATCTTATTTGATTCACATTACAATCCTGGATATTGTTATTCAGTCATTTTAGTTGTGTGCAATTCTTAGTGACTCCATTTGAGGTTTTCTTGGTAAAGATACTGAACAGGTTTGCCATTTTTTTCTTCAGCTGATTTTACAGATGAGAAAACTGAGGCAATTTTTAAAAAGTGACTTGCCCAAGGTCAAACAGTAAGTGTTGGAGACTGAATTTGAATTCAAGTCTTAGCGAATCCAGAGCAGTGCTCCATCTACCACACCATCTCACTGTCTCCATTTTAGATATGCTTATTACATTGCCGCTCATTTCTTCCTATTTCCAAGCTACCAAAATAGCTAAAGAAAACTGGAGCTGAATTTTGTGGATCTCCCGAATATTAGTCTTGCCATATTACAGAAATACGTCTTTTATGGCAAAAATTATTTCTAATTTGTGCTCAAAATGAAACATTCTCGTGTGCACTATTTCCCTTTATTAGCTCTGTAAATAATACGTCAAAATTATTAGAGGAAGCTTCCCAAATTGAGTAATTGTAGAAGTAATAATCTTGAATCTTTCATTCAATTAAAATAAGAGAATATTGCTGAGAATTCTACCTCTGATAAAGGGCTTTGTTAATTAGCAATTATAACATCTGATCATTTCTATAGCCCAGGAGAATCTAGGGTTTATGTAGAAAACACCTCCATGATTGCAAATGGCAAATGTTCTTTAGACAGTAAGGGACTATAGAATAAGACTGCAATCACTTGCTTAGCAACCATCTTGTTACTTTATCAGAATGTTAACTCTCCAGTCTGGTCTACAGTCCTATTCCTGAAGCCAGGATTAGAATGAGTTTCTAACACTACTAGTTATGTCATTTAACCTCCAAGAGCCTTAGTTTTCTTTTTTGTAAAGTGGGGATAATATCTATAGCATATATGTTATAGGATTATTATAAATATAAGATGAAATGATGGAATAACAATAACAATAGTGCATTATCTATTTACCTATTTTAATGTCTGAAAACAGCTTTGGATTCATTATTCTATCCGATTCCTACAACAACCCTGAGATGGGTGATATAATTATATCTCCATTTTACAGACAATCAGTAAGTTTAAGTGACTTGATTAGGTTCCCACAGTTAATGATTATCTGCAATGTGATTTGAACCTATATTTTTCTGACTGTGTCTAATCTACTAAGTCATATGCTTTGCACAATTTAGGGTACTAAATAAATGCCTGCCTATAATTATTTTACAAAATTCTTTCTGAGATTCTAAAAGGAAAACCCTATATTTATATTAAGAGAGCCTGAATGAAAAGAAAAAAAAATAATTCCTTTGTCGTATCGGAGCTACAGAGTCCTTGAAATCACTGTATATCCATCCCTTGAGTAGTCAAAAGAAATTAGGTGGCTAATCATTGGATCCTTGAAGGTAACAGTTTGTTTTAGAGTTGAATTTATCTTAGTTCTATGAATTCTAAAGTAGAATGGGAAATTATAGCCTCAAAGTTCCAGTAAGACATTTTTGTTCCTCCCTTTCCTAAGTTGTCTAAGTCTCCAACAATGATAGTTACTGTAAACAGACAAGAGTAAGTGAAGAGTAGTTGCCATAAAGCAAGTTGGGATGAATTTTTCTGCTATTTGTGGTCAGTGGTATATGACATACATAGTGTATCACAAGTGATATACTATGTTACACTAATGTCAGCAATGAGGAAAAGCCCACTTTTCCAGCATCTCATGACTATTAAATCAAGAAAATAATCTTAACACAAAGCTTCTTATGGGTACCCCGATGGAAATTGCCACTGTCGTCTCCAAGGTACCTGCACCAAATTATTTTCTTTGCCACTACAAGATCTGAAATACAATTGATGGTAACGTGCCATCCATTAAAGACAACTGTTTATGTCCATGCAGGAGACCTCAGTTCTTCCCACCAGTGGCATAATTCTTTATAGAAATATGGATAATATAAATACAGGAAGCATCAATGTAGCTCAAGCAGATCTGGTCCAAAACAATGAGTTTCAAGGAGTTTGAATTAGAATTCAACTTTCCCATTTTAAGAATAGTGTTTGGCAGCTGAGAGCCAAAGAAGCAATCATCACAACAAATGAAATGGTGTGGCCAATTAAAGAGTAAGTAAGGTGCCCTATAATCTACTGATATCAAATAGACATGATGAAAGGGCTTGGAAACTATATAAATCCTTCTTTTGAAATGGCATGAATTCTAGGGTTTAAGGACTTGTAGAACCCCAGATTACTAGCACTGATTTTTTTGGAGATTATGGAGAATACTCAATTTGTAAAAAGCAAATTTGGCAATGAACAGACTGTAACCATATCTTTGAAAAAACATGGAAGAGAGATACACTAAAATTAGATCTGATAGAAAAAATTAATAATGGAATTGGAGAAAATTTCAGAAACCAATATTAAAGTTTTAATATGCCTAGTTCACTAAGAAGTCCCCAAATTCCTTTGAGGGACCCTTTATAGTCTAATGAACAAGATACAGGAGGGGAGGTATTTAATTTGAATATTTTAGTTTTTTTCTCAATTACATGTAAAACCAATTTTAAACATTTTTTTCTTTTACAATTTTAAGTTCCAATTTCTCTCTCGCTCTCTCTTCTTTATTGCAAAGACAAACAATTTGAACAAGGTTATATGTGTTCAATCATGCAAAATATGCTTCCATATTAGATATGATTTAAAAGAAAAAAGATAACAACAGAAAAAAAAGATTTCAAAGAATGATTTGATCTGTATTCAAATTTCACCACTTCTTTCTTTGGAGATAGAGAGCAGTTTTTATCATAGATACTTCAGAATTGCTTTGGATCAAAGTACTGAGAGTTTTAATTGTGGTTATTTTAGTTGTGTCTGATTCTTTGGGAGCCCATTTTGGGGTTTTCCTGGCAAAGTTACTGGAATGGTTTGCCATTTCCTTTTGTAGCTCATTTTATAGATGGATAATTGAATAAAAAAGCTTAAATGACTTGCCCAGAATTCACACAATTTACAAGTGTCTGAGGCTGAATTTGAACTCATGAAGATGAGTCTTCCTGAATTTAAGCTGAATGCTCTAGACACTGTGACAATTAGATATCTAGTTGTTGGAAATTATTTATTCACAGTTGAATATTATGCAATATTGCTAATACTATATACAAAGTTCTGATTTTGCTCACTTTACTTTGCATCAGTTTATGTAAATCTTTCCAGATTTTTCTGAAAGCATTTTTGCTTATCATTTCTTATAGCACAATAGCATTCCATGATAATTATATACCACCACTTATTCAGGCATTTCCTCAATTGATACATATCCCCTTAGTTTCCAATTTTTTGCCACCACAAAAAGAGCTGCTATTTTTTTTTACATCTAAATTCTTTTCTCTTTTGGAGGGATCTCTTTAAGATTCAGACCTAGGAGAGCTCTTGCTGGATCGAAGGATATGCATAGTTTGATAAACCCCAGACTTTGTTCCAAATTGCTCTTCAGAATGGTTGGATCCATTCACAACTTTACCAACACTGCATTAGTGCCCCAATTTCCCCACACCCCAGAAGGAGAGTTTCAACATAAGAATTTTGTTGCTTGCTCTGTGACAAACTACAGGAACTGGGTTAAGTGAATAAATTGTTCTGTGCCTCTGTTTCCCTACTTGTAAAATGATCTTAATGATGTTTACTGTGAACCTGTCTCAAGAGGTTGCTTAATCAATTAAGAAGAAACTATGTGTGAATGTTTTTCTATCTTTTTGGAGCCCAGTTATTATATTTGTGATCAAATGTTTTATTGCAGGTGCCTAGATATCTTTCATGTAACTGCTTAGTCTTTTGTGTATAATTATGCTAATGATGCTGGCTGGGAGGTGATTTTGCGTGAACTAGGACTGACTCTTGTCATCTCCCATAGAAAGTAAAAGACCTGCTTTTGAGAAAGAGTAAACTCAAACCTTGTATTTGGGCTCATGAGGAAAGCAGACAGCTAAAGACAAGAAGTTATACTTTATGAGACCTGGGATTAGCAAGAGAACAGAATTCTAAGGAAGGGAGACTAAGTTCAACTGAAGAAAGGAGAAGGCAAGTTGGATTCAGACAAGAGGAGGTTTTTAGGTAGCTGAATAAGCTCAGGAGAGTTTAACAGGAGAGAAGATGAGACTCCAGTGCTGGGTACCAGGTAAAGCCAAAGCTCATAGAAAACATGGCCTGTGGTCTTATGGAAACGTTTTATGAGTTACACAAGAGGGTAAGGATTAGCAAAGGATTAGAATAGAGACAAAGCTTAGTTATCCACATCAGAGAACCAGTAAAATCGATGCAAGACTTAGCTGTGGATCACTTCTATAGTTCTTCCCTTCAAAAATGGTCATTATATAATGGCAACAACCATTTAAAAAATACTCTTGTGTGCAAGGTGCTATGCTAAGGGCTGGGAATACAAAGGCAGATAGGAGGGATAAAGTTCTAACAACTTGGGGAAAGAGGGAAAGCTTCATGTAGGAAGGGATACTTGAGTCCAATTTTAAAGAAAGTTAAGGATACTAAAAGGAGAGAGTGGATGCCAGTAAGGAAGAAACTAATGTTGGGATGGTAACCTCCAACTTCCAAGATGGAGTCCCAGGCACAAGATACTGTCTAGATCTACTGTCATTTTAAAAAACCCAACAAAACCATAGATCAGACATGTTCGCTAATGTGCTTGCTTTTATTAGTTAGCCAATGGAGCCAATCAGTTTAAAGCAAAAAGATTTAATAAGATGGTATAACAGAGGAAAGAGTAATAAAATATTTTTCTATAAACTTGAGACATGTTCTCCTACAAATATACAAATCATGAGTGAATGAAGAAACATGGAGGGAGAACATAATTTGGGAAAAATGTGACTGGAGGATATATGTGGAATAACAGACATGTAGGAAATGTGATTGGGGTTCACAGTGCAGGGACAACTCATAGCTCCAGGCCACAGATGAATCCTACTGATGTCATCATCACCTACTGCTACTCCATGGTTGGCTGCTCCTTGGGATTTGCACCATTTTTTGGTTGGGCATGGCCCCATTGAGCATGAGATCATGGAGTTTCCTGGACTATTACTCTCCTTCCTCATTTCTTCCTCTTTTCTTCCCTGACTTCCTTCATGTCCCAGCTAAAATATCATCTTCAGTAAGGAGCGTTTTTCTTCCTCCTTAATCTTACTGTTTTCCCTATTTTGATAACCTTCAATATATCTTCTCTGTTGTTCATGCCTGACTCTCAGCAACCCTGTTTAGGTTTTCTTATGTTGTTGTTGATTTTTCCAGATCATTTTATTGATGAGGAAACTGAGATAAACAGGGTAAAGTGACTTGCCCAGGGTCACAGAGCTTAAGTGTCCGAGGTCGGGTTTGAACTTGGGAAGATAAATCTTCCTCCTGACTTTAGAACCAACACTCTGGGCTCTCAGGTGCCCACTAGCTGTCCTATCTTGTCTTTAGTTTATTTGTAAATACCGTTTCCATGTTGTTACCCCCATTAAATTGTGAACTCCTTGAAAACAGGGATTGTCTTTTATTTTCTTTGTGTGGCTAGAATTTCGCCCAATGCCTGGCACAGAGCAGGCATTTAACTGATGCTTATTCACTGGCTGACTCTGTTTCCAGCCTTTGACTTTACATGAGGTCTCTAGCTACAGGGCAATTTCCCCAAAACTCTTTCAGTTTAAAAGCCAGAGGCTTTTTTAGGTATCTCTTTAAGAAAAAAAGGGTCCTCCTTGCATCCTACCATAAAGCTGGCAACAGTTGCCTTAGGATACAATCTGTTTCTTGGCTTCTCCTGCCTTTCCAAGTGGCCTATTTGATCCTTTCTGAAAAGTCTTGGCTAAAAGGCATTTATGTCCAGCAGGAAATTCTTTGCCCCAGGTTTAAGGCTTCTCCAGACATAGAACAGGGTCTTCCCACCTACCTACTGCCCTTAGGCTTGATTTTTTATTTTTTGCACTAAACTTTCTAAGAAGTATTTGGGCTTCTGGACTGCATGGATAACTCCTCTCTAGGTCCTGATAAGCACTCCATATATATTGGGGTTGGGGGGAACAGCTGGCCCATATGGCCCATTACTTGGAGGATGAGTAGGTATTCCCTGCCTGGGTTTTGTTCACCTCATGAGAATCCATGGGGAGCCGACTTCTGGCCATGGAGAAACTTGCACTGGGTAAAGACCAAGAGTTTTCTAATTGGTTCCTGAGCTGGCGTTCCTATCTTCCAGGAATAGAGAATAATTTATTCAAAGACACTAAAACAGGAAATGGGATGCCAAGTTCAGGGAATAGCTAGTGGGCCAGGTTGGCTGGAATATTGCACCGAATATATCATAGTGAAAGAGTCATATAAAATAAACCTAGAAAGGTGGGTTCAAGCCAGATTGCAGAAGGTTTTAAATACTGGGCCAAGGAGTTTGTATTTTATCCTAGAAGCAAGTGAGAGACACTAAAGTTTCTATGAGTAGAGAGCAACATGGTTAATTCAATGGTGTGTGTGTATGGCAGTCTGAAAAATCCGTGTTTTAATAGAAGAATGGTGTCCAGGACACTGATGGTATCTAGATGTCTTCTTCTCTCAATGGATATTACCTGGGATAGGGTGGTGATTTTTAGGTGATATATTTTAGGATGAAGAAATACACACATACACATATATACAAGTGTGCACAAGCATGTACCACTGGAACATATCCATAAAGAGGGAGAAGAAGATTACGAGCAGATTGAGAATTCAACATGGGAGCATTGGATGGAAGATGTGTAGCTGAGAAGACTTGGAAGGGATGTGGTAATTGTGTTCAAGGATTTCTTGTAGAAAAGGGATTTAGATTAGTTCCACTTGGCCCTAGAAGCCAAGGAGCAATAGATAGAAGTTGAAGAAAGGCAGATTTAACTGGTTCGTGAAAAACATGGTATGATGGGAAAAGCACTTGCGTTGGAGTCAGAACTAGGTTTGTATCTTCATTCTTCCATTTCTTACTGGGTTGATTTTTTTCCAGAACAATTAATCTCTCTGGACCTCAGTCTCCTCATCTCTAAAATGGCGAATTTGAACTAGGTGGCTTCTGAAGTCTGGGTCTATGATCCTAAAAACTAATTAATTTTGTATCAACTATATTTATCTAAGATTAGAATTGAGGGTCTTAGAAAATAGTACATCCTTCCTCCTTTGAAGGATTTTCAATGAAAGCAGGGCATTTCTTCAGAATTCCCTTTGGAGTAATTCTTGATCAGGTTAAGTTGGATTTAATGGCCATTGAGATTCCTTCCTCTGGGGCAGTTAGGTGGCAGAGTACATAGAGTACTGGCCCTGGAGTCAGGAGGACCAGAGTTCAAATCTTAGCTCAAACACTTAATACTTACTAGCTATGTGACCTTGGGCAAGTCACTTAACCCCAATTGCTCCTCCCCTTCCCCCCAAAAAAGAAAAAAAGGGTCCTTCAACTCTTGGATTCAATGCAAATACTAATGAAATATTTCTATCTCTCTGTATATCTATATAAATAAATATATATGTGTGTGTATATAAATAAATAAATATATATATATACACACATAGGATTCTATTAAGAACTATAGTTCACACAGACACATACATATATTCGTAGATATGTATATATATAAAATTCATACATATATATAAATAAGATAGTTATGAATTGCAGATAGAAAGTAGTTGAAGAGAAACATTTCTGCTCTCCTACTGGTCATATTATCTCTTTAAGTTTTTTAGTCTGTAAAATGGGAATAATGATTTTTCTGTCTATTGTATTCCCACAGAAATTATAAAAATAGTACAAGGACATTGAGATTTGAATTCTTAAAGGATATGGAGAATATCAACCCATATAGTGGTCCTTGTCTAAGAGATTATCTACATTTAATATTTTTTGAAATTGTATTTTTGATACAATTTTTATGAATTTGTAAGAGATCTTCCTTAAGCAGGTTGTACTCACTTCAGACATTTGCATTCCAATATAGATTTAGAGATGAAAGGGATCTCCAAAGATATCTAGTTCATTTACTCTTGAGGAAACTGAGGCAAATGCCCTTGTGTCTAATGGGGGATTTGAATACAAGTTCTCCAGATCCAGAGTCTTCTTATTATTTTAAAGTAATTTTAGTGTTTTAAGTCTAAGAGGATCTTAGGATGCTCATGACTCAAATATTTTTAGGCAAAAGTTTGCTTCTCTTGGGTTTACTGATCTAGCTAGAAACAGTATGAGCTTATTAAGTATTACTGTCATCTGTACTCTTGAGAAGAATTGCAGATGTCCAATTCTTCCAGCGACTCCTTTCTCACATTCCCAGGTTCAAAGTATCCCAGGTTAATGATGACTATGTCCATGACTGTGACTACATGTGAATCATCTCACACCGGTACAGATCTTGATAGTTTGTAAAATACTTTCCCTATAACAAAACTTTAAAATAGGTGGTGAAAATGTTCTAAGCCTTATATTAAAAATGAAAAAAAATTATATTTACATAGCTAATAATTTCTGGATTCAGCACTTGAACCCTGACTGGAAGTGTAAATTTTTTTTTTCATTATGCTGAGCTGCTGAAAGAAGTGGCAATAATATTTAGTGATGATATGACCTTTATAGTTTACAATGTACTTTACTCATATGACAAACTAAAGTAGCTGTTTTAAGGAGAAATTATCCCATTTTATTGATGAAGAAGGTGAGACCGAGAAGTTAATTCTGATTTGTTTTTTGATCACACAGCCTATAAATATTGGATTCAGGTCTCTGTCTCTCTGTCTCTGTGTCTGTGTCTTATCTGTCTGTCTTTCTCTCTCTCTCTGACTTTAAATAGTATTTTATTTTTCTAAATACGTGCAAAGATAGTTTTCAATATTCACCTTTGTGTTCCAAATTTTTTTCCCTCCCTCCTCCCCTCTTTCTTCCCAAGATGGCAAGCAATTCAATATAGGTTAAACATAAGCAATTCTTCTAAACAAATTTCCATATTTGTTATGCAGTGCAAGAAAAATCAGATTGAAAGGGGAAAAGAAAAAAAAAACACAAAAAGATAAAAACAATCTCCACCATCACCACCAAAAATATGAAGATACTGTGCTTTGATCTGTATACAGTTTTCACAGTTCTCTCTCTTAATGTGGATGGCACTTTCCATTGGAATTGCCTTGAATCCACCTCATTGTTGAAAATCACAGTTGATCATCACATAATTGTGAATCAGGCTTTTCCTCTATTGACCATCCCCTCCCCCATTTTATTCTAATTTCTCCCTTCTCTTACCATATCTCTTAATGGTGTAGAGATTTTCTATGGGAGACTTTATGGATGACAAAATTGTCTTATATCACTTAGGAGTACTACTAGAACCTTATGCCGGTTGACGCTGACCTAATTCATGAATGAAAGAGCTAGTGCGATTTTAGTCATCACTTATTGTTTGTTGAATTAGTTTAGAGATGATGGAAAGGTGCCCAAATCCTTCTTTAGCTATCAAAACTCTTCCCTTTGGGGTTTATCTTTTTAGTTTAGATTTTAGTCTTTGTAAAATGGCCAATACCTAGGTAAGGTTCAAAAATTAAGCTCTTATTAGTCAAGTACAATTTAGTATGAAGAAATATCAGATAAGATTTTACACTTAAAGGTTGGTAGAGGAAGCTCAAAAGGGTACATGATGAGGGACCTGGTGATATCAAATACTTATTTCATCTACTTCAGTTTTGCCCAAGGCTGACTCTGACCTCGGTCCAGATCCCACTGACAATCTTTCAAAAAAGCATGTAAATCTATTCTAGGAATTAAAACCATTAGGTGATTTTCTCTCTATTTTGTTATAGATAAAATTAAAATAATTAATGTTTTTGGTACCTAATATGTGCAGGACACTATGCTATATAATATGAAAAATACAGGGAATTATAAGCCATGATCCCTCCTTCAAAGAGTTTACATTCTAATTGGGAAACACATATAAACAAACTAGTTAAGTAATGGTATGTAAATTAAATGGAATCATAGAATTTAGACCTGGGAGTGAATTCTAGACATAATCTGGTTAACTTTTTTTATTTCAGTCAGGTAATTATCCTCCTTTTATATATGAGGCAAGTGAAATCAGAAAGCCCATGGAAATAAAACAATAACAATAAACAAACAAACAAATAAATACATAAAAAATAAACAACCAAGTGTTTGTACTTTACAAATATTTCATCGATCCTCACAACAATTCTGGGAAGTAGATGTTATTTTTATTCCGATTTTACAGTTGTGGAAGCTCTAAGATAGACAAGGGCAAATGAGTTGTCCAGAATCACACAGCTGCTTAAGTATCTAATGCTATATTTGAACTCAGGGCTTCTTGACTCCAGGTCCAGCTGGCGCTCTGCACTGTGGCCATGGGAACCATCTGTTAAGATCTAGTCTTTCTACTTCTAGTCTACTCGTTTGTCCAACATTCATTAATTGAACAAACATTTACTAAATATCTCCTACGTGGGTAGCATTGGGCTAGACACGATTGAAGAAATGAAAAAGCAGAAAGCTCGACTTTTGAAGAAACTGACAATCAAGACATGGATCCTAAGGGCATTTAAAAAAATTATTATTAGCTGCTGACCTGGGCTTGGCCCAGCTGGGTCTGACAAATAACTAGTTGGAAAACCCGAGACAAATCACCCAAGTACCTCTCTCTAATGTTCTCTCATAACCGTGCACTCCCATAACAACCCAACACAAATGAAGTAGAAGGCAACAATGAAAAAGGTCATTCCTTTAAGATGTGCTGCCTGATTTTCATTTATCTCATTTATATTTATTCTCTGTATATGTGTTAGGTTTTAGGCATGTAAATCCACTTTTTTTCTCAAGGCTATAAAACATTACATAAAGGAAATGGGCCAATCATATAGTGAGAAAAGGGCTGACAGATGACATAGCCTAGAGTAGACATAATAGATAGAATCAAGCCAACCAAGAAGATCTGAATTCAAATCTAGCCTTGTACATTTACTAGCTGAGTAACGCTGGGCAAGCAACTTAACTCCTGATTGAATCAGTTTTTTAGTTAATAAAATGGGGATGATAATTGTATCTATCTCCTAGGTCTAATATGAGGATCAGATGAGATAAAGTACTTATCACAGTGCCTGACACATACTAAGTATTTAATAAATGTTAATTATTATTATTGAATGTAGAAAGAGCTGAGGAAGGGATTCTAAATCTTTTTTTTTTTTTTTTGTGAGTGTGACACTGACCCTTTTGGTAGTTGGTGACTTCTATGAGCCCCTTTTCAGAATCATGTTTTTAAATGCATAAAGTAAAATATGTCAAATTATAAGGAAAACCAATTACATTGAAATATAGTGCTCTCTCTCTGTCTCTGTCTCTGTGTCTCTGTCTCTGTCTCTCTCTCTCCCCTCTCTCCTTTCTCTTTCTTTTTCTCTCTCGATATATCCATCTCTCTTCACATACTCTTGATCCAAGGAAAGCTGTTGGTACTTTGGATAAATCTGTGGGAGAATCTGTCTAATCATGAGTTGGTATAGGTGGATTGAGATCCGTATTTTATATAAGAATACTCCTCCAAACCCAGGAAGTCCCTTAGAGTATTGGAGCCTATCAGAAAGTATCATTACCTCATCAGGACCCTCAGTTCTCATGGTGCAATTAAATTCATCTGAGACAATAAACGGGAGCCAACTTTGCTTCTTTCATCTCTGGAGAGATGTCATGGAGAAGTACATAGAGTGGATAGTAGCTTAAAACTCACTATTTACCCATCCAACCAGAATCAGGATTAGGATTAGGATGATAATTCCCCAGGAGTTAATGGCTAGGAAGAGATGAGAAAAGGGTAGCCACTTAAAAAGATGAACAGTTTTGGGGTTTGTGTAATTGAAAGAGCCAGCAGTCCCAAAATGACTGTTGTTAGCCCCTGAAGGCAGAACCCCAATATGTCATTAAATACTGAAAAATTGGATTATAAAAAATCTGAAGTAAGAAATTCACTAGATTTTGAGGTGAATATTTACCACTCAATATACAATGCATTAGGCACCCTTAGGCAAGGTTGTCAAGGTAAGAAGAAAAGGGCATGAAGAATGGAGAATCTGTCTGAACTCTGTCTCTCTTGCTTTCATGAAGCTGTTTCAGAACCTACCATTATGGAAGCCCTTGCATGAGAGAACAGAAAATGCATATTATTGGCACCTGACTTTGCTCCTATCTATGTCCATCAAGAAAATATATACAGAGGCGGGTGGGGTTTGTTTTTATTTGTATTTATATCTTTTTGAAGCCCTTTATATTTTCTTGGATGTATTGGATATGTCAGGCTCTTGGGAAATATGTGATAGAAAGTTGGCAGGTGGGTGTTTTTGTTTGGGAGGGGGTGTATGTTTGTTTTTTTAAGAAATATTTTACATTATTATTTTTTAAAAAATCCTAAACAAACCTTCTCAAGAAATCTCTTCAGCTAACTAGCATCTAACCTTTGGATTTCTAGCCTTCTTTATACATGCCATATTTCAATATACAAATTGTTTTTGTAAAATGTGTATTTAGTATACATTTTGGAGTGTATATCATTCAGCAACAGAACTTTTCCATAATCCCTGAATTTCGTACATTCAATGATACAAAGAAATATCAGTGTGTCCTAATGGTTAGAAGATCATAACATTCCTCATTTTGAAATGGAAGGAACCTTACTGGCCATTTAGGCCAATATTTTCAGTTTTATAAATGGAGACATTGAGACCCTGAGAAGCAAGGTCATACTGGCCATAGAATCCAGGAGATCTGGGCTTAAATCTTATCTGTGTGATCATGGACAAGTTACTCCACTTCTCAATGTCCAAGGCAAGCTTCTAAGACTAAATGACAAAGAGTTTATTGATTTATATTGGTAGAATTGAATTTCTATGTTGGGAGTCCACCACACTGATGAAATCACAGGTCTAGATCCCCCCACAAAAACAATTATATAAACATATCTCAAAAAGAAACTATTATAAGATTCCTTGTGAATATTCTTGGCACTGCTTCTCAGTAACACTTTCTCTAGGATCACCTGTATTAAATGTGACATGTCTCTGTCTCCATCCTATCACTTTCTGCCACAAAACCTCATAAATAAAGCCTAGTTTTTAAATTCAAAGATAAGGACTATGTTAGGGGTAAAACTGATTGGAAATCATTGCAAGATTAATTCAGCTCATGAAAAAATAAATAACATTTTAGTTTTTTTAATACCTGAGACTAGAGCTCATTGTACCCCTGTGAAATTTGTCCTCCATATTCCCTGAGTTGTGGTGGCATTCAGAAAATAGAATATGGAGACTTAGTCTAAAATTTGTCAATGTAAAAATGCATCCAATATGATTCCTGGAGTTGATTTTATGTGCTTTTGTGTTTGCTCTCTAGGTATCTATAGTCTATAAAGAGGACTGAAAGGTTCAACCACTGTATGGGGAAGACAAAAATGGATTATTAAAAGCCCCCTTCATATTGTGTCTGAACCTCACTGTTTGAGCTATACTTTCTGTCTTGGCAAACAAGAGCCAACGAAAAGGAAGGCTGTTTGGCAATAGGTCAATGTCCTACCAACATCTTCCTCCCTGCCACCCTGCAGATTGGGAACAGCAGGGAGGATGGAGGATGAGGTTTGGGGAGGAGACCCAATCACAGCCATTGCCTGCTTTGGGTCATAAAATAAATCAAGGGGATAGAGAGGTGGCCGTGAATTCTATTCCAGTGCGTATCTGGGCCATGGAGCTGGGGAACCTCAGCCAGCCTCCCTAAAAACTAAAACTGGGCTCTGGGAATATACAAGATTTCCTACTTCATTCTTCCAAATTGCTATTCAGAGAAACACAGGGGTCTGAGCCTTTCTGCCCTGCCCTGATCTTTTGTGATCAGTCAAGGATTTAATGGCAAAACAGAATGTACCAAGCCCCCATTTCTTCATACTGGCTGAAGATGCATTTCTCAGATTACATTCCTTTCATCTGTCTCCAAAAGGCTCTAATTTTTATTTTAAGACCCTTTATCTCTTTGAATCTATGAGATCTTGCTAAATTAGATGTGACCACATTACTCCCGACTCCTGCTATTTATTGCAAATTTATTGCCTTACTCTGTATTGTCATAAGTTTTATTATATTTCTTTACTGATTGACTCAGTTCTCACATAAGATGGACAAGCTATCTCCCCAGCTCTGTGTGTGTGTGTGTGTGTACAGTCACAGCAGCGGCAGCAGGAATATTGTCACACAAAGGGAGGCACCAAGAGCCCAGATTGTTTTTAGCAAATTACAGACACACGGAGTGTATATATCTTCAGTAAATAACCTTCCCTTTTCACATGGATTATTTAAAATTTCTGATGAAACTGCAGAAATGTCAGTGCCGAGGAGGAGCAACCAATTGGAGAGCAGCTCCATGACCTTTACCCTTCTCCTCTCCAGCATGACTGCTATTATCTTCAAGGGAGAAAAAAAAATCTCTCCTTGTCTCTTGTTATACCTTTTTTATGATCTAGGATGTTGTTAATAATGACTCCATGTTACATAAAACAGATACACTAATGTCACCAAGTCCCCAAAGTCCTGAATCAACCCTTCTTCTTCAAAAAGAAAGAAAATAAGAAAGTGAAGGTAAAGGTTTAATAAGGGCCTGACTACACCATAATAAGGGAATGATTACACCAGACCACTGGCCTATTTCTATTTGAAATGGGATATTTCAAGGGCCCTGTGGCCCTTGAAAGAAGGTCAGAGTCTGAAGAAGAAGATGACTATGTCTGGTGGAATAACCCATCAAGGTGAACAAAATCCCTGTGCGACTTTGGTTGCCCCTCCAAAACCCTTCTAACCTTGTTCCACGTATGTGTTCCAATTCCAGCTATTAATGGTGCACAAGAAGACCGGATCACATGGCTGACAAAGGAAGCATCCTGCCCTTCCTCCTCCTCGGGAATATCAGTGGCAGTTCAAACCAGTATTTTTAGGAAACCAAATGGTTTGGTCTCCATTTCAAGATGAGAACAATTCAGCTCCTCACCCCATCAATTTGCCTCAGCTACATCTTGATAACAAGGAGAGAACAATTAAAGCAGCTCAGAGGGTGAGCTCTCTGATCCACAGCTGAGATCACAGCCTGAATCACCGGCTCTTCCTGCAGAGTGCCATCCATGGGGCTTCCCAGTTGGTAAACATGCTGAAAAGACAACTGAGGATGAACTCAAAACTACTAATTGCCAAGAGTGAAAAAGGCATCAAGAACATACATCATAAATCCTGGCAAGCATTCAAAGGAACACAAAGAACACATCATTTTGATAGAAAGAAATACAGGATAAAACGGGGTAAGGGGAGGCAAAGGAAGGAGATAAAAATAAGAAATACAAAATATACATGGTTGGGAGTGGAAATCATTATAATTTCCTGAAAGAGACCGAACAACTTCCACAAATTAGGCCCTTTCACTTCCTGAGCAGAATTTTTCTTACAGAAATCTGTCATATTATTATCTTTTAGGAAGTACCTAGCATCCACTCAGCAGGTTCTGGAGGTTCACAGCACCCCTTCAAGGTTACCCTACAATGCTGTGAGCAAATGCTTATTGATCTTGAGTACTCCTCCTCTCCCTCTTATGACAACCAAAGGATTTCATCATCCTGAACCCCAAATATCATCCCATTTCTCATGGTACCCATCTAGAGTCTCAATCGCCTTTGTTCCAGTGGATGGCTGATGTCACTATCTGGCTAGGATCAGTCATCTTGGAGCAGCAGAGGGCTTAATGGATGGGGATATGCAAGGGCCCAAGACTCAAGGCTGAGTTTTTTTGAGTAATTACCTTCTGCTGAGGGAAGGAAAGCTAACAGAGAATTTTCTGTGAGTTGAATTTTCTCCCAAATGGTGGTTTATTGGCTTCTTGCTGTTTGTGAGATTATATTCTTGTCCTCTCTAGAGATATGTGCTACAGAGCACGTAAATCCTGTATTCTGGAGACAAAACACTAATTTTTACATTAGTGAACTCAACATGGAGTTGGTGGGAAAAGCATCAGCTTGTTGATTACAAAGCACCAAATGTGGATAACATCTGTGCTTTTTCCCCTTCAATCTCTCTCTAATCTACAGCCACCCAAAGAGTTGTGAATACCTGGTAAACAGGTGGACCAACCTTAAAGGGGCAGCAGATGTTTTTAACTCTTTGTTTTCTGTACCCAACAAAAAACCATTGAAATGATGATAAAAACCACTGTTGGTTTTTTGTCTTTTAATGATATTTTATTTTTCTAAATACATGTAAAGATAGTTTTTGTAAAATTTTGTGTTCTAAATTTTTCTTCTTCCCTCTCCCTCGTTAAGACAGCAAGCAATCTGATGTAGATTAAATACGAGCAATTCTTTTAACCATGTTTACATATTTGTCATGTTGAAACACTGTGTGTTTACCAAACTGCTCTCTATTCTCCCATATGCCTGACCCATAAGCCACCACCAGAGTTACACATTTTAGACTCTGAGGTAGATCTGAGGACTCTGAATATTCTGAACAGAATTTCCCAGTGACAGTAATTTGTAGAGTTTCTTAACTATGGCTCCATGTGAACTGCATCAACAGAAGAGTGCTTGATGCTACCAACCCTCTTTACTTCCCCCAGGGTAACCACGGTACCTATTATTAGTCATTAAGCCAAAGGAGACCCCAGGATGCTGTCTAAACCCAGTTCAACAGGGTACTTAGCTGATAATCTTATCTGATAGCTACTGGAGGCTGTTAAGTGGTACACTTGGATCTGGAGTCAGGAAAAGACAAGTTCAAATTTGATGTCAGACACTAGCCATGTGGTCCTGGACAAGTTACTTAATCTCTGTATGCCTCAGTTTCCTTATTTGTAAAATGGGGATCACAACAGTACATGACTCCCAAGGTTTTTATGAGGATTAAATGAGAGACAATACTACTTACCATAGTACCTAGCACACAATGTTATTAAGTCATTTTAATCCTATCAAACTGCTCATGACCCCATTTGGGATTTTATTGCCAAAGACACTGAAGTAGTTTGCCATTTTCTTCTTGAACTCATTTTTATAGATGTCTAGCACATAGTAAGTGCTTAAAAATGTTTGTTCCCTTCCCTTCCTTCCCTCTATAAAACACAGGAGAAATTCCCACTATTTTTTGCAAAGTTAGAAGGAACCCTTTCCAACCAGAGCAGGGAAAAGGTATTAACTGTGATTTGTATGCCCTATAGAAAACAATATTAAGAGTTATTTTATGAACATAAAAACTGCAAGCATGTTTTGCCTAATACCTAAATTAAGGCTATTTGTAGAAAACATTATAATTTAGCTAACACGAATGTATAGTAGTTTTAAAAGGCTTGCAAAAGATTTAACATCTCATTTGATCCTCATACTGACTGGGATTTTTATGCCCATTTTACAAATGAGAAACTGAGGCAAAGGTTAAATGACTTGCCTAAATTCTGAGGCAAGATTTGAACTCAGATCTTCTGACTTCAGGTTCAATTCTTTATCTTCCATACTATCTAATACCATTATTGCTTCAATGGAAAAAGGCATTGAGTCATTTTCTGGTGTGCCTTATATCGGATTCTTGTCGGCTTTTCTAAACAGACCCAGATCTGATTTGGGAGTGGGGAGAAGAGACAGGAGTTGAAATTCTAAGTCAGAATTGTAAATATTTGAGTATTAGACCTTTTGTGCTGATTATATATTTTACGAGGCTTATTTTGTTTCCTCACATCAGAATATCAGAAAACTCTTATTCTTCTCTTCATTCTTTTTGCTAACCAATTTTGATCCACTCCTTCACAATCCATCAGCATTACTATCAAAGAATGGGTAAAGGGAAAATGGGAGGAGATGAAAGCCAGGTCTGTCTATCTGTGTCTATTTTAGCCGGAGAAAGAAAATGGGCAGAAGAGAATGATCAAACTTATCTCAGATAAGATTTTTAGATTACCTGCAGAGTTGATCGACCTTTTCCATCAGCCTGAAGAACTGATCACCTATTTCTCTCTGAGCAAATATTCTCAACTTCCAGATCCTTATTAATAGTTCTCCAAATTCTCTCTGACTCTTTAGCAGTATTGCAGAACTGCCAAACATTGACTTTCCAAACTAGAAAATCCCATTTTGGAATTTTTGCCAATACCATTTCTAGTTCCTAGAATGGATGTGAATTGCCAGGTAAGAGAGGAAAAGAGAGGGGATACTGAGTTCAGCAAAGGAGGTTAAGTCAGAAATGCAAAATGGATAAATACTAAAATTTTTGGTTTTGTGTTTGATTTTTGCTCTTTTTCACTGCCCTAGTCAGGTACTGATTGGATTAGTTTTCAGTAGATGTCTGGTCTCCACGAACATGGAAACTGGATGTATGGTTGAAACCATCCTTTCACCCTTTTCCACTACATGTCTAACTGGTATGTGAATAGTCACCCTAACCAGCACTTTGAATTGTCTTGTAAGTTGTGGTGGTTAAGCCACAGTCCATATATTATCATCAGAGGGCCACATTCCTGGCCCTTTCATTACACTCTCCTCCATTATTTTTTCCAAACCTCAGTTTCTTGACCTTTGCACATTCTATTTGGGAAATAACACAGACAATTGGTACATATTACCAGCTAAATGCTCATAAAATTTCATTTTAAGAGACATAACTGAAAGAAAGCATAAAAATGTCCAAACTCTCTCATTTTAAAAAAAATCACTACCAGCCAGGACCTTGTATGATAATGTGTAAGTGCACCGGTACAACTGAATTATGAACATCATCGAAATAAAGTCCAGGAAGGAAAGCTGATAGACCCTTAATGGGCCTGCCATACCACTCTGAGGGAAATTAGCACTAAACAGCTGAATTTCTATGTATCACTCTGAAAATATACCCTCGTACAGGCAGAACAACCCTAATGTGTATATAATATATATGAGCACAATTAGAAAATTACATTCAGTTAGTGTACTCAAGTCAACCTTATAGTACAAGACAATATAACAAATTTACCAACCACTGGAATCATTAGTGGTGTCCTGTTTGCTCCAAGCTCCCTTGTTCTACATGCCTTTGAGTCTGTTACACAATGGATGAAAGGAATAAAGTCAATAATTTACCTCCCCCTCAAAATCTTACCCCACAAACAAACAAACAAACAAACAAAAACAACAACCCTTCTTCACCAGAAGAATAGAAGTTCCTTGAAAAAGGATCTTTTTTTTAATACTGTTCTTTGTGTCTGGCACATACTAGGTGCTTAATAAAGAACTGTTGAATTAATTTGAATACTTGCCCAAGAATATCTATTTCCAGCCCTGGAATACGGATATCTCTCTTGGCAACATTGCTCTGGGTAGCAGGGTAAGGGATGCTGGATGTTTGGAGAGAACATGGAGAGAACACTAATAAGAAATAGGGAATTTTCATGGGGAATGAAACAATGCAGATTCTTGGGGCAAAAGCAGCCGTGGATTGTGAGAAGCCCTTTTATTTTCCCACTTTCAAATGGGTAGAGACCCCGTGTAGCCACACATCGGCTGGGTTATAAATATTTAGAGAAAACTGAAAAAAGTATATTTAATCCTATTTACACAGTTCTTGTAGGTAAAAACAATCAGATAAGCATGGAGGTAAGCAAAATCTTTCCATTTCCAACCTTCCTGCTTTGGCATAAGCCTGCAGGAAACAGATAAACAGATTTCACTAGTTTTTGCACCTTTTGTCTTAAGGGAAATAATTATTTTCCCTACTAAATTAATTTTTGCAGGTTGCCATACTTTTGGTGCTGAAGGGGTTGATTCAAACAATCCTGTTTTTGGGGAGCTGGTTGGCTAATTCATGCCAAAGTGTTTGAAAAGGGTGGACCCGGCTCTCTGAAGATTGTGTAGAGACAAAGAAAGGCTCTCTTTATCTAAATCAGTCTATCATTTACTTTAGTATTTATTAAGTGCCTACTAGATACTCATCACTACATGGGACACCATCTGACTGGAATGAAGACAAGAAGATATGTTTATAAAATCATGAGCGATTCTAGCAATCGCACATGAAAAGCAGTTTTGTTACAGTTTCGCCATTTTATCATATACTTTGTTGAAGATGTTGTCTCTCTCTTCAGAGAAATTATAATCTAGGATGGGTAGTCTAATTTCAATTTCTCAATGGACAAATATCCAAATGATATGTGGTTTTCTATGTCCCATACACAATCACCATCTCTGTGGCCTTGGGAAGAATTGCATGCAGGTTAAGACCCAGAAAAGGTGTCCATATTTCCTCTTGTGCAGAAAAAAAGTCTTTAAAATGACTAATTTTGTCTCTAAGTATAAATTATGATTACTATTATTTTACAGGCCAGAATCCCTTGTCCCCCAGGGTCACATATAACATCTGGGTCCTAAAGCTGTATTCCTTAGACAATCTAGCATTATCTGTACATGTGAAATATATGTTTCTTAATACTCTCCCAACCAAGAAAGGAAACAGATCACTGCATCAAAACTCCACACTTCAATCCTTGCAGAGAAAAAGTGCTTTCTAGGGGCGATGGAGAAGGGAAAGGGAGGCAACAATAGAATCTTCTTCCCCATTCGTCTCCTGACTAGGCAGTTCTAGCGCCAACATCAAAGCTGCCGCATTAAAATTTAATTTGAATTTAAAATCTCTGACAGGGACCAACATTGGGGAAGCAGGGGTTAACCGCAGAGATAATGAGGCGGCGGCTGCTGCTGCTGATTCTGTTGACAGTATTGTGTCACCTAATGAATGTGGTGACATAAATCTTGATGAGGGGGCAGAGGAGAGTATCAGGAAAGGTAATAATAATGAGGAAGACCAAGAGGCCGTGTTATAGACAGAAGAGGAAGACCAACAAAATATCACTGCCCAGAAAGTGGGCTGAACGCTGGTCCAGAGAAAGAGGGGCCATGCTTTTTGTTTGCTTTGAAGACAATATGTCTTTTTCTAATCTTTGTATTATGGGTAGAAAAGGGATGAGGAAGAGATAAATATCCACATGCGCGCAAAGGGGCGATGATATTATTTGCTTCTCGGTCAGATTTCCAAGTCTCCGTGGCCAGAGTTATGTGGGAAAGGGAAAAAAAAATTTCCAAAGGAAGAAATCAGGACTCAATTCCCTACATAATTTCCTATGGTCAGCTTCATGGGGGCAAAGCATTCGACTTTTTTTTTTTAAGTCCCATTAAGCAATTAAAAGAAAAACAAAACAAAAGTCTTCAAGTCTGTGACATCTCATTTCAATCCTGGGAGTCAGGCCTGGAATGTGGTCAGCAAGCCACAACAAGGCCTGGTCCTTTGAACAGGGTCTGATGGACTCGGGGCCCAAGAGACAGCAGTGGTATGGCCAGCATTTCCAGGTGTCCTGTGGCTCCAGGATGGGCTTGTTCTCACATCAAACGGACTGTCTTGGAGCTCCATCGATCAACAGCCTGCCTCATTCCCAGCGTGCCCCACCAACTCACCCTGGAGTGGGGCAGGGCTGTGGCCTGGGACTTTTGGAGCAATGAATCTTTGCAGAAAGTAAACCAAAAATCCTGGATTGCATTGCTGTGGATTAAGGCTCAAATTCTTAAAACACTTTAAGGTTTACAAAATACTTATCTTACAGCAACTTCTAAGCTAGATTACATTAAAAGAAACATTGGTAATCCCATTTTACAAATGAGGGAACTGAGGTTCTGAAAGGCTTTGTGACATATTTTGGGTAGCATAGCTAAGCTAGTGTCTAAAGCAGGATTTGAATCTAGTACCAACTTTTATTTATTTTTTTTCTTTGAAAGTCTGCTCCTATAATTCCCTGCCCCCATTTCCCTCTCCCAACCCCATTGCACCATAGAAATGGGACTGATCACTGCCTCCCTTGCTGTTCCTCACATATGATAGTCCATGTCCTATTGGAATCCCCTCTCTTTCTCATGATCTCTGCTTTCTTGGCCACCTTCAAGTCTCAGTTAAAATCCCAGCTTCTTCAAGAAGACTTCCGCCATCCTCCTTAATTCCAGTGCCTTATTTCTGAATCTGCTTCCAGTTTATCCTACACTTATCTTATTTGTTCAGAATTATTTCCATGTCTTACCCTCCTCCCATCAATTTTTTCTACCCTCCATACCCCAAAGAGCTTCATAGATGCTGGCTGCTAACCGATCTATGATTTCATTGGAAATTCTCTGCCCAGATTGGAGATCTGTGACTGTCTATAATCTACAATCTTAATGAATTGCTTGGGGACACTGAGGCAGTAAGTGACTTGTCCCTGGTTGCACAGTCTTGTTGATCAGAGGCAGCTCTTGAAACCTTTGCCTAACTCCAAGATGAGCTTTCTATCTACTGTGTCCTGTGATTCTCTTTCATCATTACTTGCTATAATGCCATCGCACAATGGAACTTTGGGGGACTGGATCAATTTCTCGGATTCTGGGGCTTGAGAAATGCAAACATACCAGAAGAGTGGAAAGGACCTGAAATTTATTCATTCCAGAAATATTTATCACGGATCTGTGTGAAGATGAGATTTATTATGTCAACAGAAGTGATAGATAGCACTCATTTTGCTCATCTTACTTGAAGAAGCCAACAGGAAAAAAAAAAGAGCGAGTAAGAGTGGGGAGATGGGAGCACCACTGGAACAGAGCCAGCTAAGCAGAAAGGCATGGGCACTTGCAGATCTATGGCAGCCATTGGTGCATCTCTGAGACTTGGAGTCAGGAAGAATGGGTTCAAATCCTGCCTTAGATACTGAGGTCTGACCCTGAGCAATTCCCTTAACTTCTTTAGGATGGCCCCTAAAATCCTTGTAAGCCCTAAAACTATGATCTCTTTCCCTGAATGCATTTCTGAATTTGGTGATTTGAATCCATAGAAGAGAAACTTTGCATTTTCAGACACACACACACACACACACACACACACACACACACACACACAGAGAGAGAGAGAGAGAGAGAGAGAGAGAGAGAGAGAGAGAGAGAGAGAGAGAGAGAGGAGGGAGACAGAGAGAAACACACACACACACACATACACACACACACACACACAGAAAGAGAGAGAGAGAGAGAGAGAGAGAGGAGGGAGAGAGACAGAGAAACACACACACACAAACACACACACACACAAACACACACACACACACACACACAGAGAGAAAAACACACAGAGAAACAGAGAGAGAGAGAGAGACAGAGAGACAGAGATAGAGACCAAGACAGAGAGAGAGAGAGAGAGAGAGAGGAGAGAGAGGTATATATTGAAATAGATATTTTTATTATGATCTTTAAAAAATGTTTGCCTCTGAAGGATAGGATATAATTTCCATCCACGTGCTTTCAAATCTCCTGCAAGTGAGACTATCCCTGATATCAATTTATACAGGAGTAGATATCAGACCAGGCCATGGAGGATGGCCTCTTTGCAATGTTACTGTTCTAGGTACACTTATTGCTGCTGCCTATATACTCATGCCATCTCCCACATGTCCCCTACACGTGCACATGTCTATACACTTCCCGACACATCCTTCTCATCCCAGTTCGCGTTGGCAGTCTGTAAGGGGACCTTCGATTCCCTGGAGGCAGATAAAGAAAGGTGCTCTTTCATTAACTATAGGAGAATGAGATGAAAGTGCCATGCTAGCACTTTAAGAGTTTCTCTAAGACAAAAGATTCTTTGATTTTCTTCCTTCCTTCCTTCCTTCCTTCCTTCCTTCCTTCCTTCCTTCCTTCCTTCCTTCCTTCCTTCCTTCCTTCCTTCTTTCCTTTCTTTCTTCTTTCCTCTTCCCTCCCTCCTTTGCTCTCTTTCTTTTGTTCTTTCTTTCTTTTTTTCTTTCTTCCTTCTTCTCTCCTTTCCTTCCTTCTTTTCTTCTTTCCTTCTTTCCTTCCTTCCTTCCTTCTTTCCTTCCTTTCTCTCCTTCCTTCTTTCTTTTTTCCTATTTCTTTGTTTCTTTCTTCCTTCCTTCCTTCTTTCTTTCTTTTTTCCTCTCTTTTTTGTTTCTTTTTTTCTCCCTCTCATCTCCTCCCTCCTTTCCTCCCTCCCTTTCTCTCTCTCTCCCTCCTTCCCTCTCTCCCTTTCTTTCTCTTTCTTTCTTTCTTCCTTTCTCTTCTTTCCCTCCCTATTTCCTTCTCTGTCTATCTCTTTCTCTGTGTCTCCATCTGTCTGTCTTGTCTGTCTTTCTCTCTCCCCCTCTCTTTTAATCCTTTCTGTTAGCTTGCCCAGTAACCTCACAGAAACTTCTCTCAAGTGCAGCCTATTGAGTTCCACTCTCAAATTGCCCCCAGAGCCCACTGGATATTCCTTCAGATGTCTAACAAGCGTTGAACACAACTGAGGTTTAGAGAGACACAGAAATCAATACCGCGGCTTCTACCAGTCACGCTGAGGGATTAGTCGTCCCAAGAAAAAGCACAGACAGTTGAATAAGGGAATCATGACTCCGAATACCCTAACAGGTTTATGAAGCCAGAGAGCAGCCTCTGGCCTTGATAACCTCCAGTTGGCCCGGAGAAAAAGGAGACTGTGAAAACATTCACTTAGCTTCCTCCCCTTTTGTATTAATGAGGTCAAGCATTCAACCTCAGGGGGTCAACAGTGGTGCGCTAAGGAGTGACTGTTTAGGGCAGCGGGCAGTATGACCATTTGAGCAGTGGCAGCCTGAAGGTTGGAAACAGCCTTCTGGATTCTGCATAGTGAAGGGCCCTGGGCCTCTGGAAGGGATCCTGCAAAGGCTTGTAGGTCTGGAACTGGGAAGGGAAGAGACCCGACAGCTTTGGCCAGTAGGTGATTATCAATATCAGACTTTAGCCAGCTTGTATTTTAATGAGCGTTAGGCTGGAAGAGGTGGGCAGAGTATCCTACCAAAACATGGAATCCCTCCATGGGGTAGGGGTGGGGCCAGTAAAGAGTGGGAAACATTTGGCAAACTTCAATGAACAAAGCGGCTCATTTTGGGGAAAATGTCTCCAGGGGTGCTGAAAGATGTTAGAACTTTCATCCATTATACAATACTATGCTCATTACATTACTTAGAGGTCAGCATTTTAAACACAAAGAGATATTCTGAACATTTGAATTCTATCATGGAGGATTTGAAGCCGGATGTTTAAAACAGGGGAGGATGAAAGGCCTAAAAAAGCATCATTCTCTGGGACCTCTTGGTGGCAGAGATCCTGTCTCACAATAATGTTTGGAAATGAATAAAATAAAATATACACCATTAGAAAGGAAATCAATTCTATTGAAATATAAATATCATTTTAGAAAAATTCACCAATTTCATGGATACTTTTGGAAGCTATAGACCCCACGTTAAGATTCCTTGTTTTAGCTTCACAAAAATGGCAAAAAAAATTGCTGAAATATTTGCTGTACCTCTGGGTCTGGTCTCTATGGACAAAGTAACATGGAGATCTAAAGCAATTATCTATATGCCAAATCCAAATCTTCCCTTTCTATGAGTTTATAAGATAATTTGGGTCCGATCTGGGTAATTTAGGCAAGGATATGATTTATTTGACTAAATGATTCTGATAATTACCTCTGTCTTCCCCTCTGGCTGTGGGGAGTCTCCTGTGCTCCATCTCACTGATTTCACATGTAGAAAGCTGAGAGGGCAAGTTATACTTCTCAGCTTTGTCTCAAAAATCCACTGATTTCCTTTGGCAGCAAAAAAAAAAAAAATAGGATGCTGTGGAGAGCTGATCAGTAGAAATTGAAACTAGATGACCATATTCATTTTTCAGACACTACCCACCAACCAGTACAAGATAATAATTGTTATATCATGAACAACTTGATTTGGGTTTAGAAATCTAGGTTCAAAAAGAAAAGCAACTCAAGTCGTTTCTGCCATAATGTCAATGCTCAAATCCTCCAATACAGGCCTTCACCAATACCATAGATCACAGAAAAAAGAATTCTAGTCACCTTCTCTAGTTACCAGCTTTTTTTTATGGTTTCTGGGGCATCCTTGACTCAGCCTTTCATCCCTATGTCCCTGATGATTTAGACTTAGCTAAAGTCGACCCGGGACCCACGGATAGCCCTCAGTGGAATCTCCACTTGAGAAGCAAAACAAGGAACCTGGCTTGTGTGCTGAGAAGGAGGAGATCTGTCTGGAGCTGGGATTCCCATTTATAAGGCTGGTTAGCCCCGCAGCCCTGGGAATAACACCATTTAAATCGGGCTGATGAAGTGCTTGTTAGACACCTGCTCAAGTCAGCAGGGGTCATGGAGAAAGCACCTCCTTCTCTCTCTCCTTCCCTTCGCCCCCCACTCAAGATCTTGGATTCTTAACCTTTGTGTGTGTCATGGCCCCCTTTATCAACTTGGCAAAGCCTACGGATCCTGTTTTTAAATACGCAAAATAAAATGCAGAATATTATGAAAGGAATCAATTATGTTGGATCAAAATATTAAGAAAAATTAAAAAGAGATCATGGACCCTAGGTTAAGAAACTATTTTAGACAATGGTCATGTCGAAAAGGTCTTGGACTTTTACGTGGCTTTCTCTGTTCATATGGGTGGGTGGGTTTCTATACTTTATATCATCACGGGTGACTGCTCGGGGTAGGTGTATATCTCTGTTGTGTCCAGTCTGTTGGGTGGAGCCGTCCCCTGTGAGAACATGAATCTCTCCTGGCCCCATCCCCCACTCCTTTCCCCTCACATTCACCTAAAACATGAGCGCATGCTCCAGCCCCCAGAGCTGCTGCTCTCCTAGCTCTCCTGGCCCACCCCCACCCTCCTAGCCCTCTTATCTAAGGCAGCGTGTCACTGCAATTTTTATGGTCAACATTACAGGCTCAAGTCCTCCTTTGAACCAATCAAACCACACTGAATATGTTAGAGAGAAGCCAGGCTTTCGGCAAAGAGTTTGCTTCCTGAGCTGAGCTGCCTGACCCCCTCCACCAGCAGCCATCATAAATCTGCCTCACCTGATGGGAGATGGGCTTTTTAGGATCTCTCAGGGTGCTTTGAGGTAGCACTTCTATGAACTCCTTGCCACAATAAATAATGCTACCTGCAATATGTCTTTGGGAGTGTGTCAGCAGCCGCTGTCCTGCCATGAATTTTTATTCTTTTGCCGTCTGGAAGATAGATTCCAGATACAGCATTTTCCCGCACTTAGTGTCAGATCTCTTTACCCCTTTGCCCCGGCAGAATGACAGGGACCACAAATAAAATAAAATTAAAAAAAAAAGCAGTCGAGGAAAAATGGCCAGAGACCAAAGGGAAATCGCCCAGGCTCACCTCTCGGCTGCTGAGGAGCTGCAGATAGGAGAGCAAGGGCTAGAAGACAGGAACCATGTTGGGGGAGAGGTCGCTAGAGCCCCTGTCTTGGAGAGAGATGCAATTGTCCAGCGATGGCAGGAGAGAGGGAGTTTTCGCCAGTTAGAACTGATGTGTTGGAGGAGAGCCGAAGGCTTTGCCACAAGCCCGCTGCAAGGAAAATGACAGAAAACTGGGTTCAACTGAATGAATAAAAAAACAAACAAACATTTATTAAGTGCTCATGTGCCAAATTATGTTAGCTCATTCTCGTTCTCCACAGATCTCTGATCTCACTAGGATTGGTCCTTGTAAGACGCATGGACTCTGGAGGTGTCATCAGTAACAACCAAAAGGAAATAGAAAAATCCATTATCTAGATTCGAAAAATAAAGATAAAGGAAGGTTTTGTAACTAACCATTATCAGGTTTGCATTACCAACACTTAACTAACTAGAAGAAATCATTTCATCTCCAAATTTTATTATCTTCCATTTCTTGGTTAAACTAGAAATGGGTATGGTGCATCCTGAGAGCTTAACCTTTTAGAATGTCTATTGAATGTGGAAAGCTAGGGTGGAGATTCTAGTGCTTAAAGTCAATATCCATGGTCATAATTGTTGAAAATTGTCCATTTTAATAACTAGTAACTAATAACTGGAAACCTCACCAGGTCATTCACTCAAAGCTCCCCAAAGCTTTTAAAAGTATTCTTATAGCTATTGTTTTTTTTCCCTGACCTTATGCATTTTTTCAAAATAAAGCTTTGATTTGTTATCCATTCATTGTGATAAGTCTTTTATTTCATTGTCTAGGAATCATTACCTACTTGGGAACAGGAAAATTTGTTTGAGGCAATCGTTTCATAGGATCCTAGATCTAGAGGAAATTTAATCCAACTCCCTTTTATAAATGAGGAAACTGAGGTCTAGAGCAGCTCAATAGTTTGCCAGAGGGCACACAGATAGTGAATAGTACAGTGGAGATTTGAAACCAGTATCTCTGTTTCTGTATCCAGCATTCTTGCAGTACAACAGGGCTCTCTTGTCCAACTGAACACTAATTCAGTGGAATTAGACTCAAACTGAAATAGGGGCCATTTAAAGAGTCTGGCTGGCTGCATATTATCTTAGAAAACCATATAATAACATCATTTGTGTTCTATTGTGTTTTTATTTATTTTGCTAAATATTTCCTAAATATATTTGAATCCGGTCCTGGACCTCCTCAGGAATGTATATAGATAGTCAGGAGTGTTTGATCCTTCTGCACTAATTGATCTCAAACTGAAGAAAGAGACAAGCTGTGGTTTTGTGCAATTCAATTCAGTTCAGTAAGCATTTAAGAGATTATTTACCCTGAGCCAAGTCTGTGCTAGGTACTTGGAATAAATACAAAGACAAAATACAACAGTCTTTGTATTAGTTTAGGTTCCACTGAGGAAAGACAACGAGGGCATAGTTATGTAAATTCAAAAGAAATATAAATTATTTTATTGAAGGAGGATACAAATCTGATAGAAGGGGCAGTTTCTTAACAACAGAACAGGGATTTCCAAAGGTACATGAGAAAGGTAGCAGAGAGTGATGGGGACCCTGGAAGGGTGAGGATGACTTGGATGAGTATGAGGGAGCAGAAAGCCTACAAAAATCAGGACTATGGGGATTCTGAGTGCAATCATAGGCCAATATATTCTCTTACCTTCACAGTAGAAAAGATTATGTTGATTTGATTGTCAGTCCTTGAGAAAATGATAGAGAATGGGGGATTTTAGGGATCCAGTCCTTGGTTCTGCATGATGATTAAAGCAGGGATTAATGGAGAGCTGGGAACAGGCTGGTTATAGAGGCAATGAGATAAGTTTGAGGATACTGATGTTTGGCTTTTTTCCTTAAGTAACCTCGGATCAGGATCTGGAAGCCAGAACTCCCATTTCTAAGGTGATCCATTTGCCAGCATGGTATTCCCTAATTTTTACCAGAAAGCCCAGAGTAAAAGGTAGAGCATTTGTATATGATTGAATAGTGATTGTGACTTAGTTCCATCCCTGCTTTTGACTTTATGTTTCTTATTTGAAGTCTAAAAAGCTGGATTAAGGTTTTATCAAAGGAGACACTACTCGGGAACAGGGAATGGTCCATTTGGCACATCACTATCCTATTCTCAGACATCTAGACACATCTTTTGCCACATGGTTGACTTAAAGTGGAGGTGATTCACAAGGTCATTGACAAATGCATGTATTGATTGGGTATTAAAGTGTCTTGTGATTAATATAACCTTCGAAGTAATTAGTCCAGAACATCTCATATCTCAACACATTTAAATAATGTATCTGTGAACACAGTGGTCCCTGTCAATCATGCCATCCGAGGCCAAACGCCGTATCACCTGATAACTCATTTGTAAACTGGGCTTTCCACATGCTGAATATCTTTTGAAAACAGGAGCTCTCTCCTAATTGTCTAGGGTGACCTATATTTAGATACTTGAAATGTGCTGGGGGGGTTGGCAATTCAGGGATATATTGAAACCAATGACTCAACCAGCAATAGCATGCCTAAGAAACTATGGGCATGAAAGAATGACAGTGAACAAACCCCCAGAGGGTAGGTCTGGATATAGAAAATCAGCTTTTTTCCAAGGTCTAAGAATCCTCCAGCTTTTGCAAAGTTTTCTCTTCAGATTGAGATTCATTCTAATATGGCCCCAATGGCCAACCATTAGCTTTCTCTTCAAACTGAAGCTTTGGTTTCTGTTCTTTGTGTTACTTAATTCACTTCTGTTACCCAGAAACTATGGTGTTAGGTACTGCGAACATGAATAGATAAACAGGGACATTGATTCAATTCTCAAAAGAAATGTAACCATACAATTTTCTCCTATCTAAGAACTTGCTCTCAATGTTCTATGTTTGTTAAAACTTGTTCTGGGAAACATTCTTTCTTTAAATACAAAGGAAAACGTAATGTGAAAATGATTTTCCCAAAAGCCTACAGATGGGAAAGTTGGTGAAAGAAGAAAGGGTACTATTTTAGCTAAAATAGTCATTATTTTAGTTAAAATTTTTAAAGAAGTGTTTGGATTCTCAGATTTACAAACTTGTTTTATCCAGCTGGCTAAAGATAAGAGAGAATTATATACCAGCTGATTCATAGAAAGGTAAGGAAACTCTTAATTTTGTGGAGTCATTATTTTTCCCCCAACTCTTGTCTGATTTCTGAAACTTTCATTAAACAGCAGGTTAGCTTTGCATGCTGGGGAATACAGTCAATAGAAAAGCCTTCTCCCAAGATACTGAAGCTCATTTAGAGAAGGTCACTAATCATCTTGTTCCCACAGAAAATACTGGCCCTGAAGATACATAATGAGACAAAGTAAGTGTAATTTTGAAGATTTAGGTTTGGTCCTTTCTCTGTGAATTGTCTACCTCCTTTCAGGATTCAAATGAAGCTCCTCTTAGCTATCTCATAATAAAATTCCACTTCTGAGTTTTATGAAGTAAAGTATAGTTGAGTACCGTTAGGAGTCAGAGCATCAGTCAAGAAACATTTTAAAAATGTTTTCTATGTGTCAGATTCTGTGTTAAGCACTGTGGATACAAAGAGAGACAAAACAATCTCTTTCTTCAAGGAGCTTACAGTCTAATTGGGGAACACAACACAAAAGCAGCAGAAAGGTGGGGAGTGAGGAGAGAGTAACTGGGAGAGAGGCAAAAATGATGTCTTACAGCCAAGATGGGAAATGATCTTGAAAGTGAGTTTCAGAGTTGCTTTCAGTTTGTGGACCAATGAATTTCTGAAAATCATGAAGTTCAGAAAAGCAGCTAGGAAACGAGGAGGTGATACTCTGTTTGCCTTCCTTTAATTCTAGAAAATCTGGGAGAAACTCCAAATTGTTCCTGTCTCACTCTCTTACTAGGGGAAGGGAAGAGCCCCCGGGACATATGGTATTAAACTGAGAGTTTCAGAGTTGATCAGAAGGGAAGAATACCTGATATTTTTACTTTCTCTTACCATACTTCTATCGAAAAAGAAATTGTTGAGCATCTTTAAGTTTTTAGCAGGGTTAAAGGAATCTTGATTTTAATTTTATTTCTTCCCCACAAACACATATCAAGGAAGGTTAATGTTTCAAGTCTTCCAATGTCAAGAGAGAAGGAACCCTAAATGCTTTTTCTTCCCCACATTTCTTTCACCTTTCAAAGATATGGAATCATTTGTTCTGATCTATCCTTAATGTTTTACTCTGTCCTTATTTTCTTTATAGATTTTTTATTGATATCTATTATTTTTGTTATTTAGATCTCCTCTTACGCCTCTTCTCCATTTTATAGAAAGTTATTGTTTATAGTCAAAGATATTTTTGAAGGTAAGAAGAGGAAAAAAATCTGTAACACTGATCAACACTTTGGGAAAGTCTTTCATGGTATACAGTGTTGCATAGTCATAGACTCCAAATAAAAATAATACTAATGGTAAGTTGGTAAGTTGTCAGCCTTGGTTGTTGAAGAGGACCAAAATGATATCATTGTGTAAGATTCAAGTTACAGTGTGTCTGATTGTGGCTGATCAGACCAATATGAGCTCAGAGTGCTCTGTCACAAGTTGCACATAAATAGTCCCTATGAACATTTAGGATGGATGACTAATATTTATATAGCACTTATTATATGCCAGGCACTTTCCATTATCTCATTTGTTCCTTACAACAAACTGTGAGGTTCCCTTTTGACAGTTGAAGAAACTGGGCAAGCAGGGATTAAGTGACTTGTCCAGGCTCACACAGCTAGCAATTTGAGGTCAGGTTTTTCTGACTCTAGGCCAAGTACTCCCATCTATTCCATTAAATTTCACAAAGTAAAGGGTGGAGACATCTTTTTCTATCTTTTCTTTGGGTCCAAGTATTGTTGTTGAGTTGTTTTAAAAATTATTATTATTATTGACATTCAGTTTTGCTGGGTTTCTAGTGGTAATTTTTCCATTTATATTATTATTGTCCTTGTATACATTACTTCTCTGGCTGTCTTCCCTTCACTTTGCATCAGTTCATATAAATCTGAAGTGTCTCAAGACAAGGCATCCAGATTGCCACTGATTCGACTTCTCAGTGTTGAGATACTTTTTGGATTTGCTCAGCCAAAAGTTTACTTTGGTCTATGTCTTCCCAATCCTCAAACCTTCTCAGAGAAAATCCTTCTCTCCCTTCATAGTAATTACAAATATATGGACAAGCCATATAAAAGCAAAATATGTGAAAGAAAATGTAAAAGAGGAGATCAAATAATGAAAAAAAAAGAAGGGAATTAAAGCAGATCCCCAAAGGGGTGTGTGTCTGTGTTTGTGTCTGTATGTATATATAAACATATATGTATATGTATATGTTGTTGTTTGTCCTTTGTTCTCAAAGAAGACCCTGACTTCAGGGAGTTGATGCCATGATATGCAAGTGAATTGGATTTAAGTGAGAAAAGGCTATAAATAAATAAATCATACACACACACTTAGACAGACATATATATGTATATATCAAAATATAAGTAAATATATGCATATTTATATAAAATCTCTATATAAGTATAAATAAATATAAATATATAAGTATACATATGTATATATAAATATATATTTAAATGTGTACATATAAATATATATTTAAATGTGTTTATATACATATATAAGCATGTATATAAGTATGTACAAATACATGTATATATATTATATATATATAATATATATTTATATATACTTCTTTGCTTCTTTGGGGATCTTTTTTAATTTCCCCTTTGATATAGCTACATATAAATATATGTACATCTATCTATCTATCTATCTATCTATCTGTCTTTTAAATTTGGGTCTTTCGATTATTAGGAGAAAAAGAAAAAGCAAGGTTAGCAAAAAGAGAAAGCAAAAGGACTAAAAGACTGGAGGAACTTAAAGAAATGTTGTTTTTTATATGCAATAATCTGCTCTCAAAGGATGGTTCCCTATGTGGATGTCACTGCCCACTCATGTCTGATTTTACAGTTATATTTAAGAGAAGCTTTTAAATCCATTTGCAGCCCCCTAGGAGTTGCAGGGGGAAGGTGTTACAAATAAAGTATAGTGAAGGCTGAAAAGGACTGCCTCCCTCCCTTCTCTCCAATTTTGAGGTGTTCACCCAAGAATACATAAGGAACAACATAATCTCACCCACTGGCTCTGTCAGTCTCAGCATCCTTTAGTGAGAACCATAGAGACTGAAGAATGGCTGGCCCTTTGCAAAAAGCCACCAAGGGAATGTTGACTTTTTTTTTCTCGAAAATAAGGTTGAGGTCAAAGACAGAAGAAGGTTTTGTCTAAAGCAAATAACCAGAAATATTGAGAAGTTCTATCAGTGTTCTATTAGTATATAAAGCAAGCAACTAAAAGGGAAAAAAGATTGGTCCTTTTGTTTCCCTGAAGCCTACCGGATCTATGTCTCTGTTGCTCTCTGTCTCTCTGTTACTCTGTTTCTCTGTCTTTCTCTTCTCTCTCTCTCCCTCTTTTTTCTCTTTCTCTCCCTCCTTGCCTCCATCTTCTCTCTATCACTGTTTCTCTATCTTCTTTCTCTGTCCTCTCTCTGTCTCCTCCACTCTCTCCTCTCTGCCATCTCTTTTCTCTGTCTCTCCCTCTCTCCTTTCTCTTTCTTCTCCTCTCTTTTTTCCCCTCTTTTTTCTCCTCCCCCTCTGCCCTCTCTCACCTTTGATCTCTTCTATCTAGCACTTTCTTTCTTTCTTTCTTTCTTTTTCTCTCTCTCTTCCTTTCTCCCCAATCTTCCTCCTCCCTTCCTCCCTCCCCTTTTCTCCCTCTCTTCCCCCTCCCTCCCTGCCCCCTCTTTTCCTTCCTCCCTCCTTTCCTTTTTTTCCCTTCCTTTCTTCCTCCCTCTTTTCCTCCCTCTCTCCTTCCCTCCCTTCTCTCTCTCTCTCTCTCTTTCTTTCTCTCTTTCTCTCTCTCTCTCTCTCTCTCTCTCTCTCTCTCTCTCTCTCTCTCTCTCTCTCTCTCTCCTCATATTCAACTGGCTCTATTTTGCTTATAGTCCCCTTCCTTATCTATCCTGCTTTATTTTTCCAACTACACTACAAACTCCCTGAGATTAAGGATTGTTCATATGTAGATTCAATTTTTAGAAATTATGGAACATTAATTATATGTTAGACACGAAACTGAGCTCTGGTAATATAAAGACAAAAAGTAAACAAAGGCTGCTCTCGATGAGCTTTCATTCTATTGGGGGAAATAGATGAATCAATACAAAGTAATTTTGAGGCTGGGAAAAGTACTAAGAACTGATTGGGAGGAAGGCAAATCCTTCAAGACCAATGCGCCAAGCAGCTCCTGGGCTGAGCCTGGGAAAGTAGCTAAGGATTCTGAAAGGAAAAATGGCAGAGGACCCCAAATAGGGAGCGGCTGTGAGGGTATAGGAGAGAAAGGAAAAAATGTGAGATGTTGCAAGGGTTGAATTGCCAAGACCCAGAACCAAATTGGTAGTATGAGCGGAGAAGGAAAGGGAAAGGGTCAAGGATGACTCTATGAAGTCCATGAAAGTCTTTGACACCCAAGGACCTTCCGATTAGGCAATCCTCTGTTTAATAAAGAAAGAAAAAAATAAGACAAACTCTTTGTACAGAGAGGTCCAGGGTGACAGAAAGAGGCAATATTGAGTTTCATTTCCCAGCGACTCACTATAAATGAAGATTATTCCTAAGGGGACTGAAGACAATAGCAAACAGCTACCTGAGGATGGGTCCGACTGTATTAACCACTTGTGATGCTGGGGGAGGATTGTAGATGAGTTTTTCAGGTCTCTGTGTTTCTTTGCTTTTAAATAGGAGTATTGTTTTACCTTTAGTATTAATCTTGCTCGATTTCTTCTTGCACCTGCTAATGTTACCTAACAGAGTCATAGCTTTCCCCTGGTCCTCTTTTCCCCCTCCCCCCAAGTTTATTTATTGTGGCTATTTTACTAGCTATTGGCTCAACACACTCCACTCAAATATTCATCATTTAGCTCTCTGGGTAAATCGTATTTAATCAGCACAGGAGAGAAAATAGCATAATTATAGATGCCGGATGCCATTACACTCAGAAGAAATTAAACCTTGTCTCAAGCCGTCCAGCGGTGCCTCTGATGAAAACAAGCAGATTGCATTACCACTGAGGTTACTGAGAGGTTAGTGGCCATACGGGGCCAACTGTACCTTGTAGGATGTCTGACCCAGATGAGCTATAAGGAGACACACAAACGCGCGCACATGTGCAGTCTCAAAAACTCATCAAACTGCAGGCCAGTAAATTAATCTTTTATTGTTTGAAGAATGTGATAAATGATAGTGTAATAAAGCAAGGTTAATACATGGAGGTATAAGAATGGGAAATAAATATTTTCCAAAAATCCTCATCCAGAAAACCAACAGAGGGAATTCTAATTCCCAGTCTCCCTCTGGGGGTACTTTCCTGCCAATCTGGTCATTAGGATAAAAGTCAATTAAGGAAAAAGAGAGAAAGAACCTTTATCCTTTTTGAGATATAGAAAATCATCCAATTGAAGAATCTAATGCTTCCCAATTTTTCCACATCTGAGACCAGTGCTCATCTACCTGTAAAGGTGTCCACTGAAGAATAAACACGATTTGCAACTACCCAGATGACTACAAGAAAATAGTCATTTTTTCCCAGATAGTAATTCTTCCATTTGAGTAATGCTGATAAAAACATTGCATCTGAGCAGTCACTAGGGTATAGAAGAAGGATTTTTGTAAAATCATAGGCCTTCACATCTCCATTCAGTTAGAATAGGCTTCTAGAATAGGCTGGAGCCATAGAGGTCAACTTCCTTCAAGCCATTCACTGCATGATCTCCCTCCCTCTTTCGCTTTAGCAACTTGGTCTCTTCCAGTGTCACAAAAGAAAGGAAACCTTTGCCTCAATGACAAATACTGTCTTTCACCTGGATCTAAAGACAGGGTTAAGAGTACCATCTACTGCAGCTTCCTGTCTTAGAAATAGCCAACAGCCAAAAAGGCAACCCAGCTTTATTATTATTATTATTGTTATTATATATGTATATATATGCTAATAATGCTTCTGAGGTTTGGATAAGTAACTAAGAGGAAGGAGATCTCCTTCTAGTCCATCCTACTGCCGACAATTAAGAAACCTCAAAGTAATTTTTGAAAATGTCAGCGTCTCATTTAGCAAAAGGATAAATAATAAATGAAGCGTAATCACTGTCCTGTGCTGGTGGTACAGCTTCGCGGTGTCATTAGTAAACTAACGGTATAATATCTTCGTGTCACAGTTTAATTATATCTTGTAATTAGTTTCAGCAATGGATTGCATAGAGTCAGGCCCCCTGAGCTAAACAAAAGGTAATAGAACTTTCGGAGCCCCTGCATAAATCAATTATGAAAGTGTCCTGCGTTATTCGAGGCTTGTTTGCTGTAATTTTATGCACGAGGCACGGGTGATCTTTCTTGCCCGCCGAGGGCAATTCGGCCTGCTCTGCGTCCGCCCGGACCCGGGGCTCTGGGTACGCCCCACGCAGAACTCCGGCTGCTCCGGAGAGCCGTCGGGATGAGCTCGGCGGTGAATGCCACAGTTGGGGAGGGGAGGGCGTGCGGATCAGAGCAGGTAATAGATGTGCTATGTGCGAGGGAGCAAGAGACGAAATGGGAAAAGATGTGAGGACCTGGAAGAATGATTCTTAATGCTTCCCTGAACAAAGACAAGAAGGCTAGGAGAATCAAAGGCCGGGCAACACTGATGCATATGGGCAGGTTGACATGACATATATTCCTTTATCATTTGTCCTTTCAACATCCCGGCTCTCCCCAAGTGGTTGGAATTGGAATCAGCGCAGGTTACATGGCAATTCGAAATGGAGAAGGAGAATCCACATCTTTAATTGGGTCTAATTCGGGTCCTAGTGAGCTCTGAAACAGCAAAGGGCTTACAAGAAGAGTAGAGGGCTAGCTGTGGTCACCAAGTCCATGTGTGAAAGTCACGGATCCCCGCTGGGGGAAACGAAGAAGAAACTCAGGGGCGGGGGGTTGGCTCAGTCCAATTGCCACCACTACGTGTGATCGTCTCCATTTGGATCAAACTGTAAGGCATGGTGGAGAGGGGGTTGGGGTCCAGGTTCAAAGTCCTCATCAAGTCTGCTTTGAAAGTAAGTCTAGTGCGATGCTGTCCTTTCTGTTTATACAACAATTTACAGGTTTAAATGAAACCCTGCTTGAAAAAAGCAGACTGAATCTTCCTATTGTGAGCACTTCAGCAAATTTAACAAAAGAAAAAGCCCAGGCGAGGAACAGAAAAAAAAAAAAAAGTCCACTCCTCAGACTGGTGTGCTGCAATCTGGCTGGTTGCTATGGTGACATGATGGCTTGTTCACATGGCAACATACCTTAGGTCCACTATTAAAATGATGAGAGTGAACTAGGTTGCATTAAGGATAGCACGCTGCTGTATGCTAAAGCAAGGCTTTATCTCCAGGGAGAGCTGGACAGAGCTTACCATCCAGTAAAAATGAGGGAGAAAAGGAGGAGGAGGAAAAGGTTGGAGGCCTTGAAGGGGGGGGAAACCACAGGGGTACAATAACTGAAAAGAAAGATCCTCGGCTCTGTATGTAAAGTGAGGGACGAGGATACAGATGATGGACAAGGAGGGTTTTTTGTTTGTTTGTTTGTTTGTTTTATTTTTCTTTTTAGTTACGGGATTCACCCTTCAGAGCAGGGTATCAGACTAATGACCTGAGTTCCTTACAAAAGGAAACTATGAACCCACTATTCTTTGACTCTATAACATGGCAACAGTAAACCCAACGTGACCCGTGAGCTGCCACCCCGAGGAATGGCGAAGCTGCTTTGTCCACCACTTAAATAAAGCAGTCTAATAAGGCTAAGGATAGCGAATTACACAGCATTTATTTATTGAATATGAAAATCCATGGCAGCCCCGGATCCACATCAAATCACATCAGAGAGGGGGAAGGGAAATGTTTCCTTCAGAGACGCTAGTTTTATGTTTCCTTTAACATGGTGACAATTTTTTCTCCTGCTGACGTGGAGAGGGCGGTGATAATTCTGCCGATATTATCCCAACAACGCTTCCCATGTTCCAGGGCTTGATTTCTCTCTGCTGTTTAGCAAGTTCTAGCGTGGCATATATATGAGACAAGCAGGAATTACAGGGCTATATAATTCCACGGAGGGCTTCAGGTGATCTCATAAACTATTATAGAGGTGCCCAAGTCCCTGGAATCCCTTCTCCCTTCACACCTCCCGCCAGCGTTCATGTTTTTCATTGGAGGCTTGTGTTGTATTTGAAAATCTCATTAGCATGAAGTAGAGTGAAGGCCCTTGTCTCCAAAAAGTATTTGTTGTATCTTGGCATGGAGTAAGGCAATGGACTTCATTTCACATTTGATGACTAACACAATTATCTCATAGACAGTTAATTATTTCTGCCCCAACACTGTCCTTCACTTTGCTCTTTTAATTTTCCTGTTACAAATCTCTCTCGCTCTCTGTCCCTCTCTCTCTTTCTCTGCCTTCTTCCTTCCTTCCTTCCTTCCCTTCTTCCTTCCTTCCTTCTTCCCTCTTCCTCTCCCCCTCCTCTTCCTCCTCTTCCTTTTTTCCTTCTTCCTTCCTTCCTTTTTTCCTTCTTTCTTTCTTTCTTTCTTTCTTTCTTTCTTTCTTTCTTTCTTTCTTTCTTTCTTCTTTCTTTCTTTCTTTCTCTCTCTCTCCCTTTCTCCCCCTTCCCTCCCTCCTCCTCCTTTCTTTCTCTTCCCCTTCCCTCCCTTCTCCCTTTTTCCCTCCCTCCCTCCTTTCCCTCCTTCCTTCCTTCTTCCTTCCTTCCTTCCTTCCTTCCTTTTTTCCTTCCTTCCTTCCTTCCTTCCTTTTTTCCTTCCTTCTTTCCTTCCTTCCTTCCTTCCTTTTTTCCTTCTTTCCTTGCTTCCTTCCTTCCTTCCTTTTTTCCTTCCTTCCTTCCTTCCTTCCTTCCTTCCTTCCTTTTTTCCTTCTTTCCTTCCTTCCTTCCTTCCTTCCTTCCTTCCTTCCTTCCTTCCTTCCTTCCTTCCTTCCTTTTTTCCTTCTTTCCTTCCTTCCTTCCTTCCTTCCTTCCTTCCTTCCTTCCTCTCTCCCTCCCTCCCTCCCTCCCTCCCTCCCTCCCTTCCTTCCTTCTTCCCTCTTCCTCTCCCCCTCCTCTTCCTCCTCTTCCTTTTTTCCTTCTTTCTTTCTTTTTTCTTTCTTTCTTTCTTTCTTCTTTCTTTCTTTCTTTCTTTCTTTTTTCTTTCTTTCTTTCTTTCTTCTTTCTCTCTCTCTCCCTTTCTCCCCCTTCCCTCCCTCCTCCTCCTTTCTTTCTCTTCCCCTTCCCTCCCTTCTCCCTTTTTCCCTCCCTCCCTCCTTTCCCTCCTTCCTTCCTTCTTCCTTCCTTCCTTCCTTCCTTCCTTTTTTCCTTCCTTCCTTCCTTCCTTCCTTTTTTCCTTCCTTCTTTCCTTCCTTCCTTCCTTCCTTTTTTCCTTCTTTCCTTGCTTCCTTCCTTCCTTCCTTTTTTCCTTCCTTCCTTCCTTCCTTCCTTCCTTCCTTCCTTTTTTCCTTCTTTCCTTCCTTCCTTCCTTCCTTCCTTCCTTCCTTCCTTCCTTCCTTCCTTCCTTCCTTCCTTTTTTCCTTCTTTCCTTCCTTCCTTCCTTCCTTCCTTCTTCCTTCCTCTCTCCATCCTCCCTCCTTCCCTCCCTCCCTCCCTCCCTCCCTCCCTTCCTTCCTTCTTTTTTCCATCTTCTATTTCTTCCCTTTCTTTTCCCTTCCTCTCTTTTCCTTTGTTTCTTTTTCTCCATCCTCCCTTCCCCCATTCCTTCTTTTCTCTCCTCCTCTCCCTCCCTTTTCAAATAATCACTATGAGAATTCCATCCTGCAGGTCATCTCCTCTTATACACCTAAGAAATTGATCCAGGCTAACTTGATGATAAGGATTGTTTAGGTCTGAGTTGTTTCTATCTTAGGTGAGTCTGGGGAGGAATAGTTTTTAAAGCTTCAACTCCTTTAGAACAGAACCTAGGATTGAGCCACTTGGCTCCAGTCAGATGCTACAAGAGAGTGGATCTTTTTCAGTGCAAAAGAAATCTCTAGGTTTTCTCTGGCTACTGGAGCCCACTGACCCTGATTTCTTTCTCTTAACTTCTCTGTCTAGGGAGGAATGGCATAGTACCCCAATTTTTTTTTCCTTTCTGCTGCTAGATATCACAGAGGAAGAACATTTTTTGGTACCTCGACAAGTAACAAAACGCCAGCTTTGTCCCTCTCTCTGCAACACAGTGGGCAATAATCACCTCATCAGGATGGTAAACTGTATGCAGGGGGAGAAAAGGAGAAATCTAGTGTCTATCAACATCTCATGACAGCTACATTCGTGTTTTCTCCTGAGGACCAAAATAACTACAAAGTGTATGAAATCGTTAAGCACATAAAAATCCTGGAGGTAGAGGCTGAGAATAAAACTCATGATTTCCCAACCGAAAGGCATCAAAGCTCCATCCCTTTCAGTTCATTTGCTTCCCTTCACTCAGCACCAACCCGTGGAGGGGAGATTTGACTTTGCTCAATAAGCAGGCAGCATTAACTATATATACACACAGGATATCTCTAAAGGGAGAAGGGTGGGCCAGGTGACCTGCCCATCCTACCAGTCTGGGATGCATAATAAAGAGAAGCTGGGAATGGAGAGTGGGTGAGGGGAATTGGATGAAATCAGTCAGAAAACCATGAAAAAGGGAAGGCATGTGGATGCCGAGGTATTACAACTGCATTTGCTGGCGGTGATAGACTCTTCACACGTTTAATGGCAAGACAGCTCAGTTTAAAGAAACTTTCCCATTTAAATGTGCCATAACAGAATAATAAGGTCATACAACATGACTTGATATATGGTCATATCAAGGAGAGTGGTGATAGAAATATACTGGGGCATTGAAATCTGAATAGGTAGCTAAAGATGATAAGTCCTGCTGCTGCTGCTGCGGACCAAGAACAGAATTATTTTATGCCAGCTAAATAGATGGGCAAAATTTCCACCAGTTCATAATTTGCCCCAATTGTCCTCGACTTGGGTGCATTTCTGGGAGGAATAGTCACTAGAAGAATATAAGCTACAGTACAATACAATACAATGCAATACAATATAATAAGCATACTTACTATCTTTGCCATCATTTATTTGTGCATGAGCAGCTAGGTGGTCTAGTGGATAGAGCACTGGGCCTTGAGTCAGGAAGTACAAATCCAGTCTCAAACTTTTACTAGCTGGAAAGGGCCAGTCACTTAATGCTGTTTGCCTCAGTTTCCTTATCTGTTAAATGAACTCAAGAAAGAAATTCAAACTATTCCAGTATCTTGTCCAAGAAAACTCCAAATAGGATTGGAGTCAGACACGACTGAATAGGAAGTGAAAACCATACATAGGCCCAATAGAAGATACACATGATTTGTTATGAATTTGCTCACTTTTATAGTCACTTTGCTTTTCTCCACCTCTGCTCACCCATTTCAAGTGCTCTCCTTTTTTCTACAGAGACTTGTTGAATGCTCAAAATGTTATTTAATAATAGCAATAAACATTTATATAGTGCTTTTAGGTAGTATTCAATCATTTCAGTCATGTCCAACTCTTTGTGACCTTATTTGGAGTTTTCTTGGCAAAGATATTGGAATAGTTTGCTATTTATGTCTCCAGCTCATTTTACAAATGAGGAAACTGAGGCAAATGGATTGAGTGACTAGGGTCATACAGTTAAGAAGTATTTGAACTTAGGTCTTTCTGACTCCAGATCTGTACCATTTAGTTAATCAAAGGTTATTTAAGTTATTTCTTCGATCCTCAAAACAAACCTGTGCATATTATTTTTCCCTGTTTTGCAAATGAGAAAATTGAGACTTAGGAAAATTACGTGACTTTTCCTGGAGTTATATCACACAGCTCCTAAGTGGAGGAAGAAGGATTTTAATGCAGATCTTCGTGACTCAAAGACTGGTACTCTATCCACAATATCAAGCCACCTCATATGGTATCTCTTAGTGCTCTCTCATCAGAATTTCTGGACTACTTGGATCACTCTGTGGTAAGAGCACTCCCCATTCTCACTAGTGAGACTTCCTCAGGCCTGGAAGCATTCCATATTCTGTAAATATTCACTGCTGAACACAATTAGAAATTGCTGAGAACCCACACCTAGACACAAGCAAAAGTCATCATTTAAGGACTTGTCCCCAGATTCCATACTCTGCAGACATTCACAGCTGAACATCAAACTCCTGGGGACCCACATCTGGGCACATGTGAAAGACTCAGTCCTAGACAGTCTTTGATCACTCCAGTTACCCATTCACTGCTTTTATTTTCTCCCTATTCTCATCTCTTGCATTCTATTCCCAGCTCTCCTCAACATATACTCTATATTCATTCCATGTCTAATCACAAATATTCTTCTTTAGCTGTGTCAAAGTCAAATGGAAATGGGGATTACTATATCTTATGTAAGGATCCCTGTGGGCTGAATACTGATGTAATTTTAAAATGTGTTACCTTTGTTTTATTGTATTTTTATTTATTTTGTTAAGTATTTTCCAATTACATTTTAATCTGGTTTGGGCTGCTCACAAGAGTGTTACAGGTCACCAATATGTATTGGACACCACTGCTACTCTATGCTATTTCTATTCCACCAAATAGTAGACTCTCAATACTATTTCTTTATAGACTATAACTTTATAGAGTTTTAAATCTGGAGCACATAAACTTCTTTAAAAAATGTTGATATCCGCATAATTAGTTTCCTTTGTAGTTCAATATATTTTATTTTATGGATTTAGAAATGTTATTCAGAGAAAGGATCTATAAGTCCATATCCCCCTAAAAGTTAAGAACTTCTTCTTTATAATTTAAGGAATTATAACAATTACATATAGTAGTTATTATTAGTAGTCATCCATATGATAATAGTGATATATACATATGTATTACATGTGTGTATGCATATATATATCTACATCTATTTACCTATCTATCCATCTTTCTGTCTATTCATCCATCTATCTATCTATCTATCATCATCATCATCATTATCATCATGAACCTTCATTGACTGGGGTGAATAACTAATTGTTTTTGTTTCTTTAGAATTGGTCTAAATAGAATCCTTTTTCTTAAGGAACTCATAAATTTTTTGGAGAAGGAAGATATGAATCCACAAAGTAACAATAGCTGACATTTATTTAGTATTTTAATATTTGTAAAACACTTTACATATGTCATCTCCTCTGCAGATGGTTCCCTAGAACTATTTGTTCAGTCCTAACCTCACCCCTGACTTCATATTTTTGATTGCCTATTGGATGTCTCAATGCGCATCTTAAAATCAACATGTTCTACACTAAATTCATTATCTTTTCTCCTAAAGCTCTTGACTTTCCATACTTCCTTATTAGTATTGAGAGTACCACCATCTCCTCAGTCACCCAGGCTCACAGTTTAGGTATCATCATGGATTCCTCCAGTCAGTTGTTAAATTCTGTTGTTCTTACCTTTATAACATCTCCTGTATGTACTCTGTTTCCTTCTCTGCCAAGCCACCATCCTGTCATAGGCTCTCTTCAGCTCATAATTGGAATATTATGAGAACCCATTGGTTGGTCTGCCTGTCACAAGTCACTCCCCAATCTATTCAGCTGATCATGTTACTTCCCTATTCCCTTGCTCCCTTGTTACCTTTATTATAATCTTCATAACTTGGCTGCCTCAGGTCTTTCCAGTGCTCCTAAACCTTATTCTGTTTCACCTACTGAACAATTCAGTGATACTGACTTCTGGTTGTTCTTTGCATACAATACTCTGATCTTCCAATTCTGTAGATTCTCAAAGGCCATCACCTTTGCTCTGTTTTCTGGTCTCTACTTTTGACTTCCCTAGCTTCCTTCAACAACTTCGAACTTCCACAAGAAGCCTTTCCTGAAACCCCATAATGCTGGTGCCATATTTCTGTTGATTATATATCTTTTTTGTATACTTGTTTATATTGTTTATGCCATTAGACTGTAACTATAAAAACAAGTGAAATTTAGCCTTAGACTTTAGTTTGCTATCCCTGTTCTATATGGCTAATGAATATTCAGAGAAGGAAGTGGAGATTGTTGAGAAAGAGAGAGACTGTATAATTTCATCAATAAAATGTCATGAAGAATATCTTTATTTCCTTTTTGTTTAATAGGGTCATTAAATGGATTAATCAGAATAATGCTAAAAATGCAGTTTAACCAGATTTTAGTGAAGCTTTTGATAGGATAATTCATGCTATGATGGTGGAAAAAATGGAGAGATGTGGTCCAGGTTTTGTTAAAATTACATGGATTTGGACCTGGTTGAATGAGTGGACCTAAAGTGTAGTCATGAGTGGTTGGATATTGACTTAGAAGGAGTGCAGTACCCCAGGCACTTGTGCTTGATCTTGAATTGGTTAATAATCAATGACTTGCATAAAGACATAGCTGTCATGGCCATCAAATGTATACACAATACAAAGCTGGCAGAGATAGCTAACTTACTGGATGGCAAAATCAGAATCCCAAAAGTTCTTGACAGGTTAGAATATTAGAGTAAATCTAAGAAGATGAAATTTAATGGGGATAAATGTAAAGTTATATGCTTGTATCCAAAAAATCAATGATACAAGTATTGGTTAGGGGAGATGTGACAAGGTAATTTGTCTTTAAAGTATCCAGGGACTTAGGGAAACTATAAATTCAGTATGTTAGGTGCCATGATGTGACAGAGAAATAAATTAATATTATCTCAGGCTGAATTTAGAGAAAAATATTGCCCAAGATTAGAAATAGAATCATCCAATGATGGACAGAAGCAGCTACACCCAAAGAAAGAATACTGGGAAATGAATGTAAACTGTTTGCATTTTTGTTTTTCTTCCAGGGTGATTTTTACCTTCTGAATCCAATTCTTCCTGTGCAACAAGAGAACTGTTCGGTTCTGCACATATATATTGTACCTAGGATATACTGTGACATATTTAACATGTATAGGACTGCCTGCCATCTGGGGGAGGGGATGGAGAAAGGGAGGGGGAAAGTCAGAACAGAAGTGAGTGCAAGGGATAATGTTGTAAAAAATTACCCAGGCATGGGTTCTATCAATAAAAAGTTTTAATTTTTTTTTAAAAGAAATAGAATCATCGTATTGTATTCTGCTCTGCTCAGACAACATCTTGAGGACTGTGTTCACTTCTAAGGCATCTGGGGTTACTTAACTTGGAGAAGAAAGTGAAGTATTCAAGTTTTTAAGGAATTATAAGGAGGAAGAAACTATATAACTAGAATTTATGTAATACTTCAAAGTCCATTAAATCTTCACCACAATTCTGAAGCTAACCACTATTAATATTCCCATTTTACTGATGAAGAAATAGAGGCACAGAGAGGTTTGTCCCAAATCACACAGTTGGTGAATATTTGAAGATGGATTTGAACTAAGGTCTTCTTGACTCTGGGCTTGGCATTCTATCCTTTGCACCACCTAGCTGCCATCTAGAACATATTAGGTTATTAACAAATGTTTTTTGATTGATTGTTTATTGACTTAGAATTAGCTTAGGGTGGAAATAGCCATCTACTGAAAGGAAGGATGGCTCAGTAGGGCAGCTGCTGGCTTTGATGTTAATAGTTCTAGGGCAATGTTAACAGTTTTCTGGGACATATAGCCTTCATCTATTTCACAACCCATAGTTCTAGCAATGTCATAGCTCTTAGTCTGAAAATCTTGACTCTCCTCTGGTCCTGATATGTCTAGGAAACTTACTAATCAAGGGGCGATGATAGGTGGGATAGGTGGGATTCATGCAAAATCTATTTCTCTCAGTTTCCAGATGCATTAGTCAGTAAAAGTTTTAAGTCTGAACCAATCCTATCATGATCTTATTCCTAGACGAAGTATTATGGGAATTTTCAGTGATGGGACAATCATTACAGAATCTTCTTGTGAGTTTTCTGAAACGAGGGCATGTACTTGCAGGCATTTTGGTTGGTTGGTTGATTATTTGGGTGGGTGGTTGTTGTTTTCACTCTGCCCAATGGAATTGTGTTCTTTGTTGATAGAGTTTGAACATATAATCTCAAGAGGACCTCAGCATCTGGAAACGTATCTTGTCAGGTGAACTTCAGAATGGAAGTGATTCTGTTTCCTGGCTTGGCGCTGGTAGTGTCCAGGTTTCACAGGTATACAATAGTGAAGTTAGTACAATGGCTCTGTAGACCTTCAGTTTAGTAAGTAGATATACATAAGTGAAATAGGGCATACAGTAGTCCTGGGAGAGCATAACCATTAGTGGAAGTGCCATCTTCTAGCACCTACCAAAGAAGGTCTTATCTGGACCAGATGTAGAATACAAGATTGAGAAAGAGGCAACTCCATGAAATGGTAGGATAGGTACCTATGAACAGAGAATATGCCGAATAATAAACTAGATATAATTTGTCAAAAAGAATGTTAGAAAAACTTGAAATAATCAAAAGGAATGGGAGTTTATGAAGAAAACAGAGACGATATTGTAGGGTGCAGGAGTCATCAGATTCCTCATGGAAAAAAAAGAAAAGGGGAAGAGAGAGGAAGAAGAACTAGACTTGGTGTTTCACTGGTATAGAGAAAGCTTGGGCTGGAAAACTTCCTCTCCCAATGCAGGATGGCACCATAGTTTGGGAGGTTAGTAGATCAGTGGGAAGCTAAGTGATTTGGCCGCAGTCATATAGCTAGTATGAGTTGGACATAATTTCAACCTACATCATCTTAGCCTTGAAGCCAGTCTATTAGAGGAAAAGGAAGGGAAGAAAAAAAAAGGAAGAGGAAAAGGGTCTCGAAGTACAGGTGTCAGACTCAGAGACTGAACTAATAGAAAACGTATTTGGGAAATGTTTAACAATATAAAAAAAAAACACCACAGATAATAGTGATTTCCAAGTGAATATGCAGTCTGTAGGATTCTATTTCTTTTTGAGTTTAATACCATGGCTTTAGAAACAATAGGTTTAGGGTATGTTCAGTGGTTTCAGTAGCAATTGACTCTTCATGACCCCTTGGGGGATTTTCTTAGCAAAGACACTGGAATAGTTCATCATTTCCTTCACCAGCCCATTTTACAGGTGAGGAAACTGAGGCAAATGGGGTTAAATGACTTTCTCAGGCACACATAGCTTGTAAGTCTCTGGATCAGTTTTGAATTCAGGTCTTCCTGACTCTAGGCTAGTAGGTTATCCATTGTGCCACTTAGCTGCCCATGGATTTGCATAGGTTAAAAAAAAAAGAGGGCTACAGCAAATGATGGCAATCATTCTACCAAGTTCCAAGAAGGTTACTAGGCTATACTCTTCTTTCTATGAGAAATAAAAATAAAAATATACCTTCATTACTCAGAATGCAATCACCTTGATGCCCAATTCCAACTTGGCAAACTGATGTGTCAAATGTGAACTGTTTCTGAATAAAATGTTTTCAACTGATTGCTGGAGCGATTTCACATGTTTTTTCTCTGAGTGATTTAATGAAATTTAATTCACTGTGGACATTTTGTTTGCTATGATTCTTGCTATTAAGATATCAAGAATTAAGTTTTAGGATTTTGGTATTATTGCTGGTAAAAGATGTTCTCCCTTTTTGTGGATATACCAAGTTGAAGTTGCACCATGATTATTTGCAAAGCCCTGGAAAACAATTGATGTGTGTGTGTGTGTGTGTGTGTGTGTGTGTGTGTGTGTATGTGTGTGTGTGTGTGTGTGTGATAGGGAACAGGATTAGAGAGATAGATTGAAGGTATTTGTGTGAGATGAGAGGATGGTCTATGGGGGGGGAATAGTGAGAGCATTCATAATCATTTGACTTTCCCAGTTGCCATCAATCCTTTAACACTGATTAAGGGAGCATTCTGGGACAATGGGACCACTAGCCAAAACCTCTTTTACAATTTTAACAGCTGTTTTTTTTTTTAAAGATAGAGTGCCTCAGGGTCTTTTTAACAATGGTATCTTAATAAATTATTTAAAAAAGGAAAATAACACTATGGGTCCATCTGTAGTGCATATTATTAGCTTTGGCACTGGGAAGCAACAGGAACTGTAGAGCTGTCTACTTTAAATGACCCATGAAGTGTGTGTGTGCATGTGTATGAGTGTCTGAGCATATGCACATACGTATGTGTGTATCTTTAATAAGGAATAATTCTTTCCAATCTACATAGACATTATAGTCTAAATGGTGCAGTAGAGAGAGTTCTGGGACTGGAGTCGAGTAGATTCATCTTCTTGTTCAGGGACCCTATGTGACCCTGGGCACGTCACTTAACCCTGTAGGGTCTCAGTTTCCTCATCTAGAAAATGAACTAGAGGAGGAAATGGCAAACCATTCTAATATCTTTGCCCCCAAGCCCCCAAATGGAGTCATGAAGAGTCAGATACAATTGAAAATGACTGAAATAGTTTTTAACTCATATCCATGGTCAGCCACACTGAACAAGCCAATATTTAGTGCAACATATTTTTTGAAATGAGATAACTTATGTAAAGTACTTTGGAAGATTTAAAGCACTATAGAAATATTATTATTATTAATTACCACCAACACCATTATCATCATCTTTGTTGTTGTTCTAAAACATTCCAGCCAAACTAAATATAGAACTCTTGGTGGAAAACAGAGTCAATGTGCAGTAAAATTAAAGGCATATACCACAAAGAATAAAGCTGTTGACTGGAGTGATCGTCAAATCACTTATTCTCCTTTGAAGAATGCTTCATTGAGTCTCTTACCAAAACAAAGCAGTAAAGCACAGGCCCAGAGCTAATATGATTTAGAAGTTTCTGATCTTTGGAAAATTCACTCTGAGTGGAAGTTGACATCCCATTCCAAAATTTTTGTTTTCTCCTTCTCTATGAAGAATTGGTCTTATGGCTCTCCTTCCTTCCTTATCTTCGTAAGCTAATTTTCTTCTCTGATTGCCTGTAATAATAGATAGATTCTAAATTCCACTACCCAGAATAGTACTAAAGCATTTGAGAGCTGAAAGAGACCATAAGGGCCTTTGGATTCAACTTGTTCATAAAGAGAATTCCCCCCAATTTTTACAGTATTTGAAAAAAAATGGTCGTATTGCTTCTGCTTGGGAATCTCTAAAGATTGGTACCCTTCTCTCCCCAACCAGTAGAAAGAGCACTATATTTAAAAATCAAAGGATCACCATTCAAATTCCATGATTTTAGATGAGTTACTTTACCTCTTGTGTTTCTTCCAGTCCTAAATTTATTATCCTATGAGCCAGCCTTTATCCAATTTGTCTCCATCGTAGGGAATTATAGTTTAAAAAAAAAACAAGATAGAAGAATATGGTTTCTATTGCTATTTTGATTTCTAAATGTAACAGCGGGAGCAAGGGAGACGAACTCCATTACTCTCCCTACTTCTTTTGTGGATCGTGCAACTCTTCCTAGTTGAGGCAAGTGACAATACTCCAGCCGAAGAAATTCTCAGGTTTTAGGCAGGAAGGAAGGTGTTTAAGACAGACTTTCCAACTCCTCTCTCCCCTTCTCCCATGTCGACTTTATTTTCGAGTTTCCCCCGGTGATGGAGTTGTTTCTTAGCTTCTTGTGCGCTTAGCCATTTAATTAAAGCAATCCATATTGAGTTCATGTCCAGATGCCTTGACTGGCAGAGCCAGACCCTCATTGGCATGCCAGCTGCTCAAAGTGGAGTGCGGCCCCTTGCATACTAATCAGGAGAGAAGGCAGTGATTCATCAGCCTATGATACCGCTCCAGCATCTACAAGCACTTATGACATGTAATTGGTGGTGCATAAGCAAGCCAGGCCACATTAAAAACCCTACAGATAGTCAGAGATAAAAATTAATGACTTTTGCTTTGTGTAATCCTGCATGCATTGGTGGGAAAGGGGGGGGTTGGGATTAATGGGCAAATCTAAGTAGGCACAAAGGAACAAAGGCTTTTTACTGGCCTTGTTTACATATCGAACAATAAAAAACACAAGTGACAAGTTATGGGAAAGGCGAGTGCGAATTTTCGGCACGAGTGAGTTGGAAGACTGCTTGCAGTTCATTATGGATTCCAAATTTCCATATTCATTATTCCAAAACAAACCTCCTTAGTAGGCTCTTCTGGGACTGGCTGGAATAATTCTTATTATTCATCTTTCACTCGTATTGAGGTTATCATGATTAGGACTGGGCTAGGCTTGGTCTTCAGGAAGGGCCCAGGAACTGGGGGACTCAAGAACAGTCTTGGATAGAACCAGAGGAAGTGGGGTTATTGGAGTCACAACCAAGATGGGGGTTAGGGATGGTTAGTGGTACAGGGTGACCAATAAATGGGCTGGAGACAGCTGGACGGGAGCTGGGGAAGCTTCCTGATGGGTATGGAGAACAGAAGAAGGATGGCTGCTCAAAGATGGCCAGGAGAGTTAGGTCTTAAATAATGACAGGGTAGTGAATAAAGAAAGGAATGTGGTTAAGAACGGACGAGTCAGAATTTATAGGTTAGTCTGGGCAGGTTAAATAGTAGAGTCACTAACATGACATCACTCAGGCTGCATTTCAGGGACACACTGAGCAAAGGTGAATTGAGGGGTACACCACATATGCAAGTAGAAAACCCAAGGAGGGCTCAATAATTTGTGTCTATGTTGGGAGAAGCATGAATTTCTATTCCGTTGCATGCATTATGGGAAATAGAATAATTCCACCCTAAGGACTAGCGCCAGTTATTACATAGGATATTCTTCTTTAGATCACAATGAGCTTTGTATTCAGCCAAGTGGCTTGAGTTGATTAAGAAGAGGATAAATGAGCAGCTTTGTAGGGTCAGGGCAGGATGTGGGCATGGTTCATTAATGTCAGTGTTGAATAAGGGTGAGTCAAAGGCATGTTGGTGCTGGGGAGGGTAAGAGACTATTAAATATTTAGGGTTGTGGCTTGGCTAGGAGATGTGGAAATAATTAAAAGACAGTTAGCTACTAGAATATAATAGGTTTGAGACACAATCAACCACGTCTTTGTCCTGGACCTGCCTAAAATGAAGATGAGCATCAAACCCATTGTAATTAGTACTTTGGGGGATGCCATGGGGTATGATGGGAAGACAGTTGAATTAGAGACAGGAAGACATTGTTTGAGGTCTACCTCTTCTAGTATATAACAATGAACGAGTCATCAAGTCTCTCTGAACTTCAGTTTCTTCATCTTTAAAATGGGAATATGAATGCCTCTTGTATCTACCTCCTAGGATTCTGGTGAGCAACAAATGAGACATCAAGTGCTTCACACACCTTAGAATGCCATATAATTGTCAGTTATTGTTATTTTTGCTTCCTTGGACAATGGGAGATGTGAGGATCAGAGAAATTCCTTTGATCTCATCTTCACAAATGAACATGTTCTATTGTGAAACTTTGAACTGGTTATTGAGAATACCATTTATCCTCAATAGAAGGGTTTACAAATGGTCTGAGAAAAGACAGCCTGAGAGTAGAAAATAATGAAGTGGAACATTTAGAAGTAATGTGCTACTCTTTGTACTTAAGGCCAAATCACAAAGTTCAGAGGGATTTAATGGTCATCTAATCTAATCTGTACCTAATAAAAATTCCTGCTATAAATTATTCAGGAAAATGGCCATCTAATTTTCCTTAAAGATTTCAAGGGAAAAACAGTTAACTCCATCCCAAGGTAGGAAATTCCACTTTGGGACAGATCTCCCTGTTAGAAAGTTTATCTAAAGTCATTTAGACTTTCTATCCCTTCTATTTCTATGGGCTGGGGCCAGCCAGGACAAATAAACCATCTTCATATGATTATCTTTCACCTTCTTGAATACATCTCTCAGGTTGCCCTTAAGTTTTCTAGTCTCCAGACTAAACATCCCTAGACCCTTCTATCAATCAACATCCTCCATCATGCTGTGTATGTTCTTCTGTGTGCTCTCCATCTGGTGTCCACACCTGAATACAAAACTTTATATATGTTCTGACCATGGTATGATGCAGCAGGATAATGGTTTCCTTGATTTCTAGAAACTGTGTCTCTTATTTGTTGCTTGGTTGTATTTGACTCTCCATGACTCCATTTTGGCTTTTCTTGGCAAATACTGGAGTGGTTTGACATTTCCTCTTCCATTCATTTTATAGATGAGGAAACTGAGGCAAACAGGGTGAAATGACTTGCCTAGGCTCACAAAGCTAGTAAGTCTTTGATGCCAGATTTGAATTGAGAAAAATAAGACTTCCCAACTCCAAGCTGGACACATTATCTACTGTACCACTTATCTGTAGTCTAATCTGCATTAAATTTTTCAGCAACTATATTTCTCTACTTACTCATATTGAGTTTATAATTCATCAAAAGCTCAAGTGTTTTTGACTCTCTCTGTTGAACCATTACATAGCAATATCTCCTATACCTTGTATCCATGGAGCTGATTAATTTTTGAACCCAAATATAAGACTTTACATTTAACTCTATTGAAATTCTTTTTTTTTAGGTTTGGTTCAATTTTTTAGCTGTCCGAGTTCTTTTGGGATCCAGATTCTGCCATCCAGTAGGTTATCTATCCTTCTTAGCTTTATATCATCTGCAAATTTGTATCATCATGCCATCTACATCTTTATTCAACTCATTGATAAAAATGCTAAATAGCATAAGGTCAAACACAAATCTCTGAACTTGTTCAGTAAAGACCTCCTTCTAAGTTGACACTGTACAATTAATGGTTAATATAACTGCAGGAGGGCATATACCTTGTATTAGACTCATTTGGGGAAATAAGGAAAAAATCATGAGAGATCACATATAGTATAAGACCACAAAATACAGATAAATTATCTGGCTTCTGTGGGGACAGAATACACAACTTTGACTGGCTTATCATGATGTCTAACTATGAGGTTTGGTTAATAATAAAGTTGGAATAAGATCAGAATCAGAGTTGAGAAAATACAAGTGTGGGCTTTATCATGCAGGAGTTTTCCCAGAGAAGTGTAAATGACTAAACTTCTTAGGATGTCAATTGTCATTTTCTTTTTACTTATATTCACACCTGAGAAATATTTCTTCTGGGCTGATCAGTTTGATCTACATTTATTTGGTCATATGCTATATGAAAATAATATGATAAAAATGGAATCTTGGGGAAAATGAAGGTAATGGAGAGAGAAGTTTTTTTTTTTTTCCCTTCCTTCCTTTTTTTTTTTTTTTTTTGGTAGAACTGGAGAAATCCTGATTGCATAAAATCCTGCAATCTGATCCTTATCTGCATATAGATTGATAATTGGCCTAAATCAAGTCTTCTTTCCTGTTTTTATCAAATATTTGGTTCAAAATATTGATACAATTTGTTTTTATGTCACTTCTCTTTGTGGATATAGGCTTCCCTTTCACCAAGAACATCATCATCTTTTTGGAGGGAAGGAGGGAGGAAAAGAGAGAGAAAGACAGAGACAGAGACAGATAGAGACAGAGAGGCAGAGAGAATGTAAAAAACAATCAAGACTGGTAATCTATATGATGTCCCCATACCCCCATAGTCCATGCATAGTCTATGAAAAATAATAAGGAAAGTAAATTTTCTCATCTCTTTTCTGGGACAAGTTCGGTGATTATAATTACATTGTATTCAGTTTTATTCTTTTCCTCTTTGCATTTATATTGTAGTCACTGTGTATGTTGTTTTCTTGGTTTTTCTCACTTTACTATTCATTAGTTCATAAAAGCCTCTGATTCTATGAATTCTTATCCATTCCATTACACTTATATACCGCAATTCGGTAATCCATCATCACTGACTTCATTTTCCATTCATAGCTATCAGAACAATGATGACACAAATATTTTGGCGCAAATAAGACTTTCCTTTTTGATTTTGACCTCCTTTTGGACAGGAATGAGATCTATCCATTGGAGAACATGGACAACCTAGTAATTTTTTAAAAATCATATCTCTGAATTGCTTCCTAAAATTGATAGATCAATCCACAGCTCAACTGACATTGCATGAGTGCTCCTATTTTTAATTTAATCCCTATAGCATTCACCATTTTCATCTATTTTCATCTTTGCTCATATCCTGGGTGTGAGGTGAAATCTCAGAATTGTTTTGATTTGCATTCTTCTTACTATTAGTGATTTGTAGCAATCTTTCATGCAGCTATTAATAGTCAAGACTTTATCTAAGAACTGCTTGTTCATATTCCTTGACCACCTTTGCATCAGGGAATGGTTCCTTGTACTATTTGCAATGAGAGATTTAGAATACATATTATAGTTATAGATGCAAAGGCAATCAAAAATGGAAACAAGGGTAGCATACAACAAAAATGTTCTCAAACCCTCAGGGAACCTGTCTTACAAAAAAAATCTATACTATAACACTTAAACAAAATGGGGAAGGGGGAAAAGTATCTTAACTGGCAGCTTTGTCTTTTTTTTTTAAAGAAAGGTTGAATTCTATCTACAGGCTTATCTTTCCATTCCCCCACCTGAGCCAGACAAAACCAGGTTCTATGCCCATCCCAACTCTTTTTCTTTTAGAATGTAAGTTGTCAGAGGGCAAGGCCTATTTTTCTTTTTGCTTTTATTTGTATTCGTAGCATTTATCAGTTTCTTAAACATAGTAAGCATTTAATAAAGGCTTGTTTTCCTCCCTCTCTCCTCTCCTTCCTCTTGTCTTTCCCTCCCTCCCTCCCTCCTTCCTTCCTTCCTTCCTTCCTTCCTTCCTTCCTTTTTTCCTCCTTCCCTCCCTCCCTCCCTCCCTCCCTCCTTCCTTCCTTCCTCTCTCCCTCCTTCCCTCCCTTCCTTCCTTCCTTCCTTCCTTCCTTCCTTCCTTCCTTCCTGCCTGCCTTCCTTCCTTCCTTCCTTCTTGCCTTCCTCCCTTCCTTCCTGCCTTCCTGCCTTCCTTCTTTCCTGCCTTCTTGCCTACCTTCCTGCCTTCCTTTCTTCCTGCCTTCCCTCCTTCCCTGTCTCCCTCTCTACTTCTTGCCTGCCTTCCTTCTTTCCTAGTCTCCCTATGTAGTCTTCTTTAGTAATTTTTTGTCTGACAACTGGAATCAGTGTGAGATAGTGGACTTAATTTTGAACCTGAAGGACTGAGTTCCAATCCTACCTCTGCCACTTAAGCTTGTATGAGCTTGGGCAGGTTGGTGTATTGCTTTGGGACCATTCAGTTTCCTCATCTGTAAAATGAAAGAGTTGGACTGGGTGACCCCTAAAGTCCCTTCCCAGCTGTAGATCTATGACTCTATGATTGCCCCTCTGTTACTGTTTTCAAACCTATCATTAAACAAGAACACAACCTTATTATTACAGTCCCAGAAGAATGAATGCTTGATTTAAAAAAATCAACAAACCTTTTCGTGAGAGGAATTTGCAAAAAAGCTTAAGAATATTTCTTTCCTCTTGGGAAAGGTGTGTGTTGGGAGATTAGATATCAGTTTCCTTTTCTAAGGATTTGATTCTTCTCCCATTCTATCACATTTTGTCTATAAATCACAGAATCTCAGAGCTGAAAGGACCTCTGTACCTGAAAAATAATCCTCTTGACTACTGCTTGTGGCCCTCCCCCTCTTCCAACAGCCAAAACTACTTTTGGATTTCTCTTATTGTTGGGAAGTTTTCCCTTCCATGGAACCTAACTCTGCCTCTCTTCAATTTGTCATTTATCCCTAGTTCTGACCTTCTGGGGCCAAAAAGAATAAATCTTAATGTGTCTTTTGTATGACAGCTTCAAATACCTGCAGTCTGCTTTCACCTTTCCTACTTTCCCATTCTGTGTCCCCTCTTGTCATCAAATTTTCACTTAGGCTAAATGTCCCCAGTTCCTTCAATTACTCTTTGTAATGGAGTAGGCTCTGGATTCCTCACTATCTTGATTGCTCTATATCTTGCCAATGTGCTCTTAAAATGTAGTTTTCACACCTGGATTCAGTAATCCACGAATGGTTTGACCAGGCAAGAGTACAGCCGGCAATCACCTCTCTCATTCTAAATCTTTTCTTAATGCAACTTAGAAAAATATAACCTTGTTTAGCCACTTTATCACTGTGACATTGGGCAAATCACACTAAACATCTCAGTTTCATTTCTGTAAAATGAAAGGATTAAAATTGGTCATTTCTAAGTTCCCTTCTAGCATTAAACATATGGTCATAGATAAATATATGATTATAAAATATAATCATATTTTGTTCACAAGAGTATTTGGGGGCAAACTTCAAAGGTAATGTACCTATCTTCTTGTCATCAAACTTATTTCATCTGTATTTCACAGATATTTTACAGGCTGTCCCAAAAGTCTTAGTACTTTTTTAAAGCTTTTATAGCTTAAATATACTACATTTTTTGAAATATCCTATGTTTGCCCCCCCAATAGAAAGTAAGCTCCATGAAGGCAGAGATAATTTAGTTTTTGTCTCTGTAATCCCAGGAATTACCATAGTGCCTGATAACTATAAATGTATTTAGAGTTTAGGTTGGGTAGTTTGGAATAGAATACCCAACCCATACTTGAAATACAGATAGGATAGATACATAGTACATCCTTTTAAATGAATGTCCAAAACATGGTGATTATATATGTCTAAGATCTATCAACTTCTGGTCTTCAAAAGAAACTGTTTCAAGTTGACAAGTCAAGTCAAAAAGCATTTAGTATCTATTTTGGGCCAGGTTCTATGCCGAATGCTGCAGAGCCAAAGAGAGTCCTTGCACTTGAGAAGCTCATAGTCAAATGCAAAGGCAACAACAACTATATATAAACAGATGTATAAACAAAATATATACAGGATAAATGGAGGTCGTTTCTTTCAAAGAATAATTTTGTTATCTCCTTTTTAACCTGATACATTTCTTTCTTCTAAGTGAGAGAGATAGTACAATCATGTGTTCAAGAAGAATGTGTCTTGATCTAGTCTATCCCCTTCTGATTGTTATGGCACAACTGTGATGGTTCTGTGAGCAAATATGTATCTGTACCTTAATGAGCTATTTTATATTATGGCTCTCTGTGCATTTGTCTTCCCTTCCCTTGTAAACTCCCCAAGGAAAGAGATCATGCTGTACTTGAATTGTGTTTCTCCACCAAAGCCTGGCAGAATGCTCAGCACATAGGAGGTGCTTAGTAAGGATACATTATTATTGCCATTAGGTAATTGACCTTTTCCTTCTCTCTAGTAAGTTGTTAATTTAAATATGAAATAGCTCAAACTTTTAATCAGCTTCATCAAAAGCTAGATAAATGTTAGGACTCCATAATCCATCTCCCATCTGCCTTTCTGGGCTTATGTCTTATATTACTTCCCTCTCACGTTCTCTATTCTAGTCAAGCTGGCTTCTCAGCTATTTCCCTTACACAAGATTCCATCTCCTGCCTTAGTAATTTTGCATGATATTCCCATGTTTGGAATGCCCTTCCTCTTTGTCCCTATCTCCCAGAATCCTTAGCTGCTCTTGAAGCATAGTTCGGGAACTCCATTCCACATAGGATGTTTCCTCATCTTCCCTGACACATGCCCTAGCCTCGTCATTAGCGCTCTCTCCCATCTACGATTACTTCACTTGACTTGCAAAAGTGCTGACATGTAAAACAAAGAAAACCAAAAGATGGAGTCAGGAAAGCTTGAGTTTGAATCTTGCTTCAGATGATTAACTAGTCATGAGACTGCAGGAAAATCAAATAACCTCAATCAGCCTCATTTTTATCATTTGCAAAATAAGAATAATAATAACATCTACCTCTGAGGGGTTTTGTGAAGATTAAATGAGATAATGTTTATGAAGCACTTTCAAGCCTCAAAGCGTGATGTCATTGTCAGCTAGTAATATTATTTCATCTTCCAGTAGAACATAAGTTTCTGGGGTTGGAAACTGGTTCATTTTTGTCTCTGAATCTCTAGCATCTCGAACAATGTTTTGAACATAGCTGTTACCTAATAAATTAATCAATTCATAAATATTCAATAAATACTAACAAGGAACTATCTATTGGGTGCTAGATATGGGGATACAACTTTCAAGTCAGTCAGTAAAGATTTATTAACTGTCTCTTACATGCCAGACATGGTACTCAGGGATGAGGATTATACAGAAAGGCAAAACTCAGTTCCTAATATCAAGGAACTCACAATAATGAAAAAGAAACATGATAACAGCTATAGATAAAGATTATCTATCTATCTATATTGTATGTATATTCATTATATATTTATATTTATATATTATATAAATTTATATTTATATATTATATTTAACTTTTTATTTATATTTAATCATATTATTATATAATTATTATATTTAATTATATATAATATGTAAATATATTATATTTAAATTATATATTCATATATGCTACATAGTCATGGTATATATTTATACATGCCATATATGTATATATTCCTATATAGAACTATATTAGGTATGTTCACATATGCTTTTACACATACATATGTGTATATACATATGCACAGGAATTGGGAAATTGTGGAGAAGTCTCCGAGGAAGTTACTAAGATTAAGAAAGACTTGGAAAAGTTTCTTTCAAAAGGTGATTTGATAAAGGCTAGAGAAGAAAGAAAAATACAGATGAAGAGGGAGAGAATTCCAGGTCTCGTGGAAGTCAGTAAAAATAGCCAGAATAGGGAATGGAGTGTCATGTATGAGCCACAGCAAAGAAGCCAGAGTCACTGTATCTTGGAGTGTCTTGGAGAAAATTAATGGTCTGAAATGGTCTTTATAGGTTATAAAGGGTTTTAAAAGCCAAACAGAGGGCTTTATATTTGACCCTGGAGGTCAAAGGAATGACTTGAGTTTATTGAATGGAAGGGATGGTGTAATATGGCCAGACTTGTGTTTCATGAAGATCAATTTGACAGCTGAGTGGACAGTGGAGAGATTTGAAGAAAATAGACTAACCAGAAGGCTGCTAGACATGGTGCATACAAGAGGGGATAAGGGTCTGCTTCAGAACAGTGGAAGTATCATGGAGAGAAGGCGGAATATAAGAAATGTTGAAAAGGTAGAAACATTAAAACTTTTCAGTTGATAGTATATGGGAAGTGAGATAAAGAGAGAGAGGGAAGAATTAAGGATGACACCAAACTTGTGATCTTGGGTAACTGGGAGGTGATGGTACCCTTAATAGAAAGAGGAATAGAAAGAATAGAAAAAGGAAAGTTTGCAAGAAAATAAGATTTTTGTGAAAGATTATGAATTCTGTTTTGAACATATTGAATTTATTTTTTTTCTATCACTCTTTTTTATTATAGCTTTTTATTTACCCATATGAATGGATAATTTTTTCATCATTGACCTTTGCAAAACCTTCTGTTCCAAAATTTCCCCTTCTTTCCCCCATCCCTCCCCTAAATGGCAGATACTCCAATATATGTTAAATACAATATATGTATACATATTGATACAGTTATCTTGCTGCACAAGAAAAATAGGATGTAGAAAGAAAAAAATCTGAGAAAGAAAACAAATAATGCAAGTGAACAATAACAGAAATTGAAAATGCTAGAATATATTGAATTTAAAATATCTATAGGACATCCAATTTGAGATGTCTAAAGGCAGTTAGATATGTAACAGTCAGAAGAGAGTTTAAGGCTAGACAAGTGAATATGAGAGAGAGCTTTATAGAGATAATAATCAAATCCATGGGACCTGAGGAGATCACCAAGGGAAAGAGATTGGAAACAGAAAAAAAAGAGAGAGAGAGAATTCAAGACAAAGCCTTAAAGGACCCCAGTAGTTGGTGTATACAGTCTGGATAAAGATTCAGCAAAACATATGGAAGAATGGTCAGGCAAGAAGGAAAACAAGGAGAAAAGAGAGAATCAAGAAGAAAATGGTTGTGAGAAGCATGAGGAGTGAGAAAAGGCCATTAGATCTGCCCTCTGAGATTATGAGTAAATATGTAAGGAGCAGTTTTGGTTGAATGCTGAGGCTGGAAGCCAGACTATGGATAATTAAGAAGAGAGTGACAAGAAAATAAGTGGAAGAAGTTATCATTCTCAGAGATTTTAGCCCAACATGAAGAAGAGAGTAGAATCATATCTAACAGGGATGGATGAGTCAAATAAGAATTTTTTGAACATAGGGCGTATTTGTAGCCAATAAGGAAGGAGCCAGTAGAAGGGGAGATATTGAAGATGGGTAAGAGAGAAGAGATTACAAAAAGGGCAATTTGTTGGAGAAGATAGGAGTCCATGGGATCACTTTTTCATGTAGAGGAGTTTGCTTTAGCAACAAAAAAGGTTACCTCTTTGTGTGAAGGAAAAGATGGCAGAAAGCATTTGAGTCATATGAGAAATGGTTCAACCAAGATAAAAAGGGATGTCTTAGAAAAGGGTTGTTTTTTTTCCTTTTTTGGATGAGCCAACTGGGATTAGGTAATTTGCCCAGGTTCACACAGTTAGGAAGTATTAAGTATATGAGTTCAAATTTGAATTCAGCTCCTCCTGACTTCAGGGTCTATATTCTATCCACTGTGCCCTTTAACTGCCCCAAGGGCTGCAATTCCTTGTTTTGTTTTGTTTTAATTTTTATTTTTTTGGCTGCAATTCTTTTAGTGAGATATGAGGCAAAGTTCTCAAATAATTGGTGAGGGGGACAGAGAGCTGGGGAAAATTTGAAGGTGAATGAAAAAGCTTGGAAAAGTTCATACATTAAGTGGACTAGTAAATTGATGGAGAGGTATAAGAGGATTGCTTCACTGCAGGAAGGATTAAGTTTAGATCATGAAACATGTTATAAGTAAGTGGCTCAGTGGAAAGAATGCTGGGTGTGGAGTTAGGAAAACCCCTGAGCAAATCACTTAACTCAGTTTGTCTCAGTTTACTCATCTGTAAAATGAGCTGGAGAAGGAAATGGTAAATTGCTGTAGTATCTTTGCCAAGAAAATCCCGGATGGTAAGGGGTCAGACAAGTGAACAACAAAAATTTTGTTTTGTAATTTTGTGATTTTCTCCAGCTTTATGCAGCACAAATAAAGACAAAAGGTAGTGGGAATAACTCAAGGCTGGGGTTTAGAAGGACAAGATATTCAATAGGATAAATGGTCAAGGGATTCATACTGGTTTACCAAAGTGTTAAGATGGGGAAGGGAGGAAAGTATAGTTAGCACACTGGTGATAGCCTGGGGGGGAAAATTGAGTGCAAAGAATGAAAAAATCCCCACTTTCAAGGATCTAATGGTCTAATGAATATTTATTGTATTGAATTGAATTGGATGTTGGACTTCTCGGAACCATCCCTTTGTCTTGAAGATGGCTCAGAAACCATTTTACGTTTTTATTTTTAAAAAACTGAGTTTCCCTACCTCAGCCTGTGTTTCTCAGAGGCCCAAACCAACTCTGATCAGTTTGGGAGTTTTGTCCTGTTCTTTTCTGACCTGGGCAAACCAGCCCCTGAATATTAATGACAAACTTAGTGCAGATAGCTGATCGGCTTAGCTGACTGCGGCTCAGAACTCCTGAGCTCAAGGGATCTGCCAGCCTCAGCCAGGAGCAGAGATTACAGGCCCATGCCCCCACACCTTGCAACAATTTACTTTCTCATCCCCTCTGATCCTTGATGCTCTGGAGTACCTGAGTTTATGAAGATCAGACTTGCTTTCCTCAAATCCAGTCACTCCTAGGCAGGCCTGTTCTAATTTTCTTTCTGCCTCATGTTACAGAAGATTAAAAAGTCTCCCCTTTGAAAATCAAAACCTATTCTTTGCACCTTTCAAAATCCTCCATCTAGGCAGGAGGAGCAGAAATGTTAGTTGGAGAAGATTTATTTTACTAGGACTGAAACAACAACAAAAACTGCCATAACAAAATCCGTAGAATTCCTTTCCCCTGGAAAATTATGGGTCATTTCAACACCTTTTCATGAATTTTCTATTCCTTAGAAAAGTGGCAAATATTTTCTCAAGATGAAAAGGAAAACTGAGGCAATGCTAAAAAAAAATTGGTCAAAGAATTGTCATGTTGGCAAGTGACAGAGTGGGCAAGTGGGCTTCATAATTCATTTCACGAGGATTTTTTTTTGAAATCCTGCTTAAAAATTTAAGAATCCAATAAATAGAAGGCAGTCCCTGGTCTCAAGGGGCAAACTTGCTACCTCTCAAACTAATATCTTTAAGAGCAGTTGAGGCAAAAGAATCCGTATTCAAATTGACTTAAATTGTAATTGATGATATACTATTTGGGTTTTTTTGCAGGCCAGAGTAGGTTAAGAATTCAATTTGGTTATTCTGAGGAGCTCTGCTGGAGCAATCCTACATTAGTTCTGGGAAAATTCAGGTATGCTTTTTTTTCCCTATTCTTTGGTGAAAATGAGGCCAGTGAGCATGAAATGAATAGGGTTTTCAAGGCCAGGATAAATCTGGGAGAAAAATCTCACACACAAAAAAACTACTTTTAGTTCTTCTTGGGACTTTAAGATCTAAAATGTTGGAAAATTTTAGATTATGTCTTTTTATGATATAGTTTATTCAGTGCTCCAAAGCTTGTCCTATTTTGTTAGCTAATGTTTTATCTTTGTTGTATTAAATACTTATTTTAGCTAAGAGGCTTCTTTATTGTTCAAAGGATTTCTTGAAGTGAACGTCTTTCTAAATTTTTCCAACTTTTTTTTTGCTTCTCAAATATTCAAGTCTGCTCTCCGTAAAGTATATTAAGGGTTTTTTTTGGTAGATAATTTTCCATAACAGTAAGGTTTCACCTTCTCAATACAATCATTTTATTGATATTGCTAAATCATTGCTTCCAAAGAACTAAAGGTTAGTCTTATAAAGAGGTCAATGGAAAGGTACATGATGTGTGAGAACAGGCTACAACAATAAACCATGAGAAACACAAAAGAAGAACAGGAGTAAAAGATGTCATCAATGAATTTATATCAGAAAAAGAAGATAGATTGATCACATGAGAAGAGCAATGAATGTTAGATGGATGGCCAGAGCATTCCCTAATAATATCCAGCAAAAGTGACCAAGACCTCTAGAACTTGGGGTGGTCCTCTTTTCATGAGCTTTTTGGGGGACCATGGATGAGAATTACAGGGAGGAGCAGGCATAGATAGGAAGTGATCTGTATTGTGGGAAAGAACTTCTAAAGTGATTCAATCATACATCCATTTGGGAATTGGAATAGTTTTAGATAAATGGTCCATTTTTCATAATGTTGCATTGAAAAGTCTCATGCAATAAGAAATTGTTATCTTAATTTTTCTCCCTTAGCAAATGTTTTATTTATTTATTCTATTAGGTTCTAGTATTTTTTCTTGATCATTCTAGCATTGGAAGTTTAATTGTATGGTTATGCATTATTAAATCTAGTATTTCTCATGTGTGAGATATGGACTTTTTAATTGCTATTTCCCCAATTTCCCTTAATTCTGGGAAATTTTCTTTGGCGATTTCCTAAAACACAGTACCTAGATGATTCATTTTTCTAATTTTTTTTGGGAGGGGGGAATGTTAGCCACCTTGTATATATCCTCCAGATCTGTTACTTGGATCTATATGTTTTTCAATAGATTGGATAGTTTGACAATATTTTCTGGCATAGAGAGCCAGCTGATCTGAATTGTTTCCACTATAATAATGGCACTTTTTGTTGTATCTATAGATTATTTTTGAATTTTTAAATTATATTTTCCAAATTGGTTACTTTCTCGAAAAATTCTTTTTTCTTATTTTTACATCTCCAAATTTTTGCTTAATTTATATGATTTTAAATTTCATTCAAAATCTTTTATTTGGGCCATTGCCAATTCTGGCTTGATTTCTTTAAATTGGTCTTTTAATGTCTTATGAGCATATTTTGGTATATGCTATGTGTAGTTTCTTTTTTCTATCTCTATTGTTTCTGATGTTTTAGCTGATTTAGTTGTCCTACAGATGGATAACCAGAATGCTCCATTGTCTTGTATGTGTTTTTAACAATTTATTTTCTTGATGTGTATGTGTGTGTATTTGTTATGTGACATGTGCTTCCTCTTTGAGTTTTCTCACTCTGACATTGTGGATCAGTTCTCAGTTTATTATTTTTTAAGTGTTAAAAATATCTATAAGAAGATCCTGCTTTCTAATTAGTTTGTATTTCCTTCTAAATAAATTTCTAAAAGCATTCAGCTTCAAGATTTTTGCATAAAACTATCAATTGCATGGTATCATTACAATTTCTTTGCACTTTGGATAAGAAGTGCATATGCTATGTCTCTCCAATGTAAGAATAAGATGCATTTCTAGTTCCAGGGGTCCATTTCCATTTTTGCAAGAGATGTTAACATGGTTATTATCAGAGAAGTGATCAGCACCATGGGCAGTGTTGAGGACAAATTGCAGAGAATCTGGCTGGTTCAATGTGAAAGTAGCAGGGGGCAGTTGAAGCCTCCTGGAGCTAGGTTGCATTGTACCACCATTATATTTGGGGATGGTGATATTAGGGAAATTTAAAGTGGAGGAAGGATAGTTGTCACTGCTTGTAGAATTAATTAGCTTGGCTTACTCTTATCAGTTTAGATTGCACACAATGGGGGAATGATGAGGAGGAAACAAGATGGCAGAGTAGAAAGAGAATTGGACCTGGAGTCAAGAAGACCTCAATCAATTAATCAATAAACCTTTATTAAGCACCTATTATGTACCAAGCATTACTGAGACTTGAATTCAAAAACAACTTCAGATACTTATTAGCTCTGTGACCATGAGTGAATCCACTTCTGTCTGCTTGAGTTTTCTCATATGTAAAATGTGAATAAGAATCACATCACACAGGGCTGTTGTGTGGATCAAATGAGATAATATTTTAAAAGCATTTAGTGCAGTGACTGGCATATTAGGCATTTGGCAAATCCTTCTTTCCTTCCCTTTTCCCTTCCTTCCTTTCTTCCTATCTTTGTCCTTTCCTCCCTTTCTCCTAATCTCCAGGGAATGGGAAAGACCAGTTTGCCTGGGTTTCCTAAGGAGAAAGATCTTAGTCCAAGGACATGTCTGTAGAGTCTCTTAGTTAGTACCCATTCCACAGACACTGAAAAGGCAGATGTAGATTCTTTTTCCTGGGTTCCGAATCTCTTGGGGATAAAGCTCATGCTCTAGAATACATTTCTCCCATCCCCTGTTTCCCTTGGAGAAGTCTTTCATAGAGTTGCTCTGGGAGGTGAAACAACAACAAAAAATCCAAGACAATTCATGAGAGCACTGCTAATATTTTTTTTTAATTTAAGCCTCATGAGGGATATAAAAACTCTCAGTGCCAGAGAAAGAGCCACCACTTTGAGTAGAAGACCTATTTCATGTTCGCGATATCCACTTTATCTTGTCTCTCCTGGGGCTTGGTATACATCCAAAGGTAGGAAGCAGCTTGTGAATAACTACATTAAATGAGCTGCTGACCGGGGCTTATTCCTTATTAATCTTTGAGAGACCTGCTTCAAACCTCAATAACCTTGTGTGTCCTGGGATAAAGTTCCTAAAGTCCTTATGTCTCATGTCCAAATAATCCTTGAACTCGCTAATAACCATACGGTAAGGCAAATGAAGTGTTTGAAGAAGTTCTGAATGGGATGCTTGCATGGTAGAGTGTAGCAGAACTTGGAAGTCAAAGTGTCTATATCCTCAAAAGGACTGACTGTGAGATGAGAAATACTTTTGGTCACATGACTAAGACTACACCCTTGCCCAAATTATTATGTATTTGAGAATCTTCATATGAAAAGGAAGAGGGATTCAGTGTCTTTTTTGCTTGAGCACTTCTTGATCTCTCTCCAGTATACATCCAGCCACCCCAACTTTGACATTCTTTACCATGATGCATGCTCTCTGCAGGACATGCTCTAGATTATCGGTGTCCTTCCTAAAATGAGGTGCCCAGAACTGAACACTATTTTAGAAGTCATTTTTTCAGAGACAGCGTACAGGAATACTGTCATCTCCCTAGTGCTAGATTCAATGACTCTCTCAATCCATTCATCTCGAAATGACTCTTGTCTGCACATCATATCATATTACTGTTCACTAAACCCCTCAAGTCTTTTTTTTTCCGATGAAATATTCCCTTAGCCATGCCTCCTCTTCTTATAATTGTGAAGTTGACATTTTGATCCCAAGGCTAAGACTTTACCAATTATCCTTCTTAAATTTCATCTTCTTATACTTGACCCAGTGTTCTTGATTCTGTTATCCAATGTGTTAATCCTCTCTCTTTTTGCCTTGTGTCATCTACAAATTTGAGAGTATACAACCTATACTATTTTCAGAGTCATGGATTTTAAAAAAAATAGCGAGGAAAAGGGCAAAGCCCAGCTCTTCGAGGCACTCTACTGGATACTGCCTTCCAATTTGACATTGAAGCATTAATGACTCCTTTTCAGTTCTAGTCAGTCCACCAATTCAAAATGCACCCAATTATAATATCATCCAACTCATCTCTCTTTTCTACAAAAATATCACGAGAGACATTGTTAGATCCATTTTGCAAAATCTAAGTGAATGTTATGTATACTGGGTCTTTTACCTACTGGTTTAGCAATTTCATAATAATTCTGAGGAGGACATGTAAAAAAGATATCAGTCAGTTAATTGACTAACATTTTAAAAATGCCCACTATGTGCCAGTCTCTGTGCTAAGGACTACAGAGAAAAGAAAAGGGAGAAAAGAAAGGCAACAAACAAATAGTCTTTGTTTTCAAGGAGATTCCAATCTAATCAGAGAGATAGCATGCGAATACTTAGATACAAACAAGCAATATACAAGATTAATTGGAAAAAATCAACAGATCAACAGGAGGAAGTCACTAAGTATTTTGAAAAGTATTTAGAGAAAAAGGCTTCTTGCAGGTGTAAGAACTTTAATTGAGACTTGAAAGTCCAGGAAACTAGGGGATGGAGATGAGGGAGACTCAAGAATCAGAAATGGGGGATATGAGGGAAAATTCCTGGAGTAGGGATATGGGCTGTCTTATGTGAAAATAGAAAAGAGTTTGATTTCACCTGATCATAAAGTAGGCAGACAGACGGGAGAGGGGAGGTAAAAAGTTTTTTTTTTTTATTTTTAATTGAAAAGGAGGAGACAATGATGTGGAGAGAGGATTTTATATTTGATCTGAAAGTGATGGGAGCCAATCATACATGATTGGATATCAGGAAGGTGTGTGGTGTATGTGTGTGTGTGAGAGAGAGAGAGAGAAAGAGAGAGAAAGAGAGAGAGAGAGAGAGAGAGAGAGAGAGAGAGAGAGAGAGAGAGAGAAAGGAGAGGAGAAGAGAGACAGAGAAAGAGAAACAGAGAAAGAGAGAGGAGAGATGAGAGGAGAGACAGAGAAAAAGACAGAGAAACAGAGATAGAGGAGAGAAGAAGAGAGACAGAGAGAGACAGAGAAAGAGAGAGACAGAGAGGGAGGAAGGAAGGGAGGAAGGCAAGGATGGAGAGAGAGAAGCATGAAGGATGATACATGTTTTATACTCATTTTACAGATAAGAAAATGGAACAAAACAAGCGTTTGTATTTTCTTCCTTATCATATAACTAGTGTGTTGGTCAGGAAATGAGTAAGAATTTGAGTAAATTCAGTGGAAAGAATAATGGGCCTGGAGTCAGAGGATCCAGGTTCAAATCCTACTACTTTCAAGTATTTGCTACTTCCCTAATAATAAAGTAGGATTAGATGGCACTCTAAGGTGCCTTGGAGTGCAAAATTTATGATCCCTGTGAAGTCAAGTCTTCTGACTCCAACTTTTGTGACCTATCCCCTATGCCTCATGGGAACCTGGCTGCTTTTAGCCATCTACTTAATAAATTTCAGAATGTGTATGTGCTTTTTTGTTTTTGTTTTTTTCTGAAAATGAGAACATTCATTTACTCATTCATTGTACATTCAACATACATTCAACAGGTATTGAAAGCCTATTTGCGAAGCTCTGTATGAGGCATTGTGTCTGCTCAATACAGAGGAAGACACTAAATTCAGAAAACATAATAACTTTCTTTGTTTTATGATAATATTGATAGCCTCCTCTGTTCTTGAGCTTTTGCCTGTTCATAATAGCATAATTTTACAGGCAAACCAAGTTATGCATAATACATTTTTATGCTCCTAAGCTAACAATGTTATTTCAGATTGGTAAAGGGGACTAAAATGTAAGTATTCTATGCATTTTGATTTTTCTGAAAATGTTCATGTTTTTATCCTCAAGAAAGTGTTGTGATTTGTTTTTTTTCCTTAAATTTTTTGAAATTTCTACAAATTATATTTCTCAGAGTGTATCCCTTTGATATTCAATAAATCCCCAGGTTGAGGAGGTCAAGCAACTGTGATCACCAAACAGACGGAGGTTTCAAAAATAAATTAAAGGACAACCTTGGTGAGATGGAACCACTATTTTGGAGTAGAACAGGAACTTACTTGAATCTTCCCATTTGCTTTAGAATAATACCTCAAATCAAATCCCAGAATGGCAGAGCCAACAAAAGGTTGGATGCAACAATTTTCCAGCACAACACAATTTAGGACATCAGCAGGAAAAGTCTATCAGAACATGGTGGTTGATTGGCTTATCATAGAAATGCCAGCAGCTGGCCATGGAGATAGCTGAAACATCAGCAGATGGAGCTTTGGACAACTGGTCAGAAGGAGATCACAGGGAATCCTGTGCTGGTGCTGGCTTCGGGACCTGTTGACTGCCCAATGCAGTCCTGGGTCACAGTACCAGACCAAAGACGGGTGCTAGAGCTTGTGATCACAGGACAGCAGGGATTCTGGTCACAATTCAAGGGTGGAGAAGATTGCTTGTGGTAGCTCAAAAGGGAGCAGGGCTGTTGCTCTCAGTTCTAAGGAGCACAAGCACTTGTAGCTGCAAGATAACAGGAGCAAGTCATAGTTTCAGGGCAAAAGGGGTTATAACACTTGTGGCCTTAGAAGAGCAAAGGTTCTGGTTTCAGTTCCAGATGGAGAAGAGTGTGCATGGTCTTTGACCCAGCAATACTACTATTAGGTCTGTTTCCCAAAGAGATGAAGGGAAATGGGAAAGACCTATTTGTAGAAAATGTTCACAGCAATTCTTTCTGTGATGGCCAAGAATTAGAAATTGCGGGGATGCTCATCTATTGAGGAAATGCAGTAGTGATAGAATTCTATTTTACTATAAAAATGATGAACAAAGAGGGAAAGGAACCCTCATGTGCAAAAATGTCTGTAGCAGCTCTTTTTGTGGTGGCAAAGAATTGGAAACTGAATGGCTGCCCATTCATTGAGAATGGCTGAATAAGTCATGGTATATGAAAGTAATGAAATCTTATTGTTTTATAAAATGAGGATGAGCTGATTTTACAAAGGCCTGGAAAGATTTACATGAACTGATGCTGAGCAAAACAAGTAGAACCAGGAATATATTATATACAGCAACAGCAAAATTATGCAATTATCAGTTATGATAGAACTTGCTTCTTCTTAAGCTAATCTTCTCAGGTAATCCCAATAAACTTTGGATAGAAAATGCCGTCCAAATATAGAGAAATATGGAGACTGAATGTAAATCAGCACATGCTATGTTCCCTTTTTCCTTTTTCTTTTTTTTTCTCTTGTAGTTTTTAATCTTTTGTTTTGATTTTTTCCTACCCATATGATTCATAAGGAAATATGTAAAAAAAAAAAGGAATGTACATGTAAAACCAAAAATGTTTTTTCTACATGCAATTAGGAAAAATAAATTTTTTGAAAAAACTTAAAAAAATGATGAACAGAATGGTTTCAGAAGACTTATATTAACTGAGGCAAGGTAAAGTGAACAGAACCAGAATAACATTGTACACAGCAATAGCAATTGTGTAAGGATGATCAACTGTGAAAGATTCAGCAATGCAATTTCAAGACAATTCCAAAGGACCAGTGATGAGAAATGCTATCCGCCTCGGACAGAGAACTTGTCATGTGCAGTTCTCTTTTTGGCATGAGGATAGCGGAGGGCACTGTCTCACACTTTGATCTTTTTCCACAATGCTGTTTTCAGAGGTTGTTCTGGAGCTTTGGAAATTTTCAAAGCTTCTAAAGTTGGCGATCTAGAAAGAGGTATGGTCAATGCTGCCTTTGCTCACACCCCTTATTCAGGAAGGGCCCCTGATCTTTTGGGATTACAATGGATACTGTTCCTTAGGACGGCTCCCTAAGTCAATAATTCTGGTCTTCAGGGTTCCCCTTCCCTTTAGCACTTCCATTCCTTCTTGACTAAACAATTCTCCTTCTTTTCCTTCAACCATGATCCAGAAGTGGATTTAGTTAATGGACTTGTTAAACAGCATCCAATTCTACATCTAGTGCAAGAACCGGGTTCTCCCATATTCTGTTTCTGATTGTTACAAGATTCCCTCACCATTGGAAGCTTGAGAGCTTCCAAAGCTGCTGCTGCTTTTGTTACCACTATCTAGTCCCACCACTGGTGTTTCATCCATATGGGCTTTGGGTCAGTCTCCATCCTCCTGTCACAGATCACTCCTTCTGACTTCCTAAATTGTCTTGGTCTACAAGAATGTCTTACTCCGACCTTCTGTGGATTCTGCTACTCTAGAATTCAATATGAAGTCTTATTTTAAAGTCCTTTGGAGGAGAATGTTGGGACAACTCAGTTCAGTACTTTCTCTACTCCACTATCTTGGCTCTGCTCCCAGAAGCTGAAGTACAGCTCTAAATCTACAATCCTATCATAGTTTTTTCCTGTTAGAACTATTAGAAAATGTATATCCCATTTGCCTAGAATATAGTAGGTACTTAATAAATGTGCATTGATTGATTGATAGATCAATCCTTACAACAACCTTGTGAGGTATGTGCTATTGTTAGGTCTAAACTGAGACTAAAAGAAGGTAAGAGGCTTTCCCAGGATGCCCCACATATGAAGCCTGTCTGAGGGAAGATTTATATTTAGTTCTTCCTGATCCTTGAGCCAGAATTCTGTCCATCATATATCTTAGAAATATTACATGGTATGTATACACACACACACACACACACACACACACACACACGCACACACAATGTATGTGTGTGTTTCCTCCAAAATGGAAGCCACTTCGAGAGGTTTCTGACTTAGGTTATTCTACTGAAAAACTCAGTTTTTTTATCTCAATAATTATTTCATCTGATAAAACAGTAAGTAAAATATGGGAAATCACTGATGACAATGGAAAAAATGAAAAAAAAAACTTCTTTACATGGTTCAGAAATGTTTGAAAGACCCAGTGAAGTATCTATAAACTCTTCAGGTAAAATTATCAATGAAGAGCCTCATCTCTGGGCTTGGAGGCAGTGAGTTCATTTGTATAGATGGAAAACAGTAGTACAAGATATCTCAAGAGAAGGGGAAAAAATAAAACTCCATGTGGAAGAAAGACTAAGATAGAAGATCCTGCATTCAGATGGACAATCTTCATACATGCCAGGGAGAATTTAGGGTGAGAAATGGGGGAAAATAAGGCTCAGGATTAATGAAATCAACTGGTATTATTTAAACCACAGAGAAAGCTAAGAGGACAGACAGCTTGTCTTCAGATATTTGAAAATTTCTTTTGTTGACATTATCAACTAGCAAATTTCACCATTTCTACTGAAGAAATGGGTTTAAATTATAACAAGAGAGATTGAAGTTTAGATGTAATGAAGTAATTTCACTTGAAATGTGATCATTTACACCTTGGAAATCAGCAAATGCTACACACCAGATTTGATTTATTTTTTTGTTAATTATCTAGACGTGATAGAGATGTTAATAGGACAGATTAATTGAAAAAGTGTTTCATGCCTTTATTTTGGAAAGGCAATTGTTAAATATTTACCAGTACATTCCTGGGTGGTAGGAATGGGGTTGGGGTGGGAAGCTGATCCTAATTAGCAGAGTTTTCCTGCATCCCTGACTTCAAATCTATTTGCTTTCTACAATTCTCAACAGGACTTGGATTATTTCATGCTAATTTTCAATAGAAACCCAACCACTGCTTTAATGCATACATCACTTCATAGACTCAGCTTTCCATTCTATCACCTTTTGTGAGGGAACATGCAGTGCAAATGACTAAATTTTCAGGTTATCTGGATCTTAAGAAATCCTGACACTGAATGGGGAGCTTGAGTCTTAATGAGAGACATCATCTTGGGCTGATAAATGCTACTTTCTATTATTCCTCTTTAGGGTGTTTCCTAGATAAAGATTCATATGTGTGAGTTCAAGCCCACTCATATGGTGGGATCAGTTCCTGACCAGGTAGGAAATCAATTGATTAATGAATAAACATTTATTAAGCAACTAGTATGTGCTAGACACTATACTAAGCACTGGAGATTACAAAAGAGAAAAGGACAATCCTTGTCCTCAAGGAGCTTACAATCTAACAGAGGAGACAATGTGCTAGATGACAACAACTCATTTATCCAACCACTCATTTTACAAGTAAAAGGAACCAGAAACATTAAATGGCTTGCCCAATTTTTGTCAGATAGTATAAGATTTTTTTTTTGATCATCATGATGTGTGGTAGGGCCTTAAAATTAAAGTTAATGTATATTCTGAAGATCTATGGACTGGAAAACCAAAAGATAGAGCCCATTTCCTCTCCTTGACTATAATTTTCCTAATTTTTTTTTGGTTGAAGTCTTAAAATCAAGAGTTTCGAAATTTAACAACATGGAGTATCTTTATTCCAGGAAAGGATTTGTGATAGTGACTTAGAGAAATTAAAATTGAACCAAACTTACTTCATTGCCTTCAAATATTCTTTGTATCCTCTGGCATACGTTTGGAATATGAAATAAAAGGAGTGGTTAAAAATTCCCAATGTTGCTAAATAATGGCACTGGGATAGATGGCCACTTAGTTAAACTGAGGGTCACTTTCCTCTCAGGAAAGGTTCTAAAACTAGGGGTTCAATAACTCACAATATTTCTATGAGAAACTAACCAATGTGGAGGATCAATGACTTTGAATTTTGTATCTTTAATAACCAGCCAGTTCTCCCAAGATACTTTTTTCAATCACTCATCTGAATATTTGAGGGTGAGAATGTTATAGTGTCCAGAAGCATGAACCTGGACTCAGGAAGTCTTAGTTTTAAATGCCACTTTTGAACTTATTTAGCCTTATTAATATCTGTTACCATTTAGCTTTTCTTTTCTTTTCTTTTTAAAGCTTTTGCTCAGTTCCTCCTCCTACTCACTTCCATGAGCTATTCTTCCACCATATCTCAGCCATACAGAAAGATAACTATACCTTTGATCTTGCCTTCAGCCACAAATGTACCACCTCTATCTTCAAGAATTTTAAAATCCCTTTATTCTACCATGATTCATTGACTAGTCATTTCTCCTCTGCCTTCCCTTAAAAATTTCTACTTTTTATCTACACTTTGGCCTCCAATCCATTGACCCTTCAATTTTCTTTGTTTATCTCCCCTGTACTAACTGCTTTCTCCTCTTCTTCCTATATTGGTTTTTTGGTAAATTAATTCATCTCATATTGTTCTCCTCTCTCTTGAAGCTCAAGCCCCCTTATTATATCACCTATTTTACCTAGCCAAGCTTCAGTCTTGGATCACCTGCTATCATTCATCTTCTTTGTTCCTACTTGTGCTACTGAATGTTGGTAGAAAAAAAAATGCAACTATTCTGATTGGGCCCATTACACATTTATGTTACACAACCCCAACAAGGCTTTGGCAATCCTACTATACTTTCTTGATCAATTCAACCTCTCATTCTCCACAGGGATTCTTCCAAATCTCCTCGTTCCCCCTCAAACCTCTCATGGCTTCCTTGCCTTCCCGCTCCGGTGAGAATTTTGCCTCATCTTAGACAGCTAAAATTGAAGCCATGGCTCCCATTCCACTTTGGGACACTTATTGTTGGAAAGTTTTTCTTGCCATCAAGGCCTCAACTCGCCTTCTATATGTTGCTCCTGGCTCTGCCTTCTGAGACTGAGTAACAAAAGTCTTTTTTTTTTTTTTTTTTCATGTAAATGCTTCTTTTATGTCTCAATGCAGCATTTCTCTTCCCTACAAGAAGTAAATATCTTCACTTTTTTTTATTGATTCCCAAAAGAAATTGGGGTCTTCATCCTCCTTGCTGCCTTATATGGACATTCTTTTGCTTTTCTATGCTTTTTTCGTTGAGAGTATCATAGTCTCCCCATAAGATAATAATAACTAATATTTTTATAGTACCTACTATGGTCAGTGCTTTACAGTTATTTAATTTGATCCTTACAATAAATCTAAGAAGAAGATGCTATCATTATCACTCCATTTTACAGATGAGGAAACTGAGGCAAACAAAAGTTCAGTGTTTTGCCTAGGGTCACATGACTAGTAAATGTCTGAGGTTGGATTCAAACCCAGGTCTTCCTAATTCCAGGCCCTGAACTCCATCCATTGTGCCATCTGGCTGCCATTGCTCAGACTGTAAGCTCTTTGAGGACAGGAATTGTCTTTTGCCTTTGCTTCATTAGTGCTTAGCACAATACTTGACACATGATGTTCTCTTCATAAATGTTTATTAACTGACCTGTGTCACTCCACTGTGGCATCCAGAACTGAATATAATTCTCCTTATTCAGCCCAAGAGCACTTTCATTTTCTTGGTTTCTACACTGGACAATTTATTCATCCTGAGCATATAATCAGTTTACTCCTCTAAGATCTTTTTCTGACAAATAACTGTTTAATCATGCTTTGCCCAGATCATATGTTTAAATTCAGTTTTTTGAACCCCCCCACACTCACTGGGGACTCCCCATTCAGTTTCATCTTAATAGCTAAAACACAATGTTTTAGTTTGTTGTGATCCTTTTTTCATTCGATGTCTGTGGCTATGTATGTTAGTTACTTTTTTAACTTGGCGTATGGTAGGGGCTTAATAGATGCTTATTGGCTGACTGGCTGAATTCATATCCCAAATGTGCAAATTTGATGAGCATAATATCAAATGCCATTTAGGCGATTCTAGGCAAATTACTTATTTCTGTGTCTCAGTTTCCTCATCTATATAATGGAGCTAACAATAACCCCTGTCTCCCAGGGTGATTAAGAGGATCCCACAAAATTGTACAAGTAAAGTGCTTTCCAAAATTTAAAGTTTTATATCAATGATGGGGATGATTATGGTAGTGGTAGTGATGATAAGTCACTGATATAAATTACTAAACAGCAGAGATCCCCAAGGCACGACTTCTTTCCAAGTTGACATCAAAACTTTAATGACTAGCCTTTGTGATAAAGATGAAAAAAGGGATGAAAAATAACCTAACCCCTACCCCTCAGAGAGTTTATACTCTAAGGATAAAGAAGCCCACTTAATTAATCAGATCCTCAATGTTTTGCTGATCTGCTCTGGTTACTTCTCCTTTCCATATGTCCCAATCTCAAATCAGCATTTTCTTCCTTCTGTAAAATTCTAGGTTTGTAAAAATCTTTCATTATTTTTTCTTATTAATAAAGCTACTTTCTGTCCAAATCAAGATTCAGCCTTTCCCTCTTCTACATCATGAAGAACAGTACCCAATGCACAGCAGCACCTCTGGAACTTTTGATCAGCCTATCTTTTCTGTACTTCCATATCACACACACACACAAAGCTATAATCTCTTCTACAGGTTACCATCCTTTTCTCTAAAGGGATGGCTACCTTCTTTGTCCTGCTTTAAATAACTTAGTATTTCCCGCAGATGTGCTCAGAACTGGTACCCAAATCACATCCCCTTGTGAGATTGTCTATAGGAGCTCTGAAACTACTCTATTTGGGAGAAATGGAGTTTTAACCAGTTTGCCCACTCCCTCTCCACCTGGGTAATAACTCTGAAACCCTCCTCAGGGAATTTTTTTTTCTCCGGCTCTTTCCCAACTCCTTCCAGATGCAGGAGCCGGCTAACCAGGTTCTGAGGCTCCTGGAAAACAGAAAATCATTGATATTGGCAGGCAGCTGAGCAGAAACTCAGCGCTATCAGTTGTGTTTAAGCCTGACTGCCGTGTTAAAACATTTGCTGGGAGAAGCCGGCTCTCTATTTATCTGTTACAGTAGTTAATTTCATCTGTTTTGTAGAAATATTTACTAAGGGTGAGTGATGGAAGCAGGGAGCTATGGTTGCATCCACTGGAACCACATGGTTTATTTACAACGAGGGCTCCATGGTGCAGATAGCTAAAAGAGGATTAAATTATGCTCTGTAGATTAAGGGCCCAAACACTCTAAACTCATAAGCCTTTGTATGCTAAGCAAGAACTCTGACTCCCATAGGGCTTTAAGCTGATATTTTGCTCACACAGAAAAGAGTGAAAACTTTTGACATTTAAGTATTTTCTTCAAAAGCTGGAAGAATATCAAGTTTGTTCCTTATGCCGTTGACTGATTAAAAACAATATCCAGCTGCCCATTGGGCCTTCTCAACAGAAACAGTGAAACAGCTTCTTCCCCTTCTCTCCTGGACCCTACATTTTGTGGAGGGGTCAAAACTAGCTTTCTTTCCCCCTTGTTTTGGCACTTGGATTTCCAAGCCATGTTGGAAAATGGGACACCCAACCATCATTGTGGATCTCAATCTGGAACATCCCTCCGTAAAGCCTGCCCCCCTTTTCCCTTGGCAAGTTCCTTCTGTGAGCTGCCATTCTGTCAAAAAGCCTTCGCTCTCTTACACTCTGTTCTACACTTCAGAACCATGCTCTGGGATCTTCCTCTTCCCCTTCTCACTTTTCAGTCCCCTTTTTGTATACTATCTTCCTCCATTAAAGTATAAGTTACAGAAGGGGACTTACTATTTCTTTGCTTTTAGTTCTATATCTAACACTTAGTAGGGTGCCTGGAGTGATGTAAACACAAAGTAAATACTCATTTCCTTCTTCCAACAACCACAGGAGCAAAACTACAAAACAAAGTTATGTGATGAATGTCTGTTAACAGACCAATGTGTTCTTTATTCTCACTATAATAGTTTCAATATTGTTAATTATTCATCACTAGAAATGTTAATTAAAATAATTGCTAACATTTACACAGCACCTTGTCACAAAGCACTTCACATATATTAACTCATTTGATTTCTCACAATAGCTCTATGAGGTAGGTGTATTATTACTGCCATCTCACAGATGAAGAAACTAAAAGAAATTATATTATTGCCCAAAGCCGCAAAAACTACTAAAGGTGTGAGCAAGATTTGAACTCAGATCTTTTTGATTCCAAGCCCAAAGTTCCATTCATTATACCAGTGAGCCAGCTTTCTCCACCTCTAATGATCTGTTTTTCTGGCTAATCCGTCCGCATTAAAGAAAGGTTGCTTAAAAGCAATTGGTCCCCAATTCTGAACAAAGTCATGTTTATGATGTTTTTTTTTTTTTGCTTGTTTTTTTTTTTTCTCCTGGCAATGATCTCAGCCTTCACTTAATTACCAAGGCCTGGCTTCCTTCATGAACCTTGTTTACTTGGATTCAAAGGTGGAAACTAGATCTTAATAAGAAGCCTTTAAATTGTCCCATTCTATGGTGGGATTAAAAAGAGACTCCAGAGAAAATCTTCCCTGAAAGAAAAAGTTAATCAGCTTCTCTGGCAAGGGTCCCTCTCCCTCAGGGTGTGTCACTCTCCCCACTCCCCCTTCTTCCAGCTCTGAAAGAAATCCTGTTCAATTTAGTTCCCTCATTGATCTTAAAAGTTTCACTCTCATTCACGTTCCACTTGAAGCCCAGCGTTTGATGTTTCCATAGGCGTTTCTAGATGCCGCTTGGTGATGGGTTTCACCTAGAGAGCTTTGTGGTTGACTTTGAGAGTCCTGTTTTCAAAGGATGGACTGATCTTTGCAGGCTGGTCTTTCTTTCTTTCCTTTTCCCCCCACATAGTGCAATTAGCCACCCAAGCTAAATTGGTCCAAGCAACCCACTGGAAGATGCCTACATTTGGATTCTGGCGGCCCTTCTGCCTCCCCAGAGATTTGGAGGTCTCCTCTCCTGCCAAGTTAGGGGGCTGTTATCTCATTTGGCTAGCTGATGGGAACGGGGTTCTTATAAGCAAGAGAAGACCCAAAGTTGATAATGATAGATTTCTTGAGAGAGAATCAAATGATCCATCTCTGGAAACATTTGTAGTAAATTACATTAATAATAGTAATTTATAAGGGTGATGGTGAACTAGAAATAATCCCTCACTTGGATCATGGACTCAGACAAGTGGTTATCCAATGGGAATCTGAGTTCTTCCACTTGATGCTTGTATGATCTCAGGCCAGTGACTCAGTTTCCTCATCTGTAAAACTGGAAAAGAAACTTTCTGAGGTCACTTCTGGCTCTCCATCTAGGATGATAGGATTATATGTATATTATTTCACCCATTCTTGAGGCACTTAATAGCTGTGTGTCCCTGGACAAGACACTTACTCTCTCTGCCTGCTTCAATTTCTACATGTGCGAAATGGGGGTACTGGTAGCAGCTACCTCCTAGAGTTGTTTTGGTGAAAAAATAAAGTAATGTGTAATAACATATAACATGGGCAGCTAAGTAGCACAGTGGAGACAGCGCTGGGCCCTAAAGTTCAAAGCTGCCCTCAGACACTTACTAGATGTGTGACCCTGGACAAACCACTTAACACTGTCTGTCTCAGTTTCCTCATCTGTAAAATGATCTGGAGAAGGAAATGGCAAATCACTTTGCCAAGAAAATTCTAATTAGTATCTTAAAGCATTGGACATGACTGAAACAACTGACAACAATTAAACATTTAGCGTACATAGGAGCCATTATTGCCATTAATGTTTATCTGAATACTATTAAAATTTATGTAGCATTTGGAGGTTCACAAAGATCTTTACATATATTCAAACCCTTGTTCATCAGAAAAGCCTGGAGGTAGGTGTTATCATTATTTGTATTTTACAGAGAAAGAAACTGAGGCAAGAACAGCTAAGGATTTTGCCCACCTCCCCAAAGCCTTGAACTTAGTTCTTCCTGAATCAACCAGTCATCCACTATACCACTTAGCTGCCTAAATGTTAAATCTACTTTGAAGGATTGAATCTGAATGTAATCAGAGGAATGATTCTCAAGGTCTACTGCCTCCATTCGGTTTTCTTTTAATGTACTTTTTGTAAGCTAATAATCTTCCTTCTGAACCTTACGCCCTTGCTTAAAACCTTTCAATGGCTCCCAATGACTTATCAAGTTCCTCTTCCTGATATAACCCTGTTCTTCTTTTTCTTTCCCCCCTCTGTCCTTCCCTCCTGCCTTTTCCCTTTTCTTCTCCTGCTCCTCTCTTTCTTTCCATTCCACATTCTGAAAGGGCCTGCATTGAGCCATGATGATATCATATTTGATTTATTAAAACCCTCTTCTCCTCATGATTGCCTTCCCCATTGAGGACAGAAATACCTGTTCTTTCTGGGTGAAGGACCAGCCTGATTATTGCTTCATTAGAAAATGATGCTGCTCATTCTTGCAGTCTAATTGGTTGACAGGGTTTGGGCTACAGCGATGTAAATCACCCATGAGAGTGTGCGGGCCCACTTTTATCACAATGAAATCCTCAGCTGTCAAAGTGAATGGATACGTAGAGCTGTTAATTTTATGTGTCATTAAAAGAACCATAATTGCAGCAATAAGTCTTTCCCAGGATTGTTTCAAAAGGTATACACAGGATTCATAAGGTTTCTCTGAGCCTTCTCTAATCTTCACGGTACTTTTGGGAAGTCCTAGATAAAGGCTGCTCTTATTGGGGTTATTTGAGATATAAAGAGAAAGAATTAAGTCACTTTCACCATTTATTAAGAATTTTCATAGGGGCGGTTTTCAATGGACATCCTGCATCTTCAATGTTATGCAAGTAGGGAACAGTATAACTTATCTCTCTCCCAAGAGTGGGATGGGGATTAAGTCAGATATGAGGTATTCTTTTGATCTTTATCTTTGGGGCTCTGGCCCCAAAGTTAGTATTTAATAAATGTCTCTGGAATAAATGAATGAATGATTGAACAAGTTGACTGAGGGATAAGGTTGAGAGCTTTCAAGCAAAATGAAGCCTCTTGAAAAGGATTCCTTCAAAGGGCCCTGGGCCACTTTGAAGGTAAGTTCAAGGTATCCCTAAGATCGCACTGAGCTCCCCACAAAGCATATCAAGGGGTGTGCTGCTACCACGAGGTCTTCGTCAGAACATTCGGTCTGGAGGTCCTGGATCCAAATCCGTTTCCCCGCTCCAAATGGCGGTCTGCAAACATAGATGGCAAACCACAAAAGCCCTGGGGGGCATTAAGTATTAACTGTCCAGGAATACCCAAGAATGGCAAGTTAAACAGTAATCACCAGGTAACCATCTCGGACAGATAGAAGGAGAGGGGGAAAACCCAGGAGTAGCTATCTTTAAAGAGAACAAGCAGATCTGAGTAATCCAATTTAGGGGAGATAAGAGTCTGAGGGTAGTACTGTCCTTTAACTGGACAAACGCCTCCGTTCAAGTGTCAACCCCAATCCTGGGGAGGTCAGCGCACTGGGCCTGCTGCCTAATGTACTCCTGAATTGGCTGAGTAGATTTCCGAACAAACACACTGGTCCAACAGAATTGATTTTCAACAGGCCGTATTGGTCCCTAACGTAATTATCCTGTAGTGAGTCAGTTCACGGCAGCCCCTGCATTTAAAAGCTTCTGGTCAGCTGAGGAAAGGTTGCAGTTAGTGTGGAAGTAGATATTTGCTCCAAATATTTCTTGGGAAATTAAAAAAAAATTCCATTTCTTTTCTCTCTGTTTTTCCCCCTCCTCTTTGAATCACTAAGAGTACAATGAGCATCCTCTTGTTCCTCTTTACAAGGAACCCTAGAGACATCAGCAAGATCTTTCCCCACATTCCCCTGGGATATTGAATATTCAGGCCTAGCTATGTGGTAGAAGAATTCAATTTACAATAAAGAATCAAACATCAGCTTTTAAATACATTATTTTAACATAATGGCTAACCTCTTCCCCTTTCCAAAGGCTTTTGGGAAGGAGATAATTCGGGCCACTTTAATGTGTCCAGATGAAGAGCAGAAACCCTATTGGGACAGTCCCCTGACATGTAACTTCCCATAAACAAGGATAACCATTCAACCTAAGCCATAGTTGACCAAACATCTGAAATTCCAGATGAACAGAAAAGGACACAGAAAATCCAATCTAAACTATCACAGAGAGGTATGTGAAAAAGCATGATGACAGAACCAAGAGAACCTAGAACCAATCCAGTAACACATTAGGCCACAGGTCCAGAGCACTGACCTTTCCAGGATTGACACCTGAACAAAGGCTTTTGTCCAGTTAAAGGACAGTACTAACCACAGACTCTTATCTCTCCTAAACTAGATTACTCAGCTCTGTTGTTTTCTTGGCTTTCCTCATTCATTTTAATAAAACACAATTGATACATTTATTCCTGGACGTAAAAATGAGGACTGCATTCTTTCCTCCAACTCATCAGTTCTACTTTCCTTAATAAATTCCAATGTCTGTTTTGTATGAAGGGAAAGAAGATAAATTCCCATGTTTTTTATTTTACAAAAGTTTATCATTTCAAAAGTTAAAAATCAGTCTCCTATCTAGGATAGTTCAAAATGAGAAAAAATGGAATTGAGTCTCCAAAATGTTTTCCTGGATGATCTTGTTACCTCCACAGTTCTATGGAATCAATACAGAGTCAGTACTCAACAATATTGTCCTAAAAGAACTATAAATTAGTATGAATACTTCTGATTTTTTTGTGGTAAAGAACTAGTTTCAATTTCTCTGATGATCATGATGGTGACAAGGAGAGTTTTCGGGCAGTAAACACATTAAATAAGGTTGAAATTCCCATAAATAGGGGTAGGCTCATAAATGCTTAACATCTGGGAGGGGATGTATGCATGACACTCTTTTAAGTTTAATCTGCATTAACAACATTTTATCTATCACTTTCTTAAGTCTGGACAATCAACAAAACAATAAAGCAAGGCTTAATTTGTAATGTGTTCCAGTTTCTGAGATACAAATGTCAACTGGTTTGAGATGGATTCAGCGTACCACTGAGACGGTCCATGGACTCAAGACATGGCGGGGGCATCTTCTTCTTGGGAAGCCTTGACCTATTTAATTAGGAGAAATCATGGAACATGGATTTATTTAGTGTTGGAAGGGGCCAGATAATGCCTCTCCTTCCTGTGAAAGAGGAGGAAATGGAGGCCCAGAGATATAAAAAGACTTGCCTAATGATACAGACACAATTTTAATTTGGATCTTTGACTACAAACACCAATAATAATTTCCCATGATATCATGGTAATGCAATTAAATGTTCTCACTTGTATTATACATTATTAGAAATCAAACTCTTGTCTTCAATCCTTCAGGGATATATAATCATGTTGGTGTGAGTATTCCTTTCACTGAGATAGATCTCAAATACTTCTATATTTCAGAAATTAGTCTTTGAGGATTTTCATAATCTTGTGGTCAACCTAGATATGAGAATCTCTTGAATTATAATAGCTTCACTTATCCTAATTTAACAGGAATATTGTACAGTCTATCACCAGGCTCAGTTTCTCCTTTAAACAAAGTATTTTCATTATTTACTTGTTTTGAAAAAAATGTTACACAGCCAAAGTGAATCCCTGCTGTAGTCTAACATCCACTAAGCTTCCAAAATGGTCTTTTTAAAGTACAGTCAATTATGCTACTCCCTCTTCTCCTCTTAATAAACTTTCATTGCCTCCCTATTACTTCCACCATCAAATACAAAAGCCTTTATTAGGCTTCTCATTCCTTTTGCAACCTGGTGCCTTACTACCTCTTTTAGCATTATTATACCTTATTCCTCTCTACCTACTTTATGATATAGGGACATTGACCTTCCTGTTAGTCTTTGACTACACCATCCAATCTGCCAACTCCATGCCTTTTCACATGCTCCCAACCCTGAATGGCTTATTTCTGCCTTGGGGTTTTCTTGAAGGCTTAACTCAAATTCCTTGTGATACAAGCCTTTCCTGCATTCCTCCCTCAAGCTAGTGATTTCCCTCTTTGATTTTATGTGAATAGTTGTATGCATGCTATATATGCCATTAGAATATGAGCTCCTTGAGGAGAAGGATAATATTTTTGTCTTTCTAACTCCAGTGCATTAAATAAGAATTACTAAATTCTTATTGACTTAAATATTATGTTTATTGTTATATTATCTGACTCTCACAACCCTATGAGATAGGTGCTACAGGTTTCAATATTCCCATTTCCCCTCTATAGAAACTGAGGCTCAGAGAGATTATGTGATTTGCCTTTGGTCACAGGATCAAGAAATGTCAGTGCTACCTTTCCCCTGGTTAGGAATAACATCCAAGTTATATCAAATTGTTTGAATAAAACAAATAATGGAGGGGGAGGATGGAGAAGGAGAAGGAGAAGGAGAATAAGAATAATAAGAAGAAGATGAAGAAGAAGAAGAAGAAGAAGATAGAAGAAGAAAAGAAGAAGGAGGAGGAAAAGTAGAAGAAGAAGAAAAAGAAAAGGAGGAGAAGGAGGAGAAGGAGGAGGAGGAGGAGAAAGAGGAAAAAGAGGAAGAGGAGGAGGAGAAGAAAAAGCAGAAGAAGCTGAAGGAGAAGAAGAAGAGAAGAAGAAGGAGCACAAGAAGGAGCACAAGAAGGAGGAGGAGGAGGAAGAGAGGAAGAAGAAGAAGAAAGAAGAAGCTGAAGAAGGAGAAACAAGAAGCAGAAGGAGAAGAAGGAGAAGGAGAAGAAGAAGGAGAAAAAGGAGGAGGAGGAGGAGAAGGAGAAGGAGAAGGAGAAGGAGAAGAAGAAGAGGAGAAGGAGGAGAAGAAGGAGAGGAGGAGGAGGAGGAGAAGGAGAAGGAGAAGGAGAAGAAGGAGAGGAGGAGGAGAGAAGAAGGAGAGGAGGAGGAGGAGGAGAGGACAAGGAGGAGAAAGAGGAGGAGGAGAAAGAGGAAGAGAAGGAGGAGGAGAAAAAGCAGAAGAAAAAGCTGAAGGAAACGAAAGAGAAGAAGGAGGAGGAGGAGGAGGAGAAGAACAAGAACAAGAAGAAGAGAAGAAGAAGGAGGAGGAGTAGGAGGAGAAGACAAAGAAGAAGAAAGAAGAAACTGAAGAAGGAGAAACAGAAGAAGCAGGAGAAGAAGGAAAAGAAGAAGAAGCAGAAAAAGAAGGAAGAGGAGGTGGAAGAAGAGGAGGAGGAGGAGGAGGAGGAAGAGAGAAAGATATGGGGAAATGTGAGTGTTAAGAGGAGCAAGGAAAGATAGCATGTAGAAAGCAAAGAGAAGGACCTTAGAAACATTTGTATTTAATATCAAAGAATTTGTATGCCTCCTTCTATTAAAATGTTTCTTAGTTATTTTAATGAAAGGGAGGGAAATGGAAAAACTGGAGGACAAGAACTTTTCTCAAACTCAGCAAGTAGTTTTAATTTAAGTAAATTAAATTAGGAGCCAAAAGGGAAAAAAAAGACTAGAACAATAAGCATCTAATGGTTATTTATATAATATTGAGTAAAACTTGACTAAAGGTAAACTTTAAATGAGGAAAGCACATCATTTTATTACTGAAAGCAGACTATTTATGCATACACACTGATGAAAAAAATTGGTAGGGTAGGAAGGGATGTCATTTTGTAATATGATCAGTGCTTGGCATACAATAAGTGATTAATAAATGCTTCTGACTCACCAGATAACTTGGTTCAAAACAATAGAAAAAAGAATGACTATTTGAACTTAGATAAAAGGGGTTGGTTTGGAGTCACAGAGGTTGTTCCACTCATGTCCTCGTTGTTTCCTACTTTCCTAATATCGTCCACATTTCAGGTCCTTGGACCTCTATTTCCCTCTTTATAAAATAAGGTTATTAGGCTAGATGATCTATAAAGTTGATTCCAAAATGAAATCTCAAGATTCTACTTTTCATTCTTACGTTTTTATGTTTGTTTCCATCTTTACATTATTAACAGAGCTACCAGAAGCATCCACACTCAGTGCACAGGAAAATGCATACCTCTGACAAAAACCAGTGATTATTTGTGAAAGGGCATCTAGTGTGGGGGAAAAAAATGTCCATAGTATTTGAACTTATTCCACTGGATCTAAGATATTGGTCAGTATTTCGGCTCTGGGTTCTTAACCTTGATTAGTGTCATGGTCTCCTCTGGATAATCTGGTGAAAACTATGGAGCCCTTCTAACAGTAATGCTTTCACACTGTCGAATCATTTTCACTTGTGTCAAACTCTTAGTTACCCGATTTGGGATTTTCTTGGCAAAGATACTAGAGTGGATTGTCACTTCCTTCTTTAGTTCATTTTACAGATGGGGAAACTGAAGCAAACAGGATTAAGTGGCTTTCCCAGGATCACACAGCTAGTAAGTGTCTGAAGCCAGATTTGAACTCAGGAAGATGAGTCTTCTTGAGTCTAGGACTGGCAGTTTATTTACTATAGAACCTAGCTGTCTCAGTAATGCTTAAAATACAATACACGGGATTATAGAAGAAACCAAGTTAAGTTGGAATACAGTTATCAAAATATTTTAAAAAATAAACTCATTGACTCTAGGTCACGAACCCCAAAGTGAGTGAGTTTTAAGTACCCTGGAGGAGGAAATGGTAAACCATTCCAGTACTTTCGCCAAGAAAAACTCAAATGAGATTGTCAAAATAAGAAATGACTGAACAACAACAACAAAGTACCCTATAATCTAATGGATGAATTTCACAATGGCAAACTTTTCTCCTCCAAATATCTTGGTTCTCTCCCTGATCTGCTAGTCAGTTCTGGACTTTCACTTTCATCCCCAGCTGTCTGAATTCAGAAGTCTCCTCCATCTTGTGTTGGATTGCAGTTCAGTTTTCCTTCCACTCCCCCATTCCCTAAAAAAAAAAAAAAAAAAAAAAAAAAAAAAAAAAAAAAACCAAAGATGCTTGGCTGTAGCTAAGGCTTCCCTCTAAGTGCACCCAGCTGCCCGGTGGATAGAGACAGCATTCCCTGCGCCTGTTTTCTCACCAAAGTCGAACTGAATGGGGCCAGATTCTGCCTGTATTTTTCAGCCTCCAATTAGCAGATTCCAATTCATCACCCTGAGTATCTCCTGGCATCAGCACCGAGATTCCCTCCTCTTGCCTGGTAAATCGGTCTTCATTTAAAACCCTCTCTCTTAGCCCTAAATGGAAATCAATTCTGCAAGTTTAGCAAATAGTTAATTACTCCACAAAGAGGATTGATTGGCCTTTGATCACCAGAAAGCTCTGTAGCGCTATTAGTCTCTTTCATCTGTGATTAAACCACAGAGAGAAAGAAACAAAAACTAAATTAGGCTTCTCCTGTTATCCTACAAATATTTAATGACGGGATAATCTCCTAGAGGTGTGTTCAGGGGATTCACGTTCCATCAGGAACCAGCTTCAATTCAACCTTGAACCCAAACTCTTTCTTTGTGGAAAGACTAGCAAAGAACTTTAGGCAAGAACAGAGCTAAGCTCAAAGGAACGCTTTGTAGCACACACTCTTGTCGGTCTTTTCTTCTTTCCTCTTCTTATGTATGTTTTAATGCAGATAAAGATTTTCCCAATGGACTCCTGACATGAATAATAATAAAAAAAAGCCGGCTTAAAAAAATTCCATTTTGGTTTCCATAACTCTCCGCAGGACCACATCTTGTCCCATTGATTTGCAGCCTTAGGAAGAACCCGTCTCCCAAGTGGCAGAGCCCTATTGCTTAAAAAAAAAATACAGAACCTATTTCAGCCTACTAGTTAACCCTTTCCAACATGTAGATCCTGAGAACTTGATTTGGCAATACTTTATTAAATAATTAAGTATTAAGTAATGATCCACTATTTGGATTGGCTACATAGAATTACAAAGAAAATCAAATATATTGAAATAAAGATAATTTTTTACATGAACCTCACCAAAATCTATCTATGGTTTATGGAATCCTTATTTGGAACTCTGTAGCCTCTTTAAGGATGAAGACAACACCTTATACTCCTATTAAGGCAGTTAGGAAGTCCAAGGAATAATGTACTAGATTTTCCATACATATATTTATTCTAAATTATCAAGCCTATTGTTATTTAGATTAACAAGAAATCCTTTACAAATGTAAGCTTCAAGAGAACAGTGGCCATATTCTTTATCTATTTGATAATTTCCCATATAGTGATGTGATACAAAAAGCATTCGATTTGGGGGAATGTCCAAAGAACTTGGGTTCAAATCTTGGTCTGCCTTCTCATTTGTGTGGTTCACCTCGTTGATTTGGGTCCCATTTTCCTTTCCTTTAAAAATGAAGAGATTGGTCTATATACCTTTTAAAGTCCTAACTCTTGAGTCTATGAACCATAGAACATCACTCTCTCTGAGACTTTAAAGTCCTTTCTATCTCTGAGTCTATGAACCATAGACCACCACTGTCTATGAGACTTTGGGGAAATTACCCAGCCTCAGACCTCCCATTCTGTTAAATAAGTGAAATAGAAGCTTGTTTATTGAATTCACAGATGGCAATCTCCATGAATTTGGTTCCTTGATATCTCATTTGCAGACGCTCGACGATTTTTCTGTTTCTGCCCTCGGCGTGTGTATACACACTGTGTGTCTGTTGACGCCCCACACCTGTTAGGCAGGGCTGCTGTAAATTGGACACGCCAGTCCCAGGGAGATGGTGGCAAGGTGTGAATTAGATAGGAGCTCCTTCTGCTGCTCCTCTGACCTCTTCATTCGATTACTAGGGCCACACCAAGATTCACCAAGCCTCGGGGCAGCCAACCTGACCTCAGACTCAAGTGAATCCAGGTGGACTCCAAGGTGGGTAACAGTGGGAAACAACACCAGCTCCCCCATTTTGTTAGCGCGCTGCGATGAAACATGGTTGCTCTCACAAAGTTGAATCTCTTCATTTTCCTTCTTTAAACTGATAACTCTTCAGGGAAGAAAGAGGAAGGAGGAAAAAAGAAACCACAAGAATTTAACATAGAGAGGAAAGCTTTTTGCCTGGGAAGGTTTTCACAGGTTTTTGTTTTTTTTTTTTTTTTGGCCTATGTCTTAACCATATGTGCAATATTCAGTGAAGGGAAGGATGAACATCTTCTCAACTCTTCACTTGGGCCAGATAGTCATTACAATTACTTAGCATTGAATTTTATCATATTGTTATTTTTGTTTACATTGTTGTGGTCCTTGGTTTTTTTTTTTCCTTTTTCTACTTCACTTTGTGTCATATCATAAAGGTTCTCCCCATTCCCCCCCCCAATTTTGTTTTTGGTTATAGACGAAATTTTACCAAGGTTTTTTTGTTTTTGTTTGTGCTGGGTTTTGGGGGGCAGAGGAGAAGGATTTCCTCTTAATAAGAAAGATGAGACACTGGCATTGGTGACTAGAGCCAGCTAGCAAATCCCTTTTTCTGAGCATTCAAACGACTGATATTTGTGTTTGACTGGATTTGTTCAACTGAGACTGAGGGATGAGTCAGTTGGGGCCAGATTTTAGAGGAAAAAGTGGTATATGTTGTATTTGGGGACCTGGGAGTTTGAAAGGTTAGAGGCAAGTTCACAAATGATTGATTTTATTCAAGCAGGAAAACAGTTTTAGGGGAGAAAAAAATGGACAGGTATATTGCTGAAAATCCCTACAAGCTAAACAGGTACCAGATACCAAGGGAAGAACTGTCACTGTTCTTCTTCAACCACATGAAGCTGTCCTCAAGCTGCCCCAAGTTGCATTAGAAAGCAAGTCTAGCATTCTCAGTTTTCTCTCAGCTGGAGACAAAGTTTTCTGTCAGGTACAGCGGCTTCAGGTAGGTAGGTAGACTGTTCAAGGAGCATCAAAAAGTTTAATGAGTATGTTTTCTCTAGCTTTCAGATCAAGCAGTCCATAATGATATATTCTCTCTCTCCTTTCTTCCATCCTTAGACTGCTACTTTCGCCTTTTTCTTCATCCAATCACACCAAAGGAGAGATGTGTTTTTCAGTTCTATCATTTTATGCTTTTCTTTATCCAAATGGAATACAATTGAAGAGGAAACTTTTAGGGATTGTGGTGGTGATTCCAGAAGTTTTCTTTAGCAACCTGTTCCATTATCAACACTTAGGATGGCAGGAGTACTTCAGTCACTCATCAACATCTTTCTCCAGATACAGTCTCTGCTCTGACCCATTGCCTCTGCACCGAGGAGAGTTTGAGTTTATTCAGAGGGTCTAGTAGATGATCTTTATTTATTTATTTACCAATACTTGTTTGATCATTAAAACAATCCCATCTAACAAGACCTGCCCCATGATCAATACACATCCACACTGAATCTTTAATGTTCTGTCTTATCAAATTAGCAGCTTCCACCACAACTCGAGGGTGGAAATCAATTCTTTCTTGACCTTAAAACTCATGTGAAATCGCAGACACATATTCATCAGTGTTTTTGAAAGCACATGGGTAAATGTGATTTGTCTTCTACCTCAACCCAGTGAGCTCAAGATAGACCACCCATACCAGCTTTAGGATGGGAGCAGTACAGAGCTAGCCACCGTATCCCCATCACACATGCTGTAATTCTCCCCAAAGTTTGGGGCCACAGAGCAGTGCCCTTTTAACGCAGAATACCAGTAGTACCGCTTAGATCTCTAATGTAATAAAGGAAATGAAGTCTGAATCTGCGATTTCATTGGTACAGGGAATTCCTGAGTGAAAATATTCCTTTCACTAATGCAGTTAGATACCCCCTCTTCAATTTAACTGTGTTTGAATATTGCCTAAAGCCCTGAGAGGTGAAAGCCCTTATCTAGGATCACACAACTAATTTGTATCAGTGGCAAATCTTGAATCTAAGTCTTTGTGGGAGCCTAGATTCCACTCTGCTAATAACTGACATTTATATAGTACTTTTCAGTTTACAAAGCACTTGCATACATTATCTCATGTGAATTCTACTAAATAAATATATCTAGGTGGCTCAGAGGAAAGAACCCTGTACTTTGTGACAGGAATATCTGAGTTCAAATCCAACATCAGATCCGTATTAACTACAAGACTTTTGTCTGCCTCAGTTTGCTCACCTACAAAAAGGGGATAATAATAGTACCTACCTTTCAGAGTTGTTGTGAGAATCAGATGAGATAATATTTGTAAATCTCTCTGCACACTTTAAAACATGAAATAATGCTATTTCATTATTTATATGTAAATATAATATATTTATATATAAGGAAGCTCCTACCCAAGAGATAGAAAGACACAGAACCACCCTTGAGTTTGAGTCACTAATCTCAGAGAACCTACCTCCATGGTTGCATTGATGGCTTCTGAGCTGTTAAAGGTGATTATAAAAAAAAAAAGATTTTTGAGAATGAGCGAGCTATTTCAGGACTAAGAAGAAGACAAACTCAATTTTCAAAAAAGGCAAGTGAAAGTTATCTATAAACTATAGGCCAGTGAACTTGACTTTGATGCCTTTAAAATTCTCAACCATTTTTTGTATCTTGGACTTTTTTGGCAGACTGGTCAAGCCTATGGACCACCCTCTCAGGATAATATGTTTAAAAGTATGAAATAAAATACACGGGATTATTTAGGAAACCAATCATATTTAAATACAGTTCTCAAAATAAACATCATCTTGGAAGAATACAATTTTTTTCCAAGTATAATTTAATGTGATTCCCATATCATAAAAGAAGAAAAGAGAATAGGACATGTGTAGCCAAAGAATACAGTTTCTATCTCTACAATATCTCTTTCCTCTCACAGTCACTACCTTAGCATAGACCCTCATTTCCTCTTAAACTATTGCGGTGGATTCCCAAGTCTCTTTCCACTCTAGTCCCTCCTCCACTTGGGTATCCAAGCGGTTTTCCTAAAGTTCAGGTAACCCCCCTATTCAATAAATTGAAGTGTCTCCCTATCACCTTCAGAGGCAAATCAAAAATGAAAGCTCTGTTTTTTACTTAAGACTTTTCACAATATGGCCTTTTCTTACACATTATCTCTTTCCGTGCATCTTAAGGCCCTGCCATTCTGGTCCATTTGTTGCCTCTCAGACATGATGCTCCATCTCTGGTCTATACTTTTGTAATAATTGTTGCCCATATCCAGAATTCTCTCCCTCCTCATCTCTGCCTCTTAGCATCCTGGGTTCCTTCCAGACTCAAGAATCATTTTCTGCAGTCCCCCAGGTGCTACTCCCATACTCTCTATATTTAACTTGTATTTACTTAAAATATACTTTAAAAACTTGCAGATACCTCTACATGCATATGTTCTCTTTCCACTCAGATATTAGTTTCTCTGAAGATAGGTGCTGTTTTTGCCTTTCCTTTGTATTCCCAGTGGGCTTAATAAATGCTTGTCCATTGATTGATTGATTGATGTCTCCAGGGAAGTGCCCTAGGTCTCTATGCTTCTCTTTGCCTTGTGTAACATTTATATCAATGAGTGGACTAAAAATGTGGGCAGCATGCTTATCCAATTTGCTTATTGCAAGGGAGGGATAGATAAAATGCTGATGACAGAGTTTGGACTCAGAAAAGTCTGGATGGGCTATGACATCAGGCCAAATGAAATAAGATTAAAATATAATAGGGATAAACTTAGATTCAGAAAGTAATCTTCACAGTTACTTGATGGGGAAGTTGAGACCGGCCAGAAATTTCTTCTGGAAAAAAAAAAAAAAGATCTCGGAGTCTCAGCAGACCACAAATTCAGTGTAACTTGACAGCATGATATGGTAACCTAGAAAGATTATGTGCTTTTATGTTAATTAACAGTCATGGAGTCCAGGAACAAAGAGGTAATACTCCCTCTCACTGCATTCTTTCCTGTTCACTATTAGAGTATTGCGTCAAGTTCCTGGCTGGTCAATGATGAGTTAGAAAGTATCCACAAGAGGGCAACTAAGTTGATGAATGTTCATTATTCCCCTACAAACACAGACTTCTCTGAAAACCTAACCAAAGAGGAAAAAGGAAGGAAGGGGGCTGGTACATATTTCTTTGGGGGTTATTCCCAGAACCCAGGAATTAATTTCACATAAGGATCAGTTGAGAGAACAGGAAATATTGAGACTGGGAAAGAGGGTAGATGATAGCTATTTTCAAGCATTAGGGTTGCTAAGCAGAAGAAGGAATAATTTTTTTCTGCTAGAGGAAGGTATCAAGGAGTTGTGATTGACCAGAAATTTCTTCTGGAAAAAAAAAAAAAAGATCAAGGAGTCTCAGCAGACCAGAGATAATGAATGGAAATTGCAAAGATACTTGATTTCAGGGGAAAACGTAATAATTAGAGCTAAGAAAAAGTGCAACAGACTGCCTCAGGATGTTGTGGGTTCCCCATAAGACCTGGAGATCTTAAAAAAAAAAAAGCTGGGCCAATATTTGTTAAGTATGCTGTACAAGGGAGTGCTATATAGGTGTTACTTATACTAGATGGCTACTAAGGATGCTTCCAACACATAAATTCTTTTATTTTGTAAATAAAATTTCCTTTTTCCTTTCTATCTTTCTTCCTATAATTATCCCCGATTCTTCCTTAAAAGAGTGTATTCTCCTTTGTCACCAAATATTTTAGAACACTTTATCTGGATCTCTCTTTTGCCCTATCATTTACTCCCTATCTCTTATTCTATATCATGTGTCCTATCCTTTCTGTTCACATTCTATAGAAGAATGTAAACTCCTGGAAGGGAGGGATGATTTATTTTTACATATTTATATATAACATACTACATTTATTTATCACCTTATTTGTATCTTCAGCCCAGAGGAGGACCTTGTATTTAATCAAGGTTTGTTGAAATGAACTGAATGGAATTTAATCAGCTCTTGCTGATAAAGGAAAACCTTTACCTAAATCTACCAATTTCCTTATAAAGAATTTCCTGAAATCATCAGATTGGTGACATTTAAGATGGCCTTGCCAATATTTCCCAGTGTCAACTTCTCTTCTTTTTTTATCCTTCATTTCTCCTCCTTTTCCCTATAATTTTTCTGTAGAGAACCATTAGAATTGCCTTTTGGCAGATATACTCATCATTCTTTCACAAACATAGATTTTTGTGAAAATCAAAACAAAGAGGAACAATGAAGGAAGGAGACTAGCATATCATCTCTTTCTTTGGGGGCTGAAGTCACAGAACCATGTTTTACTCTTATGTTAGAATTATAGAGTTTTAAACTGAGAAGAGACCTCACCTTTTCATTTCCAGAGAAGGAAAATTGAGGATATTGAAGGGGAAATGGTTTGCCAAAAGCATCATGGTAAGTTAATAGTGGAGCTGGTATTAGAATCCAAGGTTTCTAATTCATAGTTCAAGTCTCTTTATAGTACACCATGTATTTTTGGTTCACGTGTATAGTCTAACACATAGCTGGCACTCAGTTGATATGAATGAATGAATGATTGAATAAATAAAAGAGTGGTAGTTAATTTGTATTCCATTCAGTACCCAACCATGGAATATTTTTTCCAACATATAGGATCTGATATCAGACAAACAAAAATTCTGTATAAACTCCTCAGTTTCTAAGGAATGTATTTTTGGGAAGAGTATCTATTTATCCAACTTGGATCCTCATGTTCTCCAAACATAGAATGACAATCACCTTATGCTCATGCAAAGGTTAAATTATTAATAAATCAAGGAATGGGCACTATCTGTAACCTCCGGCAACCTGAACTAGACCAGTATGTTGGCAAGTATTGAGAATACAACCTTCCAATATGTCCCTTTCCCAAAGAATTACTGGAAATACATTGATGCAGTCAATGGAAACCAAATGACTTCTTCAATCTCCTGCTTCTCTTCAATCATATAGTAAGTGACACAATCTTTGGCTTTCTTTGCTCTAGAAATATTTCAACTGCATTTCTTGAGTAGAATAGACAAGAGAAAGAGATAACTACAGGGAGACAGAATTTTCTTGGACTCTCTCATGTGAGCTAGAGGGAAAGCTTACAGAAGACAGTTCAAGTTATAGTGATAAATTGCATTATATGAAGGTTGGGATGATTTGTATTTCTAAAATGTTTTGGTTTGATATAGATGAAGGTGATAGAAATATAAAGTATAATTATCTCTCAGGAAGGTAGTATGGACCACTGGTTTGGGAGTCATCTGACCTAGGTTGAAACCCTGGCTCTGGCACTTATTCCTTGTATCACCTTAAACAAGTCACTTCCTATTTTTATCCCCCAATTTCCCTATTTGTAAAGTAAAGAGGTTGGACAAAGGTCTCCTCCAGCTCTAAATCTATGACATTGTGATCTGCTCTAATTCAATTCAATAAGAGCTAAAAGAAGGAGATGAATGGATCCTGGACTTGTGATTTCATTGTTAGAGAAAATGGGATCAGGAGACCGATCATCAGTTAAAGCAAACTTCTTGCAACTTACAAAGAGAATGTCCTCCAGTTTTTTTAGAATTATACAGCCAAGATATAACAAAGGAGAAAATTGAATTCAATCCTTTTTTGGGAGACCAAATCTGCTGTGCAAATAAAGCTTACTGCAAAATTTGCCTCAAAGCATTTCTTTTTCAGTCATTCAATCAGCAAGCATTTATTAAGTACCCACTGTGTACTGGGCATTGTGCTAAGCACTGGGAATACAAGGAAAGGAAAATACACAGTCTCCATCTTCAAGGAGCCCCCACTTTAATAGGGGAGGCAACATGTAGATATTTGGATATAAGTAAGACATATAGAGTAGACAGAAAGGAGGTCATCATTGCTGAGTGCAAGGAAATGGCTTTTGTTCTGATATACCAGACAAGCAAATGAAGGATAACAAAAGGAAAGAAAATCAATCACTATTTGATGGTACATGATCTCAAAAAAGCAGTTTGGTAACAGTGAATCAGGAACAGAATAAAAGCCAGACTTTAAGGAAACATTTGAGACCAGACAAAGAAGAGCATGGAAATAGAATGAGAGGCCTTGAGAGGTTTAACTGTCCCACTTCACTTATTAGTAGCTTTATTTACTGTCCCCTAGGAGTTGGTCAAACAATGACATAATGGCATTATCCAGGGACTCCACTCCCGGATATTTGGCATAGACCCAACTTCTGTGAGAATTTGCTCTTGAGTGTTTTCAAGTTAATCTAATGGCAAGAGCAGTGGTTTGGGAGTTAGGAGAAATGGGATGTATAATAGCATTAAATAGAACAACCGCAACACCAACAAACAACTTACACATAGAGAGCCTTAAGGCTTACAAAACACGTTCCCATCAGCAAGTTCATGAGCTAGGAAGTGTGTGGATTATTATTTCCATTATATAGGATTTTAGATTCAAAGATGGAAGGAACCTTAGCAGTCATGAAGTTCAGGGCCCTCCCCTCATTTTAAGATTAAAGTAACTAAGGCTAAGAGAGTTAAGATGATTTTCTCAAGGTCCCACTGATAGTAAACAGTTTCTTGACTTCCACCCTAGTAGTCCATTCCCCACACCACACATCTGCTATAAGAAAATAGATAATGGAGATTAAGTGAAAATCCAATAAATTGCAATCTTCTTGAGGACCAGGACTGCTTTTGCCTTTCTTTGTATCCCCAGTGCTTAACATGATATCCAGCATACAGAAGTTGCTTACTAAATGCTCATTGATTTAAATTTAAGTCTCATGATTTCAAGTACAACACTCCTGGAACTACTTCTCATTGTTTCCATGTTGCCATCAGGAATGGGTATCAGATAAGTCATTAATTCCATTTATCACTGATTGGATGTTAATGCCTTAAGGACAGGAATTGTGGGGATTTTGTCCTCTGGCATAGCAAATGGCCAGCATTTGCTGCTGGTTGTTTGCTGATTGTCTGGCTCATTGAACTCTCAAAATCTCAATTTTCCTATCAGCTTGTGTTTCATAATATGGGCAATAAGTACTCTTCATCCACTTTTTTTTTTTTTTTTTTCTGAGAGGGTTGTTGTGTCCATCTCTTCTGAGCAGTGTGGATCTCTTTGAGGATTCCCTTTTATATGTGGGAGCTTAGTGTATGGGTGTCTAACAAATCAGGATGAAGACATAGGGAGTAAGAGAAGTTAGAAGTGAGGTAGAAACCAAGAAAAAGACATCAAAAAAGAAAGGGACATTTGGAAGTGAAGGGTTGAATAAATATATGGTGTCTGAGAAGGGAGCTTGTATTTCTGGACTTTGACTCAAAATATAGTAATGGTGAGCTTTATCTTGCTCAAGGATGGGATGTACCCAGCTAGGGATGATAAGAGGATATTTGCTAGGGTCTTGTAAATCTAATAAAAATTCTTTAAGAGGAAAACAAAAGAAGAGGGATGAAAATGTCTGTGCACATTTACTAAGTTGGATGTCACAAGAAATAAGAGTGAATTCTCAGGAATTTAAGAAATAAAATTCATGATTTACCATATCTATACATAAATGCAAAAGTATGAGTAACAAGCAAAATGAATTGAAAATCAAAATAAAAAACCTACTTGGTGGGATAGGACCTATGATTGCAATATGGCTCCAGAAGGACATCCTTTATTGAAAATAAACAGGCCAGATAAAAGACAGGCAGAAGAAACACTGCATATGAAAATGATATACCCCTGGGAGGAAAAGTAAGAATCAGATGTAGAAGCATGATGGAAAGCATTTGAGTGAAAATCAACAGAAATAAAAAAAAATGTATAAGTCTGTCTGTCTATCTAAATCTATCTATCTAACTATCTAGTATATAAAGAGGCTATATATCTTTGTCCTTATCTCTCTCTGTCTTATACTGGATCTGGAGCCAGGAAGACTTGAGTTCCAATCTTATCTCAGATATTTACTAGACAAATTGCTTAACCTTTATCTGCCTCAATTTCCTTAATTGTAAAATGGAGATAAGTAATCTGCAGTGAATCCCTATTGCCTAAATCCACAAACTTTGCAGGATTCTTGTGAGAATGAATAAGATTTTCAAAGTGCTTAGCATAATTCTTGGCACATAATATGTACCATATAAATGCTTATTCCTCTATCTGACTGACTCTATCTATCTATCTATCATCTCTCTCTCTTTGTCTCTCTCTTCTGTCTCTCTGTCTCTCTCTCTGTCTCTGTGTCTCTCTCTCTGCCATACTAGAGCATCTGCATATATCAGATCACCCAAACCCAAAGAAGAAAGGGAGGAGTTTGGAAAAAGGTTCACAACTAGGTATTATACAATTGTAATGAAGAAATTTAATTGCCAGACATACTGGAGCATTCTTTCTGTCAGAATCTCTAATCAATTTTTACCTATCTTAATGATAATTCCATCATTCAGAGGATAGAGGAAGCTCTATTCTGGACCAACAACTGGTTGCTTGTGTGGAAATGTTGGAAAACTTGGAGTGGGGAAAAGGGGGAGGAAGACAGTCAATAAGCATTAATTAATGATTAATCACCTACTATGCGCTAGGGACTGTGCTACATGCTGGGAATATGAAGAAAGACAAAAGGCAGTCCCTGCTCTCAAAGGGTCCACAATTTAATGGGGAGGGTTTAATTAGAACATGCAAATAGCTTTATATAAACAAGGTATATGCAGGATAAAGTAGAGGTAATTGACAGGAAAGAAGCATTAATATTAAGGGAGATTGGGAAAGATGAGTTGTAGAAAGTGGGATTTTAGCTGGGACTTGAAGGAAGTCTGGGAATTTAGGAAGCAGACAGGAAGAAAGAAAATTCTGTGCAGCAGAGACCAAATAGAGTCTGTAGTAGAGAAGAGGAAAGCAGGGAGCAGTCTGATATGTTCATTACATTTGGAGAGTGCAAATTTCAAAAATTTCAGAGTAATTCCTAAATGCAGTTATGAACACATTATTCCTATATTCTGGAAATTCCTCTTTGCTCCTAGGATAGAATACAAAGTCTCCTGTTTGACAGTTTCTTTCCTAATCTGGCTCCACATTGCCAAACTTTTGATACTCCATTTTCTATGTCCATGTACCTGGAATGAACTCACTCTTCATTTATAGGAGGCATTTCTTGCCCCACCTCAACTACTAGTGCCTTCTTCCTGAAATTATTTTATATTTTCTATTATTTTTTACTTATTGGTGTATATAATTTCTTTAGTTAAGAGAATGTAAGATACTGGAAGACATTTTGTAGCCTCATCACCTAATATTCTACCTAAAACACAATAGACTAATTAATTGAACAATTAACTAACTAACTAAGTGCTTGTTAATTGGTTGGAGATGAATAGATTACAGTAGATGATAGTAAATTTGGGGGGAATTTTACAACTAGTTGAATGATTGTATGGAAAACATAGATGCAAATAAGTAGATGTCACCTTGCCAGGCCATCCATAGTGGACTACTCCTTTGGATCTGAACTTGGATCTGTATTGCTTAACTTTTTTGTTAGTGGCTTGGAGGAAAGAATGGATGTCATGTTTAATAAATTTTCAGATGACACAAAGAAGTGAGACACAAATAAAAAGAATGGATGAGAGAATCTTTAAAAAAAATCTCAAAAGACTGGAATGAAGGATCAAACTGAAACGGGATGAAACTTCATATGAATAAATACAAAATTTGGGCTCAAAAAATCAATGTCACAAATATGAAATGGAGTGTATGTGTATGTGAATGGTTAGATAGCAATTCATCAATTAAAAAGCAAAGAAGTTTTAGAAGATGACAGGCTCAATAGTAATCATCACTGTGAGATGATAATGGTTTAAAATGAAGTAATATTAGGTAGCCTTTAAACAAGCAGAGTCCAGAGCAAGGAAAAGTCTGCCATGTGTCCCACACCCAAGTAGTACTGAGGCTTGGGAAAGTGATAACCTTGTTGTGCTCAGGCTCTTTTTGGAGTATTACGTTTAGCTCAGGGCAGCAAATTCTACATACATTATTGTTAAGTTGGTAAGTGTCTAGAGAAGAATGACTAAGATGTCAAAGAGCTATAAGAATATGCCATTATCTAGAAACAAGAAGACTTGGTCTCTAGAATAGTTAAATAAGTATACAACTTCATCAATAGGACATTAGTGTTTTATTTTTCCAACATCCCTTCAACATTTATCATTTTTCTTTTCTGTCATATTAGTCGATCTGAAACGTATGAGGTAGTAGCTCAGATTGTTTTAATTTGCAACTTCTCTCATAAATGGTGATTTAGGACATTTTAAATATGATTATATATACACATATATCTTTAATTACTTTGTCTGAAAACTGCCTGTTTGTATACTTTGACTATCAAATATAGAATGGATATTATTTCCATAAATTTGATTCAGTTTTCTATACATTTGAGAAATGAAGTCTTTATCAGAGAAACTTAGTAATTTTTTTTGCAATAATGATTACTAGTTATGTATTTCCCTTCATCTATTTCCCCCCATTAATCCTACTTTCTGTCTCCTTTTACTCTGCCATTGTTGAAAGCATTTTGCTTCTGACTTTTTCCTCTCCCAAAGTGCTCTCCTTTCTATTAGCTCATCCCCATTCCATCTCCTTTCCTTCCTACTCTCTTGTATGGTTAAGGTAGATTTCTACACTCAACTATTATTCCCTCTTTGAGCCAATTCTGAGGAGAGTAATGTTCATGTGCTTCCCTTCCTGTTTCTTCCATTTCCCTCTCAGCTGTAAATTTCTTTCAGGCTTCTTTATGTCAGATAATTTATCCCATTCTCCCAGTACATTTTTCTTTCTCATCCCTCAATTTTATTTTTTTTAAGATAATCATATTATCACATTCATTTTACATCTCTGTTTGCTGTGTATATACCTTCTAACTGACCTTATAATGAGAAAGGTTTTAGGAGTTATAAATATAATTTTCCCAGGTAGGAATATAAAGTTTTACCTTATTGAATACTTTATGATTTCCCTTTCCTTTTTTGTGCTACTTTTGTATCTTGTATTTGAAAATGAAATTTCCTATTCAGCTCTGGTCTTTTCCTCAGGAATGCTTGAAAGTCTTCTATTTCATTCAATATCCATTTCCCCTCCTGATTATACTTAGTTTTGCTGGGTAGGTGATTCCTGGTGGTAATCCTAGATCTTTTGCCCCTCCCCCCAGAATATCATGTTTCAACCCCTTCAACTCTTTAATGTAAAAACTACTAAATTTTATATTGTCCTGACTGTGGCTCCATGGTAATTATTTCTTCTCAGCTGCTTGCAGTATTTTCTCCTCAATCTGGGAGATCTAGAATTTGGCTATAATATTTCTGGAAGTTTTCATTTGGGGATCTTTTTCAGACTGGATCTTTCAATTTCAATTTTATATTTTGGTCTAGAATATCAAGGCAGTTTTCCTTGATAATTTCTTTTAAAATGATGTCAAGGTTCTTTTTTAAAAAAATGACTTTCAGTTAGTTCAATAATTCTCAAATCTCCTGGATCTATTTTCCAGGTCAGTATTTTTTTTTCCAATAAGATATTTCATATTTTCTTCTATTTTTCAATCTGTTGATTTTTTTTTGATTGTTCCTTGATTACCTTCACTTGCCCAATTCTAACTTTTAAGAAATTATTTTCTTCAGTAACCTTTGGTATCTTCTTTTTTTTCCATTTGGCCAATTCTCATTTTTAAGGAGTTTTCTTTTCAGTGAATTTTTAGATATCTTTTTTTCCATTTGGTCAATTCTGCTTTCAATGCATTATTCTCTTCATTTGATTTTTATACTTCTTTCACCATTTGACCCATTCTGGTTTTTAAGGTGTTATATTTTGCAGTATTTTTGATGCCTCCTTTACTAAGCTACTGACTCTTTTTCATAATTTTCTGCATCACCTTGATTTCTCTTCTCAATTTTCTTCTTCTCTCTCTCTTGATTTTAAAACTCTTTTTTTGAGCTTTTCCTGGTTTGAGACCAATTAATATTTTTCTTTGAGGATTAGATGCAAGAATTTTGACTTTGTTGCCTTCTGAGTATATTTTGATCTTCCTTGTCACCATAGCAATTTCCTTTGATCAGAATTTTTTCCTGTTACTTATTTTCCCAGTTTATTTCTTGACTTTTAATTCTATACTAAAGTGGGGCTCTGCTCCCCAAGTGGAGAGGGCTTCCCAGCTTGAAGTTTTTTGTGCAACTACTTTCAGAGATAATTCTGGGACTTCTAAGTTTTTGGTTAGGGAGAAATGTTTGCTTGTCTGTTAGTGACCACAAGTACTCTTTTAAACCCTGGAACTGTGACCAGGTTCCTGTGGCCTCAAGCTCTGCTCTGTTGGTGCTCTTTATATCCAGAACTGTGACCCAAAACCAAGGATAGACAATGCAACTGAGTCCTGCCCCTCATGCCAACAGAGAAATCTCCTTCTGATTCATTGTCTGATTCCCTTACTATTTGTGGACTGAGAGGTCTGGAAATTGCCACTGCTATCATTAATTCAGTCACATTGATCCCTGCTCCTAGTTTGCTGGGTCAAGTCTGTGCTGGCTCAGCCAGCCTGTGCTCCTTTCTCATCTGCCACAGACCTTTCCTGCCAATCTCCTATGTTACCTTGGTCTGAGAAATGCTTCAATCTGTATTTTTGTGACTTTAGAATCTATTTAGAGTCAATACTCAAAAGGGTTTGGGGAAGATCTGAGGCAAGCTCCTGCCTTTACTTCATCATTTTGGCTCTGCCTCTCTAGGTATTCCTTAAATGCCAATCTGAGGAGTTTGCATTTTATTCTGGAATCAATAGGAAACACTTGTGTATTTTTGAAGCAGGAACAGATAGAAAGGGGAAGACAATGGGGTGATTCTATTAAGAAAGCTTTTGTGAGCTTAATGAATGCATGAGAGAAACTTTAAAGAGTTACAGAGTTTAATGCATTTTGAAATCATCAAGTAGTAGATTAAGGAACCTTGTACTTTTTCATATATTTCCACAACATAGAGGTAGAAATGGCAAGATTTGGCAACTGGTTGGATAGGTACAATGGAGAGTGAGAGTTCAGGGGAAAAGTAAACATAGAAGACTAGACAGATATTGATGCTCTGGAAAGAAATGCAGAACTTTAGGAGAGGAGCAGATTTAGGAGAAAAGATAATGAGTTTGCTTTGGATATCTTGAAATATCAAATAAACAGTTATTGATATGGGAATGGTGAGTGACTGAGGTTGAATATATATAGATTTGAAAGTAATTTCCTGATAATAAAGATAATTAAATTCATAGGAGTTTTGAGGTGTCCAAGTAAAAGTATATAGATAAGAGGGTCAAGGACAGAACCTAGAGGTGGACCCAGAGTTAGGAGGTATGATACAGATAATGAGTTAGTAAAAGAGACTAAGAAGAAGTGGTCAGAAAGATAGAAGGAGGACCTGGAGAAACCAGTATCACAAAAATTCAGAGAATAGATAATTTTCAAGAGAAGAAGATGGTTTATGGTAACAAATACTGCAGGAAGCTAAGAAAGGAGAACTGAGAAAAGGACATCAGATATGGCGGTTTATAAATTTTGGAGAAAGAAAGGATTGAGAAATAAATGAAAAGGGGGCAACTGGATGGTGCAGTATTCACTGGTCTTCAAGTCAGGAGGTCTGGAATTCAAATCCAACCAGGAAGATACTTACTATCTAAGTAACCCTGGACAGTTCATTTAACCACAGTTACCACACATACAAGGAATCTGGGACAGCAAATATAAAAGGCTTTCCCTAAGGTTCTCAAAATCTATGCCAATGGAATATATGCATTTTTAAAATTTCTACCAGAAAGAATGTGTTTTTGAGTATTGGCCTAGTAACCAGACCATAGTTGTTATTTTAAAGATTAGTCTCACTAAACATCACCTGAAATTTGGTCACTAAGTCATAAATTGTTTGGCAATGAGCGTCCATGCAATCCTTTCATTTTATATGTGTTAATTTGGAGGCCCAGAAATCTTTAGGAGCAGACATCAGATCTTTTGAATCAACTACACATTCTAATACTAATAAGTGTAATCTTATAAATTAAATATGAGAATGCATGGAGCTCTTAGGAAGAGAGGTGCTATTAAGCTAATTTTCTTGTTTTAACAGGCTGGATATACCCTCTAAAGCCACACAGAGGAAAACAATCTCCTATTGGTCACTTCTGTTATAACTGAATTCTCCCAACCATGCAAACCTACTGAAGGTTTTCTCATAATCCTGTCTGAAATAGAATTACTGTGGCGAAAAAAAATGTTTGGCCCTCAGCAAGGCAGTACCTTACTTTTATGTAACTTGTCTGTTGTACCTTATATTATCCTCTGGATTCCAAGTATGGCACTGTCGTCATGGAACTAAGCATTTCCTGGTCCTTTTCGCTTTCCTAATTCATTTCTATATTGTCATCAAGAGTCTCAATAAGAGATTGGTTAGTTAAGCTAATTAATTTGTCCTAAGCAATGATAATGTATTGTTACTCTTCTTCACTTATTCATTTTAATAGTACCTTGCCTCATTGTTCCCCATACTTCAAGATGGAGGCAACATTCTATTTCCTTTGTAGGTAAAGTGGTTCTCAGCCACTTGGACTAGGAGGTCCACTCTGATGTTTTTATTAGTCTATAAATTCACACCTGAAATCCATTTTGGGGGATAATAATCTGTGCAAATTAATATGCTAGAGCAGAAATGTCGAACTCAAATAGAAACAGATCCCTGATGGCCATGTATTGACTTTGAAAACCATAAGTTAACATTAAATATGTCATATTTATTTGGTGAAACATTCCCCAATTACATTTTAACCTGGTTTTGGCTGCCTCTGGCCAATTTGACACATCTGGCCTTTTGGGGTGTTGCCGAGAAGGTCTTGCTTAGTAATGAATTAGACTAGATGGCCTCTGAGTTCCTTTCCAACATAGAGATACTATGATTCTAAATTTCTCAAATTTCCCCTCATGAGATCCCTTCCATATATCCCTAGATCAGCACATCCCAAGGTATCCATATGATGTTTAAGGAAGGTTCCTTTTTATAGGTGAATATTAAAAAAACATATTAAATATTGGACATGGAGTAAGGAAGCTTTAATTCTTCCCCTGACACTTATCAACTATGTGACCGTGAAGAATACTTTTATCCCTCTCATCTCAGTACCTGGAGGATCTTCAAAGTCTCTTCCATTTCTAAGTCTACAATCTTAGAATAATTCTACAGCATCTTAAATGATAACATCAGGGTTAAGGTTCTCAAAAGAACTCTATGACCACGCCACTCTTTTGGTTGCCATGTAACCAAGAATGGCCGATGTTAGTTATGATAGAGAGCCCATCGTTCTTTGGAAATACCTCACATCTGGATAGAAAAACAAATCATATGATGATTGCTTTAATCCAGCACATGCCACCACAGTTGACAGCTGCATTTTCACCTGGGTGTCTGCTTTGGTGAACAAAGGAATGACCATGGTTGATTAGTTGTGTGTGTCCTCTCATCAAAGCCATTTGATTTTTAACAGATTGGGTTCTGTATGAAAAAAAGTATTAATTAAGGACCTATTATGTAGAAATATAGGTTAAGGAGGGAGTTAAAAGTTATAGGGTTGTGTTTAGAAGGTAGAACCTAGGCATGTGTGTAGCCATTAATAGAGTGTTAATTGGGTGATGGATGAACATAAATAGGAAACATGGGAAGTGTTTGTTGTGGTAGCTGGCACACTGAACAGTCTATGTGCTAAATATGGAAACTGGTATAAATGGAACTGATTGCAATTCCCCCACCCACCCATCCAAAAATTGCTGCTAAGAGCATTCTTATGATTAGGAATTAGAGTAATTTGTCACATGATCGCAGTGTCTCTGAATTGTCCATCAGTAACCATATAGTCCAAATCATATTCTTCCCTCCCTCCAAGAATCACTCCAGCAGCTCCAGTCATCCAGAAAAGGATATACTCACCTTACTTTCCTGTCTCTGGACACTCTGCCTCTCTTAATGTCATTCAAGTATCTTTCTTGACTGCTATAGCATATGATAGCAGTCATCTTGAACTTTCATTCTCAGATCTTTTTCCTGTAAATGTCTGTCTAACCATTCTTTCCCCCATCTTCTACTTATGAAGTTAATCTCATGAATCCAAATGGGAGAATATATTTGTGAATATTAAGTTTAGATTCAAATGTACAATTTTCTAGGCTGCCAACATTTTTCTTGATTTTAATTCTGTTCAATAGTATTAGCCAAGCCATCCACCTTTGTGCCATCTGCAAATTTTACAATTCTGCTATGATAAAAAATATTAACCAGCATAGGAACAAGCACAAATCTCCGAGGGGACTCAATAAATTAAGCAATTGAGCAACAGACACTTGTTTGGATGAATTTGCTCAGATCTTGTACATATTAATCTATGAACATGTTGAATCCTATCTAGTAGATTTACACAAAAATACATATGATATAGAACTTATTAACTATTGGGAGGAGATCAGAAACATCTTGAAGATGGCACTCCGATTGAATCTTTAAAGATACTGTGAATTGAAAGAGATAAAAGTGGATGATAATGAGTGTATGAAAGAGGAAAAGTGATGTGTAATTTGGATTAATTGGCTAGAGCCAAAATGTCAAGCACATTAAATAATAAATAGGAGAGTTTGTTTTTTAATCTAATGTCAATGGGAGAGGATACCATTAAAGGTTGTAGTTGTTCATCATTCATACTCAGAGAGTATCAATGACATCATGATGTCAAAATGTGACATCATGATGTCAAAGTATGACATCACAATTTGTTCAACTGTGACAGATCAAACCAATAGTTCAGAAGGCACAATAATCTATAAGAACATGGACTATTGGAGTGGAGATATTTCTAGATTTGTGTCTCACTTTTCATTGTGTTGTAGCTATTCCTTCTTTGATTCTGAATAGTCCTGTGCCAGTGTCTCCCGTATCCCACAATCAACACTAAAGTTCTTCCGAGATACCCTGAGAGGGACCATGTACCACTTTTTCTGACCTCTATATGGATACTTACCTTGTGTGATTTCTCCATAAAATAGTCTTATAGGTAAATACTTTTGACTTTTAGGCTACATGGTCAGCCAATTGGAGTTATGCTTTCCGTAGTAGAGTAGAATGCTTGACAAGTAAGCTCAAGGGAAGACTTCAGTGTCTGGTATGTTATCTTTCCAATGGATATTCAGAATCTCCCCAAGACATTTCAAATAGAAGTGTTTCAGTTTTCTGGCATGGCAAGTGTAGATTGTCCAGGTTTCAGAGGCATAAAACAATGAAATCAGTGCAATGACTCTCCAGTGGTTCTCAAACTTTTGTTCTCAGTATCTTTATGTTGTTAAAAAAAAAAAAAACTATCGAGGATCTGTTCAAAGAGTTTTTGTTCACATGGGTTATATTTATAGCTGTTTACTATATTAGAAATAAAAAATAATTTTGAATTTGTAGACACTCTGAAAGGGTTTCAGAGATCCCAACAATTCTTTGGACTATACTTTGAGGACCACTGCATGTAGACCTTCAATTTGAAGCCATTGAAGATACTTCTTGAATGGAGAAGGGACACTTTTTAATATAAAAACTTGGGAAATGTGTGGAGAATTTATTAGAAGAGGAGATATTAGCTTTGGGGGAACAATTATTAGGTTTTTGCAATAGTCCAGGCAAGAGAAGATGATGATTCAAATTAGGACAAGTAAAGAGAAGGGGGATGATCATAGAGATATTAGTTGACAAGACTTGCAGCTGAATAGATTGGGGAAAATAAAGGGAAAGAGAATGAAGACTCAAGGATAATTGGAGATTTCCTTCTAAGATAACAAGAACTTGATAATGACATCTCTGAGTTCAGCCATTCAGTTGGCTCCAAGTGCAGCTAATGGCATCATTGTCTAGCTCTCTACCTCATTGCTTTAGCTTTTCCACAGGAATTGCATCAGATACTTTATCAAATGCTAAGGTCCTAGCTAATTTCATCCATTAAGGTATTCTCTTATTGACTAGTTCAGCAAGCATGCAAAAAAAAGAAGAAAGGGTCAGCTGGGAGAGGAAGTTGCAGTGATAGGATAATGATTGGCCCTATATTTTTATCAGTATAAACAAACAACAATTTTGGATTTCTGGAGAAATTTCAAATTTTTTTTCTCTGTTACCTATTTTAGATACCAAAGCAGACACATCCCATCATTCAAAAAGATAGTTTGAAAATGTTCCTTTATCTTTTTCCAGTTACCTCAGATGTCATAGATCAATACTGATATTGGCATTTTCATTAGAATATCCAGTGGACAAAATACAGTCTTTGCTCAATCCCTCTCTTCTTCCCTTTCTTCCTCCCTCTCTCTCTTCCTCCCTTCTTTCCCTTCTTCCCTTCCCTTCTTCTTTCTCTTAGATCTCTGAATCCCAAATTATGAACAATTTAATCACTTTCTCTGCAAAATTCCAAATTCCTTTCCAGAATGATTGGACTGATTCATATCATACCGCCAGTATATTAATAGTGTATCTATCTTTCCACAGCCCCTCCAGCATTGACTTTTGCTTTTTTATCATCTTTGTCAATTTTGTAGGCTCGAAGTGACAACTCAGATTTGTATTGCTTTGTGTTTCTCTTATTACCGATCTGGAGCAATTTGGTTGTTAATGATCTGAAATCTTTTTGAGGATTGTAGATTTATATCCTGTAACTTCTGGGGATTGGCTCTTGGTCCGATGCATGACTTCGTTACCTTTAAAATTAGTTGCAAGAAGTGGGAGAAATATTTCTGTGATGCTATGAGGTTTTGCAAAACTCTTTTTGTAGGAATTTTCCCTTCTTCAGAATCAGAGATCTCCAGAGATAGAAGACATTTAGAAATAATTTATCCTATTCCCCTTGTTTTATATTTGAGAAAAATGAAGCACAGAAATATAAAATCATGTGGTCAGAGTCTTAGTGGCCGAATTATAACCAGACACCAGGACTCCTAACTCAACGTCCTGTTGTTATCCATCCCATATCATGCTATCACATTTAATGTTGAATGTATTAAAAACATTCTCCCATAAAATTATCATCCGTATTCTTTAACTCACATTTGCATTAAACAGGCTTCTGGTCTGCTTTTCAGCCACACAGTTTTTAATCTCCTGACTTTTCCCAGTTCTTGGGTACTTATTGGTTGGTTTGGTCCCTTTAAATGTCGCCTGCAAACATTAGATAGTTTGCCATCTTTACTTCTGACCTAGATACCCTTTGCCTCTTATCCAAGGTTCCCCTGGCCAAGGGGTGAAGAATTTCAAGGGGAATGATCCCCATTCCTGGCTCGCTTCCCTTTCCTTTTCAAGGCTAAACACTAGCTCTATGTTCATATGCACATGTCACACGGGCTTTTCTGCTCTTTCCACTTCCAACATAGCTTCTATTTCCATGGAGTCAAAGGGCTTTTCAGAGTCCATAAGAGTCTATGTATACAATGGCATTTTGTACTCAGCAGTCTTCTCTGGGACTTTTCATTTTCTGCAGGTGATCCCTAGTTGAGAAATGACTTCTAAATCCTGCCTACTCTCATGGCTGATTAAAGTCGAGGGGTCCCTGTAGTCTGCTCACCAGTACTTTTGTGAAGATTTTGCATAACTACTGACAACAGTTTAAAAGATCAGCCCTGTGATCTCTTAAACGAGATTTTTTTAAAGGGAGATAAAGGGTTTACAAAGAACACAGGAAGCTGGAATAGTTGGGTTATGCTTATTATAAGTAAGAAATTATAAAAATGACACATTTACTACTAATTACACAATTAATTTGTTATGTAGCACTTGCCAGAGAAACATATTTGAATTCCTCCAAAATTCTAATAAAGAATTAATTTGGTAAATAATTTATATTCAAGTAATTATCTTCCTGATTTTATTTAAACTGGAATTTGCTGAAAGTAATTCAAATATTTTATTTCCTGCACTAAATAATGAAGTTGTTGTTTAATTAGAATTATAACTTGTTCCTATAAGTCCAAGGAGAAGAAAATGTAAAATTCAGAAATGTTTCTCTTTGGTTATTAGAATGCTTGGCTGTTGGGAAGGATTGCAAGGAGAATTTGTTGGAATAAGGGGGTGGGGGAGGAACTTGGAAAAGTGGGGGTGAATAAGAGGGATAAACAGCACCATGAAAGCTTCCAGGCACACGGGAAAAATTCATAGGATTCCTGTACTAGTCAGACTCGGGGGTTTTTTCCTCTGGACATTTCCTCAGTAGAATTAACTCTAAGGCTAAAATTATAATGAAGTCCACAAAAGAACTCACACCCAAGACATAAATTCAGTGTCACCTTCACTCCCCCACACTCACTCACACACTTCTTCCTAGCTAAAATAAATAACAGAGCACCAATACCACCCCTAATGACAAAACACTTCCAAAATGCGTCAAATTGCTTTCACAGAGTTTAATGAGTGGAACATCTAGAGACACGGGTTTTCCTTTTTTTCAGAGGCTGCTGGACCTAAGACTTGTAACTTCTCCTGTGCAGGTTAAGGGCTATTTGTGTCTAGAGATTCAGACTTATGAGAATTGGGGATTTCCACAAACTCAAGATTCATTTTTTAAAAATTTTATTAGAAAGAAAGGGATTTCCTAATGTCTTTCAGTTTCTCATTCTCCCACCCTGGCACCTACAGGTGGTAAGCCCAATGAGATTGGTTACTTATAGGTAAACTTTTTAGAGATGGAAGGGAAGTGCCAGATCCTGTATTAAGTGCTTTACAAATATTATTTCATTTTATCTTTACCACAGCCCTACAAATATAGATGCTATTATTCTAATTTTACAGATGAGGAAACTGAGCAAACACAGTAAATTGACTTGCCCAGGGTCACAGCCGGGATGTGTCTGAAGCTGAATTTGAATTCAGATTTTCCAGCTTTCCATCCACCACACTATATAATTGGCTGGAATTTGTGGTAAGAGGTGGCTCATCGGGTACGGGTTGAAGTGGTTCTGGCTACATTTTCCCACTACACCGTAAGCAAGAACCATGTCTAGAGGAGTGGACAGCAAGGGTTCTCTGTGGGATTCAGTAGCAGCAGAACAAGTCCCAAGCTGGAGAATAAGCAGCCATTGACTTTCTGTTGGCTGATCCTTGCAAGAGAGGTTCCTCAGAAACAGCTATAGCATGACCCACCTGAAAACACCATGATTCCTTTCCTTTTCCTGCCAAATGCTCATTGCTGGTGAAAGATCTATGTCACTTCTACTCATGTCTGTCATATTAATTTAGTGAGACAATTAACAGAAGAAAAATCACCATTAGGGTAGGATGATAAAAGTATTTATACACATTCAAATGGCACAACCACTGGAGGTGTATTATAAAGGTTTCCCTCCTACCTCTCAGGCCACTTCTTCTCCATCTTCACACTTTATACCACTTAAATGTGAATGGAAAATAAAGCTTGGGGGCCTTCTGTTTTTCTCACCTACCCTTACTCTTGGATATTTTATTTATTCTTATTAGTTCAACTACCCCCTCTACCCAAAAGACTCCCAAATCCAATCCAGGGATTCCTCTTAAATGCTTTGGCTAATACCCCCTCCCCCTCCTTATTTGGAATTCCCTCCATCTTTTCATTTTGTCTAAGACTTATCAGTCCTGCTGGGTCTCAGCTAAGTTGTATTCTTGCTATGATACCTTCCGTCCCTGGCCTGCTTCCCTAGTCATTATTCTTTTCAGAACCATAGCTAGCAATGTTAAAGCCCAGATTAAGCAGTGTCAACAACATGAGTTCCCAAGTTAAATGTGAAATTAATGATGTGAAACTAGTGTAAGATGTAATTAAGACATTATTATGTAGAAGAGAGAATTAGTTACTCTAGTGGCTTAGGGGATAGAAGAAGTCATCAATTCACTGGAAGGTCTCACTGAGGTGGGAGCATCAGTATTATTACTTACTCTTACTGGGGATAGGGGGAAATGAAGTAGTTGATTTTTTTTTGCTGAAAAAGATGAGATAAGTTGTTTGGTTATTAGATTGGGAGCTCCTTTTGGGTAGGTACTACCTTTTGTTTTTCTTTTATATCCTCAGCGTTTGGCACAGTGACTGGCACATGGTAAGCACCTAATAAATACTGATTGACTGAAAAGATGGAAGGAAGGGGAAGCTGGTAAGGAGGTAGGGTAAAATAGGGAAATTGAAAATTTCCTTATGATGGAGAAGTAGAGGGAAAAGATAAATAAATTGGGGGTCTGAACCCATATTATCCTAAGTTGCTTCTACTTTGCTAAAGAATACATGTGCTAAATTTTTGTCTTTTAAATTTCTTACCTTGAGATGATGTCTTACAACCTAATGTCCCTATCTTGGATGAATCTTATCTTTCAGAGTTGTTATGAGAATAAAATGAGATAATATTTATAAAGTGCTTTATAAACCTTAAAATGCTATATAAATGCTGTTATTATTAATAATACTAAATTCAGTCTTACTACCGTTATTATGATGATTAATGAGATAGTAATCCCAAAGTTGGTTTCCTTTGGTACTGAAGTGAGACAGAAATAGTATTAGAAAGCATCTGCCTCAGTGGTGTTTCTCACACTCCATATAGAGATCCCTTAGATTGAAAGCACTGGAGATTCACAGAAAATCTAAGAGCTAGAACAGTGATGATATGGATTGTAGATAATAGTCTGAGTTCAGAGTTCATTTAGAATGAACCATGTTTGTTGCAGCACTCCAAAGGCATCCAGGCTATGGATAAACTTGATTAAATTGATTGAGTTCACTCTTAAGCCAAGAAGAAAGCTCAAGACTTAGAAGTAGGATAAGGACCCCATTATTCTAACAACAGGAGGTACTGTTATTATCTCATTTTTCATATGGGGAAACTGAGATTCAGACAAGAAAAGTAATTTTTCCAGGGTCACACAGCTAACAAGTTAACTGAAATGGAATTCAAATTCACGTTTTTAGACTCTAGGTCCTATTTTCTATCAATTAGGACTCCTAGCTGCATTCTCTTAGGGACCATGAAGGGAGCTACTGACAAGAGGAAGGATAAATGTTGAAGAACATCGGTGGGACCAAAGCAAATCCTATAGGTCTAATAATATTTGAAAAATATTTGTCAGACTGGGCTAGTTGATGGCTGCCAGCCCCTTGGGGCTCTGGGTACCTACCTGATGGGGCAAGTTGTCCTATTTGCATGTCTGAAGCTTAACATTTTAAAACCACAAAAGTATCCAGAATGAAAGAAAAGCTCGCCTCTCTATGGCTGGGAGACTTCAAAGCCTACCCCACCAAGCTGCAAGCCTGGCAGCTGAGCTGTCTTACAGCAAAAGACCCGAGCCCCCAACTCTGTTTGGGGGAGCCTAAGGCAAAGTAGACAATGGCACAATAACTCATGGCTTTTCTGCCATGTGCTGAGACTTACCTTTTTAAAATGTAAAATGAAAAACTTACTATACGGTAGTAGAGATCTCTAGAGAAAAATAAAAGAATGCATACAAACGGAGCCTGAGCTGCTGGGGAAAAGCAGCCAGGCTGACATTTAATGCAAAATGAGCAGAATAATTCCAGTGCTCTGGGAGATAGATGGATGGGATGGGCCAACTCCTCCCTGGCCCAGCCAGGGTCCTCTGAATGTCTCCAGAGTGGATTTCTTAGAAGCTTGTGTTTGGGGAAGGATATTCTCCCCCATTTCCGTATAAAAATCCAACAAGGATAAGTAAAGGTAACTGCTTACTAAGTCACAGCATTGGTCACATCAGACACATCCCATGTTCCATGGAGGCAGCCTAAAATAATATACATTGCAAACTTAAAATGCTATGTAAAAGTGAGGTCTTAAGAAAGTCTATTTAATTGATTTATTTCTGGACAGTTAACAAGGCACATAGATAAGAGTGATAGAGTGGAAATCAGGAAAATAGGGCTCAGATTTTGCCTCTAATATCTCATAACTATGCAACACAGGACACGTCTAGGTCCTTTGGGCTCAGTTTCCCCATGTGCTAAATGAGGAGGTTAGACTATATCACCTTTTAGGTCCCTTCTAGTCTAAATCTGTGATTCTATAAAAGAGTATTGGGTTTGGGGTTAGATAATTAGGGTCCAATTTTCACTTCTGCTTTATAGTAGTGTGCTTAGGTTTGGGCAAATCATTTAATCTGTGTAGCTATCAATTTCTTCAATTGTTCAAAGAGGGGGATCAGATTAAATAGCTTATTCTGGTTCCAAATCTATGACCTTTGGAGTTTTCCTCACAAATTTATCTTGAAGGAGAAGAGAGGGTTTTTACTCTGTAGCCAAGGATTTCTATCTTGTAACACAGATTAGAATGTGTGGTAGAAAATTTGATTTTTCACAATTCCAAAGAATTAGACTTTAAAGAAAATATCAATGTACATTCCCTGGAAACATCCTACTACATTGGAAACTCCTTGAAGTCAGACTTAGTCCTCCTGGTTCCTTGAAAGCAGCAGTATTCACTAAATAGCTGTTCAGAAAATGAATGAATTCCTTTGAATTTTTGTTCAAAAAAGCCACATGGATGTATGAATAGGGCATTAGATGTTTGCCAAATAGTTGGACTCTCTGCTCATTCTGACTTTCCAAAGTTTACATCATCTAAATCAGTTAAACACACTGTTTAGGACAGTTTAAGGATTAATTAAATGCCTGCTGAAGGATTGAATCATTGGTTGGTTGTTGTCCTTCATTCTTGAGGAGGACCCAAATGACATCACTGTGTTAGAGTCGAGTTACAGTCTCTCTGACTGTGGCTGATCAGACCAATATGAGCCCAGAATGCTCTGCCACAGGTCAGACACAAATAGTCCCTGTGAACATTTGGGGTGGATTCTCTGACTTTGCACATCTTGCGTTTCTTCTGAGCCAATTCAATTCTGCTTTGCTCCTAGAGCACAGCACCTTCTTTGATGAGGGCACGGCATGCTGGGTGGTCCTGTGCCAGTGTCTCCCATGTCATGCAATCAATTCTAAAGTTCTTAAGAGGGAACTTGAGAGTATCTTTATATTGCTTTTTCTGGCTGCCTTGTGAGTGCTTGCCCTCTCTGACAGTCTACCAGCCCCATGCCAGGAAACTGAATCGCTTCCATTTGAATTGTCTTTGGAAGATTCTGAAGATCACCTGGCAGGAGAAGGTACCAGACACTGAGGTCCTTTCTTGAACTAAACTGCCCAGCATCCCGATTCTACTACACAGAGCACAACTCCGTTGGGCTGGCTGACTGTTCCAGTGTCAAATGCGTGCTTGCCAAAAAGACTGAGTCATAAACTGAATCAGGGATCTTAATGCAAGAAGCTAAAGAATTATCACTGAGATTTGGTAGACTGTGACTGGTGGGCTTGAAAAGGAATATCTTATTTGCAGAGTAAAAAGGGGGAAATGGGTTAGCACTAAAGATAAAGGGGATATATACATAGGAGAGAAAATTTGCAGATTGGAGGGAGGAAGCAATGGTGGAGGAAATTTGGGCCAGGATGGATGAAAGGAGACAGAAAAGTGATGTTATGTTGGAAATCTACTACAACCCCTCCAGGCCTAGGCAAAAGGAAATGATGAACAGTAGAAAGAAATCCTAAAGTAGACTTCAATTCTCCAGAAACTCACTTAACTCTTTCTCTGTTAAAAGTAAAGTAACTGATAAACCCAAGCTGATGTCAATTCATTCTTTAATGGACTGAAGAATAGGCCTGAGAAACTACTAATCAAGAAAGAAGAACTGATGTAAACGAGAAATGATGAGGATTGTGGGAAGAACTGATCATTTCACTTTAGGGTTTATAATAGATGGAAAAAATTATAGGTAGTACAATGTACATCACAGATTTTGGAAGAACAAAATTTAAAGATTTTAGAGAAAGGATATGTAGAATCCAATGGTTTAAAGTTTCAAAAGGGGACCTATCCTAAGATAGATGGGAAACAGATGTAGACACACAGGGTACTCATCAAACAACTTAGATTTTTTTTTTAGATTTTTTAAAAATATAGATATGTACAAAATATGAAAGCACAGGAAGGTGACTGGGAAATAGTATGTACAGGAACATAGTTCTATAACCTTGGGTGGGAGGTTCTCTTAGTATCCTTGGGATTGATGATAAATGCTAAAGATAATCAAAAGGAGGTTCTTAAAAAAAAAAAGCCATGTCAAGGACTAGAAGAGAGTGGGAAAACGATAAAAACACTGTTGGCAAAAGGATGGAGAATAGGAAGAACAACTCCACTCTAAATTTCTTAATTTACCAAAACAAACAAATAAACAAAAATCTTTAGATTATGAAGAGAGAAAAATTAGTTAATAGAATTTGAAACACAAAATAGATGAGGAGATGGTAATAGTGAATCTAGTTTTCTTATGAGTTGATGTCACCAAACTCAGCCAAATATGTAGGTGCAGAAAAAATGAGGAAATGTGATGGCTCAGCTGCTAGCAGGTTGAAAATAGAAGTTTCTTCAAGACTGAAGATGGGCCAACCTTACCCAAGTTTTCAAAAGGGAGGGGATAGATATGTAGTGCAATTGATAGCCAAGGAGTCCTGAGTTCAAATCTAGTCTCAGACACTTACTGTGTGACCCTGGGCAAGCCACAGAACCTCTTCAAATCTTAGTTTCATGTGCAAAATGAGAATAATAAGAGCATCTATCTCCCAGGATTGCTGTGAGAATTAAATAAGACGATATATTCAAAGTGCTTTGCAGACCTATAGAGATGCTAACTATGTATTTTATTAAACAATGCTCTCAATTTAAATTATTGATAACATTTATATCATCTAAGTTAGAGGAGGTCTATGATGAGTTCTTTTTGGAACTGGTGATCAATCCCTTTCTTCCTCTATGCCTCCCTCCCTCCCTCCCTTCCTCTCTCCCTTCCTTTCCCCCTCTCTTCCCTTCTTCCTCTCTTTCTTCCTTCCTTCCTTCTTTCCTTTTTTCCTTTCTTCCTTTCTTCCTTCCTTCCTTCCTTCCTTCCTTCCTTCCTTCCTTCCTTCCTTCCTTCCTTCCTTCCTTCCTTCCTTCCTTCCTTCCTTCTTCCTCTCTTCCTTCTTCCTCTCTTTCTTCCTTCCTTCTTCCTCTCTTCCTTCCTTCTTTCTTTCTTTCTTTTCTTTCTTCTTTCTTTCTTTGTATTCCTTTCCTTCCATTCTTCCTTCCTTCCTTCCTTCCTTCCTTCCTTCCTTCCTTCCTTCCTTCCTTCCCTCCCTCTCTCTCTCTTTCTTCTTTCTTTCTTTGTATTCCTTTCCTTCCATTCTTCCTTCCTTCCTTTGTCTTCCTTTCCTTCCATTCTTCCTTCCTTCCTTTGCCTTCCTTTCCTTCCATTCTTCCTTCCTTCCTTTGTCTTCCTTTCCTTTCTTTCCTTCCTTCCTTCCTTCCTTCCTTCCTTCCTTCCTTCCTTCCTTCCTTCCTTCCTTCTTCCTTCCTTTCTTTTCTTTCTTCTTTCTTCTTTCTTTTCTTTTCTTTTCTTTCTGTCTGTCTGTCTTTCTTTTCTTTTCTTTCTTTTTTTCTTTCTTTCTCTTTTTATTGATGGCTTAACAAGAACTATGAAGAACTGGATTCAAGTTCTCCTAACACATAGTGGCTTTGTGACTCAGGACAAGTCATTTAACTTCTTAGTGATCTCTGAACATATAGACTTAAAAAAACCACCAGTTAATGTTATCTATGTTGTATTAATTTTTTATCTATTTTGTTAAACATTAATTACATTTTAATCTTGTTTCCTGGGATTTTTTCAAGCTGCTTGTAGTCTGTTTACCTGAGTTTGACATTGCTGATCTAATCAAATAAGACTTTAAATGACAAAGAAGTCATTGATCTGCATTAGTAGAGGAAACTTCTTTTATTTATTAAATCATAGGTCCTGTCCTTGTCTCTCCACCCTTACAGTGGTCCTATAAAGTCAATAATGCCATGTGTGTAATGTATGATGAAGAAGCAACTGAGATTCTTTCTCTTCTTCTTATGTTTCCTCATCTTACTCGGGAAGGATTCTAATACTAATAATGCTCACTTCGTCACTCTATTTGAGTGAGACCTGTCTTCTGCTAGATGTCAAGTTTTAAAGGACCTAGAGTACTCATTCACACTAAGATGTAGATGATAAGAATAGCCTGATAAGTTCTCACTCCCAGGGGTACCACATAAGAGATAATTCCTTAATGCAATGGGGTAAGGAGGTAATACTGGTATTTCAGACAAGTTAGTGAAGGAGAGTTTTTAGGTTAGAAATATGCAAGTTCCCTGAAATGATAGAACAAAAATAACTACCTTTTTTTCTTACTAGTAGGTCTTTGTGGGGTTTCGGAAGAAAAAAAGCTAAACAACAACAACAATAAAAACAGATAGCATCTATATGGTATTTCAGGGTTTGCAGAGTGCTTTACAAATATTACTTATTGAGTCTCATAATAATCTTGGATGGGAGGTTTTATTAGCATCCTTGTTTTAAAAATGAGGAAACTGAGGCAAACAAAAATTAAGGGATTTTCACAAGGTCACACAGCAGATAAGTGTCTGAGGTTGGATTTGAACTCAAATCTTCCCAGTTTCAAGGCTAGCACCCCTTCCTAAGCACCACCCAGTTGTTTCCCAATGAATGGTGATAGTCCAAGGACTGATGCTGAAGGCAAGAATGTCTATCTATTTGGGGCTTAGAAATCTCCCATATCCAAAGAGAAGCAGGAAATTTTGATCTGGATGAGACAGCCATGCTATCATTCCTGTGATGGCAGCTCAGAAGCCTAGCCAGGCTCGCCTTGTATTTGGTCGATGATAACAATATTTAGTAGGGAATCATGCAAATAAGCTCCCATAAATAAAGTAGGAATAACTTCAGAATCAATTCTGTCAGCAGCTTGGGTAAGGGCCAGTTAGTTAGTAAAGAGTCTTCATAGTACTCAAAGATCTAGCCTTCCATGATTATTGCTTAACTGACAAAGCAGAGAAAAACTCCAGCAGGTCAGCACATCACCAAATATTTCCATTACATCTGACAGCATATTAGATGTAATTGGCCAGACCTGTTTTTTTTTTCCCGTAGCATACTAATAACATGTGGGGTACGTATTGCTTGAAAGAGGCCATAGTTGGGTCCTGATGATAAGACATATTAATACCAGACAATATTTTCAACAAGCTTACACCAAATGAGCCGGTCTCCATCTACCTCATGTCCCTTTGTTTGTTGGTCCTACTCTTAGCTCTTTGGAAAGTTGGCATTTCATTTTGGTTCCAGGATCCTGGAGTAGTACAGATTAATATTTTGAAGAAAAAAAAAAGACAGACAAATAGCATTCTGTGTAAGAGAGAATCAGGCAGAGAGAAATCTGATAAGGTAAAGGGTTGAAATTCAGAATGCTATGATGAAATGTCATCTTGGGGAATTAAAATCCTTTCACTGTCACCTGCTCCCCAAATCTGTGGACAGAATTACTTAAAGGGTATGGCCATGACTTCAAGAGGGCATCATGATTAATTTCTCTAAAGCCCACAGACAACTTTGTCTTCTACCTCCCTATCCTGGTTCCCCAGATCCTTTGAATTGGACCTAAAAAGGTCTTGGTTTAAATTGTATTTATTTATGATTGGCAGCTTTTAATCCATTGATAATAACTAACACATATTCATACATTTACACATATACATATTATACATACTTCTACGTCATCTTCATGTGTATAGGCTGCAAATATTTTTATTACGTGTAGGACTATATGCATTGTGTTGGAACATAAAAGAAACTATTTTCTATGTCAAAAATCACTTATGACAGCCTTATCTCTTGTGTAAAAGGTCATCTCCCAGGTGATAAAGGTATACTAATTTTTAAATACTCTGCCAAGCTAGAGAGAGAGAGAGAGAAAGAAAAAGAGAGAGAGAGAAAGACAGACAGATAAGACAGAAAGACAGAGATAGGGGGGGAGGAGAGACAGAAAGAGAGGAAAGAGAGAGAGAAATACACACACACACACACAGCGAGAGAGAGAGAGAGAGAGAGAGAGAGAGAGAGAGAGAGAGAGAGAGAGAGAGAGAGAGAGAGAGAGAGAGAGAGAGGTGTCAGATTTTAAATGCAGGCCACACTCATTGCTCACTTGGGTGCTGAGTTAGTAGGAGGGGGGATTTTCTATTTAGAGAAGATTGGAAGAAATCAGCACTACACATTTCTGAAAGATTCTGAGAAAGCTGTTTTTTTTTTTTTTTCCATCTCCTAGAATGTGACAAAATGGTGGCTGAGGAGACTCTGAGGAGCAGCAAATGGAGTCAGATGCCATGTGCTCACAAACCCACAAGATGATGCTGGGAATTTTTCTGGTAACGGGAGACTTTTTTGTTCAACAAGTTAGTCAGTAGAAAATGGATGCAGAGCAGTTGAAGGGATAGACAGTATCATAACAAATTAGAGCAAAAAAGGATTTTGAGGAGAAATAAGGAATAGAAAATATATTTTAAAGTAAAACATATTGGAAAATCACTAATTTCAAAGCATGTTGCATCTGATTTGTATTCAGCTATATCCAAACCCTACCAATTTCATAGTCTCACAAATGGATCCCTGTTTCCATGTGAAGAAAATAGAGCCCAAAGTCTCTGCATTTTGTGGCTAATGGTCATAGAGTCATTGCCTCTAATGGAATGTTCAGAAATAACCCCAAAGCTACACCGGCCAAATGGGCTGGCGACTTAGAGGCAAAGCTCCAAGGCTGGCCTTGAACAACACTGTCAAGGAAGCAAAGTCAATCTTGAATGTCCGCTCCACCCGCCAGCACTTTATATACTCTCTAGTATGATTCAGTCTCCTTAGCTCTCTAAGGCTCCCTGCTACTGAGCCCCGACCAGAGGTGATTTCCCTAAAAGGGGTCCTTGCTAACCTATTAACCAGCAATTATTGAGATTTTAAGATGTGAGGGTAGTTGTAAGGTACCACCCCAAACAATGTAAGTCTGCTCCCTTTCTTTAGCTATTTCATTCTGAGCTCACAGCATTCTCCAAAACAATACCCTTAATTTGCCAAGAGACCTTTTATCCAATATTTATGGAATTGCTAAAAATTTATCCTTCTTTGAGAGCTTTGCTGGATTGATTGGGGAAATTTTTCTCGTATCCTTCTCAAGGAATGTCATAGTCACTCCTTCCAATCACTACCATATACCGCAGATTTCCACTCTCTAAAATGGACTTATTTTTAACCTGTACATTATGGCTGCCTGATTATACCTTAATGTAACGTTGTTGTACCCACATGGACATACTCTGACCTCATGTCTTAGTATCTGTGTGCCTGGGTTAGATGCTAAGATCCTCGAGGGCCAAAAGCATATCTTGACTTCTCTTTTCCCAACTCAGCATTCAAATAAATGGGTCCATTATTCTATTTGTTGACAATAAAGATACCACCAAATCCTCTGTTTTTCGGTCAACAATCATAGGACAGGAAGTTCATTAAAGAGCCATCCTACATTGGGAAAGAAGATATTTTGAATTAAACTTCCCCTTCCCCTAAGTCATGAAATGGAATTATCATGTTCATTATAAGAAAAACTCTGCTTGAAATAATGCCCTAAATATATTTCGTAACTGCCTTCACTACAACTGGTATTAGTGGCTTAAGGGGCTCAAGACATTTCTCTGAGAGGCTGTAACAAAGGAACAGACAGGGTTTGTGAGAACAATGGAGTGCTGAGAATTTCCCTTGCATTGTTAAAGGGTATATATTTCTTATCATTTAAAAATTTACCACTCCAAACACCAGCTTCTCTCCCTGGTGTATCAAGTCAGAGCTACTGAGAAAGAGGTAAGAAAAAAAAATTAAAAAGGAAAAATCATTAAACAACCCCCCAAAAAGAGGACTCAATGAGGTCTCATTTCGTCGTAATGAGCTCCAATTTAACATGATCATTATTTCTGACATTAAAGGCCTGTGAATAGTGTCACATGCCCAGAAGCTATTTTTTTTTTTTAGCCTCTAATGCCAGAAATAACAAGCTGCAGTTAAGGGACAGTGAATCAGGGTCTGCAAAATTTCATGAGGATAGGAATTTTTCTGTGGTCTGGCTTGCACCTGGAATGTCTGGCCTATGGGAGGCTCTCATGGCAAATGCCTACTAGCCATCCTATTGATGCCATGCTTACCTCCAACATTCAGTGATGTCTTTAGGCCTTATGGTGATCTTGAATACTGTGTGTGGTGTGTTTGTGTGTGTGATTCAGAGAGAGAGAGAGAAAGAAAAGGAGAAAAAAGAGAGAGAGAGAGAAAAAGAAAGAGGGAGAGAAAGAGAAAGAAAAAGATAAAAAGAAAGAGAGAAAGAGAAAGAAAAAGAGTGAGAGAGAAAGAAAAAGAAAAAAGAAAGAGAGAAAGAAAGAAAAAGAAAAAAGAAAGAGTGAAAGAGAGAAAGAGAGAAAGAGAGAGAGAAAGAAAGAGAGAAAGAAATAAAAAGAGAAAAAGAGAGAGAGATGACCATTATACATACATGGGCAAAGAAATACATGTCAGTCTCTACCTCTAAAAGATAAGATTCTAGACCTTACCTGAATACTATAACATACTTCATTTTGTTGCTAATGCATAATGGGGCAGGGAGAATGCCTTCTTCCACATCTCTTTTTCTTTTCTTTTTATGCAAATCTATCAAAAGAATAATCTAGCTTTAAAAAAATAAAAAAAAATATCTATTCTGGATTCCTCTATCTTGTTTTTTTTTTTTTAAACTTCTCAAACCCACACAATCTACCTCTCTTCACCATCTCTAAAGGCCTCTTTATTTTTTATCTCTCAGCAGCATTTCACAGTCAGCCACCTTCTTGAAATCCTCATTCTCTAGTTCATGTGACCCTGTGCTTTATTACCTTTCTCTCTAACAAATCTTATTATACCTCTTTCACTCATGCATTCATTCATTTATTCATTCAATCATCATTTAGTAAGACTATTCCAGGTGCAAACAATTGGATTAGATGCTAAAGGAGGTGCAAAAATGATTAAAACATGGCCCCTACCCTCAAGGAGCTTATAATCTAACAAGCAAGCTAAGATGTTCACGTAGACCATAGTGTAAAATAGAATGTATAGAAGAAAGCTACAACTTACTCTCAGAGTTCTGAGAAAGGAACCCATCAATGGGGATGACAGAGTATTTTGAAAAATAGTAGTTTCCTATAACAAGTGGAGATAATGATTTTGGAGAGTTACAGGGGAATTCCAGGTATCTAGCTAATGTAAGTGAAGACACAGAAGTAGAAAAGTATATAGCACATGAAAGGGAGTGATAATAACTAACATTTATATAGGATTTTCAGTAGTTTTTCAGTCATTTTCCACTCATGTCCAACACATTGTGATCCTACTTGGAGTTTTTTTGGCAGAAATATTGGAGAGGTCCATCGCTCCTTCTCCAGCTCATTTTATAGGTGAGGAAACTAAAGCAAACAGAGTGAAGTGACTCGCATGAGATCACACAATACTAAGTATCTGGAGCCTGATTTGAACTCATTAAGATGAGTCTTCTTGATTCCAAGCCCAGCACACTATTTATTATACCCTTTAGCTGCCCCTTATATGGGGCTTGGAAGTTTTCAAATTTTCCTTTATATATTATTTCATTTGCTATTCCTTCCAATCCTATGAGGTAAGCCCTATAATTATCCCCATTTTACAGATGAGGAAATTGAGGCTAGGAAGTTAAGTGATCCCTCCAACATTACATAGGTTAAAAGCATAAAAGTAGGAATAGAATTCTGGTTCTCCTCATTACATATTTCTCTTTCCATTATTTAAGTGTGAAATGAGACCAAAAATCATGTATTTAAAGCAAGAAGGAATCTTAAAATCTTTAAAGTAAACTCATCATTTTATGGATAAGGTAACAAAAGCCTGGAAAGGTTAAGCGATTTAGCAAATGTCACATAGCCCAAGTTGGGATTCAAACTCAGGACTTCCTGGTTCATGGTTCAGAGAATATTCTGTCTAATACACTAGTAACTTCTCAGATTGTGAAATATTCTTATTACTTTTTCTTGTCTTCTGACCTTCATATATGTTATCCTATGACTGAGTTTCTCCCTTTTTTCCTTGCTTTTATACTTTCCCCTAGTAAACTATATTCCTTTACAATTCTGTGACTTCCAAATCAAGTCAACAAGCATTTATTAAGCACCTTCTATATGCAGGGTACTATTCTAAATACCGGTGATACAAAAAAAGGCAAAAACAATAACAACAAAACCCTCAATCTTAGCTCTCAAAGAGTTAATTGCTTAAAGAATTAATCATTTCTAGCTCTAAACTCTCTTCTGAGGAGTAGCCCCACATTTCCAATGTTTTGTTGAGTGTTCCTGCCTGGATGCCCCATCAACACTGAGACTCAACCTACTCTACCCTTTCCAGATTACATCATTTTCTGGATTTCCCAATTTCCCTAAAAATAAGGGCATTTTTTTTCTTCCTTCACTTAGGGTAAAAGCTTTCCAGTTACATAGATTAGAAGCTTCCCAAACTTCCATGACTCCTTCAATCCAATATTCAATCCAGTTGCCAAGTCTTGTTAAATCCGTCTCCTTGCCTTTCCTTTCTCATTGATGCTTTTTCAATCCATGCTTTAAAACATTTTATTTGAAGTCTTTTAGTAATCTCTTAATTGGTTTTCTCTCTAGATCACAAGGAGGCACATTTTATATATATATATATACATATATATATATGTATATATATATATATATATAATATGTGTGTATGAATGTAAATATATAAATAAGTATACATATATACAATTTATATTATACATTTATTTTATCCATATATATATGAATATATGTATGGTCAAAAATCCTGCTTTTTGTGGTATATCAGTATTGATTTTTTGGTAAGACAGTAGGATCTGTTATGATAAGGGCTCAAAGCCTCCACTGGGGAGTATCTCACAGAGGTTCCAATTTTCAAATCTTTCCTTGGACACAGAAAGCATGGACCCAATTTGGGAAGGCCATCTGACTTCACCAGAATGAAGTCGGGGAATAACCAAGGAAGCAAAGATCCATTTTTATTAGTTGATTGGGATGTTTTTCCCAGTCACTTCCTTTTTGGTTTAAGATGGAAAAGAAAAAGATGCCATATTTATGGTCTTGCTATGAGTGTTCTTTGACTGGTGTGTTATTTATAACTCTTTCTTTTCTCTCTTCTCCCTTCCACCTCTCACGCCCAACTTTCCCCCAAATTACCTCCACCACATTGATTTCATTGACTCTGAAATGCATTTTCATAAAGGTGCAAATGGGTTGATTAGTTTATTCAGGGGTATTGACATGCTGGAATGCACTAGAGCGTTCAGCCTGTCTCTCGGCACGCTTGAGTGGGCAATGGCTTCCTTATGCTGACTCCAACAGGAATTGAGTGCCGGTTTGTATGGGAGGCTCCAGTGCCCAAGCAATGTGTAACTCCAGCGTTGACCTAATTATGATTTTTAGAGGATACAGCTGTCTGAATATCACTGAGGATAACAGGGTTATCAATAGTGCACAGAGAAAGGGAGAGAGAGTCAGCATAAATATGGGGGGGGGTGAGGAAGTACATATATGCACAAACCTAGAGTCATAAACACGTGTATGTACATACTCTAACATGCTACAATAGCAAGCACCTTCATCACCTTTCCATCAATGATGGCTTCCTATCCATCAAATAATTAATTCATAGGATTATTGTTTTAATGTCGATTATATATCACTATTGATGACAAAATAATTATATAACATAATTGTAATAATAATAATATTATTCATAGTTATTTGAGTTCTTGGTTCTAGTAGGAATCAAAAATATCTAATAAGGGAGAGGATATTATGGAAATCCACAGTGAAGAAAACCCAATATATGGATAATCTGGATTTAGAAAACAGAAAACAGATAAATTACAAAGTGGTTATTGACTTTATGAAAGTACTCTTCCCTTTACAAAAGTATTCACAATACAGATAAATTTCCCAAATGCATTGAGATAATTGTGGGGCATTTACGTGGCACATGGATAGAGTACCAGGCCTGGAGTCAGAAGAAGCTGATTTCAAATCTGCTCTCAAATACTTATAAGCTATGGGATACTGGGCAAGGCATTCATCCTTTTTTGCCTCAGTTTTCTCATCTGTAAAATGAGCTGGAGCAGGAAATGGTAACCCATTCCCATATCTCTGCCAAGAAAATTCCAAATGGGGTCATGGAGAATCAGGTGTGACTGAAACAATATAATAGCAGCAATTGAAGATATAATTAAATATGCTATAAATCATCTTAGCCCCCTTGTCTCTAGGAAAATAAAGGGGCCAAGGAACACAATTACACAATGACTTTAATATTGTAAAGAACAACAAAGGTGGACTTTCCAGATCCAACCAAAGCAGCGATAACCATGACTCCAGAAGACCAATGAAACTGACCAACATATATTTTCAAACATGGATCATATTTGGTTAATGTTAAAATAGGTACTTTTGTTAGGTTGGGAAGTGACTGGTAACTTAAAAAAGAAGAAAAGAACATCACAAAATATTAAATGAAATCTCCAAAGTCAGAAAGGATAAAAATCAAGGAAATTTTGTTTCTCTTTTGTTAAGTTCAATATGTACTTAAAAAACCAAACTAACAAATATACAATTTCATATAGAATTCTTCTTTTTTTCTTCTTTGTATATTGAAACAATTTATGTTTTTTGATGATGTCCATTCAGAAACAACAAAGAAGGTATTGGCTTAAATACACATCAAAGTTGCTTCCAGTCTCCACATTCTAAGGTCCTATAAGATCATCCAGATTAGGCTTGAAATTTAGATTTTATAGATGAAGAAAGAGATCTAAGGAGACTAAGTGAGTCTATTCAATGTCATCTGGCTAGTGAGAGAGTTAAGACAAAAATTTCAATTTCCTGAGGCAGAGGATCCTGACATTTTTGTGTCTCCTAGACATTTGGCAGCCTGGTAGTGTTGATGGAATTTTTTTTCCTAGTACTTAGTATAGTGCTTGGTACATAGCAGGTGCTTACTTAATGTTTATTGATTGATTGATCAATTGATTTCAGAATAAAGTTTTAAAACAATTGATTTAAAATGATTTGTTTTAATATTTAAGATGATATATTTCAATAAAGTTTTTTTTTTCCTATCCAAGTTCATGGACCTTTTGAAATTTGTCCACAAAGTTATTGTGGAGTTCATGAGTCTCAACTTAAAAAAAGTCTGGACTAGCTGGAGTGGTACAATGATGGAAAGAATTATGTTCTGGGAGCCTGAAGTTCTGAAATGAATCCAGGTATTAGCATTTATTATCTTTGTGATATAGCACAAATCTCTTTACTTCACTAAGTTTTCTTTTCCTCAACTGAAAGACAAAGGGATTGAACTAGATGATCTCAAAAGACTATTTTAGCAAATGAGAGACCAGGAAAAAAACTTTATTTCTCATAAATGTGAGACATTTGGTCCCCACGAAAAAAACAATCTGCAAAATTCTATTCACATAGATTTTTCTATGGAATAGTAACTCTCAAACATATAGGTCTCGGGACCTTTAAAAATTATTGAGAATCCCCTTTAAACAGTTTCTGTCTATATGGGTTACAACCATCAATATTCACCATATTAAACAAATCTTAATATTATTATGAAAATAGTTTTGACCTTGTGGACCCCATAAAATGGCTTTGGGATCCCCTGAGTACCCGAGGGTATCTAGACCACACTTTGAAAACTGATTCTATAGATTGTTTAGTAAAATAAAATAGTAACCAATTACATGTATCCTAGATTAGAGGAAAAGTCCTTTGATTAGGTTACCAATGGTTTTCTATAATATACATACATACACACACATATGCATATGTATAAATAAATATATGTATATGTGTGTGTGTATACATATATATACACACACACATATATATTTGTTGATCTTACACAAAATTATTACAGCATTGGAGCCTCATCTTTCCTTTACTGTTTAATTACCACAAAAGCCATTTATCACCTTACATTCTTCCCCAATGGGAATATTAGCCTCTACAGAAACTAAGCCTTCTCCTCTCTAGCTATCATAACTACCCCAGAAATGAGTCTGTATCACCTCGGCATAATTCTGGTCAGATCCATCTCTTACTTTTCATCCCAAACTCTTCCAGTTTGGAACGTATGGAGAGAATCAGAAATTGTCCTCCTCGGAGTTTTACATAATATAATCTCCTACAATGGTGTAATGAGGGGACATCAATCACCCTTCATTCCCGGGGAATGGCAGGACCCATTCCAAGCCAGTCTGTATACAGGGCAGTGTTTGCAAAATTGCCCTGGCCCCAGAAAATAGGTCCATTTCCATCCTCCTCCGACAGCATTCACAAATGAAAGCTCTCTGTCATTTTGAGTGCCTACTGTTCCCTTTCTCCCATTGCCTCAGGTCACAATCTGGCTAATGGAACACATCGGTATTTGGTTTGAAAATCAGACCTAAAAACCCCAGAGTGTCAAAAAACCCAAAAGCATCCAATCTTCAACATTTCCTTGTATTTACAGGGATATGGACTAGAAGTGTGATTTCCTTGGGACAAGGAACTCTCATATGGAGTAATTCCATTACCAGGGCAGGTTGGGACCTTCCCTGGAACCTATAAATCTTGAAGTTTTCCTGAGCCTTGAGAGGGTGGATGATTTTACCAGCATTGTACAGGCAATGTGTTCTGATACATGAACTTAGGTGTTTTCGGCTTTTAGAACTCTTCTCTAGCCTTCCACCGCATTGCCACTCAGCTGTTTTGCTATACAAAGTAAAAATAATCACGGGTATACGTTCCTTCATATTCCATCATAATCTCCAAAGTAAGCATTTGGATATACATTACAAGGCAGTATGAGTAAAGATGATTTCACTTAATAAATAGATTCCCTAAAAGCTGTGTCCCCTTTCCTTCTACCACTGATGATTTGTCTTCGGCACTTGTGGTTCTTCTACCTAGTTAATTAGCAGAATCCTGCTGATTCTCTGGGCTAAATGGGATGCTAGCATCAAACCTCCAGAAAAAGATTTGACTGTCTTTATTAAGCACAATCACTGTGTCTAGATGATATGTTAGGAGCTTGAAAGTATTGAGAATATCTTAAATTATTTGCATCTACCATGCCATATGTATTACCTTTTTTTCCCCAAAAAGTTTTTGCTACAGAGGCTACAGTTACTGATGCTATAATTTTAAGAGCCAAATGGAATGCTGTGAAAATGGCAATTTGAGAGTGATGGCTTGAGAGACTCTAAAGATGTTTTCCTGTCATTCCTGGAGAGAAAGAAGAGAAGAGTTTTCTTAATGTTACTGTTTTAAGTTTTATCTAGGAAAGAGCATGAAGACAATTCTTGTGAAGAGACTTTGTTATCTTGAATGTAGTATGAAACTGTATTTCCAGAAATTAAGAGGTCTTCTGCTATTACCATGAGAATGTGTGATCATTCTTAAAAATGAAATATTGTAAATAATCATCTGTCTTTGTTTTGTTATTAATTTTATTGTTAAATTGAATATTCAATAACTTTAATATTTGCTTAATCCTAGAGATTAAGGGATTTTATAATATGTAGATAGATATGATTTTAAAAGAAGACTTTTTCCAGGATAATAAATAAATAAATATTTAATAAACTGATGGGTGCTCTGAGCTTATTGATAAGATACACTGAAATTTTATTAAAAATGAAGCAGTAAACAAATATATGCTCTCATTATCCTGCAGTTTGGGATGAAAAGACTAAAGGGATGAATATGTCACAGATTGTTGGATAATTTACAAGAATGATTCATTAACTTATAGTCTTTAAATCTTGCTACATATATATTATTTTCATTTGTATCCTAAGGCAGACAACCTGATAAGTAATATGAATGACTAGAAAGCAGAGAGGACCTGAAGTCAGAAGACAAGGACTCTAATCCTTGGTATGTCATTCATGTATTTTAAATAAACAATTCTCTAGAGCATAGTTTCCTCCATTTTCAAAAAGGCATATTTGGATTAGATAGGTGATCTCTGTTCTCATTTTCAAATATTTAAATTTTGTATATATGTGAATTCACATACATTTCTCTGTTGATGTACTTTCCTAGGGTTCTTCTTCATGTTATATGTTGTGGTCTGCTTATATTCACCAGGTACTTTTCCATTGCCCTTTCAGTGATATTAATTCTTAACTCTTTGGAGACTGTAATGCTCCATTGCTAACAGACATCCTACAACAATAGAGTAAAAGACATCATCAGAGATATATGTGATCAAAAAAGAATATGGACTGGTCACAGAGTGAGAGCAACAGACATCTTAGTCCTGGTATCCTTGAAATATGAAGAGAAAATAGGAAAGGCTCCTACTAGTCCACTAAATGGACCACTTATGAGTGATTTATGGAAGATCTTGGGCAAAAGTTGAATAGGATGGGTTATATGTTTTTGGAGGGACTACCCACATGAAAGAGATCCTAGTCCATTTGAATCTTTACTCGTGTGTACTTACAAGAGAGACCTGTTATCAGTCAATCAATTAGCATTTATTAAGCTCCTACTGTGCTTATTTTATTAAGCATTTATTAGGCACCTACTGTGCCAGGTCCTGTTTTAAGAGCTTTACAGATATTATCTCGTTGATCTTCACAACAACCTGAGAAGTAGGTGCTATTATTTATTACTTTTATTTTAATTTTTGTTATCACCCTTTTATATCTAAGGAAATGGAGGCAAACAGAGTTAAGTGACTTGCCCAAGTATCTGAGACCTTTTTTGAAATCAGGTCTTCCTGACTAGCCCAATGCTTGATCTGTCAGGATAAATAGGGCTATAATTACCTAGAATAGGCTATGATTCAAAACAATCGTCTGAGCATGACTCAGCTGGAAAAACTCAATAATGGGATAGGAATGAATTTTTTTCCCTCCCTCAGTTTGTTTTACCAAAAAAAGCAAAAACTAAAAAAAAAAAAATAGTGCTAATTTAAAAAAAAATACAAAAAAAAGAGAGACCAGAATCTTGAATTCTGAAATGATGATTGAGTGGGATGGGCTGTATTAGTGATGATGGGACAAGACATTTTAGCAGGAAGTCTGTAAGAATGGTGTGTGTGTAGGGGGTCTGGTGAGTTGGCTGATTGGAGCTGTGTAAAGGAGGGAGAGAAAAGGTTGAAGGAACATTTTCAGAAAAGGGTTCCAATTTATATCCTTTCCCGTAATTGGTTTATTTGTGTGGAGCAGGGAGAAGGGGCAATGCGGAGACGTGATGGAGTGAAACATCGAGGGCTGTGATTCTCTTGCCTGATGAGTTGGAGAGAAATTGTTAGTAACCAAGTCTGGTCCCGCAGGGGTTCATTAAGTGACTGGTCCCCCACAATATCCTGTCATTTTTGACCTGGATGCATCAACATTAGCCAGCTTTATGGTATGCATTTGTGTGTTTGAGAGTGTGTCTGTACACACAAGCACAAATTCTAGCTTCTGTTTGTGTGGATCTCCATTCCTCAATATATGCCTTCTCCTGTGGATGCATTTATATTTTCCACGGGAATTAGAGTCGCTAAGACCACTGGCAATTAAAAAAAATAAAGCAAAAAGCAAAAGGTACAAGTGCTGGAAACACAAATTTGGTCTGACACTTTAAGAATACCGTGGAGCCAAACAAAAGGGCTACCAAGAAAGGGACTGCACTAAGCAGGAGGGAAGAAGGAGAAAAATGAAACGGGTCCAAAGGAGAACACAAGCACATGGCAACTTCTTAAGCTGACGGTGAAAGGGGAAGATCAGCAGCATTCACTTTGAGATTGTGAGACCTGTCAGCAGTTGGGAGGTGGGAGCCGGGAAAGTGAGATTGAAGATGTAGGGGCAGCAAAAGATGAATGGTGAATAAGTCAACCCAGCAAAGCTGCCAAAAACATATGAGCTCCAGGGGCATTGCAAACCGCCCCCCTTGCTTTGGTGTTGTATGTTCCTTTACAGGAAGGGATGCAAGAAAAACTGTATGGGACTATAAGTGCATGAGTCCCATTGGGAAGCCCACAAATTCAGGACTTAAGAGACCTAGGAGGAAAAAAAAAGCATCTAGCTCCTAGCTCCAGCCTTTATGAGTTTAGTCTCACAAATAGTCTGTCAGGAGTAGTCAAATAAAACTACTATCATGTCTCAAAGGGGAAGGGAAAAAAAAAGAAAAGAGATGTCATCTCAGAGGGATATGACCCTTAAGGCTCATCTCACTTATCTTGACTGTGGACAAAAATGGACCCTAGACTAGGAATGGATGATCCCCTCCCCCCTTCTCCCAAACATAACCAAGCATATGAATTCAGTATTGTTCTGTGGTTCAGAAAGGTTTCTTAGGATTAGAAGGAAAAACAAAACAAAGAAGGAAAAAATGAACAATAATCAGTAACCCATAATTCTAGAAAGCTTCTCTAGAACACCTTTGGCTACATTCTCAGGTGAAATAGAGGGAGGGATGGAAGAAGGAAGAGATAAGGGGATGGAAGAAGGGAGAGAGAAAGAGAGAAACAGAGAGATTGGCAGAGAAAGTTTATAACTGACCCTGGATCCATTTTCTTTTTCAATCTTGGACCATTTTGCCCCATATAGCAGTCTGCAAAGAATATCAAAGATTTAGTAGGCAGAGATGTGTGTGTAGGTAGGTCCCGGGCAGATTTCAACCCATTGGAAACACTGAGTCTGGGATAGCAAGAAAGTCTCATTTGAATGCTAATAAATCTGCAACTAGGATGAGAACTAAGGTGCAAAGGAACTGCTAATCCATGTGAAGATTTCTGGAGAATAAGAGTTTTAGGTATTATGGATATGGAGTGAAAAGGATCCTTCACAGATTTTAGTGCAAGGAAAGATGTGTGCTCGTAGGACTAGGTTTCTGACTCATCAGAGATATAAGCAGAGCCCTTTGTCCCACCTCCCAATACACTTTTACTTTATTTTATTTTATTTACTTTATTTTAGGTAAATTTTTCAATTTACAAAAAAAAAGTAGAAGAAAGAAAAAGAAAAAAGAAAGTGGCCCTTTCTGTTGTTTTTTTTTTAAAGACCCAACTATTGAAATTGAAACTGTGATCTTATCGTAATTTTCTTCTTTTCAAGTCTACTAGGGACTAGGCTTTGCTTTGCTTCTTTCTATGATCTTGGTTGATTTTTATTAAAATAAAATAGCATAAAATAAAATAAAAAAGCAGAGAGCTCTACAAGCCCAAACACTGTTCTAATGAGGGGATTTTGCAGTTGTTTTTATAGTCTGTCTCTTTATCTATATAAGCCAAGGACCTCTGTAGGTACTTATAATGGATTGATCTCATCAAGCCACAGCCTTATTAAAAGGAAATACAGATGCGGGAAACAGGCCACGGTAATTATATATTAGTATTTTTAAAAAATAAAAACTGACTCCAAGTTTTTTAGTCATTGAAATGGGCCTCGCACATCATGTATGTGATGTAATGACAGCTTCAGACTGGGAATGCTTTTGATGCATTATTAACCATAAAAAAGGCATTAAATACCAGGCTTGAATGCCACAGGGATGCATATTTCACTAGGAATTATTTTTCAATGTATGCTTAAAGTTTATTTTGGTAAACAGATGACTGGGGGCTGTCAGAGCTGGAGTGAGATTTATGTTCATTTGGAATCTTTTTGAAAGGAGAGGAAATGACTGGGACCTGTTGCACATTGACAGAGAAATGTAAATCTCTCTCGCTTGGCTCCAGGGGAAGTTAGAAAGTGCCACACAAACAATTCCATTTAGGATCGTGGTTTCCAGGGAGTACTCAGGGCTGGTGCCCAGTGCATACCTGGGGCTGAAAGCCCAAGTGGGACAAAGCTTTCCTAGCTTCTCCTTGCAAGTGAGAAAGCAGACTCACTTAGAAAATGGTCAAGGTGACCCAGTAATTTTTTTTTTTCTTCTCTTCAGATCCCAGACTGAATTATATGGGAGAGAGGAATCTTAGAAGTTATCTAGTACATTTTTTTCATTTTATAGATGAGGAAATCAAATCCTACTGGGGTGAAGTGCTTTATCTAATACCATCCAAGACTTAAATGAAAGAGTCAGGATGTGGATCTTAGGTCTTTTGCCTTCAAACTCATCCTTCTTTTGGTTCTGTCTACCAGACCTTTAGTGCTCTAACCATTTTCTTTATGGTGTGTCCATTTCTAGTGATGCATGGTACTGGTCCAAATTCCCATGATCATTTAGCTTTCCAATCCATTTGAGAGCGAGAATTCACTTATTTGGCTTTTTGGACCCCAGTGATAAGCTGTAACCTTTCTGTGCATCTGTAATCTCCACAATGTGGGGACTCTCTCCAAGGTGAAGATTGTTCCTTATCCATCCCTGTCCATCACACGAATCTCCTGTCCATTTCAGCTTGCAAATCTGTCATAGGCATTCAGCCACCGTGCTGGGGACTGTCCTCTGGATCTCTTGACATTTCATGAATATTCATGGCTATCTAACAGTTTTTTGATATATCACAGGTCTATCTCTTTTTCCAGTCCTAGGTTTCTCTGATGACATCCACCACACTCTCCCCACAAATCCATCCTGTAATTCCTTATCTGGAATCTGCTGTAGTCCCCTCATGGCCTCTATAGACTTCTCTAGTCTATACTGGGAGGGTTTAATTTATAGGACCAAAGATTTAGGGATGGAAAGGACCTCAGAGTGGATCTAGCCCAAGGCCGTCCCCCACGGTACCAATGAAAGTAAAGCCCAGGAAAGTTAGCCAACTTGCCTAAAGTCACAAAAATTAGTCCATCTTAGAGGGGAGATTTGAATTCAGATTCTTTGACTTCACAACCAGGGTTGTTGCCATTGATACACTGTAATACTCCTCCAGATCATTAGGCTATCTCCTGACTTGATAACATTATCAGAGAGATACATGGCCCATTAAACTTGATACTAATTTGCTAGCACTGTATCTATTGCATTCCTAGCTGCCTGAATGGGGAAGGGGTAGGGTAGTGGCTAATAGATATTGGGAGAAGGGATGGCTCCAACAATGAAAAGATAAAGAGCTTCTTAGGAGAAGCTGGAGATTCTGGGAGGATGCATCGTGGGCTTTCGGAACATCATCAAGCTGTGAATGGAGACGGAACACCTCCAGTAAGGAACGGCAAGAACTGTCCGAACCAAAGAGCGCGTGACAGGGAGCAGTGGGCAGTCACCCTGGAGCCAGGCGGACTTTCTGGGTACTCTTGCTGGCAGGGAACATATATAGATATCACCTACGTCTACACCCATATATAAAGATATCACATATATTTATAGACACGTACACATCCTCTCTCCTGTATATAGATATATAGCAAAATGCAGGTTAAGTTGCCTTTAATCTTTAATTCATACACAAGGATGTGCTGCACACAGTAAAATATAAAGTAAACTCCAGAGGCAGCGAGTTCTGTAGGCCTGGCCAGATCTTCCCTTTTCAAAGACAGACAGCCTGGGGAATCGTTCGGATGGCCTTCCATTGCCCTCTTCGGTTCTTTTTATGGCAAAATGCTTGCTTTTATCAAGTCCTCCCCCCAACCTCTGATTCCCACAGGCAGGGGGGAAAACAAATAGCGGCAGTACAGTGCACCCTGTCTTCTGAATGAAATGGGAGACCCGTGCCACGGGAAAGCAAGGGGAGGATGGGGAGGGCGTGGGGGGGAGAGGAGGGGGCTCCAGGGGAGCAGAAGGAAGCTCTACTGTAAAAGCAAGTGTAACTGATGTTTCTGCTTGGGTGAAGGAATTTGGCCTAGGACCTGAGAGGCTGGTTGTTCTTTCCAAGTCCCCGTGGGCAAGGCTGCATTAAGCTCTATCACAGCAGATGCTGAGGAAACATGAGTCTATTGTTGTGGACGCCATCAAAAATAGATGTAAAGAGAAAGCAATCCTATAGCAAGATGAGGAGGGGGAGAGCCTTAGATGAAGAAAATAAACCAGGCCCGGCCATGCCCCCGATGGGGTCATGAAACCTAAATCTAATGGGGTTATAGAGAGAGTTGAGTGAATGCAAATGAACCTAACCAGCAGCAGATGTGGCTGCTACTGGTTTCTCATCGACACATTCCCCCTTTTCCGTTCATCCTCTTTTCAGCGATGGCCAAGAAATAAAGATGATCCAGAATCCAAACAGCTGGAAGAGAGCTACATTTTAATTCAAGGCAGTGACTAGTGAGTGTCTCTGGGATGGGAATACCCAGTCCTTGGGGAGTTGAACATGAGGGAGGCAGAAGCTCAGCTTTAGAAACCCGGACTCCATCTAGGATGAACTCAGGACCTTTAAGCGGTCTGTAGTCAGGAGTGACACTTGTGGCTGCTGAGTTTTCCTTAGCACCGGTTGAGTTAACTGCCCAGATGTTGCTAGACATGTCTATGAAGAACTGCTACTCCTAGACTTTGCATTGCCTCATACAACTGGAGCTCAGAAGCAAGGATTCTCTGCCATCATCTGGGACCCATATGTTACCTCACTATCCCCCCTAGGGGACCAGAATAAGCAAGACTGAATCAGAATTAAGAAAAGGAGCATTTAGGTCTAGCAGTCTTTGTATGAGGAACACATATGTATTAAAGGTTTATTTAGACTGGACTGGATCAAATCTTATAGAATCCAGCCCAGGGTGGTCCAAAAAAAAAAACACCCAACTCACCCCCAAATCAAAACCCTCCTTCATTTCAACAACAATTTGTATAAGGGATTATCAGGACCAAAAAGTGGGGAGAGATTCTAAATGACTGTAGATATTTTTTCCAACTTTGATTTCAATGGACTATATTCTACAGAGAATATGGAGACTCACTTAGAAATGACCTCCTCAGAAAACTAAGTTCCCATGGAAGAGTTAATTTATTTATTAGATGAGTATTTCGCTACCACAGTGTATTTTACCTGTTATAATTTTGTTGTTGCCATAAATAATGTCCTAATTAGATTAGTAGTACAGAGAAAGTGGGCAAAGTGGCTCTGTGAATAGAGCTCTGGACCTGGAATCAGGAAGACTCATTTTCCAGACTTCAAATGTGTCCTCAGACACTTCCTAGATGTGTGATCCTGGGCAAGTCACTTCATTTTATCTCAATTTTCTTATCTGTGAAATAAACTGTGAAATAAACATTTCCTTAGAGAAGAAAATGGCAAACAATCCCAGTATCTTTATCAACAAAAAGCCAAATGGTGACACAGAGTCAGATATAACTGAAAACACTCAACAAAAGAGAAAGAAAAGAATAACTCAACCAGTGTCCCAAGAAAGTTTACAATGTCTGTCTGATAACACTGTGAAATGGAGAATTATAATTTCTTGAATGATGGTGCCTGAAAGGGCCAACAATTAAGTGAAATGTTTACATTTGTAGGAGTACAGATGGGCCAGATGTTTCCTCTAATTTTGCAAAATAGGTAAGTCAGGGAGGGAGTATTTGTTTTACAAATCTCTCTCTCTCTCTCTCTCTCTCTCTCTCTCTCTCTCTCTCTCTCTCTCTCTCTCTCCTCTCTTTCTCTTTCTCTCTCTCTCTTCCCTCTTTAACATATCTATATGTGTACATATATATGTACACATATAAACAGATAAATAATATATATGCAACATATAGATAGTAGAATAAGATTTCTAGATATTGGCAGATGCAGGACATAACTTTGCAACATCCCTTGAATATATATGTCCCCTTCCCTCTTCTGACACTGGACTATTGCAATAGCTTCGGCAGGGGGGGAGGGGGAGAGGGGAAGGGGGGAGTCTACCTCCACTTCATTCTCTTCTGACTCCAGTCCATCTCCATTCAGTCACCAAAATAATTTCCAAAATGAAAATCCAACCAGGTTACCCTCCTACTCTGATAAACCCCAGTGGTTCCCCATTACCTTCAAGATCAAATATAAAATCTTTTGCTTAGTGTTCAAAACCCTTCATAACCTAGGCATCTTCACCTTTCCTACCTTCTCCTCCACACATTCTTTAATCTAGTGACATTGTTCTTTCTGTTTAAGAAACAAGACACTCCATCTCTTGAGTCTGGGCATTTTCTCTGACTGTTCTGCCATGTTTAGACATTCTCCTTTTCTGACTCCTGGCTCCTTTTGCATCTTGGCTAAAATCTCACAGAAAGCATTTTCTAATCCTTCTTAATCCTAATGCTTTACTTCTGTTAATTATTTACAATTTGCCCTGTAGATAACTTGTTTGTACATATTTGTTTGCTTTTTGTCTTATCCAACTAGGTTTTGAACTCATTAAATTCATGCCTTTTATTTTTTGTATTCTCAGCAGTGTCTGGTACATAATAGGTGCTTAATAAACACTTATTAACTGACTGTTCCTCAAGAAAATATAAATCGATATCTATATCTTGTATGTATTTATGTATATATTTATTTATATGCAATATGTATATATGTATACATGTATATAGGTATATAGATCCTCAGAGCAAGGAAGAAAAAGTGCTTAGTTTAAAGATCATTGGGATCATGAATTGGATGACAAAATGTTAGAGACTCAAAGCAAATGTAATATTTTGGGTTATTTCATCCTCACAGATTGTCACCTGTTGTCTTGGCCCAGTGGCCTCTGTCAGTCATTAGAGAGAAGTCAACAAATGGACCCATGGGGATGAAACACTCCAAATTACCTTTAAGCCTCCAATATTGAATGGAGCACGGTTTCATTATCTTCAAATTATCGCTTTGATTCTAAGGTCCTCCTGCCCAGAAATGCCCCAGTCCTGGGTGCTACATGTGTATATGCAGATGGGAAAAGACACTCCCTATATAGCCCTATGGATAAACCACTGGCAATCCTAGATATGTGCTAAAGGAGCTCATATACTTCTTTTATTTAAAACATACAACTCCATTCCTTCCTAAGACAGGAAACAACAGATGCATTTATTTCATTTTACCCTTTATAGACTGATAAAGATTTCTTATTTGGGGTGGTAAGTCTGAGCCAACTGATCCCATTGCATTTCTCCTTTATAAGAGATATAATTTTGAATCTCTCTCCATCCATATCTATATTTATGTCTATATCTCAATAAAATTTGGACATCTTAGAGAGGTTAAAAACAGAAGAAACTATAAAAAATGATAAATATATCTGGAACAGATGATTTCTAAGGACATTTCCTAAACCTATATGGCCCTACCTGGATTTAAATCCAGTGATCATATAATCAAGGGTCACAAAGAGTCCTTGGTAACCTTTAGCCACCATTGTAAAGTTGATAGTCTTAACTTAGAGGTATTGTAGTAAAGCAAAAAGACTGGAGTTCTAGGCCTGGGGTTAAATTCTGAGTTAAAATCTAGTTTCATACAGTTAGGAGCTGTGTGACCCTGGACTAGTAATTTAAATTTGCCTCAGTTTCCTTATCTGTCAAATGAGCTGGAGAAGGTAATGGTAAACCACTTGAGTATCTTTCGAAAGAAAGCCCCATCTGTGGTCAGAGAGAATTGAATATAATGAAATAACTGAACAACAATAAAATCAAGAAAAGAGATGTGGCTCACGTAAGGCTAGGAGGCTTTTCCCCAGCAGAGAGCAACTGTTCTTATCACCTAATTAGTAAGAATAATTAATTAAAATGCAAGGCAATATAAAACATCTGGCATCGGTACCCAGCATTAGTAGCTGGGTAATTCTAGGTAAGTCACTTGACCATTATTTGCCTTAGTTCCTCATCTATAAAAATCAGAATAATAATAACACCTCCCTCCCAGGGTAGTGAGAGGATCAAATGAGGTAATATAAGTAAAGTAGTTTGCAAACCCTAAAGCACCCTATAAATGCTAGCTATTATTAGCCATAATCAGAAAGGCAGGTTCAAATTTTGTCCTCTGACACATCCTGACTATGTGATCTTGGCAAGTCACTATCTCTCATTGACGCAGGCAAATCTTTTTACTATAACTTGTAGAGTAGTAGATCAGTGCAAGTTTTTAATGAAATCACAAGGCCAGTTTTAAAGGAAAGGGTAACTTAGGACTCTTGAAGCACTTTCTGTCCCCAGACAGACACACCCCAGGTGAGCATTTTTCTTAGGCTCTTTCCCAACAGAATAGCCATGGTGTTTGAGAGTGTCCTAAAATCCCTCTGCTTACTTTGGACATACAGGCCCCTAAGTAAGACTCTGACAAAACATTATCAATCAAATAATCAAAGGGCTACTCTTCCCAATAGTATATTATTTTTCCAAACACATATATAGTTTTTAAATTCTTTGCAGTCTAAATTTTTCTCTCTCTTCCTTATATTCCCGCCTCCCCAAGACAGCAAGCAATCTAATATTGGTTAAATATGTGCTTTTTTTAATCCCACAAAGAGTTCTAGAATTGTGAAGGACGCCTCTGAGGTGAATTTGTTTAGCATCATCCCAAACCCGTTCAACAGTAAAATAAACAGATCTAGAGAAAAGAATTTCCTAGAGCAATCCCAGTGTCATCCTTAATTCCTCTTCTATGTATTCAATCCATGGCCCAATTTTGTCTTTTCCCCCTACCTATGACTTCTCTTATATAAGTCCCCTTTGCTCTACTCATCCCATATCCTTCTCATCTCTTAGCTGGACTCCTTCAAATTGGTCATGCAACCTTGTCTCTCCCAATTGCAATAGAGCCTCCATTTATTGGCCATGAGCTTTTTCTATAGTTCAAAAAATGTCATTCCACTATTTAACTACTGCCTCCCTATTATCTCCAGGATTAAATTTTATTTAATAATTAAAATAAATAATAATTTAATAAATTAAACCATCTCCTTGACTCTTCAAGCCTCTCAAAATCTGACCCTTACGTATTACTCATCATTCAGACATTCTACAATCCAGCAACACTTATCTCTTTGCTGACTCTCCCATTGGATGCTCCACCTGTCCTAGTTGCCTTGGCTATGGCTATCTCCCATGTTTAGAAGGCTCTATCTGCTCCCTCCCCATCGTCACTTAGTTTCCCTGACTTCCTTCAAGACTAAGTTCAAATTCCATCTTCTGTTGGAGGGCCTCCTAATGCCGCAGCTCTTTCTTTGTTATTTCTTTGTATTTCCAGGGCTTTGCAAAGTGCCTGACACATATTAAGAGCTTAACAAATGTTTGTAGATGACTAATTGTATTCAGCAGGAAATACATAGTACATATACAGATTATTACTTTAGTGTATGACTTTTTTCTTTACCAAGATCAATTGATCAATGGTCAACATTTATTAAGCACCTACTATGTACCAAGCACTGTGCTACAATAATAATAATGATGATGATGATGATGATGATAGCTGGTATTCATGTAACAATTGAAGATTTATGAAGATATAAATATCTCATGTAATCTTCATAACAATTCTTAGAGGTAAGTTCTATTATCATCCCCATTTTAAAGATTATAAAACTGAGGCAGAGAAAGATTGACTTGTCACCAAGATTTTAAGTTTTTGATGTGGGATTTGAAGTCAGGTCTTCTGGACTCCAAGCCTACCCTTCCATCCATGGAGCTAATTTAAACTGTTATTAACTTGCTTTTCTGTCATATTAGTCTAATAAGAAAACACTTGGAGCAAAAAAAAAATTGAAAAAAAAATTGACAAATAAGTCTAGTATTTTTATACTTTTAGATTTCTTACCTTTCAGTGTTGTTGATGCTATTTAGTCATTTTCAGCCATGTCTGACTTTTCATGACTCCATGTAGGGTTTCCATGGCAAAGATACTGGACTAGTTTGACATCTCCTCCTCCAGCTCATTTGACAGATAGATAAATGGAGGCAAACAGAATTAAGGGACTTGCCTAGGATCACATGTCTAGGAAGAGTCTGAGACTGGATTTGAATTCAGCAATGTGAATCTTTCTGGCTCTAGGACCAGCAATCTGTCTACTTCAACCCCCCCCCCCCCCAGCATGCGGGAAGTAGCTATCATATTTAACATAAATTTGGATCATTTTATATATATTTTATCATAAATTATAACTTTCCTTTAACATTTCCTTAAAATGTTTCCTAAGGTTCTGATTCTGATTGATCTCTATGAGCTATTATTTCTTGTGGCCAAATTTTAGTTTCAGTAAGAATTCTGGCTTTGCTTTATTCCTAGTTCCATCAGACAAATTCCCCACATATTTGGGCTTGAAGTAACTTATCTATAGAATAAGGCTAGATTTTAATGTTTTATCTATCACAACTTTTGTGGCTCCAATTCCTATGATCCTACAAATACATCTTCAAAATGTTAAAGTAAGTCGATGGGAAACATATTGGAGTTTACACCACTTCACTGTACACAATCTCCCATTTTCTCTCCCCCAATATATCTGCTAATTATATAAAAAAGAAGTGCACCTATATAAAACTTTCATCCACATCAGAGGTGTCAAACACACAGCCAGCAACACTCCCAAGTGTTTCTGAACCAAATTAAAACATAATTGGGAAATATTTAACAAAATAAATAAAAATACAATAAAACATAGATTACATTACATTCTCAAACTAAGTCAATATGCTGCCTGCAGGGATCCTTATGTAAGAATTAGTGCCAACCATTTCCGCTTTCTATTTGAGTTTAACGGCCCTGCTATATCACAGCTAACTTTCACTGGGGTCTCCCAACATTTTGAGGTAAAATTTCCCAGTGGTATATATGGCTTCATAGTAATCCTGACCTTATCACAACATGGCACAATGAGAACGACGATTTAGGCTGGAATTGGATGGTCTGGTTCTCTTCCTTCACTACATAATCTTGGGCCAATCTGGCCTCAAGTTTCTTCATCTTAAGGAGTTGGACTTAATCTGGATTTCAGAAACCCAATCAATCATTGCTTCTGTGCAGGTGACCTGGGGAAGTTAACGCCCTCACCCTCATGCCTAGGATGCACCCAAAGCACCTTTGGTGCTTTGTATAACACTAGCACAAGTTGAGAAGGTCCCCTTCTTTTTAGGGTTTGACACAACTGATTATGAAAAACTTCTCCATTGGGCAAGAGTCTCTATTTTGTTATTAGAAGGACTTAAAATGATAGCAGATACCTCCTTGGGTTATTATGAGGACCAAAATGAGATAATATTTATTTATTTTTGTAAGGTTTTAAAAATTATTTATTAGTTTTCTTTTTTTATTAAAATAAATACAAAACAATAAGCCAATATTTACCAGGTACTTTGCAAACCTTAATATGTGGTTGTCCAGTCATTTTAAATTTCTGTCCAACTCTCTGTGACCCATTTGTTATTTTCATGACAAAGATGCAGTAGTTTTGCCATTTCCTTCTCAATCTCATTTTACAGATGAGAAAACTGAGGCAACCAGATTTAAGTGACTTATCTAGAGTCACACAGCTAGGAAATGTCTGAGGCTGGATTTGAACTCAGGAAGATGAATCCTTCTGACTTCAGGCCCAGCTCCCTAACCACTGTGCCACCTTACTGCCCCACAAATCTTAAAGTATTCTGTAAATGCTAGTTATTATTATTATTGTTGTTGTTGTTGTTGTTACATATGTATGCTTAAAATTAAAAACAAATTCTTTTTCTAGGTTTTAAATGTGTCTCCCATTTGTGTCCTAAGCTTCCCTAAGCAGGGACAATAATTCTAAGCTTTAGCCTGCAGCAAAAGGCTTCAGGTCTGTGTGGCCAGATACATAATAAGAAAAGTTAAAGACAATTAGCTACATCATTTGGACAGAAGGAAATAATTACCTCAACCCTCCATGTCATGGAGGCCATAGAGACCTACACTTCATGCTTGATGGATATTAACCCATTAAAAATCATAGATGCATTTGGAGGAGCTAATAGCTTCCATTTACATAGCACTTTAAGGTCCGCAAAGTACTTTATAAATATTACCTCATTTGGCCCTCACAACAAGTATGGGAAATAGATGGATGCTATTATCACCCCAATTTTACAGATAGGGAAACTGAGGCTGAGAAAGATTTAAATGGCTTGCCCTGCATCCAGCATTTTATCCACTGGGCCATCAGTTCTAAGGAGGAGGAGATCTGCAGATCTTTCTGGATGACACTTAGCAAAGATGACTTATTGATAAATGATCTATTGATAACAATCTTTCTTGCAAGGAAAGACACCTTTTCTTCCCATGTTTTCTTTACATGTTCTGTGTCTGGTCCAAAGTTGGATGAGGACTCTGGAGGTCCAGGGTTCTTGACTCCCAATCCAACTCTTCTAGTCTTTACTCTGCAGTTAACCAAGTAAAAAGGAAGAAGAAGTCTGAGGTGTTCTATTATCCCAGGTCATAAATGAAATGGATCAAAACTTCCACTTTCACCAACAATGGCAGCCAAATGGTGCCCTAGTGGGAAGAGTGCTCAGTTTGGAGTCGGGGAGACAATATTAGCTGTGTGACCCTGGGCAAGTCACTTAATCTCTATTTTCTGTAAATCCATGGAGAAGGAAATGGAAAACCCCTCCAGTATTTTTGCCAAGAAAACCTGAAGGATAATGTCTCCAGGATCTGAAGAGTCGAACACTAATGAACAATAATAATATAATGTTAACTGTACTTCCAGCCTTTGTGAAAGAGGGAGATCCAGTCTCAACAGTAACAATATTAGTTAATTAATTTAATAAAATTATATAAATTTCAATTGGCAGCCAGGTGGGATAGAGTGTCAGACCTGGAGTCAGGGAACTCATCTCCCTGAGTTTAAATCTCAAACACTTACTAACTGTGTGACTCTGGGCAAGTTACTTAACTCAAGTCACTGGGCAAGTCTCAGTTTCCTTATCTGTCAAATAAGCAGCAGGAGGAAATGGCAAACTACTTCAATACTTTTGCCAAAAAAAAAAAAAAAAAAGCCCCAATGGGGTCATAGAGAGTTGGATGTGAGTGAAAAATTCCTGAACAATAAAGATTTCAATGATTGATACCATCAATCAGCTATAGGATAAACCATCTTCTCTTACCCTGTTCTCTATTTCTAGATGTCTCATTGGAAACAAATCTCTTCTTGGAAGTTTGTCTCTCAGTTGTGTGGGTGATGGTGGTGAAGGCTAAGGATGTCTTATATTCCCAAAATTATCTGGGGAAATAGGCAGAATAAACTGGCTTCTAACTGTAGGCTTAAAACATCAATAAAAGTCAGATCGGGACTAGAATTCAGCAGAAACAGACTGAAATTGTGAGGGGATTAAAAGAATATTTAGACTTGAAGGTTTGGCTGTTCCGCGAGCTTTAAATAGAGGATAAGAATGAAACTCTAGCTCCTAAGCCATCCAGTCTAAAACCATATTCTACATTTACTGCAATTTTGCAGCTATTAGGCCTCAAATGGGTATTAAGTCTGCGACACAAAGTAATGAAACAGACAATGGGAACACATGCTATGAATTCCTCAACCTTGGGGAGCAAAGGGCTGACTCATGTGTTTCACAATCAAGGCAAAGATAAAAGACCTCATTCCAAATGGTGGCCGCCTCCTCCCCAACCTTACCATTCCACTCTGGTGTATTCCTTGATGCGGAAAGTATTATTAATGTCAGTATCACTAGTACTTTTAAAAGATTCATAGACTATTTCTACTCTTGCTCCTTGAATCCCCCCTTCTGCTGCTATATCCTGTTCAGAGCTAGTGCTAGGTAGTCTAGAGAAATTAGCTATAATTTTTCTCATAATATTTCTATCCCTCTATTCCTTCTCTCTTTCCCCCCCTTATCCCCTTTTTCTTCTTTTTTCCTTTTTTGGGGAAAAATCACTGATATTTTCTCTCTCTCCTTTTAGGAATCAGGGCCAAACTGGCTTGGTAAATTCCCATAATGTCAGACCACAGGAAGAACATCCCAGAGGGTTAGGGGGGGGAAGGACATAGGAGGTTGGTAATATCCTATATGGCACTGCTAGGAAGCAGAAATAAATGAGACAAATGCACTACAACAACAACAATAGGAAAATAAAAAAATTGAGTCTACCAGCTGCTTTTAAATTTCCACTAAAAAGAATATAGATTTTCCCAAACTACTTTTAACTCATTTATTATTCAACCAAATCTGACAATTACAGACTTGTAACATTTGTCATTAGAATAATGGATACTTATATAGAGAACATGGCTGAATGGTTTTCCCCAAAATCTCTCTATTGAGACCTTTCTAATATCTGAATGTAAACTTCTTGAGGGCATGGATTTTTCATTTTTGTCTCCATATCCTCAGCACCCAGTGCCATAGCTCATAGCACTTGACTCATAGTAGGTGAATAATAAATAATGATAGAAAGGCAGACAGAAGAGAAGGAGAGAGAGAGAGAGAGAGAGAGAGAGAGAGAGAGAGAGAAGAGAGAGAGAGAGGAGAGAGAGAGAGAGAGAAGGAGAGAGAGAGAGAGAGAGAGAGAGAGAGAGGAGAGAGAGAGAAGAGAGAGAGAGAGAGAGAAGAGAGAGAGAGAGAGAGAGAGAAGAGAGAGAGAGAGAGAAGAGAGAGAGAGAGAGAGAAGAGAGAGAGAGAGAGAGAGAGAGAGAGAGAGAGAGAGAAGAGAGAGAGAGAGAGAGAGAAGAGAGAGAGAGAGGAGAGAGAGAGAGAGGAGAGAGAGAGAAGAGAGAGAGAGAGAGGAGAGAGAGAGAGAGGAGAGAGAGAGAGAGAAGGAGAAGAAGAAGAAGAAAAGAAGAAGAAGAAGAAGAAGAAGAAGAAGAAGAAAAGAAGAAGAAGAAGAAGAAGAAGAAGAAGAAGAAGAAGAAGAAGAAGAAGAAGAAGAAGAAGAAGAAGAAGAAGAAGAAGAAGAAGAAGAAGAAGAAGAAGAAGAAGAAGAAGAAGAAGAGGAGGAGGAGGAGGAGGAGGAGAAGAGGAGGAGGAGGAGGAGGAGAAGGAGGAGGAGGAGGAGGAGAGGAGGAGGAGAGGAGGAGGAGGAGGAGGAAGGAAGGAAGGAAGGAAGGAAGGAAGGAAGGAGGGAGGGAGGGAGAAAAGGAAGGAGGAGGAAAAGAAGGAAGGAGGCAGATAGAAAGAGGAAGAAAGGGAGAGAGAAAGAAAGACAGGGAGAGACAGAGACAGAGATAGAGGAAAGAAAGAGAGAGGAACTCCATGAAGAAAGAAGACTTTCAGAAACCAGAAGCTGAGAATTATCTCTTTACTACCTGTGTTTTCAGTATATTATCCCAAGGGATTTTGCATATGTGAGAAGAGTGAAAAAAATTTACTTTCAAGGGTTCTGATAAAAGCCACATTTCTGAGTGTGATTTTTGTAACAAGTTTTCTTATTCTACTATATCAGTAAATAAACATTTCTAAAAAGCTAATTATATTTGTCTAGTAATTGTTGGAGAGCATGCTGGTTGGAGTTTTATTAACAACAGAATTAAAAATCACCCACTATATTATAAGGCAGCAGTCATCAAAACCATTTGGTGTTGGCTAAGAAATTCAGTGGAATAGGTTAAGATCACAATAGTATTTGATCAACCCAAAGACTCCAATTTCTGGTATTAGAACTCATTATTTGACAAAATATCTGGGAAAATTGAAAAATAGCATGGCAGAAACTAAGCATTGACCAATACCTAACACCTTATACCAAAAAAAGATTGAAATGGATTCATGACTTAGACATAAAGGGTGATATTATAAGCAAATTAGGAGAATAAGGGATAGTCAGTCTCTCAGATCTGTGGAGAAGGAAGGAATTTATGTTCAAAGAAGAACTAGAGAACATTATGAAATTCAAAATGGATAATTTTGATTATATTAAATTAAAAAGGCTTTGTACAAACAAAATCAATGCAGTCAAGATTAAAAGGGAAGCAGAAAACTGGAAAAAAATTTACTTTCAAGGGTTCTGATAAAAGCCTCATTTCTAAAATATATAGAGAATTGACTCAGATTTATAAGAATACAAGGCATTCTACAATTGATAAATGATTAAAGGATATGAAGAAACAATGTTCAAATGAAGAAATTAAAACTATTTTAGACATGCAAAAATACTCTAAATCAGTATTGATTAGAAAAAGGCAAATTAAGACAACTGAATTAAGACACCTGTCAGATTGGCTAAGATGACAGGAAAAAATATGATAAATGTTGGAGGGGATGTGGAAAAACTGGGACACTGATACATTGTTAGTGAAGTTGTGAACTGATCCAACCATTCTGGAGAGCAATTTTGAACTATGCCCAAAGGATTATCAAGCTGTGCATATCCAGCAATGTTTCTGTTGGGTCTGTATCCCAAAGAGATCATAAAAAAGGGAAAAGGACCCACATGTGCAAAAATGTTTGTAGCAGCCCTTTGTGTAGTAGCAAGGAACTGAAAACTGGATGTCCATCAGTTGGGATATGAATAAGTTATGGTATAGGAAAGTTATTGTTCTATATTATTACTGTTCTATAGGAAACGATGATCAGGATGATTTCTTACAGGTCTGGAGAGACTTACATGAACTGATTTAGCATCAGTGAAGTGAGTAGAACCAAGAGAACATTATACACAGCAACAATAATATTTTCTGATGATCATCTGTGATGAACTTGGCTCTTTTAAACAATGAAGCAATCCAGACCAATTCCAATAGACTTGTGATGGAGAGAACCATCTGCATCCAGAGAAAGGACAATGGGGACTGAGTATGGATCACAATATAATATTTTCAGTATTTTTGTTGTTGTTTGCTTTTTCCCCTCTCTTTTTTATTTTTTCTATTTTTGATCTGATTTTTCTTGTGCAGCATAATAAATGTGGAAATATGTAGAGTAGAATTGCACATGTTTACATATATTGGATTACTTGCTATTTAGAGGAGGGAATGGAGAAAAGGAAGGGAGAAAAATTCGGAACACAAGGTTTTGCAAGGATGAATGCTGAAAACTATCTTTGCATATATTCAGAAAACTATTATTAAGCAAATAAAAACAAACAAAAAAATTAACCCCATTGCCTCAGCCAGCATCTGGCTATTGCATCTAGCAGTTTGAGTGGAGTTTGTAAGAGTGAGACCAAAGGCAGTGTCACAAAATAAACATCAATAAGCAATTGCCCTTTGGTAGAGATAGCATTAAGGGAAGCTTGAGTTTCCTCAGCCCTGGGGTTGCAGGCAACAATCACAGAGGGATAAAAGTTTGTTTCTGGCACAGGACTCTTGTGATTAGGCTAGGTCCTAATTCTGTGGACGATGGAATTGCTAAGAACCTACATGACTTGTACATTTAGGAACTGGGGAGAAATTGCTGGACCCAGAGTCATGTGGGCTTTCTCATGCAGGGAACTATCTCAAAGGACAGAGGGGTAGTCCTTGCATGGCCTAAGAAGTCCATGAGACATTTAACATCCTCCCCTGGAGTGATGGCAGAGTACCCTGTTTAAGTGCCACAGTGAGGGTAATCTCTATCCTCTAGTGCAATGGATAGAAAGACTCAAGAAGGCTTGGATTCAAATCCTTCCTCAGACACATTTTAGGTGTGTGACCTGAAGCAAGTCCCAAAATTCTGTTTGTGTCAGTTTTTCTTATCTGTAAAAATGAACTGGAGAAGGAAATGCCAACCATTCCAGAACATTTGCCCAAGAAAACCCCAAACGGGGTCACGAAGCATCGTACACGACTGAACAACAACAAAATTCTCATTTTTTTTTCTCTGTCATAAAGGAGTTTCTAACAATCAAGTGTATCATTGAAAAGCATTCCCATCTGTCATGGAAGAATTGCTGTCGCTGGAGTGTGTATGGATGTGTATGATGTTGAAATCCAAAAGAAAACAGCTCAAGTCCTTCATTCCATTATATATACAAGGCTTCAGTATACATTGGTGATAAATTTCCAGGATGGGTGGGATTGTGGTTTTGTTGGTATTTCCAAATGCAAAACAGTTCTCCCTTTCTTCCTCCATTGGGTTGTTACTGATTTTCAACATAATGAAAAAGCCAGATTTCAAAGCAAGATGCTGGAAATTTGGCCGGCAAAAGCTCCAAATTCCTCTGTGTGTGTGTGTGTGTGTGTATGTGTATTTAAAAAAAAAAACACAGAAAATGCACAGTTCCTCCAGTAAAGATGGTTGCATGCTCACCCTGACCTCTATAGCAAAAAAAAAAGAAAAAAAGGTAACATTTGGCAAGATCCATTTATGGATTTTTGCATGAATGAAACCACCCCTACAATCCCAGATCCTGAAATCTCATGGAAGATTAACACAGGCATCAAACTGACATTACAAATTTAAGGGATTTAACTTCACTTCAACTTTTGAATAAACAAAAATCTAGTGACAAGTTTTTGGACAACTCCAGCAGTATTCAACAATACATCCCAGATGTAGGGGCATAAAAGAGCAGAAACCTATGCTCTCCATTTCATCACTAGTGGGGAGGGGGAAAAGTGGAGAAACAGAAATGGGCTAGGAAAGAAATCAAGCCTAAAAAGACATTAACCTATTTTACTCATCCTACAATAAATAGATTAAATTGGCAACAACCAACTTGAAAATCACAGGACAAATTGTCCATAGCACTATATGTGGGTAAAAATGGGACGACCTTTTAGCTGTGAAGAAGTTAATAATCAGCATTCAGTAGGAGATCAGTGGGAGAAGCAGTTTTGACTTTTTCCCCCTCAGACTCACTGATGCATTGCCCTGGACCACTGCACTCCAACCAACCACATTATCTATCCGTAAGTCAACTGACTACATGTAGGTGGAACAAATACTCTCTGCTTAAATGTACTGGCTTACATAAGGGTATAGGATTTACTACTTAGCACCTGTAGTCTTCCCATCCTGGAATATTTCTCCTCCTCTCTGGTTTCCCTTTCCCATTTTTGACCTCATTCCATAATCTCCATTTTGAGGAAGGAGTATCCTTCTTTCTTTTCAGGCTTTTGATTTTGCCTCTCTGGAATTTATCACCCTGTTTCAGTTGCCTTCTCACTCTGGAAATTCTCTCAGGGACCTCCCTATTCTGGAAAATCCTTGCTTTCCTGTGACCTTTTCATCCTGAAATATTCTTCAGCCCTTGTTTCCCATTGATGAGTTCTTCCTGGATCCTCCATTTTGAAAAAGGGTCTAAAAAGCCATCCTTTTTTCCTCTGCCAGATCTGCTTCTGATTTTTAAAATTTTATCATGTTTTCATGCATGTACATGTCTTCCACCTCTGCTCCTGCTTTTGCCCTCTGCTTTATATGTTGCCTTTCCCTTCAAAATGTAAGCTCCTTAGATTTACATGAACTGATGCTGAGTGAAATGAGCAGACCAGGAGATCATTATATACTTCAACAACAATACTATATGATGATCAATTCTGATGGACCTGGCCATTTTCAGCAATGAGACGAACCAAATCAGTTCCAATAGAGCAGTAATGAACTGAACCAGCTATACCTAGCGAAAGAACTCTGGGAGATGACTGTGAACCACTACATAGAATTCCCAATCCCTTACCTTTGTCCGCCTGCATTTTTGATCTCCTTCACAGGCTAATAGTACACTATTTCAGATTCTGATTCTTTTTGTACAGCAAAATAACTGTTAGGACATAGATGCTTTAACATACTTAACATGTATTAGTCAACCTGCCATCTAGGGGAGGGGTTGGGGGGAAGGAGGGGAAAAATTGGAACAAAAGGTTTGGCAATTGTCAATGCTGTAAAATTACCCATTCATATAACTTATAAATAAAAAGCTATTAAAAAAAAAGAATGTAAGTTCCTTGAGGGCAGGTCTTCCATTTTGCCTGTATTTTGTATTCCTGCCATGTGGCACAATGGCTGGTACATAGTAACATTAATAAATACTTGTTGATGCAGTAAATTGGAATGTAGTTATTTAACAAACATTTTTAAAACACTTTCCCTGCTTCAGGCATGAGGAAAGCCCATTGGTTATTATCTACTTCAAACCCTTTATTTAATAAAAAAGGAAATTGAGACCTAGAGATATTAACTGTCCTGATTAAGAGTTAAGCCCAAGACATGGGTTTGTGTTTGGGGCACCCAACTGATTGTATGCAAAGCCATCTAGTCAAGCCCTCTTATTTGCTTTCTTTAAACTTTTAAAATATTGATCTCCTGGTTTTATTTCACTTTTTATCAGTTCATGCAAGTTTCCCAGGTTTCTCTGAAACCATCTTCTTCATCATTTCTCCCCTCTCCCACTTAATAGCATTTTTTTCTAATTATATATAAAGATCGTTAATATGTAGAAATCCAGGGTCAATAATATAGAATTTGGAAATACTGCTCTTTAATATCCTCTGCTGTTAATATCCACGTGCTGCTGCAAGTGATTACTAAATTAATTACAACTCATCCTCATCTATTTATTAAAGCAAAGACCTTTACTGGACAACAGTTTGTTTTGAATAAATTTTGCTTCATACAAGTAATAAAATTATATTTCTTTTGAAAAAAATTCATCAGACAAGGGATAGGCCCTAGTTATTCTGAATTAGCAAAGTTTGACAATATTTAACTGAAAGGGGCCTATTAAAAGGATAAGAAAGACTTCCATCTATCACACACTTTTGCTTGGCAATAATGTTTTTTTCTTCTCTTTCAGGCATATCCTGTGACTATCAACTGCTCTTTGTCTACAACTCAGATCATATAATGAATTGAGTGCATAAATTATCGACTCAGATTTAACCCAGTCACTGTTACTTTTTCCCCTTCTTCCTCCCCAGGCAATCTTGCTTGTTGCATTGGAATTTTGGTCATGCACATTCTGCTTTGGCTCTAAATTATCTTGATAATGGAGTATAAACAGAACAAGCTTATGCATGATATGCTTAACTGCTAATTTACCTAATTAAACTTAATTCAATTAAAAATCATTTATATCTTTTTGGGAAAAAAGCCAGTTGATACCACTGCAGAAGTGCAATATTTTAGGAGATGATTGTTCAGCAAATGAATGGAAAGGGAAATAATAGAACGCAGAATGAGGCAACAGCCCCCAAATCTCTTATACTTGAAAATGAAATGATTCCAGAAAAGTGCTATTTTTACAGGGTATCATGATTAGCTATTTTTCTTAAACCAATTTTCTCTAGAAATTGGTATTTTAACATAGTGAACATAATTTATTATAAAAGAGATATTTTTAAATACAATTTATATTTTCCCATATTTAATACGTTTAAGTAATGTGTGCTAGTTCCAGGATTAGTATGCGATTAGTAAAACGTGATGAGGCGCTTGCAAGACACTAACTGAACAAGTTCTTTTGGATAAAACCTGAAAAATAATTTTTTTAAATTACATAAATATCTTCAGGATACATATTTCATTTATAGTCATCATCTAAGCATCCTTGTCATGATGATATATGTTTAAAAGTAAATGTAAAACATTCCGTGCCAATAAAAATCAACAGAAAAAAAGACAAGAAATTCTAGGCACGAGAGCTTAAATAAATTATCATCTTTGTAGATCTGCCATAAATCCTCCAGTTGGAATATCCTGATTTAGAGTTTGCTGATCTGGCACAAATCCAAATGCCTTAGGTTGCTTAATGGATAGAGTGTCCACATTTCACCTTCTCTGACCACTTCTTGCCCCCCAACTTCAGCCTTTGGTGACACAAATTTCCTTGCCACTACTCAGTTTTCTGTGACCAAGAGTGGTAGCAACTATGAAAGTAGCAGGACTCAAGGTGGATGGATGGGTTTCTGTGAAAGAATACACCTGCGGGAGGTTAAGTCGTTGCTAGAGGAAATGGTTTGCAATGATTTTCTCCCATGAACATGGGATCTTTGTTTGTTGAACACAAGTGAAACTAAACCCACATCCTACCAACCAGACAAATCCCTTGCAGTCTGAGAATAAAGCCAGCAGTCCTCCAAATTCCTGAATTAATAGCAGGGATGAAATGAAACTTATAGCCTGAAGATTTTCTATGAGAAAAATAAGGTTTTTCTACTAAAGTTTAGGGGCAATGCATTTTGATTCCCAGGCATTCCATTTATTCCGCATTTCTATGTGGAATTTTCATTCCATTCATTCACTCATTCATTCATTCATTCGACAAGCATCTCAATTTTCCATCTAGAGACAAGAATGAAATAATTTGCAGCATCAATAATGACCTTTAGGACAAAGCTTGACAAAGGTCAATTCTGATTTAAAAAAAAAAACCCTCCTTATAAATCACAGCCTAAAAACTGTTTATGAGGTAGACTCAATTTTTTTTACATATGGCAGAAGTCGCATTTGTTTAGGAGAAAGCTAAGGTTGGAATTGGAAGCTAGATTTCCATTGGAGAGAAAGCTGTTTTCTTTGTGAGAAACAAAGAAAGGTAAAGGCACAAACTGAGTCCATCATCTTCACTTTTAATTCAGAAGTGAAGAAGTCCATCACTTCTGAATTAGTAGAAAGCGTGCTGGTCTAGGATGGTCTTAGAGTTAGAGAGAGCTGGTTTTGCAATTTTATTTCCAACATGTAATACCTTTGTGATCACGCCTAACCTCTCTATCTCACTTTTCCTGTCTGTATAATGGGACAATAACACTTTTCCTTCATAGGTTTATAAAGATCAAACGAAATACTATATACAAAGAACTTTTCATCCTTTAAATTATTAAAATGTTAGCTATTATTCTTCCCACTGAAATCAATGCATGCTTCCAACTTCTATTTCTGTCAATGGCAACATTCTTTTCTTTTTTTTATTAAAGCTTTTTATTTTTCAAAACTTAAGCATGGATAATTCTTCAACATAAACCCTTGCAAAACCTTGTGCTCCAATTTCAACCCCCCTTCCTCCATCCCTTCCCTAAGATGGCAAGTAGTCCAATATATGTTAAACATGGCAACATTATTTTCCACGAAAGACCCAACCCTTGAGTCACCCTTGACCTCTTCTTTCCTTTGCCCCTTGTATCCATTCAATTAATAGGTACTGTTCATTTTTCACTTTGAAATAATTCCCATCCATCCTTTCCATTGTCAGTGACATACCTTGAATAACAGAATAAGTACATTCCTCCATTCCTATGCTGGCTCTGTTTCCCATATCTTGTTTTCTGAGGCAGTTTGCAGGTATATATCAGTAACAAGAAAGTGTGTATGTAGGTGTGGACATATATGTCCATACATGCACATATATGAAGCGTTTTAAATCCAGAGTTCCATCTATTATACAGCAAGAAGCAGGATGATATCCTAGATAGAGTGATGCATTTAAACTGAGGAAAACTTGGGCTTCAATTTTACTTTAGACACTTATGAGCTCTGGGTATGTCAGTCAACTTTTCAGAGTCTTAGTTTCCCCATATGTAAAATGGGAATATTGATATTTGAACTATCACTCAGGGTTGCTTTGAAAAAAGCCTTTGCAACTTGAAAGCACTTTACCATTGTTATTTGTTATTATTCTATTATGATATTACTTATGGATAATTATTATTATTTTCTTAATAATAATTTCTAAATTTCTAAATAATAATAATTACTTTCTTCCTAGCTTGACCCAGATGAAACCCTAATCCTTTTTCATATTCTGTTGCTGAAATTATGGTCCTGAGCATTGTCCCTCATAAACAATGGCTCCTAATTTTTAGTCTTGGGAATGCTTAGTTTTTTTAAGCAGTCATTGGGTAGACCAGACACCCTAGCACTTGGGACTGGGATTCATGTCCCAGAAACAGAAGGACTGAAAATTATCCCATGGACTGGTTTTCCTGTCCAGCTACAGGGTACACGGCCAAGTCAATAGTCTGCTGTGTTTCTTTGGTATAGCAAAATACAAAGAATCTTGGGTCAGGTAATCAAGAACCTGGGATTCCCTTTAGCTCCGCCAATAATTATGTCCTAGCAAACGAATCACTTGGGTTTATCAGTTTCTCCATCCGTAAAAGCTAGATACTACTATTTGTCAACTATTACAAGTGTTATTATGATAATCAAGTGAAATAATGAATGGTAAGTACAAAATATTACCAGAATGGGTAAGGTCTTTTACACAGTCCTTCCACTGATATAGCAAGCTTCTAAACAGTCTTTACCATGCTATTGGCCCATATTGCAACAAAGAAGGAAAGGGAAAGTTTCCTGAGATTCACAGAAATCTTTTCTATGGAATGCCATTTCCCCTCCTCCTCCAAATCATACCATCCATTTTTTTTGGGAAAACAACAACAACTTCAATCTGTTTCTTTCTCTTTGCAGTGACTGTTTGGGGAAAACATTTTCCAAAATACTCTTGATTATTTCCCCTCCCTCTCCTTTATTTCCCTTTCCCCACCCTTGTCTTTTTCTTTTTAAGTCTCCTTCTCTGCTTCTGTCTTTGTCTCTCTCTCTTTGCCTCTGTCTCTGTCTCTCTCCTATTTTCCATGTCTGTCTATCTAGCTGGCTTAGAACTCTTATGTAATAGGCTTTCAAAATGCATTCACTTCCTATGGCTGGCAACACACCAAGGCATACTAACTGGCAAATAACAGCTGGCCAGTACCTCCAGGCTGCACATCGGCCAAAGGCGGCCCGATTGGGATGACCGCAATCCAGCCTGTGACAAATTGGCTAACTGTGCCTGCAATCTGGCTGGGCCAATTAATCACATTTGGCCTCCCTTTCTGCATATGTATGTGGAGAGAGGCAACCCCTGACCTTTTCATGTGACGAATGGAGTCTAGCCCGTCTCTGAATGGTCCATCAGAGCAAAGCAAAGGGAGATCTGGGGCAAAGGAGGAAAGAGAGGTAAAGGGGAAAAAAAGGTAGAGAAAAGACAAAGGGACCCAGAAAGGAAAGTAATATCATTAATGATAACGACATTTATAGAGTGTTTAAAGTTTGTAGAGCATTTGATATGATCCTAGAGGGAGGTGATTTTATTATTCCCATTTTATAGATCAGGAAACTGAGGCTGAAAAAAGTCTACTTGACACCTAGAGTTACATTTCGGGAAATATCGGAGGTAGAGTTTGAATTTAAGTCCCCATGCTTTCCACATGTTCCACCCACTGTGAATGAGGTATACCAAGAATGGAAGAACTCTTTCTGGTCATAGGAAATGATAAAGAACTTAAGTCAAAATCATGAAAGCAGACTTTATAGTTATGAGCCCAAATGTAAATCTGTAATAAAATATGTAAAACTGCAAATGCTTATGAATGACTACTTTGGGACATGAAAGCTTTGCAGAAAATCTGTATCTGCACTGGCTGAGAGACACATTGGCATCTGAAGAGCTCTCTTTTTGTGTTCTGACCCATAATTTCATTGCCATAGGGGAATTCCTGGTAAGGAATTTCTCCATGGCTGCATATTGGTGACTTGTCCGAAATTTGGTGCATTCAAGAGTTTCTTGGGGACGTGGAAAAGCCAAGTGACTTTGCCTGTTGTCCCTTAAATGGTATCAGAGTTGAGATGACCCCACTCATCAAAGTCAGCCCTCCATTCACTATTGTCACATCATCTTTCCTTTTCAAAAATGCTAGTGACTTATGAGACTCAGATTAACTAGAAAATAGCAAGGAAGGAGAAGCAGGAGCTAATCAAGAACTGACCTTGGAGGCAGGAATATGGGTTTCAATCTTACCTATCTCCCATACTGGCTATGTCATCCTAGGCAAGTCACTTAATCATTCAGAATCCCAGGCAATTCTCTAAAACCTGAAGTTGCAAAGTAGGTGCTGATCTGCATTAGAGTTTCATCCCAAAAAATATAATCATATTTATATTTTTATTTACATATATACATATTTATATATTTTTTGTGTATGTGAGGCAATTGGGGTTAAGTGACTTGCTCAGGGTCACACAGCTAGAAAGTTTTAAGTATCTAAGAATTAGATTTGAACTCAGGTCCTCCTGATTTCAGAGATAGTGCTCTATCCATTACATCAACTAGCTGCCTCCTGAAAGACCTTTTTACCAATGAAATAGCAGGTCTTAGATGCTTTCTCCAAAAGGGAAGAAAACACTGTGTTCATTTTTCCTTATAATATATAAAATCTTGATGCAAAAAGTCACCGCCTGCCCCAAATTTTCTCTATACAACTCCAGAAATCAACAGTACCTATTATTTATTAAATCTCCGACTGGCCAAGGTTGAGTCCTTTCTCGCCCCTTTCTTCTATGGGCATAAAGACGTCACAATGTTTATTATTCTGATTAGACTTATAGCTTAATTTACGGTATCCTGCTATTGTGCCTGGGTGTCTGGCCCGCATTCACAACCCTGCCAATGTTATTTTTAAAATGTCGCCTGAGCCATGATTCATGGCTGCTGCTCATGACATCAGTGTTGACCTGAAAGAGTTAAGAAGCTACACCAAATTTATTTGTTTTTCAGAGAAGGGAAAAAGGACAAACCGAATGGAATCTTCAGAAAACAAGATCATCTCAAGTGGGATCAGAATCTTAAATCAGAGGAGAGGAGATTCAAATTCTAAATGTTTTCTTCATGTCTATTATTCAAGAAGATATCACCCTCAAACCCGTGTCCTTGCTCTCAAAAATGCAGAGAGAGGGGTTCTTATTTAGGGGGACAAAGGGCAATCTGGCTGAGTCCCTGCCTTGAGATGGGTGGAGGGAATGTTTTGTGCACATTTCCATTATTCCATTTACCATTATTAGACATGGAAAGAATATTCTTGGAGAACTCCTTGACAATTCATAATCTCGCCTTTGTTATCCATATTCCAATTGGATAATATTTTTTATTTAGAGCATATCCTACAGATACAAGAAGGCAGGATAGTATAATGGAGAGATGGAATCAGAACAAAGGATTCAAATTCTAGCTTTACCACTTGATACCTAGAGGTTTTCCAACTCTGTGGGCCTGCTAATTGAAGACACTGAACTAGGGGATGTTTAACGTGTTAATCTGAGTTGGGAAAGACCACTTGCCAAAAACTTGTCCTAAGATGTGACTGCTGATCTGTTAAGAAAACTGGGCATTTTGAGGTACCGATGTCGGGTCTGAGAGCCTCAGAACAGGTATGACAGGATTAGACTTTTCTCTTCCAATTAGCTGCCTCTTTCTGGGTCTGGCCCTTGAGCTAGGGGGGCAACTCTACCAGATATAAAGCCCCAGGCCGCCATGATGCTTTGCCAGCTTTAAGGTGAAGATACTAAATAGCCTTTTCTCTGCTAGTCCAGCTCGCAAACCCAGCACCCATTAGCCTTAATGGGAGTCACACATGCAGAAGTCAAGAAGCAAAGGGACCTTAGGGCTACATTTAGAAGTGTAAGTGTGAAGAAAGTCGTTCATTATCAACACAAAAAAACACCTAAATTGGAGGTCAGGAAAGCCAGTCACTTTAGGATGGCAGGAGAAGAGAATTTATCTATAATGTGGCAGTTGCGAGATGAGATTTGAGAAGTACAGCCGGGCCTTTGTCCAACCCTGTGGGAACTGGGCTATTGTCTTCCCTGGCCCATAGATGTGAGGGCCCTCTGCCCACAGCCCCCCTTCCCTAGTGACCCCCGGGTCAGGGGCACACATGCTGGCCTTGAACTCTCCGTCTGTCTCCTCACCATATTAATTACTATTCCCCTCTGCCAGAGCAAGAAAACAACCTTCACTGCATTAGGGCTAATTAAAAAGAGTGAGCTTCTCATTCTGGCAGCCTTAATCGCTCTCCTCCACTATTCAGAACAGGAAGGAGTGCTGACAATCTTATTAATAGCAGAAGGAAACACCCCGGTAATGCTCCCTGTCTGATAAACAACTAGACCATCTATGGGGCAGGCTTCTTGACACATAAATGTATCTCTCCCCTCCCAGCCCCTCCAACCATAACTGCCATGACTGTCTGAGATGGAGCAAAGCAGGAAGATACCCAAGTCTCCACAAACCCAAACAACAGGCACCAGAGCCACAAGCAAGGTCAGGACAGATGTGAGGTCATTTCCATTAGAAGCACTTTCCAGCCCTACCCATCACTTCCCTCAGAACCGTCCAAATTTCAGGAAAAAAGGCCGGGGTATCATTACAGGCCATGGGATGTAGCATGCACAGAATTTCTCCCAAACATAATAAATAGATCCTCCATTTACACTTCTGAGACTGGATCACTAATTCAGTGCTCCCTAGACATCAAAGAGTCATCATGGAATCAAAAAGTGGCTTCTACTTACTCAGACTACCTGAAAACATGACCGAGGCTATAATGCCCCAAATCAGGCAATTCTGTGACCTCATCTTGTACCTATGAATCCCTAAGGAACTCCAGCTCTGTCCCAAGGCCTTTGTGTACTTCTTACCTGAGTCCAATTTTCATTTAAATGGGTGATTTAGCGGTCACAGAGTATACCTACATTAGTGTGTAATAAGGGACAGACTTAGATTGACTCCATGCAAGCTGAGAGAACTAGGGAATTATGCAATAAAGAAGGCCAAAAATATTGAGAGAAAGAGCGAGTTCCTTTTGGCTTCAATTATCCAAATTGACTCTTTATGCTTAGTAAACAGTAAGAAATTTACTTTATTTGGTCCTCTGAGTGCTGACTGTATGGTACTTCCACTAGCATTGACCTTTCTCATCTTCTGTCATCATTGCTAATTTGCATGGCATGAGGTAAAACCTTAAATTTGTTTTAATTTGCATTTCTCTCACTATTAGTGATTATTTTTAGTTTTTTTAAAAAAAGATTCTTTAAAAAGATTTTTTAAAGGTTTTTTTTTTTTTAAGGTTCATTAAGAGTTTGTCATTCTTCTTTTGAAAACTATTTATATCTTTGTCTATTAGGGAATAATTCTTGGTATTATATATTTGTTTCAATTCTTTGAATATTTTGAATAGTAGATTTTTATCATGGGTATCATATGCAAATATTTTTATCCTATTTATTTTCTAATTCAGTGTTCATTTTCTTTGTGTAAGAATTTTTAAATTCTATTTAGTCAAAATTGTGCATTTTTGTTTCTTTTTTGCTTCACACTATCCTTTATTTGCTTACAAATTCTCTCCCTTTTACTTGTGTAAAATAATTGAATTCATTATCTTTTAAATTTTTTGTTGTTTTATCTTTTTGAATCATATCCTTTTAAAGTTTTTGTGGTATATTATATGGTAAAAGATACTAGTCTAAACTTGTAGCAGTTCTTGTCGAAAAGGGTATCAATCCCTGAGTAATTTATATGCTTGAATTGATCAGACTTGAGACTATTGCTTTAGATAGATTCTTCTTGTTTTTTGGTTAGTTTGTTCCAATGATGTGATTTTCAGAGTTTTAATCAATATCAAAAAAAAATTGATGAATACTTTAAAAAAATTTATGATTTTTTGACATTTACTTTTATAAGATTTTTATTGCCATTTTTCTCCTTCCTTCCCTGTCCCTCCCACTTCCCAAGATAGCAATCAATATAACATAGGTTATATATAATGTACAATCGTATTCAACATATTTCCATATTACTCATGTTGTGAAAGAATCTGAACAAAAGGGAAAAACCATAAAAAGAAACAACAGCAACAACAAAAATGAAAATAGTATGCTTCAACTTACATTCAGATTCTTCATTCAAGTCTTATGTGCATAACATTTTCCATCATGCTTTTAGAATTGTCTTAGATCATTGTATTGCTGAGAAGGGCTAAGTCTATCAAAGTTGGTCTGTTTCTGTTACTATGTATAATGTTTTCCTGGTTCTGCTCACTTTACTCAGCATTAGTTCATGTAAATCTTTCCAAGTTTTTCTGAAATTTGCCTGCTCATCAATTCTTATAACACAGTAGTATTCCATTGAATTCATATACCATAATTTGTTCAACCATTCCCCAACTGATGGACAGACCCTTGATTTCCAGTCCTTTGCCACCACAAAGAAAGCTGCTATAAATATTTTTGTACATGTGGGTCCTTTCCTATTTTTTATGATCTCTTTGAGATAGAGGCCCAGTAGAATTATTAAAAGCTATGAAAAATTATATAGCACACTTTGGACATAGTTCCAAATTGTTCTCCCAAAATTGGAGTGGTTCATTTTTCCACTAACAATGACGATTACTTCTTTGTAATATAATTTGAGGTCTAGCAATTGATTTCACTTTTTCTTTCAAACTTTTTCTCATTATTTTATTTCCCATGAGATTCTGGACTATTTGTGTTCTATTTTATGCACAGACACACATATATATTTATATTGTATAAATATATATATGTATTTATATTGTATAAATATATATATTTATGTTGTATAAATATATATATTATATATATTTCATCTAGTTTCCAAAAGTGTTTTCTCAGTTATTTAATTGACATGGCACTAAAACTATAAATTAATTTAGATAGTACTGTCATTTTTGTTATATTGACATGGCCTAACCATGAACAATGAACGTCCCTCCACCTCCCTTGATTTCTGTAAAAAGTGCTATATAGTTTTATTCATATTAATCAATCCGTAAATATTTGTTAACAGGTACTCTAAGTCAGTCACTCTTCTAGGACAAAATTGAACAGTTCCTCTCCTTAGGGAGCTTACTTTTTATAAATCTTGAGTGTGTTAGAGAGTTAACTTTTGGATATTTTATGCATTTTTAAAAGCTTTTTAGAATACAAAGTCTCTTATCATTCCCTCCCAGTTTCTGTTATATCCTCCTGCCTTGTTGAAGCTACTAAATGCTTCTGGTAGAGGAATATTAAAAATAACAATCAATATAATAATATAATAAATATAAATTTATATTTATTTATATAAATATAAAATAAAAATAAGAATTAAATAAAAACAAAAATAATATTTATTAAAATTTTAATAATGTTTTCCTTTTTACATTTTGCTTGGCTTTCTTTTTATGAACTTAAAGCTATTATGCTATTAATATGTATTTAAAATTATTATTTTTGTGTTATTTAAGCATAATGTATTTTCCCTATTTGCCTCTCTTGACTTTATTTATTTTTGCTATTCTCTTGATGGTAATTCCTGCATTCTTAGTATCACCTCAAGCAGATTGGATCATGTTCCATCATTTTCACTCTGCATATGTCTATAAATTTTAAATGTCTCTTGTGTGCAAATAATTGCTGAATTTTATTTTCTTATACATCACTATATATTTTTGAATTGGGAAATCTAATTCATATACTTTTAGAATTATAAAGTGTATGTTTTCTTCTCTTCATCTGTAATGTACACACATATACTAATACTTTTTCTTTTAAGTCAGTATTCATGTTTTCACTAGTCTGAACCCTATTTCCTCTTTCCAAATACCTCTATCTCCTATTATCTGACTAATAATGATGTTATTCTCTATCCCTCTTTTCTTTAGTCCTTCTCTTTTCTAGTTTAGAAGCTTACTGGAATTTAATCCTCTCTGCTGATCAGTTCATTTATTAATCTTTTCCAATAATATTAATGCCCTTTTTCATAAAGTCTCCTTCTATCTTCTGTCTTGCTCCTAACCAATTCTAGGATTCCTTAGAATATATTCCCATGAATTATAGTTCTTGATGAGGAAGTGGAAAATATTCTAAAAGCCAAGTCTGAGAGGATCAGTCTTATAAAACTTATAAAAACAAATTCAGAAGTTTTTTCCAAGGCCCTCTTGTTCCAAGGTCTTCTTTTTCTATTCACAGAGAGGCATTCATATGTAATATTCTCCTAAATATTACATTAATTTTTTAATTAGGAGAGAAAATTTTACTCCTAAATATCCATTCATTTCTCCTACCATTGCAATATAATTGCAAGATCATATTGCATTTTTTCCTTTTATTTCTCATAATGGCAGAATAATTCATTGGTATTCTGATTCAACCCCAATGGAATTTGAAGTATTTCTTTCTGCCTAAATTTTATTTTAATTCCATAATTCTAAAACTTGATTACATTAGTATCACTTTCTTGGTGATTTAAACTTCATATTTCTTCTGTTGCTGTTCTATGGGATTATATGAATTTGAACTTTACTGTCTGCTTCTAATATCTGAGCATTTTTTCCATATGATTTCTTGGAATGTGGTATTAGATTTACTTTTATCGTATACTTTTATGGAATCCTTAGTTTCTATCTTTTCATTCTTACATTCTTTTTTAAAAAAAATTATTATAGCTTTTTATTTACAAGATATATGCATGTCTAATTTTTCAGCATTGACAACTGCAGAATCTTGTGTTCCAATTTTTTCCCTCCTTCCCCCATCCCCTCCCCCAGATGGGAGGTAGACCAATATATGTTAAATACGGTAAAATATATGTTAAATACAATATATGTATACATGTCCAAACAGTTATTTTCCTGCAGAAGAAGAATTGGACTTTGAAATAGTGTACAATTAGCCTGTGAAGGAAATCAAAACTGCAGGTGGACAAAAATCATTCTTACATTCTAATTGTCATTTTCTTTTTCACAGAATCTACTTTTATGGTGAATATCTCTGTCTTTTGTTCTAAATTCTCTAATTTTTAGGTAAACTTGTTGGTATCTTCCTTAAGACTTCTAACCTCTGTCCCAATTTCTTTGTGACATTTTATTTTCCCAATTTTCTTAATTTATTTTCATTTAATTTTTTGATTTCTTTTAAAACTATTTTAAAGGTTCTTGGATGTGACTCCATTATTATTTCACAGAGCTTGTGGAATGTTGATGTGATATCATTACCTTCCTCAGAAGACTTTGAGTCGGTGTCCTTTGTTGCAAATTACTTGTCCATGAGACTGATCTTTTCTTGGAATATTCATTTCTCCTCCTCTTCCTTAGTCAGCTTCTATCTGTCTTAGTCATCTGCTCTGGTGATTTCCCTATGGTGTCCTTACTGAACATTTATTTACTTATTTTCCCTTCAGAAGGCTGGTGCTATTGTACTCCCTCCACCAGACCATGATGCTGGCTCTCTGCTCACTCCAACTTCCAGGGCTGGACAAAGTTTTGCCTCCTTTAGAGGGTGAGAATATCTACTTGGGCCATTGTTGTAGAGAAAATCTAAATGTTTACTATAATTGGACCTATTTTTCTTCTTTACCAGTCACACTCTTTCAGCATCCAGTCTCATTGCTTCAATTCTTAGGCTGACCCAGGATAGAGGTGATTATGAATGTATTAGAGGAGAGGCTTCTAAATTAGTTGTTAAGAGAGATACTTTTATTATCATCTCCTTGTCTTACTCCTGATACTGTCCTGCTTATTTCTTTTTAAGTTCATTAATAAATGTGTTTCTTTCTGGTCTACTTTCTTCTTCTTTTCTCTTCCAAGATCCCCACTCTTCTACAAATATATCCTTATATTCTCTCAGAGTATTATAAATGACCAGAGAATTAAACTTTCTATTCTTTTTGTGGGAAGGACCTTGGAGAATCTTTTAAAAATGGAATGGATATGTATCTGTTCACCTTCATCTAATTTCTGCTATCCAGATATAGAAACTACTTGGTCTTTTCAGATCCCTTTGAACTCTAGAATATCAAGACCCGATATCTTGTGATTCAATTATTAAAGATCATTTAATTTAAAGGCAACCCCTACTTTCTGAATTTATCCATTGACAAACTAGAGGTGCCCCAACCTTTGTGAAACTATATCATGCATTATGACCAGCAGAAGCAATCAAACTATGGGGACTCTCTTCCTGGTTTTCCACTGAAGTCAACAAAAGTAAGCAATAGAAAATATGTATTTGGTAATAAGGGCCACCTGAGCCCTCCTGCTGTACTTGGCGCAGTCTGTTGGGACAATAATAATAATAACTCATATCTAAATGTGTTTTCCAAAAGTCTTAGGGCAGTTTTTACTCTATTAAAATTGAAACCTCATGAAGACTTGGGACACCCTCTATCGTTCTTAATAAAGTAATATCCTTGCAAACTGGGCTGGCAGGTAAAATTTGTAGGATGTCTTACAGATACACAATGAAACTGAAATTGGAGAAGTTATATGCTCAAGGTCATGTAAACTTGAACCTAAGTTTTCTGACCTCAAAAACAATGTTCTTTTCACTAAATGCTGACAATAGTGAAGGGGATCTGGGGAGTCTTGGGATCTCTTCTCAGCCTTGAGGAGGAATTGTTCTATTTCAACCAGCCCCTAAACTCCCCAGCTACCATAGTCTCCCTGCAACTGGTTCCTTTAAACAAGATTTTACCTAATTATAAAAAAAAAAATGCAGATGGAGGTTTGTTAATTAGCTTCCTGTCTTCTCCAGCCCTCACCTCACCACCGGATTAAGCTGACTCAAAGACCGTTCACCCAGTTTCAGCAGGTCCAGCTGACTGACGGCCTCCATTCCAGGTAATAGGAGTGGGGCAGGGGTAGAGGGAGCCTCCTGGGCCTCCACTGCCCTCATTCACAGCTCGCTTTAGACGGCGACCACCGGTAGGGTCAGCTGGCCCAGCTCTGGGCCTTGGCAGAGAGAGAGCAAGGAAGCAGGTCAGACTTCCTGCCATGTATCTGCCAGTGGGTATTACTGTCATTATACACAGCAAAACATCCCAGGAAGAAAAGATTTCAAACCTCACAAACTCAGCCCTCCTTTCTCCTTGTTCTCTGTGCCTTATAAAAATAGAAAGAACACATGTTCCCATTAGTCACTTGCTGGAGGGCAGCTGTGGGGTATATGCAAGCAGCCGGTACACTGCAACCAAATTTGAATATAATTTGCATATTCCAGGTAGACAATAGTATAATGCTCACATTCCCCCCAGTGAGGCAGTGAGACAGAAACCAGATGACATTTACTAGGAACAAGGCCCATCGTTTGTATGTTTTCAAATCCACTTGATAAGGCCCCTCATGGTGATGGAGGCCCACCCCAGTTAGAGAGGCAGTCAGAGAGTCTTTTAATTAAACTTCTGTCAGGGAAGACCAGACCTCCCAGGAGAATGGTAGAGAGAGAGAGAGAGGGAGAGAAAGCGGAGAGGGAAAAAGAGAGAAAGAGAGAGAGAGAGAGAGAGAGAGAGAGAGAGAGAGAGAGAGAGAGAGAGAGAGAGAGAGAGAGAGAGAAGCAGAGAGAGAGAGAGAGAGAGAGAGACAGAGAGAAAGAGAGACAGAGACACAGAGACAGAGAGTGGGGTGAGGGGGAGAGAGAGAGAGAGAGAGAGAGAGAAGAGAGAGAGAGAGAGAGAGAGACAGAGAGAGACAGAGAGAAGAAAGGGAGAGAGAGAAAGAGACAGACAGACACACACACACACATAGAGACAAAGAGACAGACAGAGATAGAGACAGAGAGACACATATAGAGATAAAGACAGAGAAAGAGACAGGTAGACAGATAGAGACAAACACTCTTAGACAAAGAAACAGAGACAGACACACACACACAGACAGAGACTGAGACAAAGACAGAGACACAAAGAGAAAGAAACAGAGACAAAGAAAGAGAGACAGAGAAAGAGATGGGATAGAGAGACAGAGAGAAAGACAAGGGAGACACAACTAGACAGATATAGTGTTTCTCTTTGGTTACATTTTTTTCCCTCCCCAACTCTTTGTATCTAGTGGAGTTGAAACTTCCTTGTGCATTTTGGCACTCCTTCAGAAGCATTCAGAGGAAGTCTCAAGGCTAGCCCCAGGACCTCTGTGTCTCTTTGAGCCTTTAAATCCTAAATGATCTTTGGCTTCCAAAGCTACCTGTGGGAGTTCAAAGGTCAACTTTTGGGATGTAATCAGTGTCTGAGCAACACAGGACACAATTGCTTCGAGGTCATGTCAAGGCGCAGCCAGAGGGAAAAAGAAAAAATCCTGCCGGGGCTTACAGGTGGCTCTCTTATTGACCCTCCACTCCACATTTTAGAGGAGAACCTATTCGAAGAGACAAAGGTTTCCCTTGTGTCTCTGACCTGACTTGACCTGACCTCTGTAACTCTATCAGGACCAATGGCCAGTAGTTATCAACTGTCAATAAATGGCAAAAACCCCACCGTTTCATTCATAATACAGGGCAGGCCTATCTATTTGCTGATCGATCATGAACTTGCAGGTTGACAAAATACAGTCAGTGTCCCCTGCCTTCTCATCATGATCCTGAAGATATGTGCTTCGACAAATTGAATGATCTGCTCCTCTCCTGTCCCACTCTCGGGGCACTTAGTAAATAACAGATGGATTGATTGAAATCAGAGGTGAATGGGAGGTCTGTGCCATTCCTCTGAAGAATCAAATGTCGCCGAACCCCAGTGCCAAAGTACTAATTAGTGCATCTCATTAAGGCTACCTTACTAAAAATACTGTAGAAAAGGAACAGGGCTACATGGTCCCAATTATCTGGCTAATCCCAAAGTCACTTTTATTTGTTTAAATTACCCACACAATTATGATAAAAGAGATTGTATCAAACCTGAATTATCTAGCTCAACAGCTTCAGATGAGAGGCAACATGTTGTAATGGATAGAGAAGCAGACTCAGAGGCAAGAAAGGCCTGGATTCAAGTCTTACCGCTGAGAAATATTGGCTATGTAATTCTAGGTAAGGGTCCAGAGACAGATCTCCAAGGAGAGAAATTGTAGAGCAAGAGATCTGCCGGGATGGAAAAGCTTTATCCTTAGAAGTTCCCTCTACCGAAGAAATCACAGTTCCTATCCAAAAAACAATACTCAAATTCACTGGGTAATGGGGAATTCTCTATTTTATCTTATGCTGTCTCAACTCAACAAAGGTTTCGTAATTTTTGCTGACATATAAGTGTTTATAGAAGCAATCAGAGACCATAAAACAGGGGTCAGCTGACCAAAATGCTGACCAAATCCTGCCAGCTGCCAGGACAGGTCAAGAGCTAAACATGGTTTTTACATTTTTAAATAAAGTTTCATTGTATTTAAAAACATAAAATCCATTCTTACCTTACTGTTTGGTGGCAGTAGATTTAGCCCTTTGCTGTAATTTGCTGACCCCTGATAAAAGGGAATGACCTCAGACAACTGGGAGCCCAGGGTTCATTTCATATTTGCTAGAAAACTGAGAGAGAGAGAGAGAGAGAGAGAGAGAGAGAGAGAGAGAGAGAGAGAGAGAGAAAGAAACAGACAAAGACAGACAGACAGACAGACAGAGACAGAGACAGAGAGAGACAGAAAGACAGACAGAGAAAGAAAGGGAGAAAGAGAGAGAAAGAGAGAAAGAAAGAGAGAGAGAGAGAGAAAGAGAGAGAGAGAGAGAGAGAGAGAGAGAGAGAGAGAGAGAGAGAGAGAGAGAATGTGTGTGTACCTGTGTGTATTTGAATTTGGATCAGCCACTCAGGCCATCTCCACATGAGGCTGGGTATTCAATCATTTTGCTAAAATTACCAATTGATCCACTTAAATTTGGCTCACTGTTTTCCTTGGACTGACCAAATTTTTAGACAATTAAACATAATATCAATTCTTCTTCTAAAATTAAACATCTCATCATGGCATGTAGGTGACCATGCTAATATAGCATGATTTGGGGCAAATCCCACCAAGATAGAAAGCTTTCAGTATCAGATGCTTGTTGACCAAGGAACAGGTTGGTGAACAATAGGTTGTCCACAGGATGATGAATATTTTGGGTGTCCCAAATCTCAGAGACCCAATCTGAACTCAGATCCTTAGTAGTTGTGACCTTTATCTGTCTCAGTTTCCTTACAGGCAAGGGTGGCAACAGAGCATACCTCCTAGAGTTATTGTGAGTATTACATGAGATAATACTTTTAAAGTACCTTGCAAATTTTAAGGAGCTGTATAAATGCTACCTGGTAGTTGTAGTAGGTAGTAGTAGTAGTTGTAGTAGTAATAGTAGTAATAGTGTTAATAATTACTGTACAGTTTTACAGTGTTGCAGCTAACTTGCAATGGATAGAGCACTCATCTAGGAACCAAGAATACTCATCTTTCTGTATTCAACTCAGTCTTCAGATACCAGTTATGTGATGCTGGTAAAATCACTTAATCCCATTTGCCTCTGTTTAGCCATCTGTAAAATGAGCTGGAAGGAAATGACAAATCACTCCAGTATCTTTGCCAAGAAAATTCTAAATAGGATCACAAAGAGTTGGACATAATTGAAACACCTGAATAATATATTACAATATTGTCCTTTAGGACTATTGAAACATTGGAGGTTCCCTTAAATAAACGGCCCCAGAATGATATGCTGTTTGAGTTCTTGTATCTATTTACTTTTGATGATTTTCTAATTCTACCCTGATGGTCAGATTTCCAACTATTCCTTCTTTGTGTTTTCACTTTGAACATGACCTCCTTCATCCTGTCTCTCCTTTGTCCCAATATATTCCTATTCAACCTTATGGGCTGGGATAGCAGATCACTAATCTCATTAGGCTTCTGGATCACATAAAAATAAAGAGGCTTTTAGTGATAGATGACTTGACAAGGAACAAAGTTCCTGAAACAATATGGGACAGAGAAAAGAACTTGGGGCTTTGAGTCTGAAGAGCCCTGTGCTTATTTAAATTTGACTCATATATTGGGAAACCATGGCCAAGTCACTTAGTCACTCTGTGCCCCAGTTTCCCCATCTGTAAAACAGAGATATTAACAGCACCTTCCTGACAAGGTTGTTGTGATAATTTACATAAAAAAATTTGTGTCAGTTATTATTTTTGTAACATTTCCTCAAATCTTTGATTTTGTGTCAATTTGGCTATTTAAAGTTCTTCTTTTTTCTTATCATTTTTATTCTTTTTTATACTTCTAATGAGCTGAAGTTACCCAATCAGTGACGTCTTGAAAAATGATATATTACCTACTGTATTTATATTTTACATCAACAAGAGGATGGATAATAAGTATTATTAAGCTGGAAAAAATGTTAAGCATGAAAATGGAGTGGAAGCCCATTGTTTAGGCATGTATTGTCACATTAGCACATTTTTTGCAGATATAATAACAAGATCTAATTTATCATTAAGCATCTGCAGACATTAGTGGAGCATTCTTTGCATACTTCATTGCAAGCTACCTCAACATTATGCCATTTTATTAAATCAGAGGGTATACCAAGGAAAGCTGAAGGTTAGGCCCGGCCTTTTTTCCCCATCACAAATTGCCCAATTGCCAATTGCCAACATTTGAGTTCTCTTTTTTTATATTGAAAGACTTCCAACAAAGCCTGATTTTGATAATGAGTGGTTCAGGGGTGCCCTGTCCCCAGTAACTGACAGACATAGGTCTGGAGAGCATTAATCTTCTGTCTGAAGGTAGGGGGAGGAGGGAGGTTAAATGTGGTATCAGTAGATTTGCCTAATCTGGAAATGCCCACCAAGACCCAATTCCCAATGAATTCAAATCCATCAACAGAATGAGTATAGACTATGGCTTGCTGCCATTATAATTTTGTCAGGTTAGCAACAAATATTGGAGAACAAACACTGGCTTTTCCCGAGCAGAGGCAGATTCTGCTCGTGCAGTGATTGCGATAGCAAATACATCAATCATTATGAACTAGTAATAGCTCAAATGCAGCCCTGACCATTTGAACCAAGGGGCAAAACTGATGAAAGAAAAAAAAAAAAGCAAGAGAATAGGAAGCAAATAACAAAATGTAGATAGCTGGATGAAAGAAATAATCGGCACTCTTTCCCAGGTTTATTCTCAGTTCTAGAAATGATTAGAAATTTTTTGTGTGTATTGGTATAAAAATAATAAAAATCTAACTATCTTCCTATTGCCTTCAGATTGAATAAGAATCAGCATTTTAAAAAATCATTGATAATAAAGATAATAGGCAACAAATTCATTGCACTTTGAAGTTCATAGGATTTTACATATATTCTATCTCATTTTATCCTCTGGACAACCCTTGGAGGTATATATTATTACCCCCATTTTGAAGATTAGGAAACTGAGGCACACTCAAGTTAAATGAGAGTCATCCACTAATAAAATATCTAACTTAAGTCTTTTAAAAAAAATTCTTTGTTTCGTACTTGTCTTTATGATTTCAAGTTCAATACTCTATGAAGTTTTCCTCCTTGTGGTCTCAAGGTTAAAAACCAAAACTGTTAATTATGTATAATAAATGCTTATGTGGATTTTTTTTTAATGCTTTAACATTTGAAAAACACTTGTTTTATGTCTTTTCATTTAAACTGCATAACGACCAAGTGAAGTGGCTACCATATCTGTTATTATCTTCTTTTTACAGATGAGGAAATTGAGGTTGAAAGGACTAATGACTTCTCAGCTAGTTAAGTATTAGAGGAAGGATTTGAATTTAGGGGCTTCCTATCTTTAAATCCTTCACACTAGAGACTATACCCACTTAAAGGATGACCAAGCAGATGGCCACTCCTAAAATAATCACCATGGCTAGACTTCTGAATAAACTTACATTTGAATTTTGGCAATCTAAAACCCTTAGCTGAGAGAAGGTGACATGTAGGGGATAGAAGGTCATCCTGGGAGTCCAGGATGCTTGCTAACTGGCACTTTTGATACAGATTGTCTATGCCACAATCAGCAAATCTCTTAATCCATCATTGCCCCTGGGCAACTCTATAAAATTAGAGGTTGTAGAATAGATGTTTATTTGCATTGATGGCAGAAATTTCCTCCTTTGGAGTTCCTTATACCAATAAAATAATGACTCCAATTTTTCTCTATATATAGTGCTTTAAGACTTATAAAGCACATAACATATTATTTCATTTTATATTTTCAAAAGTTCAGGAAGGTGGGAGCAATTATATAATCCCCATTTAAGAGATGAGAAAATTGAGGCTGAGGAAGGTGAAATGATTATCTACAAAGAAAATCTAACTGATTATCTAACTTGGCTAGTGAAGCTGGATTTATATACATCAGTCTTCCTGATTCCAGGTCCAACCACTGTGTTGCACATTGGAATCTCAGATGTGGTTTCAAAAAAATACCACAACCCTTCCAAAAATACCTCATTAGCTATTTTTCTATATCTACAACTTCCTTTTGAAAAACTGAGATTGACAACTATGATGGACAGGCCAATTCCAATACACTTGTGATGGGAGAAAGCCATCTGCACCTATGGGGGACTGTGTTGATCACAACATAGTATTTTCACTTTTTTGTTGTTATTTGCTTATTTGTTTGTTTTTCTTTCTCTTTTTCCTCCTTTGACCTGATTTTTCTAGTGCAGCATGACAAAGGTAGAAATGTTTAGAAGAATTGTACCTGATTAGCCTATATGAGATTATTTGCTGTTTGGGGAATGGGGAGGTGGAGAGGAAGGGAGAAAAAAATTGGAATACAAGGTTTTGCAAGGGTAATTGTTGAAAACTATCTTTGCTTGTATTTTGAAAAATTAAAAACAATTACTATAAAAATAAAAAATAAAGACATCAAAACTGAGATTAGAGATGGATTATTTAATTATTTTAATGCAAAGAGTTAAAATCCAGTTTCACAGAACATTCCACCTGCCCACCTGTCCACCTGCCCACTTGTGCTTTCCTTCCCTCCCCGCTTCTCCTCAAAAACTTAATGCCACTGACAGAAAATATAGAAATGCTCAGAGTTAGATACAGAAAAGATGAAAAATACTTTGTTTTCTTAAAAAAATAAATCTGCACCACTAACAGAAAATCCAGAAATGCTCAGTATTAGATGCAGAGAAGATGGAGATAATGAAAATTGATATAGACTAAGCTGCTAAGTCTGGCAAACAACTTGGAATTCTGGGAGAAAAGTGACTAAATTGTTTCAGCCCTTTAAATAAAAGATCCCCACCTTCCACCCTCCTCACACCTGCCCCAATATTTTAAACACAGAAGGAAAAGCTCTGCCCATAGCAACATAATCACAGCAGCACTTTGGGGGAAAGGGAAATGTAGCAGTGAGTTGAAAACAGTTTTAAAGTATTTACTATATATCAAGCACTGTACTAAACCAAGAAGATGCAAAGAAAGTTCACAGTTCCTGCCATCAAGGAGCTCCTATTCAAAAAGAAAAGTAGCCAAGTAAACAAAAAGACACATACAGGATACATACTTTTTTTTTTGCATAAATAATATTTTTCCCAATTACATGTAGAAGATAAATTTTAACATATTTTTACTAGATTCTTAGTTCCAAATTTTTCTCCCTCCTTGCTCCCCCTCTCCTCTTCCAAAAGTGGTAGGTAATGTGATATAAATTATTTATCTGCCATCATGTAAAATATATCTCTATATTTGTTACACTTATGAAAGAAGAATCAGATCAAAAGGGGAAAAATGAAAAAAAAAAAAAAGGAAATATGCTTCAATCTGTATTCTGAGTCCATCAGTTCTTTATCAGGATGTGGATAGCATTTTTTTTTTTTCATGAGTCATTTGTACTTTTCTTGGATCGCTGTGTTGAGAAGAGCTGAGTCATTCATAGTTGTTCATCATACCATGTTGCTGATACTGTGAATAATATTTTCATGGTTCTGCTCATTTTACTTTGCATCAGTCTATACACATCTTTCCAGAGTTTTCTGAAATCTGCCTGTTCACCATATTTTATTGCACATTACATACAACATAGCTTGTTCAGCCATTCCTCAATTGATGGGCATTCCTTCAATTTCGTAATAATTTGCCCCCATTAAAAGGACTGCTATAAATATTTTTGTACATGTAGGTCCTTTTTTTAATCATCTCTTTGGGATATAGATGTAGTAGTGGAATTGTTGGAGCAAAGGCACAATTTGGTTGCCTCTTGGGCATAATTCCAAGTTGCTCTCCAGGCTGATTGGATTAGTTCACAATTCCACCAACAATGCGTCATTGTTCCAGTTTTCCTCCATTTTCTCCAACATTTATCTTTTTTTGGTCACATTAGCCAATCTGATAGGTATAAGGTGAAACCTTAGAGTTGATGACCAGACTAGAGAGATAAGATGGGGCCAGTTGTAATGAATTACAAAGGAACAGAGATAAAAGGAGACACTGGATTTTATTACCATTGAATTTCAGTTACTTTTCATTTGTGTTTGTCTCTCTGTGACCCTATTTAGGTTTTTTTGGCAAAGATAATTTAGTGGTTTGCCATTTCCTTCTCTAGCTCATGCAATAGATAAGGAAACTGAGGAAAACAGGTTGAAAAAAATGAATTGGCCAGGGTTGCCCGCAGACCTAGCTCCAGCTGGCCAATAAGTACTTGTTCTATCACTTTTTTTTGGAGAGATGAAGTATAGAATCTTGCATAAATTTGTGATCGGGCCATATGCTTTTGCTGAAAAGTTTTTCTTTGTTACAATGGAAGCATATCTGTATGTGGAGGTTAAAAAGAGTTATATCTGTAAATAATTAGAAAATAAAAAAACAACTCTCCATAAAACTTTAGTCAGATTCTGGGAAATTTATAAAGTGCCAATAAAAGAGGCTGCATCCAAGACAAGGAAGCTAGTTTCCTACCTCTGTAGGCCTCAATCCTTGGAAATATTCCCCCTCCTCCCCAAACTGAAGGAAATTAACTGTATCCAGCTCTCTCTTCCATGGAAAGGTCTCTTAGGGCCTAGTGTCAGCAGAGGGGTAGGGCGAGAGGCCCATCAGGTTCATTAATTGCTGGAAAGTTAGAACAGTCAGTCAGCAGAAGGGATTGCTGACCTGGCTCCTAAGTTTAACCCACTGCAGGATGATTAAAGGCAGTTTGGAATATTAAAAGGGCCGCCTGGGAGATGAATGAGATCCTTCCTTCAGTGGCGGGGAGACGGGCCTTCTTTCTGTTAGTCCTTTCGGGCAAGTTTCTCCAGTAGAAAAAGAACCACAACGAAACTCAGGGTCCTGAGTCTTCACAAGAGAGGTTTTAATTCTCCAGCTCAGCACAATGGACTACACCCATGCTCAGTTAGATCTCCCCCACATATATGGATGCATACAGGAAACCTCAGATGTGACTTCCATCTCTGCACGCAGAACAGAAAGCAACCTGCAATTATACAATTAGACTGATCCACACTTTCCCCATTAGTGTTTATTTCTGTTGCCAGTCACGCTGCTTACTGGAAAACGGAGGCCGTTAGTTAGCATAGAGAGCTCACTTTTCCTTCTCCCCCGGCCCCCCTCCCCAGACATTTTGCTGAATTTCTTGATCTCTTTTCAGAAGCCTGCTGATTCTCTTCTTTCAAGCTGTTCCTTGGAGTTTGAGGGGCTCAGAGGTGTGTGGATTGCAGAAATTAGACTTAGCTGGCATATTTACCTTGAAAAGCTCAGGGTCTATGTAAAGAGGCCCCTGGAAACAGACTGCTAGAGAGGCAGAAGGGATGGGAAATAAATTGTACTCGGGAAGGCTGCTCTGTACCTGGGAGAGATTCATTTTTGTGCCTCTGGTTGAAAAGCAGAAACAGGAATGCCGCGTATTACTCAGGGAGATTGCTCCAAATGGAATCCATTTTGCCCCAAATGGGGGGGAAATCCAAGCATATGGAGCACTACCATGTTCCTTCTCAGAGGCCCATCTGATCCACCACAGGACAAATCAGAAGTCACTCAGGGCTACTGGGTTTCCAAAATCCATCTCATTTTATATAACTTAAAGGTCTCTAGGAGTAATAAAGATTTTAGCAGGGTAAAATGAGAATTCATAGAAGCACCAACAGACTACCAACATGTATGAAAAATATTTAAGTCACCGAGTGAATTTTCAATTAAAAAAAAAAAAGTTGAGTTAATAATATTCTAAATTTCTGGAGAAAAGTGACTTTAAAAGTCAACCAGATACAAGGGACCATGTAGGAAAACTACTGTTTCCAAACAGTCCTTCCCAAATTGCTACTAAATGGCCAAGTACAGCCCTCAGTTCCTCCCACTGAAAAAAATTTTGTTGCCCACTATTAGCTTGTTGAAATCAGAAACTAATTTTGTATCTATTATTTCCCATGCTTAACATAATACCTGTCATATAGTAAGCACTTAATAAATGTTTGTTTCCCCTTTATCTCCATCCTTCATTTCCTCCTTCCTTTCTTCCTTCCCTCCATTAATTAAGAACTAAATGTCACATTATCTGGTACATCGTTCAATTCAGTAAAGCTTTCTAATATTCTTGCCATGTGTAGGTTATTAGGCTAGGTACTGGGAATACAAAGATTTTAAAAAATGGAACAAAATCAAAAAAAAAAAATAGAACAAAACCCTAGAAACCAATCCCTGCCCTCAGAAAGCTTACATTTTACTCTTAGGTGTGATATCTCTCGGGTAGAAATCATGTTGATTCTAAGTTGTATCCCTTGCCTACTGTACCTTCATAAAGATAATGAGGAAGCTCACTAAGTCAATTCAAGTAAACCACCATGTTTATGGTGAAAGGATTCTCCAGGGCATAAAGGAATCATTGTGAGCAGCCTTTCAAATGGTCTTCAAAATCATTAGCTCCCCCTCAATTTAATTTGGATGGTACCAACCTCACTTAGAAATGGCTTCCTTCTTTTTTGAGCTGGCTGTCCCTCCTTTTATTGCTCCCACAGTACGGCAGATTAAGAGATCACAATCATCAGCTTTTAGCAAATATATTCTGGCAACCCTGAACAGATATCCATGAAAACTGACAAAAAGTATTAGAGACAAGAAATAGCGTAAATTAAATTTCTTTTAGGCCTGTTGCCTGATTTCCTTTCGACATGCCCTGATTTCTTTTAAGCACTGGGTATATCTCATTTTCAAGATTCATTTGGGTTATCTTTAGGTATCTGGAGTGCCATTTAGAATCATACTCATTTACTAAATGGTACCCCAGTGCCCTGAAAGAGTTAATTCTCTTCTAAAAGACAAGCAATTTACTTTCTACTTAGCAGCAGGATAAAGACCATTGCTTACAAATGTCTATGAGCTCCTTAGAGAAAGAGAGACGTTTTTTATAAATGCAGAGTATAATAATTACAATTATTAAAATAATGTCAATCTGCAGGATTATTTTTATACATACCCTTTCTACCCTTTATATAAAGAGACCTGAACCACATCAGAAATGCCAGGTGTCACTTCTATAAAGAGCTTTAGAAAGTTACATGCTGTGAGATGCTCCAAAATAAGTCCTTTCAACCAACCAACCAATCAACCAACCATCAATCACATGTGTTCAGTGAGTGGAAATAAAAAAAAAAAATTGGCCAGCGCCTCTCCTCAAGGAGCTTCCAGCTTGCATAGGGAGATGGGTCCACATATATAAACAGAAACTTAAAGAAAATACATAAGTATTGAATGAATGGTGGAGAAAGGAAATGCTAGAGGAACTCAGAAGAGGGAGAGATTCCTTCCAGCAGTGGTCACCAGCATGGTTGAACATAAGGATCCCTTTTCAATATTAAAAAAATTTCGTGGACTTTCCCCCAACCCCGAATGTTAGAAAGTGTACTTGAGTATCCTCTGATGCAGAAAATACAAAGTGATGGAATGTGACTATGAATATCAATTAGATTTTTAAATAATGATAATGATTAACATATGTCACAAGTACTTTAATGTTAGCAGACCACTTTATATATAGTAATTTATTTGAATCTCACCACAACCATGGGAAACATGTAATACAGGTAGTGTTCCTTATATATAAGGAAATTGAAGTTCAAGGAGAATACATGCTTTACTCTTGGTCAGGCAGCTAGTAAGAATTAGCAGTAGGTTGTGAACCCATGTATACATGTGTGTATATGAAGTATACACACATATACAGATATATACATGATTATATATGTTATAAATGAGTTTTAGTGTACTCAGAGTATTTATGGTAGTAAACAAATGAGTTAATAATATGTTGATTCACACTCTTTTCTCATCAGCTAGTAATAATAATAGTAATAGTAACAATAATACTTTAAAGTGCTAAGTTTGGATACTGAGGTCAAATATTAATTCTGACCCTTAGGGGCTGGCTCTTGGCCGGACACTTAAGTCCTATCTTGTATCTTGGGAAACTATAGGATTGATCTACTTGGTTGTTATTTACCAAAGTTGCATAATGGATAGAGAACACTGGGCGTAGAATGAGGAAGACCTGAATTCAAATATGCCTTCAGATAGTTTCTAGTTGTGTGATTCTGTGACAAAGAAATAGATATATAATTGAAACAATTAAACAACAACACTTTGTTGTAGTGTACTTGTAGTGAGAAGGGAGTTCTCACTAAAAATTTTCCACACTTAGGAAATCAAAATTATTCTTATACTCTTTGGAATTCATTATATTTACTTCAATAATATTATATTATTTAATGATAATTTATTTAATTTATATCTTTAATAATCTATATTATTAATAATATTTAATATTATTAATTATAATATTATTTTTATTTTAGCTGAACTGAAAAGAAAGACATTCTGAAATGACTCCTCCTGGACCATTTTGAAAATGCACTTGAATTTTTGGGAAACTCATGATCTTAATGTTTCTGGCTTTTAGGAAATGAGGAACACGTTTGTTGTGTATGCGCTTTTAATGTCCTCTGTCGATCAAGAGAATGGCAACAAAAAGCAGAAGCATCATAGCTTATTACTTTCAAAATGGAAATTTCCTAGCTAATGCAGCTTCCCCAAGTAACGGGACCTATATCTCCTCGTATCCTAAAGAGTAGGATGTTGTAGGGTCATATGCTAGGTCTTGATTTGATATGAAGAATAATTGGGAAGTTTTGCAGAGGTACAAGGAAAGAAGCACTAGATATTGTGGTGTCTAGGGGCAAGTAGTAAAATCCAGCTAGAGAAAGACAGCATTGGCTTAGGATTCTGAGGATCTGAGTTCTAATCCCAGCCTTGCCACAATCTAGCTGTGTCAACTAAGTTCAATTTGAATAACTGTTTGTTGAATTGCTTAATTAATTTGAATTCTGTATAATGTTGCCAAATTACTCTTTTTTGACCAAGAATTTATAACCTTTTCTTATATCATGGATTCTTTGGCAGATGGATGAAACTTATGGACACCCTCTCTGAATAATCTTTTTAAATGTCTAAAATAAAACACAGAATTATAAAGAATTATAAAAGTACCAATTGTACTGAAATGCAGTTATCAAAATATTTTGAAAAATAATTTCTCAAAACTTAAATTGAGCTTCTCTTTTAGAAGAATGCTTTTTTTATCATACCACTTCTTTTCTCAAGAACCTTTAATGATTCCATTTTTCCTCCAGCATCAAGTTTAAACTTTTTCCTTCCTTGACACTTAGAGTTCTATATAATCAAGCTCCATATCATCCATATCGCTTTTTTCCCCACTACTTACCATCTATAACTCTTGCTTCCTTTCAGAATCACATCCTTCTTGTCCCTTCCACTGCTACGTGCATTATTCCATTCTTGTTTCATGCTATTCCTTCGATCTGAGAAGTCTGGAGGGCAGAAAGTATGTTGCTACTGCTTCTATTTTCAGTTCTAATGCTTAACGCCACGCTTGCCATATAGTAAACACTTAATAAATGCTTGGTGGCTTGACTTGACTTGATCCTTTCCTCTATGATAAATTCTAAAGTTAGTCACATTCCTCCAAGGCTCCATCCTTTTTAATCTAAAAACCAGTTTCTTCCTTGTGATAAGAGTTAAGTCTAAGACAAGAAAGTCTACTAGTCAGTTCCTTTACCTTTTCAAAGATGGAATTTTCATGAAGATCAGCCAAAATATTATTAGAGACTGAAAGAGAGAAACAGAGATAGAGAGACATTGACCCAAAGAATGAACAGAGAGAGACACAGAGAAGTGTAAAGAGACAGAGAAAAAGGTAGAGATATACACAACAGAGAAACACAGAGAGAGACAGACAAAAAGAATCCAGAGCTCTTTGGAAGATGTCTAAATGGGTTAAATATTTCATCACTAATACATCAGGCTTCTGTGCTCGGTTTGTAATATATTCCCAAGATCTCTACCCATGTAGTCTATAGTAAATCCTAATGTTTATATTTTAGTGCTATTTCTGTTTATGTCTCCATTGATCTTAAAATAAATGTTCTCTACCATGCTCCTCACTCCAACACTTTCCCCCAGGCTGTTTCCTGGATTTCTTCATATGAATAGATCCTCTCTGTCTCTGTCTATCTGTCTGTCTGTATGTTTATTTGTCTTTGTGGGGAGAGTTTCTCTCTCTAACTCTGTCTCTCTGTCTGTCTGTCTCTCTTTCCCTTCCTCCCTTCCTCCCTTTCTATCTGTCTTTGTCTCTGTCTCTCTCTATCTCCCCCTTCTCCATATATGTGTGCACATATATATATGCATATACAAAAAATACTATACATACACATTTACATGTATATGAATATACAGTGTGCACACATGTTGATACATGTGTTTACACATAAAACACATGTGTACATACATGCAAAGAATCTGCAAGTATATACATATATACACATGTGTATATACATATACATATAGATGTATGTTTTTGTATAGGTATACACACACATACACACACACACACACACACTCCTACTTTTATCTAGTAAGGCAGCATAGTAGATATAGCATCAGGCTTAGAGTCAGGTAGATCTGAGTTCAAAAACAGCCTCATATACTTATTGTGTGACCGTGGAAAAGTCATTTAACTCTGTTTGCCTTAGTTCATCATCTGTAAAATTAGCTGGAGAAGGAAATTATAAATCACTTCATAATCCTTGCCAAGAAAACCTTGAACAGGGTCACAAAGAGTCAGACCCAAATGAATAACACAACCTTTTAAACCTATCCTGTTTCTTTGGAATAAGGTATAGCTTTCCAGAACCATACTTCAATCATATACCAAGTCTCAGTGATATCTTCGAAACCAAAATCTTCTCCTGAAATAATGATCTCTAATTCACCTTGCTTATTATCAGTATTTTGTAATTTTCTGTATAAACACCTGAGTATATGAGCTTTATCAGTGGTTACTTTCTTCAGTTTTATCCCCAGGGATATTTGGAATATCTCCACTTCTGTCCTCCTTCCTAAATTGTAGCTATTGTCAATGGTATTTACCATGGTGGATACACAAAAGCAGTTTTCTATTGTTCCCATTTTTTTTTTTTTGGTGCAAAGACTAATTTTGATAAGTTTTAAAAGATTCCACATAATTCCATTCTTACCGGTCCCTGTCGGGTATATTCCATCTTTAGCCAAAGCCTGTCATTACTGTATTTTATTCTGTGGTCTACAAGTCCAGATCCTGTTCTCAGACTTTTATCTTATTTACCATCATATGTAAAAGCAAAAACTTTAGGCCTTTAGTTTCTTCATCTATAAAATAATGTTATTAAACTCGATGACCTCTAAGGCCTCCTCCAGGTCAAAAGACCTATGGGATCCCCTAGGAGAGATGCTAGGGACAAGAAGAAAGAATCGATCTCGGAATACAATAGTTAATAAATATGGAATAAAAAAATGAAAAAGACTAGATGAATGCCAGAAAGTTCCACTGAGAATTAAGCCTTGGAAACTGATACCAGAGATCATTATATTGAAAAAAACAGTCAACGTTGACAGATTCAACAGGCAGGATAAGTTCAATGAGGAGAGAATTGGCTTGTGGATTTGGCCAGAAATGTCTTTAGCAATCTTGGAGAGATCAGTTCCTGTGGCATGTTGAAAACCAAAGGAGCTAGCCAGAGTAACAACAGGAAAATTATTCTAAGAGTCTTGATCTGAAGGAAAGAAATAACATAGAGGGAAAAAAATCCTCCATGATCAAAGTTAGATCTTGGGGTAAGTGTTGTTTTGGGTGGAAACAAATCAAAAAAGAGATCAATAAAACAAAACTGCAAGGTTTATAAGTAAGTGTAGAGCAAATATTCAGTTATGCAATGGCTATGTTTGGTGATTAAGCTGTTTACCAAAAGCTGTGGTTCCCTGATTGGATGATAGGAAAAAAAGCCTTTTTGGCTTATGTGCAACTTTATTATAAAAAATAGAATTACTACTGTAGGCTAGTAAGAGTTGAAAGAACTTTGAGTGTCTAAGCTTCTCTCTATAAAGAGATTATTACCTAAACAAAGAAGATTGATAATTTTCATCTGCTTTTCCTGGATATTTCTAGGAATGGAAGTCTACAACTTCTCTCAGCAGCACATCCTAGTGTTTTATCTCTATGAACAAAAAAATCTTTTTTTAAAGTCCTGCCAAAATCTCCCTTGCTGATAGAAATTCATTTTCCTTCATAGAGAGCAACTGATCAAAATCTCCCTCAAAAACTCCTTCACATACTTGGCAAATCAAGTCACCAATTAGTCATCTCATCCATTTAATTAATTCAGTCAACATTTGTTGAGTGTCTATGACATGCAAGACACCAAGAGAGGCACTCAGGGAAACACAAAGATCAATGAGACAGTCCGTTCATTCAAGGGGCTTATCATCTAGTAGGAAAGATGACACAAATTCAAATAATTATAATAAAAATAGATCTGAAGTTCATTAGCAAGAGGCAAAGAGTACTGTACTATGGGGGTTCTTAGGAAGGAGAAATTATGTCTCCTTAGGGGTAAGGGGATTGGAGGATAATGTGTGGATCAGGGAAGCTTCATGGGGAGACAGTATTTGTTTTATGGTAGGCAGAATTTCAATAGGCAGGTTCACTTACCTTACCTTCACAACCTGGGGATTAGGGCATAGTCCAGGACATGATTAAGGGAGATGGAATACAAAGCATACAAAGGGTAATAAAGTGGAATATGAGGCAGCTAAGTGACACAGTAGTGCTAGACAGAGCATTTGATTTAGAATCAGAAAGATCTAAATTCAAATTCAGTCTTGTTAGCTTTGAGACCATGGGCAAGCCACTTAACCTCTGTCAGCCTCAAGTTCCTCATCTATAAAATAAAGATAATAATAGTAGCCTAACTTCCAGGAATGTTGTTAGGATAAAATAAGATATTATTTTGTGTGTGTTTTGCAAACCTCAAAGAACTGTATCCGTGCTAGCTATACTTCTCATTTTCTTTATCATCATCATCATCAAATGATATGTAGCTTAGAAAAAAGGTTTTTAGCAAGCCTTGGAAGCCAAACTAAAGGTAAAGTTTATTATATTGTGAAGATATGTTGTTATTGAAAGATTTTTGTGTCAACTGCCTAAAAAAATCTTCTTTTATGCATTCTCTTTATTTGAACAATAAATAAAATATAATAGCAAGAGATTTAAAGTAGAAAAGACCAATGACAGCCACTGACTGACACAATTAACAAGCATTTATGAAGCATCTATGAAATGCTATATCAGGTATACAAAGAAAGGCAAACCCAGGTGCTATTGTTGCATGTTATGAAGTGTACAAGTTAGCCTTCCTTTCAAACTCCCTGAATCCTCAAGTCTATCTTCTAAGTTGGGTACTTTGAAAGCAGATCAGATCCTCAAGTGTGATAAGATACTACATGTAAAATAGTTGTTTACTCCCAATTTTACATTTTCTGTTCTATAATATTCAAAAGCAATCATTTTCTCTTCATTCTAATGAAGGTGAGCTTGTGTTTCATTTTTTTTTCATTTTTCATTCATAGAATGGCCCATATACCATGTTCACACAAAATGGAACCTTTTTATTATGTTCTATCCAATTTGTTTGAAAATCTACATAGGAAAATGAATAAAAGTCCAAGGTATTCAGTACCAAATCACAAAGTTTACGAGTGAACCAAAATCATGTCATTTCTAAAATCTAAATCATTGTATTCCTTTTAGATAAGAAAGTCTTTGGAAATAGTATTATAGAAAATAAAAGAGATTGAATACAAATCAACATATGCTATATTTACTTCTTTTTTATTGTTTTCTCTCTCTTATGGTTTTTCCCTTTTGTTCTGATTTTTCTTCTTCAACATGACCATCAAGAAATGTGTATTTTCATAAAAGAAAATAAAAATTAAAACAAAACAAAACAACAACGCAAAAGAAAATAAAGGAGAATAACTTCAATAATCAGTTTAAGTGAAGGGCTCATATTTTCATCCATGCAAGTACTCCTTTCATCAATGTAGATAGCAACTCCTTCATATAATCTCATTTTGATTGATTCTCATCTATCTTTTCCCATAAATCTTTCACAGACAATCTATCCAACACACTAGAGGCCTTTCATTCATTCTTTCACTATCCTGTGGATATCAGTCTGACACCTGGTTTTTTCTCATTCTCATGGCATGACTAGCCCATCCTTGGTTCCCAAATACACATGCTCCATAATATCATTTATGCTTGTTATCCTTAGTGAACAGCTAAAAGAGGTACCTTTCCATTGTTCTTTAGGTTATTAATATTTTTAGTGCTTCTGAGATCATAGTTTTGGAGACTATGGCAGAAGTCATGAACTTTATTACCAGCTGAGCTCAATTAAAGAGACCTTAGTGAAGGAATCTGGGGAGAAAGGACAGCACTGAACTTCATAGTCTTTGAGAGACTCTTTTCGAACACATTTTGTGTCAGTCACCTGTTTCTTAATAGAAATCTCCTGTCTCCAAAGTTGTGCTCAAATTGTGGAGTTTGTATTTATTTGTTTGTTTGTTTGTTTATTTATTTATTTATTCGGTTTTTAACTTCTGATCCATGTTTGAAACATTGTGTTTAAAGTTTATTTCCTAGAAATATACTTTATAATTATTCATTTGCATTAATTAAATGCATGATGCATTTACATTAATTTGCAAATGTGTAATTGAGCCTCATCTGTAGAGATGGGTCTCACACCTTGTCCTTCATGCACTGTAATTGCAGCCTTCATCTGATTTTATTTAATCTGATCTAAATTAAACATTTTACTCATCGTTGAAAAAAAGGGTTACCATGTAGTCCTTAGAACATTAGTATGAAAGAAAGGCTACTATAGCGGAAACTTGAATCAACATGTACAGTTTCCCGATGCTCTACAGTCCAGATTTTTCCTTTTGCTCCATTCTGGACCCAGCTCATCGGCTTTCCTAACAGCTCTTGTCCAGGTAACATATGTAAGTGAAATAATGGGATGTACACACTTATTGGTTGTATGGCCATGGATCCAACTTTTCATTGATTACATTAGGGATAGTAGCATCAGACAAGCCATTTTAACCTTTCTTATTTTTCTCACCTGTAAAACACAGGAACTGCAGTCCATTACTTTCCTTCCAATTCTACACCTGGATCTTTTGAGTCTACCTGGATTATAGTGATCATTCATATCATATCAATCAAGTATCATATCAAATATTTAAAGTGTTATCAAATATGATAGCATGATAATATAATCAGGACACTTTAAATCACAGCCCATGTATCAACTAATATTATTTATTGTTTTCTAGAGTGGATGGTCCAAGCAATCTTTTTCATAATATTGTGGATTTCTCTGAGGAAGTTTTAGAGTCTCAGTGCAATTAGTCCTGAAGTATCTGGGAATGGAGCATTTGGAACTAGGACTTCATTAATCAAAATCTTCCTTCTGCATCTTACTGGGGACATCTTCCATGAAACTGACAAATAACTTTGGGGAGCCTCTTCTTGCATTTCCAGAGTTTGGCACACAGTGCTTGCACATAGTAGGCAGTTTATAAATGTTTATCGACTGATTTCATAAAGATGAGAAAATATGCAGATGATTTCTTGTTGGAATCCTTACAAACTGCTAACTAATTAGAGTTGATCTAATCTTACAAGAAGATGTTTTGGCCAGAACCTGAAACAAGGTACTAAGTAGAACTAATCAATACAAGACTTGTGTTCACACCTTTACTCATTGGAGTTCAATGAGTTCATACCTCCCTTGAAGCTCTTTGGGCCAGAGAGCACTATGGGAGAAAACCCATAATCCCTCTCTCTGGAAGGAGCATAAATAGGCCAATGGGCCAGTCGAGGAAGTTCTTCAGAGGAAGAAGCTACAAGTCGAGATTTCACCGGAATGACATGAAGAGCGGTGCTGGCTCTGGAGGCTGAAGAAAGCAGAAGCAGAAGCAAAGGACAAAGTGGCAAGAGCTCTTGGAACCAAGCAGAGAGATAGGCCTCTAAGCTAACCGGGCTATATTGGAGATAATAAAAGATCTGAACTTTTATCACCTGGCTGCGTTTTGAGAAGAAAAAGCTCACCACAATTTCTGTTTCTATAGATGAAGCAGGAAGAGGCAAATAGAAGAGATCTGTAGGCATTATTATAGTGATCTATTTCTCAATTTCAACAAGCACTTTTACACTTACTACATTAATATCTACCCCACCCCTCATGAATCCTAGAAAGATACAGGGAAAAGGCTCTTAAGATATGGAACCAAGGAAATCAACTGGTCTTGAACATAGAAGGAATCCATGCTGGAGCTGACAAGAGATAAATTGAGTGTCACAAAGATTGGAAGTGCCATTTGAACTTTGGTTCAAATCTTGCTTTTGACCCACTTGGGCTATATAACTCCTGGATAAGTCACTTGTTCTCAGAGTTCTAGGCAATTCTTTAATTGAAGGAGGATACAGCCAAGGTTTTAAACAACAACAGCAACACACAACACCTATTGGGCACCCTCAATAAAGGAGAAATGCCCACTGAAATGTTCTCTCTGCCATCCATTATCAACAACTTGAGTTCACCTAACTCTTTGCTATAATTTCCTTCCATGAGCTCTTTCTACTGCTTCCCTTTTCTAAAAACTGGGATACTGGATGAATTTTTTTCCTCATCAAACACCAATATGATTCACTAGTCTATTATTAAAATAACTTTCTCTGGCCTTGTCAAAACCAAATAAAAGATCTACAAACACAAAAAACACCCGATTTTGGTAGCAACTAAACTAAATTTTGAGGGCAAAGTTAAAACATAATTTTTTTTACTGGTGGGGGAGGAGGGTATGGACCTGTGATTTCATTGCTACAGGAAATTTTCTTGGCAAGGGAAACTGCCTTTACTCATGCAGATAATAATGAGAGCTAGCATTATATAAACTATTTTATTTTTTCCACTTTCTTTCATTCCTTTTTATTTTGAAAATACAAGCAAAGATAGTTTTCAACATTAACCCTTGCAAAACCTTAGGTTCCAAATTTTTCTCCCCACCCTCCTGCCCTAGACAGCAAGTAATCCAATACTATATATATATAAAAACCTAATGTTTGCAAAGTTCTTTATATATGTCATTTCATTTGATCCTCATTATAACCCTGCAAGGCAAGTTACCCTATTTTTCAGATTAAAAAAATCAACCAGAGGCTGACAAAACTTAGAATTTGAACTTAGGTCTTCTTGATTCCAAATCTAGTACATTATCCACTTCACCACCTAGCTGCCTTTGAGACCTTCAGCTTCTATGTTAGAGAATTGCAAGAGATCCACAGCTCTGTATTACAGAGATCCTTAGCTTGCTTTGTTAAAGAATTGCCTGGAATACTGAGAACAAGTGACTTATCCAGGAATTACATAGCCCATGTGTTAAAAGCAAAATTTGGACTAAAGTTCAAATGACACTCTTTCTGACACTCATTCTCAAGCCATTACTGCTATACCACCTTTAACAAATAAAGCAGAAAATGGAATTGTACCAAGTGGAGTCATTCTCCTTGCTTGATATGAAAAATGGATGGTCATCCAGCTAAGAAAACCCTGTTGGCCCAAAACCTAGGTATCATTCTTCCTAAAGTTAATACCATTATAAAGTAAAACCTTAAGATGTGCCATTTCCTTTTTAAAAATCAACTTTTTTTGAGAAGTGTAAGACTTTAGAACACTTTTTTCCTAAACAGAAGGATCAGGAAGAAGCTTGGAGAAGTCCTGCCTGGGGTAGAACACAAACAGAGGTCTTAACAGAAGTAGAAAAATCAGATTTTAGCTCCTTTCTCCATACTTTTGCCTAGGGTCAGCTCTAGAATGGCTTCATTTTTTTTTTCTTAAGTGTCCATCTTCTAGTTAATGGTTTATTTTGATTGATGTTCTTCTTACAAGATCCAATCTGTTTGGGACCTAATGTACCTCTATTTTTGATGGCACCAGATCACTAACTCTCCCTCTCAGACATTTTAATCCACAAGGTTATCTCTGCCTGTTAAAAGAAGACTCACCAATAGCAGAATACATTTGCAGATTAGTAACTCTGGCCATTAGCAAATTGGAAATTCCACTTCTCATCCCCTTCAGAGTGGGATTTCTCTTCCCTTAATATATGTGTTAGGATTGTCATTTCTGCCCATTCCTTATGATTATTTTTTTTAAAAAGCATTTCAATCTTTCCTGCTTCAGCCTTCTGGTTGGTTTCATGGATTTTAAATGGAATGGCTTATCTGAGGGACCAGAGCAAAGACTTTAAATTCAACTAATGGGAAGAGCTGATCCTTGACACAGAAACCAAATATTGATAGGGAAACAATGGTTCAGCTCAGTTTTGTTAGATGCCAGTAAATCAGAGAGTTCATAGGAGGTCACACAGTGGATACTACTGCCATCTGCAATTTGGCAACCATGAGGAGTGAAGAGATAAAGTGAGGGTTTCTAGGCATGAAAAGGGAAATAATGCATTTTGGATAGGGACCGTTTCTTTTGTCTTGCTTTGTATGCTCAGTGATTAGGAAAGTGTCTGGAACGTAAGAAATGCTTTTTGCTTCATTGGCTGAATGGTTGATACACAAATTGGTTAAATGAGCTGTTGTCCTTCATTCTTGAAGAGCACCTAAACGTTAAGTTGCAGTGTATCCAAACGTGGCTAATCAGACTGTGATCTCGGATGTTCTGCCACAAGTTGCTCACAAATAGTTCATGTGAACATTTGGGGGAGATCCTCTAAATCTGCGAATATTGCATTTCTTTTGAGGTCCTTTGCTCATAGAGCAGAGCATCTTTGATGAAGGCAAGCCATGTTGGGTAGTCTTGTGACTGTGTCTTCTAGGTTACCCAACCAATCCCAAAGTTCTAAATGAGGATAGATAGATGTCAATGACCTTGATGCTTCTCTAGTCCTTGTACGTAGGATCTGGATTACGTTTTGGAGGAAGCTGACATGTTTTCTAACCCTAAAATCTGGTGAAAGCCACTGGGCCGGTCTTAATTCATTTAATTGTTAATTCATAACAATTCAATTCATTTTAACACTAAGTGCCTGCTAAGGATGTAGAAGGGACTTTGTTGGGTCCTGGGCAGAGCTGTAACTAGAAGCTACCTGAGCCTTTGACCAAGTGTTGATATCCCAGGGGTCCACTCCCTCCCTGGAGGGGTTGGGGAACTCTATCCTCTTAGCAGAATAAAGACTATCTCTATGCTTTGTAGTGCTCTAGTAAGAAGTTTGAGGATGAAGAAAACCCTTGATTGAAGTCAGGGGGATGTGGGAAAAGAAACAGGCTACCTTTCCCTTACTACAATTATACCTATAGTTGCATTATATCTTCTGGGGCTATCCTGTCTTACCAAGCCCTGATCTGCCTGGCCCTGGCCTGAATTTGCTCCAAATAATGAGATTTCTAGCTCTAGATTTTATAGCTCTAATGCTGGGGATAAAAACCAAAACTAAATCAATTTCTCTGCCCAGAGACTATACTGAATGGACATGGCCACAGATAAATATGAAACAGGGTTGGGTGTGAAGGAAGCAAAGAAAAACTCAGTACCAAGATTATTCAGGTAGGTAGGGAGGAAACAAGGAAGGCTTCATTGACAAGGTGGGCTCTGAAACAGAACTTGAATGAAGACATGGATTTTTAGCCAAGAAGAAGATAATGAATTTTAGAAAAAGGAGAGAAAGAGATGGAGTTGATGAGAAGGCACAGAAGTGGAAAATGATATATCAAGTTTAGGAAGCCATCTAGTTTGGTGGAACATGGAACTTGAATGGGAGTAATATATAAATATAAGTGAGGAGATAGGCAGGAGCCAGATCATACAGGGCCTTAAATGCAAAGCCAATAAGTTTATGTTTTATTATAGAGATAGTAGTAAGTTTCCAGTTGCTTTTAATCATGTGAGTGAGATGGTCAGACCTTTACAACAGGATAATTCGTTTTGGCAGCGGAATTAAGGAGGTATAGAAAAGGAAGGTACTGGCAGGGGGACAACTTATGAGGCTACCACAGTAAAGCAGGTTTAGAGGCACCAATCTGGAGACTTCATTGGGATGAGAGATAAGAGAAGATCCTGAATTATGGTAGCCATGCTCCACAAAGCAAATGGAGACAAGAATTGTAGAGTAATAATCAATAGAATGTAGTAGAATCCAGATAGACTCTGAGATTTTACTAAAATAAGAGGAAAAATTAACATACTTCATGTATTTGGCAACATGTAATTTATGAGGGAAGTAGAGAACAGAATATTTGCTTTGGGATCCAGAAGACCTAGGAACAATTCCTGCTTAAAGTCTCCCATATGATTATGAGTGAGTCCCATTCAACCTTTTGAGTTACCCCAGGAACCCTTCTAAGGACAGACTTGACAAATAAGTTGCTGCTGACCTGTATCTGTGGAAAGTGTTTCTACTCTGAGAATTTCCTATACCAATAAAATCAAAGTTTTTGCACCATCCCATCCCATTCCCGTGAAGGAATATAGGAACTTCTAAGGTTAAAAATACTACCAATGTCACTGTTCAATCCCCACTCAGTTTTCTTGTCTCAATGAATCTCCTCCAGGAGCTTTGTCACACCATTCTCCCATTGGTCTCATTCTCTGCTGGTTTGACACAGTCAGTTTGATTCTCTTTCTTTAGTGCATGACTCATTGCCTCTACTTTCAAACTTATTTTCACATCCAGGATGGCAAGAGCCATGGTGAATGTCATCAAAGTCAGAAGTTTTACTATAGGAGGAGGGAGGAAGCAGATGTCTCTAATAGACTAAGGTCATTAACCTTTCTCCCATTTAGCCAGAACATAAAGATAGGGGGAGAGCCCAGGATTTTTGGCTAGCATCTGTAAATTTGTCTTTATATTATGGCTATAAATGTGAATATACTGGAAAGATAACAACCGGATAGCAAGGAGAGAACTCTGTTTTATGGGAATATAGTTCTGAAGGAATCTATCTAGTTACTTTGGTGGCTTTTTCTCTGTGTTTTTTGAGTTGTCAATGTTCCTGGGAAAATTTTATACATTAGGCTTTTCTATAAGTTGTTTGAGAGATCAGATGTAAGAAAACCAAAGAGCTGACCAATAAAAACCAAAGAGCTGACCAATGATGCATTTGTTATAAGACTAGTGACTGATCCTTTGTTAAAACCCAAGTCCTGTCCAATTTTCTTGAATGTGCAAAACAAAACAATAAAACAAAAACAGGATGAGGAAGGACTGTGAGTTCATTGCACATAAGGATTCATGGAAGGAAATGGGTGTGTTGAGCCTTGAGAAAGGAATAAGGAAAAGAAGATACCTGGGTTTAAATATTTGAAAGCTTGTCAGTTGGAGGAGGACTTGTTCTGTTTGGTCTTAACAATTGGATGAAAGTTGCAAAGAAACCAATTTAGGCATGAAGTCAGGAAAAATTCCTATTTATTAGAGCTGTCCAAAAACAGAAGGTGATACCTAGAAAGGTGATGGATTTCCTTCTCTATGGAAGTCTTCAAAAAGAGCCTAGATAATCACTTGTTGATTATATCACAGTGGAGATCCCTTTGTGTTTGGAAAATCAAAACTTCTTAAACTGTGGGTTATAACCCCCATATCAGGGTATGTATTTGAATGTGGGGAATAACACAATTGTGATTTATTATCAGTAAAAGTTTGATTTGTATACCTATTTTATATGCTTACATATCTAGAGTCACGTAAAAATTTCTCAGATGAAAAAGGATTATGAGTGGGAAAAGTTTAAGAAGCCCTGGACTAGATGACTATGGAAGTTCCTTTCTTCTCTCAAAATCTGTGATTCCATGATTTTGAAACACTCAAAAGTACTGGGATCTTAACCGAGAACAAAATTTTATCTTGTAAATACTCACCCTTTAAGAAAATGTATATGCTCATTTTCTTAAGAAGAGGAATTCCCTATTAGTCCTTCTGTCCTAATTCTAAGTGAATGGATATGATAAAGAAAGAGAGTAGGAGTGGATTAGGGATGAAGAAGAAGAAAAGGAGGAAAGGAAAAGATGAAGAGAAGAGGGAAAAGGAAGGAAGAACGAAAAAGAGACAATGCAAAAAGAAATAGAAGAGAAAGAGGGAGGAGAGGAAAATATTGACTCTAGCCTTAGTTAGAATGATCCATGTCTCCTTCCCAATCTAGTTGTCTTTCTAAGCTTTCTTAGGGAAGTGAGTTTTCCTTCCCTCAAGGACTCTATTCCAGGCTCCCAGAGGCTCGGTTAGTTCTCAGTTCTCTCCTATGAAGAATAGGGGCATTTTATGCAAATCAAAGACATACACATGAAGTACAACTACAGGGGATTATACATCAAAGAGTTTTCTGGGTGATTTACATAATCTTGTACCTAACTGGAATCTGTGGCTTCCCCTGTGTCCGGTGCCTAATGGTATCTAGTCACTGGATTAAAGATCTTGCTAATAGCAAGCAATGTACCTGTTCCTAATTATGAAATGAATACATAAGGGCATTCTTATTCAGGGAATCATAGGTGGCTTTGCCACTAATGAACAATTAGCAAGGTTGACAGGATGAGCTTGGACTTACGTTTTCAGCAGATTCCTTCCCTCCCTACCCACCAACCAATGGTTTTTACCTTCATGCTGGTTGTTGGTTATGAATGCATAATTTCTCCCATCAAAAACTACCCTGCTTAAACATTTCAACTTTTCAGTATGTCAGGAACACAAAGAAATCTACATTTCTAGAATCATTTCTTCTTCCTATTTGCCATGTCCTAAAGCTTGGTCATCTAGATTATATATGGCAAGAAAAGTTGACCATGAGAGCTGGTACTTTCAGATGAAGTACTCAATACAGTTGTGCCCTTTTCTAGAATTAAGAGACATTTTAGGGTCTTGTTCCTATGCCCTTTCATCTCTTAAGGTCCGTAGTTAAGAACTATAAAGTAGAATGGAAGCTAATTAGCTCCTAAGTTCCTACAAATCAAGACACTAGAGAATTCCACTCTCCTCAAGCTAGCAAAAGAATGGATTTGATTCTAGTTGGTGTCTTTGTTTTTTGTTTTGTTTTGTTTTGTTTTGGTTAATATGGAAACTGAGAATAGCTTTGCTTCCTATGGAAGGAAACGAATTCATGTGGCCCTCATAATTTCACCGACTGACCCAACCAAAAACTGTGTCATCTTGATATTCATAATGGATAAACTAAAACTGTTAGTCTCTATGATCAGGAAAAAAGGGAAACAAGAAGCAGCTATCCTATACTTTAATAAAAAATTACATGAGTAAATAGTTCAGAAATGACCAAAACACAAAAACAAGTGTAAGGAATTTCCTTTCTTTTCCATACTAGTTTATCCTAGTCTTGGCTTTAAATGCAGACTGTCCATTAACCCTTCCTTTACCAAGGGCATTCTCAGATAAGAGATAAGGGATTAAGGGATCAAGATGATGGAGGGTATCAACTCCCTCCGTTGATCACATAATTCAGACTGGGCAAAGACCCAGAAAACACATTAGGGGAGTGCCCTGTGCTGCCGTTTGCCCCAAAGGAGGGCTGAGTAAGATAAGACAGGAGGCCCTCTCCATTTCTCATCTCCAATTTACACCCCCTCAAACTCTTCTCACAGTCCCAGTAGAGACTTCTCTCTGCTACTTGAAACAGCTCATTTACCCTATTCACCCTGAACCATGTTTTTCTGTTTGTTAGACAACTGAGTTAAAACCTTCTTGACTTAGTGTTTTAGAGACATAGGAAGTCTGACTGGTTCAAACTTCCATTACAATTTGCCATGGGGCAAAGGGAGTTTTGTGCAATTAAGAATCAACGGAGAAGGCGGGGGATGCATATAAATGGCTCATACTGTACTTCTGAATTTTTAAAACACACTAAGTGGAAAGAGCTCAATACCACACAAAGAGTTCAGAGATGCCTGGGATAAACACCCGAGACTTAGCGCTGGCAAGAAAGGTAGAAAATGGAGACTTGAAGATTACAAAATTCAGTCACATTTTAAAATTTTCTGCTACAATAATTCACTTTATGTGGAATTAATGTGGCTGATTGAACGTTTGTGCTGTAATTTACTTATAATTAACATTTTATGGTGAACAGATTTCACCATCTCCTTCATGCTGTGAACTCCAAGCCATAGGTCAAAAATAGAGATGAAACAGATAAGCACAAAATATTCACACTGAAATATTAATGAGATTTTAATTTACTACTTTAAAAACACATCTTTCATCAATGTCTGTATATCAAATCATTATTTTATTTTAATTTTTAAAATCATATTAAAAATATAATGAACTTTTCTAGGTAGTTGAAAGACACTGAAAAGTCTAATGTACAGGAATTAAAAAGATTTCCCCAACTCATTCAAGTACCAGAAATCTTGCCTCATAACAGAGTTGAGGTTTGACATAAAAATAGCAATAAATCTCTCCCCAATTAGCTCATGCATGTTGGCTTGGGATGGTATATTCTGCTGGCTTCCTAAATGTAGACTTCAGAAAAAGAAATTCCAACTCCTGCACTAGATGGGAAGACCAATTAAGAAGACTAAAAGCTGGTCAGGTACTTTGATTTATTTCCCTCAGTGAGTGGCAGATACCTACCTCAAGTCTCACCTTAGCTCAAAGGAAGAGGGCATTTGGGGTTATAAATGGGAAGGACTGAGAGCTCTTTTCCTACATCAAGGTTACATGGAAGCTCTGCCTTCCAACCACTGGCTACTCTTTTACATTTCCACATGGCTGGAGAACAAAGCCATTATTAGCCGCTGGGATGGTCTGGCATTTTTTGGTCACTGAATTCTAGGAGGCAGAAACCTGCTGCTACTATCATTTTGGCTATAATATGATTTTAGGAGGGTAGCGAGGTGGTATGTATAGTAGATAGAGTGCCAGGCCTGGAGTCAGGGAAAATCATCTTCCTGAATTCAAATCTGACTTCAGAGCCTCACTAGCTGTGATCCTGCTTGCCTCGTGTGCCTCAGTTTCCTCATTTGTTAAATGAGCCAAAGAAGAAATTAGCAAACCAAGAAAATCCCAAATGGAGTCACGAAGAGTCAAACATTACCAAAAAACAACGGGATTTTAGGCATCTAAATGACAAGAGGATTGAAATGAGGAAGACCTGAATTTAAATCATATTTGGGGGAACCTCACCAAATCACTTAGTCTCAGTTGCAATTTCCTCATCTATAAAATGGGAAGAATAAAAGCACCCAATTCTCCAGGCTGTTTTGAGTAACAAATGGCATGTTTTGCTTTGCAATATGCTTTGCAGATCTTAAAAGTTTTGCATAAAAGTGAACTATTACAACATCAAAACTTGTAGGAAAGATGATAAGGGATGGCAGATAAGAGGGTCAGGCTCAGAATTAGGAACTGCCAACATACTGAGTATGTGACTCAAGACAAGTCAACTTCTGAGTCCCCCAGACAACTCTGTAATACAGAACATTGACTAATGTGCAAAGTAGACAGGATTTCTCACTGAAACTTTGCTACACCAAATGGCATCCCTTTTTCTTTATCTCCTGAACCATCCTTCCTTCTCCCATATTAAGGCAACAAAAATAATTTTAGGAAATTAATTTAAGGAGAAAATTAGATCCTTCATTTTTCTTTATCAGACTCTAGACTTTTTATTTTGCTCCATACAAAGCATTCAAATGGAGTTTACTTCATTAAGTTGCAAGCATATTTTCCCACCCCACCATGATACTTATTTGCTGTTATAATACTTGTATTTTCTTGCAGAAATATGACTGACATCAGAGTCTACAATTGGTCGACAGAGACAAAAGCTCTATCAGCTCTTAGCTAAGAATAATGCTCTGCCTTTGGGACAGAGGTATTAATAATTCTACTTTGTTTAAATGAGAAAATATCCATAAGGTACTTTAGAAGCACCACAGAACAATAACTGACATCACTACCTCTACTACTACTATTATAACCAAAACACTGACACTCTACAGCAACATTATCGTATAAGCCCTTTCCATAAATTTGCCATTCACTACTATCCTTATCATTTGTCCTTTGTTTTTGAAGATGATCAATGACATTATGAATGATGTCTTGATTTTGCATGAATTACATTAAGTTGTCAGCTTCACTTTTTCTTCCTGAGTCACTGAAGTCCAGTGGCAAGACAGAAAAGTAAATATGATTGGGAATGGCCTGGGATGTGCAGATGCTTTGGGCGTCTAAGCTCTCTACAGCATCTCCTTCAGCTGCCTTCATGGCCGTTGGAACAAATAGTTCTTATCCACCCATTGTCTTTTCATGCTCGTAGTGGACATCCCCCCAGCTCATTAATAAGCCTGAGGTCTGTCCGTTACCCTCAACATTTGCTGAGAGGGTTTACCGTAGTGTGACTGTTGAGAATGCTACATCTTTTTTTGAGCCATAAGTGAGAACTGAGTGGATCAGGTGGACACCAAAGTTAGATGAGCAGCCCTGAAATGGGCTTGATATTCTAGTCTTCCTCCATATTCCATATACCCCACTAAGAGGAGAATGTGGGAAAAAGGGGAATCTATGAGGAGATGGGAATAAGATTTCAACCACTATCTCTAAGTCTCTGAGTCTGATGTCCTACAAAGATCACCCCCAAACTTGCATTCTTATCTTGATTCTGCCACTTAATGAGCCTGAAGGTTCAGTGTCTAATTGATCAGATCTCAACTTCCCTTTTTAATTTTTTGAAAGGGATAATAATAGGTACTCCGCTTATGTCCTAGAATTGTGAGGATTAAATAAGCTAATGGACATTGAAAATTCTAGAGTGATCAAGATTCCATCGTCACTGTCATCAACATATTAGAAAGAAGGAAGTACAGAATTAAAGAACTATGGAACTGCAAAAGTCACACACATTCAGGTTGGACATGATGATCTGCCGAGGCATTCTTCCCACCACCTGCTTCTACCCAATAGCAATATCAAATCAGTATATTCCAAGGATGGAAAAGGGACACTGAGGGGAGATTGAGGATTTAGGGAAGAAGTCGGTAAAAAAGATAACAATTCAATGGAGACATTTCATTCCTTCCACTTTCTGGCAAGCGCCAACCCATTCAAAGGACTTATTAGAATTTCAAATGAAAAGCTGAATAATATAAGCATTGTAAATCAGCTACAAACAGCCTTTAAAACTGTGTCAGGAGAAAATACACATGTAATTTTCTTTTTTATATTACATTTTTTTTGCACCCCCCCCCTCCCATGTTTGTTTGCTAAGAAGCAGTACCTGTTTGTTTATCAAGAAGGCATTTCGGTGACTTTGGGAAGAATAAGGAGACCAAGATTGAAAAATTGTATTGCTTGGATTGGAAATGGCCTTCAGACTTTCAGTCTAGGGTTTACCACCCTCAGCCACTGGCATTTTTCTCCTGACCTCTAGGTTTTTCAGATTCAGGACAGCAAAGGAGGTGAGGTATCACTTACCAGAGAGGCAAAGAAGTCCAGACTTTTCTGAGGGCAACGATCAAAACTGCTGTTCTCTGAAGAGCTCCGGAGAAGGAGAGGAATTGTGGTCCGGCAGCTCTCCGATGGCCAAAGTCTCTTCTCACGGGTCCAGATCCTTTTCACTTCTCTCCCTGAGAAGGGTGAAACATCCCTCTGCCTTCTCCCTCGGGAAACAGTCCGGAAGGGCCCGGATAAGGGCAAACCCTATACCAGATCTCGATCTTTCTTTTTGAAATCCTAAGGGGGGAGAAAGAAAATTCTCAATTGGGGAAAAAAAGCCACAGAAAGTTAATTTCCCAAAACAAATCCTTTATTAGTTATTGCGATATCTTCTTGTATGGAATGGCAGGACCCCATGGGAGCCCTAAGCACCATCTTCCATATGACACAAAGAAGGAAAACTAAAACAAGCTAACATCCCAGAGAGAGTCTATCCAACAGAAAATGTCTTTAATAATGCGTCTCCTTGGCAAATCATACTTTCCCTCACACAGGACACTTACTGCTTTGCCCTAGAGATTGTTGAATGAATTGGCTTGGCAAATAGCCATACACTTATAAAAAGGGCTACCGTCAGATATGGTGAAAGCAGTAGTATTCATGAAGCAATTTGGTTGTGTTGTTGTTGTTTTGATATCTATCCCCCATTCAGTTTCCTATAGGTTGATGCTGAAAGCACAAAATCTCTTATAAAATCAAAACTAATGGAGAGTTGATTTGAGGATCATTGCATCATTCCATTATCTATCTAGAAGGAGAATCTCACTCAAGTAGTAATTTGGATTTTCATTTAGCCTTCCTTCCTTCCTTCTTTTTTTCCTTCTTTCCTTCCTTCCTTCCTTTCTTCCTTCCTTCCTTTCCTCCTTCCTTTCTTCCTTCCTTCCTTTCTTCCTTCCTTCTTTCCTTTCTTCCTTTCCTCCTTCCTTCCTTCCTTCCTTCTTTTCTTTCTTCCTTCCTTCTTTCCTTCCTCCCTTCCTTCCTTCACTCCCTTCCCTCCCTTCCTCTCTTTCTCCCTTCCTTCCTCTCTTTTTCCCTTCCTTCCTTCCTTCCTTCCTTCCTTCCTTCCTTCCTTCCTTCCTTCCTTCCTTCCTTCTTTCCTTCATTCTTTCCTTCCTTCCCTCTTTCCTATCTTACTTCTTTCATTCACTCAACAAATATTTTTGACTGCCAGTATGCCAAGCACTGGAAATGCATACAATTTGAAGGATAATAATTTTCACCTACTTTTTTTTTTATTAATAATACCTAACATTTACAGATACTTACTAGTTGTGTGACTCTGGATAAGTCACTTAAACCAATTCTTCTAATTTCCTCATCTGCAAAATGAGCTGGAGAAGGAAATGGCAAAATACTTCAGAATCTCTGCCAGGAATACCTTAAACCATGAAGAGTCAGACTGAATAAAACAACTGAAGAACAAGAAACATTTATGTATCACTCTAAATTTTGCAAAACGTTTATGTGTTACCTCATTCTAGATTCATGATAACCCTCTGACCTAGATGCCATTATTATACTCATTTTATGGATAAGGAAATAAAATCTCAGAGACCTGAAGTAGATGTTAAGTTACTTGCCTAGGACTGTGCAGCTACTAAGAGACTGGTGAGAAGTTTGAATTCTGGTTGTCCTGACTCCAAGCCCCCTCACCGGCAGACAAGCAAGTACTCCCATTCTCAGACCTCAAAAGTTGAAAGACAAAGACGCATGTTGCATAGTAGCCATTGTGGTTCCCTGCTCCCAAATCATGTAATCTTTAGAATGGGGCTTCAGGTTCTGGAGCCAAGTAATTCACAGGGACAGATATTTCCTGAATTCATAGTTTAGGTAGCTCAAAAATTGTTGCTACCCATCAACTCTAGTCATTAGAATTCTCGCCCTCTTTCTGATGACCCAATGCCTTTTCCTAATTCTGGTCACTGAATCTTTCATTCATTTCCAAAGAAGCTTAATTTTCAGTGGAATTCTCTTTTCTCTGCTTCCTGCCTCCCCCACCAAAGTGTGAACTACGTAACCTGGCATTCAAAGTCCTTGACAGTTTATTCAACTTTTTCTCTTATTATTCTCTTCTATGCTCTGTGACCAACTGACCCTGCTTGAAGTATCGATATACATCCTATGTTTTTCCTTTCTTAAGCCTTTGTTTCTAGTTTCCAATGCTTGGAGTGCTCTATTCCCAGCCTGGGTAGAATTCCCACCCATTTATTAATATCTGACTCAAATGCCACCTTGTCCAGGAAGTCTTCCCTCCATCTTTCTAGTTGATGAATGACCTTTCCCTCCATGAACTCCTATGTTACTTTGTATCTTCCCATATACATTGCTCACAGGTAACAAAATCTCAGATTTGGAAAATATTTTTAAGGAAAGGAGTCATATTTATGACATTCTTTACCTCTGATTGAAGGATGCTGACAACGAGGAACTCATTAACTCCTGAAGAAATCTGTTCAGTGTTTGGATAGTTCTAATTGTCAGTTCAGTTTTCCCTACTTGAAATCTAAAACTGTCTCTCTGCAATTTCTGCTAATTGCTTTTGTTTATAAAAATGAAAAGAAATGTATTTTTTCTTCCTTTTACTTCCTACCACATTGAGTAAAAAGAAAAGCAAAATAAATTTCTTATAAGTATTTATAATAAATAAAAACAAATTTCCTCAGTAGTTGTAGCTAGATGGATAAGAGAGAGAGAGAGAGAGAGAGAGAGAGAGAGAGAGAGAGAGAGAGAGAGAGAGATGAGAAGAGATGTAGGTATAGATATAGATATAGATCTTTGTAAATGTGTGTGTGTCTGAGATTTTGCACCCTAAATTAATCACTTTTATATTATGGATAGTATGCTTCATCAATAGTCCTTTGGAATTATGAATGACAATACTTTTTACAGCATGCAAAGTTCCCCCCCCCCCAAAGGCAATTAGGGTTAAATGACTTGCCCAGCCTCACAGCCAGGAAGTTTTAAATGTCTGAGGCTAGATTTGAACTCAGGTCCTCCGACTTCAGGACTGGTGCTCTATCCACCGCAAAGTTGTTTTTAAAAGTGTTGTTGCTATTATAAAAATTAATCTCCTGCTTCTATTTACTTCACTCTGAATTAGTTCATAAAAGTCTTTCCAGGACTTTTACCTATTTGCTTATAAGTATTTTAATTTGTTGTGGAAGACAATGCATGAATTCCCAGTTGTTATATGGAGGAGCCCACTTCTACTTAAACTGCTTCAGTAAGATAAAACAGGAAAGTAACAGAATCAGAAAGAACAGGAAAATATTCAATAAGACAGAATAACAGAGAGACTGCCCTTAATGCTAGTTTTTAACATCTGGACTGGGAATTAAAAATGTCTGTCCTTTTTCTGTGTGGAAGATTGTAGGGTGGAAGGGTGGGCTCTATGCTCTGGAATTTCAGATATTCATTGCTTAGAAAGTGGTGGTTTTGGGAAATGAGGGTAAGAGTGTTTGCTGCTTGGTTTAAGGATTTTAATTCTATTGTATTTACTTTGCATTTTATTTGGAGGGAATGTCTTTTGATTCAGTGTATTTCATTTTGTCCTGGGGAGACTCAGTGATCATGGCGCGCTTATGAGGTGAGAAATGAGAGAAACAAGTACCCCTTGAATGCTTCTACCCTGGGAATAGGAATGAGCAATGGGAGATGAGAAGGAGGTTCATTGGAGAGGCTCTGGGTGTTACTTTTAAGTTTGTCCAAAGAAAGAACTGGGCCATTTGCTTTTTTTGTAGTATCTTACTTTTTGGTGTCTCACCTATTTACACTATTTGAAAATGAAAACCGAATTTGTGAGACATTTTCAGTACTCTGAGTAATAACAATGAAAAGAAGGGAAAAGTTAGTTTAATATTTTATGTTTAAATGGTTATATAGTTGCAGGTGTAGGGAAGACGACAAATCTACTTTTTAAAAAAAGTCTTAACCATCAATTTTTATACAATGAGATTCTTGAATTCTCAGGCTACTTGGAGGTGAAAACAGTTCCCAATAGTGGTATAGGGGACACCATAACTGGCCAGCTGCACTTTCAGAACTGCCTCTCTGGTTTCTGTCACTGTCTATGGGAAGATGGTGTCTCAATCTTAAGAGCCTTGTTCATAGAATCATGGGAAGCAACATCAGACCGCCTTCCCCTGTGACGTAGGATTCAAACAATTTGCTATTAAAGTGTCTTCTCCTAAAATTTGTCAATCTTCTCAGAACAACCTGCCACCCTTTCCTAAAATAAACATTTTCTCTATTATAATACATAGGTTCCCCCAATAACTCCCACATTTGTTTTCAATGAATTTAATACAAAAATGAGATAAAGTTTAAAAAAAATTTTTTTTAGCACTTTCAAGAGTTTCGTCCAATTTTGTTATTTCTGGGAAACAGATCCTAGGTTCAGTGAAATACATTCCACAAAATAATATTACACACTAGTAAGTCTTCTCGAATTAAATACACACACATGCACATAGATACAGTGAAATTTAAGCTTTAGTAATATACCTATATGTATGTAATATATATGTAATATAACATATATAATAGGGGCAGCTAGGTGGCGCAGTGGATAGAGCACCAGCCCTGAAGTCAGGAGGACCTGAGTTCAAATCTGATCTCAGACACTGTCTAGCTGTGTGACCCTGGGCAAGTCACTTAACCCCAATTGCCTCAAAAAAAAAATTAACATATATAATAGATGTATACACAGGTATACATGTAATATAACATTACATTTAATTCCATTGTATTTACTTTACATTTTATTTGGAGGGAATGTCCTTTGATTGAGTGTATTTCATTTTGTTTCCCTGGGGAGACTCAGTGATAAGGGGGGCGTATGAGGTGAGGAATGAGAGAAACAAGTACCCTTTGAATACTTATACCCTGGGAGTAGGAATGAGTAGTGGGAGATGAGAAGGAGGTATAATAATAGTATAATAATATAGATGTATACACACATACACAGGTGTATACATAATTACGTATACACCTGTGTATGTGTATATAATAATATAGATGTATACACACATACACAGGTGTATACATAATTACGTATACACCTGTGTATGTGTATATACATCTATATTATTTTATATCTATTATATATGTTATGTTATATCTATAATACATATATAATAAGGATGTTATGTTACATATATAATAGATATATAATAAGGATGTTATGTTACACATATAATAGATATATAATAAGGATGTTATATTACATATATAATAGATATATAATATGGATGTTATATTTCATATGTAATAGATGTACAATAAAGATGTTAAATTACATATATAATAGATATATAATAAAGATATTATATTACATATATAATAGATGTATAATATAGATGTTATATTACATGTATAATAGATGAATAATAATATAGATATATAAAATAGATGTTATATATATAATAAATGTATAATGTGTGCTATATTACATATATAATAGATGTATAATAATATAGATGTATACACATATATACAGGTATGTATATATATGTATAGGTAAATACATTTACATGTGTGTATGTCTGTGTGTGTGTGTTTATACATGGGCAGCTAGGTGGCTCAGTATACAAAATGCTGGGCTTGGAGTCAGGAAAATTCATTTTCCTGAGTTCAAATCTCACCTCAGACACTTACTAGCTGTGTGACTTGGACAAATCACTTAACCCAGCTTGCCTCAGTTTCCTCATCTGTAAAAGGAGCTAGAGAGGGAAATGGCCAACCTCTCCAGTATCTCTGCCAAGAAAACCTCAAATGGGGATATACGTAGGCATATTTAATGACAACCACCAAATAGCATGGGCCAACTTGAATTGTTTTGTTTGTGGCAAATAAGTCCTACCCACATGAAGGCAACTGAATCTCCATGAGAACTTGTATAGCTTACCCCTTTGCATGTTATTATTCTTCTGCTTAGGATCCCTCCCATTGCTCTGAACCTATTCATTCATTTTTGGCTTAAATATTCTTTTCTTTTTAGTGAAGTCTAATTTTTCAATCTCAAGGTCTAGGTCTTCTGGTAACAGACACCACAGACATGAAGAGATTGTATTCTGATTAAGATTGTAAACTATCTCATGCTTTTAGTTCTTTTTCTTCTTCTTTATACGTATACCTGTTGTATACATGTTCTCTTTTAATTTTCCACTGAGGAATTTCCCTTCTGATTCTCTCCACATTCCAAAGTTCCACCCCAACCAAAATTTAGGAAAATAGGCAAAAACTATATGAACTAAACCTTTCTTCTGCTACTTGACTCATAACTTTTGCATAAATAATCTTTAGATTCCTAAAATAAGAGAGAGAACCAAGCTGAGGAGAATGAGGTCAGGGGAGGGGGAAAGTTGTTAGAATAAGTCTAATAGGAGGAGGAAGGGATCTTTACAAGGAAGATAAATGGAGAGGTAGTGTGAACTAGCAAATAGATACACACTCAATGAGGAAAAGAAAACAACTCTCAGTTGTTCCAGGAAATGATCTCTCCCCACCAGGCACAAAAGCAACTTCTCTCTTGGCTCACTATGTGGTTAGTCCACTTATTTATTAAAATACCCTTAGTATCTCGAGAAAAAATATTAACACATTAAAATAAATAATACTTCAAAGACCAAAGAGAACATTTAAATAGATGCAGCCCATATCTATTCAATCTCCCTTTATTTTTTTCCTCTTTAAATGCCTTTGCTTAGTAAAAAACCATCAAATATCATTGGGAATTATTACAATTTCAAAAAAAAAAATACCAACAACCCAGCACTGAAGAATTAAAGGGAGAGAGAAAGAGAGAACGAATGAGAGGAAGAGAGAGAAAGGGAAAGAGAGAGAGAGAGAGAGAGAGAGAGAGAGAGAGAGAGAGAGAGAGAGAGAGAGAGAGAGGTTAAGCTCAAAGGCAGAGAGAGCGAAATGGACCAGATTATACAAAATTAAAAAGCAAATACAAGGAGACAATTTGTGCCGAGTGATTGCAAGCAATTACAGTCCGGCTTTTCTGGAGGGAAGATGGGGGGGAGGGGGGTTATTTCAGCTTAAAAGGAGACTTTATTCATTCCTGATCAGCTTCTCCCACTATTCTCTCTTTTATTCTTGGATATCAATTTAAAAAAAAATCAGCCTTCAGATGTTACATGTCTAACCCTGCGAATCCCACCCCTGGGCAGACAGGGAGGATTTAAGCTTCCAATCGGCTCTTTCTATAGCCCTGAAAAACCAATTTGCTCATAAAGAATAAAATAAAGGGGGGAAAAGAGGGAAAAAAAATCCACAACAAGGGCATGTGTTTCTCTTGGAGGAGAGCTTCAATTTTACTATAATTGTCTGAAGAAGGGGCTGCTTTTATCTGCAGAATTATGATGATGCTTCCAATGTCTGTCTGCTAATGTCACAGCTGCGCTTTGGCAGAGTCACGCCAAGGGGGGCTCGGGGACTCACTTAGGACCCGACCTGCTCCTGGGTTCCTCTCCCCTTGCCATCTTCCCTTTGTCTAAATGGAAAACTTCCTTTTTCAAGTACCTTCCCCGAGCACCCAAAGCTATATCTCAGTCAGTTTCCATCAAGTTTTCTGCAAGATGAGTTCAGGGGTGGCTGCCAAATCTGGGTACTTGAGTGTAGGCTCCCTCCTTGACCAAGAAAAGACATTAAAGGTCATTAAATCGACAGAAATAGAGGCCAAAAGACCATTAGGAAAAAATCTAAATAAACATACACACAGAATTTGAGCTAGATAACCACCACTGCACAGGCAGGAGTAGAGTGGAGATGGTTGCAGCATTTATGAAATATATTAATCATGTTTCCCTGATTTCAATTCTCCAAGTTAGTAATTATTTCTCATCACTGCCTCCTATGATGGGGTGGACAAAGGACAATTTTAGAGGCAGAACTGGACAATGTGTACTCCATTAAATTTGGAGACAAAAAAACTGGGTTCAAATCTCAGTTGGGATTTTGTGATTTATATGACTTCGGGCAAATCACTTTATCCCTGTGGGGTTCAGTTTCCCCATCTGTAAAATGAAGGAGTTGGACTAGATAGTCCCTTTTTGCACTAAATCTATGATTCTATGAAAAACAACAAAACAAGAGAAATCTATGAGATAAAAAAAAAAATTCAGAGATGATCATTTCTGAATCCTGAATATCCTACTCTCTTATGGTTGAGGAATTGTCAAGGAGCCAAAATTCTCTCTCACGACTCACTTGAATCATTAGCATGGGCTGGATAGATACAAAATCCCTGTTGTTTTTGCACAATACATTTCAGACTGCTAGAGAATGACCCACAAGTTTGTCTCTCTTCAAGCCTACGAGTTTATTCTGGGATCTGTCTCCATCCTTCTTCCTCTCCACTTCCTTGCAGGTCCTTCCTGAGTCTCGGCCACAAGCAGAGCGAACAACAGAATCAACACTTGAAGTCCACTCTGATGCCTCATTTCAATGATAACATTTCCCAAAGTGGTACTTCTACAATTCAGTCGTGACTTCTGGGGATTCTATTCCATGTAAAAAGGTGAGGGAACATCCTCAATAGGCAAAAGATGGGAAAGAAGGAAGATTGGAAAACAGCAGATGGAATGAACAAGATCAAAGACTAATCTAATCCACACGTTGCCCTCCGGAGTGCTGTCTGAACTAGATTAAAATCTAATTGGGAAATATTTAAAAATAAATAAAAATACCAAATACAAAAATAAGGCAATATGTGCCCACAGAAATCTATACATATTTACAATTAGTGACCCCCGTGTCTATATCTAATCTATAAATGTGCATTTGTGATCACAAAATAGCAACAAAAAAAAAAAAATCTTTTGGCCCTTTACTGACTTGGCCTATTGAGTGAATTCGAAAATTCTTGATCTTTTAGCCAAGGCCCTTTGTAATCCAGCCCCTACCTCCATCTCAATTATTTTCTGTGTTGGTCCATGTGTGTGTGTGTTTGCTTTAAGACATGATGTCTTGTAACCTGGAAGTGTAGCAGTCTCTCCTAGGCCTGATTCCACTATTAATGTCACAGAAGCTTTGACTTGTCTCATTTCTGGCTTGGACTCTGTCAACTAGTGATTCACTGGATACTAGATCGTGAGTGCGGGTATTCAGCAGGCTAATCCCACAGCAGCTCAGGACTCCTGAGCTCAAGCAATCCATTAGCCTTAGCCATGCAGTTATCTCAGACACAGCCTCCTGGATCCTTTTTTTTTTTTTTGACCATCAAAATGGTCTAGACCAGGGGTCCTCAAACTTTTTAAATAGGGGGCCAGTTCACTGTCCCTCAGACTGTTGGAGGGCCGGACTATAGTAAAAACAAAAAAAATTTTTTTTGTGGCCTTTAAATAGAGAACTTCATAGCCCTGGGTGAGGGGGATAAACGTCCTCAGCTGCTGCATCTGGCCCGTGGGCTATAGTTTGAGGACCCCTGACCTAGACCCTCTCTTCCTAGAAATACGATCCAAATGCCGGCCTCCATATTTTTACTCACACCCCAATCTGGAAGGCCACTGTCCCCTCTCTGTTTCTTACAAGAATCATCTGAAACTCCAACCTAGACAAAGTAAACAGCAGAAATCCAGAAGCATATATTCAGAAACACAGCCTCTGAAACTGGGCTTTCAGAAGAACCTTTTCAGTACTCAGACATGATTTCTAAAGATTGCATCACATCCCAGGTCAGTGAGTCACCAAGCACTTATTAAGCACTTACTGTATGCAAGGTATTGATCTAAGTCCTTGGGATACAAAGAAAGGTAAAAAACATAGCCCTTGAACTCAACAACAGTAGCGACAAACACACATTTATTAAATGCTTACTATGTGTCAGTCAGCAGAAGGACAGTTCTTGGACTCAAAGAGCTCACAGTAGAATCCAAATCAGCATCCAAATCATGGACATACAAGATGTACATAGAGTAGATTGAAAGTAATCCTCAAGGGGCAGCTAGGTGGCCCAGTGGATAGAATACCAGACCTGAAGTCAGGAAGATCTGAGTTCAAATCAGACACTTAACATTTCCTAGCTGTGTGACCATGGGCAAGTCACTTAACCCCAAATGCCTCAACAAAAAGAGCAAACAAACGAATGAATGAATAGATAGACAGATAAACAGATAAATGAATTAATAAAGGAAGGAAGGAAGCAAAGAAGGAAGGAAGGAAGGAAGGAACAAAGGAACGAAGGAAGGAATCCTCAATCCCCTTCCCCTTGGAAGAGATTAGGAGAAGACTCCTGCAGAAGATCACCTGTGAGCAGAAGGATGTCAGTAGCAAAGGTGAGGAGGGAACACATCTAGAAATGGAGTGGTGGAGGAATAACCATATGGTTTAATAAATAAGATTTACATTGGAGCTTTATATTGGAATCTTCTCTGCCTATTGTAACTTCATATTTCAAGCTATCACTATCCCCATTTTACAGATGAGGAAACTGAGTCTGATAAATATATGATTTTCCCCAGAGATACATCACTAGTAAGTGTCTGGGGTAGGATTTGAATTCTGGTCTTCCTGACTCCAAACCTACCAGTGAATGCTGCCAAGGATAAGATAGTGAGGTGCTTATGAATCCTTCTACTCCATGCTAAAAGGGGATATGCAGGAGAATGAGGCCTGATTATCATGGCCCCGAAGAGGCTCATGGTCTATCTGCTGGGGTACCACTAGCCAACGGCGAGCTGGACTACGTGGTGTTAATCATGTCATCCATCATTTTTTTTTGTCTGTCCGTAGGTCTGTGCTTTAAGGATGCACTGGCTCCCATGCAGAGACTCCCAGGTAATTAGGGCAGCATGAGGAGTCGGACATGACTGAAGGACTGAACAATAACAACTACACACACTAGGTCCTTAATAAGTGTCCCAGTCTAACCATCTTGAATGACGCCAGTTATGTTGGTGCAGCCAATTGACAGCATCCCAGAGGCTTTCAATGCATTCTGGTCTACTTCATTTCATCAGGAGGCTGACCCTGGTCTCCCCTGTTGGCCTGCCATAGCATTGACCTCGGGAGGCACATTATCTCTGGAAGGCCACTGTTAAAATGTACATATATTAGCCAAGAGCAGGAGGAGGTCCTCAACCCTCTCCCATTAGCACAAAAGCCGAAAATAGTTGATCAGATTAGCTAACTGACACCTTGTCAACCATGGGCACTCCGGTCCTGAGTGGATGACATGCAGTGCAGGTAATTTCAGCCGCAGTAGAGAGGAAAGATGGCAGCTACGAGTAAATGGAATTGGCAATCTTGAGAGTATGGGGCCTGAAAGCCAGCTGAAGCCTGGAGAATTCCACAATGAGATGCTCACTATCAACCTAGAAAGCCATTTTCTCCTCTGCATCGAAGCCCTGACCTTCTAGGTAGGGGAATCCCAAAAGGGAGGAGAGGGTCCCCATCCAAGATCAGGAAAGGAACATTGGAAGTATGAAATTAAACTTATTTAAAGCACTGTCCATTTTGTTGTTATTGTTCTGTCATTTCTGGTTCTTTATGACCTTGTTTGAGATTTTCTTGGCACAAAGAGTAGAGTAGTTTCCCATTTCCTTCTCCAGCTCATTTTACAGATGAAGAAACTGGGATAAACACAGGGTTAAGTGATTTGCCCAAGATCACACAGTTAGTAAGCATCTGAGACTGGATTTAAACTCATGAAGGAGTGTTTTTGATATCAGTCCCAGCCCTCTATTCACTATACTATCTAGCTTTCCCAAAATATTAATTAGACTTCTATCAAATTCACTAAAAGTATTATTAATATTAACTTTATTTTGCTTAAAATATCTGAAGTTTACCTATTTCCACGTGACAGACCCATCTTGGAGATAGAATGTGTTATTTCACACATAGGCAGGTAAGTGGTGTGGAACTTGGAATCAAGAGAACCTGAGTTCAAATTCTACCCTAGTCATAGTAAGGGGAGTGAATCACTTAATTTGTCTCTGTTTCCTCATCTGTAAAATGGGGATAATAATAGTACCTCTTTCACAGAGGTGTGGAGGAATAAAGAATTAACATATGTAAAATGCTTTGTAAAGTTTACATTCCAACATAAATTATTATATGTAAGAATTATTTATTTTTATTATTATTTTATATTTTATTATAATTATAATTGTTATTATTATTATTGGTGTTTTCATAAGGCATCAAGTCTTAAGACCAGAAGACCTGTCCAGAGACCAGCAGGGATTTCTCTTTAGCAGCATCATCTTCCTTTGAGTGGATTTCATTTCCCTTGTAGGTACCTGTCTATCTTTCAATTTAACTTGTCAATCCCCTAAGCACTGGGCATAATCTCAACTTGAGTTGACTTTAGCAGATAATATACCACACTGTCAGTGCTTAATAAATCCTCTTTATTAATAATTAATACTCAATGTTAATGAGTAACCAATTACTAATGACAATTATGATGACACTGAGCAAATGGTTATGGGCTGGCACAGAGCAGTACTCTTTGCTCCCCTCCAAATTATCGTCCTAAATGAGTTTACAGAATTTTGTTGTGACAGGTACAACCTCAATGTCTTCACTTAACGAGACAGTTGGATGGAGTGAAATTCTGCTTTTAACAGATACATTTTCAATGTGGCACACAGGAAATTAAATGTGAAAATATCATTAACATAGAAGACGTGTGTCTAATTCCCTACACGGGGTGCTGACAAACCGAAATTGTTTATCTATTGCTCATCATGGATAGATATTCTATGGGATCTAATCTATTCCCTGAAACCAATCTTTTTCTTATTTTTTTTTGGTGGGGGAGAGGAGGGAAAATAGGGGTCCAAACCACAGTCAGTGAATCTCACAGCCTATGGGACTTTGGAGATCATCTCCAAGAGTCTTCATGTGAACTTGGGTGAGTAACTTTACCTTTCTCAGTTTACTCATCTGTAAAATAAAGAGATTAGACAAGATGGCCTGAAAGGTTCCTTCTAGCTCCATCTATCTGTGGGAAGATAATGTCAGAAGGAAGAAATTAGCAATTAGGGGAAGGGAGTTGGAACGGCCTCTGATAGAAGGTGAGATTTGAGCTGAGTGCCAGAAAATGGAGGTAAGAAGGTATATCTTGCATTAGAATTTAAGCTTTTTTTCCTTTCTTTACATCTCTAGCATTTGGCACAACGTCTGGCACATAGTAAGTACTTAATGAATGTTTATTGATTGACTAATAATGATAAAAGGGCAACTAGATAGTGCCATAGTGGAAAGAGCATTGGGCTTAGAATCAGGAAATCCCAGCTTCCTGAAATCAAATCTGGTCTCAGACACTTACTAGTTGCATGGCCTGGGACAAGTCACTTAACCCTATTTGCCTCAGTTTCCTCATCTGTAAAATGAGTTGGAGAAGGAACAGGAAAATCACTCTAGTATCTTTCCCAAGAAAACCTCAAATGGGGTCACAGAGAATCGGACACAAGTAAAAAGACAGAATAATAACAACATTAATAGAAGTTTCTATTTGTGTGGATCTTACTAATAACATCATCTCAATCTCCCTGGAAGGCAAATAATGAAAAGTTTGCTCTATTTTACATAATAAAACAGTATTTACTAAGAGCCTATATTGGGCTACATACTCTGCTGCAAAAGAAAAAAATGAAATGACCCCTGATCTCATGGAGTTTCTGTTCGAATAGAGGTAATAAGATATATACAAAAAGAATACAAGATAGTTTGGGATGGAAGAGGGAGCTGGTGGGAATAGAAGCCAAGGATCAGGGAAGGATTCATGGAGCAAGGGTATCTTGAGAAAAGTTTTTAAGGAAATCAGGGATTCTAAGAGATGCAAGTAGAGAAAGAAAGCTTTGTCGGCATGAGGAACAGCCTGTACAAAGGTGAAGAGATGGGAGATAACATCATGTATGCAATTATAATCAACTAGGGTTGGCTTACTGCAGATAATATAGCACAGCTTGTGCTTAATAAATCCTCCTTCTTAATAATTAGCATTTATTGTTAATGAGTAACCAATTATAAAAGAAATTGGTACAAAGTAAGCCTGGATTGAAGAATTATAGAGATCATTGACAGGAGTACTTTGTAAGAAGATTAAAGAAATAGGAAGGAGCCAGGTTTTGAAGGCCTTTAATTGGGCAGCTAAGTGGCACCATAGTGTACAAAGCAATGGTTTTGGAATCAGGAGGACTCAACTCTTTTAGTTCAAATACAGCCTTAGACACTTCCTAGTTCTGTAACCCTGGGCAAGTCACTAAACCCTGTTTGCCTCAGTTTCCCCATCTAAACTGGAAAAGAAAATGGAAAACCACTCCAATATTTTTACCAAAAAATTCCCATATGGGGTCATAAAGGGCCAGATACAATTTTAAAAATGACTGAAAAAGAGTAACAAAAAATGTCAGATAGAAGAGTTTATATTTGATTCTAGAAGCAATAGGAGCTGTTGCCATTTATTAAGGAAGTGATGTGATCAGATTTCTCATTTAAGAAAACCACTTTTATGATTGTATGGACCATGGATGGAAGTAGGGAGATTTGAGGAAAGGAGACCAAATAGGAGTCCATTGCAATAAGCTGGGGAGAAGTGATGAGAGTCTGAACTAGGATGGTAGCCATGAAAGTTGAAAGGAAGGGTCATATGTAGAGAATGTCATTGAGATGGAAAACACAAGCTGTGGCATTTGATTGGATGATGGGAGGAGGGAGAGTGATGTTGCTAAACAAGTTACTTGGGAAAATAGGGGCACCATCTACAAGTAATGGGTTTGGAGAAAAAGATAAATTCTAGTTGGTGAGATTGAGATGCCTTTAAGATATCTGGAAGGACATATGTTAGATCTATAGATATGGGGGTCATCTCCATAGAGATGATCATTGAATCTATAAGATATGATAAGGAAGTGTCTAAGATAGATTATATATCTATAAAATATATAAGATAAGATATGAGATCACCAAATGAAAAAGTAAAAAATGAAAAGAGGGCTCCAGAAAGAGTACCACAGAATAATTCAACATGTAAGCAATCTGAGGCTGAAATGCATGGAGCGGTTTGCCCAAGGTCATACCACTAAGGGAGTAACATCAAGATTTGGACTCAAACCCAAATCTCCTGACTTCCAATAATCCAGAATCCTCGCCACTATATCACAGCTGTCATTTGCAGGTTTGTGTGTGTCTATGTGTGTGGTTTTCTACAATTTTTAAAAACCAACACAGACTAATTTATTATGTAGCACTTAGCTACTAATCACATTTACTTAAGAATTCATCAAAGGAAAACTGATAACGAGATGTGTTATCACAACTTACAATTTTCAGTCTCATTTAGGAATCTTGGTTGCCCTTGGGGATTTAGAACAAGGAAAAACAGTAACTATGTCACTACCACATTCCCCTTCAATTTTTAAGGTTGATTTCATTTTTTTTAATGAAACACCAGATAAGACACAGTTGTCTATTTCACATTAGTTGAATTTGGCTACACAGTTTTAAAACAGTGAAAAATAGGATTAGCCATAGTTCTATAATAATAATAATAATATCACTTGCTATGTGCCAAACATTGTGCTAAATGATCTCATTTCATGCTCACAATAATCTTGTGAAGTAAATACTATTATCATAGCAATATAATAATTATTATAAAATGCAGGTGCATTTTATAGTTGAGGAAACTAAGACCAAAAGAACTTAAGTGACAACCTAATTTTACACAATGAAGTGTCTGACACCAGATTTGAACTCAGGAAAATGATTCTTCCTGACTCCAGACCCAGTCCTCTGTGCCTCATGGCACCATCTAGCTGCCCCAACAAGGGTGCTTTTCCTTGGAGTAGGTTATTCAAGCCCTGTAGCCTGGTATGAATGGACACTGAGAAATCCTTTCCCTGTCCCCTCTGCCACTTCAGATAACATGGAATTCTAAGGCTTGTGATTAAATTGGGATCAATAGAGAATCTACTCTGATGTACTTGCTTGTGGAGGCAGTGGAGACCTGCTCAGGTCCCCAGAGATGATAGTCTTGTAAAACAGTTGGTTTCCACTTGTATTTGGAATATAGGGATAGAGATATCTTGGACAATCCAATTAAGTCTAATAGAAACAGCAATGGTTTGGAAGTTACACAACCTGGATATCATTGCTGGCCCTTATAATTTGCTACCAGTGTAATTTTGGGGACAAGGGGACATTTCCCCTCTATGGGATTCAATATCCCAAATGTAAAGTTGAGATAAATGGATAATGATCCATTCTATTCTACATTCTGTCATCTTGCCATTAATAAAACTATAAATTTAACAATTCACTATATATGGTTTAAGGTTTAATTCTAATATTTTGTGGGTAAAGCCAGTCTACTGTTATCTCTGAAAAGTAAATGAACCTTTATGAGCTTTTTGTGCAAAGAGAAGACCAACTACACTCTCCTAAAGTCTCAAGGATTAAACTCTGATCTTTTTCAGGAGAGAATCTAACATAGGGCTAACTTCTCACTATCATATATCATATCATAATCCTTCCTGATTGGAATCCTCTCTTCCTGGAATACCAGAGTCTATTCAGAATATGGCGAAGTTTCCAGGAAAAGGAAACTAAGCAGCTCAAGATTATGTTAGCTTTTTGGGTTGCCCCATCATAATAATGACTAATATTGAATTGTGGACTTCTAAACTCCCTAGATCCTTTAAAAAAAATTGCTGACTGTCCATACCTTCCCCAACTTATACTTGTAAAATTGATTTTTTTGTATCCAAGTGTAAGACTTTACATTTATCTCTAGTGATTTCATCTTATTACATGTTTCCATTGTAGCACAGAAACTTTTACAAGCTGGAAGCTTATCCTAGCTCTGGACAAATCACATTAGAAGTACTCTTGGGGAGGAAATAAGCATTTCTACAGTGCTTACTATGTGCCAGACAAGGTATTATCTCATTTTTTCCTTAGAATATTCCTCCTATCATTATCTCTATTTTCTAGTTGAGAAAAATGGGGCAAACAGCTTAAGTAACTCAATCACTTAAGTCACACCACAAGTGTCTAAGGCTGTGAGTCTAGGGCTTCTTGACTCCAGGTACAGTTTTCTGTGCACTAGGACATCACCTGAACTGCCTCAAGCTTCTACCTCTGATGGTCTGATGCCTCCCAGAATTCCATTTTGAAGATGTCAAGATCAACCATGTCTTCATTTCCCCCGGATCTACATTCATGACTATTCACAGCACTTTCTACCATCTCCCTCCTCACAGGGCACTTTCATCTTTGGTTTCCTTCATTTCATTTCAGTTTCCTTTTATCGGTTGTCTTCCCTAGTAGAATGTAAGCTTCTTAAGGACAAGGACAATTTTTCTGCTTATATTTGTATTCCCAGGGCTTGGTATGGTGCTTGGAACAAAATAAATGCTTCATAAAGATTTAACTTCTGCTTCAAAGGAAGAAGGAATTCCAAGAGGTTCAGGACCTTTTAAAAAATGCAAAGAAAAGGAAGATCTGGTGGGAGGGATGGGAAGAGCTGATGAGTTAAACCCTGAGTCATGATGTTGCCAGAAAAGTGAGAACATGAGGATAAAGAGATGAAAGGTACCATGAAAACCCTTGACCTTCTAGAGGGAAATCCTTTATACTTTGCTACTACTTCAATTAAGCAGGAATCTTGTTGACATAGATATCTTTTCCATTAATGAAGACTGTAGAATCATATAGATTTAAAGCCAGAGGGGAGCCTGAAGTCATAATTTAAGATAACCGATAAGAAAACCGATTTGCAGAAAGAGTGCTACAATGTGAAGTCAGAGCCTCTACCTTTAAATCCAGTGTTCATACTTATACATGCTCCAAAGAACCTCTATTTAAAGTACTTGAAAACTTTCTTCTGGGTCAATAGATCCCAAACTTTTTTGAATATGAGGATTCAATTTGGACAACAAAAAATGTCTCAGATAGAATAGTAGTTGTACTGTTGGTTGGTTTAAAACAAAAGCTACATGATGGCAAAGAAAAAGAAAAGAAAAATGCTTCTAGGAATTCATTAGCACCATTAATTTGTATTTTACTAAGCACAATGGTGTCTCTATATATCATATATTTAAAAAATAGTGATACATATATATGCAAGACATTATTTATTCATTTTTCAGAAGAAATGTTTGCTTGCTTATTATGCTGTCAAGTTACAAATTTTGCTGGAACTAAATAAAGATTAAAATGACATTTGGTGGGCAGATGCATCCCAAGCTTCCTGGCCTATGTCTGCTCTCACTCTAGTTACATAACCGGCCAGTCTCCTTCTCCCAGCAGAAATTTACTTCATGATTTTTGCCATACCATTTCTTGCACACAAGTTATCATTAGAAATATGCTACGGCCTACTCCTGCTGGCCCTGAATCTCTTCATCATACATAATCCGCAATTTTCACTTCTTTGGAGATTGTTGGTGTTCCATGCTTTGCAACCAAGCTTTATGGCCCCACCAGGAGAATACTGGTGTTAAAGAGAGGGGTTTTTGTGTATCAGAAAAAAGTCTGAGATCTCCCCTTCAATTTCCCAGTCACAAACCAGGCAATTTTCTCCCTCCTATTTAGTTCTGGGCTCAGCTCATTGTTCATCTGCAGTGCTTGACTCAGATGGATAGAGTCAAGTCAAAGAAACCTCTTCACCCTGGAAGCTCACTTCACCCCTTGGGCTGCTTCTCACATTAGAAGTACCCTCCAGACTGAGGGCTTCTCTCTCTGATTATCTGACTCCTCCCAGAATCTACATTTTATGGAAGCTGCCCAGACCAGCTATGTCTACTTTCCTCTCTCGGTTGCACTCCTGACCTTCTATAGATTTTTTTTTAGATTCAGATTAATGTTCTAAACTGTCAAGATCATTTTAGATCAGATGTTACTGGATTGGCTCTCCCAGCTCTGGGTCATCTGCAAAGCTAATGAGCGCACCCATCATAGAATTACATCACGTGAGATTTGAAAAGAACCTCAGCCTGGAATAGGTCATTATTTTTATTTGTTTGTTTGTTTTAATCCCGGGATAGCCAGGAGGGCATGGATTTGGAAAGAGGGATCCATAGCCTCACCTTATCATTCTGTATTTAAATCGGTCAAGTGGCACTCTACTTGCTTCATCCCATAATGTTCCAGCACCAACTTCCTCACCAACGCATGTAGATTGCACAGTTCAGTCAACCATACACCGAACACAAAATTGATTGCCCGTGCTCGAAAACTTCAGGTCCTGAATTTTAGGCATAGGAAAGGCCTTAAAAATCATCTTCTCAACATGGTCATGTTTGAGATAAGGCAAATGAGACCCAAAGAAATGAAATAACTTGCCCAAGAGACACAATCAACTCAGGTAGGACCAAGACTTCATCTTACATTTCCTATTTCTCAGTCCCCTGTTTTCTATGACAGAATAAAATGTGTAGAAAACAGCAAATATACATACAAACAAATACATAAGTCATTTTCCTTGCACGAAAACTGGAGCCAAAAGACATGTCAAAATATGGTGTCATAGACTGGATACAGACTAAGACCTGGGATGGTTTTACCTACTACCCTGCTGTTATTCCCTCATCCCATGGCATTTTGAAGCTGTCCCAAAATCTCTGTCTGAGGTCAGAAGATCCACTGCAATGAAAGTATCCCTACCACTAGTTCAAAAGGGAATGTTTTTTTTTTTTTAACAAAATCAAAGTCTCTCAGATTTTAGATGTCATCTACTTCCATTTCATTGCCATAGAGCAGCTAAGTGGTGCAATGGATAGATTTGTTGGGCCTCAAGTCAGAAAGACTCAGCTTCTGAGTTCAAATCTGGTCTCAGATACCTACCAGCTACGTGATCCTGGGAAAATCATTTAAGCCTGTTTGCCAGGTGATGCTCACAAATGCTCCAAATAGCCTCTACATAACATTTGTGAAGACCTTCTTCTGGGTCACTGGATCCCAAACTTTTTTGAATATAAAGATATTCAGTTTCCTCATCTACAAAATGAATTAGGGAAGGAAATATCAAACCACTCCAGTATCTTTGCCAAGAAAATCCCAAATGGGGTCACATAGAGACTGAGCAGCCACAAAACTTCCATTCTTACTCTACAGAGAGCCATCTTCTTTGAGAGAAATGAATGAATGTTTGGGGATACAGAGAAAAAAGAGAGAGGAGTAAAAAGTCAGAGTGAGGGATGGAACTCAGTGTAAAGTGAAAGGATTGGGATATTCATTTTACTCTTTGATTGGGGCCCACAGAGAATAACTAAGAGTAGCTAAATTTAAGAGTCTTTTAGGGGAGAACTGAACATGAAGAGAAGGGCCAAAAAGGCAAAGAGAAAAATGAGAGATAATGATGACTTATGCTATTTACAAAGCTAATTTCTTATAGCCTAGTGAGATAGTTAGTGGAAGTTAATTATACCCATTTTAAAGATGAGGAAGCGGAGGATCAAAGTATAGTAACAATATGTAAGCTCTGACTAGTAGTTCAGAATTATGAAGATTTTCTCATCTGGGTCCTCTTATTTTGACATCAATAAATGAGAACATACCAGAGGTCAACTTGAATCAAATGACTCCATTTCTGACTTTACCCACTGATGCATTGTATAATCTTAGTCAAGTCATTTAAACATCTTGATGTCTCTTTTATACCTTTAAAGTAGGAATTTTATTGCTCACTGCATTCCTCAAATATACAATCTAACAGATACTGAATGTCCCATAAATAGCATATACTATAATGCAATTTGGTAAAACTGGAGTTCTAAGCCTTTGTTGTCTTAAATGCTAAAACAAAACAAAATCTGACTGGTTTGTTTTTCTCACGGGTCTCTCCTGAAAAGAGACAGTGGATAAGGTGCCATGGTTGATGAAGAGCCAGATACAATATCTGGTTTGATTGTGGACTCAATTGCTGCCTCTAATTCATATTGACTATGTTTGGTAATTTACTGAACCTTTCAATACCCTAGGCAATATTCTATATTTGCAGAGGTGTTGACTTGTCTTAGTAAAGTTTCTTGTGTGGGAATTTCCTATCCCATGAAATCACAGGTCTAACTCCTATTCCTATCTTTATTTTCATGAAAGGCAGCTTATGATGAGAAAACGACCTCCTTCAAAATTCAATTTGGGTTTTTTTTTTTTTTTGAGTTAAAGATGAAGTTTAAGCAGGATAATGCAGTAAGGATTTCTTATAACCCAAGACTGCTTTGGTAGTTGCTCCTAGGCAGGCAATGGAATGGAAGTAGATGGCACCTAAAATCTAGGAGTCTTTGATTTTGGTAGAAACCCTCAAAAACTGGCCAAGTGGCTTCAAGTTATCAGACTGATTGGATTAACATCCTTATCCCTGGGAAACAGCTATTTCCAAGCTTCAAAAAGTAGACGAGGTGATAAAGGTTGCAGGTCAGACCTATTCAAAATTGTCACAATGATCAGCTTGATCCAGAGAAAAGTAGAATTGTGTTCTTTAGTACAATGGTATCCCAAGAAGGTATAATGTGCTAGAACAAATCAGAAATACAATTATTTAGTCTGCAGGAAATCATCAATGCTGATGGAATTGACTACTAAAATGGACAATTCATGAGTTGCCCAAGGAATAATCTGAAGACATGCATATTTACTTTACATGGCAGAGTTATATCTTAACAAGATTGGAAACAAATCTGCCCATAATAGATAAGGGATTTATACTAATTTTTGTTCAATAGTAGTCTCAACTCCAAGTCATATAACAACATTTTGTTGACCAGCACAAATCAATCATAAAAACAAAATTGGGAACCTGAAGTTATTGAAAATTTTTATTTAACATCAAGTCCAGAATGAAAATGGATAATAAACACAAGCCTAACATTTCAAATGATTTGGAAAGGAGATGAATATTGTCATACTGGAATTCTGAAAGTTCTGTTTGAATTTGATGGCTTGGATATAAATAATAGGTAAACTATATAAACACCGCCTTCTCTCATGATCTTATTCTTTATCTCATGATATCAAAAGTTCATTTGTACACCACATATATAAAATTCTTAAAATATAAAAAAAGACAAAGATTAAATATGTTAAGTTTAGTTAAATGGAACTAAGAGATGAAGACAATAATTACAAACACCTTGGCATCCTCTAAGCAAGACATGTCAAGAAGAATGGTATGGCTAAATGTGTTGAAAGACTTAGTGGTCTCCAGAAATCAATGATTCACCAGAAAAACACATTTAAAGCAATTAACACCTATTCAATATCAGTATTGATGTGCATTTTGGCCATATAAATAGATAACAATATATTCAGACAGTATCCTAACAAAAATCCCATACAATATTAAAGAAACACAGAGCCCATCACTCTAAGGCAGCCATCAAAAGATGAATACTTTTTCTCCAAAACTGAGGAAAAAGATTGATAGCTGTTCTCAGAACCGATGATAAACAGATCAAAATCATACAGAAATACTTTGGGAACAAGCAGACATCGCTTCACTGAGAAATCACATAGGTTGATAACAGGGACACTTTATTTGATTTGCTGAATTTAACTGAAAGTGGTTTACCTTCAGATGGGGATTATAATATCCAAGAATAGAATCACAACTCCCTTCTTGGGTGACATCTACATGATCAAAGTAAAACAGAAATATTGGCTACATTGTAGAAACAGAGAGATATATAGTGGCAATTCAGAATCATATTATTGCTATCAGAAATTATGGAAGAATCATCCTTAAGGAGCCCAGACTTAGGTATCAATGTAAATTGTTCAAGGAAATGTTATATGATATTATTGTAGGCTTTAAAACACCTATTGAATATCTCGGAAGACATGAACTGGTGGCTAGAATTGTCCATAGAAACTTGTTTCATTCATGGACTGACAACAATAATTGTCTTCTACCCCCCATACTATAAAATCACAGACTTTAAACCATCCTGAAGAAAAAGAATCAAACAATAAACTCCAACAAGTTGAATATTATCACAGACTGAAATGTTTTACATAATCACAAACATCATGCTGATCCATAAAAATGCAAAAAAAGTTTTAAATACATCACCCTACCAAATACTCATGATTCCCAAATTCTATGCTCTGAAAAGCTATCGAAATGTAGAGATCTAAGAGAAAAGCTCAAAATCATGTGACTGCTGGATGAAAGGGAAGGAGAGTGATGTAGTGGATAGAATGCCAGCACTAGAGTCAAGAGGATCTGAATTTAAATTTTTCATTTGCTTCAGTTTCCTCATCTGTAAAATGAGCTGGAGAAGGAAATGGCAAATCAGTCCAGTATCTCTGCCACAACAACCCCAAATGTGATCACAGAGTCATATATGAGTGAAATGAATGAATAACCAATATTGGATGAGATACACATCATCCTTGTATGACTCCTATGGGAGCTTTATCAGAGGAGACTTTCCATGAGCCTGTGGAGGATGCCCTACCTCTGAATACTTTTATTCGATTACAAAAAGCAATTTCATCCATTGGGTACTATCCCAAAGAATATTAAATAGAGAAGAATAATGGAAGAATAGCAACTTCTTTGAATGTGAATGTAGATGTGAATAAGGTAATAACAACAGCAGTATCATTAAATATTAAAAAATTAAATATAAAGGATTTGTCGCAGATCTGTTTTTAATCTAAATTCTATCAAACAAGAAGAGAATATTTTCTAAACAATGACAAGTACTATAATATTATATCATTATATGATAATGTATTATATATATGTATATAATATGAATATTAATTTTAAAACACCAATCATCATGTGCTTATCTGGGATCTCCTGGTTCTCTATGAGACATTGGTGAGACAACAACAGCATCAACACCAAAATAAAAAACAATTCCCCTTTCTGCAGTACTGAGCTTGGCAAAATGCTTCCTTCTCAACTACTCCATCAAGGTGTCAATAATTTAGAATAAAACAAGAAAAGACCATTTAACCCTTAGAGTTAGAAAGGAATTTAATGGTTTCATTTTACAGCTGAGGAAACTGAGACACTGAGAAGGGAAGTGTCCTCCTGAAGTTCTCAGGATATCTCAGAATGAAGCAGATTCACCACCAGACTCATTGCCCCACATTCCTTCCAAACTTCTACTCCAGCTTGCCTGCCCGATACCCAAATGACGGAGTGTCTTGCTCGCTTTGTATTTGGGTGTTTGTGCAGAAGCATCTTGGGAGGTCAGCACATGCAATGGCTAAGCACTCCTGAAGGCTCTTTCCACTCCATCGTCTACAATGAGACTAAAGAGACAGCAGCTTAAAACTCCACCTTCGTAGCATAATGAATCTCTCTTCAGGAACCCTGTTATTGTCTTTAGAATGCAATTAAAAACCAACCACAGCAAAACCAGGTGTCTTGCTTTAGCAGTATTTTTCCCTCAGAGGACTTCAAAGCACCATAATGGCATACGGCCACATGCCCCTGGTGAAAGGAGTGGACGATTCAGTCTTAAATGCTGAGCTAACTCCTTATTTTAATAAATGACCTCATTTAGATAGAGTAGGGCAATGTCCTTAAAACGTGCAGTGCAAAATCCCAGGGTGTTAGGCCATTTGATAGAGTTTGGGGGACGTGTCCTTTAAGGCAATAAGGAGCAAGAAAGGGGGCTGTGAGGTCTTATAATTCAACTTCCCATTTTACAATGAGGGAAACTGAGGTCCAAGGAGGCTGAGATCCATGCAGAGTCACACAGAGAGTGACAAGCAAAAGTGTAACCTGGTCCTCGACTCCAAGCCCAGCCCTCCTTCTACTGCACCATTCTGTGGCTTCCAAATGGGGATTTCATCTTTTGTAATGGGAAAGAGAAACCACAGGGTTCAAAAGTTGTTTTCTCCTTCTCGAATCTTTACTCCTGTCTGATCTTTTCTCTCACTTTTTAAGCCTCTCTTCCTTCTCTGTGTCTGGTCTACTTGAGCTTCAGTCCCCAGGGACCTGGAGATGTGCCTCTTTCTCTCTAAGACAAGCCTCCCTCTGTGGCACTGTTCTTGGACTTCTTGCTGTACTTGTCTGCTTTCTCTGCCTAGATAATTTCCATTCTTGCCATGCTTCTCTCCCTTCTCCTCTCCTCCCCTCCCCTTTCTTCCCATCCTCTCTCTTTTCCTCTCTCTTACTTTTTCTCTCCATCTTCTCTCCTTTCTCCCCTTCCTTCTTTTCTCTCTCTACTCTCTACTCTACTCCCTTCTCTCCCTTCTCTCCCCCTCCCTGTGTCTATGTCTCTGTATGTCATTCTCATTTTCTCTTTCTGTCTTCCTCTCTTCTCTGTTCTCTCATCTCTGTTCCTCTTCTCTTCTCCTGCCCCCCTCTGCCCCTCTCCATCTCTTTGTCTCTCTCTCTCTCTCTGTCTCTTCCCTCTCTGCCTTCCCTCCTCCCCTCAGTCTCTCCTTCCCCTTCTCTCTCTCTCCCTCTTTTTCTCTGTTCCTCTCTATCTGTCTCTCTCTTCTCTTTTCTTTCTTCTTCTTCTCTCTTTATCTGTCTCTGTCTTTCTCTCCTCTTTTTGTCTCCTTCTTTCTCTATTTGTCTCTGTTTCTTTCTGTCTCTCTTTACCTCCCTCCTTCTCTCTCTTCTCCCCTCTCTCCTTCTCTCTCTCTCCCTCTTTTTCTCTGTTCCTCTCTATCTGTCTCTCTCTTCTCTTTTCTTTCTTCTTCTTCTCTCTTTATCTGTCTCTGTCTTTCTCTCCTCTTTTTGTCTCCTTCTTTCTCTATTTGTCTCTGTTTCTTTCTGTCTCTCTTTACCTCCCTCCTTCTCTCTCTTCTCCCCTCTCTCCTTCTCTCTCTCTCTCTCTCTCTCTCTCTCTCTCTCTTCCACTACAATATAGCTCCCTCCTATCCATTCAAGCAAAGCCTTTCATTATAACACTCCCATGCATCCTTTTTTTAGCACTTTTGTGAACTCTTCAAGACATTTGGCAAGACAGGTGGCCAAAATGCGCCTAAAAGGATGAACACATATAGAAATGCCCTGATCCCAAAGGATAGGGTTCCTGCCAGGCCAGTAGACAAATTTTGATCAATCCTGGGTGTAGAGTGGCAGAGCATGGGGTTTTCAGATCTCAAGGTGGCACCCAGAAGATCTAAAAGAACTTACTCCAGTCCATTATTCCATTATCTCATTCCTCTCCCTGAGGGATGTGGGAGATGTGGGATGTAGGATATACATATTATATTAGTAACTTCAATTTCCAGCTGGGGAAATGGAGGCAGAAGGAGGTTAAAAGCCCAAGGTCACTCAGAGTCGATGGATCTAAGGAAAGAAGTTCAGGTCAGCAACAAATGGTTAACACCCCATCCTAGTTCTCAGTCCGCTAAGCCCTAGAGCCTCAGAGGACTCATTAGTTATTTTTTTAAAAGTTGAATAAAAAAGTCCTCTCTCTAGATTAAGTCATCCTGGCTTCAAATTTCTAAAGCTGCTTCTCTCTCTCTTTCTTTTTTTTTATTCAGCATTTGAAATGTTTTTAAGGGTTTATTTCAAACACCTTTCTTTTTGAACCGATTGTTCAAAACTTTCATTCCACTTTGTCAGTATTTTTTGTAGTCTAGTCTGATTTCTAAAAGGTTTTTATTTCTTCTCTATTAGCAGCCGCCACCTGCTTACTGTTTGGATGGGTTTTGCTTTATTTTCTTTGCTTTCATCTATTGAAATGGATGAGAAAAACCTTCGGTAATGAACCTTGTTTCCAGTTTTTCCCCTAACCTCCCCTATTTTTATCTCCTGGTGCAACCACTGAGATTGTAGGGAAGGGATGGAAATATGCCAATGTGTGGATAACTCTATGGGAGTTTCACAGCATTTCCAACCAGGTCGGGGAAAGGGTTGTAGTAAGAGGAAAATGGGATATCTCCTGGCATCCTTTAGAAACTAACTATTGACATCTTCTGCTGTGTCTCGGTGTAATGTACTGTTTGGTTGGGGCAAGTCTCAAACGTGGGCGAAGACTATGTCTCAGATCCTTTCTGAATGGCATGAGCTGTTGGCCAAGCAGGATTTCTTTTTCCTATTGTACTGAATATCACACAAGACTTCTTTAAAAAGACAAAGCTGGTGTGACCCTTAGGTTGTTCCTAAGGCTTACACTAGAATTTGCTGGTGTTTTATGACTGCCATTAAACTCATATCGTGACAGCCCTTTAGAAAAAACAAAAACAAAACAAAGAGTCGCTTTTAGGGCAAAAATATTATTACATCATCCTAACAGAGAGAGGTACCTGAGTGGACAGAGGCCCTGGGAATGGTGAGACCTTTGTTCAAGCCCTCACTCTGACATATGGTAACTGGATGACCCTAGCTAAGTCGTGTAACTTCTTTTATTTCCCCAGGTAACACTTAAATTTAAAAAGAGTTGCTGGTTTGTATTTTTGAAGAGTGTTTTCTACTAATGGAGTCCCCTATATCAATGAAATCAAACATCCAGACAGAGAGAGACAGATTAGGCAGGAAGACAGGACAGAAACACAGAATGACAGAGAGAGAGAGAGAGAGAGAGAGAGAGAGAGAGAGAGAGAGAGAGAGAGAGATAGAAAGAGAGAAAGAAAGAAAGAGGTGAAACAGGGACAGACAGGCAGATAGACAGAGACAGACAAAGAAAGACTGGGACAGACAAACAGACGCAGAGAAAATCAAAGAGATAGCAAAGCCAGACCAATGGGAGGCAGAGGGAGAGAGAAAGAAGAGGAGAGAGAGAGAGAGAGAGAGAGAGAGAGAGAGAGAGAGAGAGAGAGAGAGAGAGAGAGAGAGAGAGAGAGAGAATATAGGAATATAGGTTGACCCTTTAGATGAAAATATTTCTTCAAATAAATATAAGCATTTTATCAGCTCACTATGCCCTCAGGGTAGTTAGCTAAATGAACTCAATGTTCTACATTACCCATCTAGCAGAAATAGTTACTGACTCCAGATGAGTGGGCAAGTGGCCATTTGCAAGGGTGAGTTACATATTCTGAGGCTGCTCAATTATTCCAGGTTTTGACCTTGGCAAATTATTCCAGTTTTGAGACTGCCACTGGTTTCCCATGTAAAAACAATACCTGCTCTGTGTGTATGTGTCAGAGAGCATGTGGGCCCCAGATGAAGTAGCTGAGGGAATGTGTTAATGGGGGTGTGTGTGTGTGTATGTGTAATAGAACATAAGTAAGTGTGGGGGCCCTAGTCTTATTGGGGCTACTTGGGCAGTAGCCACGCCTACTGCTGAAACATTACAGATGTATAAACAAAAGGAAGAGACTGCAGATTGGTGATCTTATGGCTTAACATGGACATTGATGGACCTTCTCTGGTTCTTAAGCCCCAATATAACTAAAGCAGGAACTAAGAATCCTTCTTCCTGTTCCTACTCTTCCTCTTCTTCCTTCTTTCTCCTTCTGCTTCTTCCGTTTCTTCTTCTTCTTCTTCTTCTTCTTCTTCTTCTTCTTCTTCCTCTTCTTCTTCTTCTTCCTCTTCTTCTTCTTCTTCCTCTTCTTCTTCTTCTTACTCTTCTTCTTCTTCCTCTTCTTCTTCCTTCTGCTTCTGCTTCTTCTGCTTCTTCTTCTTTGCATTTTGGGATTTTAGGTCCCTCTTAGCCCTTTGTTTCCACTCTATGATAAGGCAAACTTCAGACTTATTTTGCTCCCTTCCCTTCCCCTCCCCACAGCAGGAGAGAAAGCCAAAGCCAAAGGTTCTCAGGTCCTCCATTTCAATCTTTGGTGCTTGGAGATCTACCTGCATCTGGCCAAGCAGGTCGATAGAGCCCCTCCCTGGCTCTCTCTACTCCTCTATCCCAACACTAATTAGTAATGCAATCCCACAAAGAGCGAAGCTGCCTGCCACCTCCCCTCACTCCCAGTGATTTATGTTCAATTTGTACAAATGGAGAAAATGAGATTTCAAATTTCAATGCCATTTCTGCAATGAGGTGATTAAAAGAGAGAGAGGTATCGCCTTCTACTGTATAGAATATTGATCCCACTGCTATTTTCCTTTGCAATAACCATTAGCTCAGTATTATTTGCAAACCTCTAATGTGAACCTGGAGATGTAATTTACATTTGTGCTTCACTTATTTGCTTTAACAAAACAACACAAAAGCTTTGGGTCTTTCAATCTATCTATATTGTCAATAAAATTAGCAGCTTGAAGGAAAAAAATTATATTCAAAACCATAACTTCCCATTAACTACCGCAAGACACAACACATTTTTCAAAAGAGAAAAAAGAGAGAGAAAGAGATAGGGAGGGAGGGGGGAGGGAGAGACAAGAAAATGGGCAGAGAAAAGAAAAAGAGAGAGAGAGAGATAAAAGAAAAAGAGAGAGAGAGCTAGGCAGGGAGACAGAGTGGGGAAGAAAAGAAAGGAGAAAGAAATGGAGAGAAAGAGGAAGAAGACAGAAAGAGAAAGGGAGAGAGATGAGACAGGAGGGAAAAAAGAGAAAGAGGAGAAAAGAAGACAGAGAAAGAAAGAGACAGAGACATGGAGATACAAAAAGAGACAGAGAAAGATAAGGTAGAGTGAGGTAGAAAGAAAGGGAGACCTAAGAAAAGAAACAGAGAAGATTCTCTTCTCTTTCAATCTCTCTTTTCCTCTTTTCTCTTCCTTCTTTCTGGCTCTCTCTCCTTTTTCTCCTCTAATGTGGAGGAGAGGAAAGGAAAGGAGAGGAGAGGAGAGGAAAGAGAAGAGAGGAGAGGAGAGGAGAGAGAGAGAGAGAGAGAGAGAGAGAGAGAGAGAGAGAGAGAGAGAGAGAGAGAGAGAGAGAGAGAGAGGAGGGGGGAAAGGGGGAAAGTATGAGAAAAGGGGAGAAAGAGAGAGACAGAGACAGAATGAGAGAATGAGAGAGGGGAGAGAGAGACACACACAGACACAGAGACAGAGAGAGAGAGAGAGAAGGAGGGAAGAAGGAGCAGAGAGAGGAGAGAGGTGGGAAAGGAGCAAAGTGAGACAAAAGGGGAGAAAGACAGAGATAGAGAAGTCACAGGCAGAGTGACAGAGACAGAAAGCAAGAGACAGAGAGACAGAGAGTGGGAGGGAGAAACAGAAAAAGACAGAGACCCTTTCTAACTTATCCCAGGGGCTCAAATTCAATTCCAAACGCCAAATAATAAAATAAAATAAAATGCTCCCCGTCCTTATTTGGCTTGGCTTGGGCCCTCAGGCCTTGCAGGGAAAGTTTGGAGTCCTGCTCTTTGAGGGTGTCTGGGGAGGAGGCCCGGCATCCACCGAGCTGAGTGAGCCAAGTGCCGGCACACGCCTCAGCCCCGAGCCCGAGGCTTCGCCCCCACCCTCCCACCCCCAGCTAGGCACGATTCCTGCCCGGATCCCCTTAGTAACCAGGACAAAGTACATCCACACACATCCATCCATCCGTCCGCACGTGCAGGGCCCGGTCACAAACGCTTCCCCCAGAGGCTTCCCAAAAGACAAGGGAGGGCAATGCAGGGGGAGGGGAGAGGGGGAGGAAGAGAGAAAGGAAAGGGGGAGGTAATCAAGAAATAAAAGAGCAGGGGGGGCTGTGCTAACCCTATTCAAGTGGTAGTTTGTCAGCCCCTGACTCTTAACAAATAGGACCCGGCAGCTCCCCTTTCTCATTGCTTCTGTCTCTGCAAACCCATCAGCTGCCTACCACTGCCTACTGCAGTCTGGAAGATGAGAACAAGAAAAAAAAGGGAGAAAGAAAGAAAGAAAAAAAAAAAAAAACTAATGACCCATAATTGCCATGATAGTGGAATAGGGGCCAGGCAGCTGTTTTACATTCCTGGTATGTATAGTATGCAAATATCTACAAAGGCCCGACACAGTTTCTCTATTGTGGATCCTGAGGGTAACCAAATTAGCCTTTGGCAGCCATGGTAATTGGGAGGTACTGTTCCCATTAGGAGTCCTGCAAATTATGAAGAAAAATGGACCGAGGGCTTTGTCACAAATAATAATACCAAGAAGAAAGGAGCAGGCGTCTGTCTTTTCTTTCCTTCCCTCCCCCCACCCTCCACCCCTCGCCTTTCTTTCTTTCTATTTTTTTTTTTTATTTCTACATTGTGCTGTTAATACCTTGCCATTTAGTAATAAGAAAACAGTCTCAATCCCCCCCAGCTAGGCTGATCCTGGACTTTTTTTTTTTTTTTTTTTGCATGTCAGGTTTGTGGGACAACATATGGACTGGCAGAGGAGACCCCGTTTTCCAACCTCTCTGATCTGGGTTTCAGTCAGTAGGGTTAGAATATCGGGGTGAACAGTGTTGGCCTTGAGTCATGGGCAGAAAAGGAACATCAGAGTTCTGTTTCCTAGAATCTTACTTTCCAACTGTATCTATCTATTACCTTATAATTTGCTTTTATCTTCCATCTCATTCTCCTCTTTCTGTCTCTCTTTATGTGTGTATCTGTCTCTGTCTTTCTTTCTCTCTCTCTTTGTCTCTGTCTCTGTCTCTGCATTTCTCTTTCTTTCCCTCTGTTTTTCTGTCTCTTTCTCTACCTCTGTGTTTCTTTATGTGTCTGTGTCTGTCTGTCTCTGTGTGTGTCTCACTCTGTATCTCTTTCTCTCTCTGTCTTTCTCTGTGTCTCTGTGTGTCTCTGCGTGTGTGTGTCTCTGTCTCTTTGTCTGTCTCTTGTCTATCTCTGTCTCTCTGTGTGTGTCTGTCTCCCCAGAATCTGAGGGTCTAGGGTTAGCTTGAATCCCTGAACAAGTTCCAAGACCATTCACTTCCAATCATGAGCATTATGTCACAAACTCAAGTTGAAAAGGTCTGGAGTCTTTAGCCCTGGGCCTTCCCTTGAGATGGTCTAATTCCATATCCCCAAGAGCTTGGCTACTGGTGACCAGATGGGTCATAGGAATATCAGATGACATTAGGATGAGATCAGGCTTTTGTGTGGTGCCATGGGGTGAGGAAAGATAAATGGTCAGCTTGGGGCTGACTTGCCATCCAAGTGGGTAACTTGGTTTGGGGGGCCGAAGGCAGGCTTTCATCCTTTTGGATTTCTTAATGCTTTTGTTTTTCACGTACTTTTATTTAAAAAAAAAAAAAAACAAGCAGTTAATCCTCAAATCCTTGTTTCAGTTTCTTATTTTGGTAGAATTATCTCCATTACAAAAATTTGAAATGCAAAATCTTTTGTTTACTTTCCTCCATCTAAATAGAAACGTGTCTAATTCTTACTGAAGTCACCATGCATTTAGTAAAATAGCACATTGTTAGAATACCAAGGTATGAGATATTTCCATATTTGGCCTTTTGTGTTCTGGTGAGAAAGATATTACTACCTACCAACATGGCCAAATCCAAACTGCTTTTCTTATAAGGAAAAACAAATGGCTTTTCATCTAGTCTGAAACCAGGTCACTAAAGGGCTTATCAACTTAGGGAGACAAGAGACTTGAAAACTACTTTTAGATACTCAGACTATTAACAAAGAAAAACTAAAACCAAAACTTACTAGGGTGGGTACATGCCAAATAGAGACCCCGTCTCTGTCCACACAGTTCATGTCCACTAAATGCAAGAAGAAATGAGAGGGATGTCTGTGAATATCACCGTCAGCCAATCTAGAGAATTCTGTCCAGAATGCAGTTTTTGAGATTTTTTGTAAATACATTTACTTATAATAATGTCTGATAAACCCTTTGTAAATAAGGAATAGATCACCCAGAGCGCTGACGTTTTCTACTAAAACTTATAATCTCTTACTGGAATGTTGGGGTCACACAAATGGGGTTTGATCTCAAATGTTCCTCAAGAATGAAGTTGCCCCCACTCAGTGGTGGGATTTTCTTGGAACATCTGAATTTAACTTATTTCCAGCCTCCTTCCCTACCAAGAACACTCTAATTCCAGGCACTTCCAAGTTTATTACATACAACAATAACTCCTCATAACTGAGCTTATGAAGATGCAAAAAAGACTTTCCACTCTAGTGGTTCCCACCTCTTTCAGAGTGCTATTGTAAGTGTCTCCCTAGTGTTGGAACTTGTTCCCCCAAATATGGGAAAACAACTTGGTTTTGTTAAGGAGCTAAGTAATCTGCCTCTCTGATGAACCCTACCTTTATTATGAATTTATACAATCACTTCAGACTTAAAAGTCCACTCTGGGATTAAACCTCCCTCTATCCCAGGTCCCTTTTGTCATCATTTACCACCTTCACCCTAAATCTGCCCAGTCTCTGTGAATCACCACTACAAAAGCAAGGTCTCGCTTTGCTCCTTTAGACTCATTTCTCCTTCCGTCTAGTCTCTCCTTTATACATTAGGACTGGATTTCTTTGTCACACTCATCTTTCTCCCAGCAACCTACTGGGTCACTGTCATCTGCAGGGCTAAATACCAATTCTCCTTTTCTTTTCCCTAGATCCATGGGAGATTTGGTATTGCCCAGGCTCCATCACCCACCATTGTTGCTATTTCTGCCCCTGTCACAACTTTGCCTTCTTCAAGAAAGTGTTACAATTTCTACAATGAAATGAGACAACTAGGACCATTTGCTACAGGGCTGGGGAATGTATTTCTAGCTTTTATTTTTTAGTTACGCTCAGAGCGGCAGATACAAAGAAGTCCTTTGGGCATCCGAGAAGACCCCTTGACTCACTTATCTCAAAAAATAGTCTCCAAGCTAGCCGAGTTTAGGTAAAACAATTCTAGTGTTCCTACATCTCACTTTCTGTAGTTGTGAGTTTAACAAAGAGTGGGAATTAGAGGATAAGAATATTTGCATAGAATTGTTGCAGGAAAAAATCTTAGCAAATATTAATATTCTACATAGAGGAGAGGAGGGGAGGGGGAACAGGGAGGCAAAGCCCTGGTTTGGAGAGCAGTGGTCTTGTAGGAGACATGATGCAAGCCCAAATGCTGAATCTTACCAAGTGACTTTGAATAAATCACTTATCTTTTTACTTCTCATCTGTAAAAGAATAGAAATATCTACCACAGGACTATTGTGATGAAAAAGTGGAAGAATTTAAAACATCTCAGAATGGAAGCAGTTATTATTATCTGTTGATTCTATTGTAATTATCTATTGTTAACTGCTATCCGTCTTTCAAGGCTCACTATACATTAATTTAGGACATTAATACTTTAAGCTTTCCCTACAACAATTCTAGAATATAGGCAGTGCATGTATTATTATTTCCATTTTACAGATGAGCAAACTGAAGATCAGATCGGTTATAGTATTTGTCGAGGGTCACATCACTTGAGTGGAGTTTCACATACACTTCTGCCAAACCTTCCTTTGAAACCCAATAAATCCAGTTGTTTCTCCTTATGTAACTATGAGATTAAGTCATTCTGACAAAAATCTCCAAAACTTTTTTGAGACTTCCAAGAATAAGTATCTAATTTTCTGGGCTGAACAAGTAAGATGTTTTCTAAGATGTATAATTTTTTTTTCCTGATTTAATGAAATTTACCAGTATGACAGAATGTTTTGATTTCATGATTCAATGTCTGTGGTTTTTTTTTAAGTTTGTCCTTGACTGTAAACTTTAACTCTGAGTGTATTCTCAGAGCAAAACAATAACTAGCACTTTTGACACCTGGGGCAGGCAGCATGGGAAAAAAAAAATTCAAAGACATTTATTTGATGGAATGAAGATAGAGCACATGGGACATACAATTGGGAATCCAAAAGACCACAGCTGGGGTTAGGGAAAGGGGACTGCAGAACACAAGCACACATTACTGTATCCTTCTTTTCTGAAACTTTGATTTCACTGATACAGGGAAGAAGCTCCCCTCTACCACGGCAAATCAGGAAGGAGGCAATATCTTCCAAGTCTTAAAACCTTGCTTGGACAAGGAAAGGTGTCACTCACACAGTCAATATGCATCTTACCCTGTAGTTCCACTCATCCTTGAGACTTCCCAAACCAAACTACCTCCTTATGGACCAGTCATTTCTGACTCTTAGAATGTAAGTTCCTTACTATGCTCAAAAAGTTACAAACTGTGCATACCCTTTGATCCAGCAGTGTTTCTACTGGGCTCATACCCCAAAGAAATACTAAGGAAGGGAAAGGGACCTGTATGTGCCAAAATGTTTGTGGCAGCCCTGTTTGTAGTGGCTAGAAACTGGAAATTGGATGGATGCCCATCCATTGGAGAATGGTTGAGTAAATTGTGGTATATGAATGTTATGGAATATTATTGTTCTGTAAGAAATGACCAGCGGGATGAATACAGAGAGGACAGGAGAGACTTACATGAACTGATGCTGAGTGAAATGAACAGAACCAGGAAATCATTATATACCTCAACAATGATACTGTATGAGAATGTATTCTGATGGAAGTGGATCTCTTTTGTTAAAGAACGCTAATTCAGTTTCAATTGATCAAGAATGGACAGAAGCAGCTACACCCAAAGAAAGAACACTGGGAAATGAATATAAACTGCTTGCATTTTTGTTTTTCTTCCCGGGTTATTTCTACCTTCTGAATCCAATTCTTCCTGTGCAATAAGAGAACTGTTCGGTCCTGCACACATATATTGTATCTAGGATATACTGTAACCCATTTAACATGTAAAAAGAACTGCTTGCCATCTGGGGGAGGGGGTGGAGGGAGGGAGGGGAAAAATCGGAACAGAACTGAGTGCAAGGGATAATGCTGTAAAAAATTATCCTGGCATGGGCGCTGTCAATAAAAAGTTATTAAAAAAAAAAAAAAGAATGTAAGTTCCTTGAGGACAGAGACTGTTTCTTTCCTCAGAACCTGGCCACGGAGTAAATACTTAACTAAATTACTTTTTCATTCATTCATTTATTTCAAGGTCTGCTCTCTAGTCATTACCCAACATTGATTTCCTATTTTAATTTGAATTAATTCTTTTTCTTGCTCACTAGGTGCTAAATGTGAATAACCGCAGCACCAGTTGCTGTACCCTGGGTTTAGCTCTGTCCCAATGACTCAATTCTATGGGCCAAATGCTGTTTTTAATACACTTGTTACTAATTTCAAGAGCATCCTCAGTCTCACAGTGAAAAGAGTGAAGTAACCAGACTTGCACAAGGCATCACTAATCAATCTAAGAGAAACTTCCATGGCCATAGACCCAAAAGTCAACCATGCAGACTCTACTTCTGTTCTCCTCCATTATGCAATGTTCAGAACAAGGTCTTAATGCTAGAAGCAATAAACAACCAAAGCTCTTTAGCCTTAATGTTGGCTAGAGGGAAAGAGAAATGCCTGATCCTAGGGAGACAGAAACAGTTAATGGAGTAATTGAATCCAGCCAGAAATAGGACCAACCACCAGTAGCATAGGAAGCCTGTCAGTAACTTAATCAGGAGTCTCCTGGCATTGGGAGGGAGCTTTCTGCAAGGCTTCCCAATGTCCTGAGGTCTGACCACGCCCCACATATTGGACTGGACCTGGAGAGACTCATTCTCATTCATCCCCAGCTTTTTCCACCCATTCTACTCAGGCAATTTTCAGGCTACCCAGAAGACAATTAACTCAGAAGGGATTGTTCCTGGATCCCTCTGCAGTTTGATGGGCAGATGCACACGCTGCTGACCCCTGACCAGAGGAGACTTTTCTGAGCAGAGAGTTCAGTCATCTTGCATATGATGCGACCCTGAGATTCCCATATCCCAGAACCTCTGAAAGGGAGGTTAAAAAAAAAAAAAAAAGGAGTCAAATTAATGAGTCTTATCAAATATATTCCAGCCAAGGAGGGTTGGAAGGTAACAAACCCTGTACAGTAATGAAGTCCTCCTTCAATAGTGAGACTATCTTACTTCAAATTTAGGCAGTTCTCCGTCTTGATATCACTGGAAGTAATCTTAACCCCAGATCTGTCTTTTCCCCCATTGGGCTTCCCTTCAGCATCTCCTTAGCTACCAGAAAAAGTCACTATTCTGAGAAGGAGAGGCTGGTACCAGCCACCCGTGAGTGTACTTAAACTTAGCGTCTGATCAAGTTATGTGTATTGGACCCGAGACTAGTTAGTCAATTCTTTCAGGTCCCTGAGTGGCGATTTGTGGTAATGTCTACATCAATACTAATGGAGCGGTTTGCTAGCTGGTTTACGTAAAGCAAATAGCACAGGATGAAGGGGCTGGCTGCCTCTGAGGGTTCTCTCACAGCTCATGAAGAAGTGACCAGAGGAAAAATCCAACAAGAACAGCACACAGCTGTGTCCTTCCATGTGTTTCCTGGGTTTACACAACCCTAGTCATTCTGCTAAGTTGAAACCTCATCCTCTCCCCTCTCCCTTCTCCCCATTTCTTTCCCCAAGCCTTAATCTCTTTCTTTCTGACAGGCCTTTTATTGTCAAGGTTTCAAAATAATTATGACTATTGTAATTCATCTCTCATGTATATTAATCCCAGAACTCCAGAAGGAGACATCCTATGTCTTCAGGAGACCGTCTGTGATGCTGGCACAAATTCTGTCTGCCGACCTACAGGAATGACTAAAGCCAGAAAAAATCTGTGGCGTTCTGGTCCACCTCTCATCATTTCTCTTTTGTATAAACAATTCCGGCATTTGCTGGGGAAGGAGAGGAAAAAGTCAGTCTGGGAGGGAATTTATTAAGCGTATGTGTCTGTATATTGGCTAAGTCTCTCTACTTCTTTGGAGGACATTGTTTCTGATAATTATGATGGATTGATACTTATGACTTCTTGGCAGGTTTTCTGTTTGCATGTGAAAATATCACCTTGTATTCCTTTGTCCGTTACGTAACCTGATGTTACGGTCTGTTTTCCAATGGAATGAACAGCTTGAAACACACACACACACACATGAAAAAGAAAGCCTGAAGTTAAGGGAAGGTTTTATGCTTGAGAGGATGAGGGGACATAGTCTGTCCCCCTTTAAAATCACTTTCCTCTAACAATAGCTGATTTGCCCTATACTGAAGGTATACTGCAGTCTCCTCCAAGCTTGCTGCCCTATAAAGCAAATTCTGTCTATGAACCATCCTAATATTCCTAAGATGAAAAAGCCCAGGCTGAACCTAAACAGCTGAGATACATCGACTTTAGTTTGTTCAACAAGGCAAGAAATACTTCAATTTCTGGATTAAAGGTCATGAGGTACCGGCTTGGAGTCCCAAGTCTACCTTTATCCCCTCCTTTATGCACTAGAAATCAGACTCCTGAGAATGGCAACACTTCTCTTATAGCTTCATTCACAAGACACGTCTCCAGAAATATCACACTGTTGTGTGCTTCTCCCTCACCTTCGTTTCATGAAATACTATGTTTCTTTTAAAATCTAGCTCAAGGGACACTTTTTGGTGAAGCTTTTCTTAGCCTTCTCCAATCTACTCTACCATTATTTTATCTATATTCTCCATATACTTATATTTGTGAACATTGTCTTCTCTGTCTCTGTTAGAATATAAACTTCCCGAGGGCAGGCAGGGACTCTCTCTGACTTTTGTCATTGAGTCACCAGCCTTTAGTATAGTATAGGAAATAAGTTCTAATTGTCTGATTTTTCTCCCAAAAGGTGCTAAGACTCAAAGATTCCCCATCATCACCGCTGACCCTATCCCATTCAGCAACTCCTGGTTGTTGGGTTTGGGGTTTTTTGACACTTCAAAGACAAAGAAATGGCATGGAAACTTGATGGCTGGAAGTGGGAATGCAAAACCAGGATGTTTTTATTGATGCCCGTTGCTGAAATAAGCAACGTTAAACACCACGTCACATGAATTTTTATTTCATTTCGTTTTCTTGCATTTTAATTTTTATTACTCTCTTATTGTTAGTTATGTCACTGTTCATCATGGCCCGACCATGTCTGTGCGGCAACAGCTTAGGGTACAATTTATGGAAGCTCAACATAAATATGATGCTACACGGAAAGGGAGCGACATATTAGTTTAGAATTTGCAGACTATCACACACTGAGCACACATCGCTGATTTATGAAACTGCGATAGCCTGTAAATTCTCAAATACAGCGCCGCATTCATAAACTCCCAATGAACAGAGACAGAGCCCTAGTATCATAGTCTTCAGCTCAATCACCACCTCCCCATTCTCCCCCTCCATCCCTAGCAAACAAAGACATTTTCAGTATTTTGCAATCGGGACCAGTTGTGTGTGTGTGTGTGTGTGTGTGTGTGTGTGTGTGTGTGCACTGTACATACAGTTTTGTTTTAAAGGACTTAGTTATGATATAAAAGGTTCTTGTATCTGCCTAGTGAAGGGTCAGGAGTGAACTACTATAATTATCAATGACTTTACCATTTTCTCTGGTTTATGAACTGAGTTGGTAAAAAGCAAGGCAGTCTTCAGCATTGCCAATCCCTTAGTCTCCTCTGAAAAGAGAAAGCCATTATAGCTAGTCTCTTACTTTTCTTTATCTCACCACTAAGGGAAAAGAAGCTGGGCTTGTCAATCCCAAGAAACAGAAATGGACATTTGGTAGAGAGAAGAAGACCATGTGGTTGCATGTTTTTACATACTTTTAAAAAAATTTTAATTTTTTAAATATTTAATTTAATTTATTATTGTATTTTATTATTAAACTTATTAATTTAATATATTTTTAAAAATTTAATTTAAAAAATTAGAAGCATTTCCTCTTTTTAAAGATATCTAAAAAATTTGCTACTTAACCAAACCAAGTTCCAATAGAATCTAACTGGTGTCTCTCTTTTTCCAGGGGCATTTAGTTGGCACAGTGGATAGAGTGCCAGGCATGGAGTCAGGAAGACTCATCTTCTTAAGTTTAAATCTGATCTCAGACACTTCCTAACTGTGTGATCCTGGGGAAGTCACTTTACTTTGCCTCAGTTTCTTCATCTGTAAAATGAGCTGGAGAAAGAAATCCAAACCTCTCTAGAATCTCTGCCAAAAAAAACCCAAAAACCCAAATAGGTTCACAAAGAGTCACACATGATTAAAATGAATGAACCACTCTATTCCTCAGTTCAATTCACTCTATCACTAAAATTTAAATTTGTTGAGCTCCTGGTTTATAGTGCCTTATGATTATCTCACTAGCAAAACATTTTCTGCTTTTCTAAATGATATATCTTTGTAATATTGATGACAGTTGATATTGAAATTATATCTGGACTCATATGAATGTCTTGCATTATTAGGGTCTGCAGGATTTCATTTCATTCCTTGGCTAATTTTAGGAGTCAAAAAGAGAAACTCTTCCTCCCATTTTGAAAACAGATTATTATTATTGGCAAAATACCCCCAATATTCATCAAGGCCTTCAACTCTCATCCTAAATACTGAAAAGGCTAATTGTTTTCCATGAAAGCTGATACTATACATAATGTAATGACATGTTCTTTGAAGGCAATGTGAAATAATAAAAGGCAAAAGCATCAGTCTGGGAGTCTGCCTTGGGCTGGGCTGCTTAGATCCCATTAGGGCTTCCTGTTGACTTACATGGCTTGAATGAGATGAGGATAACCAGCTTTATTCCTTCTGGAGAGATGGAAAAATCAGTAAACCTTATCATCATTTGCCCAGTTTCTATATCCTATCAACCCTAGGCACTATCACCAAGCCTACTATGAGCCTCCAGAACCTGGCAGCTTTACCTATCTGTTACCAATCAAGACTTCTGGGATTTTTTATATGTTCTTCATCTGAACTTTCTTTTCTGTTATCTACCCCAATCAGAGAGCAAATGCCTTGAGAAAAAGGCACTTTCTCAATTTGTATCCCAAACACTTAGCACAATGCTTGGCGTATTGTAGGTACTTGACAACTGTTTTTTCATTCATTCTAGATTTAACACTAACCAATTCAGTGGACTAAATCAGATCCCTTTACTTCTCTGGGCCTCAGTTTTCGTTAAATGAGATGATTTCTTGGATCCCCTTTGACTCTAACAATCTATTATTCTATAGCAGGGGTCTACTTAAGGGCCACAGATAAATTTCAAGAAGCCAGTGAACTCAAATGGGGCCCAATCCATCTTTGTTTAGTATCGTTGGTTACCTTTTATAATCCTATTCATTTTATTCTTTTAAAAATATTATTCTAAGAAGATGCCCATTGGTTTTTACCAGACTGCCAAAGGATTTGTAAAACAAACAAGCAAAAAAAAAAAAAAGAATCCTTGTTGTATAGTACGATTCTTAGGTATTAGTTGCATACATACTAACTCAACAGTTGGCTATTTAGTTGTCAGGTAATAGAGATAGGGTCATAAGCTAGTCTGATGAATGCCTTTCTTTGATATTTAGGTCTAGTTAAAATCACATCCCATTCTGATATCAATCCATTCTAATATAGTGCTCTGCGAATAGTGAGATCTGATGTCTTAATACTCTGCCTACTTTCAAAGTAATACTGCTTGGGGATCCCTAGAAGGTCCTAGATTACAGACTATAGAAGGGCTACCCACTTTTCCAGTGGCAAATGAAAATATTCAGTAATTAGGGCCTAAGTATTAGAAGGAGAGCTTAGAGAGCATAAGACTAACTGGTTGGCTCCTGCCTACTTATTTACAATCATGATCTCCTCTGTTGGATTGTTTCTAAAGGAGGAAGCTCCAATCCTTTTTTCATTCATCTAATGGGTGCTAGAGGGATGGCAACAGCAGCAAAATATGCTTCTCCATTCAGATTGCAAATAAATTTGTATGTTTTGCATGAGTTTTTGCATTTGCATGAGTTAATTAGTGAGCTATGGTTTGGAAAGTTGGTGACAAGCTGCCACTTTTTATTTGGCTCCTTCTTAACAGGTGGCTGCTGATTGACAGGAATGCTCAGAAGTGTGGGAGGCCATTTGTGTATTTCACACTGTGGAATACTGGTTCCCACACTTTAAAGAAAACAGTTAAAATTCTTTGTTTTGTCCTCATGTTGTGGTAAAAATATCCATATGGTCCACAAACACAGAGGGAGAAGAACCCACAGCTTGGCAAGACATTGCCTATTTCACATTAAATTTGTAAAGAAAGAAATTTCAAGAAATAAGAATTAGATTTTTATGGGGAAGGGGTGTGAAGTAAAAATAACTATAACAGGAAACCAAAAGAACACAACTCACCACAAAATCTAGTATAGGGCAAAAATTAGATGTGATTAGAAAAATTCATTCTATAAATCTATTTAATAATGTATTGTCTTATAAGAAACAATAGGATGATATTCAAGAATTAGCTTGAACCTAGAGGAATGGATGGAACTCAAAATTATTAGAATGAATTTTAGCAAATCTGAGTTCTCCCATTCTCAAGCACTTAACTAGAGAACTTCCTACCTTTTTTTTTTTTTTTTTTTTTTGAAACTGCATTCTGAGTGCCTGTGATTTATAGCCAGACGTCGATAATCAAAGCCATCTCTGGATTGAAACTGACAATCAGATCAAGCATCTAAATTAAACATGAATATGAGTCCCTTTCGAAGGATCCATTAAATGAAAAGAATTCCTCTAAAGACACCACAGCGTTTATTTGAGCACACCTCGGAACAGAACTCAAACTGTGAACAAAATGGAAAATGTCTCAAAGAGCTCTCAAAATTAATTAGAAAAATTAAAAGAAATTTGAAAGAAAACCACTGGGTGGAAGTGGCTGAAGTTCAGAGAACTGGTGTCTTTGCTGTGTTCTGGAGAAACATTTCTGGGCTTCTATTCCCCTGGACCTCATCTAATGGGTCCATTCAGCATCTTTCACCCTAAGGTGAGAAAGAACTATTGGGCAGAAAGTTCTCCTTTTTCTCTGGCGGAGATAGAACATACAATGGGACATTTTGAAGCTGCTGCTAAATTTTCTTTCATTTCACTTTATTTTAAACAAAAAACCTATTGTTTACTTTGATAAACTTTGACTCTCATAAGCAGCAGTTTATGCCTTTGTGTGGTTTCTTTTTACCAAGAATTAAACTTATTGAAAAGAAGTTGAGAATGTACTAAGAAAAATCTTTGCTTGAGAAAGAGAATAAGATAGAAGAGAGAAAAGGAAAGAGAGAGAGAGAGAGAGAGAGAGAGAGAGAGAGAGAGAGAGAGAGAGAGAGAGAGAGAGAAGGAAGGAAGAAAAAACAGGAAAGTGGGAATGAAAAAAAGAAGGGAAGGAGGGATGAGGAAGATAAAGAAAAGAGCAAAGGAAAAAGAAAGAAGGAAGAAATGAAGGAAAGGAAAAATGAAAAAAAAAAGAAACAAATGAAACAGATATACAGATATATTAGTGGACAATTTTAAATACAAATGGAGTTTTCTAGTAGACCATTAAGAAAAGCAACACAGTAAATGCATATAAGCCTTTGTCTTGATTTTTTTGATAAGTCTGATTCTCTTGCCAATAAGACACTCCAGGCACCTAGAGAAGTATTTCACTTGCTTGATGATTAAAGTCATTGGCCCATCAGTCTTGTGTCCCATGACAAATACTGTTCATAACCTGCTCGCCTGTCGTGTTATATTGCTCCATAGGAAGAGACTTTGTCGGCATAGACCTTCATATTACTTTCACCCAGATCTGTCCCCTCCCCAGATTTCTCTAGGGATATTATGACCATAGCTGTATTGTGGATTCCAAAAATGGGTGTAGTAGTACCCATATACTACAATGGAAGGGCTACTCTATACACAGCAAATGCTTACTAACTGTTTATTGAATAAATGAGTCTGTTAAGGCTTTGCTGTGTGATCCAGGCACATGTGCTCAATTTCATTTTGATCTTAGATATGTCTGGTCCTAGTGATAATTTATACCCCGCAAAGCCACCCATGTACGTCTCCTTTTCCAGATGACAATAGAGGACATATTGTGATACAGAGTTTAACTAAAGGATTTCAATGATAATGATCTGTGTATATCTATGTCTGGGGATCGGGGTGATGGGGGATAACAAATTCTCTTTTCCCCCTGGCTCAAAAGCATTTGCCAGCACAGGTTTTCATTTGTTTTAAATCAAAACTCCTCACATCTGGAGATTTTTCCATGAAATATCACATGGCTTTGTCCAGAATGTATCACAAAGACATGTCTTTGTCCACTGTCATCCATGTATCTAGGGGGCTGCAAAGTTTCAAATTGTTCCCTATTCTTTGAGATGGGAAATTTTACATTCACTATTCCACTTCAGGGAATGTTAGTGAAAAACTATGTTTTTTCTCCTATGAACTTAATGAAAAACATGGTCATAATTTGACTGGTTGCTGCATATTGATTGTTAAAAGGGTAAAAGGGGAAGAGAGAGAAATAATTATATGTGAGGAAAGAAGTGTATTCAAAGGAGTAGTAGAGAAAAAAACATTGCATCTGCAGCAAGGGACACTGGGAGATATTCCTCCATCTTGTGAAAGCTTCATGGACTCAAATGGTCCATTCTAGGCTACAACCGCCAATCCACCTGGAGACTTGAGTCAACTCTTTTTTAGTTTTGTTTTTTTTAATGGGTGAAAAAAAGATACAATAGATTCTTTCTATCCTACGAGAATAAGGGGAAAGGCTTATTCTTTTTCATAGGAAGAAATGAAAGAAGTATTTCTTCATTTCTTCATTTATTTAAACCATAAATACTGCTTTGCTCTGAAAACTGTCCTTTATTTAAGAAAAAAGAAAAAGAAAAAAAAGAGAAGAAGGGGGGTGGCAAATGAAAAACAAGCTGGTTTTTTATTCAATGACAGGATTAATAAAAAGCTGATTAATAAATAAACAGAATTGGAAACATTCTTGCACTGTTCTCTCATAGTCCACACTCTGAGTTTATTTTTTTCTCCTTTTCAAATTTCTTCCAGCTTTTTTTTTTGGGGGGGGGAGGAGGAATTATCATTTTTGTATTGGATAATATCTCCATTTTAGATGTTTTAGAATGAATGGTAGTTGATTAAAGGAATAAGTGAATTTAAATCAAGGAATTCACATTAATTTTTTTGAAAGTGGAAAAAATATACACAAATGTATGCAGACATATATATGTACATACATAAATATAGCATATATAGTACATATAATTAAACAAATGTATTGTGTTATATTGTGTGTATGCTTATGTGTATATATGTATGTATAAACATGTATATTTACATGAATACATAATCTTTTTTTCCTCTAGACCCACACCCTTTATCTCTTGGTTATATGCTTTCTTCTCATGCTCCTAGAAAAAAGTCTACCTGGGTTACAAAACCCAATTCCTCCATTTTTCTAGAACCAACCAAATATCGAGTGTGTGCAAAAAAACATGGTAGCTTCAGGAAGGGGGAAAAAAGATAATTATCAGAGGGAAAGAGAGGCAGGGAAAAGAAAGAAAATAGAGAGAGAACACAAGGGGTCTGGGCCAAATGAAGACAAAGCAATGTACTTAACCCACCTGGAGTGCAAAACAGGGCATCAAGTCACTCTCAGCCAATCGCCTGGAGTCTGCGACGGAGAGGAAAATCCGCATGGGTTCATTTGGCCGAAGAGTGTGTTTCATAAACCTTACAGTGCTGCTATGAAAGCTAGCAGGATCTTCCCACGTTTCCTGTCATTCCGTGGAGATTGGCTGCTGGAGTGTTGGTTGGTGGGGGGTGGGGATGGAGGGGGAGAGGACTGTTGGGTTGTGGGGGGGGATGTAGCTTGGGGGGGTCAAGCAGGAATTTATTTTAACTGCATCTACTGAATGGGGAAAACTGTTTATTCCTTTTGGGTCATGTGAGGGAGCCACTGGCAAAGATAATAATATATGAAGCAACAAAATCAGGGTGAGAGGCAGATACACAGAGAGAGGTAGAAAGAGATGTGGAGAGAGAAATGTGAGAGAGAGAGAGAGAGAGAGAGAGAGAGAGAGAGAGAGAGAGAGAGAGAGAGGCAAATGGCTTTCTATTATTCGGGACACCGGTGATACACACTGAGGCAGTTGGAAGATTAAATTAAGTATTATATCTGCTGACCCTATTGCCATGGTTACCGGACAGCGGAAAATATTAATCAACCCAAGCCTTTTCAGATGAACATACAGAAAAAAAAATGATAAATATAAATATATATGTATATCCTCGCTATTCTGTCCTGTTAATAATGCAAAATGCCAACCAGTGTACCACCTGATTATTTTTTTTGAAATAAACAATTAAAAAAAATGTCTTGCTTCTTGGAGAAGGCTTACGTCACTTGTCACTTATGGAAAGCAGAGCATGAACATCGCTGTGGACCACTTGCTCACTTTCTCTTTAGCTGATTTCTTCCTCCATCCTTTTAAATAATCGACTACAACATCTGGCTTGATTGCGAAGTCGAGGGACTATTTTATTTGTCTCCTTCTTCCTAGGAAACCTTCCCACTAACTACCTAGCCGGCCATTCCTACGCAATTACAATAGCGGAGCAGAGTACAAAAATAACAACGCCAAACAAAACCGAGAAGCCCATAAAACACATAAAAACATCAGCCTCCCAGCAAAGCAGAGTGTGATAAGACTGCAGGGATTGCCATCCACTCTACTAGAAGCCCCGAGGGCTCCGGGCGCAACCCTCGTGCTCGGCTTGGAAACCAAGCTGACTGCGCCCACTGGAAATCTCGCCTGGTGCACCTGGCAGGCTCAGAGCTTTAGACGTTGCCTCTGTGTCTCTCCCCGGCAGACCCGGCTGCTTCCTACTTGCCTCCCAATGCACTTTCATTCTTCCCAGAAATCCAAGTGCAGAAGACCTTCGGGTAAAACAGACTTATTTTAGCAACATCCTTGCTTGCTGAAACTAGGAGACTTGGCACTTTGCCTCTCAAAGATCTATTCTGAGATTCGATTAACTGAGTCGGAGCTGGCCACGGAAACTGGAACTCATTCAACCTGTCCTACCTTGAGGAGGAAACCGAGTCTCAGAGAAGGGACTGTTCTGCTCCCTTTTACAAAGGGGCGGTGTGGGAGATTGGAAAGGAACCCTCGCCTGGGAATCAGGAGAACCTGATTCGGGGGTCTGACCTTTTGGGGGAAAGCCTGGTCATTTTTGAGTCCCAGCCTGTAAAATGGGCGTGCTAATAATGATAATTTTTCTATCAACCTCATAGGGTTGTTACGGAGAAAGTGCTTTGCAAAGCGTAACACGCTGAAGAAATGAGAATGGTTGTTAAAAATTGTTAGCCAGGGTCACACGATAAGTCACTTTTAGTCTCGTGCTGGCAATACCTCTGCCCCAATTGTTCTTTCTCTGATTGGTGATTTTCCCCCTGAACCTTTGTTTGAAGAAATAATAATGACAAGCAAATGCTCTCTCTTAAAATCCAGAGCAGTCTGTGTGCTTGGCCTTGACCCCTTGACGTTACTTTCCCAGTTTTCCCTCACCTTCCTTTTCAACTCCTTTTTATACAGTGAAATGTAAGCTTCTTGAGGGCAGGAATTATCTTTCTTTTTGCTAATATTACCAATGATTAATTGTCAAATCTGATGATTTTTTCCTTGACTTAGTTATTGCATTTGACACCACTGATCACCTTTTCCTACTATAAAATTTCTCTTCTAGGTTTTCTTTACAACTCCTTATTGGTCATTACTCTTATCTGTCTGACCTCTATTTTTCAAGTCTTCTTCACTCCCCATCATCCACAGAATACGTCCAAACAGTGTATGTTTGTCAAGATTTTGTTCTGGATCTTCTTCTCCTCTACCTTTCTTTCCCTCCATCCCACTTTTTCTAACCTTATTAGCTCTCATGGACTTAATTATTTTATCTATAGATGGCCCCCAAATCTATGCTCTAGTTATTCCCCTAAGCCTTAATTCTTCACTATCAATTGCACTTTGGACATTTCAAACTATGTGTCCTGGAGATATCTCAAATTTAATATGTTCTCCCTCAAATACAACTCCTCCCACCCCCACAATTCCATATTCCTCCACCATTCAACCATTCTTTCAGTCTCTCAAGTTCATAATCTGAATGCTATGCTCAATTCACTTTCTTTCATTTCATATAACTAGTCAATTTGTGAATTTTATTCTTTCTACCTCCACAACATTTCTGATATTTGATCCTTTTCTTCTCTCACAGAGCCACAATCTTCCTCTAGGACCTTATGACTCATGCAACAGGACCAAAGCAAAGATACTCTTTATCACAACTACTATTTAACATAAGGCTAAAAATGCCCACTGATGCAATAAGACAAGAAAGCAAAATCAAGACAATAAACACAGGCAAAAAAGTAAACAATTATCACTTTTGCAGATGATATATATATAGCTAAAATATCTAATACTTTAAGATTGGTAATGTGCTTTACAAAAACTATCTCATTGGATTTCCACAATGCTTCAAGGATTTATCATCAACCCTATTTTACAGATAGGGAAACAGACACACAGATAAAGTGACTTGTGTATAATTACACATCTAATAAGCATCTAAGGCAGGATTTTAACTCAGCTATTTCTAAAACCAAATTCCATACTCTACTCACTATGCTACCTAGTTGCTTGATGAGAAAATAAAGACTCACTTAGAAAATAAAAAAATAAATTAATTTGAAATAAATTCAATAAAGATAAAAAATATAAGTGCACACAAATCACAATATATATGATCAACAAAAACCAACAGGAAGAGCTAGAAAGAGAAATGTTATTCAAATAACTATAAAAGCTATAAAATATTTGAAGATGTATTTACTATGATGCTCCTAGGAACTATATGAATTCAACCATAAAGCATTTTTTATAGAAATAAAGACAAAATTAAGTACCGAGTGAACACTAATTGTCCACAGATAGATAGAACCAATATAAAATATGACAATAGTATCAAAATAAATTTGTCTGATTCATTGCTATCTCAACTACCTAAGGAATATTTTAAGGAGCTAAAAATAATAATGTTATTTATATAGAGGAACAAAAGTTCAAAAAATCCAAAGATAATAATGAAAAGAATTGGGAAGGAGAGGTCTACCAATATAATTTCTCAAACCAAACTATAAAAATAAGGACTATTTAAATGATTGGGTACTACTTAAAAATAGAGAAACCAATTTGTAGAACAGATTAGATATAAAACTTACAGAAGTAAACAAACATAGAAATAGAGGGTTTGATAAATTTCTAAACCTTAACTATTCAACAACTATTGAGAAAACTGTAAAGCAATCTGCAGAAATTAGGTTTAGACAAGACTTCACACCACTTATCAAGATAAGCTCAAAATGGATTCATGACTTAGGTATAAAAGTTCATTTCATAAATAATTTAGAAGACTCAAGACATTACCTTTCAGATGTATGGATAGAAGAGTTTATGACTAAACACATGATAGAAGGATCACAGAAATCCAAATGAAATATTTTAATTATATATATTTTAAAAATTTTTGCACAAAAACCTAATATAATTATAATTATAAAGGAAATGACTACATTGGGGGAAATGTTCATGACAGGTATCTCTGATAAAGAGACAAATTAGACAAGACAAATAAGAAATTGATTTTAATTTATAAGATAAAGAACCATTTTCTCAGTAGATGGTCAAAGATATAAATAGGAAATTTTCCAAGGAAGAAATCTAAATTATCAATAAATACATAAAAAGCTCTTTCATTAATAATAGGAAAAAGCAAATTAATAGTAAACTTAAGAGTCTATGTTATACCCATGAGACTTGAAAAGACGACAAAAGAAGAAAATGACAAGTGTCAGAGAGGGCAAAAGAGACATGCTAATGTATTATTGGTGGAGCTATGCATTGATCCAGCTATTCGGGAAATTTGGGACAATGCCAAAATAGTTATTAAACTGTGCATAGCTTTTGATCTAGTTGTACCACTATTAGGCCTATACTCCAGAGATTAAAGAAAAAGGGAAAAAAAATCTATATGTACAAAAACATGTATATAGAGTAGGTCTTTTTGTAAGAGCCCAACATTGGGAACTAAGGGATTATTCTCCAATGGGAATGGCTAAACAAATTATGGCACATGAATGCAATTAAATAGTATTGTGACTTAAGAAATGAAAAAAAATAGACAATTTAAAAAGAAACTGAGAAGATTTATACAAAGCAGCACAGAGTGAAGTAAGCAGAATGAAAACCATTTATGCAATTATAACAACATTGCAGAGGGAAAATAAAAAAGCTTGGAAAGCGGCCTTAATTCTATTCTTTCTTTGCTCATGGGATCCCTTTAACTCATTGGTGATTTCTTTCCAGAATATTCATTTTGAGAAAGGGCCAAAACCAGTAATCCTTTATTCTCTAAACGTTGCCAACCATCCCATTCATTTTTACTTCCTTTTTATATGTTGTCTTTACCATTAGAATGTCACCTCCTTGAGAGTGAGACTTATTTTTCAATTGTATTGTATTTTTATCTTTCTGTGCATCATCAACCCCTTAGCACAATGCCTTGTTGATTTGGCTTGACTTAAAAGATTTTATTTAATCAGTGCAGCAATAAAGCATTAGTCCGAAGGAATGAAGATGAGATATGCTGTTCATCTCCTGCCCAAGAGGTGATAAACTTTAAATACACAGAGAAATACATATGTTTTCAGACAAGACCCAAAGTGGATATTTGCTTTGCTGGACTATGCATGTTATTTATGAATGATTTATTTATTTATTTTTAGTTGATGTTGTTAGGAGTAGCATTATAAATGCATGTAAAATAATTAAGATTTTTTAAAAAATAAAAATCTCATCACAGAATCCTGTTTTTCTATCAAGATGATGCTCAAGCATTACCTTCTACATGAAGATTTTTCTGATCCTCTCATTTACCAGTGTTTTCTCTTCTTCCTTTCCTAGCATATTTTTAATGACCATATTATTTATTTGGTATTTATTCTGTATATACTTATACATGTGCCTACTATATCACTTAATAGAATATAAATTCCTTGAAAATAGATTCTTCTTCTTTTCCTTCCTTCTTCTCCCTCCTTCTCCTCCTCCTTCTTTTCTTCTTTTTCTTCCTCCCCTCTTCTATTATCTCCTCCTCCTTCTGGATCTATATCTAACACCTAACATAATGCTCGGTGCTTAGTATATACAAAAGATATATGTGTATATTTGAGAGATCCTCCTCCAAAGCCACAAAGTTCCATGAGTGCAGAGGCCATATCTTACATAAACTTTGCATCTCTCCAAGCTTCTAAGTCTGAGCTCTGCATTGCTGTATATAGAATTATTTCATTTAATCAGTGCCTTGAACCTAATGCAAATATGAGGCAGCAAGAAAATCTGATCAGGAGGGGATGTTCCAGGTAACTGAATTTTCCATCAGAAGTTCTGCTTGATTTTAACTCTGCAAACATCATAACCTAAGGATGGTCACCCCAATAACTCCTGCCCCCCTCCTTCCCTTATCTGCTTCCTTTTGGGTATTGTCTTCTCTCTTTAGATTGTAAGCTTCTTAAGAGCAAGCACTCTTTTTATTTGTACATACAGCAGTCGCTGGCATATAACAGCTACTTAATCAGTGGTTATTGACTATTGGTGGTTGACTCAGGAAAAGAACTCAAAAACTCTTAATAGGAGGTTCTTGATTTAGTTTGAAGCAGGGCTCTGTGTAGCTGTGTGACTATGGACAGGTCATAATCTCCCTGTATCTCAGAGGGATTCTGAAGGAACTGGAGTGTATGATCTCAGAGGTCTCTCTGAGCTCCAAGGAGCTGTGATTATGATTTTGTAAGTTGGAATCAATTGGTCAGTCAATCAATGAGCATCTCTTATGCTCCTGGCCCTTGCCTGACATCCCCAGGAGGCCAGTAAATATCATACACAAAACAATCCCTATTCAAAATGAATTTACATTCCAACAGGAGACATAACAAAGAAATATAAAAACATAAAGAAAAGGAGGATAACAGAAAATATATACAAATTAATTAAATACAAGATAGATTGTGAGAGGGAGCACCACCTTATTGGGGAAGATCAAGAAAGACTTCATGGAGAAGATGAGTAACATCATAAAGGGAGAGAGGGTCTCTAGGAGGTGGGAAAGCACACCAGTCATGAGGGATTGATAACATGATAATACAGGTGGCCAATGCAAAGAATGAAGTAGGAGATGGGGCATTATAAGGAGCAGAAAGAAGGTAAATTCATCTGGATCATAGAGCGGGGAGGGAGATAACATAGGTTTAGAGATATAATGATTTATAATCAAGTGATAGCATAGAGAGAAAGTGCCCTGAGTTTGGAGTGAGAAGCCCAGGCTTTGAATTCTGATCGATGCTTGTTAAGTCACATAAATCCACTTTGGGCTTCAATTTCATCTTCAAAGTGAAAGGGTTCAATTAGGTGATTTGTAAGATTATTCTAAATACTACGACCTTCCCAAGACTCAACTTTTTCATCAGTGAAATGGGCTCATCCTCTCTAATATGTAGTCAAAGAAAAAATTAGGTTTTTGTAATGTGATGGATTATGCTCTTAATTGAAATATTACTACTTCTATTTGCTTCCTTGATATCATTATTTTGAACACAAATGAAAACTAGATCTTACTCTATCACTTTTTTTTTTTTATTGTGAGACAGGTAGCATTTGGCCTGGAGTCAAGAACTCAGGAAGACCTGAATTCAGACCCAACCTCAGATATTTATTAGTTGAGTTACTGTACAAGTCATTTAACCTCTGTCTGCCTCAATTTATTCAGGTGTAAAATGGGAATAATAATAGCACTTACCAACTAGGACCAAATTAGTTAATAATGCTTAGCACTTTGTAGTTGTGTTTGACTCTTCCTGACCCCATTTGGGATTTTCTTAGCAAAGATACTGGAGTGGTTTGCCATTTCCTTTTCCAGTTCATTTTACAGATGAGGAAACTGAGGCAAACAGAATTACACAGGAAGCAAGTATCTGAGACCAAATTTGAACTCAGGAAGATGAGTCTGACACAGACTTGGTACTCTAGCCACTGTACCACTTGACCACATAATAGACTCTTAATACAAGTTTCTTCCAGTGTAGTGAAATGGATGGAGAGCTACATGGGAAGTTAAGAACACCAGGCCAAATCCTGTCTTATAAGCTTATAAATTATGTAATTCTAGGCAAGATTACAAAGTCACAGAACAGGAGTTGGACCTTAGACCTTAGAAGCCAGTCACTCCAGAACCCATGTGCTTTTGTATTACATTGCCTCAGTTTCCCAATCTGGAAAATGCACGTAATCATTGCATTGATGTCACAAGACTATTTCATGAGATAATGTTTGTAAAATGTTTTGTAAACCCAGATTCACTATAAAAATGTATTATTTCTCTCCTCATCCTCCTCCTACCATCACATCCAAAACCCTTCACAAGGAGGAAGATTCCAGTGTCAGTCCAGCAGGAGCCTCCCCTAGTGCAGAGAAAATTCACACTCCTTCAGGGACTTCATTACACAGATGTGAGTTAGCCAGAACAGAAAAACAAAGCTTTCATTTTTATCACATGGAATCAGTTAAGGAGGATAGCATAATGAACTCTGCACAACCTTGAATCATATTCCATTTATTCTTCACCATCCAACAAAGCATCATCCAAAGCAGGCCGCCCACAGCCCAGGGCGACCAATACAAAGTGAAAATATTCACGGATGTGATATTACATTATGGTCCAGACATAAATGAAGTCAAGCTGAACTCAGTCCTTAAATGGTCAAAACAAAACAAAACAAAAGAAAAAAGAAAAAACAAAAAAAAGAAAAAAGAAAGAAAACAGAAGGAGCGAGCTTCTCCCCTCCCAGCCAAAAGACACTATGGGTCTCTGCTCTTTCTCCCCACACCTGCCAAAGTAAAGAGCAGTAATTCAGTGCCCGGAATAATCGTGATGAAGAAACCTCAGGAAAAGGAAATCTGCAAAATTCCTTAGGAGACATATGCAAATCTGGATTTTAAGACATAATTTTTGAGTTATTGTTATGGATCGAGGGGCTACAAGCTAGAAGGAGAGAGGGCCATCCTGGAGTCAAGAAGACTTTCTTGTTTCTGAGTTCAAATATGGCCTTAAATATTTACTAGTTGTATGACCCTGTGCAAGTCACTTAACCCTGTTTACCTCAGTTTCCTCATCTGTAAAATGAGCTAAAAAAAGAAATGGTAAACCATTTCAATATCTTTGCTAAGAAAATTCCAAATAGTGCCACAAAGACTCAAATATAACTTAAAAAAAAAACAACTGAACAACAATATATTTATAAAATGTGTGATTACCTAGTCAAACCTGTTCACTTTCAATCTTGATGGCCACTTGTATTTTTACATTAATTTTCCTGCACATCTAATCTAAATCCCTCTTCATCCATCCACAATTTTGGCTCATAAAACAATATATTCTATGGACTTGGACATAGTACAGCGACTGTGGAATAAAACACTGTGCCATGGAGACAGTAAGACCTAAACTCAAATTTTGCTTCAGATGTTTAAATAGCCCTGTGATCCTGAGCAAAACATTTAAACCTCCACTGGCCTCTATAAAATAGGGACACAATGGACCTTCCTCACTGGGTTGTTGTAAGTTTCAAATAAGGCAACATAATCAAAATGCTTTGCAAACCTTAAGACAATTTAGAAATGCTAGTAATCATCATTATTATGGTAACTGGCCATATCTTTGAATACAAATTTGTTTGAAAATTCTTGATCACAATTGATCATAACTTATTTTCATTATAAAACTAAAGACAATTAAACTTTGAGAAAGGAAAAAAAAAGAGTAAAGAAATGATACTGTAAAGTATCATTCCAATCAAATTTCAGAGACTTCTGGATTTTGCTCCCTGGAATGCCTTGGGGCTCATTTCCACCAAACAATGATGGGCAGCCACAATGAGGGGTCCCTCAGCTTTGCTCTATGGGCTTAGAAGGGCTTCTTTCTTTGTCTATATAACTTGAATTGGCTTATATTGATTCTGTATTTGCAGAAGGGCAGTACAACTGAGGCCCAGTGGGTCACTGCGGGCCTTTTGTTAAGCCTTCCCAGGTTGCCAATTACCAGTGTTCTGAGCTTGGTGACACACAGGCCACATGGCATTAAATTGAAATTCAATGTACCTGGTTACAGTCACCCATTGGTAACTGAGATACAAGGTGACTTTGAAGCCAACCAGGTAGAACGTAGACCAAGGTGGGGGAACAGCAAGGGCAGAGAGAAATTCCCAACTTCCATCTCTTTGGGGGTGAGCATGGTGGGGGAGTGTCATTTAAAACTGGGGAATACAACATGGGAATAGTTTGCAGTTAGGGAAGAGCAGAAAAGTCTCTGGGATTATCTTAAGGTCATTTGTGGAAAAATCTGATGTTTTATTTTTGGTTTAATAGTCATGTGTTTGGGCAAATGGCAGTATTGATTGGGGGATCAGCCTTGGAATCAGGAAAACTTGGATTCAAGTAGTGCCTCTGTCATATACTGTCTGTGTGACTATGATCTCTGTGCTCTAGGCAACTATCTATTATTATAAGTCACAGAGAGTAGATGCTTTTCATTTGTGGATAGAGTTTTCACAGATAAAGTTCCTCACACAGATAAAATCATGAGTCAAAAAAAGAAAAAAAAAAGGAAAGAAAAGAAAAGAAAAATATCTGTTTGCAACTTAGTTGTTCACATGTTCAAAATAGTCTTATTGGGCGACTGAACAGAAGAGTCCAATAAAGTCCAACCAGAAGACTGAAGTTCCTTCAGCCAAAATATCACATCCCCTCTGCCAATGCAAGCACATTATTTCCACTGGTCACCTGCCATGCAACCAAAACAAAGCTAAACTAAATAATTGCTGTGGCGGAAAAAATGGCTATACTTGGAATTTCATCAGACTAGGGAACTCCAAGTTAAAAAAGAATTCTGTCAATTAAGGCTGACAGTCTGAAATCTTCGAGAGTTGTCTAAAAATGACCTATCCAGGGTCACACCACACCAGTATATGTCAGAAGCACATCCATCTATATCTTCCTGACTGAGGCTGCTTCTTTCAGCATCCTATGAAGCTGCTTTTCATGTGGGGGAAAATAGGAAACAGTAAATTAAATAAGTAAATTTGAAATTTAGGGAAATCATAGATTTTTCTACTAACTTAGAGATCATCTAGTTTAATGCCACAACTTTTTTTATTTTTACATTTATAAAAGAGAACAAATTATTTAATAGTCAATACTTTTAAAAGTTTAACTTAAAAATGTTATGGATGTCTTTTGCTTTTACTCTATAGTTATTTCCAGATCAATTGTCCTATCCTTCCTTACGCTATGATTTTTCTAGGGCAGCGTATTTAGTACAGACTTGAGCCTCCGATACTAGCTGTATGACTCTGGACAAGTAACTTAACTTCGATTTGCCTCAGTTTCCTCAGTTATAAAATGGGGATAATAATAGCACTGACCTCCCCAGATTGTTGTGAGGGTAAAATGAGATAATATTTGCAAAGTGCTTGATATAGTACCTGGCATAAAAATAAATGCATAGTCCTTTTCCCCCTTTGGAACAAAAGGAAAAAGAATTAAGAAAAATATAGAAACTCTGTTTCATAGCATAAATTGTATTTCACACTTTCAGTTCTTTATCTCTCCAAAGACAGCAGCCCTTCTCACTGAATAGATAAAAATGCTGACTAGCCCTAGTAACTCTTCACAAAATTACAAGGGGAAAAAATGAGTTGTTATCTTAGAGTCTGAAAAATTAAAAAAAAAACTTTTTATTGCCATTCAGTCATTTTTAGTCATATTTGACTCTTCATGAACTTGTTTAGAGTTTTCTTCACAAAGATATTGGAGTGATTTGCCATCTCCTTCTTCAGCTCATTTAACAAATTAGAAAAACGAAGCCATTAGTGTTAAATGACATATACACAGCTATAAACACAGAGTCTGAGATCTGATTTGAACTCAGAAGAAGGGTCTTCCTGACTCCAGATTGGAGACTCTATTCACTGCACCATCTAGCTGCTCTTTCTTCCCCTGAAATATTAAATAATTATATAAGATATTGCTATTAATACTTATAATAAAATTAGGATTAATTAAGCAGCTCATAATTTCTTGACTTAACTGAATAATAATTCTACCCTCAAAATATGGAGGGGCAAATAGTGGGGACTTATAATTTGATTCTCAGCAACATGGAGGAATTATTAGATGGAGTAGAAATGATGGGACCTTTGTGATGTACAAGAGAAAAATTGGATCAAGTAAGACATGAATTTGAGATTTAGAGAAAGAAAATATTCCAGGGAAAGGGTAAGTAGGATCTCATGGACTAAAATGATACAGAGATCATCAACTCAAAAGGAATGAGCTCTCAAGAACAAAGCTTTGTCAGCAGTGGGAAAAGAGAGTGACAAAAATGGGAAGTGAGGTCACTGAGTGATTGGGGAAAGGGGTGTTTTCTGTCAATGAAGTCCCTTTATAGAATGGGGGAGCTGTCACCACTTCCCTCCCATAAGAATGTCGGGAATCCCTCTAACTGCAAAGAGGGAGGACCGGAGAGTCATTGCCAGCTAAGAAAACTACCTGGCAAGCTTTAAGATCGACCAATAAATTCTGATTTATTGTTCGGGGAATTTCTATCATATGTAGGATCACAGTGAGTCATGTTTAGACAAATGAGAATTTTAAGGTCCTACAGAAGGACATATCCCACCTTTTTATTTCCTCCCAAACTTCTTTAATAAATTACTCTAGCATTTAGCTTCAAAAGAAAAAAATGTAAATAAAAAGCTATAATAAAAAATGTTAATATACATGTATGACCAGAAAAAAAAGGAATGAAAAATAAATAATTGTCTAACAATAAAAAAAAAAAAGTTTCCTGTAATCTCACCTAAATCACTTTTACTGCATGCTGAATTATTTGTTTATACATTCATTTATTTATTTTTTATTCATTCATTCACTCATTTACTTATTCATTCATTCATTTGTCCTGCCTGTTTATTTTTGTCTCATTTCCTCGATTTGAAGCTGGAAAAGAACTAAAGGATTATTTAATCCAAACTGTTGTCATTACAAGTGATAAACCCTTCTCATCCCAGTGGGATTCAACAACTTGTCCAAGGAAATAAGTGGCGGTGCTAGATTTGAATCCAGCTCTTTCGACTCTAGAACTAGCATCCTTCCTATTGCACCATGAAGGCATTTGGTGATGGTTGTTGTTGTGATTGTGGCTGTTAATTCATTCCAATCATATCTGCATCTTCACACCCTTTTGGGGGGCTTTCTTGTCAAAGATATCGAGGCCATTCCCTCCTCCAGCTCATTTTACAGATGAGGAAACTGAGGCAAGCAGGGTTAAGTGACTTGCCCAGGGTGATACAACTAGTATGTATCTGAGACCAGATTTGAAATCAGGAAGAGGAGACATCCTGATTTCAGGTCTGGTGCCCTATTCCCTGCACCACCAAGCTGTCCCCCACTTAATAGACTGCCTGCCATTAAAAGGTTAATGTCTCTTCTTCCCAACCATACATATTGGCAGCTATCATGAAGAAAAGCAAACAGCACAGAGAGATTTGTGGCAAGTGAAATCTAAAGAAGCAGAAGCATGGAGATTCTGCCGAGCCCAGGAAAGTCTCAAAGGCACTAAGTGGTGTTCATTGTCCGCTAATGGAAAAATGTGAATTTTCCAAGTCTCATTTAAGTAAGTGGATAGATATAAACATTTCCAAACCTATTGACTTCTGGTGGGAGGGGGAGAGCACACCAAGAAAACAAGGGTGATCTTCTGAATTCCAAAGGGATTAAAATGACCCTTCTTTTCTGACTTGGAGCCAGGAAAATTTTCCAGGGTTTTTTAATTAATGGCAGTCAAACCACTATTAAGCCACTGAAACAGAACTTTCCATTGAATAAAAAGAGATTACCGTCATAGATTATAGTCCCATTTATTTCCTTCTGCCATCTTTATCTCACTTAAAATGACATCCTGAAGCATCTTTTCTTTATACTTTTCCCATTTCTTCTCAGTATAATCTTCAATGAATGTTTCTTTTTTTTAAAACATTTTTCTTAAAATTCCTCTAAAACTTGTCTCGATTACTTCAATTCTTTCCCTTAATTTCATTTCCCCTCCCTTCCCTTTATTTATCACCTTTCTCTGTTTTCTATTCCATCTCTATCATTCACAGTCAATCACCGCTTTTCTTTCCTTGGTAATCATATAGCCTTCAACTTCCTGACAATTTACCTTGGACACTTGAAATTTGTTTGCTTTTATTACCTCTGTACATTCAATTCAATTGAATTCAGCAAACATTTATTAAATGCCTACTATGTACAAGCAATTGTGCTGGAGGCTGAGGATATGAGGCTGAAATAAGACTCAGAGGCTGGTTACAATCTAATGGGGAGAGAAGATGTACACAAATAATGACAATATAAGACAAACCACAATTAAGTGTAGAGGAGATGTCCAAATCGAGTGCCATGAGAAATCTGAGGAGGGAGAAATCACTTTCATTTGAGGGGATAAAGTTTGAACAAAGAAAGTTTCTCTGTTCCATGCTTCCCTCCTCTAAACTTGCTTATTTTGGTTGTTAGTGTTTCATTCTTAGAGTTACCCTGGTCCAAAGCTTTGACATCAGCTTTGCTTCTTCTCTCTCCCTTAGTCCCTGCATAACCTATCAGTTGCCTATTAATAATTTCCTTACAAAATCTCTTGCATCTATTACCTCAACTTCACATTTCTACTGTCTTAGTGCAGGTCCACTCCCAGCCTTATTCTGATATTTTGGAATTCAAAATTATTTGGTTTTTTATTGCTGTCTCATTCTGGAACTTCTCTCCGTGACTGAAGCCTCCTCAGCCTGGAACATTCCTACATTCCCATGGCTTATTTACCCAAGAATATCTTCCATTGGGGAGTTCCCTTCTGGAACCTCCATTTTGTTTAGGAACTCAGAGCAGCCTGCTTTCATTCCTCTCTCAGTGCTATTCTTAATTTTTTGGACTTCCAAATCATTCTCCTGTGCTAGGTTCTTTCACTTCCCCTTCTCCTTTTCATCTCTCTTGAATGTTGTTTTCCTTATTTGAATATAAATTCCTTGAGAGGAGGGACCATTTTTCTTTTTACATGTATCTATATCTCTAATATTTGGCATAATGCCAGGTACACCGTAAGTACTTGCTTTTTCCCTATCTCCCTCCCTCCTTCCCTTCCTTCTTTCTTTCCTTCCTTCCTTCCTTCCTTCCTTCCTTCCTTCCTTCCTTCCTTCCTTCCTTCTTTCCTTCCTCCCTCCCTCCCTCCCTTCTTCTTTCCTTCTTTCCTTCCTTCCTTCCTTCCTTCCTCCCTCCATTCCTCCCTCCCTCCTTTTTCCCTTCCTTCTCTTCCTTCCTTCTTTTCTCCCTCCCTCCCTCCCTCTCTTCTTTCCTTCCTTCCTTCTTTCTTCCTTCCTTTCTTCCTTCCTTCCTTCCTTCCTTCCTTCCTTCCTTCCTTCCTCCCTCCATTCCTCCTCCCTCCTTTTTTCCCTTCCTTCTCTTCCTTCCTTCCTTCTTCCTTCCTTCTTTCCTTCCTTCCTTCCTCCCTCCCTCCTTCCCTTCCTTCTTCTTCCTTCCTTCCTTCCTTCCTTCCTTCCTTCCTTCCTTCCTTCCTTCCTTTTAGTTGATATGATAGTCAGCTTTCATATTTGTGTATTGGTTAACTTTGAGTGATACTAACTGACGTGGTCCAATATGGTGCTCCATGACATAGACACAAATTCTGTAATTCTTTCAAGAGTAAGTCATCTTCCTCAGAGCTAATCTTAAGTCCTTGAATGTCTTGCTTTGCTATGGGTTTGATAATTGCTTTTTAGAAGGGTAGACACATACTATATCCTTAATCCACACTATTCCCACTGCATCAGGCCTTATGATTTGAAGGAAAACATCAAGAAAAAGGTTGACAAGGTAAAAGTGAATTTCTTAGAGACACGCAGCAACCTCCCACTGTGACATTGCCTCCCCTTCCTCATGTCAGTCCAGTGAACTGTATCCTTGTGTAAAACCATCTTGTACTCTTCTCTAGTGTTCCCAGGATGCACAGTCCCTCTTTTCATTCAACCAATAACTGTAAATCAAAGACTTCTGTTTGTATTTTAGGCAAAGGTACAGCCACTACAAAAACATAGAGACTAGAAATAAAGCACCATATATGCAGAATAACAAGTAAGTCATTATGACTATATCATGGGGCCCATGGAGAGCAGCAAAGTATAAGAAAACTAGAAATAAGAGTCCAGGTTGTGAAATGCTGTCAAAGGACAGAGACATAGTAGTAATACCCTTCTACCCGAGAGGATGCTAATAAATATTTCCGGGAGAAAATGTTACATGACACACTTTTACGTTTAATTTTCATCATAAACATTTCATCCTTTACTTCTTTAAATCAATTCAATGAACAAATGAATAAATCAAGCTCTGATTGAGAAAGCATTTGCCAATTTCTGAGGTGTAAATGTTGCCCCTGAAAATTTAATAATCAGCTTTTGAAAATCAGGATGAGTTGAGTCCAACACAGTCTTGATTATAACTCTTCAGAAGTATTCTTTTAGCACTAGTACTAACATAAACATAATCTCTGGTTCTGAAATTCTCTGTTTCTCCATGGGAAGTGACCCAGTATTTATGTGGCTTCTGATGTGTTTGGCCCACGCTTCTTTAGTGACATGAATTTAGTAGACATGAATTAGTCTTGTTCTAAGTGACCCATTTCTGAAAAGATTCTCTGGTCATCACGCTCTGACCTTCTCTGAATTCATTAGTAATCAATAATAGTAGTGGCAGTAGCAGCAGTAGCACACATTAGGTAGTAGTAGTAGCATCTAATAACAATTATACAGTGTATACTTTGTGCTGGGGAACTATGCTAAGCACTGTTATCTCATTTGGTCCTCGCCACCATCCTGAGAGGTAGATGTTATTAATATCCAATTTTACAGAGAAGGAAACCGAGGCAAATATGGGTTCGTTTTGGTAATGACTTGCCCAGGGTTCCCCAGGTAGTGAGCATCTGAGGACTGATTTGAGTCCAGATCTTATTGATTCAGGCTAATGCTCTATCCATTAAGCTATTTAGCCTCTACCT